>NC_134090.1:28070791-30470791 GCF_000715075.1 Nicotiana tabacum | reverse complement strand
CCCGATACCACATAACACGGATAAATAACGCATAACGAAGCAAAAATAGGGAAAACAGAGCGGTAACTCATAAGACGACTGGTCGGGTCGTCACAATTTTATATAAGATGAATATAAAATAATATTAATAAATGGCTTCTTAAGTAATTCCAATTTGGAATTGGATTGATTCACGTGCACTGTCATCCCATTTGGAATGGGATTAGTATTTTATAAATATGAAAGCAAGTGATTCCAATTTTGGAGTTGGAACAGTCACGTGAAAGTACTATTCGGCAAAACCCATTTGAATGGGATTCGAAATTTTATTGAAAATTATACAAAGTTTATTTTTGGAATAAACTTTTACCCTAAGAAAATCATTACCTCAATCAAATAGGAAAAGAGTTTGTAAGTAATGTTATATAAAGGGTGATAGAGAAAATTTGCCGCATTATTAATTCTTGAGAAGGAAAATACTTTGTGAAAGTGAGAGTGCAATATAAAGCCAAGAAAGAAAATACAATTGCAAAAAAAGTATTTTCTTGTTCTTCTACCTTTGAGTTGAGATTTTTGAGAAATATTTCAATGCAATATTTTGTTCAATTTGTTCACAGGTTTCGTCGATCAAAGAATTGATAGCAAGGATCGGTCGCGGTGTGGATACACATAGAGTCTTCGCACTATCGAAGAAATTTTTGAAACGAGACTCTCTTCACCAGGTACGTCTTAGATCCGATATTTGACATATAAATAAATTTTAAATATGAAAAGATCTACCTAGGATTGTTATTGTCTTCCACTACATGTTACGAATACCTATATGCAATCCTGCAATGGTATCAGAGCCGTAATTTATTGTGTCTAAAATTTATTTACGAAATATTTTAAAATTATATTTGAAGAGTTCAAATCATATATTTCTTATGCAATAGTTAAATTATTTGAATGCGTATGGATTGATATTTTTTATTGTGAATAAAATATGTATACATATAAGTTAAACTATTGAGATAGTTTATTAGATACGACGGTAATCTATAATAGATTATTAGATTCTACTATTATGATAATTATTGTTAGTTCATGAGATGTTAATTAATAAAAATATTCTGGCATGACTTATTTTTGTAATATATGTGATATATAGACTAAACATATTAGAAGAGTGTTGAATTTTGTTTTTATGTCACGTGCTTGTTCATTACATAATTTTGAATTATTTATTACATGTGATGTAAATTAATTTAGGACTAAGCATGTAGACAGTTTGAACTAAATTCACATGCTATAAAAGATTTGATCTTCATGTTATTAAAAATTATTTTAGTAACAATTCCCTCTTACTAAAATTTGAGTTCTTAAATAATAAAATATAATATATTTTAATTATAAAGCTATCCATCAAAGTAAATAATTTTACTTATTTATTGTTTATAAAGAGCGGCCTGACTATCAGGAGACTTATAGTTCGAGAATATGTTAAAATTATTTATTACATTAGATGTATGGATTGAAAGAATTATTCAATTTTACACTAGACGCCTGGACTACCCGAGGAGTATAAAATTTAATAAGTTTTTTGCTATCATGATGGTTGAACTCAATTATGCCAATAAGATCGACCTGACTACCAGGGGACTATTTGTCATAGAGCTATTTAAGAAAATTGTATGGGGATACAATTGGTAAGAGTACATACTTTAAAAATATATGTGATAAATGATTTGACTTCCAAGGGGCTCATACATATTGTTAAAGGGTTCCTTTACTCCACTAACAGAAATAAAGATTTCGTAAACTATAATGAGGGTAAATAATTTAAAATAATTAGTGGAAATATCATTTTGATAAAAGTCCATGTCTTTGTGATATATGTAAATATGTTCTTATATTATTGTCTTTTCTTTTCTATATTTAGATTTCTCAATATGTCTGTTATATCACTGCGTGAAATACTTGAGACTAACAAGTTGGTAGGACCAAACTTTGATGATGGTATAGAAATTTGAGAATTGTTCTCACGCATGAAAAACTCATTGATGTGATCAATAAGACTGCAAAGATAATCCCACCAGAGAATGATGTTCAAGGCACCAAGGTTTATCAGAAACACTTGGAAGAATGTCTTGTTATTAAACACATCATTCTCGCTTCTATGAGTTCTGAACTCCAGAAGAAACATTACAATATGAATCCAACTGCAATCATTGAATATCTTAAGAAGATGGTTGACACACTGTTGGACATTGAAAACTCTCCAATTGGACCCCTTGTCAATCATATGATTGTTCTTACCGAAGAACATGAGAAGTTGGGGTACAAGCTTGGTAAAGAGTTTTCTGAAGATTTGATCTTGCAGTCAGTATATGATGCTGAATGTTTTCACAGTAAGAAGAAATGGCATTGGAAGAGAAATTACAAGGATATCTTGCAACTCTAGAGGACAAGAAACAAGGTGAGACATTAATGAAAAATATTTTCAAGGTTTCTTTAGCTACTACTAATTCTTCACTGTGGGTATTAGATACTGGCAGTGGTTATAACATCTGCAATATGTTGCAAGGGTTCAAAATAAGTAGGAGACTAAAGAAAGTGAAAGTTAATCTACAAGTTGGAAATGGTGCAAAGGTTGCGGCCATAGCTATAGGATCAATTTCTTTAATAATGCCTACGGGTAAAGTACTCATGTTGGATGATTGTTATTACATTCCTAAATTTGTTTCGAACATAATTTCAGCTTCTATGTTAGACAAACGTGGTTTTTGCATTAACATAGCAATGGTATTTGCTCTATTTATTATGGTTATAATTTATATGTGAATGGCTATCTCTAACATGATGTTTATGTCTTACCTAATGTGAATGCTAATTCGATTATGCATGTTTTAAGTATTAAGAGGAAAAGAGATGATCAAGTAAATCATACATACCTTTGGCATTGTAGGCTTGGTCATATTGGAGAGAAAAGAATTAACAAGTTGTATAAGGAAGGGTACCTGACAAGTATGATTTTGAATCATATCCAACTTGTGAATCTTGTCTCAAAGGAAAAAATGACCAAATCTCCATTTACTGGAAGTGGAGAAAGAGCTTCTGAATTATTGGGACTAATTCATACAGATGTTTGTGGGCCCATAAAATTTCAAACTAGAGGTGGATATTCTTACGTCATCACCTTTACTGATGATATATCATGATATGTATTTGTTTATCTTATGAAACATAAATCTGAATCTTTTGAAATTTTAAAAGGTTCCGTAGTGAAGTTGAGAAACAGACTAGTAAAAGTATCAAAGTACTAAGGTCTGATAGAGGTGGAGAATATCTCAGTGAAGATTTTCCTATGTATCTCAAAGAGAATGAGATTCTCTCACAGTGTACACCTCCAGGAACACCACAACACAATGGTGTGTCTGAAAGGAGAAATCGAACCTTATTAGATATGGTGAGATCTATGATGGGGTTCACTAATCTTCCAATAAATGTATGGGGATATGCTTTGGAAGCAGTAATATACTTACTTAATAAAGTTCCCACTAAGTCAGTATCTGCAACACCATATGAGATATGGAAAGGACGTAAGCCTAACGATAAATACATTAAAGTTTGGGGTTGTCCAGCTTATGTTAAGAGGTTACAGTCTGATAAACTTGACTCAAGATCTGATAAGTGTAGGTTCATTGGGTATCCCAAGGAAATAATGAGATATTATTTCTATCACCCTTCTAACCATAAAGTGTTTGTGGCTAGAGGAGCAACTGTTACATCCCATGTTTTCGTACGTTAAAAGTTTCGTAGTAAGTTAATCGACGTAAACTCGGGAATGAGATTATCTTGGGGTTATACATATTTATGTTATTTATAACAAGTGATAAGTAAGTACTCATGAAGGATAAAGGGTAAACGAATCAAAGAAAATGAGTTTCGTTGAAGGTTGTCGATTTAAGATAAAATATGGTCTGAGCTATAATAGTTGATATTTATAAACTAGTGTCATACAAGGTACCCCATGACCATGATAGTAGGGTACATAAAGGGTATTAAAAGTGAGTAGTATTTAAGTAATTTGAGCTAATTGATTAATTAATGAGTAATGGAAGATTGCCTAGTTAATTAAAATTAGTGGATAATTAATTAATAGGTTTGGGATAAGATTTACCCCTCCCCAACGTGGCAAGCCTTTCTTATCTACCTAATGACTAATTAAATAAGGTAAAGATGTGTCACATTTTGACCAAGAGAAGTGACACCAAGCTTGGAATAGGGGGTCCATCCAAATCATAAAGATAATACTCATAATTGAATAATACTTTCTAGTCACTTAAGCCAAAAATTCAGCCAAGCTTTTCATTTTCTCATAACATTCCTAGTCCAAACATCCATTTTCCAATCTCTTAAAAAAGAGCTTCCTTTCTTGCATAAGAACGTTGCTGTAAATTCTTTAAAGAAAATTTTTTAGCCAACATTATCTTTACATAGCAGCGTTGATGTTTCGAACTTTTTATATGACATGTTTCGTATTTTGTTGCAATTAATGTATGTTAGAGGATTGTCAAGAGAATCGATTCAGGTATGTTAAGGCTATCCCTTCTTTCTTTTGGCATGATCCATATGATACAAATGAAACAAGTAAAATATGCAACTTTCATAAATAACTCTATTCATAGAAATACTAGGGGTGCCTATATTCTTGATTCTTCATGTGTCATATTATTCTATCATATGTTCATGCGTCTCAGAAAAATACAAAAGTTGAAAAGACTATACTTTGTGATATTACTCAAAGGCAAAATGGTCTTATGACATTCTGAAAGATTTTATTAACGTACTTTTCATGCATTTCATTTATGTACATTGACCCATAACTAGATGGCATTATATACGCGTATATATGTATGTATATATATATATATGTATATGGGATATGGGAAAGGTTATGGCGTTATATATGCACCACCACCTGATCAGCTAGTATACGTTGATGATTTTGCCCATAGTAACGAAGATGATATGATGGGATGCCCTCAGAGGCTGATGATGTTATGAAACATGTACCTATGCACGACATGACATTCATATGCATATGCATGATACTATAATTATTTCATGATTTACAAAGTTATTCAGACTTACAGGTGGAGTTATTTACTCTATGTTTCCTTTATGTCTGTTATGTACTTATTTATGTGCCTGACATACTCAGTACATTATTCGTACTGACGTCCCTTTTTGCCTGGGGACGCTGCATTTCATGCCCGCAGGTCTCGATAGACAGGTCGAGAGCCCTCCAAGTAGGCTATTAGCTCAACAGAAGATGTTGGTGCGCTCTATTTGCTTCGGAGTTGCTTGTTTGGTTAGTATGAGTTAGATGTGTATTGTTTGGTATGGCGAGACTCTGTCCCGACCTTTATGAAAATTATGTATTCCTAGAGGCATGTTGACAGATGTCATGTACGTAAAAGATTGTCACTAGTCGCGTTTAGTAGAGTCTTGTTTATGGGTGTGTCGTGCACCACACTTATAAGCAGGAGGTTACAGGGCATTTAGGATTGTCACTCTTTCTTCTTACTCTATATCGTGTGGTAGAGCTCACTTATAATAATTCAAATTCCAAAATTCTATTTTATTCGTAATAAGACGGTACCTACATCTGGAAAGAAGGTTGGAAAAAGAGAGAGTTGTGGAAGATCTGAGTCAGAGGAATTGGATTTTTATATGATGCCTATGATGAGTAAATGTAAGGTCTCCAGCAGATCATGTGTGTACTAAGAGGTGTAAGCTTCTTGATAAGGATCCCTAAGGCAAGAATGTTTATCCACTCTTACGGTAAAAAGGAATAAGAGAATCGAAAGGTAGACAAAAGTTTTAGCAAGTAAAAAGAAGAAAGGTGAAGAAGGGTATGAGGTACCCAGTTATGAAGATTAATAGTATTTACAATTCAAGCAGAGAAATATAAGCATTTTGAGTTACCTTCAACAGTAACAAAGGTATGTATAGTTGGCTGCCCCGATCTGAGTTATGCTCTATGGGAGCTAACAACTATGGTGTAAGAGAAGGACATAATATCACGATCCGACTGG
Source organism: Nicotiana tabacum (assembly GCF_000715075.1). Lineage (NCBI taxonomy): Eukaryota > Viridiplantae > Streptophyta > Magnoliopsida > Solanales > Solanaceae > Nicotiana > Nicotiana tabacum. Next base: position 30,464,729 of record NC_134090.1, on the reverse strand, counting down.
GGTTAGAATAACCTAAAATGATGGATAGATTGTTTGCGTCAATTGACATTTCCGAATGATATTGCAAATGTGCTAATAGGCCTACTAGTGAGACACCCAGATGGTGCGCTTTAAAATAGTACAGCTGGATATGAGTATTACAAAGTTAGGCACTGGAAGCCTTGAAGGGATAAATATTACCTTATTGTGACTCCCGTCCCTAGTAAAGCGAGAATGTTAGGCAACCCGAAGAGTCAGGGGATAGAGAAAGGGGAGCTGAAAGCAAAAGAATGTCTTGTTTGAATTTTCAAAAGTAAAGTGATAGATGAAGATGTTAATGGGGAAATAAGAAGAGAGTCAATGAAGCATTATGAGTAAGATGTGATACATGGATGAAAATGGTAAATATAAAAAATGACAATATTACAGAGTCTGTAGTCAAATAAAGGAAGAGACGAGAGGTGGCAGGCCTTGAGACAACAAAAGAGTATAGACCATAAAGTCATATCCTCATTTCGAGAAATAAGTTCGTGATTCCAACGCGACTACCAGAAGGAGAAGTTAGACACCAGAGTAATAGAAATCAATATGGGTTGGTGAACGAGATAAACTAAACATGAATTAGGGACTGAATGACTTGATAATAGTCGGTATCGCGAGAATTTCATATTTCGTTCCGACGATAACAGAATGGACAACAGAAGAAGATTCATGAGAAATTAAAAGAATGGTCATTCAGGAAGATGCTTCTCTAAATCAAGCAATCTAAGCAAAGTTAAGCTTAAGGTACTGTATGTGCCAGTTATACCAAGTGTCACCCTCGCGAGTAAGGAATTTTGTTATCCTTGGTATAGAAGGATTACCGCAAGGCAATTAAGGATCATCGATGCTGTGAAAATACGCAAAAAATGAAAAAGTAAAACATATATAAGTAAATCGTCGTTGCTCTAAATCTTAGTACTCCCCTAAAGGGGGAATATATAGTGATGTGGCATTAAGTAAGAATTACGTGGTTCTAGTAACTATGGAATGGTAACAGAAGAATGCAAATAAAAAGGGAATAAGATTGCACTTATCCATATCCTACAGATATGCTACGATTCCAGAAGATTATAGAAGCACAACGTCAAGGAAGGAAGTAAGGGTTCCTGCCCTGAATGTTATTGATAAATAAGGAGCCAATGCGAAAGGTAAGTTAAGCTAAAGGAAATAACCCAAGAAAGATTACGTGGAACATTGATATGAGAATGGGCCAACGAGTAGTTGGTAGTTGATTCAGGAAGAGCCTAGTTATGACTAGACAGGAGGTTACATATGAGTTAGTAGATCGTGCAAGATAAACATAGTAAAACCCAATATAGTGAATTCAGCCTCGCAGTAATGTTATTGTAATACTTGAGAAATATTCATATAGGAGTTGGGTAGTTAAAGGTACCGTATGAGTATTACGGGAATAAAGAGAGTGTCACTGGGAAGATAGTCAAAATGTCAGTTCAGAAGCAACCCTACAAATACAAAGGCGTGGAGGTAAGTAACTACGGATAATTATAGACAAGGAAGGACATCAAAAGGTCCATCGAGTATACAATGTAATAAGCTCACAGCTTTACAAGAGTTAGAGGATCCTCCCTAAGTAATACAATGGAAGACTAGTTAAGGAAAATAAGGAAGAAGGCCGCAGCATGAACTCAGTGACCTAAAGAGGAAATGGTTTTATAACAGTAGTCTCAAAACAACATTGTATGCACTCCCTAAGAAAGTGGCACCTACCATGGCTAATGAACAAGGAATAAAATCAGAAGTGATATTCGAGATTATATGAGTTGCACAAAAATTCTGGCATGTTTGGGAACTAAAATAAGCTAATTATGCATGCAACAAAGAGGCAAGAAGACCAAGAAAAGTAATATCTTACGTTTAAAGAAAGCTGAGAAGGAACGGAAGGAATTATTCGATCAATGAACCAGAGTTGGTTATGTTATGAACGCACTTAAGAGTTTGGAATTTTATCCATGCAGCATATATGTTGACAATCATACAGTCGTAGAAGATTCCGGTATAAGTTAAAAGAAAGAATTGAGGCTAGGTCATAGACAAAGGAATGAATTATTAGAAGATTGTATCATGGATATTCCATAGCGTCCATGAAGGGCTAAAATAATAACTAATACCATGAGCTGCAGATTGGAAGATAACTTAGCCGACATAAAGGCCGATTAGAAGAAGGAGGAAACTAAAGAGTTACATCAACAAAGTAGATTATTGGACCCAGAAGTTATAGGAATCATGATTGAGAACATAGCAGAATCACTCTTAATATTAGAGGTGCAAGAGAGATAGCATAACAACTATATTCTATAATGGCTCTACGAGAAATCCAGTTAGCAGAGTACCAGCCTCATAAAAAGTCAGTATGGGGCTACCACCAGATCGTGTATGCACCAGAGGTATAAGTATTATAATAGAGCTTCAAGTTGTGGATGTGAATTATACCTATGTGGAAGGGAGGTCATGAGAAAGATAGAAGACGTGATGCAAGATTATAAGATAAGTAGAGTAAAGGTGAACACCGTATGAGATACTCAAATGCAGAAGGTAGTGAATAGTCCATAATGAGGATAAAGGAGCGGGGATTCAATATCCAGGAATAATAGCGGCATCGTCAGTGGCATATTTTCTAGCCTATGGTTCTAGGTATTAAGAAGTCTAGTTAAGAGAGTAAAGAAGAGTTAGAAATGATGCGATGTCTCGCTTGATATTCCAGAATAATACAAGAAAATCTATGATGCAAGCAAATTGAAGGAAGGTTGCGAGTAGCATAAATAGATATGTGTAAGTACCAAGCTAAAGTATAGTAAAGCGACATGATTTTAGGAAGACGGGAGTAAGGATAAGAAAGGACACGTGAGAAGGTGTCATGACCCTAAACCTGGAGTAAGGATAAATACAGACATCTCTATATCGATCCGCGAGACTCTACTAAACCTGCTCATGACTCGTGAGACCTATGTAACCTAGGTTGTGATACCAACTTGTCACGACCCTAAACCCGGACCCCATCGTGATGGCGCCTCTCGTGAAGACAAGGCCAGCCAATACACACCCAATTCATTTTGAGCAGTTAAAATAATACAAATTAAGTTTTTAACATAATAATAACCCCAAAGTAAAGGTGAATAAGACAATTTGCGGAATAGACATAGCCCGACATCGGGGTGTCATCAGTCATGAGCATCTACTATCTGAGTAAAGACAGGAAAAGGTCTACATGGTCTATTACAGAACTAAAAATAGAGTAAATAAGATAGGGGGAGAAGCACTAGGCTGCGAACGCCGAGCAGCTACCTAGTAAATCTCTGAATCCGCCTGAGCTGGAAGAAATCAACACTCGCTAGCGGGACCCGAAGCGCTTGAATCTGCACACGGGGTGCAGGGAGTAAAGTGAGTACTCCAACTCAGTAAGTAATAACAATAGTGAAGACTGAGAGATAAGAAATCACGTAAAAGTACATCAACATGCTATAAAGAAGTAGTATAAAACCAGTAAAAACAATGAAACAGTGAAAACATATAAAGTCACCTTAGTTTAGATTAAGCTTCTTTAAAACACCTTTTAACAGTTAAACAATGGAATGAAAAGCAACGAGAATAGATAAACACATAAAATCCGCCCCTCAGGCACAATGTCAACAAAATCCGCCCCTCGGGCAATATCTTGGAACAACACCAGCCCCTCGGGCTATATCGCATGTCACAATGGGTACCCGCGCTCACTGTGGGTGTACAAACTCTGGGAGGGACCCCTTACGGCCTAAGCGCAATATCAAGCCATCTCATGGCATAATCAGTAGGCTCTCGGCCTCATATCAACAAGCCACCTCGTGGCGTACAATCTCAGGCCATCGGCCTCATAATCATATATCAGAGTATCCTCACAATATAGGCCATTGGCCTTACTTAGCCAGGACCTCATAAGCCACTCAGACAACAGTAAAACATGATGCTCAGCTCAAATTATCATTTATAATATCATTTAATGTATTAAAACACAATAAATATGGCTGAGTTATGAAAACAGTAGAATATAGCATGACTGAGTACAAGTATAAAGTCAAAACAGTGAGGAAATATCAGTAAAAATCCCATAAGGGCCCAAATAGTTGGCACGTGGGCCAAATATGGCATTCAGCCCAAAACATGATGATAGCAAGTAGTTTTCAATCAAATACGCGGTAAAATAGTCATTCAGGACGGACTAATTCACAATTCCCAACGGTGCACGACCCCACGCTCGTCATCTATGTGTGTCACCTCCATATAACACAACGAGGTATAATCTGGGGTTTCATACCCTCATGACAACATTTACAATCATTACTCACCTCAATCCGGTCCAAACTCTAGCCCGCGATGCCTTTGCCCCTCGAATCGGCCTCCACTTGCGTCAAATCTATCCAAAATCAGAATCACGATGTCAAAATATGCTAAAGGAACGAAGCCAATGCAAAAATAATCAAGTTATAGCATAAATCCCAAAATTAACCAAAACCTGACCCCAGACCTACATCTCGGAATTCGATAAAATTTACATCAATAGATTCCTTATCTCCCCACGAGTTCATACATATCAAGTGTCCTAAAATCCGACCACAAATGGCCCCTCAAATCCTCAAGTCAAAGTCTCTAATACCAAGCCCTAGTTCCCCAATTTTAAACCCTTAATTTCCATAATTACAGCCCTAATCCGTGAAATAATACCATAGGATTGACTATTATACTCAAAAATCTTACCTCCAGACGATATCCCCTGATTCCCTCTTCAAAATCTCCCAAAAAGCTCCAAAACTGACTTGAAATGGTGAAGAACTACTCAAAAATAGCGAAGGAATGCTTTTATACCTTCTGGCCCAGGGATTTCGCATTTGCTGCCAAAATCTCGTTCCTGCGGTACCGCTTTTGCGGTCCATAAACCGCTTCTGTGGTTTTCACTTAAGCCCCTCAGCTTTCGCATCTACGATGCACCTGCTCCATCGCTGGTGCAGTTCCTTAACCGCTTCTGTGGTTCCTGCCTTCCTTGGCTTTTTCCGCTTCTGCGACTCCAAACTCGCTTCTGTGAGACCGCACCTGCGGTCCCCTAGCCGCAGGTGCGGTTATGACAGCAATGGCAGACCTTCAGCTGCCAAAACCAACTTCCAAACTTTCTGCCAACCATCCGAAATCACCCCGAGGCCCCCGGGACCTCAACCAAAAGCACAAACACATCATATACCACCATCCAAACTTATACCAATCTTCAAAACACCTCAAACAACATCGAATCAACCAAAACACATCGGATTCAAGCCTAAGTTTCCAAAATCTTCCTAATTACGCTTTTGATCAAAAAGTATATCAAACCACGTCCGAATGACCTGAAATTTTGCATAAACTTCCCAATTGACCCAACAAACCTACTGCAACTTCCGAAATTCTATTTTGACCCCTATATCAAAATCTCACCTATCAACCGAAAAATGCCAAAATTCCAATTTCGCCAATTCAAGCCTAAATCTACTCCAGACCTCCAAAACTCATTCCGATCACGCTACTAAATTCTCAAATCACCTCCCGAAGCTATCGGAACCATCAGAACTCACATCTGAGCCCTCTAACACATAAGTCAACATCCGGTTGACTTTTTTCCAACTTATGCTTCCTCAAAAGATACTAAGTATCTCAAACCTTACCAAAACCTCGTTGAACCCGAGCCAACCAATCCGATCACACATAGAACTGATAAACAAAGCAATAAGAAGCAAAAATGGGGTAAACGGAGCGGTAACTCATGAAACAACCGACCGGGTTGCTACATCCTCCCCCTCTTAAACAAACGTTCGTCCTCAAACGAGTCAAGAAACATACCTGAAGCCTCAAATAGGTGGAGATATCTGCTCCACATCTCCCGCTCGATCTCCCAGGTAGCCTCCTCCACTGGCTGACCTCTCCATATCATAAGTCAAGTCACCATCCAACTGAAGACGGATCCCAATATACTTCTGGAGCATAGAAACATGAAATACCGGATGTACACTCGACAATCTGGGTGGCAAAGCAAGCTCATAAGCCACCTTCCCAATCCTTCGAAGCACCTCAAAAGGCCCAATGAACCAAGGACTCAATTTACCCTTCTTCCCAAATCTCATAACACCCTTCATGGGCGAAACCTTCAACAGAACCTTCTCACCAACTATGTAGGACACATCCCTATTGATACCCAATTTTTCCCTATATATCTTAAATAGGCATAAAAGCCTTCAAAATAGCATATATATGCATATATAAGCATGCATAAGACTTTAATTATTTTTTCATTATTTCAAGATTTTAAATTAATTTATTTTCTCCCTTTTTCATCCATAAAATCCTCAATAATTATTTCCAAAATTATTGTTTTAATAATTCATCTATTCGATTTCTATATTTATGCCAAAATATGGCTAAGGTAATTTTGATATATTTTTACAATTATATTTAGTATTTTTAAAGTTAAATTGCATATAATTGCAATGTTAGCCCATTTTAATATATAATTATGTTTTATATGCATAAAATTGGACCCTATATTTTTAAATTGTTAATTATGTATTTTAAATCATTTTGGAACCTTAATTTATTTTTCAGAAATTACCTATTATTTTTTATAAATTAAATAGGGGAAAATTGGCTAGTTAAATAACAGCCAAATTTGGCCTTCAATTATAGCCAAAATTGGACCCATTTCCAGCTCAATTTCACACCCAAATCACCCGACCCATACCTTATTAACCCTTACCCAAATCCGGAACCCACCTACCCATTTTAATCCTGATTGTTGATCTCCAAAATCAACGGTCCAAATCATTCCCTTCCTTTTTTAACTCTAATCGACCCCTAACCCTAAGTCATTTTCTCAAAGGAGTTGCCTTCAGATGCTCTCTCATCTCCACTCTTCTCTCAAACCTAACCCTAGACTCCTCCACTCACCTCCTTCTCCGGTCATCTCCGACGACTATCTCTCAAACCCCAAGCCTCCAATGGTCACTCTCATCACCTTGCTCATCATCTCTAAGGCATTCAAGGGTCCTGGGCCATGTCGATTTGGACCTAGGGTTTCTAATTCTGTTGGTAGAGGCTTCTCTAGTGTGATTTTAGGCAAAATCACACCATGTGTGTTATGATTTATGAAGTTACAATAGGTTCTTTCGATTTCTACTTAGGTTTCCTTTTGAAACCCTAACTCTCTTCTAGATCTCTCAGTTTGACGATAGGTCGTCTTAATAATTAATGCCTCGATCCTTTATTAACTACTTTTTCCAAGTTATTTCTGCTATTTTGATTTGAAGGGACGTTCGGTTTTAAGTTTCGGGGAGTTTTGGGACACCTAGTCCCTAAATGAGAGCTTAAATTTTGTAAAATTGACCGTAGTCGAAACAGTGTGAAGACGGCCTCGGAATGGAAATCTGATGGTTCCTTTGACTCTGTTAGGTGATTTCAAGCTTAGGGGCGTGTTCGGATTGTGTTTTGGAGGTCCGTAGCTTATTTAGGCTTGAAATACCAAAAGTTGAATTTTTGATGTTTTCGGTCAGATAGTGAGATTTTGATCCGATGGTCGAAATGAAATTCCGGAAGTTGGAGTAGCTCTGTAGTGTTTAATGTGACGTGTGTGCAAAACTTTAGGTCATTCGAACGAGGTTTGATAGACTTCTTGATCGAAAGCGTATTTTTTAGAATTTTGAAGTTTTTAGGCTTGAATCCATGCTTAATTCGAGGTTTCGATGTTGTTTTAGGTGTTTTAAGGATTGGTACAAGTTTGGATAGTGGTTGGTGACTTGTTGGTGCCTTTGGTTGAGGTCCCATAGGCCTCGGGATGAATTCGGATGGTTGACGGAAATATTTGGAGTTAGAGTTGCAGCTTCAGCTGCTGGTTCTATCATAACCACACCTGCGGTTTGGGTTCCGCATGTGCGGCGCCGCAGAAGCGGCTCAGTGGCCGCAGAAGCAGAATTTGGTCATTTCTTCAGGAACCGCAGAAGTGGTACCGTAACTGCAGATTGGGAGTCGCAGATGCCGAAGCTGGCTCTTTAATGAAAAGTCACAGTTGCGACCTTGGCTCGGTAGAAGCGGGACCGCAGATGCGGTCCCATGGCCGCAAATGCGAAAATTGCTGGGTAGAACATATAAATTCTCGCCTTCGCGAAATTTAGCCATTTTTCATCTTTTCAAAATGGGAAGAAGCTTGGGGAGCACTTTTCAAGAGGGATTTTCAGAGGAGTTCATTGGGGTAAGGTCTTTGGTCCCTAAACTCGTTATTGGAGTGATTTTTATCAATTTAAGCATGAAAAATTAAGGAAAATCAGTGGTAATTGGGGGGTTAGGGCTTGTCTAATTGGAGACCTTTGAGTGATTATTTGAGGGACAAATTGAGGTCTGATTTTGGTGATTTTGATATGACTGGACTTGTGAGAGTGCAAGGTTTCTGGAAATATAAATTTTACCCGATTTCGAGACATGGGCTCGAGGGGCGTTTTGGTCATTTTACCTAATTTCGCGTATTAACTTAGAATTTCTTTGTAGAAACAATTACTTGAAGTGTTATTTACATTATGAAATTGAATTGAATAGATTTGGTCCATTTGGAGTCTAGTACTCGTGGCAAGAACGTGGTTTTGAGTTGATTTTGAGCCGGTTCGAGGTAAGTGGTTCGTCTAACCTTGTGTGGGGGACCTTCTCCTTAGGATTTGGTATATTTGGTAATTGAAATGCCTTGTACGTGAGGTGACAAGTGCGTACTTGTGCTAATTATTGGAAATTCGGATTTCTTTAAGTAACTACTAGTATGTTTCCTTTCCTGTTTATATTACTTGCACTTTAAGCATGTTGTTAGCTTAGGAAAGCACGCCAAAGTGATTTAATTGCTTTATTTGCTCAAACTGTTTTACCTGAATTCTGTGCAGCATGCTAGAGTAGAATTTACATGTTTACCTTAATATGAAACTGACATTTGCTGAATATATTTCTATGTTGTTGCTGTGTATTTGCATTTGGGACTACGAATGTGGGATTCCGGTAGATCCCCCTTGTCTGTTTATTTGGGACTAGGGATGTGGGATTCCAGTAGATCCCACTACAAAGTTATATGGAACTACGGGACTACACCCGGTATATTCCCCAGTAATGGGTATTTACATTTGGGGACTACGGAACGGGATTCCGGTAGATCCATGCCGCATTATGAGTTGGACTACGGGATGACACCCGGGAGATCCACTGGACATTTACATTTTGGGGGCTACAGGACGGTATCCTGGTAGATCCCCGGCTGCTATCTTTGTGTTGAGTTGTGTTCCCTCGGTGATTATTTTGCCTCTGTTCTAGTTGTTGTTGCTCTTTTTATTCTATGTTATTTCTTACCGTTGCACTTAATTATACTGTCTTGTTCTACACTGTTATACTTTGTATTTTATTTAACCTCAGTAGGGCTCTAACCTTCCTCGTCACTACCCAACCGAGGTTAGGCTTAGCACTTACTGAGTACCGCCATGGTGTACTCATGCCCCTTATGCGCATGTTTTTCATGCGCGGATCCAGGTACCACTACTCAAGCCTACCATCCTTGAGAGAAGCGACTGCTCTAGAGACTTCGAGGTACATCTACCACGTCCGCAGACCAAGAAGTCCCTTTCTATTCTAGCTGCTAAACATTGCCCTTCTATATTTTTCTTTCTTGGTAGATATTCTGGAGTTAGACTATTAGATATTCCAAAGGCTTGTATTTCCGTGAGTTTTCGGGTTTTTGGATAGTGTACTTGGTTTTGAGAATGTTGTGTTGTATATGTTGAATGTCATTATAACTATTGTTTCCATTCAGTTATTTTGGTTTTTGATTATTTCTTCCGCAAGTTTCGTTTATGTTCCGCATTTATTAGGCTTACCTAGTCGTAGAGACTAGGTGTCGTCACGACAGTTCACAGAGTGCGAACTGGGTCGTGACAAGTTGGTATCAGAGCTCTAGGTTCATAGGAGTCATGGATCACAAGCCATTTTATTAGAGTCTCGCTGATCAGTACAGAGACGTCTGTACTTATCTACGAGAGGCTATGTAACTGTTAGGAAAATTCCACTTCATTTGATTTCCTTGTTGTGCGATATTTGACATTACAATTCTAAACTTCTGTCTTCTATTCTCTCACAGATGGTGAAGACATGTGCTACCCGAGATGATTAGGCACCCACGCCCCCTACTGCAGCCGTAATAGGCCGAAATCGGGGTAGAGGCCGAGGACGCGCACATGGTGCAGCCAGAGCACCTGCGCGAGCTGCCACCGAGGTACCACCAGCAGTTCTAGCCGGAGTCCAGGCACCTGACACGCCTATCGCTACTACTACTCCAGCTCTTCAGGAGACTCTGGTATAGTTCATGAGCATGTACACCACACTGGCTTAGGTAGGGTTGCTTTCCCTTGCTGTAGCTACATCTCAAGCCAGGTAAGGAGCATAGACTCCCACCTCCTGCACTCCTGAGCAGCGAGTGCATGTTGTGAAGGTCCTTGAGATTATTCCTATACCGCCTGCAGTGCCAGTTCAGCCTGAGGATAGGGTAGCGGCTTCTGAGGAGGAGTAACTGAGACTTGAGAGGTTCAGGAGGTACAAGCCTCTTGTATTTAGTGGCCTAGCATCGGAGGATGCTCTAGGATTTCTAGATGAGAGTTACTGCATTCTCCGTACCATGGGTATATCAGGATTGAGCAGGGTTTCCTTCACTGTTTTCCAGCTTTGAGGAGCCGCCTATGAGTGGTGGCGCACCTATGAGTTAGACAGTCTGGATGAGGCTGCTTCACTGACTTGGACTCAATTTTCAGATCTGTTCCTGAGAGAGTATGTTCCTTAGAGCCTCAGGGACGCATGGCGTGCAGAGTTTGAGCATTTGCGCCAGGGTTCTATGACTGTCTCAGAGTATGCTGTCTGTTACACCAGTTTGGCTAGGCATGCACCAGCCTTGGTTTCTACTGTTCGCGAGAGGGTTCGCTGGTTTATTGAGGGCCTTATTCTTAGCATCAGTTCTATCATGGCTCATGGTTGGAGATGGATATTTCTTATTATCAGGTGGTGAGCGTTGTTAGGAGGATTGAGGGTATGTATGCTAGGGGGAGAGAGGAGAGGGAGGCCATGAGGTCTCGAGAGTTGGGCCATTTCTCTGGTGCCCATGCCCCAGCAGTAGGTCGTCATAGTAGGAGTTATATGAATAGCCCTTTCAATCATCTCTTCCAGCATCCAGTGGTATCCCAACTCCTCCTAGGCCTCAGGAGCCTTATTATGCACCACCGGTATCTAGCGCGCCTCCTGTGTGGGGTGCTTTCAGATATCAGTCCGCAGACCTGGCCCGAGCTAGTTACAACTACCACGTCCTCCCAGAGCTTGTTTTGAGTGCGGTGACACAAGTCATATGGTGAGGGATTTCCCTGGATTTGAGAGGGGTGCACCTCCACAAACTTCTCAGCCACAATGTGTCCCGTAGAGTTCTCAGGCTATGGTTACAACTCTAGTTGCTACCCCACTTGCTCAGCCTGCTAGAGGTGGAGGTCAGGGAGGTAGAGGTCGCCCTAAAGGGGGAGGCCAGGCCAAATACTATGCCCTTCCTGCCCGTACCGAGGTTGTTGCCTCCGATTCTGTCATCACAGGTATTATACTGATTTGTCACAGAGATGCATCGGTTCTATTCGATCTAGGCTCCACTTATTCTTATGTGTCTTCTTATTTTGCTCCGCATTGGAGTGTATCTCGTGATTCTTTGAGTTCCCCTGTTTATGTTTCTACTCCTGTGGGAGATTCTCTTGTTGTGGACCGCGTTTATCGGTCGTGTTTGGTTGCTCTTAATGGTTTTTAGACCAGAGCCGATTTATTGTTACTTAGTATGGTTGACTTTGATATTATCTTGGGCATGGATTTGTTGTCACCCCATTATGTTATTCTTAATTGTCACACCAAAACTATGACGTTGGCTATGCCAGGTGTACCGCGTGTTGAGTGGAGGGGTACTTTAGATCACACTCCCAGTAGAGTTATTTCTTTGCTTAAAGCTCAACGTATGGTTGAGAAGGGGTGTGACACGTATTTAGCTTATGTGAGATATGTCAGTATTGATACCCCTTCAGTTAATTCAGTTCCAGTAGTACGGGATTTTCCCGATGTGTTTCCGGCTGATCTTTCAGGCATGTCACCTAATAGAGATATTGATTATGGCATTGATCTGTTTCCGGGCACTCAGCCCATTTTTATTCCTCCGTATCGTATGGCTCCTCCCGAGTTGAAGGAGTTGAAGGATCAGTTACATGAATTGCTTGATAAGGGTTTTATTCGGCCCAGTGTATCACCTTGGGGTGCTCCTATCTTGTTTGTGAAGAAAAATGATGGTTCTATGGGTATGTGCATTGATTATTGCTAGTTAAACAAAGTTACAGTGAAGAACCATTATCCTTTGCCTCGTATTGATGATCTGTTTGACCAGCTTCAGGGCGTACGGGTGTTTTCTAAGATTGATTTGCGCTCAAGTTACCATCAATTGAAGATTCGGGAGCTAGATATCCCGAAGACTGCTTTCAGGACTCGGTATGGTCATTACAAGTTCCTTGTTATGTCATTTGTGCTGACCAATGCCCGAGTAGCCTTCATGCATTCGATGCACAGTGTGTTCCTGTCGTATCTTGACTCATTCATCATTGTCTTTATTGATGATATTATGGTGTATTTCCGGAGTCGGGAAGATCATGAACATCACCTAAGGATTGTGCTTCAGACTCTGAGAGAGAAGAAGTTATATGCTAAGTTCTCAAAATTTTAGTTTTGGTTGGATTCAGTGGCATTCTTAGGCCATGTGGTATCGAGTGAGGGTATTCAGGTGGATCCGAAGAAGATAGAGGTCGTGCAGAGTTGGCCCAGACCATCCTCAGCTAGAGAGATCCACAGTTTCCTTGGTTTGGCGGGTTTCTATCGTCGTTTTGTGGAGGGGTTTTCATCGATTGTAGCCCCTATGACCAGGTTGACCCAGAAGGGTGCTCCATTCCAGTGGACGGAGGAGTGTGAGGCGACAAGACAGCTTTGACCACAGCCCCAATTTTTATACTGCCTATAGGTTCGAGGTCTTATATGATCTATTGTGATGCCTTGAGGGTTAGCCTCGGAGCGGTGTTGATGCATGACGGTAGGGTGATGACCTATGCGTCCAGATAGTTGAAGATACATAAGAAGAACTACCCTGTTCACAACCTTGAGTTAGCCACCATTGTTCACGCCCTGAAGATTTGGTGCCATTATTTATACAGGGTTCCCTGTGAGATTTATACTGACCATCGGAACTTACAACACCAATTCAAGCAAAAGGAATTAAATTTGTGCCAGAGGAGGTGGTTAGAGTTGCTGAAGGACTATGATATTACTATTCTGTATCACCTGGGCAAGGCCAATATGGTGGCCGATGCTTTGAGTCACCGGGCGGAGATTATGGGGAGTTTGTCTTATTTACTAGCATCGGAGAGGCCTATGGCGATGGATATTCAGGCCTTATCCAGCCAGTTTGTGAGATTGGATCTTTCAGAGCCCAGTCGGGTTCTAGCTTGCGTGGTTTATCGGTCTTCATTATTTGATCGTATTAGGGAGTGGTAGTACGATGACCCTCATTTGCTTGTCCTCAAGGACAAGGTTCAGTACGGTGATGCCAGAGATGTGACTATTGGTGATGACGGTGTATTGAGGATGCAGGATCGAATTTGTGTACCCAATGTTGATGGGATTCGAGATTTGATCCTAGAGGAGGCCCACAACTCGCGGTATTCCATTCATCTGGGTGCCGCGAAGATGTATCAGAATTTGAGGCAGCACTACTGCTGGACACAGATGAAGAAAGATATAGTTGGATTTGTAACTTGGTGCCTTAACTATCAGCAGGTGAAGTATGAGCACCAGATACCGGGTGGGTTGCTTCAGCAGATAGAGATTCTGAAGTGGAAGTGGGAGCGGATGACCATGGACTTTGTAGTTGGGCTCCCGCGAACTCTGAGAAAGTTCGATGCTATTTGGGTGATTGTGGATCAGCTGACCAAATCCGCTCATTTCATTCCTGTGTGTACTAATTATTCTTTGGAGCGGTTGGCAGAGATTTATATCTGGGAGATTGTTCGTCTGCATGGTATTCCAGTGTCCATCATTTCAGATAGAGGTACTCAATTCACTTCACGGTTCTGGAGGGTCGTTCAGCATGAGTTGGGTACTCAGGTGGAGTTGAGTACAGCATTTCACCCTCAGATGGACGGACAATCTGAGCGCACTATTCAGATTTTTGAGGATATGCTCTGTGCGTGTGTGATTGAGTTTGGTGGGTCTTAGGATCAGTTCTTGCCATTGGCGGAGTTTGCTTACAACAATAGTTATTAGTCCATCATTCAGATAGCACCATATGAGGCTTTATATGGTAGGCGGTGTAGATCCCGGTGGGCTGGTTTGAGCCGGGTGAGGCTAGATTATTGGGCACGGACTTAGTTCAGGATGCTTTGGAGAAGGTTAAGGTGATTCAGGATAGACTTCGTACATCCCAGTCCAGACAGAAGAGTTACGCGGACCGGAAGGTTCGTGATGTTTCCTATATGGTTGGAGAATGGGTTCTGCTTCGAGTATCGCCTATGAAGGGCGTTATGAGATTTGAGAAGAAAGGGAAGTTGAGTCCGAGGTTTATTGGCCCTTTTGAGATATTGAGGCATGTTGGGGAGATTGCTTATGAGCTTTCCTTACCTCCCAGCTAGGCAGGAGTTCATCTATTATTTCATGTTTTGATGCTCTAGAGGTATCACGGTGATCCGTCGGACGTGTTGGATTTCAGTTCAGTCCAGTTGGACAAGGATCTATCCTATGTTGAGGAGCCAGTGGCAATATTAGACATGCAGGTTAGAAATCTGAGGTCAAAGAACATTGTATCCGTGAAGGTTCAGTGGCGGGGTCAGCCGGTCGAGGAGGCGACCTGGGAGACCGAGCAAGATATGCGCAGCCGTTACCCTCATCTTTTCACTACTTCAGGTATGTCTTTATGCTCGTTCGAGGACGAACGAATGTTTAAGTGTAGGAGGATGTGATGATCTAGCCGGTCGTTTTAAGAATTAACGCCCTGATCTCCTATTAACTACTTTCCCTGAGTTTATTCATGCTATTTTGATTTGTTGGGATGTTCGATTTTAAGTTTCGGGGAGTTTTGGGACACATATTCCCTAAATGAGAGCTTAAGTGTTGAAAAATTGACTGTAGTCAGAACAATATGAAGACGACCTCGGAATGGAAATCTAATGGTTCTGTTGGCTCCGTTAGGTGATTTCGGGCTTGGGGGCGTGTTCGGATTGTGTTTTGGAGGTCCGTAGCTAATTTAGGCTTGAAATGCCGAAAGTTGAATTTTTGAAGTTTCCGATCCGATAGTGAGATTTTGATTTGAGGGTCCAAATGGAATTCCAGAAGTTGGAATAGCTCAGTAGTGTTGAATGTGACATGTGTGCAAAATTTCAGGTCATTCGGACGAGGTTTGATAGACTTTTTGATCGAAAGCGTATTTTGAGAATTTTGGAGTTTTTAGGCTTTAATCCATGGTTAATTCGAGGTTTCGATGTTGTTTTAGGTGTTTTAAGGATTGGTACAAGTTTGGATAGTGGTTGGTGACTTCTTGGTGCCTTTGGTTGAGGTCCCGGAGACCTCGGGATGAATTCGGATAGTTGACAGAAAGATTTTGGAGATAGAGTTGCAGCTTCAGTTGTTGGTTCTGTCATAACCGCACCTGCGGTTTGGGTTCCACAGGTGCGGCGCCGCAGAAGCGGCTCAGTGGCCACAGAAGTGGAATTTGGACATTTCTTCAGGAACCGCAGAAGCGGTACCGCATCTGAGGATTGGGAGTCGCAGATGCGGAAGCTGACCCTTTAATGAAAAGTCGCAGATGTGAACTTGTCTCCGCAGAAGTGGGACCGCAGATAGGGTCCAAGGGCCGCAAATGCGGAAATCGCTGGGCAGAACATATAAATTCTTGCCTTCGTGAAATTTAGCCAGTTTTCATCTTTTCAAAACGGGAAGAAGCTTGGGGAGCACTTTTCAAGAGGGATTTTCAGAGTATTTAATTGGGTTAAGGTCTTTGGTCCCTAAACTCGTTATTGGAGTGATTTTTTGCAATTTAAGCATGAAAAATTAAGGAAAATCAGTGGTAATTGGGGGGGGGGGGGTTAGGGCTTGTCTAATTGGAGACCTTTGAGTGATTTGAGAGACAAATTGAGGTCCGATTTTGGTACTTTTGATATGACTAGACTCGTGAAGGTGCGAGGTTTCTGGAAATATAAATTTTACCCGATTCCTAGACGTGGGCCCGAGGGGCGTTTTGGTCATTTTACCTAATTTCGCATATTAGCTTAGAATTTCTTTGTAGAAACAGTTACTTGAAGTGTTATTTACATTATGAAATTGAATTGAATAGATTTGGGCCATTTAGGGTCGAGTACTCGTGGCAAGAACCTGGTCTCGAGTTGATTTTAAGCCGGTTCGAGGTAAGTGACTTGTCTAACCTTGTGTGGGGGACCTTCCCCTTAGGATTTGGTATATTTGGTAATTAAAATACCTTGTACGTGAGGTGACAAGTGCGTACTTGTGCTTATTGTTGGAAATCTGGTTTTCTTTAAGTAAATACTAGTATGTTACCTTTCATGTTTATATTACTTGCACTTTAAGCCTATTGTTAGCTTAGAAAAGCACGCCTAAGTGATTTAATTGCATTATTTGCTCAAACTGTTTTACCTAAATTATGCGCAGCATGCAAGACTAGAATTTACTTGTTTACCTTAATATGAAACTGACATTTGCTGAATATATTTCTATGTTGCTGCTGTGTATTTGCATTTGGGACTACGGATGTGGGATTCCGGTAGATCTCCCTTGTCTATTTATTTGGGACTACGGATGTGGGGTTCCGGTAGATTCCCTTGCACAGTTGTATGAAACTACGGGACTGCGCCCGGTAGATTCCCCCAGTACTGGGTATTTACATTTGGGGACTACAGAACGGGATTCCGGTAGATCCCCGGTGCATTATGAGTTGGACTATGGGACGACACCCGGGAGATACACTGGACATTTACATTTTTGGGGCTACAGGACGGTATCCTAGTAGATCCCCGGTTGCTATCTCTGTGTTGAGTTGTGTTCCCTCGATGATTATTTTGCCTCTGTTCTAGTTGTTGTTGCTCTTTCTATTCTATGTTATTTCTTACCGTTGCACTTAATTATATTGTCTTGTTCTACACTATTATACTTTGTTTTTTATTTAACCTCAGTAGGGCCCTGACCTTCCTCGTCACTACCCAACCGAGGTTAGGCTTGGCACTTACTGAGTACCGCCGTGGTGTACTCATACCCCTTTGCGCATGTTTTTCAAGTGCAGATCCACGTACCGCTACTCAGGCCTACCATCCTTGAGGGAGGCGACTGCTCTAGAGACTTCGAGGTACATCTGCCGCGTCCGCAGACCGAGAAGTCCCTTTCTATTCTAGATATTAAACATTGCCCTTTTGTATTTTTCTTTCTTGTTAGATATTCTGGAGTTAGACTGTTAGATATTCCAAAGGCTTGTGTTTCCGTGAGTTTTCGGGTTTTGGGATAGTGTACTTGGTTTTGAGAATGTTGTGTTGTATATGCCGAGTGGCATTATAACTATTGTTTCCATTCAGTTATTTTGGTTTTTGATTATTTCTTCTGCAAGTTTCATTTATGTTCCGCATTTGTTAGGCTTACCTAGTCGTAGAGACGAGGTGCCATCACGACAGTTCACGGAGAGTGAACTGGGGTCGTGACACTCAAATCTGTGTTATTTTCATGCTTTAAGCCTGTTTCCTTCTATGATTTTCTTATTCACGAGCTTTCTTCTAAAAGATCCTCTATTCTAAACCGTTTTTACTTTCTTTGAAAACTAGGGTTTTCTCAGAATTCTTTCTATACCTGTTTCAACTGAATTCTTCATGATTAAACCTTTTTCCCTTGATTATTTTGACCGATTTTATGTTTGTACTGCTTTTAACTTTAACTCGTTTAAAAGCCCTAATTTTTAAAGATATTTCTTTACTTGTTTTTGTGTGTTAGCATGATTTTCTTTACTCTGCTTCTGTGTTAGCATGATTTTCTTTACTCTGCTTCTATGTGTTAGCATGATTTTCTTTACTCTGCTTCCGTGTGTTAGCATGATTTTCTTTGTCTTGGCTTCATGTGTTAGCATGATTCTCTTTACTTCATTTCTGTGTCAGCCTGTTTACCTGGTTCTTGTTAATCTCTCGTGGTCACCATGCTTCGAATATGTCCTGTTGAATCTTTAGCCTACTCATATCACCTCTATATGACTGTGTTTTCTCATCTCTTATTTCTTTCTGTCTATATAATTGACCTTGTTTTTTTGCTACTTCTGTTCATTCATCTCTATTTATGTGTTGAAAATACGCATAATCATGACCCCTCATGATTTATTCTGATTTTCCTTAACTATTGTTAATTGAAAGATTTTCCTTCAAAGCCCTAGAATTCTACTCGTTTGTTTGAATTAACTGATTTTATTACCTTATTTACTATGGTACTTGGTTTTACTTAGTGTTTCCTTAAGTGGGTCTTTCTGAATTTGGTCCTAATTGACTACTTTATGCCTAATGAACTCTGGCTCATTTCCTTATTTAATCATGCACTGATTCATCTATGGTACTGAATCTTTTCGTTTGACCTTGTCTCCCTTAACTCAAGGAAGTGCATCCTTGATTCTCTAAGTGATTGATTTTGAGTTTTTAAATTAGTATACTACTATGATTTTTACCTTATTCCACTACATACTTTAAACTATAAATACTCTAAGTCTTTCACAAACAACACACACTTGGTTTTCAAAAACAAACTCCTCTCTTACTAAAATCGATGCTCTCCTTCTCTTGTGCTATTTGATACTACTAGCCGGCTGCAAGCCAAGGCTAATCATTTGTGCTCTTTGGTTCTTTCATTCTGCTTACGTCTATCTTCACTGGTATGTCCTAGTTTTGATTACAACCCCAACAACAACATGTTTCTCTTCTTGTTTCAGTTTTTTTTATTTCTAGCCTGCTTTTACTTGTAGTTTTGTTGTGAAGTTTGTAATTAAGCATGCTAGTATGACTCCCCTAGCTTTAAGTTCATGTGTTCCCTTGTGTGATTCAAGCATGCCTGGACAATTGTTTTCTTTTACCTATTGTGCACTTACCATTTTGTGAATCCCAAATCCATATTCCCCTCTATGTGTTTATGTTCCTCATGACTGGTTTGTGATTATGCCAGTGTCAAACTATCTCTGAGCATGTCCATACCAGTCCTAATACTCCTACTGGGATCATGTGTCTGTAGTCAAATGTCTGTGTGTCCCCAAACCCCCTTGACCCCTATGTGATTACTGAATTCATTTGGATTCTGTGAACTTGCTGTGTGTGATCGTATCCTAAAGTGTTTGAACTCTGTTTACTATTCCAACTTCTTTTCAACAATATGTGTTACTAATTGCTTTCAAAACAAAATTTTGAGTCCAGTCTTTCATTAACTTATTTCAACCTGTGTCCTGTATTTTCACTCTACTCTTAGTTAATAAGTTCTTTCCCCTCTAGTATGTGTACTGCCTTGGGATACTCTTGAGAACCCTCTGAACTCTAGCATACTAAGGCTGGCCTTTCCATACTGCACTAGTTCAATGCTTGGCTACTAAGTCTAGGTGTAAGCATTGCCCGGGGTCCTTGAGACCCTTAGGGAACTTTGTTGCACCTAGACTCTGATTTGTCTATGGAAATGAGGTTTGAAAGACCATTGGAGGCTTTGGGAAACTTGGGCTTGATTGCATGCTCTCTATAGAATAGCTTCTTGATTTTCTATTTTACTTATGTAATTCATTTATTAGCTTGTAATAATTTGTAAACAAATAGTTGGGGTATCTAGTAAAAGTGTGGGTAGATGTATACTTTGTGGGGTAACATGGGTAGAAATCTTGCTCTTAGGATATATTTTCAAACCTGCCTACTTCACTCACTAGAAAACATATCCATAGGGTTTTTATTCTTGTCGAATCTGGTTGCTTTTGCATAATAGAGAATCATGCCTATAAGATTCCACTTCTAATTTCCTCTGCATCAAATAGAAATCATGCCTATAAGGACTTCACTTTTAATGTCATTTGCATCAGATATAAACCATGTTCGTACAATTTGTCATGTTAGAAACCATGTTTCTAGGTTCCAAGCCTTCATGTCTTAAATCAATTTAGGTATAGATACCATGCCTATATGACATAATTCTGATTTAGTAAGACTCTCATATACTGCAAATTGACTAAAACTAGTGATACACATAGATACCATACCTATAGGGATTTCTATTCGTAATTATGTTAGAAAGTCTAATTAGCCTAATAAGTCGAATTCATCTCACCTAGTTTACTTCTCAAAACTGGTCTTGTTAAGCGATAACGTCTCTAAAACTGGTCCTTTCATAATTGCTTTAATCCCATTAGATATCCTGCCTATTGGTATTGAAAGGCTTTATTTCAAAAACTTGTCTGTTTCTGCATTAACATAGACATAGTACTGCATATAGGCAAGCCTTAGGGCATTTTCAAAACACATTTCTCTGAAGTTGTTTCTGTCACTCAACGTCTCTAAATTCTAATAAGCTTCTAAAGAAGAGGTCCTAGGCAACTAATAGGTTATGACTTTTGTATCTGCAAGTGGTTTATTTCTGCATAATCACTTAGAAATCCTGCTTTAGGACTTTGATTAATAAAGACCTTACTTGTGTCTGAGTCGTGTTGCCTGAATGTTTGTTTGAGGAGGAATTATGAGCCTTTTACTTTCTCCCATTATGTGAAAGTCCTAGATGCTTTTTGACTGTCGCCTTAGATTTTTGCCTTTAAAACCTTAGGGGTACGTCTAGAACCACCTATAAGTAGAGGTCCTAACTCCCTCCGGGACTATTAAGAAGGGACGGGTAGCAGCACGCAATAGGAATCAGTGACCAAACACTCGCTTTGCATGACCAATAAGGGGATGGGAAGGGTAGACATGGGATATGATGACTACGTGTTAATGTCACGTATAGCCCCTCATTGAGGAGTGTTTACCAGACATTGCGTGGGGTGATCTTATAGGACAGACAACCTAGGACCCCTCCTTTCCCCAAATCCTTTTCTTATTTAAACTTTGTTTTATAAAGCTTGTTCAAACCTTTATCCTACTACTTAAACTATCCAATATGTTTTACTTGAAATTTATTTGATTCAACTATTTGTATGGACTAATTTGTAAATATAAGTTTGGTCGGGACCCACAATTTTGGACTACGAGGGGTGCCTAACACCTTCTCCTCGAGGTTATTTTGAGCCCTTACCCTAATCTCTGGTAATGCAAACCAACCCAAGAGTTAATCGCTCTAGGTGCCCTAACGCACCATAATCCGTTAGGTGACGACTCTTCAAATACCCAATTCCCAAAAGGAAATGAGTCATTACACCCCCCATGAATGTCGAAACCCGGACCTCTCTCCGTGCGGAGGGAGAAAAGGGGGTGCGACAATCCCAAACCTTCCGGTCAACATAACTCTTTTGTCTCGACTGCGCTGTATGAAGCCTCTCCTGTATTTCCTTTACCTTTTCCAAAGCATCCTGCACCAAGTCTATCCCCAATAGCCTAGCCTCACCCGGCTCAAACCAACCAACTGGAGATCTACACTGCCTCCCACACAAAGCCTCATATAGAGCCATCTTAATACTCGACTGGTAGTTGTTGTTATAAGCAAACTCTACAAGCGGTAGAAACTGATCCCATGACCCTCTGAAATCAATGACACAAGCACGCAACATGTCCTCCAATATCTGAATAGTGCACTCAGACTGCCCGTCCGTTTGAGAGTGAAAAGTTGTGCTCAACTCAACCTGAGTACCCAACTCTCGCTGCACAGACCTCCAAAACTGCGAAGTAAACTAAGTGCCCCTATCTGAAATGATGGAAACTCGGACACCATGCAAACGAACGATCTCCTAGATATAGATCTCTACCAACCGCTCTGAAGAATAGGTGGTACACACATGAATGAAGTGCGCGGACTTGGTCAGTCAATCCACAATCACCCAAATAGCATCGAACTTCTTCAAAGTTCGTGGGAGACAAACTACAAAGTCCATGGTGATCCTCTACCACTTCCACTCTAGAATATCCATCTGCTGAAGCAAGCCACCCGGTCTCTGATGCTCGTATTTCACCTGCTGATAATTGAGACACCGAGTTACAAATCCCATAATGTCCTTCTTCATTCTCCTCCACCAATAATGTTATCTCAGATCCTGATACATCTTCACGGCACCCGGATGAATGGAATACCGCGAGCTATGGGCCTCCTCCAGAATCAACTCCCAAAGCCCATCTACATTGGGCACCCAAATCTAGCCCCGTATCCTCAACACCCCATCATCACCAATGGTCACATCTCTGGCATCATTGTGTTGAACTCTATCCTTGAGGACAAGCAAATGAGGATCATCATACTGGAGCTCTCTGATGCGATCATATAAGGAAGACCGAGAAATTACACAAGCCAATACCCGACTGGGATCCGAAATATCCAACCTCACGAACCGATTGGCCAAGGCCTGAACATCAACTACAAGAGGTCTCTCCCCAACTGGAATATATGCCAAACTCACCATACTCTCCGCCTTTCGGCTCAAAGCATCGGCCACCACATTGGCCTTCCCCGGATGGTACAATATAGTGATATCATAATCATTTAGCAACTCTAACCATCTCCGCTTCCACAAATTGAGATCCTTCTGCTTGAACAAGTGTTGGAGACTATGATAATTAGTAAACACCTCACAAGACACACCATATAAGTAATGCATCCAAATCTTCAGCTCGTAAACAATGGCAGCCAACTCTAAATCATGAACAGGGTAGTTCTTCTCATAGGGATTCAACTGGCGAGAAGCATACGCAATAACTCTACCCTCTTGAATCAATACACACCCAATACCAACTCTTGAAGCATCACAATACACGGTATACGAACCTGATGTTAATGGAAAAACTAACACTGGAGTTGTGGTCAAGGCTGTCTTAAGCTTCTGAAAGCTCTCCTCACACTCATCCGACCATACAAATGAAGCACCCTTCTGAGTCAACTTGGTCAAGGGCGATGCGATAGATGAGAATCCCTGAACAAACCGGCGATAATAGCCTGCCAAACCAAGAAAGCTGCCAATCTCTGCGGCTGAGGACGGTCTGGGCCAACTCTGAACTGCCTCTATCTTCTTCGAATCAACCTGAATACCCTCGTTGGACACCACGTCCCCCAAGAAAGCCACTGAACTAAGCCAAAACTGACACTTGGAGAATTTTGCATAAAGCCTCTCCTCCCTCAATCTCTGCAACACAACCCTCAAATGCTCCAGGTGCTCCTTCTGACTTCGCGAATACACCAGAATATCATTAATGAAAACTATGAAAAACTAATCGAGATAAGGCTGGAACACGTTGTTCATCAAATACATGAACGTTGTTAGGGCATTGGTCAGCCCAAAAGACATCACCAAGAACTCATAATGATCGGGTCCTAAAAGTTGTCTTAAGAATATCGAGTCCCTGATCTTCAACTGGTGATAACCTGAACGGAGATCAATCTTGGAGAACACTCTCGCTCCCTGAAGCTGGTCGAATAAATCATCAATGCGAGGCAAAGGATACTTGTTCTTAATTGTTACTTTGTTCAACTGCCTATAATCAATGCACATCCTCATTGTTCCATCCTTCTTCTTCACAAATAGAACCAGTTGCTTCAACTCCGAATGAACCCCTTATCAAGGAGTTCCTGAAGTTGCTCCTTTAACTCCTTCAACTCTGTTGGTGCCATACGATACGGCAGAATAGAAATGGGCTGAGTGTCTGGCACCAGGTCAATACCAAAATCAATATCCCTGTCCAGTGGCATGCCTGGTAGGTTTGCAGGAAACACATCGGGAAACTTCCTCACACCTAGAATAGAATCAATATTGGGAGTCTCTCACCGACATCCCTCACGAAGGCTATATACGAAAGACAACCTTTCCCAACCATACATTGGGCCTTCAAGAATAAGATTACCCTACTGGGAACATAATCAGTCAAACCTCGCCACTCAATCCGTGGCACACCCGGTATAGCCAATGTCATTGTCTTAGCATGACAGTCCAGAATAGCACGACACAGAGATAGTCAATTCATGCCTAAAATAACATCGAAGTCTACCATACTTACAATAGATCCACTCGGGTCTCCAGACCCCTAATAGTCACCACACACGACCAGTACACACGGTCTACAACAACAGTATCGCCCACCGGAGTAGATATATGAACAGGTGAAACAAGAGACTCACGGGGCGTATCCAAATAACGAGCAAAGTATAATGACACATAAGAATAGGTGGAACCGGGATCAAATAATACAGAGGCATCTTTGTGGCAGACTGAGACAATACCTGTAATAATAGCATCTGAAGCAATATCATCGGACCTAGTTGGAAGTGCATAGAAACGTTCCTGACTGCCACCTGATCGACCTCCCCCTCTAGGGTGACCCCTAGCTGACTGACCTCCACCCCTAACTGGCTGGTTGGGTGATGGTGAAGGAACTGGCGCTAAAGCTGATGGCTGACTCCTCTGCTGAGATGAACCCGCAAAATGATGAGGACACTGCCTCCACATATGACCCATCTCTCCACACTATAGCAACTTCGGGTGCTGGAGACGGGGACCGAAGGGAACCCCTAGTGTAAGCACGTGATTTTTGCCCAATATGAGAATTACTCCCAAAAAATTCAAAAATAAAATGATTTTTCTTTGGTGTGCAATTTTGTGATATTTTGAATAATTATTTGTATTTGTCTGTGCATGTTTATTTGTTAAATTAATAAAAATACAAAAATATGTCACATTTTGCATGTAGGATTTAATTCTACAATTGTTAGTAATTAAATTTGTTTTACAAAAAAATAAAATTACAAAAATAGGCATCGTTTGCATTTTTAGCATTTAATGTCCAAATATACAATTTTATGCTTAATTATTACTTAATTGTGCGTTAATTGTTATTAGGAGTTAATTTGCGCTTTTATAACTTAATTTAGTTCTTAATAATAGTTTAAGTATTTTTATAATTTAGTTTTAGAAAAATAAAAGAAGAAAAGAGAGCGAAAATATAAAGAAAATCGGAATTGGGCCTCTTCTTCAATTTCAAACCACAGGCCCAAAAAATTGTCCAACCTTCCCTACGACCCAGTCCATAACCCAACACCCCTATTATCTTACAAACAACACAAAACAAAAGAAAAAAGAAGAAAAACCCCTAAAAAACTAAGAGGTCATCCGCCCCCACGCCTCCCCCCTCCTATCTTCTTCTTCTTCCTCAAGTT
This sequence comes from Nicotiana tabacum, assembly GCF_000715075.1. NCBI lineage: Eukaryota > Viridiplantae > Streptophyta > Magnoliopsida > Solanales > Solanaceae > Nicotiana > Nicotiana tabacum. Next base: position 30,439,238 of record NC_134090.1, on the reverse strand, counting down.
TCTCCAAGGTCATCCATGGCTTCCCCCTCAAAGCTCAACCATGTCTGCCCAACGTCACACTCACACACACATGCACCAACACCTCCAAGCTGCCCTCCCATGAACGACCTCAAAAAAAACCATGAAAAACCCAACGCGAAGCTCGCTTCAGCCGCGTCGACACTATTGCTGCTGCTCACGTCTTCAGCTGCTACTATGCCGCAGCTACTTCGTCTTCCTCCGCCACTGCTTCTGCTTCCTACGTCGTGCTGCTGCTGCTCGTCGCAGCAGGTGCTGGACGGACCGCTACTGCTGCTCGTCGCGGTAGTAGCTACGGGCTGCTTCATCTTCTCTTCGTCTTCGTCGTCATTTGTTCGAGCTTTGGTCGAGGATCGGACAGATTTGTTTACAATCAAAATTCTTTGTTGATTCATCTCCGGTTAGTTGTTTTTGAGTTTTATTTTGTCCATATTTCGATTTTATATTTCTCGAAGTTAAAATCGTTAAATATTTGATTCTTGTTTTGTTCGTTGTTCATCGTTGAGATAATTTTCTAGTTTGTTCATGTGTTTTGTTGATTTTAATTTTCAGATTCAAATGGTAAATTAATTAATTTGTTTTTCATGTTTATTTCATGTTTGTCTTATTGTTTAGGTAAGATTTTGTTAGTTTAATGTTGGTGAGATACAAATTGAAGTTTAATTAATTGTTTCTTCAATTTGTTTCATGTGTTTATGTATTTTTAGAAATTGTTAATATTGTTAAGTTCAAGTTTAAGTTCATAATTGTTTCTTCGTCGATCTTGTTATTTGTCTAAAAAGAATTTAGTTGTGTTGAAGGAAATATATTGATTTAATCATTTAATCCGTCATGTTTGTTGTGTTAAAATAGACTCATTCATGTTCATACTTTGTTTGATTGTTCTTGAATCCGAAATTTGTATAGTTTGATTTCTTGTTTATCACTTATGATTATTTCTTGAATTTGTCTCATAATCTTGTTTAAGTTTAATATAGGAATTGTTTGTTGTAATGTTGTTGTAGCTGATTTTAAGTTCAATATTATTGAATTTAAAAATCTAAATATACTTGTTTGTTGTTGTTGTTGAATCCGAAAATAGGATTGTTTGTTGCTAAAATATTGTTCAATCAAATTTTAGTTGTTCTTTGTTGTTCAATTTGTGTTCATTTGATTTGTTGTTGAAATGTTGAAGAAATCATGTTCATGTGATTTGTTGTTGAAATGTTGAAGAAATCATGTTCATGAAATTTGTTGTTTGAACATTGTTAGAAATTAATCATATTGTCTATATTTTGGTTAAGTTTGATTAATTGATGTGTTATAGCTGATGGGTAGTTTGGTAATTTATAGTACTTTCGGGGGTAAAATAGTAATTTGTAATAGGGTCGGAGGGGTAGTTTAGGAATTGTACATTTTGTAATTGTTTATATGAAGCATGGGGGACAAAATGAAATGGGGTGGTTTGTGATATAGTTGTTTAATATAAAGGGGGACAAGACAAATTTTAGTGTGGGGGAATCTTGTATTATTTTATGTTAGGCATGGGGGACAAAATATAATGGGGTGGTGTGATATGTTTATTTAATGTATTGGGGATGAGTGGGAAGATAATGGGTTGGGTAGAGAAAAAGTATTGATTTTAATTAAAGGAAAGATTTATGGGATGGGTTATAAGAAGTCTTGAAATGAGAAAAGAAAAAACAGATACGAGAGAAAAAACACAGATAGACAGAAAGAGAAAAAAAAACTAGAGAGAAAAAACGGACAGAGAATAGAAGAGAGAAAAAAAAGGGTTGAACATTTAAGAGAAAGAAAATTTTCGAAAAATATTTAACCTTTCAAAAATAAAAATAAAAACTTGCAAATCTTCTGCTTTCTTTCTTTGTTTGAAATTAGTATTAATGGTTGTTGTTTCATTCAAAGCTAAAAGCTTTTGTTTTTGGGATTACTGCTCTACTGGTTTGCAAACTCTTTTCCTGGGTTGTTACTGTTCCTGGGTTGTTGCTGCTGTGCTATATTGTTATTACTGCCGCTGATTCTCATCATCATTTTTCTTTTGCTTCCAATATCAGGTACATATTTGTAAATTCATGTCATGAAAAGCTTCAACATGGCAAGTAAATGAAGTTTGGAATTATAAGGATGTCTTCTACTCATTTAAATTTTATTAGTTTGAGTTTCAGTTTTGTTTTAATTGGTTAATATAGTATTATACTTGACATGATAAATTGTTAACTATTAACCTTCTGGAGTAGTAAATTCCACGATAATCTTATATGTTTTGAGGACTAGTGATGACATTTACTGTTTGAATTGTTGAGATAGGGAACATGGCAGAAAGTTGGCCATTAATTACATTTTGTGATACTGTTGGTTAAGCGTAGGATAGTATGGAAATACCAAGAAACTATATTACTAGCATATCTCGTCCAATATTTGATTTTGTTCAAAGCTAGATGATTGTTAGTTGTATTTTGATTATATATGGCGCAATAATGGTTATGTGTATAATCAATAGTTGAAAGGTGAATTGATATAATCCGTTACGATTACAATGTTGGAATGTTGCAAATAGTTCATGATGTATGTTTGCGTTATATGTGATGTCGTCTTATTAAATCAATTGGTAGATTAGTTCTCTTTCTTAATAACAAATGGTCATAGTTATTGTGAGAGTGCGTTCAATTCAATTCTAAAAAAAACAAAGTATAAAAAATAATGTCAATAATTTGTACAAAATATAGAGCTAGTGTTTGCAAATATTCGCATAGGCCGAGAATAAGAATTGGTTTGATTATATTTATCCTAAATTCAATCATCGTGAGCAAATTAACCAAATAATCATACATTTGGATTAAAAACAAATGGTGTAGAAGAAGATTGTATTTATAAATTGCAACATTTTTTAAAAAAATATAAAAAATAGTATTCGCCTCAAATAGAATAATGAAAATTCTTGGAAAATATCATTTCCTTTCTTACATCAATTATTTCCCAATGTTTATACGTAATTCGCACGTTGTTTATTTGGGTAGGCAAATAATGTATTCACTACAAATGGTAGTATTAATCACATGTTGTTCATTCTTACTCCTTAAATTCGAATGGCTTGGAGGAATATAATTTATACGCGAAAAAATATAATTTGTGGTCAACACTCAATAAGTTGTGAATCCTTTTCGAGTAATTTAGAGACGTCTAAATCAATGTTTCTTTATGGCTTTCATATAAAAATAAGTGGATGCAATAAATATTTTGTAGAGAATTTTATCAAGAATATTTTTGTGAAATTAGGGATACGTTCGCGTGGCCTAAATTACATTTTTAAAGGCAGTTCGGATTATGCGTTCGCGCAACTTTGAACCAAAATTTTAATTCGTCGGGGGATATCAATATTAATTTCATAAAAACCCGAGATGTGCGGTTCACTACTTAATCATACAAAAAGTGCGAACGTTCTTGATTTTATTTAAAACACAATTTCGAAAAAAAATAATAATTATTTTATAATAAATATATTATCAATATCATTGTGTACACGTACGCGTGACACGATTTTTCACGTTAAAAAATATATAATATATAAAACGAATACACGTATGCGTGATTCGATTCGAAGAAGGGTCTTTAATTATAAACAATCTAAACAGAAGCGATAACAAAATCATGCAATAAAAAATGTAAAATCGAGATAATTAAGCCAAGAATAAAAACAGTTAAGCGACCGTGCTAGAACCACGGAATTCGGAAATGCCTAACACCTTCTTCCGGATTAACAGAATTCCTTACTCAGGATTTCTGGTTCGCAGAATAATAAACAGAGTCATATTCTCCTCGATTCAGGGATTAAAATTGGTGACTTGGGACACCTTAAAATTCCCAAGTGGCTACTCTGAAACAAACAAACAAATCCCGTTTCGACTGTCCTTTAATTGGAGAAAACTCCTTTCACCCCTCGCGGGGCGGAAAAAGGAGGTGCGACAGCTCTGGCGACTCTGCTGGGGATTTTGAGTTGAAAACCGTAAGCCAGAACCACTGGTTCAGGTTTTAAAGAATTCGAGCTTTAAATAACTGTTATATTTGGCTTTATTTATTATCTGATTTTTTTGATATATGCCCAATGTACTAAATGACACTTTTACCGCTTTAATATTATTTGAATTATGAATATATACAACTGCTACGAAACCCCCTTCTTTCTGAGTCTTCTAAATTTATGGTGCACACGTGCGCGTGGCCCACCTTTCTGTTAAAGTCATACCAAATAAGACGAAGTTGGGACAAGTAACTAGGCCGGGTAGACTTTCATGCTCCCGGTACGTTGCCCCCGCTTCGGCTCAAACTGTCCGTTTGGGTAAGCCAGGTTTAGAACAATCAACCTCAGGTTTTTCACTTAGAATAACTCAGCCATGTACCGGATCCCTAGTAGGAACGTATATTTGCATCATGTACATTTGGCCTTGGAGACTCAACACAGGGGTTGGGTCTGTCTAGGACAGGTGAACCCGAAATAAAAAGACCATCCTGATGCATCCTACTTGCTACCTGTACATTCATTTGCCTCGGATTTGCTTGTTGACCAGCTTGATTGAAAAAATCAGTGTGAGAGCCGAGGAATAAAATGGGTTATTTTAGAAAAAAAATAATAATAATTTTTAAAAGTTTTTTTTTAAAAATAAAATAAAAAATAAATAAATTATATATATATATATATATAGCGTCTATTTTTGAGTCTGATTTTTATTAAAATTAATTTCAGATACAAAATAAGCGCCACCCAAAATCAACCATGAGCAGATGATTCATTGATTGGAAAAAATGAGTTGTTAAGAGCTATGTCTTTTATTTGATTTGGGGTGTGTGTCGGGTTTTAAACCATTTTTCATATAATGTTTTCCAAATGTAACGCCTGTTCCATCTTTGTATTATTTCAAGAAATAAATAAAAGTGATTGCCTTTTTGTCCGAACTACGCAAGGTCTGATTCATGCGGGGGCATGATACGTAGGCAATCTCTATAAGATTCGACCACCACAATAAAAAATAAAATAAAATAACAATAAAAATTTCAAGAAAACTGGGACGATACAAGCAACCGAACAAATGCATAATAGAAAGGGATTATTTGTCTAGGAGCATTGCATCTCAACGTGTAATTATATATGTGTTAAACTCTCAAAACTAACAAGTTTGTTCATTTCCAGAATACAAGCAGTTGGTTTCTCTAAAGAGTATACTGGCATATTATCATTATCACACGAGATCAAAAGGACCAATACCCGAAAGTATGTCTATCCCAGATGTTGACACAGGTATTGAGCTAGAGGAGATGGATGTCGGGAAAATGAAAGAAGAGATGTTTAAACTCAAGCAGCAAATGGCTGAAATGTACCAGGCCTGGTCTACAGGGCGGTCACCCCCATCTTACCCAACTAACCCTGCTCCATCAATGGACCAAACTCAGGATAATCTTACCACTGAATTATCCCCAAATTTCCCCATCTACCAACACTACCGAAGCACCACCTCTCAGACACCACAGTCTCCCCTCCTAAACCAGTTCCATACTTTCCTCCACCAGTGACTCCTGTTTTCGTAGCACCTCCCCCGGCTACATTCCACGAATCTCCTAGTGAGCCCGTATTCCAGGCCCAGGACAGTCAATACTACCCCCCGGAGCCCACCTTCAAGGCCTCCGAAATCCATTCAACTATTCCTCGTTTTGACCTTCCAACCGAAATTGACAAACCAGTCAAAAATGCTGAACAAGAAGAGATGTTCAGAAAGGTCAAAAGCCTAGAACAATCGTTCTGAGACATGCGAGGGTTAGGAGGACAGGTCAGTGTGGCCTACAAAGATTTATGCTTATTCCCAAATGTACAATTGCCAGTTGGTTTCAAGTTGCCCAAATTTGACCTATACAATGGGCACAGCGACCCAGTAGCCCACTTAAGGGGTTTCTGTAGCAAGATGCGAGGAGCTGGGGGAAAAGACGAATTATTGATGGCTTACTTCAGTCAAAGTTTAAGCGGATCAGCTTTGGAGTGGTATACACGCCAGGACCATGGGAGATGGTACACCTGGGATGACCTAGCACAAGCATTTGCATACCATTTCCAGTGCAATCTGGAAATCATCCCAGATCGACTATCTTTGACAAAATTTGAGAAAAAACACAATGAAAGTTTCAGAGAGTATGGCTTCCGGTGGAGAGAACAGGCAGCGAGAGTGGATCCTCCTATGAAAGAGAGTGAAATGGTAGACTACTTCCTTCAAGCCTTGGAACCAACTTACTATGCCCATTTGGTTTCAGCGGTAGGTAAATCATTCAATGAAGTAGTAAAGATAGGGGTCATGATAGAGGAGGGTCTGAGGACCGACAAAATCCTGAATTACTCGACACTCAAGGCAACGACCCAGGCTATTCAAAGCGGCACGGGAGGTGCGCTGGGAAGAAAGAAGAAAGAAGAAATTGCCACGATTGAGGCAAGCAGTTGGTCCAGGTCTGGTAAACTATACTACGACCAACCCAGACCCCACAGAACAAACTACCCATACAGCCCACCACAGCACTACTATCCACCTCAAGAACCACACTTCTCCGTGCACCAAGCCCAAACATACACTCAGCCTCCGGTTCGCTCGCAATGGCATGCGCCGGCTCCCCAGAACACACATACACCACTGCAAAACACCTATTCACCACCAAGAGCCTACAAGAACCCTCCAGGGGCAGGTTTACGGGGAAATCAGGCTTTCAGAAATGAAAGAATACAAAGAACATTCACTGAGTTGGGGGAAACCTATACTGTCGTGTTCCACAAATTAAGGCAGTTAGGCTTGTTGAGTCCTGTTGAGCCCAGATTGCCAAATCCCCTTCCCAAAAATATGGACCACTCGGTAAGCTGTGAGTATTGTTCGGGGGCTCCCGGACATGATACCGAGAAGTGTTGGAAGTTGAAACATGCAGTACAGAATCTTATTGACACCAACAAGATTGAGGTTCAGATACCAGAGGCACCCAACATCAATCAGAACCTGTTGTCGGCACACCTTGAAACCCACATGATTGAGCTAATGCACGAAGGAGGGAAGCTAAAGAAACCCTCACAAACAGTGATGATGATCCGTGTCGGTTCAAAAGAAATGTTAACCAGTGGGAAAGCGATGGTATAGTTGGAAAAGGTGGATGACAAGCCAGTTATGGTGTTGGGAAAAGGGTCCAACGAGGCAGATGTGCAGTTTGTGGGGTTGAAAGCAAAAATCAACAATTGAATGGCTACTCCTCTTCCTATACGAAGGGAGTCTTGGTAGTGGGCTCTGATTTTCTTTTTTTGTTGTCTGGATTATTCCAGGGTTGTAATCCAGATCTTTCTTGTGCTCGCCAAAGTGTGAAACCTTGCTATCCCGTATTTTAATAAAGTGAAAGTTTTTTTTCCTCATTCCTTATTTTGTTTTAATTTTTCTTCTTATTTTTCTCTTCTGAACAGTTCTCTTTCTACTGGTTCTAATGACATGGCATGCACGACGGATCTTCAACCTAGTCTAAAAAAATCAATCTGATTTCGAACTTATAGTACAAGATTGTGATGATAAGTCGGAATACGATAAGGATGAAGCCTTCGAAGAAATTAACAGAGAGTTGAGCCAATTTGAAAAAAAGAGCCCAACTCAAATGACACGGAAGCCGTCAATCTAGGGGATGCGGATGACATCAGGGAAGCTAAGATAAGCGTCCACATGGAACCAAACATCAGGGAAGAACTAATCAAAGCACTTACTGAATTCAAAACATTTTGCATGGTCATACGACGACATGCCGGGATTAAGCACCAATCTAGTGGTTCAAAAATTGCCCACTGACCCGGCATTACCCCCCATCCAGCAAAATTGAGGAAGTTCAAAACAAACGTGAGTGTGAAGATTAAGGAAGAAGTGACCAAACAGCTGAATACTAAAGTTATTCGGGCCGCTCGATATACTGATTGGTGGGCTAATGTGGTGCCAGTGTAAAAAAACAAAAAAAAATAAAAAACAATCCGAGGTGTGTGTTAATTATCGCAATCTAAACAGAGCAAGCCCGATGACGCTTTATGATCAACGGATATCGAAGGGAAATGCGTCGACATGGCTATCAATTCTGACGCAGTTAAGAGATATTATGATTTCTTGTAATTGTAATTGTTGTTTGTTTGTACTTAGCATTTATCAGAGAATGAAATGACGAAGGCAATTCTTTCTTCTATCCCAAACACTTTGACCTTTGCTTCCCCTTTTGAGCCTTATTTACTCTTTCATACCCCTCTTTTGGAATCAGTAATGAAAATGAAAAAAAAAGTAATAAGAATAAAAGAAAAGTCACAAAAAAAAGGAATTGGGAACTACGTTTGACCTGATTCCTCAAAGAAGGATACGTAGGCGCCTCACGGCTCGGTCATAGTGTAACATAGTGTGCATAAGGTAACATAGTGTGACAAAATAAAAATCCCCGAGCAAGAAAAACTGGGGCAGAAGTTGGCGCTTGTAATTTTGTCAAGAAAGTTTGATTCCAAGAGTTGTACTATTTTACCCCTAAAAATTATTTTTGAACTTTGGATACCCCCTTCTCCTTTCAGCCATACACAAAAACCCCTATTGATGTCCAAAAAAGACCTCCCGATCAGTATCTGAGAAGTGCTAAGTCAATTCAAATGGAAGTCGGGAATAACACTCTGATCCCCAGCAAAGAAGAAGATCATAAGCTGGAAATGAATTGATAGCCGAAAGAATCCCCAACAGAGAGAGTCATATCGGCAGCACTCCAATCCCCAGCTGAAAAATAAAATAAAATGAGAAAGTCTTATCGGTGAAAACCTTCAGAGGCACCATAAGGCGGCGGGAGTTGAGAGAAATGAGAGAGTCTTATTAGTGAAAACCCCTCGAAGGGCACTATGAGGCGACAAGACAAGATTGGCGGGAAGGATCCGCATTTGGCAAAGAGTTGAGTGCCTGTTTATCCCCAGCAACATGAGGCCGTCTGGAAGGTTGATTGATACAAATAGACTGGGTTGATTAATCCGGAATGCGCGACATGATCGTTGGAATCGGTTATATCATTTAGATAAGTTCTTTTCTTTCCTTTTCCCCAGCATTTGTTCAGAAAGACTTCTTCTTTTTCTATTTTTTGAAATCATCACTTTTTCATTTCTTGGTTTAAAAGACTTTACCTTCCCAGCAGTTTGTTTTTGAAAAGGATTTTCAGAGCTTACTACCAGTTGCCAAAATGATGCAAAGCAAAATGCGAATAGGACATGCCAAAGATAAGGCGATAAAGAGAAAAGAAGTTGGTCGCAAGACCAAATGATGAAAAGGGCCTAGATCCCAATAGGACCAAATTTCCAAGGGAAGTTGGAGAAAAACAGGAAAACAACAGTTGAGAAAATTGTGGACCTAATTCAAAGAGGGCCCCCGGCAGATCATCGAGATGTAGGAGCATCCCCGACAGATTTTCGACCAAGTTCCAAGAGGGTCGGACAACATAGAGTGGGGAAGGGAGAAAGGGAAAAACCATCCCAGTAGGAGTATCATAACCAACCACCGGGTTTTTAAACTAACAAATTTTGTTTGGTTTGAAACAGGTAAAGGGAATGGCAGTGAAGACCATAAGGGAAAATGCAAACTGGGGCAGAAAATTTTCTTTTCAGTTAGAAAATTTTCTGGAAATCAGGTACCCATTTAGGGAAGAATAAAGATAGCACCAAGGAAGTGGTCTTTGAACCAGGGTTGCCCCCAACATAATAAGCTTCCAATGGAGGAAGTTGATCCCCAGCAGACAGAACAAAGGGATGACATTTGTGCTCAGAAAAGCAAAGAGCCATTATCCTCCCCAACAGCTTCCAGAAGAATGAAGCATCGATTTGAAGGGATAAAATTCCCCAGCAACGTTATCCTCAACAACGTTATCCCAAGAAGATAACACTTTTATCCCCAGCAGTGTTAAAAAAAACAAAAAAACAACAAAAAAATGAATTTGAAGGAGGGAAAGAAAGGAGACTCCCCCAGTGGTATTATCCCCAGCAATCAGGCGTCCACCTGGAGAACAAGGAAGAGCAACGGAAGTATTAGAAGTCAGGCGTCCACCTGGAGAACAAGGATTAGTAATGGAAGTATTAGCAATCAGGCGTCCACCTGGAGAACAAGGAAGAGCAATGAAAGAAACAGCAATCAGGCGTCCACCTGGAGAACAAGGATGAAGAAAAGAAATAGCAATCAGGCGTCCACCTGGAGAACAAGGATGAAGAAAAGAAATAGCAATCAGGCGTCCACCTGGAGAACAAGGATGAAGAATTGAAATAGCAGTCAGGCGTCCACGTGGAGAACAAGGAAGAACAGTTGAAATATCAGAAGTCAGGCGTCCACCTAGAGAACAAGGAAAAGCACCAAAACTGGGGCAGAAGATTTTCTGCCATTGTCGAAAATTTTCTCGGAAGAACGAGGAAATCAATTCAATTTTTAAGAGATAGCAAGACAACACGATTCGAAGAAAAACAGTCGGAGGTAAGACAATTCCAAGATTTTGAAAATGGGATCATCCGCCCTCGAATAGGATATTTTGGGTTCATCCGCCCTCGAATAGGATATTTTGGGTTCATCCGCCCTCGAATAGGATATTTTGGGTTCATCCGCCCTCGAATAGGATATTTTGGGTTCATCCGCCCTCGAATAGGATATTTTGGGTTCATCCGCCCTCGAATAGGATATTTTGGGTTCATCCGCCCTCGAATAGGATATTTTGGGTTCATCCGCCCTCGAATAGGATATTTTGGGTTCATCCGCCCTCGAATAGGATATTTTGGGTTCATCCGCCCTCGAATAGGATATTTTGGGTTCATCCGCCCTCGAATAGGATATAATGGGTTCATCCGCCCTCGAATAGGATATAATGGGTTCATCCGCCCTCGAATAGGATATAATGGGATCATCCGCCCTCGAATAGGATATTTTGGGTTCATCCGCCCTCGAATAGGATATTTTGGGTTCATCCGCCCTCGAATAGGATATTTTGGGTTCATCCGCCCTCGAATAGGATATTTTGGGTTCATCCGCCCTCGAATAGGATATTGTTGGGTTCATCCGCCCTCGAATAGGATATTTTGGGTTCATCCGCCCTCGAATAGGATATTTTGGGTTCATCCGCCCTCGAATAGGATATTTTGGGTTCATCCGCCCTCGAATAGGATATTGTTGGGTTCATCCGCCCTCGAATAGGATATTTTGGGTTCATCCGCCCTCGAATAGGATATTTTGGGTTCATCCGCCCTCGAATAGGATATAATGGGTTCATCCGCCCTCGAATAGGATATAATGGGATCATCCGCCCTCGAATAGGATATTTTGGGTTCATCCGCCCTCGAATAGGATATTTTGGGTTCATCCGCCCTCGAATAGGATATTTTGGGTTCATCCGCCCTCGAATAGGATATTTTGGGTTCATCCGCCCTCGAATAGGATATTGTTGGGTTCATCCGCCCTCGAATAGGATATTTTGGGTTCATCCGCCCTCGAATAGGATATTTTGGGTTCATCCGCCCTCGAATAGGATATTTTGGGTTCATCCGCCCTCGAATAGGATATTTTGGGTTCATCCGCCCTCGAATAGGATATTTTGGGTTCATCCGCCCTCGAATAGGATATTTCGGGTTCATCCGCCCTCGAATAGGATATTTCGGGTTCATCCGCCCTCGAATAGGATTTTATTTTATAGTTGTTGAAGTTAGGAGCCCGCCTGAAAAGAGTAATGGCGATTATTTTCAAAGTTATTGTTGAAATCAGGAGCCCGCCTGAAGAGAGGAAAGACATTTTATTTTAGAAGTTGTTGTTGAAGTCAGGAGCCCGCCTGAAGAGAGGAATGGCGTTTATTTCAAAAGTTGTTTATTTGAAGTTGGGAGCCCGCCCAGATAACAGAGGCATACATTTCAGTCTTTAATTTTCAAGTATTGAAGTTGGGAGCCCGCCCATACAACAGAGGCATACATTTCAAGACCAAGTCAGAGGACAATAAAGCAGAGGAGTCCAACAAAGTCCCCAGCAGGAAACAACAAGAGTCCCAAACAGAGAAAGAAAATACGGGACACAATGAAAGGGAATGCGGAATAAGCCAAATGCCCAAGAGTCACCAAGATATCAAGACAACAAGAAACACAAGGGCATGATCTAGATAAGATTTTATAATTCATGTACCATAGTCTAGTTTAGCTTTTTGTATTACCTTTGAAGCAAGGTGTAATAAGGAGATCAGCAAGCAGTAAAAGCAGCACGAAACAGCAGTAGCATCACAGTCCCATGGTAGTCCCAGCTACCCAAAATTTCCAGAACTACATTGACCTGATTCCTGTTTAGCCCAGGATATGTAGGAAACCTTTGAAGCAAAGGTTCGGTCAAATCTTTTTCAAAAAATGCTTCACACGGAGTACTCGGATGGGCAAAAAATCGCTCGCTTTATCTTTGCACGAAAACCCTTCGTGTCTTCGGGCAAAGAGGGGCAGCTGTAAGCACGTGATTTTTGCCCAATATGAGAATTACTCCCAAAAAATTCAAAAATAAAATGATTTTTCTTTGGTGTGCAATTTTGTGATATTTTGAATAATTATTTGTATTTGTCTGTGCATGTTTATTTGTTAAATTAATAAAAATACAAAAATATGTCACATTTTGCATGTAGGATTTAATTCTACAATTGTTAGTAATTAAATTTGTTTTACAAAAAAATAAAGTTATAAAAATTGGCATCGTTTGCATTTTTAGCATTTAATGTCCAAATATACAATTTTATGCTTAATTATTATTTAATTGTGCGTTAATTGTTATTGGGAGTTAATTTGCGCTTTTATAACTTAATTTAGTTCTTAATAATAGTTTAAGTATTTTTATAATTTAGTTTTAGAAAAATAAAAGAAGAAAAGATAGCGAAAATATAAAGAAAATCGGAATTGGGCCTCTTCTTCAATTTCAAGCCACAGGCCCAAAAAATTGTCCAACCTTCCCTACGACCCAGTCCATTTCAAACTGGGTCGACCTAGTCCATAACCCAACACCCCTATTATCTTACAAACAACACAAAACAAAAGAAAAAAGAAGAAAAAACCCTAAAAAGACTAAGAAGTCATCCGCCCCCCCTCCTATCTTCTTCTTCTTCCTCAAGTTTCTCCAAGGTCATCCATGGCTTCCCCCTCAAAGCTCAACCATGGCTGCCCAACGTCACACTCACACACACACGCACCAACACCTCCAAGCTGCCCTCCCATGAACGACCTCAAAAAAAAACATGAACAACCCAACGCGAAGCTCGCTTCAGCCGCGTCGACACTACTGCTGTTGCTCACGTCTTCAGCTGCTACTATGCCGTAGCTACTTCGTCTTCCTCCGCCGCTGCTTCTGCTTCCTACGTCGTGCTGCTGCTGCTCGTCGCAGCAGGTGTTGGACGGACCGCTACTGCTGCTCGTCGCGGCAGTAGCTACGGGCTGCTTCATCTTCTCTTCGTCTTCGTCGTCATTTGTTCGAGCTTTGGTCGAGGCTCGGACAGATTTGTTTACAATCAAAGTTCTTCGTTGATTCATCTCCGGTTAGTTGTTTTGGAGTTTTATTTTGTCCATATTTCGTTTTTATATTTCTCGAAGTTAAAATCGTTAAATATTTGATTCTTGTTTTGTTCGTTGTTCATCGTTGAGATAATTTTCTAGTTTGTTCATGTGTTTTGTTGATTTTAATTTTCAGATTCAAATGGTAAATTAATTAATTTGTTTTTCATGTTTATTTCATGTTTGTCTTATTGTTTAGGTAAGATTTTGTTAGTTTAATGTTGGTGAGATACAAATTGAAGTTTAATTAATTGTTTCTTCAATTTGTTTCATGTGTTTATGTATTTTTAGAAATTGTTAATATTGTTAAGTTCAAGTTTAAGTTCATAATTGTTTCTTCGTCGATCTTGTTATTTGTCTAAAAAGAATTTAGTTGTGTTGAAGGAAATATATTGATTTAATCATTTAATCCTTCATGTTTGTTGTGTTAAAATAGACTTATTCATGTTCATACTTTGTTTGATTGTTGTTGAATCCGAAATTTGTATAGTTTGATTTCTTGTTTATCACTTATGATTATTTCTTGAATTTGTCTCATAATCTTGTTGAGGTTTAATATAGGAATTGTTTGTTGTAATGTTGTTGTAGTTGATTTTAAGTTCAATATTATTGAATTTAGAAATCTAAATATACTTGTTTGTTGTTGTTGTTGAATCCGAAAATAGGATTGTTTGTTGCTAAAATATTGTTCAATCAAATTTTAGTTGTTCTTTGTTGTTCAATTTGTGTTCATTTGATTTGTTGTTGAAATGTTGAAGAAATCATGTTCATGTGATTTGTTGTTGAAATGTTGAAGAAATCATGTTCATGAAATTTGTTGTTTGAACATTGTTAGAAATTAATCATATTGTCTATATTTTGGTTAAGTTTGATTAATTGATGTGTTATAGCTGATGGGTAGTTTGGTAATTTATAGTACTTTCGGGGGTAAAATAGTAATTTGTAATAGGGGCGGAGGGGTAGTTTAGGAATTGTACATTTTGTAATTGTTTATATGAAGCATGGGGGACAAAATGAAATGGGGTGGGTTGTGATATAGTTGTTTAATATAAAGGGGGGACAAGACAAATTTTAGTGTGGGGGAATCTTGTATTATTTTATGTTAGGCATGGGGGACAAAATATAATGGGGTGGTGTGATATGTTTATTTAATGTATTGGGGATGAGTGGGAAGATAATGGGTTGGGTAGAGAAAAAGTATTGATTTTAATTAATGGAAAGATTTATGGGATGGGTTATAAGAAGTCTTGAAATGAGAAGAGAAAAAACAGATACGAGAGAAAAAACACAGATAGACAGAAAGAGAAAAAAAACGAGAGAGAAAAAACGGACAGAGAATAGAAGAGAGAAAAAAAAGGGTTGAACATTTAAGAGAAAGAAAATTTCCGAAAAATATTTAAGCTTTCAAAAATAAAAATAAAAACTTGCAAATCTTCTGCTTTCTTTCTTTGTTTGAAATTAGTATTAATGGTTGTTGTTTCATTCAAAGCTAAAAGCTTTTGTTTTTGGGATTACTGCTCTACTGGTTTGCAAACTCTTTTCCTGGGTTGTTACTGTTGCTGGGTTGTTGCTGCTGTGCTATATTGTTATTACTGCCGCTGATTCTCATTATCATTTTTCTTTTGCTTCCAATATCAGGTACATATTTGTAAATTCATGTCATGAAAAGCTTCAACATGGCAAGTAAATGAAGTTTGGAATTATAAGGATGTCTTCTACTCATTTAAATTTTATTAGTTTAAGTTTCAGTTTTGTTTTAATTGGTTAATATAGTATTATACTTGACATGATAAACTGTTAACTAATTAACCTTCTGGAGTAGTAAATTCCACGATAATCTTATATGTTTTTAGGACTAGTGATGACATTTACTGTTTGAATTGTTGAGATAGGGAACATGGCAGAAAGTTGGCCATTAATTACATTTTGTGATACTGTTGGTTAAGCGTAGGATAGTATGGAAATACCAAGAAACTATATTACTAGCATATCTCGTCCAATATTTGATTTTGTTCAAAGCTAGATGATTGTTAGTTGTATTTTGATTATATATGGCGCAATAATGGTTATGTGTATAATCAATAGTTGAAAGGTGAATTGATATAATCCGTTACGATTACAATGTTGGAATGTTGCAAACAGTTCATGATGTATGTTTGCGTTATATGTGATGTCGTCTTATTAAATCAATTGGTAGATTAGTTCTCTTTCTTAATAACAAATGGTCATAGTTATTGTGAGAGTGCGTTCAATTCAATTCTAAAAAAAACAAAGTATAAAAAATAATGTCAATAATTTGTACAAAATATAGAGCTAGTGTTTGCAAATATTCGCATAGGCCGAGAATAAGAATTGGTTTGATTATATTTATCCTAAATTCAATCATCGTGAGCAAATTAACCAAATAATTATACATTTGGATTAAAAACAAATGGTGTAGAAGAAGATTGTATTTATAAATTGCAACATTTTTTAAAAAAAATATAAAAAATAGTATTCGCCTCAAATAGAATAATGAAAATTCTTGGAAAATATCATTTCCTTTCTTACATCAATTCTTTCCGAATGTTTATACGTAATTCGCACGTTGTTTATTTGGGTAGGCAAATAATGTATTCACTACAAATGGTAGTATTAATCACATGTTGTTCATTCTTACTCCTTAAATTCGAATGGCTTGGAGGAATATAATTTATACGCGAAAAAATATAATTTGTGGTCAACACTCAATAATTTGTGAATCCTTTTCGAGTAATTTAGAGACGTCTAAATCAATGTTTCTTTATGGCTTTCATATAAAAATAAGTGGATGCAATAAACAATTTGTAGAGAATTTTATCAAGAATATTTTTGTGAAATTAGGGATACGTTCGCGTGGCCTAAATTACATTTTTAAAGGCAGTTCGGATTATGCGTTCGCGCAACTTTGAACCAAAATTTTAATTCGTCGGGGGATATCAATATTAATTTCATAAAAACCCGAGATGTGCGGTTCACTACTTAATCATACAAAAAGTGCGAACGTTCTTGATTTTATTTAAAACACAATTTCGAAAAAATAATTATTTTATAATAAATATATTATCAATATCATTGTGTACACGTACGCGTGACATGATTTTTCACGTTAAAAAATATATAATATATAAAACGAATACACGTATGCGTGATTCGATTCGAAGAAGGGTCTTTAATTATAAACAATCTAAACAGAAGCGATAACAAAATCATGCAATAAAAAATGTAAAATCGAGATAATTAAGCCAAGAATAAAAACAGTTAAGCGACCGTGCTAGAACCACGGAATTCGGAAATGCCTAACACCTTCTTCCGGATTAACAGAATTCCTTACTCAGGATTTCTGGTTCGCAGAATAATAAACAGAGTCATATTCTCCTCGATTCATGGATTAAAATTGGTGACTTGGGACGCCTTAAAATTCCCAAGTGGCGACTCTGAAACAAACAAACAAATCCCGTTTCGACTATCCTTTAATTGGAGAAAACTTCCTTCACCCCTCGCGGGGCGGAAAAAGGAGGTGCGACACCTAGCACCAGAATGACTAGTAGATGCACCTGGCATAGAAGAGCCCTGAACTGATGGAGCACGGGACGAACTCTGAGCTGGAAGGGCAGTACATGATGACTTGCCTTGATGAGAACTGTGAGAACCATGACCCGATGATGCCCTACGATAACCTGGGCGAGCTAGCTGAACATACCTGAATGGATGGCCTCTACCATGCTGAAACTGACCTCTTGAAGGAGCACCGCCATAACTACCAGATCCTCGAGGCTTCTTAGCCTCCCTCTCATCTCGCTCCTGGCAACGAACTAACTCAATCTCACGAGCAATGTCAATAACCTCCTCAAAAGTAGCACCAGACACCCTCTCCCTGGTCATGAGAATACGAAGCTGATAAGTGAGGCCATCCACAAACCTCCTAATCCTCTCTTTATCTGTCAAAACCAACCAAATAGCATGACGAGCTAACTCGGAGAACCTCATCTCATACTGCATCACAGTCGTCTCTCCCTAACGCAACCACTCAAACTGCCTGCGCAGCTCCTCTCTGCGAGACTGCGGCACATACTTCTCCAGAAAGAGAACGGAGAGTTGCTGCCAGGTAAGGGTTGCTACACCAACAGTCTTACACCTCTCATAAGCCTCCTACCAAGTGAAGGCAGCTCCAAAAAACTAAAAAGTAGTGAAAGCGACCCCACTGGTCTCAAGAATACCCGATGTGCGAAGAATCCTCTCACACTTGTCCAAGAAACCCTAGACATCCATGCCTTCTATACCACTGAAAGTCGGATGCTGAAGTTTGCCAAACCTCTCCAACCTACGCTACTCATCCTCTAACATGGTAGGAGCTATAGAGTCTTGAGCAGCTGCAACCGACTGGGCTGGATGTGCCCCCGGTGTTTGAAGTCCCTGCATGACCTACTCAGGTGTGCGAGCGGCGGGAGTTTGAGTGTCTCCCCCGGCCTGAGAAGTAGCTATGGCTGTAGTAACTGAAACCCCCTGAGCTAGGCCAGTGCATACTGATAGAATTTGAGCCAAGACCTCCTGAAGACTCGGAATCACAATGGGCACGGCTGGTGCCTAAGATGGTGCTGCTGGAGCATTTAAACTAGGGCGGCTGGTGGATCTGCAGGTGCTGCCCTAGCTGCTGTGCGGGCCACACCCCTACCCCTATTGCGACCACGATCGCGTCCTCGACCTCTAGTGGGGTGGTCATCCATTCTGACCAGTAGCGCGTGTCCTTACCATCTGTGAGAGAATAGAATAGCAGACGTTTAGTACTCGGATCAACAGATTCGCATGACAAGAATTTCAAGAATATGAAGTTTTTCCTAAAGGTTCTGTAGCCTCTTGAGGATAAATACAGACGTCTCTGTACCGATTCGCGAGACTCTACTAAACCTACTTATGACTCGTGAGACCTATGTAACCTAGGCTCTGATACCAACTTGTCACGACCCTAAACCCGAACCCAGTCGTGATGGCGCCTCTCGTGAAGACAAGGCCAGTCGACACATACCCAATTCATTTTAAGCAGTTAAAATAATACAAATTAAGTCTTTAACATAATAATAATAACCCCAAATTAAAGGTGAATAAGACAATTTTCGGAATAGACATAGCCTGACATCGGGGTGTCACCAGTCATGAGCATCTACTATCCGAGTAAAGACAGGAAAAGGTATACATGATCTATTACAGAACTAAACTAAAGTAAATAAGATAGGGGAGAAGCACTGGGTTGCGAACGCCGAGCAACTACCTAGTGAATCTCCGAATCCACCGAAGCTGGATGAAATCAACACTCGCTAGCGGGACCCAAAGCGCCTGAATCTGCACACAGGGTGCAGGGAGTAAAGTGAGTACTCCAACTCAGTGAGTAATAATAATAAATGAAGACTGAGCGATAAGAAATCACGTAAAAGCATATCAACATACTATAAAGAAGCAGTATAAAACCAGTAAAAATAATGAAACAGTGAAAACATATAAAGTTGCCTTAGTTCAGATTAAGCTTCTTTAAAACATCTTTTTAACAATTAAACAATGGAATGAAAAGCAGCAAGAATAGATAAACACATAAAATCCGCCTCTCGGGAACAATGTCAACAGAATCCGCCCCTCGGGCAATATCATGGAACAACACCAGCTCCTCGGGCTATATGTCATGTCACAATGGGTACCCGCGCTCATTGGGGGTGTACGGACTCCAGGAGGGACCCCTTACGGCCCAAGTACAATATCAAGCCATCTCGTGGTATAATCAGTAGGCTTTCAGCCTCATATCAACAAGCCACCTCGTGGCGTACAATATCAGGCCCTCGGCCTCATAATCATAAATCAGAGTATCCTTACAATACAGGCCCTCAGCCTTACTCAGTCAAAATATCATAAGCTACTCGGGCAACAATAAAACATGATGCTCAGCCCAAATGATCATTTATAATATCATTTAATGTGTTAAAATAGAGTAAATATGTCTAAGTTATGAAAACAGTAGAATATAGCATGACTGAGTACAAGTATAAAGTCAAAACAGTGAGGAAATATCAGTAAAAATCCCATAAGGGTCCAAATAGTTGGCACGAGGCCCAAATATGGCATTCAGCCCAAAACATGATGATAGCAAACAGTTTTCAATCAAATACGCGGTAAAACAGTCATTCGGGACGGACTAAGTCACAATTCCCAACGGTGCACAAGCCTACGCTCGTCATCTAACGTGTGTGTCACCTCAATATAGCACAACGAGGTGTAATTCGGGGTTTCATACCCTCAGGACAACATTTACAATCATTACTCACCTCAATCCGATCCAAACTCTAGCCCGCGACGCCTTTGCCCCACGAATCGGCCTCCACTCGCGTCGAATCTATGCATAATCAGAATCACGACATCAAAATATGCTAAGGGAACGAAGCCCATACGAAAATAATCAAGTTATAGCATAAATCCCGAAATTAACCAAAATCCGACCCCCGGGCCTACGTCTCGGAATTTCGATAAAATTTACATCAATAGATTCCTTATCTCCCCACGAGTTCATACATATCAAAAGTCCCATAATCCGACCATGAATGGACCCTCAAATCCTCAAGTAAAGGTCTCCAATACCACGCCCTAGTTCCCCAATTGTAAACCCTTAATTTCCATAATTACGGCCCTAATCCGTGAAATAATACCATAGGATCAATTATTAGACTAAAAAATCTTACCTCCAGACGATATCCCTTGATTCCCTCTTCAAAATCTCCCAAAAAGCTCCAAAACCGACTTGAAATGGTGAAGAACAACTCAAAAATCGCGAAGAAATGCTTTTATACCTTCTGGCCCCGGGATTTCGCATCTGCGGCCAATCCCACTCCTGCGGTACCGCTTTTACGGTCCATGAACTGCTTCTACGATTTTCACTTAAGCCCTTCAGCTTTCGCATCTACGATACATAACCCGCACCTGCACCATCGCAGGTGCGGTTCCTGCCTTCCTTGGCTTCTTCTGCTTTTGAGACTCCAAACTTGCTTCTGCGAGACCGCACCTGTGGTCCCCTAGCCGTAGGTGCGATTATGAAAGCAATAGCATACCTTCAGCTGCCAAAACCAACTTCTAAACTTTCTGCCAACTATCCGAAATCACCCCGAGGCCCCCGGGACCTCAACCAAAAGCAAAAACACATCATATACCACCATCCAAACTTATACCAATCTTCAAAATACCTCAAACAACATCGAATCAACCAAAACACATCGGATTCAAACCTAAGTTTCCAAAATCTTCCGAATTACGTTTTTGATCAAAAAGTATACTAAACCACGTCCGAATGCCCTGAAATTTTGCACACACATCCCAATTGATACAACAAACCTACTGCAACTTCCAAAATTTCATTCCGACTCCTATATCAAAATCTCACTATCAACCGGGTCAAAATTCCAATTTCGCCAATTCAAGCCTAAATCTACTCCGGACCTCCAAAACACATTCTGATCACGCTCTTAAGTCCCAAATCACCTCCCGAGGCTATCTGAATCATCGGAACTCACATCCGAGCCCCCTAACACATAAGTCAACATCTAGTTGACTTTTTCAACTTAAGCTTCCTAAAAAAAGATTAAGTGTCTCAAACCTTACCAAAACCTCTCTAAACCTGAGCCAACCAATCCGAGCACACATAGAACTAATAAACAAAGCAATAAGAAGCAAAAATAGGAGAAATAGAGCGGTAACTCATGAAATGACCGACCGGGTCGTTACAGAAGGTAACAAGAATGGATAAGTCCTCGGGATTAAACCCATGAAAACAAGAAGAGCTGATTGTTTCTCTAAGTTATTGAAAGCTCAGTATTTCCTAAATGAACTCAAAGAAGTCTAAGACTAGTAGCATTTAGAGGAGATGGAATGCTACCCCAGTAGTAGAATGAAGGTGTAATTAAGATGGATGAAGGATGACGTTTGGGCCTTCGATGGAGTAATGATTTGATGAATTGTATAGGACTGAAATACCCATGTAGGGTAAATCACATTGGGATGCTATGAAATACAATTATGGAAGTATAGTGTCATATCGCCCCTAGGTAAATCAAGAAAATCGCTTCAAATATTCCACGATGAGACGTAAACCCTAGTGGCAAGATATTACATAAGAAGTTTCAAGTTATCAGTGGTATATTGTAGATAAATATTGAGGTGAATCAACAATGGATGGATAAAAATTATAAAGTATGAGATGAGATTAGGACATCATCCCTAAGGTGAACAATAATGATGAAGCATTAAAGGACTTAGACTTATACATTATGATAAGCAGTGAAAGGGTAACCTGGAATTTGGTAGCGGACCTCAATAACGATGAATCGAAGTAAAAGTTATGGTATAATATGACCTATCTAGATGCAGTAAAGTCATACGGATGATTACTAGACTATGAAATAAGTTATAGCAATATTCGTAAGTTCGACAAAGTACCGAGTGAAGAAGTTCAGTATACCTATAGATTCCCAGAGCGACATCTTGTCAAGCTCTGTATATGTTTAGAAGGTGAGGCCTAGAGATGGGCAAAAAGTTGGAGGAAAAAGGAGAGAAGAGTCGCATAGGCGCACTTACAAGGTTAGAGTCGTACGGGTTGCATGGTAGAAGGTAGCAACAGTTACGAGATTGAAATAATCCCGACCACAGGCCGTGGTGTAAGAAAGAGACCTACAATTGGGAATACCCTACACTTTGGATTTATTCACAGAACAATTGCCTAAGATGGCAAGGAGAGTACTAAAGTATTCACAAGAACTGTAGGCTATAATAATGATAAGTACATCAGTCAACATTCGAGGACGAATGTTCTAAAGGGGGGAATGATGTTACACCCCATATTTTCGTACTTTAAAAGTTTTGTAGTAAATTAATCGACGTAAACTCGGGGATGAGATTATCTTGGGGTTATACGTATTTATAATATTTATAACAAGTGATAAGTAAGTACTCGTAAAGGATAAAGGGTAAACGAATCAAAGAAAATAAGTTTCGTTGAACGTTGTTGATTTGAGATAAAATATGGTCCGAGCCATAATACCCGGTATTTATAGACTAATGTCATACAAGGAACCCTATGATCATGATAGTAGGGTAGTATTTTAAGTAATTTAAGGTAATTGATTAATTATTGGGTAATGGAAGATTGCCTAGTTAATTAAAATTAGTGAATAATTAATTAATAGGTTTGGGATAAGATTTACCCCTCCCCAACGTGGCAAGCCTTTCTTATCTACCTAATGACTAATTAAATAAGGTAAAGAGGTGTCACATTTTGACCAAGAGAATTGACACCAAGCTTGGAATGTGGGGTCCATCCAAATCTTAAAGATAATACTCATAATTGAATAATACTTTCTAGTCTCTTAAGCCCAAAATTCAGCCAAGCTTTTCATTTTCTTGTAACATTCCTAGTCCAAACATCCATTTTCCAATCTCTTAAGAAAGAGCTTCCTTTCTTGCATTGGAACGTTGCTGCAAATTCTTTAAAGAAAATTTTTAGCCAACATTATCTTTACATTGCAGCGTTGATGCTTCGAACCTTTCATACGACATGTTCTGTGTTTTGCTGCAATTAACGTGTGTTAGAGGATTGTCAAGAGAATCGATTCAGATATGTTAAGGCTATCCCTTCTTTCTTTTGGCATGATCCATACGATACAAATGAAACGAGCAAAATACGCAACTTTCATAAATGACTCTATTCATAGAAATACTAGGGGTGCCTATATTCTTGATTTTCCATGTGTCATATTATTCTATCATTTGTTCATGTGTCTCAGAAAAATACAAAAGTTGAAAAGAGTTTACTTTATAATATTACTCAAAGGCAAAATGGTCTTATAACATTCCGAAAGATTTTATTAACGTACTTTCCATGCATTGCATTCATGTACATTGACTCATGACCAGATGACATTATATATGCGTATATATGTATGTATATATATATATGTATATGGGATATGGGAAAGGTTATGGTATTATATACGCACCACTATATGATCAGTTGGTATACGTTGATGATTTTGCCCATAGTGGCCAAGATGATATGATGGGATGCCCTCAAAGGCTGATGATGTTATGAAACATGTACCTATTTACGATATGACATTCATATGCATATGCATGATACTATAATTATTTCATGATTTACAAAGTTATTCAGACTTACAGGTGGAGTTATTTACTCTATATTTCCTCCATGTCTATTATGTACTTATTTATGTGCCTTACATACTCACTACATTATTTGTACTGATGTCCCTTTTTTCCTGGGGATGCTGTGTTTCATGCCCGCTGGTCCCGATAGACAGCTCAAGAGTCCTCCAAGTAGGCTATTAGCTCAGCGAAAGATGTTGGTGTGCTCCATTTGCTTCGGAGTTGCTTGTTTGGTTAGTATGAGTTAGATGTGTATTGTTTGGTATGGCGGGACTCTGTCTCGACCTTTATAAAAATTATATATTCCTAGAGGCTTGTAGACAAATGTCATGTACATAAAAGATTGTATGGCCTTGTCGGCCTATGTTTAGTGTTCATGTGGTTATTTTGATCTTAGAGGCCCATATATCTTATGTATAAGTTGGCATTACCTGTTGTATTCTACCTATTTTACGGAAGCCTCGCCGGCTCAGTTATTTATGATAGTATGACATGAAAAGATATGTTATGTTGGTACTCCGTTGAGTAAGGTATTGGGTGCCCATCGCGGCCCATCAGTTTGGGTCGTGACAACAACCTTTTTGGAAAGGAAATTATAATGGAGAAATAGAACTAGATGAAGTTCAAGAAACTAATGAATCAACACAAAATAAAGATCATGAGACCCAAGTTGAAGAACCTTAATTGGATGTTTTGAAGTTGCCATCTTCAACAGTTGAAGTTCAAGAACAGGTTAGTGAACCAGTTCCAAACCAAATTGAACACCTACCAAATCCAGCACAAGGTGAACAAGTTGTACAAGTACCTCTTAGAAGGTCTACAAGATAACGTTATGTACCAACTAGATTAAATCCAATGGTACAAGTGTCACGACCCTAAAATCAACCCGGTCGTGATGGAACCTATCGTGAAACTAAGCCAGCCGACACAATATCCAAATCAACCATTTTTCTATAAAGGTCATTTTAAGCCATTAATTCAACAAGAAATCTCATAATAAAGGTCTAAATGACTAGTGTGGAAATATAACACAATCCCGACATTGGGGTGTCACAAGTCACGAGCATCTACTAAGGTCTGAATATAATGAAGGGTCTGAAAATATATAAAAACAGTCTAAGGAATACAAGAGGGAGAAGAGCAGGGCTGCGAACGTTGGACAACTACCTTGCTAACTCCGACGACTCTGCCACTGAGCAATCAACACCCGCTATCGGGTTCAAAAATACATGAATCTGCACACAAGGTGTAGGGAGTAATGTGAGTACGCCAACTCAGTAAGTAATAAAAGTAAATGAAAGTTGAGCAGTAAGAAAACACGCAAACCATGTCATAACGCTACAGCAAATACAATAAATTTCCAAAATAGTACAGAAATCATTTACTTCATAAATCAAACTGAGTTCAGTAAAAACCCTTTCCTTTTCAAAACATCTTCCAATGGTTTCAAACGTGTGATAAAACAGTGTGTAAAAATGATAGAAACGTAAACATTCCCTCGGAAAAACATGTACCATAAATTGCCCCTCGGGCATAATAGCAACAGAACCAGCCTCTCGGGCTACCTCACAATCTCTCGTAATCAGCCCCCCGGGCATAACATGAATCAAGAACTGCCTCTCGGGCAAAACATATATCAAGAACAGCCCATCGGGCAACAATATAAAATATCAACAGGCCCTTGGGCTACATCACATCACTCACACTAGGTACCCGCGCTCACAGGGGTGTTCAGACTCCGGAAGGGCTCCTACAGCCCAAGCTCTATAACAAGTCATCTCGTGGCATAATAAATCAGGCCCTCGGCCTCATAACAACAAGCCACTTTGTGGCATGAATCAATCAGGCCCTCGACCTCACAATATCATGAATCAGTAACAACCTGCTATGGCGTGAAGCCCGATCCCATAATATCCTCACAATACAGGCACTCGGCCTCACTCAGTCAGAAATCTCTCAAGCCACTCGGGCCTCCAAAATATCATTTAAAATATCAAAACGGGGTAAATACGGCTGAGTTATGAAAACAGTAAAGCACAGCATTACTGAATACAGACATTATGTCAAAATAGTGAGTAATAGTAGTAAAAAGCCCCTAAGGGTCCAAAACAGTTGGCACGAGGCCCAAATATGGCATTCAGCCCAAAATATGGTAATACTTTCCAAAACACAATGATATCAAACAATTTTCAATCAAATACGCGACTTAACAGTCGTACGAGACGGACCAAGTCTCAATCCCCAATGGTGCACGACCCCACGCTCGTCATCTAGCGTGCGCGTCACCTCAAAGTAGCACAACGATGTGAAATCCGGGGTTTTATACTCTTAGGACAACATTTACAATCATTACTTACCTCAATCCAGATGAAATTCTACCGTGCAATGCCCTCGCCGCTCAACTCGGCCTCCAAATGCTCCGAATCTAACCAAAATCAGTATATAATCATCAATATACGCTAAAGGAATGAATTGCCTATGAAAATTATCAAATTAGATCAAAAATCCCGAACTTGGCTCAAACCCGACCCCCTAGCCCATGCTTCGGAATCCGACAAAACTCACAAAATCCGACAACCCATTCAACCATGAGTCCAACCATACCAAAATTACTAAATTCCGATAACAATTCGGCCTCTAAATCTTCAAATCTTATTTTCAAATCCCTAGGTCCAAATCCCTAATTTACACCTCAAAAACATGTAATCTAGTAGGATTATTCAATGATAATTCAATATTATGGAGTAGAAATGATCACAAGTGACTTACCTTAAGATTTTTCACGATTTCTTGCTCAAACATTGCCCCAAGCCGTGTTCTTTCACAAAAAAATGTCAAAATGAGCTAAAAAAATAGAACGGCATTAATAAACCCGATTCTGGTCGCTAAAAGCTAATTCGTGTCGCTAAAAGTGGTCCAATCTGGTCGCTAAAGGTGCACACCAGATCTGATGCACCAGCAGTCTTTAATTTCACTAAAATGGCTCTAAATTCATCATACAAACTCGGAATTTGATGATTCTTGTTCCTATGAGTCACAAATAATAATACGAACATATTCCTTCAATCGAAACTCAATTCGGAGCTTATTTGCTCAGTGCGATACCCATTTCTCTCGTTAAACAATTAACTCATGATTCGCATCAAAAACCCAATCGCGACTTGATGAAATTAGATTAAACTTTCCATATCACTCCTATAATTCATATCAAAATTCTGGAAGTCTCGAAATCAAATTTAGATCTCTAGAACTAAAAATGGACCTTTGGATCATTACATTCTTATGCTCAAAATGCCAAAATCTTCCAAAAACTCTTTCAAAACTTATCCAAGCCTCATGGGACCCCGACCAAACATGACAACACACCTCATAATATCATTACAACTTGTTCCAACCTTCAGAACGCTCAAAACAACATCAAAACATTGAATCATCCTCGGATTCAAGCCTAAGAATTCCAAAACTTCCAAATTTCGAATTTGATCAAAAATTTTATCAAACCTCGTCTGAATGACCTGAAATTTTACGCACACGTCACAAATGACACAAAGGACCTACTCTTATTTCCGGAATTCCATTCCGACCCCGATATCAAAATTTTCACTACCGACCGGAAAATGCCAAATTTCCAATTTTGCCAATTCGAGCCTAAATCTACCACGGACCTCCAAAATACATTCTGGACGCGCTCCCAAGTCCAAAATCACCTACAAAGCTAACCAAATCATAGAAATTCAAATCCGAGATCGAATACTAAAAAGT
Source organism: Nicotiana tabacum (assembly GCF_000715075.1). Classification (NCBI taxonomy): domain Eukaryota; kingdom Viridiplantae; phylum Streptophyta; class Magnoliopsida; order Solanales; family Solanaceae; genus Nicotiana; species Nicotiana tabacum. Next base: position 30,411,652 of record NC_134090.1, on the reverse strand, counting down.
CAAAACTTGGTCAAATCTTTCAAACTTAAAGCTTCAAACTGAGAATTGTTCTTCCAAATCTATTCTAATTATCCTGATAACCAAAACCGATGATTTATATAGTCATAATACATTACACGGGGCCAGTCATGCCTAAAAACTGATGAGCGAAGTATAAAAGCTCAAAACGGCCGGTTAGGTCGTTACATCAAGATGATGTATCAAATAAGGTTGATCATAATGATGATGACCCTAAGACCTATGAATAGGCTACATAAAGTTCTGATTATGAGAAATGGCAAAAGGCCATGAAATCCGAAATGGAATTCATGAAGGAAAATAAAGTATGGACTTTGGTTGAACCTTCAAAGGATATAAAACCTATAGGTTGTAAATGGGTTTTTAAGAAAAAGATTGGAGTAGACAGAAAGGTGGAGACCTACAAAGCACATCTTGTTGCCAAGGGATATCGTCAGAAAGAAGGAGTCGACTACGATAAGACGTTCTCTCCCATGGCAATGCTCAAATCTATTTGGATTTTGCTTGCTATAGCAGTATACTATGATTATGAAATATGGCAAATGGATGTGAAAACAGCTTTCCTTAATGGTGAGATAGAAGAGGATGTGTACATGACGTAACCTGAAGGTTTCAGATCTTCGTCTGATGATTATAAAATTTGCAAGCTACAAAGATCCATTTATGGACTACAGCAAGCTTCTCCAAGTTGGAATATTCGCTTTAACAAGACAATTAAAAAGTTTAATTTTGTTAGATGCGAAGAAGAACCTTGTGTGTACAAAAAGGTTAGTGGAAGCACGATTATATTTTTAGTATTGTATGTTGATGATATATTGCTCATAGGGAATGACATACCGGCATTGCAAAGTACCAAGATTTGGCTATCTGAACAGTTCTCCATGAAAGACTTGGGAGAAGAAGCTTATATATTAGAAATAAAGATCTATAGAGATAGATCTAGGAAGCTGATTGGACTTTCCCAGTCTTTGTACATTGATACCATCTTAAAGAGGTATAACATAGATAATTCAAAAGAGACTATCTACCAATAGGCACTGGAATTACTCTCAATAGGGAGGATTGTCCTAAAACACCTGGAGAGAGAGAACACATGAGTAGGATCCCATACGCTAGTGCGGTGGGAGCTATCATGTATACCATAACATGTACACGTCCTGATGTGGCTTATGCACTTGGAGTGACTAGCCGATATCAGGCAAATCCTGGTGAGAAACATTGAAAGGTGGTAAAGACCATACTTAAGTACTTAAGAAGGACTAAAGACCAATTCCTCATATATAGAGATTCTGAGTTGAAACTTGAAGGTTATACTGATGCAAGTTTCTCTTCATATAGAGATAATAGCAAATCTATTTCTGGTTATGTATTCGCCTTAAATGGTGGTGCGATGAGTTGGAAAAGTTCCAGATAAGCTATAGTAGCTGATTCAGTGAGTGAAGTAGAATATATAGCAGCTAGTGAAGCTGTATGGATGAAAAAGTTCTTAACTGAACTTGGTGTGGTTCCTTCAATAGAAGGTTCGGTCCCATTGTTGTGTGACAACACTGGAGCCATTGCTCAAGCAAAAGAACCAAGATCACACCAAAAATCCAAGCACGTTCTGTAAAGGTTTCTCTTGATAAGAGAAATCATTGAACATAAAGATGTTGAGATTCAAAAGGTTGATGGAAAGGAAAATGCTGCAGACCCATTCACTAAAGCTCTTGGCGCAAAGGAGTTTGAAGCACAAGTGGAAATTCTGGATGAAGTACAAGAGTGATTAGCTCTAGTGCAAGTGGGAGATTGTTAGGGATATAGTAGATATGCCCTAGATTCATTCTCATATTTGATGATTTGAACATATTTTTGTGAACTTCATTTGATATAAAATATATATGGCATTTAATATTCTTTTATCATTGTTATTAATTGCTTTATTAATTTGATAAGGTCCTTGATTAAATTTTGAGACTTAACATTGTGATGGAGATCACGATAATGAGAGTGAAGTTTCTTATAATTTAATCTAAATTTGTTTTTGATCATAGGATTTTTAATTTGGACATTAGTAATCCTTTTAGATTGATATTTATGTGATCGTCTTTATGATATAAAGATTATTTGATCTCATTAACTAAATCACATAGATAGATGATGCATATAGATATATGATCATTGAACTGACTCATTGGATAATTCCTAATGGTTAGAATTACCATAAACTGTCAATAGGATATTCTCTTGAAGAATGTGATGTAAGAGTTTCCTTTGACCTGAGATCATCATAGTAATTGACAAGTTATTTATTGTGCTTTGATACTAGACACCTATGTCCCTAGAGCGATAGTTCAAAGGATATTGGGTATGATTAATTACTTGTAGAATTAGTGATTGCTCAAGATGGAATCTGTCAACTCTTGGTAATGAGTTTAAGCTCCATGTTGTCGTGAATTATAAACGACCAAACTAAGACCTTGGCCAGGGTGATTGAATAAAAGAAGAAAAGAGTTTCCTAGGTCATTCAATGGTCGATTATATTTGACATGGACACATAGTTGGTCGCCTATTAGGATTTGACAATTGAACCATATCCTAGGGTGACTCAGAGCTATAAGGGCAGAAGGAAATACTACTTTATTCTTCTACGGGTTCTTGAGAGTAAATTGTATACTTCATGCTATTCGGTCGTTAAGGATTGTTGTTAGATGCTACCCTTGATTAGTATATTGATATGATTAATTTACTACCGGGTTAGTATTAACCTATGGGGTCGCACACTAACGAGTGTTCTGATCTTTGCTAAAGGATTAATTACTTTATTATGTGATAATTAAATTAAAGAATTTAATTAGTGAAATAAATTTAGTTATTAGTCCAAATGAAATATTATTATATTCTTTGCTAGCACATATGATGTTATTAATGTTGGACTTTAAGCTATTGGGCTTTAAAGTAGAAGAAGTGTGAATTGAAAATGGAGGGAAATAAAATGGAGGGAAAATGAAAATTTTGAAAAAGTGAACTTTTGTCTTGCACTTTGTTCCTCATTGGTGAGGGACAACCACATTTGTGTGCTTATATATAGAATCACTTCTTAAAACTCTTAAAAGGAGTTGAAGAGAATGAACCCTCGCGCCGTCGTCGTCGTCGCTCGCTCGGCTCGGCTTTGGATTTGGATTTGTCAAATGATCGATAGATAAGATTATTTTTTGGACAAAATTTATTTAATTATTTAATAATTAATTAAATGTCAAGTCACTGCTGAAAATACGCCAGAATCTTGCTGAAGATTCAGAGAGCCTATCTGACCGCGGTTCTGTCGTGTTCGCGGTGGAACCGCGACAGGCAGATTCAGAGAGTCTATTTGACCGCGGTTATGCTGCGGTCGCGGTAGAACCGCGGCAGGCAGCGTATTCTTCTGAAAAGGCACTTTTTCCAGACACCTCTTCTGATAATTGCCTATAAATTCTGAGGCAAGGCTCCATTTTCTACACACGAAAAACACTCCAGAACTTCTTTCTTTCTGAATACACTACATCCTAATTCGCAGTCTCTCTCTCTCAAATTCGTAAGTGTGATTTTGCTTCATTCTTTGAGTTCGTTGGTATCCTGCAGTTTGTATTGCCACTATTGCAGGAAGGTTTATTCCATTTTATCCTGGGAGGATTTAATCCATTACCTTGGTAACTTGTGAGGGGGTTAAAATTCCATAAGGACGCACAAGAAAATTGTGGACTCAGAATATTTCTGATTCTTTATTGTTTTCTAGATTTCTTTATTCTTCTAACAGTTTTGTTTTCTGATTTTTGTTTTAACACAGTAATGCTCACAAGCTTAAGGAATTTTACAATTACTAACGTTTCTGTGTTGATTATTAAACTGTTTTCTATATACTCTGTTGGAGACTAAAGCCTTGTTGCTTTCTACTCCTATAATTGTTTCTGTCCGGTTTAAAGTACATAAAAACTTTGCCGGAATAATAAATGTACGGATTTGAAGTATATAAAAACTTCACCATTGTTACGTGTTGTATGTTTGGTTTGGTATTCGGTTTGAAGATATCAAAACTTTACTGATTTAATAAGTTCTGTATTGTTTTCAACTTTACAGAAATATGACGAATGAAAACCAAACTAATGGAAGTGTTGTAGGAACGGGTGCTACTGTTACGAGTGTTGCTGCCTCGTCAAGTCGTTCTACTCCTGCTCAAGCTACGGCACCAGCAGAAAAACCCGGAAAGTTTTTTGGTATTGACTTCAAATGCTGGTAAATGAAGATTCTCTTCTATCTTACTACATTGAGTTTGCAATGTTTCATCAAGGAGGATCCTCCGGTCATGGCTAAAAATACTCCGGATGATGAACGACTTGTTGTAACTGAAGCATGGAAACATTCTGATTTCTTGTGCAAAAACTGATATTGAGTTGTTTGGAAGATGGCTTGTTCAATGTTTATAGTGTCATGGAAACTTCAAAAGTGTTATGGAATGCGCTTGAGAAGAAGTACAAGACTGAGGATGCCGGACTTAAGAAGTTCGTGGCTGCAAGGTTTTTGGATTTCAAGATGATTGACACTAGGTCAGTCATAACTCAAGTCCAAGAATTACAAGTTATTGTGCATGACCTCCTTGCTGAAGGTATGACCCGAATCAATAATTTTATTAATAACATTTATCTTATTATTAATTATGAATTTGTTATTGAAGGTATGGTCATAAATGAGGCCTTTCAAGTCGCTTCTTTCATTGAGAAGTTACCTCCATTGTGGAAGGAATTTAAGAACTATCTTAAACACAAGCGGAAGGAGATGACACTAGAAGACTTGATTGTTCGTTTGAGGATAGAAGAAGACAACAAAAATGCTGAAAAGAAGTCACGTGGAAACTCGACAATAATGGGGGCAAACGTTGTTGAGGAGGCGCCACAAAATAAGAAGAGGAAGAAGGCTTCTGGACCAAAGAATTACCCAAGCAAGAAAAAGTTCAAGGGTAATTGCCACAACTGTGGAAAATCTGGGCATAAGGCCGTGGATTGTCGTGCGCCAAAGAATGATAAGAAGAAAAAGAATCAAGCTAACATGGTTGAAGACGAAATGGAGGACTTATGTGCCATGTTGTCTGAATGCAACTTGGTAGGAAATCCAAAAGAATGGTGGATAGATTCTGGAGCCACCCGCCATGTTTGTGCTAACAAGGAGTTATTTTCTTCTTATGTCCCCGCAGGACCCGACGAGACAATCTTCATGGGAAATTCATCTATGGCCAAAATTGAAGGAGTTAGCAAGATTGCGTTAAAGATGACGTCGGGAAAAATAGTGACTCTAAACAAAGTCCTCCATGTTCCAGAAATTCGCAAGAATCTTGTGTCTACCTCACTTCTTGTCAAGAATGGATTCAAATGTATTTTTGTTTCTAATAGTGTTGTACTAAGTAAGAATGATGTATATGTAGGAAAAGGTTACCTAAATGAGGGCCTTTTTAAGCTAAATGTAATAGCAGTTCCTATCAATAAAGTGAATGTTTCTTCTTACTTAATTGAGTCAAACACTTTATGGCATTCGCGTTTCCGTCACGTAAACTTCAAAACATTGCGGAAGATGATAAATCTAGAAGTATTGCCAAAATTTGATTTCGTTAATTCCAAATGCCAAATATGTGTGGAATCAAAGTATGCTAAGCATCCTTATAAGTCTGTTGAAAGGAATTCAAGTCCTTTAGACTTAATTCACACAGATATTTACGACATGAAGTCAACACCATCTCGCGGTGGGAAAAAGTATTTTATTACTTTTATTGACGATAGCACGAGATACTGCTATGTTTATTTACTTAATAGTAAAGATGAGACAATTGATGCTTTCAAGCAATGCAAGAGTGAAGTTGAAACGCAACTAAACAAAAAGATCAAAATGATAAGAAGTGATAGGGGTGGCGAATATGAATCTCCTTTTGAGGAAATTTGTTTGGAAAATGGCATTATTCATCAAACAACTTCCCCTTACTCTCCACAATCTAATGGAATTGCGGAGAGGATGAATCGAACGTTGAAGGAGATGATGAATGCATTACTAATAAGTTCTGGCTTACCACAGAACTTGTGGGGGGGAAGCTATACTTACAGCTAACCGGATAATCAACCGTGTACCTCATAGTAAAACACGGTCCATTCCTTATGAAAAGTGGAAAGGAAGGAAGCCTAGCTTGAAATACTTCAAAGTGTGGGGGTGTTTAGCTAAGGTACATGTTCCTAAACCTAAAAGGGTTAAGATAGGTCCAAAAATGGTTGATTGTGTGTTTATTGGATATGTAACCAATAGCAAGGCATATCGTTTTCTGGTTCATAAATCAGAAAATCCTGAGATTCACATTAATACGATAATAGAATCAGATAATACTGAATTCTTTGAAACTATTTATCCGTATAAAAAGGAAAGTGAAGTGACCTGCCAAAAGTCAAAACGACCTCGGGAGGAAATAACAGATGGTATGCCTAATGAAGAAAATCCAAGAAGAAGTAAACGTCAAAGGATATCTACTTTATTCGATCCAGATTTTCTGACTTTTCTGTTAGAAAATGAGCCTCGTACCTTCAAGGAACCAATGTCTTCCTCAGAAGCACAATATTGGAAAGAAGTTGTCAATAGTGAAATAGAATCCATATTGAGCAACCATACCTGGGAATTGGTTGATCTTCCTCCAGATAACAAAACGTTGGGTTCTAAATGGATTTTCAAGAAGAAAATGAAGGACGATGGTACTATTGACAAATACAAGGCAAGACTTGTTGTCAAAGGATTTAGACAACGAGAAGGTCTTGACTATTTTGACACATACTCGCCGGTAACAAGAATTACATCCATTCGGATGCTAATAGCGTTAGCCGCCTTGTATGGTCTTCAAATCCATCAAATGGATGTAAAAACAACATTCTTAAATGGTGATCTTGAGGAAGAAATTTACATGAACCAACCTGAAGGGTTTGTGGTTCCGGGAAAAGAAAAGAAGGTGTGTAGACTTGTCAAGTCCCTTTATGGACTAAAACAAGCACCCAAGCAATGGCATGCGAAATTTGACCAAACAATGTTGTCAAATGGTTTTAAGATTAATGAATGTGATAAATGTGTTTATATTAAGAACGTTCCAAATCATATAGTCATTGTTTGCTTATATGTTGATGATATGCTAATAATGAGCAAAGACATTGCCGACATTCAAGCTACTAAACGTATGCTTGCTAGTAAGTTTGATATGAAAGACTTAGGAGTTGCCGATGTAATTCTAGGAATTAAAATCCAGAGGACTCCTCAAGGTCTAGCTTTGTCTCAGTCACATTACGTGAAAATGGTACTGGAAAAATTCAAACACTTGGAATTTAGAAGTGCAAGAACTCCAATTGACTTAAACCATCATCTTATAAAGAATAAAGGTGAAAGTACGTCTCAATTGGAGTATGCTCGTGTGTTGGGAAGCTTAATGTACATCATGAACTGTACACGACCTGATATAGCTTGTGCAATAAGTAAACTTAGTCGATTCACAAGTAATCCCAACAAACATCACTGGGTGGCAATGAAACGAGTTCTGGGATACTTGGAGTATACCCAAGACTACGCCTTGCACTACAATAAATATCATGTGGTTATCGAAGGATATAGTGATGCAAATTGGATAACCGGCTCAACAGAAATAAAGTCCACAAGTGGATATGTTTTTACTGTTGGTAGAGGAGCAGTATCTTGGAAATCTTCCAAACAGACGTGTATCGCTCGTTCTACAATGGAATCAGAGTTTATAGCTTTGGATAAAGCCAGTGAAGAAGCTGAATGGCTTCGAAATTTCTTAGAAGACATTCCGTTCTGGCCAAAGCCTTTGGCTCCTATTTGCATACATTGTGATAGTGAGGCTGCCATAGGACGAGCAGGGAGCGCTATGTACAATGGAAAGTCTCGTCATATACGACGAAGACATAACACCATTAGACAACTACTTTCTAGTGGAATTATCACTATTGATTATGTAAAATCAAAGGATAATGTGGCGGATCCGCTTATAAAATTCTTAACTAGAGAGGGAGTTGAGAAATCATCAAAGGAAATGGGACTATGGCCGAGGACAAGTCAACATGGTGGTAACTCTACCTAGAATCTTGGATGTTCCGAGATCTAGGTTCAAGGAGCTCAAACAAAGTTGTGATTGACCGGTTCAACATTGTCAAAATAAAATCTTTGGTCCATTCTCGTGATGAAGACAATGTTCAGTAACAAGGATAGAACTTTACACGTTCTTTAATGATTACCAAAGTTTGATGAGGTATCTATCAAATAGTGTCAATCTAAAGGATTACACGTTTAGGAATCACCTACGTAAGTGTGAAGTGTAAGCCGCTTCAAGGAGAATTCTGTAAGGCCAATTCTCTACGCACTTATGAGACCATGCGGTGTTCATGGCTAAAACGAACACAACAATGAGAACCAAAAGACGGTTAAGGGTTAGTTGTATGACATATGGTTGTCTAGGTATACACTAAAGTTCGACGACTCAAAGATATCAAATCTACCGATTGACCGAGTATATCTGACATATGTTCACTACGGAAAGTTCAAAGGGAAACTGACTTATCCAGATGCAATTAATCCTTACTTGCAAAATCATATAGCTTTCATCTATGATCTTTCTTGATATAGCCATTCTCATTCATGTGGGGGATTGTTGGACTTTAAGCCATTGGGCTTTAAAGTAGAAGAAGTGTGAATTGGAAATGGATGGAAATAAAATGGAGGGAAAATGAAAAATTTGAAGAAGTGAACTTTTGTCTTACACTTTGTCCCTCATTGGTGAGGTACAACCACATTTGTGTGCTTATATATAGAATCACTTCTTAAAGCTCTTAAAAGGAGTTGAAGAGAATGAACCCTCGCGCCGTCGTCGTTGTCGCTCGCTCGGCTCGGCTTTGGCTTTGGATTTGGATTTGGATTTGGATTTGGATTTGGATTTGGATTTGGATTTGTCAAATGATCGATCGATAAGATTATTTTTTGGACAAAATTTATTTAATTATTTAATAATTAATTAAATGCCAAGTCACTGCTGAAAATACGCCAGAATGGAACCGCCTCTCTCAACATCGCACCCTAAGAAGACTGTGAATAGTGACGCCATCACTATTCACCGGACCATAACTCCGGCGTCCGGCAGTGGAAAATTACAAGATTGGTGTCAAAAGAACCTCCTACTCTTTGCGCACAATCCCCAATTGGTTTCATAGTCAAAGTCATAGCCAATTGTTCTAGATCTTAATTTCTTTTTTCGCGTGCACTGTAGCATCGAGAATTTCTAGAAATTCAGTTCTTCATCAGATGTTTTGACGAGAATTGAGGCAGCCATGGATGCTGCGAGCTCTCCCCAGCCTTTGGCTGTGGGAGAGACAAATCAAAATACTAATGAAACAAATCCAAATGTGATGCCAAAACAATCCTATGTTGCGCTGATTCAAAAAACGAAATCTGCTGCAACCTCGTCAAAACTGGAGTTAACTCCTGTCCATATGGTTCATGGAGAACAAACTGTAGAATTCACAGTCGAAGAGGTGAACACTTTCACCATCGAAGAAGGACTGCATCAGGCAGTAATTCTCAAATTTTCATATGGCAAACCAGATATTCAAGAGTTACGACAGTTAATTCCGAAACAATTCGACATCAAAGGTTATTGCAACGTTGGACAGCTAGAATTTCGTCATATCTTGGTACGTTTTGATCTCTTTGAAGATTATGTTCAGGTTTTTTCAAGATCTACTGGGTATGTTAAGGCGAAGGGAGATGAATTTTTCTTTAGGACGTTTCCATGGACGTTAGGATTCAATCCTCGTGAAGAAACTTCAAGAGCTGTGGCATGGATTTCTTTGCCTGATTTGCCTGCAAATTTTTTTGCAAAGAAATCTTTATTTTCTATAGCTTCAGCAGTAGGGAAACCTATTGCAATTGATAAAGCGACTCAAGATCGAACAAGACCAAGTACAGCAAGGGTTAAAGTCTTGATTAATTTATTAAACAAACATCCTAAGAGAGTTCGAATAAATATCGTTGACAAGAATTCTGGGAGAATTGTGGAACATTATCAGCAGATAGTGTTTAACAATCTACCAGAATACCGTACTTGTTGTAAGCACCAAGGGCATGATGAAAACTCATGTCGTAGGAGGATCGAGGATGGTAAGGAAACTGCTGCTCGAGGAGATGTAGTGGAAGGCTTGGGCAGTCTTGAAAAATTAGTTGGTGATGACAGGGATTACCTTAATGCCAAGAGAGCTGTGCAACCGAGGGATCAAGAGGCAAAGGAAAATCCTATAGAAGAGGTGTTAAAGTTGGACAAGGGACCTCCTAAACCCTCTAGAGATGTCCCTGCCTCTACTATATTTGCACGAATGTATCTAGCTGCTGCTGGTGCACTGAAAGCTGCTGCAGATCGAGCTATATGTAATGCACCTCATGTGAATGAAGCAATTGATAGAGCAGTAGGAGATCAGCATGCTGCAGGAACTGGTAATATGGATATGGGATCAATGCCTTCAGGTGTTAAAGATGGTGTTAAGGCTAATTCACAAAATAATGCTGAAGGTGAGCAACAAAAAAAATATACAGGGCAAATCTCTGACAGAGCAGTAGCTGCCCAGATTTTAGGGAATAACAAAACTGGGAAAAAGAGTTTGTTAATGGAAAATAGTACTGGGAAGGTGTTTGAGGATAGTAAGAGAAAATATATAACAAAAAGGAGCGAGTTTGGAAGGTCGTAACAGGTAGAAAATCCCCTTCAAAGAAGGAGGTTTCACCAAAAAGTCAGACCCAAGATTTTCGACGAAATGACCTCGGCAATGGTTCCAGCTCAAATTCATTCGAAATTCTTGTTGCTGCTGGAGATTCAGAAACTGTTGCAACAGGAGTAAATGAAAGTGGGACGTGCAAACAAATTGTTCCAATAGCCAACAATGAACAAGAAGGCCCAGGCAATGTTGATTTTGGAAAAAAGTTGGGTGTTCGACATAAGGATTCAAAGAACAGGTTGGGGCTGAACTAATTGGTATTCAAGCACACATTTCCAATGCACCTACTCTACATTTCTCCAACCCTAAGGTAGAACAAATAATTAAAGATGCACAGAATGAAATGATGTTGAAGTCTACTTTGGTTAAACAGCCCTTGGTCACCTTGAATACCTTTGTATTTGATGTTCCCTCTAAATCAGTGGAATCCTTTAGGGAGTTTGAGGGTGAATCTGGACAGTTAATGCTAGCAACTGGAAACAATAATGATGTTATACAAGCCAAGGTAAGGAAAACGTATATTAATTACAAGTTTTGGCGTGACCAGCGTGAGGAGGATGATGAAGAACATTGGGGAGATGGATTTATTGGATACTCATCGGAAGAGGCCGACAAGGAAGAAGATCATTATAGTGCAGGTGAAGAGATTGACTCAACACCATTTTCAAAACCGGAAGGAGCAGCAACTTCCAAAAGCAAACTGAACGTTTATGCTCCAGTTTTTCTGCCCAGAAATTCTCCAGCTGGAAGCTCAAAGCAAGCTGCAGCAACACAAACAAAGCAGGTAGTTCCAGTTGCTAATGATCGAACAGCAGCAGCAGTGATAACTGGACAGCAGCAAATAGTTGAAACCAACCCAATCCTTGATGTAGAGCATAAGCAGCTTAATCCAAACCCCTCAGCTACAATTCCTACTGATGATCGAGGAGCAACAGTAACACTAAATACTGGACAGCAGCAACTTGTGACAACCTCCACAGCTTTTTCAGTAGAGGAGAGACAGCTTTTGGATGCAATGCAACAAAATGATGCGAACGCTCGGAACAATGTAGCTGGAGTTGTTACTGAATCTAGGCAGCAGCAGCAACTCATTGCAAACAAAGCAGCTGGATGTGTTACTGAATCTGGCCAGCAATATGTGGTGACAACCAAACCAGCTATAATACAACAGAGGCAACAGGAATATTTGGCTAGCTTTGAATCTGGACTATAACTGCAGAATGCTAACACTCCACTCCAACAGCAGCAGCAAATAGGGAACACATCAAGAGCAGCAGTCCTTTCATCAAATTCAAGAGAACAATAGGACATTACTGTAAGCAATATGACTGGACAACAACAACAACTTGAAAGCACACCAAGTACTGCAATAATGAACTCAAATGATGGACAGAAACAACAGGAATCCAGTACTCCTATGATTTCTGAGGAAGATAGAAAACTTCTTGATGCATTGGCAGACTCTACACATCGAAACTCAGTAAGTTCAATGCAATTTGTTAGTACATGAAATATGAGTAAAAACAGGAATAAAATGCAAGTCATAAAGCAACATCACAACACGACAGCTTTGGCAAATACACAAGGAAATGTTTTGATGACACAGGACCTCATCGACAACTATCCGCATCCTGTGAATGTAGATAGAGATATGTATGAGGAAGGAGAAGAAGATGCTATTTTGAAAGAATGTCGTGCACATGCAGCAAAACAAGGTGATTTATCTCATATGCATAGCGGCAAAATAATGAAAGCACATACAAGGAAAAATAGTTGGGACGAGAAGGTCAGTGATTTTTTAAATGTTAGGCGACCTCCAATGAGAGTTGCCAAACAAAAGAAGGCTGCCCCAACTACCTCAACGAGGTCAAACCGTTCAAAAAAGAAGTCATGATTTTTGAAGACATTTTGAAGAGTCGGGACAGTGATGACAAAGAATTACAAATTGAAGAATTTATAAGTTTGGGCAAGAAGGGACAACAATTTAATTCCTTCTTCATTTTATTCTACCATTATGTTAGTATACTCATTTGTAATATCATCACAGAGTATGTTATAAACTCTGTGATGATCATTGAATATTTGGTACTCTCCGGTTCTTATTTTTTACATGCATGCTAGTAGGTGAGGCTATTTTACGCCTCAATAGGATTAGTAAGATAAGGTCTATCCCGGTTTGTGTTACCTTGGTCCTATGCCTTTGGAAATTATCCACACGGCTATGAGATTATATGCCCTCGTGAGACTTTGCAGGCAGCTGCACCATGAATCCTCTACATGAGGCTGCCATAGGCTTTGTGAGGCGCAGAGGAGTGATTATATAGCCAAGGCATATGGGTAACAATACCGGTGCTATTGTCCCCCTTATTTGTACTATTCCTAATTGTTGTATTTTCTTTTCTTTTTATTAATAAAAAACTAGCCCTATAAGCTTGCCTAGTGGATTGCGAAAAAAAAATACACCAGAATCTTGCTGAAGATTCAGAGAGCCTATCTGATCGCGGTTCTGCCGCGGTCGCGGTGGAACCGCGGCAGGCAGATTCAAAGAGCCTATTTGACCGCGGTTATGACGTGATCGCGGTAGAACCGCGGCAGGCAGCGTATTCTTCTGAAAAGGCACTTTTTCCAGACACCTCTTCTGATAATTGCCTATAAATTCTGAGGCAAGGCTCCATTTTCTACACACGAAAAATACTCCAGAACTTCTTTCTTTCTGAATATACTGCATCCTAATTCGCAGTCTCTCTCTCTCAAATTCGTAAGTGTGATTTTGCTCCGTTCTTTGAGTTCGTTGGTATCCTACAGTTTGTATTGCCACTGTTGCAGGAAGGTTTATTCTGTTTTATACTGGGAGGATTTAATCCATTACCTTGGCAACTTGTGAGGGGGTTAAAATTCCTTAAGGACGCACAAGAAAATTGTGGACTCGGAATATTTCTGATTCTTTATTATTTTCTAGATTTCTTTATTCTTCTAACAGTTTTGTTTTCTGATTTTTGTTTTAACACAGTAACGCTCACAATTAATATTGTGAATAAATTGATATTTCTATTTGGAATAGAAAATTAATTTATATCTCTTGGTTGAAATATGTATATGCGGTATATATATTTAGTGCTTATAATTAATATTTATTTATATAAAGATATATGTAAAAAGTTACAAAGATTTGTTTGTGAAGATCCAAATTGGATCAACAGGGAAGTCCTTAAAGGATGTGTCTGCCGCCTCATCCTATTGAGAATAGGATTTATGTTTTTAAATAAACAATTTAGGGAAAGAATTGGTGATTTATTATATATATAATATTATTTTTGTCACGACCCTAAACCCGAACCGGTCGTGATGGTGCCTCTCGTGAAGACAAGGCCAGCCAACAATTGGATTGATTCACGTGCACTGTCATCCCATTTGGAATGGGATTAGTATTTTATAAATATGAAAGCAAGTGATTCCAATTTGGAGTTGGAACAGTCACGTGAAAGTACTATTCGGCAAAACCCATTTGAATGAGATTCGAAATTTTATTGAAAATTATACAAAGTTTATTTTTGGAATAAACTTTTATCTAAGTAAATCATTACTTCAACCAAATAAGAAAAGGATTTGTAGGTGATGCTATATAAAGGGTGATGTAGAAAATTTTCCGCATTATTAATTCTTGAGAAGAAAAACACTTTGTGAAAGTGAGAGTGCAATACAAAGCCAAGAGAGAAAATACAATTGCAAGAAAAGTGTTTTCTTGTTCTTCTGCTTTTGAGTTCAGATTTTTTAGAAAAATTTCAACGCAATATTTCGTTCAATTTGTTCACGTGTTTCGTTGATCACAGAGTTGATAGCAAGGAACGGTCTCGGTATGGATACGCATAGAGTCTTCGCACTATCGAAGAAAATTTTGAAACGAGACTCTCTTCACCAGGTACGTCTTAGATCCGATCTTTGACATGTAAATAAATTCTAAATACGAAAAAATCTGCCTAGGATTATTATTGTCTTCCGCTGCATGTTACGAACACCTACATGCAATCCTCCATTAATATCATGAATATCGCAAAACAATATATCATGTGATGTTGAATTTAATGAGTCTTGATATAAACATAAACAACTTAATTATTATTATGTGCTATGATGAATGACGTATATTAACTTTCTAACATATTTGAAATAATTATTTTTGGGTTAATTCTTGCTATACTATCGCGTCTTGGCCTATATTGACAAGATTATTGTAACGATCCGACTGGTTATTTTTTTTTAGAACCTCGTCCCCCTAAATAAAAAATTTCGCATTTGCTTTAACGAATTTATGACCTGCGGAGATGGTTGATTCGGACTTTGGGAGAATTTGGATTGAAATATGCTCATCGACTCCTTAAGATTTTCTTAAAAGGCTAAGTTTGACTTTGGTCAATATTTTTAGTAAACGGATCCGGATTTGTGTTTTGACGGTTCCGAAGGGTCCGTCGGAAAATATGGGACCTGGACGTATGTCCAGAATCGAATTTTGAGGTTCCTAGCCCGAGTTATGAATTTTTAATAGAAATTGTTAAACTGAAATTCTAAGGATTTAAAGAAACTAAATAATGATTGATCATGTTGGTATCGGGCTCGTAGGTTGGTTCCGGAGCCTAGTACAGGTCCAATATAACATTTAAGACCTGTCCGCAAAATTTGGTGTCAATCCGAGTAGTATAAGTACGTTTCAGCACGTTAGAAGTGAATTTAAGAACTTGAAGTTCATAAGTTTGATTCAATTGGTTTTAGGGGGTGATTCTTAGATTTATCATTGTTTCAGGTATTCTGAAGGTTCGAGCGGGTGTGTTTCATGATTTTAGATTTGTCGGTATGTTCGGACGGGGCCAGGAGACCCGAGCGTCAATCAGACGAGGCTCGAGTGAGGTTGGAAAAGTTGAGAAGAGCTGAAGCATCTGGTTTCTGTCATAACCGCACATGTGGTTGGTCAGCCGCAGGTGTGAGACCGTAGAAGCGGTCGTCCTCTCACAGATGCGGCCAAAGTAGGCCAGGCCCAAAACCGCATAAGAGGCTGTGCGGAAGCGGCTTCAAGACCGCAGAAGTGGTCCTAGCCCGTTTGGCCAATTCCGCAGATGCGGCCTCTTCCTCCTGCGCCTTTGGTCACTCATGTTCATGTGTCCACTCCTGTGGGCGATTATGTGGTTGTGGATCGGATCTACCGGTCCTATGTGGTCACGTTTTGTGGTTTCGTGACTAGAGCGGATCTCCTATTGGTTGATATAATTGACCTTGAGATTATCCTGGGCATGGACTAGGTATATCCAAATCACACCGTCCTAGATTGCCATGCCAAGGTTGGAATGGAAGGGTTCCATAATTGATACGTCTAGCCGGGTTATCTCTTTCCTGAAGGCCTGGCATATGGTCGAGAAGCGGTGTTTGGCTTATTTGGCTTATGTTCGGGATACAACCGTAGAGTCTCCGACGATTGATTCAGTTCCAATAGTTCGAGAGTTCGCCGATATGTTTTCTTCTGATCTTTCTGGCATGTCACCGGGTCGTGATATTGATTTCTGTATTGATTTGGCTCAAGGCACCCAGCCTATATCTATCCCACCGTACCGTATGGCTCCGAAGGAGTTGAAGGAGCAACTTGGGGAGTTGTTAGCGAAGGGATTTGTTAGACCCAGTGTATCGCCTTGGGGTGCACCAGTGTTATTTGTGAAGGAGAAGGATGGGACTATGCGGATGTGCATTGATTACCGCCAGTTGAACAAAGTCACCATCAAGAACAAGTATCCATTGCCTCGCATCGATGATTTTTTTGACCAGTTGCAGGGTGCTAGGGTGTTCTCTAAGATCAACTTGAGGTCAGGGTACCATCAGTTGAAGATTCGGGACTCGGATGTTTCGAAGACTGCATTCCGGACTAGATATGGCCATTATGAGTTTCTGGTGATGTCCTTTGGCTTGACTAATGCCCCAGTGGCATATATGGACTTGATGAACAGGGTGTTTAGACCTTATATTGATTCCTTTGTCATCATCTTCATTGACGCCATCTTGATATACTCACGTAGCCAAGGGGAGCACGAGCAGCATTTGAGAGTAGTGCTTTAGACCTTGCGAGAGCAGAAGCTATATGCTAAGTTCTCAAAGTGTGAGTTTTGGCTAGAGTCAGTGGCATTCTTGGGGCATGTTGTGTCAGGAGAGGGTATTAAGGTGGATCCCAAGAAGATTGAGACAGTTCAGGATTGGCCACGTCCTACTTCAGTGACCGAGAATGGGAGTTTCCTGGGGTTAGCAGGTTATTATAGACGATTCCTGCATGGCTTTTTATCTATTGCATCACCTCTAACTAGATTGACCCAGAAGGGTGCCCATTCCGTTGGTCCGATAATTGTCAGGCGAGCTTTCAGAAGCTCAAGACAGCTTTGACTACAACGCCAGTTCTTGTGTTGCCTTCCAGTTCAGGGATGTATACGGTATACTACGACGCTTTGTGCGTTGGATTGGGATGTGTATTGATGCAGAAGGGGCGAGTTATTGCATATGCTTCGCGTCAGCTGAAGATCCATGAGAAGAATTATCATGTGCATGATTTGGAGTTGGCCACGATTGTTCATGCTCTGAAGATATAGAGGCATTATCTGTATGGGGTATCATGTGAGGTTTATACTGATCATCGCAGCTTACAGCACTTGTTCAAGTAGAGGGATCTTAATTTGAGACAGCGTAGATGGCTTGAGTTGCTGAAGGATTATGACATCACCATTCTTTATCATCCAGGCAAGGCAAATATGGTCGCGGATGCCTTAAGCAGGAAACAAAGAGTATGGGTAGCTTGGTATTCATTCCAGAAGAGGAGAGACCAATAGCTTTAGACATTCAGTCCTTGGCTAACAGACTTGTGAGGTTGGATATTTCATAGCCCAACCGAGTTCTTGCCTGCATGGTTGCTCAGTCATCATTATTGGGGCAGATCTAGGCCCGACAGTTCGATGATCCATATTTGGTAGTTCTTAGAGAGATAGTGTTTTAGGGTAGTGCCAAGGAGGTTTATATTGGCGAAGATGGTGTTTTGCGACTCCAGGGTCGCCTATGTGTTCCTAATGTTGATGGTCTGAGGGAGAGGAAACTAGAGGAGGTACATAGTTCGCGATATTCCATTCATCTGGGTGCGACGAAGATGTATCGTGACTTGAGGCAGCATTATTGGTGGCAGAGAATGAAGAAGGACATAGTGGAGTATGTGGTTTAGTGTTTGAATTGCCAGTAGGTTAAGTATGAGCACCAGAGGCCGGGTGGCCTACTCCAGCAGATGCCTATACCGGAGTGGAAGTGGGAGCGCATTACTATGGACTTCGTAGTTGGGTTGCCCCGGAACTAAGTGTTTGATGTAGTATGGGTCATTGTTGACAGGTTGACCAAGTTGGCGCACTTTATTCCGGTTGTGACTACTTTCACTTCAGAGAGATTGGCCCAGATTTACATTCGGGAGAGATTTACATTCGGGAGAGAGTCAGGTTGAACGGTGTGCCTGTTTCTATCGTATCAGATAGGGGCCCTCGTTCACTTCCCATTTCTGGAGAGCCGTTCAGAGTGAGTTGGGGACCCGTGTAGAGCTTAGCACAACATTCCATCCTTAGACCGACGGGCAATCGGACCGGACAGTTCAGATTTTGGAGGACATGCTCAGAGCATGTGTGATTGACTTTGGAGGACAGTGGGATTAGTTCTTGCTTTTGGCAGAGTTTGCTTACAACAACAACTATCAGTCCAGCATTGAGATGGCTCCATTTGAGGCTTTATACGATCGGCGGTGTCGTTCTCCTATCAGGTGGTTTGAGCCTGGTGAGGCTAAGTTATACGGTATAGATTTGGTGCAAGATGCCTTGGACAAGGTAAAGTTGATTCAGGAGAGGCTTCGCACAGCTCAGCCCGGACAGAAGAGTTATGCGGATCAGAAGGCGTGTGATGTATCATTCATGGTTGGCGAGAAGGTCCTCTTGAAAGTCTTGCCAATGAAGGGTGTTATGAGGTTCGGGAAGAAGGGCAAGCTGAGACCAAGGTTTATTGGCCCATTTGATGTGTTGAGGCGAGTTGGGGAGGTTGCTTACGAGCTTGCTTTACCCCCCAGTTTATCGGGTGTTCACCCAGTTTTTCACGTCTCTATGTTTCGGAGGTATCATGCCGACTTGTCCCATGTGTTAGACTTCAGCACTATTCAATTGGATGAGAACCTGAGTTATGAGGAGGATCCAGTTGCCATTATTGATAGGCAAGATCACCAGTTAAGATCCAAGAGGATTTCAGTGGTGAAGGTCCAGTGGAGGGGCCAACCAGTCGAGGTGGCGACCTGGGAGTCCGAGGAGGACATGCGGAGCCGATACCCACATTTATTCAACACCTCAGGTACTTTTCTATGTCCGTTCGAGGACGAACGTTTGTTTAAAAGGTGGAGAATGTCACAATCCGACTGGTCTTTTTTCTTATTAGAACCATGTCCCCCTAAATAAAACTTCTCGTGCTTACTTTAACTAATTAACAACCTGCGGGGATGGTTGGTTCGGGATTTGGAAGAATTTGGGTTGAAATATTCTCATTTGGTTCCTTAAGATTTTCTTAAAAGGCTAAGTTTGACTTTGGTCAACATTTTTGGCAAATGGATCCAAATTTGTGTTTTGACGGTTCCGGAGGGCCCGTAGGAAAATATGGGACCTGAGCATATGTTCGGAATCGAATTCCGAGGTCCCTAGCCCGAGTAATGAATTTTTATTAGAAATTAATAAACTGAAATTCTAAGGATTTAAAGAAACTAAATAATGATTGATCACGTTGTTATCGGGCTCGTAGGTTGGTTCCGGAGTCCAGTACAGGTCCAATATAACATTTAAGACCTGCCCATAAAATTTGGTGTCAATCCGAGTAGTATAAGTACGCTTCGGCACGTTAGAAGTGAATGTAAGAACTTGAAGTTCATAAGTTTGATTCAATTAGTTTTAGGGGGTGATTCGTAGAATTAGCGTTGTTTCGAGTGTTCCGAAGGTTCGAGCGAGTCCGTTTTATGATTTCAGACTTGTCGGTATGTTCGGGCTGGGCCCGGGAGCCCCGAGCATCAATCGGACGAGTCTCGAGTGAGGTTAGAAAAGTTGAGAAAAGCTGAAGCATCTGGTTTCTGTCATAACCGCACCTGCGGTTGGTCAGCCGCGGGTGCGAGACCACAGAAGCGGTCGTCCTCTCGCAGATGCAGCTAAAGCAGGCCAGGCCCAAAATCGTAAAAGCTGCTCCCAAGCCGTAGAAGTGGCTTCAAGACCGCATAAGAGGTCCCAACCCGCTTGTCCAATTCCGTAGATGCGGCCTCTTTCTCGCAGAAGCGGGGCCGCAGATGCGGAAATCACTAAAGCAATGAGCTTCATTTATTACAGGCTCTAAGTCATTTTGGCCATTTTTCACTCATCCATTGGGCGATTTTGGAGCTCTTGAGAGAGGAACCTCACCTAGCATCTTGACGTAAGTCTATCCTACCTATTTCTAGTTTAATACTCGAGTCTTGGGTAGATTAACACACAAAGATTAAGGTAAAATTATGGGGTTAGAGCAAAACCTAGGGTTTTGATAAAAGTTAGATTTGACCATGAAATTTGTTATGAAATGAATTTGAATCATATATTATTGATCCTTGGGTTATGAAGAACAACTTTCTTTGAAAAATTTCGGAATCCGGGCGTGTGGGCCTGGGGTCGGATTTTGAGAAACTTGTGTTTAAGGGTGGGGAATTGCTTAAATAGTTAGAATGCGATCTTGTGAGCTTGTATTGACTAGTTCCTACTCATTTATCTAGTTTTGGATCGTGCGGCTCCAAATTGAGAGTTCGGGCTCGTTCTTGGTATTGGAAATGCACTTTGGAGCGAGGTGAGTCTCCTATCTAATCTGGTAAGAGGGAATTGTCCCCATAGGTGATGTAATCTAATAATTTTCCATTAAATGTGGGGGCTACGTACGCACTAAGTGACGAGAGTCCATGCGTAGCTACTATTATGTTAAATTCGGGTAGTTTAGGACCCAAAAGCATGATTTATGTGGTATTCTTGCAACTCTATGGTTAATTTGGATTACTTAAATCATGGTGATTATGATAAATGAGACTAGTTAAGAGGAACATGACCTTTCTTGGCCTTTTTAAAGAGAAGTTGATAATCCAGTGAGTAATTGCGCCTCAGTTATATGTTCTTATCTGCTTGTTGTTGTCTTTAATTACATTTGACCGCGTCGCATGGTTGATTCACGAGCGGGTTAATAGATGCATCTATGGTTCGTGCCGTTCGACCCTCGGCAATGCGCAATTTACTTTTATGATTGGATCGGGCCGTACGACCTCGGCACTACTTGCGCATGCTTTACCCAGTATTCTTCTATGACTTGAGATTATTATTTGTCCTGGAATGGAAGTTTCCAACTGTGACATTATCTAGGAGAGGACCTGTTAGTTCTTTCTATACACTGCTAATTATTTATTTTATCCATGCTCAGTATAATTCATCTCTCATATTATTTGACCCTAGTAAGTGTCAAGTCGACTTCTCGTCTCTACTTCTTCGAGATTAGACATGATACTTATTGGGTACATATTGTTTATGTACTCATACTATACTTCTGTACTTAATTGTACAGGATCTGAGGCAGGTACCTCTAGTTATCAGTCTGGTGAGCATCCTTGAGCATATTCTGAGACATCCACGCTAACATGCTCCTTTCCTGTGTCGTTCAGCAGCTTAATGGGTCGTGACAATTATAAGAATTCAGTGACCTTAGATTAGTTTTCTATTGTCTCAATGTATATACTGTCATTATTTAATATTGGATAAGTTCATGTTCCAAAGTATGGTCCATGCTTATATGTTTTTTCAAAACTATATCCTCCATTAAAAACTTGTTACTTGATATTTATTTTGTGAAATAAAATCTTTCACGATTAACATAAGTTAATACAGTCAAACTTCTTTATAACTGCATTGTAAAATAATAACACTTCACTATAAAATTTAAGTACTACTAGAAATCCGATAATTAGAGATCAAAATTTTGCGACCAAAGTTGGTCGGTCGAAAAAAACGACCAAAGTTGGTCGGAAACGGGGAGAAAAATATTTTATATTTATTTTAAATAAATTACCGGCCAAATTTGGTCGGTAAAGTGGTCAACAAGTTGACCGAACTGGTCAGACTTGTTTAATCAAAGAAAATTTTACATTACCGACCAACTTTGGTTGGTAATGTGGGATCCAGTTCACATTACCGACAAAGCTCATCCGAGCTAGAAGCGGCCAAGGAAAGAGAAAGGGTTAGAGATGCTCAGTTCCTTGGCATGCAAGCTCAGATCAGAACTCTCCTATCTACTGGAGCTTTTTCGTTGCCCCGGTCTCGTGAGTCATCGCCAGAGGCTCGATTTGAACGTGAGCATTCCTTCCGTCCTCCCCGTGATCGTTCCTCCCGTCCTCACCGTAGTCGTACTTCCCGTCCTCCACAAGACCCTTCTCGATACCGTCTTTTAGATGAAAGTTCATCAGACGGTGATGATAATGTTGTACAAAACACTCCTTGACTTTTACATACTTTGAACTAGACAAATAGAACCAATTTTGAACTAGTTGTAATAAGTTTTAACTTGATTTTGGATTTTTTAGTTCTATTGAGCTTTAATTTGTTAGTTTTAATGTATTTATTGAATTGTGTTGTTGTTATTGTTGTTGTTGTTGTGTTGTTATTTAGGGATTTTGGTATGCTGCCAGGTGGTGTAGCTGCCAAAACAGGCATTTTATGCCAAAATTAAAACCCAAAAAACCAACCAAAGTTGGTCGGTTTCTAATTAAAAAAATTATTTTCTGCTGATTAGCGACCAATTAAGTTTTAAAAAAAATAAAAATTAAAAATTACCGACCAAAGTTGGTCGGTTAATGAACAAGGATTACCCAGATTTCAACTTTACCGGCCAACTTTGGTCGGTATGGTTAAATTTTAATTTTTTTAAAAAAATATATATTTTATTTTATCGACCAACTTTGGTCGCTAATTTTTAAATTTTAATAATTAATAAAATAACGTAATTTAAATACACCGACCAACTTTGGTCGGTAAAATTAAATTATTAAAATATGTTACCGACCAAAGTTGCGGTATGTGGTTTAAATTGTACAGTTGGTCCTTTTACCTTTGCGATCAACCTTGGTCAGTAATTAGCGACCAACCCTGGTCGGTATACTAAAACGACCATCAAAATAGCGACCAAGCGTGTTTGGATGCATTTTGGTCGGTAATTTGCCAAAACTGACCAACGTTGGTCGGTTTTTGTGGTCGCTAATTACCGGATTTCTAGGTGAGTTTTTCCGGAGCCAAATTTCATGTTCTGTTAAAATATATATTTTCTATTACAACAATTTTTTATAACATCCAAACATATTTGGAACAAACGAGATTGTTATAGAGATGTTTGACTGTACTATTATCTAAGAAGGAGGATATTAAAAGTATTACCATCAGGCGCTTACATTAACTTCTCCCCGCAACAACTTGGAGGGTACAAGGTTTTAGTTTGATCATAAGTAAAACTAATTAAGCCATAATTGATCTTTTATTTATTGATGAACAAAAATGAAATGACCATCAAATTTCTTACTGAAAAATAGTATTTCTAAAATTTAAAGTCAAGCTTCCTTTATTACGTAATAAATTTTATTAATATTTAAAGTAATCTAAAAGTATATATGTAAGGTGAATCGAGTCACTATTCATGGTGTGACTCCCTCCTTGAGTAAGATGTAAAATGCAGCGTTAGTCTTACTTCGTTTCCCTCCTATCCTCCCTCTTTGTTTCAATTTCATCATAAGGGTTAAGTGATTATGTCACTATCTGGATTTTCTATCATCGGGATTGTGAAGGCGTCTGACTCTTGAATGCTAGGGAAGCTAACAGATATGGTTCTAACACATTAATCATTAACCAAAACAATGATAAACATTACTTAAAGCTAAACAGATATAAAGTGCGGAAACTTTGATAACGGTTCAAAACCCTACAACACGACTACCTCAATGATCTGGTGTCACAATCCACGAATGTCTAAGAATTTCTACAAATACTGGTTTAAAGGAAAAATACATTTGTTTTTCGGAATGAAAGAAAACAGGAACTAAGATAGAGGGAAGGGGACTTCAGGGTCTGCGAACGCCGGCAAATCTACCTTGGATCTCCTGTGGATTGAAGGCAGCAACCTCAAACTCTGACCAGTCTGGTCCAGTACCGGGATCTACACAGAAAGTGCAGAGTACAGTATCAGTACAACCGACTCCATGTACTAGTAAGTGCCGCGCCTAACCTCGGCGAAGTAGTGACGAGGCTAGGACACGACAACAACATAAACCTGTGTAGTTAAACAATATACTAGCAGAATAACAAGTAATAAAAACTAAGCAGAAATAAACGGGAAGGGGAAACATGCTATGGGGGTTCCAACATATAGAATCACAGCAGTAAAGGAATCTAAGCAGCTAGTACACTTAAACCGATGACAACAAGTAAACACAACAAACAGAAAATGCACGGCATCACCCTTCGTGCTTTTACTCTCAATCCTCACCATGCAATCAATAATAGAAACATGCATGGCATCACGCTTCGTGCTTTATCACTCTTCCTCACCATATAAAACAACAGATAACAACCCGACAAGGGCATCACAATTAAACAACTTCATTTCATCATTTAAATTCATAACAGAAATCTCAACTTGAATCAATACTCAACCAATATCCAAAACCAGGAAAAAACATAATAAGACTTGTTTGACAGGAGTAATAACTAGTTTAAGCAGGAACAATATGTATAAAGAAACACAACGGTCACAAGTATAAGACTCACTCGCATGCTATGTGTCACACCTTCTTTTTATCGGGGGATGGAAAGAAAAGAGTTTTTCCAATTTAAGTGACATTATTTGAAAAGGGATTAATTTATTTGTATTTAAGAGTCGCCACTTGGAATAAATATTTATGGTATCCCAAGTCACCATTTTAAAATCCCAATTCAAGGAAATTGACTCTGATTAAGTCTGTGAAACACAGAAGATCGGGTAAGGAATTCTGTTAACCCGGAAGAAGATGTGAGATATTCCCAAGTTCCGTGGTTCTAGCACGGTCGCTTTAATAATTATAACTAGCTTGACTAATTCTGGATATTTTATGTTCTAGAGAAATTTATGCACTTTTGCCTCAAACCGCTTTTAATTGCTTGATTATTTGAAATTATAGAATTATCTTGAAACGAATCACGCGTACATGTATTCGTTTTTGCTTAGTGTGTCAGGAATCATGTCACGCGTACGTGTACACAATTAATAACACTTTATTATATTTAAGATTGTTTTGTCAAAGTTGTGCAAACGCATACTTTGCCTTTAATTTGGGTAATCATAACTATATCACGCGAACGTGTGCATAATCATGATAACTTATTGGTTAACACGCGCCTAAAGCATACTAGCTTATTAGGAGTATTCCGTTTATTTATCTTTTTTTTATCCGAGACATTTTATATATATATATATATATATATATATATATATATATATATATATATATATATATATATATATATATATATATATATATATATATATATATAAATTACTTTCTTACAACGAGTCTTGAATTAGTTCCTAACTCATTTCGCTCCCTCACAAATTCTTTTACCACTTTTTTATTTCTTATAACGGGCTTTGAATTAAATCGCAACCCTTTATCTTACTATAAAACTCATATGTACTCCGAGCTATTTATTGATGGAATAAGCTCGAAGTTGTATTTAGGCTCAATTTTTTTTTTTATACTCAAATTTATTTCCCCTACTGTTCCTTTTATTAGTTCCAACATACAACAAAATTAATATGAAATAAAATTCTATCCATTAAGCTATATGACATCACATTCAACAAACTTATAAATAAACTGAAGATCCCAATATTATTAATTCCTGTCTAGTTGGGTATGAACCCTTTGGAAGTTCATATATATTATTCTAACAGAATATAAAATTAAATGATAGCAATACGTTCTCACCAAAGTTCCAGACACACACTAACAATTATATTGTTTATAAAGAGAAAGAATTATTGATTAAATATAATACTGTGATTTTAAATTTTAAAATATAGACATGATTAAAAGAAAATTGACCATATGCTATAACCAAACTCATGAAATTATTTAGTGAAACAGAGACTCAAAACTACCTAAACTAACAATCTTAACATCAATTAAAACTTAAGTGTTATTAGACTATTTCAACTTAAACCTTCAAATATTTTTAGACAGAACTTGAGTTATTTATTTAACTACCACATTAAATTATAAATAAATGAACTAGAATGATGCTTGCGTTAAAACTCAACTGTAAGAACATGTAGCTTTATACTAACTTTATTCTTTTTTAAACTAATGGGATCCTAACCACATCCAAGTAGCCTGCCTTACAATAAATTATATGAGCCAATTCTAAAACTATTCAAAGTAAGTAAAACTAAATTATACCAAACTTATCACTAACTTAGTTACCAGGATGCTAATTCGATGCAGAAGAAAAAAAATTAATCCTAAATGAAGAATAGGACATAATAGATTTGCAAAGAATTACCAAAATAAAGACAATAACTAGAACAGGCAGTAATGAACTCACACATTAACTAGGACTTAACGCAAGAAGTACTTTCTTGACAACGATTTTATCAATTAACTCTGATTTAAAATTTTCATGAAAATTATGGCAAGATAATAGATTTGAACTAAAATTTAAAAGTTAGGAACAGATAAAAATATAAATTGCAAAGCATACATACATTAACAATAAGAAGAGAAGGAGTGTAACGACCCGACCGGTCGTTTTGAGCTTTTGCACCTTGCTCGTCAGTTCTCGGGCATGACTTGCCCCGTGTGATGGATTATGACTTATGTAAATCGTTGGTTTTGGTTTTCAAAGTAATCGGAATGAATTTGGAAGAACAGTTCTCAGTTTGAAGCATGAAATTTGAAAAGTTTGACCAAGATTTGACTTGTTGGTATATGATCTCGGATCGAAATTTTTATGATTTGGTTAGCTCCGTTAGGTGATTTGGAACTTAGGAGCGTGATCGGAATGCATTTTGGAAGTCCGTGGAAGATTTAGGCTTGAATTGGCGAAATTGAGATTTTGGCGTTTTCTGGTTGATAGGTGAGATTTTGATATAGGGGTTGGAATGGAATCCCGCAAGTTGCAGTAGCTCTGTTGTGTCATTTTTGACGTGTGTGCAAAATTTCAGGTCATTCGGACGTGGTTTGGTTGGGTTTTTTATCAAAAGCGTAATTTGGAAGTTCTTGGAATTCTTAGTCTTGAATCCGATGTGATTTTGGTGTTTTAATGTTGCTTTGAGCGTTCCGAAGGTTGGAACAAGTTTGAATGAGATTATGGGATATGTTGTCAAGTTTGGTTGAGGTCCCGAGAGCCTCGGGTGAGTTTCGGATGGTCAATCGGACCATTGCATGTTGTTTGGAATTGCAGAAAATTGCTGATCAGTATTGCAAAGAAATGGCCTTCGCGTTCGCGAAGGATTAGTTGGTGAAGGCTGGGAGTTAAGCCTTCGCATTCACGAGGAAGGCTACACGTTCGCGAAGGACTGGATGTTTGGTCATCGCGTTCGCGTAGAGTGGACCGCGTTCCCGTAGAGTAATTTGGTCAGCTAGACTTGAGGCATTTTTATTCATCGCGTTCGCGAGTGATGTAACGCAATCGCTAAGGTTTAGTCTAAGGAAGCATCGCATTCGTGATGGGCAGGTCGCGATTGCGAAGAGGAAATTCTAGTCAAAGTTATTTTGTGCTTCGTGAACGCGAGGCTTTGACCGCGTTCGCGAAGAAGTATTTCACGCCTGGGCAGAATGTTTAAATAGTCGTCTTGTCAGTGATTTTGGGGTTTATTTCCACCATTTTGGTCATTTTTGGAGATTTTTGAAAAGGATTGAAGAGGGATTCAAAGGGAATCACTTGGAGGTAAGATTTATGGACTTTATACTCGTTTATTATGTGAATCCTACATAATTAATCATGGAATTTAAGTCTAGTATTGAAGAACTAGGGCTTGTAATTGGAGACCTAGAATTTGAGATTTGAGGGGCCATTTGAGGTCCGATTTTGATGTTCTTGGTATGTATAAACTCGTGAGAGGATGAGGATTCTATTGATGTGACTTTTATCGGATTTCGAGATGTGGGCTCGGGGGCCGGGTTTGAGAAATTTCGGGATTTTTTTATGTAAATTGGATATTTTTGAGTGGGCTTTGTTCCCTTAGCATATTTTAATAGTTATGTACTGATTGTGGCTAGATTTGGAGCATCCGGAGGACGATTCGTGAGGGCAAAGGCATCGCGGGCTAGAGTTTGGATCGGATCAAGGTAAGTAATTTTTGTAAATGTTGTCCTGAGGGTTTGAAACCCCGGATTTCACATTGTTGTGCTACTTTGAGGTGACACACACGCTAGATGACGAGCGTGGAGTCGTGCACCGTTGGGGATTGAGACTTAGTCTGTTCCGTAGGACTGTTAAGTCGCGTATTTGATTTGAAATCATATGATATTCTATACTTTAGAGATTGATATTATATCTTGGGTTGTATGCCATGTTTGGGGCCTTGTGCCGACATGTTGAGACCCTTATGGGCATTTTCACTACTTTTCCTCACTCTATTTGTTTTGAAACCATATCCTCAGTCATGTTTTACCTGTTTATTGTTTAAATCCAGTTTTATCACTTTACTTCTTAAAAATATGAAAACTATTTGGGCTGAGTTCCCTGTTTTACTGATGGTCCGAGTGATCATGAGGTTGATGACTGAGATAAACCGAGGGTCTGATTGTGAGGTTGATAACTGAGATAGACCTAGGGTATGATTGTGAGGTTAATGACTGAGAGAGGCCGAGGGCTTGGTTGTGAGGATTATATATATTTATGGATCGGGCTGCACGCCGCAGCGATATAGCACTTGGGCTGTAGGAGCCCCTCCAGAGTCTGCACACCCCTAGTGATCACAGTCGACAATATATATGGATCGGGTTGCACGCCGCAGCGATATATGGATCGGATTGCATGCCGCAGCGGTTACTATATGGTACTTATTGAGTATGAGTGCTGAGTATGAGCGCTGATTGATGAGAGTTGAGTCTCGAGTGACTGAGAGGCTTGCTCGATGGGCTATATACATATATGAGTGATGCTTTGCCCGAGGGGTTTGTTTTTATGTAATTGTTGTTTCCACTCCTCTTTATACTGAGCCTCTGTTGAGAATGTTGAACAAATGCTTTTAAACAACTTTCATTTAAGCTGGAGTTTTTGTGAGATGTTCGAAATTCGATCACTGATTTGGCTTTGTTATTTCCACTAAGATTTTTATATTATGAGGTGTTTATGATTCCTGTTTTTCCCGAGGGGCTGTATACGAACTATGTTTTGCCCGAGGGGCCGATTATAGTTTTCATCTCTTTTATTATAAATGGTATTGAACCCCTACTGAAACTGTTGGAAAGCATTTTCAAATGCTTTTTACCAAAAGCTGGATTTTAAATGAGACGATTGACTCGTATTCTGATTTGAAAGCTTGTTGTGCTTATTGATTTTATCATAAATGTGGATTCATCATTTCCTACTGCTCAGTCTTTATTTACTCTTATTACTTACTGGGTTGGAGTACTCATATTACTCCCTGCACCTCGTGTGCAGATTCAGATATTTCGGAATCCAGTAACGGGTGTTGATTGCTCAGAGGTGGAGTCATCGGAGTTAGCAAGGTGGCTGCACGATGTTCGCAGCATTGCTTTCCTTCCC
The DNA here is from genome assembly GCF_000715075.1 of Nicotiana tabacum. Lineage (NCBI taxonomy): Eukaryota > Viridiplantae > Streptophyta > Magnoliopsida > Solanales > Solanaceae > Nicotiana > Nicotiana tabacum. The sequence continues at coordinate 30,381,960 of NC_134090.1, read as the reverse complement.
CTCATTTTTATTACTGTATTTAGTACATTTTTAGACCCTTGTTGTATTCAGACTTTGGTAGATGCTCATGACTAGTGACACCCTGATGTCGGGCTTGTGTAATTATTCCGCATTTTTCTTTTTCTTTTTTAAATTTCATTATGAGATTATTGATTTATAAATGGTATAAAAACAACTTTTATTGGAAAATAGTTGATTCGGGAGTTGCATCGGTTGGCCTAGTTCCACGATAGGCGCCATCACGACCGGGTCGGTTTTTGGGTCGTGACAAGTTGGTATTAGAGCCTAGGTTACATAGGTCTTATGAGTCATGAGCAGGTTTTGTAGAGTCTCGCAGATCGGTATGGAGACGTCTGTATTTATCCTCGGGAGGCTGCAGAACCTTTAGGAAAAACTTCACATTCTTGAATTCTTATTGTGTGTCCTTGATTCAGCTTGAAAAATAACACTTTGAATTCCTTCCACGTGTTCGTATGCGCGCATGAGCGCTCAATATCAGATATGCATCGGTGGCTTATGATTCCCTGATCGAGGGATGAGATGTGATCTCTGTGTGTTGATGTCGGCTAGTCTGGAGGACTTGAGGCCGAATTCTTGCCTATAGCTTGAGCTCTGAGCTGATGATTTCGTGAGCACGTGCTCCTGGATCTACATGCTCTATTGCATCCCTATTAAGGGGAGTAATGACTGGATAGTTACGTGATGAGTGTGATGTGACTGCGAGATGTATTCATATGATTTGAAAGCAACGAGGAGGGTCTGTTGGAGAATAGAAGAACCATTGGGTGCTTGATTTCCATCTTGATTCGAAGTAAAGCCCCAAGTTATGGGCGTGTGAAGAATATTTTCATGTTTCCTAGTTGGGAGTGAAGTAAATTTTATGTTGCGGTATGAGTTCAGACTTAGGAACACTAAGTGACTGCGTAATGTTTATGACGGTGGAAGGTATACAGAAATGTTAGTTGGAGGCAAAGCATGTGGGTTATCTCCTACGGATTGTTCTGAGGTTGTGTGATCCTTATGTTGTCTGTTAGGAGATCTCATTTACAAGTGTAATATATGTATTGCAATTTAAATTTGGGTCTCTTAAGAGAGTGGGGTTCAACTGTTACAATAGTGAATGCGATATTTGCATAAGATTTGAAGTACCAGGTGGTCTGTGTTTCATGAGTGTATGAAAGGTTGAGTTTAATCTCACTATGGTATTATGGCAGCAATAGAGTATATGCGTTATGAGTTATTGAGTGTGTTTTGATCTATGACTTTGAGCCAAGTGGGGGAGTCTGCTATTGATTAGTTGATTGCACGGTTATGTGCTATGTTGGTTCCAGTTTGAGGTGTACTGGTGAATCAGTTATGGCCTACGGAGATTGAGATCGAGGATGGCTCGAGTAAAGGAAAATTTTAACAAAGGTTGTAGTATGTTTCATAGGTGTGTGATAATCACGGAATGTCTTGAGTTGTTGTTGTTGGTAAAGGATGCTCGGTGCATAGAGTAGGAAGTTGCTTGGTTGTATTGGGATGAGGTTGCATTCTGCAGTGTCTGAAGTGCTAATGAGGCACATGTTGTTCGGTTCTTTTGATCGGTCTAATTGCGGTTTGATTAGAGTGGATGACTCTCGATAATGGTTCTAATGTGTTCAAGATTTTACATGTAACAATTGGGTATTTTCAAGTTGTATGTGTGGCTAGAAACTGAGTTTTCATTGGAAGATGTCAAGATTTGTGGCATTTCTATATCAATTATGGGATTCTATGTATCAGTATCAGGAAGGTAAAGGTAACGGATTTCGATTCGCAGGAAGTCTCTTCAAAGTAAAGTATTTTGAATGTGGTGCTTTTGGGAATATTTAAGAGAGTATTCAGTGGCTTATGAGTCTTAGACGGTGTGGTTTTGGGCTTGGGTCTCGTGTGGTAAGTCTGGGTTGAGGAATTGTCATGTTGTAGCAAGAAGAGGTGTCAAGCTGATGGTAGATCAGAAGGAAACTCGGATATATGGGATAGCTTAGTAGTAGGCCGGATCAGTATGGTAAGGATATAATTAGTTCTTTGGATGCTTATGAGGTAATGAGTTTATACAGGTGTTTTGCGACAATGCTCTTGGGTTTTAGTGGCTTGTGTAGCTTGGTTGAGTTAGAAGGATTCAGTCCTACCGGTTTAGTTTTGTGCAAATGAAATTCGGAGAGTTTTTGATGGCTTTCTGCCACGGTTTGGAGGTGTACGTTTTCTACTGGCATGAGGAGCGTGGGATGTGTAGTGATTTTCTTCTAGATGGGTTCAATGGAAAGTTCTTGGCTAATTGAGTACGTAGCTTCGTGTGGCCCGGAAGGGATATGAAGTTCTCGTGGTTATCCTAGGATGGTACGGTTTATGCGGTATGTTGTGTAGGATTGAGATTTGCATGTGTAAGTACGCGGTTCAGATTTGAAAGGAAGGTCACAAATTCTTAGATATCATGGGCAACTTCAGGTGACTAGATAAATGAGATCAGTGAGTGGTGTGGCTTGATGAGGGTATAACATTTCAGAAAGGGCGATTTGTTTGAGTTATAGATACTTTATTGGTATTGCGGCACTATCTTGTCTGATCGACGGATGATATTTGAGTTTGTTTGGTGGCTCAGAAGAATTGTAGGTGTACCTCTTATGAGATGATTGAGTACTGGAGGTGTGTTATATATGCGAGCGGCGGAATTGGGAACAGATATGGTAATTCGTGTGCTTTATGGACTTGGAGACTAGAAGTTCTCATATACAGTTAGCTCGTGGTTGTGGACGGCAAAGATGTGGGTAAGTTAGTCAAATGATAGTGTGTGTTATGATTCAGTCATTGTGAACCTTCGAAGGATTATTTATCTATTGTGTGTGACTAGAGTTGATGTGTGGCTCATTGATAGACCTATATGGATGTGTTTTTTGCATCGAGACGGCTTTGTTGACTTCGAGTTGCCATTGGTGAGGGATGTGTTGATTCGGTTGTTATTGAGCTATTAGTAATCAAGGGGATCTATGAGTTACCTTTCCATGTTGCGAGCCATTAGGATTTGTTGATTATAGGCACATGTGGTGCGGTGTTATTAGGGCCTCTCAATGGAATTCGAGTGGGAAGAGCATTGGATATTGCTTGGTGGATGGCGTATCAGTTATGTCCTTTCGAGTTGTGTGGCGTTATGTAATTGCCTCGCGGTGGTTATAATGATTGCTTTAGTTTTAGACATCATATTGCGCACGGGTGTCGATTTTGAGCATAGTAACTTAAGGTGTCTCATGTGGACCAGTGTTTGGATGAGGTTGTGCATTGGAGCAAAGCTATGTGGAAGTATGATCCTGCGGGTTAGATTCGTGTGTTCTGTTTCTACAATGTATGGCGGGTTCTCAGCCTTGAGATGTGGTGGTACTAGTGAGCTTGCGGTACAGCTCGTTCATTTGAGTCATTTTCATGATTTGAGTAAGTTCGGATTGTGACTTATTGGTGCACGGATTGCACAAGTCGTGGCTTTAGTCTGTATTGTTGTGTCAATGTCACCAGAGTAGTTGTGTTGGATTAGATGAGATCGTCGGGATCTTTAATGACGGCAAACGGATTTGATTTCAACATGTTGGATGGATAACATCGAGGTTCGGCGCAGAAATTTGCTATGGTCTTTGCCAAAGGAGAAGTGGCTTCATGAATGGTTGATCTGAGAAAACGGTTATGGCTTATCGCGTGTTTCATTTATCATTGGCAGTATATGAAAGTGTTGGAATGAGACTTTAGTTGATAAGAGGTTTCCTATCGATATTCAGTTGTTGTGCAGCTGCTGTGATTAGAAGTTATCGCTGCAAGTGTTTGAGTTATGTTGTATATCATGTAATTGCACCGAGGTTGCGAGTATGGGTTATTACAGCTTGTTCGGGCTTAGTTAGAGTATATATGTGAGATTTTGATCTTGTGGATGATTTCAGAAGTGGAATGTGGTTCTAAGGTTCATGGGCCCTAGGTTGGACTGTGAAATTTCAATTACATTGTGTTATCGGACATATACGAGATAGGGTGACATGGGATCACCCCCGGGTATGTGCATGGTAAGGTTATTCAGCGATTGGTTGGCTTTTGGAACAACTCTGGGCACGTTTGAGGACGAATGTATGTTTTAGTGGGGGAGGATGTAACGACCTGACCGGTCGTTTTGAGCTTTTGCACCTTGCTCATCAGTTCTCGGGCATGACTTGCCCCGTGTGATGGATTATGACTTATGTAAATCATTGGTTTTGGTTTTCAGGGTAATCGGAATGAATTTGGAAGAATAGTTCTCAGTTTGAAGCTTGAAATTTGAAAAGTTTGACCAAGATTTGACTTGTTGGTATATGATCTCGGATCGGAATTTTTATAATTTGGTTAGCTCCATTAGGTGATTTGGGACTTAGGAGCATGATCGGAATGCATTTTGGAAGTCTGTGGAAGGTTTAGGCTTGAATTGGCGAAATTGAGATTTTGGCGTTTTCCGGTTGATAGGTGAGATTTTGATATAGGGGTCGGAATGGAATTTCGGAAGTTGCAATAAAAGATCACAAAATTTTAGGTCATTCGGACGTGGTTTGGTTGGATTTTTTATCAAAAGCGTAATTTGGAAGTTCTTGGAATTCTTACGCTTGAATCCGATGTGATTTGGTATTTTGATGTTGCTTTGAGCGTCTCGAAGGTTAGAACAAGTTTGAATGAGGTTATGGGATATGTTGTCATGTTTGGCTGAGATCTCGAGGGCCTCGGATGAGTTTCGGGTGGTCAATCGGACCATTGCATGTTGTTTGGAATTGCAGAAAATTGTTGATCAGTGTTGCAGAGAAATGGCCTTCGCGTTCGTGAATAGGCCCTCGTGTTCGCGAAGGGTTAGTTGGTAAAGGCTGGGAGTTAAGCCTTCGCGTTCGCGAGGAAGGATACGCGTTCGCGAAGGGCTGGATGTTTAGTTATCGCATTCACGTAGAGTAGACCGCGTTCGCGTAGAGTAATTTGGTCAGCTGGACTTGAGGCATTTTTAGTCATCGCGTTCGCGAGTGGTGTAATGCGATCGCGAAAGTTTAGTCTGAGGAAGCATCGCGTTCGCGATAGGCAGGTCGTGATCGCGAAGAGGAAATTCTGGTCAAAGTTATTTTGTGCTTCACGAACGTGAGGATTTGACCGCGTTCGCGAAAAAGGATTTACGCCTGGGCAGAATATTTAAATTGTCGTCTTGTCCGCGAATTTTGGGGTTTTATTTCCACCATTTTGGTCGTTTTTTGGAGCTTTTTAAAAAGGATTGAAGAGGGATTCAAGGAGAATCACTTGGAGGTAAGATTTATGGACTTTATACTTGTTTCTTATGTGAATTCTACCTAATTAATCATGGAATTTAAGCCTAGTATTGAAGAATTAGGGCTTGCAATTGGAGACCTAGAATTTGGGATTTCAGGGGCCATTTGAGGTCTGATTTTGATGTTTTTGGTATGTATAGAATCGTAAGAGGATGAGGATTCTATTGATGTGACTAATATCGGATTCCGAAATGTGGTCCCAAGGGCCGTGTTTGAGAAATTTCGGGATTTTTTTATGTAAATTAGATATTTTTGACTGGGCTTTGTTCCCTTAGCATATTTTAATAGTTATGTACTGATTGTGGCTAGATTTGGAGCATCCGGAGGTCGATTCGTGAGGGCAAAGGCATCGCGGGCTAGAGTTTGGATCGGATCAAGCTAAGTAATTTTTGTAAATGCTGTCCTGAGGGTTTGAAACCCCGAATTTCACATTGTTGTGCTACTTTGAGGTGACACACACGCTAGATGACGAGCGTGGAGTCGTGCACCGTTGGGGATTGAGACTTAGTCAGTTCCGTACAACTGTTAAGTCGCGTATTTGATTTGAAATCTTATGATATTTCATACTTTAGAGATTGATATTATATCTTGGGTTGTATGCCATGTTTGGGGCCTTGTGCCGACATGTTGAGACCCTTATGGGCATTTTCACTACTTTTCCTCACTCTATTTGTTTTGAAAGCATATTCTCAGTCATGTTTTACCTGTTTATTGTTTAAATCTGGTTTTATCACTTTACTTCTTAAAAATGTGAAAACTATTTGGGCTGAGTTCCCTATTTTACTGATGGTTCGAGTGATCGTGAGGTTGATGACTGAGATAAATCGAGGGTCTGATTGTGAGGTTGATGACTGAGATAGACCTAGGGTCTGATTGTGAGGTTAATGACTGAGAGAGGCCGAAGGTTCGGTTGTGAGGATTATATATATTTATGGATCGGGCTGCATGCCGCAGTAATGCATATATACGTGTATATGGATCGGGCTGCACACCGCATCGATATGTTGGATCGGGCTGCACGCTGCAGCGATATAGCGCGTGGGCTGTAGGATCCCCTCCAGAATATGCACACCCCCAGTGAGCGCAGTCGACTATATATATGGATCGGGGTGCATGCCGTAGCGATATATGGATCGGGTTGCACGTCGCAGCGGTTACTATATGGTACTTATTGAGTGTGAGTGCTGAGTGTGAGCGTTGATTGATGATAGTTGAGTCTCGAGTGACTGAGAGGCTTGCCCGAGGGGCTATATACATATATGAGTGATGCTTTGCCCAAGGGGTTTGTTTTTATATAATTGTTGTTTCCACTCCTCTTTATACTGAGCCTTTGTTGAAAATGTTGAACAAATGCTTTTAAACAACTTTTATTTAAGCTGGAGTTTTTATGAGATGTTCGAAATTCGATCACTGATTTGGCTTTGTTATTTTCACTGAGATTTTTATGTTATGAGGTGTTTATGATTCCTGGTTTGCCCGAGGAGCTGTATACGAACTATGTTTTGCCCGAGGGGCCGATTATGGTTTTCATCTCTTTTATTATAAATGGTATTGAACCCCTACTGAAACTGTTAGAAAGCATTTTCAAATAATTTTTACCAAAAGCTGGATTTTAAATGAGACGATTGACTCGTATTCTGATTTGAAAGCCTGTTGTGCTTATTGAGTTTATCATAAATGTGGATTCATCGTTTCCTACTGCTCAGTCTTTATTTACTCTTATAACTTACTGGGTTGGAGTACTCACATTACTCCCTGCACCTCTTGTGCAGATTTAGATATTTCAGAATCCAGTAGCGGGTGTTGATTGCTCAGAGGCGGAGTCATCGGAGTTAGCAAGGTGGCTGCACGACGTTCGCAGCATTGCTTTCCTTCCCCTCATTTTTATTACTGTATTTAGTACATTTTTAGACCCTTATTGTATTCAGACCTTGGTAGATGCTCATGACTAGTGATCCCGATGTCGGACTTGTGTAATAATTCCGCATTTTTCTTTTTTTTTTTTTAAATTTCATTATGAGATTATTGATTTATAAATGGTATAAAAATAACTTTTATTGGAAAATGATTAATTCGGGAGTTGCGTCGGCTGGCCTAGTTTTACGATAGGCGCCAGCACGATCGGATCGGTTTTTGGGTCGTGACAAGAAGAAACAGACATCACTTAAGATACAAAGGAAAGTAAAGGAACAATTAAACTTCATGAACCAACACCATATATTAAATAATATGTTCATTAAACTAGCCGAAGAATGTAATTGTTACCTTTTATGAAACTTTCAAAGAGCAAAGGTAACAACTATAATCTATTCGCTTGAGTCCGCGAACTCAAAATCTGAAACGACGCTTCGATTTTCGACTCCAAACAAAGCAACTCTACTCAATAACTATCTCTTCAAGCCAACTTTTTACTTTAAAAGAAAAGTGTTGTTTTCTCCTAATTGCTGAATTTTTCCCTATCAGATTGCTTCTTCTTTTTTCAAGAAAAGCTCGTTTTTTTGTTTTTCTCTCCTCTCCAATTCTAAATCTCCCCCCTCCTCTATAAAGGGGTTGTGGTTTATATGTAATGTGTGTGTGCGCGCAAATGGAGATGTTAGGGAGAGACGTGAGTGTGTGCATGTTGATGGAGGGGATCGTGGAGATGTGGGGAGGATATGAGGAGTTACGTGAGAAATGAGGGGTGTGGAGTGAGAGACTTAAGGGTGATGGGAAGTTTGGAAGGTTAAAGATGTGGGATAAGTTAATTAGTGAATCTTTTTTAAAAAAAAATTAAAGAGAAATAAAAATAAAATATAAAGATAAGAATATTAATTACCTATTTTAAACTAATCTATATATCTATATTAAAAGCACGAAGGCCCTTCGCAAAATATCGTTCGCCTTTTTTATCCTTCAAAAATAGATGTTACATTGGACAAGACAGTCAATTTATAATTTTCCTAACATTTAGGACTTTAATTATTTCTCTAATATTTAAGACTTTAATTATTTCTCTAATATTTAGGACTTTAGACTTAATTAAATTTGATGTATTAAACTTTTCCTTATGTGATATATAACCATATTTGTAGAAGATGATATACAACCATACTTGTGAAAGAAGTCCACCTTTGTAGGGTTAGAATCTTTATAAAATTAAAAAAAAAAAAATTAACATAGTTCTCGTATAAGTTTTTGGCTCTGGAACATCTTGGTAGATTTAGGAATCCTTTTTTATTAATAAAATGATAAGTATAATTCTAAAATTTTCAAGACATCTAAGATGTGTATATTCTCATTAAATATTAAAAAAAAATCAAAAGTCTAGGCGTTTATATATTTCTCCAGTTTAGTGGGCTTTTTCACCAAAAGAAAATTAAATAAATGAAAAAAAATTATAAAGAGGAAATTAAAAGAAACAAAAAAAGAAGTAAAATACGTATTAAAGAGGGGAATAATTAAAAAAATATTGCAAATTCACATTAGGGTAGTGTCGTACACTTTGCACTCCTTTTAGGCTTAGGAGTCTTCTTTTTTATAATAAAATGTAAAAGGTTTGAATAAATTTAGCACTCTCATAAAATAATATTGATAAAGAATCTTTAATTATTGGTAAACTATCATACATAAAATTTTATAATAACTAATATAAAATATACATGCAATGCACGTACTCAAGTGCTCATATATAGTTAAATGCGCATTTTACTGTTCAATCAAACGATACTTCTGTGACACTTTTATTTATTTATAATGGAGCATATACTAGAACAAATTTAATACAGAACCATTAACACTCTGTTTGGATGGTTTTTTCTCATCGTTTTATAATGTATTGTATTGTATTGTACTATACTGTATTGTATCGTTTTGATAAATACAATATTTGGATAGATTGTATCGTTTGTTGTTGTTAAATAACATCTTTATTGTTTGATTTGACAATATTGTATTGTACTGTACTGCTAAGTTTACTAAAATACCCTCAATTATTGGAATAGACAAAAAGAAAAAGGCAAACAAGAGATTACGAAGAAAAGGTTTACCGAGAACAATACTACTGGTTTCATCTAGAGAGGCTACGTACTGTGTACTTCATGGTTCATAGATTTGTACTTGGATGATTGTTACAACAGAAGTCACGCAAAATTCATGTTTTAAATTTCTTGTCGGGTTTGGCTATTCAAACTAATAACTTGATGCTACACTTTAAACCATGATATTAACTTGATAAATTATATCACCAGAACATATAGGTTTCAAAGATCATAAATGAACTAACCAGGGGAAATACACAAGAAAAGAGAGGGAAAACTAACTAGGGAAAAATCTATAAGGAAAGAAACAAAGTACGTAGTTGGGATACTCTGTTTAGATGAACATAGTTGCACGGCAGAAGATGGAGAGAAACATAATTGAGTGAATATAATATAAATAATAGGGTAAAGGGTAAAATTGAAATATAGAATAATAAGTGTGGACATAATTGAAAAGAAAAATACGGAATAATCTCATCACACCGATTTGATTGTTTCATAAAATGGGGCTTTTTATTGTTCCGAAACAATTGATTTAACAATATGATACAATCAGTTTTATATTAGCAATCAAAACAAATATTGTATTTTGGGTAACAATACAATGGGAAACAACCATCCAAACAATACGTTAAGTAGACCAACCCCCTAAACATGATCAACATAATTTTTATTTTAGAACTTTTAATTTTTTGTACTGGTATTGCTTTTAGAGACACGTGCAACATGCGTACGTTAAAACTTAAATTATTATTTCTCTAATATTTTGGACTTTAAAATCAATTTAAGTTTCTTTCCTTATAAGAATTATGTAAGCATTCCTAATATTTAGGAATATTAAATCAAGAAAATTTTTACTTATATAAATTCTTTTCTTACTTGAGTTGTCAGCTATACTTTTATTCTACTACAATTATATTTATTTGCTCTTTGGAATAGAGTCAGCATCTCGTAATTTTGTACAGATCAATTATTACAAAATTGATGCTCAAATATAATAAACTTTTATTTCACTGAGAAAATAATTAAAAATTTAAATATATAACTAGTTAAATCATATACTAAGACTTTTGATTGACAGTTGCCCAGAAAAGTAGTAAATTTGAATAGTTGGGAAGCATTTCTTTCTCTCTTCTTTTATATTTTTTTATTTGTTTTAGAAATGGTCTTATTTCCAACTTTTTGCCTCTTTATTTTTATTTTGTTTGAATAATCTACCATTTTAGACTATATCAGATAGCAATAAATTTAATATAAAAATATGAAATATACTACCTATCAATTAGTTATATTGTCTATCTAATTATGACTTTGACTTTTTATTTCTAATCAGGCAGGGACTAATAAATATTCTACTTGAGTTGGAAAACAATTCTAAAATAAACCTCCTTTAATGTAGGTTAATTTACTTTATTGATTCAGAGTAATTTTTTCTCCAATACCAAATATTTAGCAATTTTTTTTTGTATATAGTATGGATGCATATTTAAAAACAACTCTTTTTTATTATCTCAAACATATATTTCAAATATTATTTATATTGATTTTAAAACGATATGTCTTTATTATCGGGGTACACGCACAATACGCGTACTCTAAGACTAGTACAAATATATACTTGGACTATGATTTAAATATTCTATAGCTTACTTATTAACATTGTAATTAAAAGAAATCAAATATTTTTTGTATTTTCATTTTCTCTTTACAAATAGAAATAAAATATGTTCTATATATGTATTAAGATTAGACCTAAAGAAAATATTTACACTAAAATAGTATAGAATTTAGGTGTGGTAAAAAATTAGTTGTTCACAGCATGCCCCTCTTTGTTTGGAAACATGAAGAGTTTTCAGGCAAAGAAAATGAACAAGGTGACTGATTTTTGACCTCACTATTATTTAAAAAGGAGAAGAAGATAAATGAAAAATATGCAACCGAGCCTTAGTTTTAGGCGGCCTACATATCCTGGGTTATAAGGGAATCAGGTCACGTGTAGTTCAAGTGGAAAATGACTGATATAGTATGCTTAGATGGAGAGTCGAGCGAAGTTCCGTTGAGGTTCCGATCCGCAGTTCCTACTATTACATCAAAATGAAAAGAATATTACATACTCTTGAAATCTAAGAGTAACAAAATTGCTATCTAAATGCTATCTGGAGTCTTGTCTTGATTCTTGACTTGGTCCGCCCATTGACTTTAGATTGAAACTTGATGTCCTCGATTTAACAGACTATGAAATATTCTCACAGGCCTGCTTCTCACAGGCTGGTTTAGCTGGTATTGAGATCAAACATTTCACTTTCTTTGGCAAGAACTGGAATCTTATTTTTGCACATTCAATCCATGCTTTGCAGAAAAACCTACAAGCTATCACAAAAAAACAAAACGAACAAAACTTTTCTGCCCCAGTTTGCACCAGAAAATTTTTATGAGTTATTGAAAACACATTAAACTATCGTTGCTATTGCAGAATAAAGAATTGAAAAAGACACTTTTTTTTTAATAATAGGGAATGTTATACCTTGTGTTAACAAGAAGGAAGGAAACCAGGGGATGTAGTACCCCGTGTTGATGATAAGATGAGGCTCGTGGCACTTTAGGATGCCACTAGGGAATGTCGTACCCTATGTTGGCAGAAAGTAATGCAGCCAAGGGATGCAGTACCCTGTGTTGGAAATAAGGTGAGGCTCATGACACTCGGGATGCTACTAGGCTATACCCTATGTTTGCAATAAAATGAGGCTCGTGGCACTCTAAAATGCTACTAGGGGATGTCGTACCCTATGTTGGCAGAAAATAATGCAGCCAGGGGATGTAGTACCCTGTGTTGGCAATAAGACGAGGCTCGTGGCACTCTTAGGATGCTACTAGGGAATGTTGTACCCTATGTTTGCAACAAGAAATGCAACCAGGGAATGTAGTACCTTGTGTTGGCAATAAGGTGAGGCTCTTGGCACTCCGGGATGCTACTAGGGAATGTCGTACCCTATGTTTGCAATAAATGAGGCTCGTGGTGCTCTAAAATGCTACTAGGGAATGTCGTACCATATGTTGCCAGAAAGTAATGCAGCCAGGGGATGATGTACTATGTGTTGGCAATAAGGTGAGGCTCGTAGCGCTCTAAAATGCTACTAGAGAATGTTGTACCCTATGTTGGCAATAAAATGAGGCTCGTGGCACTCTGAGATGCTACTAGGGAATGTCGTACCCTATGTAGGCAGAAAGTAATACAGCCAGGGGATGTAGTACCCTGTGTTTGGCAATAAGGCGAGGCTCTTGGCTCTCTAAGCTTTTATTAGGGAATGTCGTACCCTATGTAGGCAGAAAACAATGTGACCAGGGGATGCTATACCCTGTGTTGGCAATAAAATGAGGCTCGTGGCACTCTAAGATACTACTAGGGAATGTTGTACCCTATGTTGGCTATAAAATGAGGCTTGCGATACTCTAGGATGCTACTAGGGAATGTCGTACCCTGTGTTAAACACAAAATAATGCGACCAGGGGATATAGTACCCTATGTTAGCAATAAGATGAGGCTCCTAGAAATTCTGAGATGCTACTAGGGAATGTCGTACCATATGTTAGCAATAAAAAATGCAATCAGGGGATGTAGTACCCTGTTTTGGTAATAAGGCGAGGCTTTTGGCTCTCTAAGATGCTACCAGGGAATGTTGTACCCTATGTTGGCAATAAAATGAGGCTCGTGCACTCTAGGATGCTACTAGGGAATGTCATACCCTATGTAGGTAGAAAGTAATGCAGCCAGGGGATGTAGTACCCTGTGTTTGGCAATAAGGCGAGACTCTTGGCTCTTTAAGCTTCTACTAGGGAATGTCGTACCCTATGTAGGCAGAAAATAATGCGATCAGAGGATTTTGTATCTTGTATTGCCAATAAAATGAGGCTCATGGCACTCTGAGATGCTACTAAGGAATGTCATACCCTATGTTAGCTACAAAATGAGGCTTGCAATACTTTAGGATGCTACTAGGGAATGTCGTACCCTATGTAGGTAGAAAATAATGTGACCAGGGGATGTAGTACCATGTGTTAGCAATAAGATGAGGCTCCTATCACTCTGAGATGCTACTAGGGAATGATGTACCCTATGTTAGCAATAACAAATAAAATCAGGGGATGTAGTACCCTATTTTGGTAATAATGTGAGGCTTTTGGCTCTCTAAGATGCTATCAGGGAATGGCGTACCCTATGTTGGCAATAAAATGAGGCTCGTAGCTTTCTAGGATGCTACTAGGGAATGTCGTACCCTATGTAGGTAGAAAGTAATGCAGCCATGGGATGTAGTACCCTGTGTTTGGCAATAAGGCGAGGCTCTTGGCTCTCTAAGCTTCTATTAGGGAATGTCGTACCCTATGTAGGCAGAATATAATGCAATCAGGGAATGTTGTACCTTGTGTTGGCAATAAAATGAGGCTCGTGGCACTCTGAGATGCTACTAGGGAATGTCGTACCCTATGTTGGCTATAAAATAAGGTTTGCGACACTCTAGGATGCTACTAGGAAATGTCGTGCCCTATGTTGGCATAAAGTAATGCAGACAGGGGATGTAGTACCTTGTGTTAGCAATAAGATGAGGCTCCTAGCACTCTGAGATGCCACTAGGGAATGTCGTAACCTATGTTAGCAATAAGAAATGCAATCAGGGGATGTAGTCCCCTGTTTTTGTAATAAGGTGAGGCTTTTGGCTCTCTAAGATGCTACCAAGGAATAGCATACCCTATGTTGGCAATAAAATGAGGCTCGTAGCTCTGTAAGATGCTACTAGGGAATGCCGTACCTTATGTAGGTAAAAGTAATGCAACCAGGGGATGTAGTACCCTGTATTGAAGTTAGGGTATTGATTCCTTATAATAAAACTACAAATAACATGTTTACATGTATATTGGAAAAGAAATCAAGGATTTGAGAACTTCACTTGGTGGCGTTCGACTTTTCACAAACTGTTTCTTAAAATTGTTCTGTTCCTGTTCTAAACAAAGAAAGATTTGTTAGTTTTAAAATGGATGTCGGTTTGTGGCCTTGATTATTTCAATCTCTTGATCTCAGCTCATCTTCTTTAATGATTTCAACTACAACTGATTATTTCCTTAATACCAACTGCATTTCTTACCCTGGAGAACCTTTGGCTTTTTCAAACTTTGCCATGACGGTACTTAACCTTTTTCAACTTTATGTTGCCTTTGTGAGCATTTTGCTTTTGACTTCTTTCAAAGTTTTCCATTTCAAAGCATCGGCCAATCATGGCCAGTCAGGGTTGACTTGATGCCCTTGTCGAGGCTGAGCGCCTTTTGAATATATCAACTCGCTTCAAACGAGAACCCTGTAAATCGGTCTTTCCATCTTTTCTTTGCCTTATTTTTGGAACAAAGTTATACCGAAAGGGATTCAAAGAAAAGAAAAACAATGGAATAGAGAATGAGTTTAAAACAAGAGGTGTCCCTTTTGGGGAACAGAAATATGGACTTATCTAGGAGTACATGCAGACTTCAATAAACATGACATGCCTTTTGGACTGGATGCCTGATTTGTATAAACCGTCTGATTTTCAGAAACTCATCACAATTTTTGACTTGAAACCGGGAAACCTTGCTAATGACTGTATTGATGCCATGGTTGCGTGGATCCTCTTTTCGATCAACAATGTCCTTTGCAGGTTTTCACTAGCTGATCTCTCTCATTTCTCTTCTCGCCATCGTCTTATAGTTCCCTTTGCGGGTTTTCACCAACAAGACTTTCTCATTTTTATTTTCTCTACTCGTCATCGCCCTACAGTGCCCATGAGGATTTTCACCAATAGGACTCTCTCATTTTATTTCTCTCATTTGGTTGCATCTGATCCAAGTAACGTATCCTCCAATTCTTGAACATTCTCACCGATTGATCGGAAGGACTTGGGTAAAAAAAATTGGATTGAATTACAACTTTGGAACCTTTTGGAGAAACCATCGCTGAACCATTGTAACATCTGCCCCAGTTTTCACTTTTGGGGAATGTGGATTTTTTGTTTGGTGTGACCGAACTCCAGAGTGAGGCTGCCTATGTATCCTTTCGGAACCAGGTCGACGTAGTTCAATTACATGAACTTGTTTTAATTTTTGTTTCTCCTTTTTTTCTTTTTCTTTTATTTTATATTTTTGTTCTCTCTCTCTTTTTGTCTATTTTTTCTTCTTCTTCTTCTTCTTCTTCTTCTTCTTCTTCTTCTTTTTCTTTTCTTTCCTTTTACATACAAGGTTTCAAAGAGGGTGATCAAGGAAAAAGTATCCGTCTCAAAGGGTTTGCAATGGGTTGATAGTGTTTGGGTATCAAGAATGAAAGCGTTCGTCATCCCAATCAGAGAATGTTAACATCAAGTAGTGAGTCAAACATAGTACCTTTTGACTGCATTTGTATTGACTGTTGTCTCGGGGACATTCCCTTCGATGTCTCCCAACAACGCTCCATTTGGAAATACTCTTGTTACAATGTATGGACCTTTCCAATTTGGAGCAAATTTTTCCTTAGCTTCTTTATGGTGCGGGAGAATATGTCTTAGGACGAGTTTCCCCATTTCAAATTTCTTGGGACGTACTTTCTTGTTGTAAGCATGTGCCATTCTTTGTTGTATAACTGCCCATGGTAGCCTCCGGTCAATCACTTTCCATCAATCAAAGACAATGTTTCAATCAGGTCTTGACTCAATCTTCATCATCTATCTCGACTTCAACAATGATCCGAAGAGAGGGAATCTCATTTTCGTTTTAATTCTTTGTTTATTTTCTGACATGCCTTATCTTCAACACATTATGCTTCTTGGTTCATTATTTTGAAATCTGACAGCATTTTAGGATCTGGGCATGAAGTCCGCAAGCATGTCATGTTATTAAAATTTGTATTTACAGAACTGAAAAGAGAATAAGAAAAGTGACAAGATTAAGAAAAGAGAGACATTTGTGGATGATGAACTATTGATTTCATTTATTTGGATATTTTTTTTAATAAAAAAATAGAATGGTTTACATCAAAATGTAAGACAGTAAAGTAAAAACATTCGGATGACAGACTGAAATAACTCGAAAGGTAGAGAAGATATCAAGACCGGCTACTGAGACTCCCGTCTGATAGGGAACGTTTCTGGTTTGGCGCCCGTTTTTTAGTTTTTTCTTCTGTCGCGGCAATGGCTACTATGGCTTTCAATGCTGGATCAAATTCCCCATCATCAAATCATCCCGAGCAGGCCATGTTCTACTGCTCAAATCTGGTAAAGTCAACCCCACATGTGCCTTTATTTTTTTTATTTTTCATCTCCAACTTGCCTACTTGTTCCATTTGTTGAGAAGATTCTTTTACTTCCGAGGGATCTTGGATTGTTTGTGTGACTCGCGATTGCAAACCAACAAATCGACCACCTTTAATTAGTTTTTATTTCAAAACAACAAGCATGTTAGAATAAACACTCTCTCTTCTTCTTCTTTTTTCTTTTTTACCACTTTATTCTCCCTCTTTTTTTCTTTTCAAAATGATTCGATCGAACCTGATGTATGTTGCATACGTATCATGTGGAGACATGAATCAAATCTTGCGTAGTTCGAAAATGTTTCAGGAATAGGATGATATTTTTTGAAAAATTCAGGCTTATTTTGTAATAATTTTTTTGGGGTAAATACCGAGATTTTTTTAAAAAAACAAGGTAAATTTTCTCTCCTATTTTCTCCCTTCTGGTTTTCCCTTAATTTTTATATTTATATATTTTTTAGAAACCGTTCAACATGCACAAGCCGAATCAAACATAATGTACAAGTAGCACATAAGATGCATTAGGATGGTCTTGCAATTCCCGGGTACTTCTGTCCTAGACGGACCCAACCCCTGTGTTTAGTCCCCAAAGTCGAATGCACATGATACAAACAAACGCTCCTACTAGGGATCCGGCATGAGGCTATGTTATTCTAGGTTTAGATCCTAGGGGGACTGTTTTAGACCTGGCTTATCCAAGCGGACAGCTTGAGCCAAGGTGGGGGTATCGTACCAGGAGCACGAAAGTCTACCCGGCCTAGTTATTTGACCCAGCCTCATTCTAATTGGTATAACTTCTAACAGAAAAGTGGATCACGTGCACGTGTGCACCATAAATTCAGAAGACTCAGAAGGGAGGTATAAGAAGACAGTTTAGTACAATTCAAATAATATCAAAGTGGTAAATAAGCGGCAATTAGCACATTAGGCCCAAAAACACAGTAATAACATCAAATTAATAAAGCCAAGTATAGATCACATTACAAGCTCGAATTCTAAACCCTGAACAGAAGTTCTGGGTTATCTTCCCCAGCAGAGTCGCCAGAGCTGTCACACCTCCTTTTTAGAGCCCGGAATGGAAAGAAAGGAGTTTTTTCAATTTAAATGATATTAATTCATTTGTATTTAAGAGTCGCCACTTGGAATAAATATTTACGGTATCCCAAGTTATCATTTTAAAATCCCAATTCAAGGAAATTGACTCTGATTAAATCTGTGAAACACAGAAGACCGGGTAAGGAATTCTGTTAACTCGGGAGAAGGTGTGAAGCACTCCCAAGTTCCGTAGTTCTAGCATGGTCGCTTTAATAATTATACCTAGCTTGCATATTCTGGATATTTTATGTTCTAGAGAAATTTATGCACTTTTGCCTCAAACCGCTTTTAATTGCTTGATTATTTGAAATTATAGAATTATCTTGAAATGAATCACGTGTATGTGTATTCGTTTTTTCTTAGTGTATCAGGAATCATGTCACGCGTACGTGTACACAATTAATAATATTTTATTATTTTTAAGATTATTTTGTCAAAGTTGCACAAACGCATACTTTGCCTTCAATTTGGGAAATCATAACTATGTCACGCGAACGTGTACATAATCATGATAACTTATTGGTTAACACGCGCCTAAAGCATACTAGCTTATTAGGAGTATTCCCTTTATATATATTTTTTTTATCCGAGACATTTATCTATATATATTCTTTTTATTTATTACAAGTGTGGTTGAAGGGGCGCAAACAATAAAGGACTTAATACTAGAAGATGTTGTAGTTTTTGAAGACTTAGATGGGATTGAAGACATAACAAATCTTGATCTTCTATCAGATCTGGATAGTAGTGAGTCTGAATTGGATGTCGTACCTAATGTAGATGATAGTGAGGTCGATGAAGAGTTAAGAGAACTAAGAAATGAAAGAAGAATTAAAAATAGTAGAAAAAGACCTACTGCAACACATGAAGTACCAATAAGATAAGCTGGGGTAGATAAAGGGTTTAAAGACATTGGAATAAATAAGAGAGACAAATATGCAGGGAATTTAGGTGGGATAAGGACCATCTCGGTAGTTCAAACCTTGGAAGTGATGATTCTGAGGATGAGGTAGATGTTGAAGCTGAAAGGGGTGTTGATTTACCAGCTAGAAGAAGCAAAAAGATTAGACATGATCTTAAATATGAAGTTACTGTTTTTGAACTTGGGATGGTGTTTGAAAATGCTATATAGTTTAGGAAGGCAGTGAATAAGTATGCTATTGAGTACAATGTACAGCTGATTAAAACCAAATGAGAGCCATAGAGTACTTGTGAAGTGCAGAACTGACAGATGCAAACGGACACTGTATGCAAGTAAAGACAGAGATTCTGGTGACTTTATTGTGAAGAGGTACTATCAACAACACAAATGCAACAAGTACACCAAGAATAGGTTGTGCACATCTAAATATATTGCTCACAAATTTAGGAAAAAAATAATATCCACACATGGTATAAAACGGTGGGAGTTACAAGATCATATTAGAGATAAAATTGGTATGTATGTTGGAAGAACTATTTGTTTTAGGGCTATGTGTAGGGGAATACAAGAGTTCATGGGGGACTGGAAGATAAAATTTGTAAGGTTGTGTGATTATGCTGATATTATCAAGGAAACTAATCCTGGGAGTACTTGGTGGATCAGAACAGATACAAATATTGTACCTGGAAAGAATTTATTAGTATATTTTTACATCTGTTTTGATGCTTTGAAGAAGGATTGGTTAGAAGGATGTATGAAGATTATTGAATTTTATGGCTGCTTTTTAAAAGGACCATGCAAAGGTGAATTATTGGTGGCAATTGGAAAGAATGAAAATTAGCAAATGTTTCCCATAGCATGGGCTGTGGTGGATCAAGAGACCAAGCATTCTTGGACATGGATCATTAACTTACTGAAATCAGATTTGGATCTGGGAGATGGAATTGGCTTAACACTTATGTCAAACATGCAAAAGGTGATGCATTTCTATTTTTAAATTGTTGTTTTATTTCATTTACTCCTACTTCATTCATTTTTAGGTCTGTTTTTACATGTTATTGTAGGGAATTATCCCAATACTTGCAGAGTTACTACCATTTGCTGAACACAGAATGTGTGCAAGACATATTTGGTCCAACTGGGCTCAAAACTGGAGAGGTGAAGAAAGAAGAAACTAATTCTAGGGATGTTCTAAATCAACATATGAGGTAAAGTTCAGGGAAGAGTTACATTCTTTGAGTTTACTTGGTAGTCCTAAACTGTGAAAAGACATATTGAAGTACTATAAAGAATATTGGTGCAAGACTTACATTAGTAAGTTTTCTAAATGGAATGTTGTTGAGAACAATATGTGCGAAACTTTTAACTCTTGGATAGTTGGACCGAGACATAAGTCAATTATAACAATGTTGGAGGAAATTAGACATAAAATAATGAATAGGAATAATGACATGAGAAAGTTTGTTGAGATTTGGATAAGCGACATTTCACCAATGGCAAGGATGATATTAGAGGAGAACAAGGAATTGTCTAGGAGATGTAAAGTAAGGTTTAATGGACAAGATAGTTTTGAGATTGAAGAAGGTGATAAGAGGTTTATTGTTAATCTGGTGGCAAAGACTTGCATTTGTAGATCATGGATGTTGAGGGGAATACCATGTCGACATGCTCTTTGTTCATACTATCACTTAGAACAAGATCCAGAACAACATGTCAAATTTTGGTATAGAAAAGAAATATTCCTAAAGGCTTACAAGTATTATCTTCAACCCATGCCCAATATGAAGATGTGGCCAGAATCTAACAATCCAGTTATTGAGTCTCCAGAGCCAAACTCAATGTCAGGTAGACCAAAAATATGTAAGAGAAAGGTAAAGTATGAGCCCAAAAAAGCAAAGTATGGCAAAATATCCAAGAAAGGGGTGAAAATGACATGTTCATAATGTCATCAAGTAGGGCACAATAAGAGAGCCTGCAAAACAGAGGTAATCTGTTATCCAATTAAGTTTAATAGTATTTTATAATTTAATACTCAATCATTTATTTGGTGTTAACATTATTTGGTGTTACAATTGCATCCTACTATGGAGCAACCAACTCAGCCAAGACAGCAAAGACATCCTGCTCCATATTCAATTTGTGATGATACTACTGCTGCTGGTATAGGCAGGGGAAGTAGTGTAGGAAGGGGAAGAGGGAGAGATATTGGCTTAAGAAAGGGAGCATTGCAACAGTTGCTTCTAGGATCTGAAACCAGTCAAGAAGGTACATCCTCTAACATTGGACAAAATAGGCCAAGACCTGCAGAATTTGGGGTATATACAAACACTGTGAGTGGAACAACAATTTTGAATGTAAGCAATAATTATTTGAAGCAAATGTTATTTTATATTTCATATTAACTGTGATTAATATTTTTTAGCTAGGCAATCCATCTAAAAGAGTGATATCACATGGGAGACCTCTGAAGAATACAACTGAAACCAATATAGATATTGGATTTAAGCCGCCTGGTCTAAAACGGAAAGGCAGACAAGCAGTAACAACTAACCAACTGTAACGACCTGACCGGTCGTTTTGAGCTTTAGCGTGTCGTTCGGCAGTTTGAGGCTATGAGTAGCTTCACTTCAAGTATTATGACTTATACGCATGGTCGAAATCAAATTCCGGAAAGTTTGGAGTTGAGTTGGAAAATGAATTCTCATTTCGGAAGCTTTAAGTTGAAAGAATTGACTAAGATTGAATTTTTGAGTAAACGACCTTGGAATTGGGATTTAAAGGTTCTAGCAGGCTCGTATGATAATTTCAGACTTGAGCGTATGTTCGGATCGGGTTTTGGATGAATCGGGAGTGTTTCAGCGCTTATTGTGAAAGTTAGCATTTTAGAAGAATTTCATAAATTTGGGTTGAAGTGCATTTCAATACTATCGATGTCCGTTAGGGATTCCGAGTCTGGGAATAGCTCCGTGTAGTGATTCTGGTATTGGGAGCTTTAATCAGAAATGGATTTGGAGGTCTGTAGGTCATTTTGGAGTCATTTGGCGAAAGTTAGAAATTTGAAGGTTTTTGAGAAGTTTGACCGAGAGTGGACTTTTTGATATAGGGGTCGGATTCCGATTCTGGAAGTTGGAGTAGGTCCGTAATGTCGAATGTAACTTGTGTGCAAAATTTGAAGTCATTCCGAATTGATTTGATATGTTTCGGTGCAAACTATAAAAGTTGGAAGATTTGAAAACTCATAATTTGATTCGATGCGCGATTCATAATTTTGAAGTTGTTTGGAGTGGTTTGAAGCCTCGATTAAGTTTGTATTGTATTTTGGGATATGTTGGTATAATTGGTTAAGGTTCCGAGGGCCTCGGGTGGATTTCGGAAGGTTAACGGAATGGATTTCAGACAATAGGAGCTGCTGCATTTTTCTGCTGCAGAAGTTGTTTTTGGACAGCATTGGTGCAATCGTAGAGCTAAATTTGGGAGCTCATATCTTGCATTCTATAAGGAATCTGAAAATTTATAAAACATAAAAGTTATATCGCTTGCATTCTAGTTTCCAGAAAGATAAACCATTTATCATTTGGATATTTGTACAGAAAGTTATGATCGATTAAATAAAGGCTGGTAAAGCAGTTTCGCCAGAAATTTTTGATGCGTGGAGCCAATTTTGGAAGCTTATATCTCAAAATGTATAAGGATTTATATAGTGGACAACCTATCAAATAAAAGAACTTCGAGTCTAGTTTCTAATTCTTTAAACCGTACATTATTTTTATATTTCTACAAGGAGTTATGGACGTTTTAGTAAAAGGTGTCCAGCAGCGAAAAACTTGTAATATGAGGTACAACCTACACAACGCAAGGCACACCTCGCTGAAGCACTTGTGCCTATATAAGGCAGTCGAGCAGCAGTCATTTTTGGGGGCTTTCTTGAGCTAGGGATTGGTTCTTTCATGGTGGATTCGACCTTGGGGACTACTTAAGAATACAAGGTGAGTTTTTTTTTGTGTGGATATTTTTAAGTTAATAACATCCTATTAACACTAGTATTAACATCATTCATTCTTTGAAATCCATAGAAATCTTTCAAGTTGTTCAAGAACACCAAATTTTCCAAACATTGGATTTTTAAGGAAAAACTTCAAGAAGGTAATTTTAATGCTTCAAGCTCATTTTTTATAAGTCGGTGAGAGTAATTCTAATATTTGTTTCAAGTTGTTATGGTCGGATAATTGATTTCATAATCCCTAGTTCATAGCATGAATAGTGTTCTTGAGAAAATTAGGGAAAGATAAATAGTGTTATTAGAAATGAAATTAAAGGATGCAATGAACTTATAGAATCATTTTCTAGCTTAGTTGGAAGTTTTCAACTAAGTAATCACTAAATTGAATGTTTTGGAAATGTTGGTTAAGGAAAACAATGAATAGTAATTTGGCGGTGTTGGAGAATTAATGTAGTATTGTTGATGACTTCAAATAGGTATTAAATAATAAGAGTAGAGTGTGCTAGAATTAATTAGACGATTTGAGCCGAAGGCTTGTAGCCAACTTGTGAGCCATAGATGGATATTGATAAATATTTTTGAGTCATATTTTGATTGTAATTGTAGATATCAATTTGTTGGTGGCGTATGAGCATTTTACTCAATGTTACAATGTCGGAGGAGGATTTAAAGCTTGTGAATGTTAATAAAGCAAAAGTGAGTTTTGGAGCGTTGGGCATCGGTCGAGTTGTTTGAAAGGCTTGGGAGCCGACTATGGAACTTCGAAGCAAGGTAAGTCTCCTTTCTAACCTTGTAAGAGGGAATTGTCCCCATAGGTAAAATAATTGGTTATGTGCTTCTATTTGGGGGGGCTACGTACGCACAAGGTGACGAGAGTCCATGCGTAGCTACTATTGTGCTTAAGTCCGGGTAGTCTAGGACCCAAAAGCATGTTATACCTAAACTATGTATAATCTTATTGACAACTTAAATTACTTAAATCATATCGAATTAGTAAAAGAATTTTTTTTTTAAAAGGGATTAAACTTCATTTTCTTAAATCGTTAAAAGAGAATTGGCTTTTGCTTGGATAAATGTTTCCTGATGAATTTTTAATTGATTGTTTGAAAATGTGTATCTATAAGTACCTGCGTCGCATGTATGATTCGCGAGCGGGGTAACTTAATTATTTATATTTGACCGTGTCGCATGTATGATTCGCGAGTGGGGTAATAGATGCATCTATGGTTCACGCCGTTCGACCCTCGGCAGTGCACATTTTACATTTATGTTGGATCGGGCCGTATGATCTTGGCATGATTTGCGCATGCTTGTAATTCTTGCTTGAGATTTACAAAAAATAATATTGCCTCCCTGGTCCGAGATAAATTGATAAACAATGGAATATGAATTTGGAGACTTCCTAATATAAAAAGGATTGTTTACTTGTTTTCTTGATTTACTTGAGTTTACTGTCGTTTCTAATAAATCCATGATTATTCACATTATTAATACATTATTATTGGACCACTAGTAAGTGTCAAATTCGACCTCTCGTCACTACTTCTTCGAGGTTGGACGGGATACTTACTGGGTACACGTTGTTTTTGTACTCATACAACACTTGCTGTGCATTTTTGTTGCACATGCACATGTATGTCTAGTAGCCTAGTCGGGTGTAGCGGCATGATTGATACGGAGACTTAGGTGAGCTGCACCTCTCGAGACGACCCGCAGCCAACAAAGTCTCTTTCAGAGTACTGTACTGTATTTTCTTCTCTGTCCAATTTATATTCCGGACAGTCATTATTTTACATTATTTCTTAGAAACTGCTCATGCACTTGTGACACCGGATTTTAGGATGATTATGGGTTATTCAGTATTGAAATTGTTAAAAATATTATTTTTTATTCTGTAAAGTCCATCTTTTACTCTTAAATTCAAGAAAAATCATGATTTCAAAATTTTCAAAACGAGAATTTTAATTAAGTATTGATGGTTGGCTTGCCTAACAGGGTGTCCGGCGCCATCGCGACCCTTAGTGGATTTTGGGTCATGACACCAACTCTAACGGATGAGTACATCAAGGAACACAAAGACTTCCAGTCAAGAAGGCACATCCTCATCTTTTCTGTCAAGCCAAAGGAGTGGAACCAAGTGACTTCATTGTTTAATATGGTTTAGGTACTTATTTAGTTAATTATTTGGACATGTAGTAATGACTTCTTGAAAAAAAAACTTTATTTTGGTATGGCCTTTTTGTATTGTATTGGTGGCTACATGATTAGCCTTTGGTTTAGTTCTTATATTGGCTTCAAGGACAGCCTGTGCTTTAACTCTTATATTTTGGTCTTGTATTGGCATCATGAATAACTTATATATATATATATATATATATATATATATATATATATATATATATATATATATATATATATATATATATATATATATATATATATATATATATATATATATATATATATATATATATATATATATATATATATATATATATATATATATATATATATATATATATATATATATATATATATATATATATATATATATATATAATACCATTATCATTGATTGAATACATAGTCCAAAATTTGGGTACAATTTATGTCCCAATTACAACCAGTGATACCTAATACAATGTGTTTTTTTAACATAAAAGTACGATACTTATATTTCTTAAAACAAATTACAAGAGGAGGACATAATCTTTAGGGCATTACTACTGCCCATACTTGCTAGGTAAGTGCAAACATCAGTAGAGATAGTTTTAGTACTATTACAAAGTTCATGCTTGTTCTTTTGTACTTCTTCTTCAGCAAAATAAGGCGGACGAGCATAATAAATACAGTGTGTTGTTACTAATACGATCAACCAGTAATACCATTCCAAACCCACAATATAAATATCATAACTAACACCAAGCAATATTTTTTCCACCTTTTAGCATTAAGTTCAGTTGCATCATTCTTTTTGACCTTCTTCAACAACCCCCTTATCACCCTTGTAGCTTGAACTGGAAATTGAGGTTCATACCACATAAAAAATTTGCATCCACCTTTCTCCTGCAAAAAATAGACCAAAAAAAGATACAATTTGTAAAATTAGCAACTAATAAGAACAATTTAACAACGACGATAAATTCATGTGCTTACTTCATCAATTCTGCAGCGATAAAATCGACGACCTCAGTTTCTCTCTGACCATGATGTTTTCAATAGAGCATTGATCCTACAGTGACAAATAATCGGTCCATTTAGCGAATTCATTGTCTTTTGTGAATAGAACCAGACGAATTCACTGCCAATTACATCGAGTCACTAAAGAAAAAAGAAAGAAAAAATAGAAGAAAATCCACTGCCAATAAAGAGAAAAGGAAAAAAGAAATAGAAGAAAATCATTTACTTGTTCGAGGCTTCAGTTACTGGTATGAAATAAGAGAAAGATATTGAGAAATTTTAGCTTAGATCTTTGATCTTCTATTTTAGAGACGACCTAGGGTTTTTTTGGGGGGAAAATACGATAGATTTTCGGGTTAGGGGAAGGGATTAAAAAGAATCCGCTTTTTTACCATTGGAATCCTCCACGTCAGCAAAAAAATCAACCTTCACGCGCCTATTTTTGCTTAAAGCACGCCATATTACAAGTCAGCAGTCTGTGCTTAATTGGCATACATGGGAGGATGTTCGCGTGCCTGATAGGAAAGAGCCAAACTTTACGTGTCCACGTGAAAATCGGTGCCAAGTTCCAGTATCTGTCTATGTATTTGGCCTTTTAAAATCTGCATCATATATCAAAGGTGTAATGGCTTCCTGACCACTTAAACTTGTATCGGTTTGTAAAGCCGATACATAAACTTATATTTTCCCCATTTGAACACTTCAACTTGACGGAATGAATACTAATAAATACTTTCTATTGAACTTGTTCGCCAATCGCTCTGACATGAATGCCATGTCACATATTTGGTCTTTATTATATGACATGTGGATTTGTGAGTCCTATATTATTAGAAAAAAATTTAATCTTTAAAATCTTTAATTTCTTTTTCTTTCTCTTTTTTTTTTCTCCACCTTCATCCCCACCACCCCATTCACCCTCCGACGTGCTTCCATCTTCACCGCCACCCATTTACGTAGAATCCATGTAATAGAATCCAAGATCCGTGAAATTTTCATGCCTGCACTCAGTTCTACTATGACTGAAGGCAAGATTGTCAGTTGGGTCAAAACTGAAGGGGATAAACTTGCTAAAGGTGAAGCAGTTCTTGTTGTTGAATCAGATAAAACTGACATGGATGTTGAATCTTTTTACGATGGTTATTTAGCTACTATTATTGTTCCCGAAGGTGGGTCCGCTCCTCTGGGCTTCACCATTGCTCTTCTTGCTGAATCTGAAGATGAAATTTCACTTGCAAAGGCAAAAATTGCGACTTCGAGTTCCAGTCAAGAAACGACTACTCTGGCTGTTGCTTTAACCGAAGAGGTGGTTTCTCTGGCAGCAACAGGAGTCGGGGTTTCACCATCTAATTCGGGCCCGCTAAAATGTGGAAAGAAACATTTACCCCCAAGAGAATAAAATCATTAAAAGAATAGGGAAATAGATAAAGGAGGATTTTGCATACTTCACATGAATGATTGATCAAATGTGCAATGCTTCCAGCCCTTGTGCAATACTTTACATGAATGGTAGAAAATGAAAAAAAATTACAGAATGGAGGAGTTCGCTTGGGAAGATGAGAGAGGTGGGAGGGGAGGGGAAAAGATAAGGGGAAAGAGAAAGGTCTTTTTTTCTTTCTTATTTATATTTTATTCTATTTCTAATATTTTTTTAATAAAAATAAAACTGTTCATGCGCCTTGGCAGCGTGATTTGCACACAATTTAGCCATTTCAGTTGTGCCACTTTCACATAAATTTGGTCAATGGTCAAATGTGTTTATTAGTATTTATTCTATCAAGTTGAAGTGTTCAAATTATATACAATTTTTTTTTTTATAAAAGAGCTACAATTCTACGTTTTCATCATCAAAACTTTGCCTTGTTCGAGCAACAACTATAAATTAAGGACTTTCGGGTTATTCTTCGAGCAATTTTTTTTTTTATAGTAGTTGAATTTTACATTCACACATTTATATTAGTAGTTAAATTTTGCATTCACACATTTTTGTATTAATAATTAAATTTTACATTCACATATTCAACAAGTACATTTTTATTTCGGCCAAAATCTCAATTTTTTTAGTTTTTTTTATAATTTTTAGAATAATTCTTATGTATTAAAGAAATATAATAATTCACATTTTGCTTAAAATATTGACTAAGATAATTGAGGACTTCTTCTATTTTTACCATTTCTTCAATTATTGAGTTGCTAACTATAATCAATAATTATCATTTTCAGTAACTCACACTTTTTTCTTAAACTTATTTAATAACTCAAACGTAATTAGTTAACATAGTATTTATGTGATTTTTTTTTGAAAATATGTACTTATTAAGACGGGATACACGCACAACACGCGTATCATATAACTAGTTTTATAAAAAAGAATTTTTCACTATTAACACAAGTTAATACTATAACCTAAGAAGGAGGATATTGAAATTATTATCGATGATTGCTTCTATTGACTTCTCTCCACATAAATAGATTTTTATTTGATTCTAAGTAAAAACTAATTAATTCATAATCTGTATTGCTAAATAAAAATAAAATAATAATCAAATTACTTACGCAAAAAATAGTATATTACTTAAATCAGAAGTTAAATTTCTTACCAAAAAATAGTATTACTAAAATCCGAAGTCAAATTTCTTTTTTTACGTAATAAATCTCGCTAACATTTAAAATAATCTAACAATATATATGCAAGATGAATCGAATCTATATCCGTAATGCGACTCCTACCTTAAATTCATGAGATGTAAGATGCAGCGTTAGTCATCTTTCCTTCATCTTTATTCCGTTTTATCATACGATGAAGTGAAGATGAATTTCAAAACTTTATATACTTGGACATATAAGCTATAACAAGAAAGAAAAAAGAAATTAGAAAATATAACACAATTTAAATGCGACCAAAATTTCGATGTACAATTTGCATTGCAGTTCAATTTTCTCAGAACTTCACAAGTAATACAACAGAAGTTACTCAAATTACATTCAGCCCCCAAATAAATGTCAAAAACTGTCAGTCTTACCCAGTTGTTTCTTCTAATGCCTAAAGCAAAGCCCCATTTAACGGCTAAATAGTGTTTTAAACTAGAAACACGGCACAATGCGCACATTAAATTCCGTGCGCTGGGACGGTGCACATTAGCCCTTATCAATCACCTCCCGCCACGTCATTCAGTGTCACACCTAATTTCCCGCAACCCTTCTCCTACCCTGGGGGGGGGGGGGGTGGGGTGGTTTGCGTGGGTGGGTGGGTATCGTCTCTTTCCTTCTTTTCCATTTTCGATTCTCCTTTTCTTACAACACTCTCTGCAACAAAAGATAAAAAGAAAACAAAAAATGGCCTCACACTGTTTAAATTAAACAGAAAAATGAAATTCGAAATTGAAAATTAACGACTCTATCGTTTCTCATTCCCATTCACCCTCGAAAAATAATTTATTTCCAGCAGTGTCCCCATTTCGCCGCTAATTATCAATGGCTCCACCGAGCTCGGCGTCGCCGGTGGCGTTACCGAGGCCGATAGCTCAAAGGAAGGTCCGTCCTTCAGCTGACTCATCGGAAAGCTACCGCCGGCGACGTCGTCCGCGGCCGAGGTTATCGGTATCGCCGCCACCGAAGAAATTCAGGTCGATGGAAGAGATCATGAGAGTGGCGAAGCGCGTGGAGTTGCCGCCGGACGACGACAGCGAAGACGATGGCAACGACGGCGAGGATGTTGTGTGCGAGCAATGTGGCTCAGGGGAAAGGCCGGAGGAGCTGTTACTGTGTGACAAATGTAACAAAGGGTTTCATATGTTATGCCTTCGGCCTATTGTAGTTCGCGTTCCAATTGGACCCTGGCATTGTCCTCATTGCTCTGGTGATCAAAATCGCACAATCAAAAGTACGAACCGAAAAAACAAAAACAAAAGTAAAAAGATGATTTTTAAAAAACTGAATCAAATAAATAATGTGTTTGTATGCATGATTCTGTTTTTGATGTATCATGTATAAGTGCAACTGTGTGATCAAGCAAGTGATAAAATGGATTATTTGTTTACTTTCGTTTTTATGGGTTTTTAGGTTTTTCACAAAAGAAGATAGTTGATTTCTTTGGGATTCAGAAAGGCAGTGAAGTGATGGTAAAATGTACATCTGCTCAAGGTAAATGAAAAGTTGTAATTTTTATATCGGGATACGTTACGTAAACACGATGGAGATCATGATCGAATGTGGTATTTTGGTTGATGTCTATGTATTTTTGTTATACGTTGATGTCTATGTAGTTTTGTTTAAAGCGGATTGGTTGACGTTGATGTATGTTTGTAATACTAAGTTTGTCTTTAGAGTATGGAGACAAAGGATTCATATAGCCGATCCAGCTAGTTTTGGAAACTAAACCCTCCAAACTTAAACGTGAGCTGCGATTATTCTATTACTAAAAAAAGCCTACTCAAAAGGAGGGTGTGGAGGAGGACATGAATCTCTCACACTTAAACCTAGAGAGGGAAGTGCAAATCATCCCATTATATAGTAATAAAAGTTTGTTATCTTTTCCAATTGATGTAATTTATGTTTTGATTGCTAGATTTTGTTTCCCACTTGCTCTTTTGATACGGACTAAAGTTTTTGGAATATTCTCTTTTGTTTCTGTTTTTAGTTTCGAGTTGGTGGATCGATGAGCTAAGTGTGCATAACGTATAGATTCAACATTGATTATCTCAAAATTTGATGGTGGAATCAAAATCCTGCAGTTAGCTTATCATTTTGATCAAATGAACTTTTGCTAATAATTGTCTTTCTGTCTTTGCAGTATAACTTTTGTCTGATATCATTTGATAATCTAAAGCGATTTGCAAAAGAAGTAATGAAAGAGTAATCTCTGAATTATTTTGAGGTGACCATAAGTTATTGTTCTTCTCTTAAGTTATTCCTTTGAATTGAATAACACATAAAGCTAACACATTACAACATCATAACCATGCTTGTATTTTCTTTAGTAGTTTCCTGGGCATTAAGGTTGGTCAGTTTTATCTCAATCTATTCATTATTTTGCTTAGTGCGTAAAAGGGATTTTGAACAAAGGAGGTTTCTGCTTTCAGAACAAAAATTTCAATCAAAAAGAGGTTTTATTGACAAAAGATTACTTTCTTAGATGTTCTAATGTCTAAAACATGACTGTTGCCATTGTGATAGTTATACTTGTGCACATATGAAAGAAGTTTAACCTGTCTCAGTGACCATGTTGTTTGATCAACTTTCTGCACTGATCAGACAAATATGGTATGTGCTTGTCTGTAGAGCATTCTGTTTTCTCCACATCCGGCAACTAGTTTGGATTGAGGCTTAGTTGGCTGTTGATTAATATTTGCTTTAACCAAACCACTCATGTATGAGGTAGGTACTATGCTTGCGGAAAGCATTCATGCCAGTACTTGCCAAATTTATTTAGGATGATCTATCCTTATTAACAAAAGGATGATTTGCATATTTCAGTTAATATATACTGTGGTAGCACTTAGCAGTGGTTACCTCAGAAATTGCTTGTTAACATATGAACATATTCTTGTCAATTCACTGATGCTTCAATTCAGTAAAGAGCCATTTGTCAGTGCTGCACTTCATTTTTTCCTTGGTTGTCTTATTGCTAAGTGATGTTATCCGAAAGAAGGGGCAGCCCAGTGCATTGAGCTTCCACTATACATGGGGTTCGGGTAAGGGCCTGACCACATTAGGTCTTATGTACGCACTCTTACCTTGCATTTCTTCGAGATGCTGTTTCCACAACTTGAACTGTGACCTCTTGGTCACATGGTAGCAACTTTCACCACTGTGCCAAGGCTCCCCTTCGCTAATTAGTGTTATCCAATTAGATATATATCCTATACTAGACCATTTTCATTTAGATTGCTATAAATCCTAGACCATTTTTAGCAAATAATGTCAAAGCTGTTCTTATGTCACTTGTCTATGAAGATCTATGTACAGATATTCCTTTCGAAACTAAGATGAGTTACACTTGTACTCCCTTTTGTTTTTCTTCTTTTCATGATTTCATGTTATAATGCTGCGTTTTTCGTCATTCTGTTTCGGAGAATCTAAATTAATGACTTGTGTAGAAGATAATTGCAAGCAGATTTGTTTTCTAATCTCAGAGGTGTCCGTATATATACTTTGCTAAGAAATCCTTGTAATCCATTGCAAGCCAGTGAATTTTTTTACTCATACTTTTAAAAGGTATTGTTAGTTTATTATTTTCCATAATTCCCTGTTTACATTGTCAATAGATAGCAGAAAACGTCGGAGGCGCTGCTCACTAGTTTTCCACAAGAGACGCAGAAGGATATTGCCATTTACTCCAACAGAAGATCCTCGCAGGAGGCTAGTTCAAATGACATCTCTTGCTTCTGCACTGACAGCTCTCAATATGGAATTCAGCGATGAGCTCACTTACATGCCTGATATGGCTCCTAGATCTGCTAACTGTGCTAAGTTTGAAAGCGGTGGAATGCAGGTTTGCTCTCAGTCCTATAGTCGGTCGGCCTATTCTATAGCTCTTTGAATGTTATAAATGTGTTAGATGATACTTCAGTATGCAATGTTTTCCTCTTGTATCAGGTTCTCTCAAAAGAAGATACTGAAACCCTGGAGCAGTGCAGAGCTATGTGCAAAAGAGGCGAATGGCCTCCTATCATGGTAGTTTTTGATTCTCGTGAAGGGTATGCCTGGTTAACTTAGTTTATTCGTGCATTTCTTGTCTGTTTGTTTTGTATTTGCACATGGAATGTAAACGTTGTCTTATTAATGCAGCTACACTGTAGAAGCTGATGGGCCTATAAAGGACCTGACAATAATAGCAGAATACACAGGTGACGTGGATTATATCAGGAATCGGCAGGAGGACGATTGTGATAGCATGATGACCCTTCTTTTAGCAAGTGACCCATCAAGAAGTCTCGTTATCTGCCCTGATAAGCGTGGAAACATTACTCGGTTCATTAATGGCATAAATAACCATACACCGTAAGCCAGTAGCTCAACCTAACCTCCTTAAGCTCAATCATTGTCTCCATCTTTTCTCCACCATATGTCTTGGCTTTCTAAATTCTTTGCTTTCTGTGATATGCTGAACCACCATATCATGTCGAGAAATCTTATAAGAATTTTAACCAGCCTATGTTCTTGAGACTATTCCAATTTTTGCAGGGAAGGTAAGAAGAAGCAGAACCTGAAATGTGTGAGATACAATGTAAATGGTGAATGCCGCGTTCTTTTGGTTGCGGTTCGTGATATAGCTAAAGGAGAGCGGCTGTACTATGATTACAATGGATATGAGCATGAATATCCAACACATCATTTTGTTTAAATTTTACCTTATGTAGCTTTTCTAGTGAGCCTAGGATCAGGAGATTCTTTCTTCTTCATACCTATACAACTAGTTCAGATTAAAGCATTTTTCCCCTTTTTCCTTTTCTTGATTTATCAATGTGTAGAGCTGAAATGGTGGCCATTTAGATTGAGATAGATACACCACAGCAGAGAAAATTCCGGTCAGAGTCCGGAAAGTTTTGGAGATTTAAGTTGCTAGGTAACATTGTGATTTTCAGTTATACAATGACATATGTAGACCTTAATCTTATAAAATTGCTTTGAACAAAAAATGGCTCTTTTACAGAGTATTAGAGGTGCTTCTTTCTTTTATTGTCCTTTCTTGACCATTTTTGGTTAATGTAAAGGCATCTTTGGCTGGTTACCTTTTGAATGCTGCTGATTCTACAAGCACAGATGTTTTTCCTAATAAAATTAAATTATTTACAAAACCAGCACCAGGTGGACATTGACAAGTTACTCAGGATTAGATTTCCTTATGAGAATCGTAGATCAGCAAAGTCCATCGATATCAGAGCGCCTGTAATTTATTTCTTCCGTTGGTACATAGTGGATTGAGGGTACTGTGACCATACTGATCCCAGTCATTTCCTTATCCTCTGTCTCTGTCAAACTTTCTAGGATGCCATTAACAATCTTAGGCATCACTATTGCATACCAAAAATGTTCAAGACCAGATACTATAATGGCCAACTGAATGACAATGTAGAAACTGATACCTCAAGTTCTCATCGCAGCTTCTGCACGTGTAACATCTAATGCATGTATTGAAGCCCCTTATCATGCTTCACATGTGGTTATCCAAGTAAAGCAGGTCACCTTTACTGGTGCTTTACCTCTCTGGATTAATTTCCCAGTCCATGTACGATAGAGCTGATATTCGAGTGAGGACTGTGGGAGGAGACTCGGATTATTTCCCAGTAGTGATGGGGTTGTATCAAGGATCAACTCTTAGCCCATTTTTATTTGCCCCGACAATGGATGTGTTGACGCGACATATTCGAGGAGAGATGCCATGGTATATCTTATTGCAGATGACATAGTGCTGATTGACGAGACACGTTGTGGGGTTAATGCTAAGCTAGAGGTGGGGAGATAGACCCTGAAGTCTAAAGGTTTCAAGTTGAGCAGGACAAAAACAGAATACTTGTAGTGTAAGTTTAGTGTTGGAGTACATGAAGCTGAAGTAGACGTGAAGCTTGATTCATAAGTCATCCCCAAGAGAGATAGTTTCAAATATCTTGGGTTTATGATACATGGTAACAAGGAGATCGACGAGGATATCACACATTGTATTGGAGCGGGATGGATGAAAATGAGGCTCACTTATGGTATTTTGTGTGACAAGAATGTGTCGCCTAGACTTAAGGATAAGTTCTATAAAGCGGTAGTTGGACCGACCATATTGTATAAAGCCGAGTATTGGCCAGTCAAGAAATCTCATATCCAGAAGTTGAAAGTAGCGAAAATGAGGATGTTGAGATGGATGTGTGAACATACAAAGAGAGATAAGATTAGGAATGAATATATCCGAGACAAGGTAGGCGTGGCTCTTGTAGAAGATAAGTTGCCGGAATCGAGGCTGAGATGGTTCGGACATGTGAAGAGGAGAGACCCTGATGCTCCGGTTAGGAGGTGTGAGAGATTGACCATGGCAGGTAAGAGGAGGGGTAGAGGAAGGCCTAAGAAGTAATAGGGTGAGGTGATTAGGCAGGACATGACTATACTTTAGCTTATCGAGGACATGACCCTCGATAGGAGGATGTGGAGGTTGAGGATTAGGGTTGTGGGTTGACAGACAGTCTAGAGTTTCATCTAGTCTCTCCAGTAGTATTAGTACTAGTCTTGTATATCCCTATTCATAGCCCCTTGCTATTACACGGTGTGTCATTATTTCCAGCAGGATTGGCTAATTTCTGATAGTGTCGTATTCTTAGATCTTTGTTATTGCACGTTGTACCATTTGCTTCCGTCTCTTATTACCTTGTTGTTGCTATTGTTTGTTTATTGCTTTATTTTCACTTTTCTCGAGTCGAGGGTCTTTCGATAACAGCCCCTCTATCGTCATAAGGTAGGAGTAAGGTGCGTACACTTTACCCTCTCCAGACCCCACGTATGAGATTTCACTGGGATTGTTATTGTTATTAATTTCCCATTCCAAATCAGTTATTGTGTATGTGCTGATTAGGATGTTGTAATATAACTTTAATGAGAATTTGTCTACTTTATCTGCTTCCATAAGAGAATCAGATTCTGATTTCTTCTAAACATATGCTCAAAGCATTTCCATTTCTACTCTTGGCATTGGTGGCCTTACAAATTGCAAGACCATAATGTTCAGGTGAGTCTCTTCTATCTTTCGACGAAATTGAACTACCCTTCTCAATTCCTAGTCATGTAAACTTCTAAACATATGTCCCAAGCATTTCCATTTCTACTATTGGAAAGCCTTCTAGCTCTCCACATAAACCATTTCCCCAAGGCTCCAGCGAGAGGAGCTGGGGGCCAAGAGGCCCTGTGTTTTAGGTGGTTTTAGCAGTGCCTCGTCTGGAGGCCAGTCACATCACAACAGAGGTTGTCCTCTCTGCATTAAAAGGCCTTCTAGCTTTAATTTCTAACAAAATTATCAGGAGTCCAGGTAGGTGGAGCCAAGGCTGTTAAATTGAATCCCTTCTGGAAAATTTTACTGCGCAACTAGGGGAAAAACAACATACCTTTTTGTTATATATAAACTGTTGAA
Source organism: Nicotiana tabacum (assembly GCF_000715075.1). Taxonomy (NCBI): domain Eukaryota; kingdom Viridiplantae; phylum Streptophyta; class Magnoliopsida; order Solanales; family Solanaceae; genus Nicotiana; species Nicotiana tabacum. The sequence goes on along the minus strand of NC_134090.1, from coordinate 30,346,009 downwards.
TTCCCTTGACATAAGGAAAGTTTATAGTGTGATGGCATAGGGATTCAAAAATTACTTTAGATTGCTAGTTCAAATACTAGGCGTGACATTCTTTTACTTTTTTGAATCCCCTTGTATGAACTTCTGGCTCCGCCACTGGTATTATTCACAATTCCTAGTCATGTAAACTTCTACTAAAACGTGTATCCCAAGCATTTCCGTTTTTACTCTCTGCAGTGGTAGCTTTTTTACGAATTGCAAGACCATAATGTTCAGTTGAAGTGTCTTTAAGAGGAGCACTTCCAACCAGCTATCTATCTTCCAAAAAAATTGATCTTTTTGCACTCACCACTTTGAGCTTCACCAAATTGTAGAATTCGTTACACAAATTCTTAGCATGTACCATTCCCTCTCCATGCCATACTTGGCGTTAATTTTCTTCACTTTGTCCTGCACTGAACCTCCACAATAATTTGGATAGGAGATGTTTGTTCTGTTACCTTAGATATTTCTGTAACATTTGTTACCACTGGCAAAATCTTACTCGACATCTTTGCTGTTACTCTCATCTTTCTTTAACGGTTAAGCCGTGAATTGTTGGGCTAAGTCAATGCAAAGATACTCTTAACATGGCATGATACTATTTGCTTTGAGCCACGCATACACAATTTTCCCAAATAAACCTCATATCTTGAGGGGTATTTCTACAACTTATATGTAATTATCAATTTCTATTGTAAGATTTTGTTCGCACAACTAACGATTTTCTCCTCAAACTAAGTACCACATGATCGATCACCAAGATTCATGGGCTTATTTGGAGATTCATTGTGTGCAAGTCACATAATCCGAGTATTTATAGTTATTAAAGCCCACGGAGTTCTTCTTGGGGAGAACGACACAAATAGGATCATTTGGTGTCACCGTTTAAATTTTAACCCCGGTAAGAAAAATCATGAAAAATAGTCTCCGGTCAGAATTTTGAAGCACGTTGATCAGAAATTCTTGAGCAAGTCTTATGATGATTCATCATACTTCTGACGGTTACTATATTTTTGTGCAATTGGCCACAAAATTTTGACCACCAGGCTGCAAAATGAGGGCTACTCTCCGCCATCTGCATACCCATCTAGCCAAATCATCAGCCTTGATACCAATTTATAAGGTTATGACAGTCCAAAGACACTCTTAACCTGATCAAATACTGGAGGGGCGTCGGCTTTGGGCAAGTCCGCACGGTTTTTCTCAAAATACATCACACCATTAGAAGTATCTCGACATCTTATATTTAGCTTCTTTTTCTTATCAATATTCAAAGTGACACTTTATTTGCACTCCCAACATGAACTATCCTGAAAACTTCAATCTGTTGTTATTCGAAATTTTCTCAAAGTATTAAACGTTTTGTTAGTGTCCACATTCCATCTAAATCATTACTCTGTAGAAACTAGCAATACATAAGTGCCACAGCGCGCCAATAAATATGTTCTTCCCATTATGCTGTTTTCTTGTTTTCTGTCACCTTCCAATTCCATGTTACTGCTCGCTTGTGCTTGTGCGGTTCTTTTCTTCCCAATTACGACCAAAAAAGGAAGCAGCAGCAAATGTCACTGTAGTGAAGTGTTGTACTCTCTGTGTTTGTTACTGTTTTATTTACGTGACTTTGTTGGGTGATCAGATTTTCTTACCATATTTCGTTTTCCTATCTATTGAAGGAAATAGCAATATATTTACCATAATTGGATTTTCCTTCTTGTACAAGGAAATTATAAATTTGGCTAGTCTTTTTTTTGGAAAAAAAGGTTTGGACTTTTATAAATTGAGGATTCTTTCTTCTTATTTAGCATCATCCACAATGAGGTTTGAGAGTCTTATTTAGTGGGAGAACTTTTTGGGACAAGTATTAGTGTGTCACTTGTGTTTGCTTCGTTGTGAGGTTGTTCTTTCGATATTTTGTACTTTCTTTTATATAGTGGATTGTTATCTCCGCCAATGGATATAGGTCAAATTGACTGAACCATATATATGTTTGTTTCTGTTTTGAAATATTTATTGTTGTTCAAGACTTGCTTTACTAACTTTCGACACCTGATTATTTCAATCCTAAACTAACTCCTATTTTATATTCCTAGTCCTTCTATTTTGGACTACTGAATATTAAATTCAGCAGTTGCGATAGTCAGAGTTTCAACATTGCATCTCAAAAGAATATCTCGCATGCTCCTGGCACTATTTTTTCTCTCTGGATCTCATTAATCAAATCAGTATCATATTAAACCATGATTTGGAGGTTTTGTGACATCTTTCAGATATATAGACAGTTGAGTTTCAACTGCTGTACATAGAGACACAAGGCATAATCAACTGAGGCTTATTCCTTTTTCATCAAATATATCAATTTAGTTTAGTTTAGATACACCGAGTAAATAACTTTTACACTATAAATTCATTTACCTCTCACTTTTTATGGAGGATTGCTTGCAACTTTTGAGTGGTTTATCTGTAGTGTAGAAGACTATGTTCTAGATTCCTTTCATAGTCTGAACATATAAAAAAAGATTATTATTCTTTTTTATTGTTTAAGCGTTCAATATATATAACTCACTAGCCCAACTAACTAATTCGGTTTTCCTCTAGGAACTGCTTTATTTAGAGTTTCTTCATTCTTAAGGCTCAAACTCGAGATACCTTGTTAAAGATAAGGAATTTCATTCATCCCACCACACCTTTTGATAATAGATGCTCACAATTGAAACATTTAGGTCAAAGAAAGAGAATTGTTAAAATCCAGCCAGACATGAAAAATAAGTGATAAAATTGCTCAGGAAAATATTTTCCTTCGTACCAAACACACACTAAGTGGCCAATATTATGTGCCATCTCAGCTAGTCCGAAATTGACACTAGAATTGTGGATACTGAAGTCTAAGATTAGAGAAAATGTAAATTACATTAGAATTGATCTGTAAAAGACTAATAATGGGGTGCAAATTTTGCAACAAACTCTTATGAAGCATTTGCAGTAAATGGTATTCTTTAGTTCCTTTTCAGAAACAATCAATTGGATAGCAAAAATAGCTATTAATCTAATGAAAAATACCAAACTTGGATTCCAAATTGAGGGGTTAGTGTGAGCTTTAGCTGATACAAAGCTTTATGATAACACTTAATATTCCGAATTGTTGGTAATACTTAAAAGCATTTTGAATTTGTTGGAGTTGTGAAACTAGTATGTATTTCTAAACTTATTGAACTACTTTTTGGAAAGATCATATCATATTTAACGGTAGTATATAGCTATCGTAATTCTCTATTTCACCAAAACTAATAAATCCCCCATTTATTCTCCTTTTCTAATTTCCTATTTATGATTAATCAAGTAGGAAGATTATTGAACCATGAATTGAGAAGTCAATTACAAATATATATTGTTAAAACCCTCATTTTGGATTATCTCATAGCTGTATCATAAATAATTCAGTGTGATAGTTATAATTCATCATTTTACTTTCTTTTTCTTTTGATAAACTTCATTTTAGTTTTTAAAGTATCGTCTCATTTCGAAATTATTCATGTAAGTCCCTGTTAGTTTATATGGATCCACCACACTATAGATTACCTGGTCCTCTATGAGTTTCCATTGAGAATACTAATGAAGTAGTAAGTAAATGAGACACGAGATTTTTTACGTGGAAAAATCCCACTCAAGGGGACAAAAACCACGACCTACACTTGTAGGCTTTCAACTTCACTTACTTGCAATCACAATATTACAAGCCACTTTATAATGACTCTATTACAAATACTTCAACTCAACTAACTTGTGATACACTTACCACAAGCCAATTTGTCACACACTAGTTACAAAGACTTTAACTTATGACTAACTCTAGTCACAACGTAAATTTAGAGGGTTTATGATTTTGGGTTTCCTAAAACACAGCTTCTAAGAAAGCAAGATAGGAGTTACAAAGAAGAACAAATAACAAGATTACAACTCAACTACGGATACACATAGACTCATTGCGGAACTGATCCTTAGTGGAGTTGTCTTCTTGTTCTTGACACGCTTGTAACTTCAATGCTGGATCAACTCTTTAATGCTCAAGTGAATATCACTAAATGCTCAAGTGAATATCTTGTGCCTTGCACCATGTTGTTATACTACCAAAGATATCCCAAGGATAATGTCAGTTCATGGTTGGTACACGCCTCTTCCCAATGGGAAGTGACTGTTGCACTGTCTGCTGCACTGTTACGTGTACAGTTGCAGGCAGGTACTTTCTGCAATTGCTTTCCAGCTGTATAGTTGACTTATACTTCTGTTAGAGAACATCTAGAGATCGGGTCCTTGTCTTGTTCCTCTTTTCTCTTTGTTTGCAGCAGTTCACATTAGTTGGAGTTCAGGCTGGACTTCATTCATTTGAAATGTGTACCAAGTGTGTCAGGTTCTCTATCTGGTTCTTAATAGTAAGCTTGTTAGATCATCAAAACATAAGGCAAAGACATTGAAAATCCATAAATTTCCCCCTTTTAGATGATGACAAACTTAGGCACTGATAACATTTATTTAGAGCAGAAATAACCAGATGAGGTAACAGGAACTTCACAAGTTTCCCCTGAGCTTTTGCTTTTGATTCCCCCTTATTCAAATTCTAGGTTTCAATCAATTTCCATTGCATTTATACTATACTACTATACTTTCCCCTTTTGGCATCATTAAAAACACACAATCAGACAAATATCATAAAGATGTCTAACACAGCCATCTTATGCCACATATGTGCACACAACATGACAGAAAAAAGAAGCCAAAGGAAAACAGCATTATACAAGCAAAAAAGAAGAGTTGTTTCATTGATATAAACAATGGACTGAGAAAACAGTAGTAGTAACGGTGAAATCCAACATGCCATCAGCAAAAAGACAAACAAAAAAGAGAAACAACAGCCACAAAACATCATAACAGAAGACAACTGGACACTAAGAGGTTTCTAAGGGGCACTAGAAAAGGGAAACTTGGAGAAAGAGGCAGCAAGGGTTTTGAGAACCAGGTCCATGCGGGCATTTGCAGACAGCTGCTCTTCAAGCAGTTTTGCGCGAAGCTCATCATTTTCCTTTGTCAAGCGGGCAACTTCTTCATTTGTGGAATTAACAGAACCAGGTCCCTAACAGCTTGACTGAGCTGAGTTTCCAGTATGGCATTCTGGGCCCTCAACTTCCTAATCTCTTTGGAAGCAACATTTTGAGCATTGATCAGCTGAGAAATGGTCGAGGTACTTCCACAAACCTTTTCTACACACTCATATTCTTCCAGAGTGGTTTTGGAGAAGGTTTGCTTGCGTGTGCCCACTTTGGGATTAGTCAAAGGAACCTTGTAGAACTTAAACACTCGAGTGAGGAGAAAGCCATATGGAAGCCCGTGATTGCCACCTTTAAAGTTTGCCTCCTTTTGCATATGTTCTATCATGATTGCTGGCAGATTGATCGGGACAAACTCATCAAGAGCCTCCATTAAGCCCAGATCAGACTTTGAAGCGATAGACCACCTCTCAACACAAGGTAAAAGCACCATATTGACTAGCTCAAAGAGAAGCTGATACTCAGGAAGTAGTGCCTTCTTATGCACCCGTTCCCCCTGCTGAACAGCTTGCTCTTTCATGATAGCTTTCCTAAAGTTAGCACCACAGACACCCTTGACTGAGGACATCCCTTCACATGGAATTTGGAGAACCTTCCCCAATGCTGAAGCATCAAGCACAATGTGTACTCCATTTACTAGCACACAGATGTGATCCCCCTTAACAGTCAAGAGAGATGCGTAGAAATTTTGTACCGCATCTTCGTATACCTTAGGCACATCCTCTTGAAACAAATGCTCCCATTGCTGAAATTCCACCATCTCCAGAACTTACCTCATACCTGCCATCTTTGAGATTGCCGGATCAAACATACCACCCCACAAGACTTTATGAGTTCTCAATCTCTCCTGCCAAATACCACTGTCACTATGTATGGTCTTCATAGAACCAGGTGCCCCTACAGTTTCCCGTTTTCATTTTCTGGGCCCCTTAACAAAATTCCCTTTCCGATTTACAACCCCCACAACATCTCCTTCAGACATAGCTTGCTCAACTACAACCTTCTTAGACTTACTGTTGCCCTTCATGGATGTTTCACTTTGTTTTTAAATAGCTTCATCGGAAGCTCCAACCCCAGACTTCTGGATTTTTGTAGATCATTTTACTAAGGAATTGGGTTCCTCTACAACATCTTTATCAACCTCAACCACTGGAATGCTTTTGTCAGACACAAATTCGTCTTGTTTCATCAAGTTTTTCTTCTTTTCCTTAACATTCCTCTTACTTTTCTGCAAGGCAGACTCGAAAGTCTCTTTCTGTTGCAACCTGGTAGTGAGTCGTTTGGAAGAGGATTCAGAAGTCTTTGTTGGTTTGTGCATCTTAAACCGCACGCTGAGAACCATATCAACTTCATCAACATGGATCTTACTAGGTGGAATAGATTCTAAGGGATTAGGATAAACAAGAGTTTCCTGAGTTGATTTAACTGGAAGAGAATCAGGTTCTCCAACAGGTTTTTCTGTGACTGTTTCATGGACTGGAGACTCGAAGAGTACCAAGGTTCTTTCATCGCCTAGGAATGGAGTTTCTTCCCCCCTGAGACTCAGACAAGAGGGAGGCTCCTTCATTTAAAAGACTCTCAGCAACGATAGCCATGATATTATGTGTTGCTTCCTTTTCTGGTGACTCTATGAGAGCCTCTGAGTCCAAAATGGAGAAGTTCAGATACTGATCAGGATCATCCTCAGAGACCTCTAACACCTGAGTGGTAATACTTCCTAAGTGTTCTTTGGTGAGATCAGAAGAAGGGGGAGACATGGGGTTTTCAACAAATGGAAGGGAGATATAGTTTGACGGAAAGGAAATACAATAGGAAATAAAGAGGAAACAGGTGTGGGTGCAGTAGTATTTGGGATAGAGGAAGAGTGGATTTCTGGAGATAACTTTAAAGAGGATGGGGGAGTGGAAGTGGTGTTGATGGTATGAGAAGGAAGAGATTGTTCGTTTGCCACTGTAGGAGGATGTGGTAGAGAATTTGAGTGAGAGAGAAGTTAGGAAATGATCATAGAGATACAGAGGAGATAAAGGCTCAGGACTGCTGTGAGTGAGAGAGAGAGAGAGTTTTATGAGAAGACGGGCTAATAATGAGAAGGGAGAGAAACGGGTTCTGAAAGGTTTTGAAATGGTGGTAGGTTTGTGGCAATACGTAACGTGTAGAGGAGGTGAAAGGATTTGAAAGATAAGACGTGACATGCAGACTCTGAAAAGTCAGATGATGTGGCAGTTGAATTAATTTTGTTAACCTTTTTTTGAGAAAGCATGCAAAAAAACAACACATTACTACTAACCTGTGGTACAAGAACTTGATTCCCGAACGGTTTTTGAAAAAGATTTTAGCAGCTCTTCTTTCGTAGTTCAGCATTGTACCTTTAGCTTTTATGATCATTATGCGTGTTTACCTGCAACAGTATTGATGTGAGTTAGGCTTGTCCAGAAAATACTTTAGCTAGTTTTACCTGAAGGTGATTTTCATAGCCAATTGATGAGGTATCAGGTTCTCAATTAAGCTTCAATAGCCCCAGCTTCACACTGTTTCTTTCAAAATGTTCCCCGCTCAATGCTTTGGTGAAGATATCTGCAATTTGATGTTCTTGTGCAGCAAAATCTCATACAAATAAGTCCCCCTTTTTTACATTATTTTTGAGACAAAGCTATCTGACATCAACATGTTTGGTCCTCTTGCTGGACCGGGTTCTTTGCCATGTTAAGAGCGTCTGCTTCAGCAGTTGAGAGAACTACTAGGTTGTATTTCCTCGTACCCCATGAGATTAAGAATGATCCAATAGAATGAGTCATTCCAGATGTGCTCTTCTTTACCACCAGATAACCTTGTTTCCTTCAAAATGATGCAGTTCCTCTTGCATTGTTGAATGCCAGTCAGCATCCTTCAAAGCTTTCTTGATATTTTTTTTGTTCTATCTGGGATAGAAATACAAAGAAGGCTAAGGAATTTCTGCCTTTTGATTTTGTCTGGATCCAGAATCAAAGGGGTGATTATGTTATCAAGTGGATGGGAGCTTTTGTGTTTCCACTTGAGGACTGAAGTTTGATTAGTAGAGGAACTGAGTAAATTAAGTGGATTTTCCTGCACTCCTTGTTCTGCTACTTGTGAAGTACCTTGCACTACATCTCCAACTCTTTCTTCAGCTTCAGTAATAGTAATTGAATTACCAGGTTCCTCTTGAGAAGTGAAAGAAGATGTTACATTGTCTTCACCTGTCTCCTTCATCTGACTCATCATATCAGCCTTGCCATTTAAAACATTGGATATTTTGCCCAGGAACCAAAAGTGGTTCTTTATCTGTTTCCTCCCTTGTTAGAAGATGGAGTCTTGTTGAATAGCTGATAACCACTTTCTTCCACACATTGTGTCCTTTTGTTGTAGACTTTGTAGACTTTGCTTTGAGAGGAATATCTAAGAAAGATTCCCTCATCGCTTTTTGCATTAAACTTCCCAAGCTGGTCCTTCCCGTTGTTCAGAATATAGCGTTTGCATCCAAAGGTTCTCAGATGAGTTATCTTTGGTTTTCTTCCGTTGAGCAGCTCATAGGGGGTTTTGTTTAGGAGGGACCTAATCAACACCTGTTCACCAAGTAGCAAGTAGTGTTTATTGTTTCTGCCCAGAATTTTTGGCGATTCCACTGTCGATGAGCATTGTCCATGCCATGTCTTCCAGAGTTCTGTTCTTCCTTTCAACAACACCATTTTGCTGTGAAGTCCTTAGTGCTGAGAAGTTGTGAGTAATCCCATTTTCACTACAAGACTCATCAAATTTGGCGTTGACAGATTCTGTCCCGAGGTCAGATCTGATACATGCTACCTTCAATTCCATCTTCGCTTGGATCTTCTTGAAAAATGTCACAAATACCTCAAAAGTCTCTTTCTTTGTTCTAAGAGACAGTGTCCAGGTGAATGTTGAATTTGTCAGCCCACGAACCAGTTCCTTCTGAATCAGTTTATTCAGAAGTGAGAAGCTTGCATGTCCCAATATTTTATGCCAAAGTTCTGCATCATTATCAACTGCCTTCAAGCAGCTCATATCACTAGCTTGTAGAGATTTACAGTCAGCGACGTAGATGTTCTTGTATCTTTTGACTACTAAGACCACTTCACCAGTTACCAGATTGGTAACTGTGCGCACTTTTGATAAGAACTCTACTTTGTTCTCTTTATCACAGATTTGAGAAACACTAAAGAGAGTGTACTTCAGGAAATCCACATAGTACACATTCTCAATTGAGTGTGAACGAGACTTTCCAACTTTTCCAACACCGAGAATGTACACTTTTTCTCCTTTTTTTATTTTCAAAGGATATATTCCTTTCCCTGTAGGGCTTTTAGTGAGAGAAAATATATGGTGTTTCCAGTCATGTGCTTTTAGCATCCACTGTCCATGAACCATTGCAGTCCGCTTCCTCTCACTGTTCCCTGCACATATAAATTATGGATTAGATTTAGGAACCCAAACTAGTTTGGGTCCCTTATTATGAGAAAAGAGATGAATAAGAGCTTTTCTAGTCCATGCAGGCAATATTCGTTTCTTGCGAGTGGTACCTGGTCCCTCCTTAGTAGTCACTTTTTCAGTAAACACTTTATTTTTTTGAATAGATTGAACCCTGGCTTGGCAATTTTCTTTGAAATGCCTATTGTTCCCACAGTGGGTACAAAACCAGTTATCAGGAACTATACCATACTTGTTGTGGGGGTTGTAAGGAGTTTTCTCCTTTTGAAACCCGATTCCCTGCCTGTTTCCACTATTGTTAAAGTACATGGCAGTGACAACATCTGAGGACCAGGTCCACTTGAGAGATTTCTCAAGACCAGTTTTTACTTTCTTCAGTTCAGCTTGAAGCTGCCTATTTTTCTCGAGTTCACCACATAGACTAGTTTTAACATCATTTGATTCTTTTTCAAGCTTGATGTGTGACTCACTGGCTACTTCTTTCCCTTTCTCAATACTTGCAGGCCTAAGTTCTGATTTGAGTCCCTCAATAGTTTCCTCTAGGTCAGTGATTATTACAAAAAAGTTATCCCTCTCTTGCTCAGTAGCTGCAATTTTCTCTTCTAGAGTGTGTTTTTCATTGTTAAAGCCTTTTATGGTTTCCTTCAAATCAACAACCACTACCATCAAGTCATCTCTCTCATTTTTTACACTATTTATTTTTGCATTCAGAGCTTCCTTTTCTTTTTCAAGATTAGCTATGGTCTCATTTTGATCAACTACACAGACCACCAGATTGTCTCTAGATTGTTCAGCATCCCCTAGCTCTATGGTCAAGATCTCCTTATCATTAATAAGGTTATAATATGCATCAATTAGAATATTTGCAAATGACCTTAATTTCTTAGAAGAGTAAGACTTCAGATTTCTCTAAACATCCCTGAAATTTACCTCATCATTTTCATCCTTTTCATCATCGTCAAACTGAGCCACCATCATACGCAGTGAGTCATATTGCATTGCTTCAGTTTCCACTGCCATCATGGAGCTATTTTCTGTATTTGGTTCCCCTTCTGATTTACTGGAGGAGTCTCCCCAAGCAGCAAGAGCTTGCTTTACAACATTGTCAGCTGCACTTTTTTGACTGAATCGTTTGCCAGGAATCGGGTTCCTTTTTGCTGCTTTGTTAGAGTTTTTCTTGTATTGCTCCTGTTTCAGAAGTGGGCAGTCTTTGATGAAATGCCCTGGCTTTCCGCACTTGTGACAGAGATCATTGTTCCTTGCCTTACTTGAACTACCCCTCTTTGGTATACCACCATTTCTTCGAACCATCTTTTGAAACCTTTTAGTAAGATAGGCTATATCACTATCTTCTTCACTTGAGTCACTGTTTTCAGCCTTGAGCACCAGGTTCTTTTCCTTCTTTGGCTCTCTCCTTTCACTATCTTTCTTTCTTTTCATCTCGTATGTCTCAAATTTCCAATCAGCTCATCCATGGGTAGAGTTTGTAAATCTTTAGCTTCAGTGATGGCATTCACCTTACTCTCCCAAGAGCCAGGTAGAACACTGAGAATCTTCCTTACAAGCTTGTTTCTGGAAATAACATCTCCAAATGAATGAAGCTCATTTATGATGGATGTGAATCTAGTGTGCATATCTTGTATAGACTCATCATCCTTCATCTTGAAGAGCTCATACTCAGTGGTAAGCATGTCAATCATGGATTGTTTAACTTGAGCAGTTCCTTCGTGTGTGGTTTGCGATGCTTCCCATATTTCCTTGGCAGAATAACAAGCTGAAATTCTGTTGTACTCACCAGGTCCTATACCACATACCAAGATTTTCTTGGCACAATAGTTCTTTTCTACGGCTTTCTATCAATATCACTGTACTCTTTCCTGTCTTTCGGTACCATTGGTCCAGTTTCTCCAAGATTCTTCATAGGAACATGTGGACCATCAGAAATGACGTCCCACAGATCTGAGTCTTCTGCCATTATAAAATCATGCATACGAGTCTTCCACCAACCATAGTATTGACCATTGAATCTAGGAGATCTGTAGGTTAATTGTCCTTCCTCAAAGTTAGGTGGAGCAGCCATTGAGATCCTTTCTAGGTGTTAACCTTTTAGAAAGAACCTGCTCTGATACCAATTGTTAGTTTATATGGATCCACCACACTATAGAGTACCTGGTCCTCTATTAGTTTCCACTGAGAATACTAATGAAGTAGTAAGCAAATGAGACACGGGATTTTTTACGTGGAAAAATCCCACTCAAGGGGACAAAAACCACAACTTACACTTGTAGGCTTTCAACTTTACTAACTTGCAATCACACTATTAAAAGCCACTTTTAATGACTCTATTACAAAGACTTCAACTCAACTAATTTGTGATACACTTACCATAAGCCACTTTGTCACACAATAGCTACAAAAACTTTAACTTATGACTAACTCTAGTCACAACATAAACTCAGAGGGTTTATGATTTTGGGTTTCCTAAAACACATCTTCTAATAAAGCAAGATAGGAGTTACAAAGAAGAACAAATAACAAGATTACAACTCAACTACGGATACACATAGACTCATTGTGGAACTGATCCTTAGTGGAGTTGTCTTCTTGTTCTTGACACACTTGTGACTTCAATGCTGGATAAACTCTTTAATGTTTGAGAGAATATCACTAAATGCTCAAGTGAATATCTTGTGCCTTGCACCCAAGGATGATGTCAAGTTCATGGTTGGTACACGCCTCTTCCCAATGGGAAGTGACTGCTGCACTGTTGCGTGTACAGTTGCAGGCAGGTACTTTCTGCAGTTGCTTTCCAGCTGTATAGTTGACTTATACTTCTGTCAGAGAACATCCAGGGATCAGGTCCCTGTCTTGTTCCTCTTTTCTCTTTGTTTGCAGTAGTTCACATTAGCTGGAGTTCAGGTTGGACTTCGTTCATTTGAAATGTGTACCAAGTGTGTCAGGTTCCCTATCTGGTTCTTGACAGTAAGTTTGTTAGATCATCAAAACATAAGGCAAAAACATTAAAAACCCAACAGTCCCAAATGTCACTTTCCTAGTAAAATTTTTAGATGGAAGTATATTTTTCAGAGACTGAACTCATGGAGACATTTGAGACGTCAACCTACAAATTCAATGTTGCGGAACATGCACTTCAAGAAGCTGAGTTTTTGTAAATGGAGCATTCTTATAGCCAGCATGTAGAATTGATAGTTCCTTCTATTATGATGTTGATAAAGAAATTCTGCCTCGTATGTAATATACTTTGGAAGATTAAAAAACCATTTGTATTTCCTTTACTCAATAGATGACCATGTACACAATCGTTTACGAAGTCTTTGAACGGAAAATTCGCTCGCTATAATCCTAGTGCATCACGTATCACATTGATGAATTCTCACAACTGGCTCTCTTGCCACATTTTTCTTTCTCTTATAGGCGGAGATGGAAATAATCAGAAAGAAAATGTGACAAAGTCAGTCATGAATTAATCAATGGGATACTTAATGCACCAAGAGGAATAGCCATTTTCTTGTTGAAGGACTACTAAGCGACAATGTGATACAAATGGTCTTTCAACCTTCCAAAGTACATTTACTTCCTTTTTCTTGAAGACATTGGGTATGGATGGAGAATTTCCTTATCAACACCAAGATAGAAAGAACTCCTGAATCTACGTGCTGGCCAAAAGATTGCTCCATTTATAAAAATACCCTTTCTGAAGTGCACGTCCTTAGAGAATTTGAAAGTTGACCTCTCAAACGCCTCCATGAGTTCGTCTCTAAGGAATAGGTAAATACTTACATCTAGAAGTTTTCGTAATGAAAGCGATGTTTGACACTTATATGAACAACTTTGAGATGAGGTGATATAAAATAATCGAAAGCCAAACTCATGTCTAGAAAATGAGTATTACAAAAAAAGGAAAGTTTGCAATACACAGCAACTATCTGAAGAAGCTAGCTATAACAAACAATATGGACAAAACACTTGGTATAATCTGTACTAGTAGCATATGATTCTAGCTACTTTTTCTACTGTACTTAGAAAATCAAAATCATCAAGGCCAGCTTCACCAAAGGAGAGCTGTACAGTTATAAACATTGGAGTGAGAAGCCTACCCCTTAGTTGCAAATGAAAGACAACTTTTCAATTGAAAAGGCTCCAAGAAGTGACCAAACTCATCAACTAGTCCATTTCCTTGTGTAGAGACATAAATATCAGATGCTTGTATTCTGCATTTGTCATGCTGTTCAACGTCTTGGTTCTTTGTGTCCAAATTCCTACCGCACTCGCGTTCCATACTATTGAGTCTACTCAAAGGATGGCAAGGAGAATCTTTTGTAAAAATACTGTTAGAACAGGAGCTCAAGGGACTTGCGAAGTGGTCCCGAGGCCTGCCAGAATTCACACCTTCCAATACGCTTAAGGGACTCATGAAATTCTGGCCCGGTGAACTACCCGTATTTGCACCTTCCATTTCATCAGGTTGATAGCTCAGAGCTGCATTCTGGGTGCTGCTAGTTTGTGCAATAAAGTTAGCAGTTGATATATTTAGACGTGAACGTCGCTTGGGTCTAAACACGCCCCACAAATAGTATTTTCTACGAATCCCTGCAAGTTGAAGGTTTATTAAGTGTTTGAATACAACTGATATCTTATTGGTTCAGTGGGAAGCAAATAAAAACTTGGGAGGCAGAAATTCATCACTTACTCCAGTCTTTCTGTGGCAATTCACGAGATGAAAACATCAAGATCTCCAAGTCATCAATCGTGGCGTTCATTGCGAGATCATCTTCAATTGCCTCTTCCAACAGAGCATCATAAGCATTTTCATCACTTTAACACAGTATTATCAGACAAAGTTCCAGAACATCCAGATCATAATGTTCAGTGAGTGAATTACAATAAGAAGTTACCTTTCAAGCTCGGGAAAGAGATACAGAGCAATACTGTTGTCTGTTGGTGGCGACCTCAGGAAACTCTTCGGCCATACATCACTCTTGGCCAGAACTTTCACATCAAGATTCATTGGAAGCCCCTTTGCTGCTTTAGCTGCCTTTTCACAGGCTTTGTCTGATATATGAGCTATGATATTTATACTGGTTTCACTTTCTCTATCGAAGATAAAACATCCCCTACAGTTAAAATAAACACAGTGAAAAAGGAATTCTTTTTTTCTCTAGAATTTGAAAAAGAATCTTACTGATTTTGTTTTCTTCTTTTAAAAACAACATAGAAAGTTTGCACCAAGAAGCTGGAGGAAGAGGGGCGGAGAGGCAATAGCAGAGAGAACTAAACGCCTAGAAAAGGAAATGCTTGTGGCAATCGCTGAAAAGGCCTTTTATAGGGAGGCATATCTAAAGTGAGGTATGTGTTCTAAAGCGGTGGAAGTTAAAGAGTTACCTCCAAATGGGCTCAATAACTGGCAGTGCAGGCAAATAATTCGCAGATTCTCGTTCAGGTTCATTATATGAATTGTTGAGTGGAAAATAATGCTCAACGGAGAGTGAAGAAAAAAAATTTCCACCAATTGCCCCACCCTTTCCCTCAGAACCACTGTCATCATCAAGAACTACAAACCTCCTCCTTCGCTTTCTCATATCTTGCTGTTTTCCAATTTCAATAGGCGATTGAGCACTTTTTGGATCTCGCAGAAAAGTGTTAACTCTTAATTGAGCTCTTTCCACCATTCCACCTTCCTCTTTGTTCAATGTTGAACAATAAGCCTCCTGGCGCTTTCCTACTAGTGGAGTGTTCCCTGCTTTTACTGATTCAATTTGCTGTTCCGAATAGCATACATCTCCACATCGTTCTCCAATGTCTTTGTTTTCTTTAGTTTCGTGAAATGAAGGCTTCTCCTTTTGCAAAACCTGAAAAGGACTATGGGTTGTAGCTGATTGGACTGCTCCAATTGCGTCATGTTTAGCCGTATCTATTCTTTTAGCTTTTAGTTTACAACTGTTAAGCTTTCTTCTCCATTCCATTCGAACATCACTAGCATGAATCTTTCGCACAGTTATCCGTTCACTCTTTCTCAACCCTTCAATCTTAGCAACTGTGGGAGCACAATCCCAACATATCCAATCGATACTGTCATCATCAACAGAGAATATTTCTAGGCAATAGCTGCAAAAGCAAAGAACAATGAAATGAAATACTCCTGCAGAGATAATGATATTTTTCAGAGCCTGTGGTGTAATATTGAAGCAAATATAGGCACATTTAGATGCACATTGCAATATCAGCATGACAAATATACAGACCAAACACGTTCGTGATATTGAAGCCAATAGCATATAGATGTGCATGCACTAACAGAAGGGAAACATTCAGATCAAAAACATTCATAAAAAATTTTCCTAGAGTCTGAGAAAAGGGAAAAGAAAAATTATGATCATAGGAACCTGGAGCTAAAGATTATCCTCTTTGGAAGAGTGAACGGTGACTTTTAATAAGTTATTACTTTGGTGTGACAGTATGGGTTGTTTTCTATAGTATCCAAAAGGCTAAAAGAAAAGGAAACCATAAACTCTATAACTGGCCATGTTCATTCATACAGTGATTTTGTTGCATCAAGCCTTTTGACTCTGATTTAGTTACTTATAATTGTAAAGATCTGAAGGACGCTTTGTTTCCTACAACATTCAAAGTCTTGCAATGTCCTTTCAGATGCAGGGGGGTGGGGTGGGGTGGGGTGGGATGGGGGGGAGGGATGGAGGTTCGATTTGAAGCTACGAGAAAATGAAAGCTGTGATTTTCTGCTAGTAGAATTTGGTAGGTACAAAAACAAAATGAATTACTCAAATGAGATGGGAAATACTAAATAAATAACATGAAACAAACATTTGCAGTCACAAAACTAGGCAAGAATTAGGCTGATGAGTAAACTGCCCAAGAAAAACTATAATATCTGATATTAACCTATTTCAATTGCTTATATCCACTGGAGATATATAGAATATTGAATACTAATTTACTGATGAAACATACTGGTGTACAGCAGAATCGTGACACTTGAAGCAGTATATAAGAAGCTTGGCATCTCCTTCATCCCCACATGTTAGACAAACAGTTCTCTGAGAAAAAAAAAAGAAAATGCAAGTGATCAGTAAGGTAATAAAATCGATGAACAATTGCTGATGAAAATATTCATTTTCGATAACCACATTGATGAATTTATCTTATTGACCTCAAACAATTCTAATGTCAGAAACTTGAAGCTCCTAAATCTTGCACAAAACAAAATGGCAAAATTGAAGTCTTAGGAATATGCCAAAGGTTATCACATGAATTTACGAGACTCGACTAATAAGCCTACCTCGACAAGCAAGGGGGAGCAACACTATTATATCACAAATAATAGAAAAAGAGCCTAACCCAACTTGTTTGAGATTGAGGCGTAATTGTTATTGTTGTATAGAAATAGAGCATAAAAGTAGCTAAAAAAAACCCTAATCAACCCCAAATATAGATATACTGAGAAAGAATCCACAAGTGTTTGTACTCCCCAAATATTTTCTCACAGAAACTCTCTGTTTTAGAATCCAATATGCCAAAATGGAAATGAGATCATCTATTTATGATCATTTTAGCCCCTTTCAAAAAATAAATCAATTCACAGAAAATAAAAAGAGGAAAATTGTGGTGAGTAATCCTTGAGATAAAGCATAAGCTTTTTCTTATAGCCTTATTTTATTTGGCCCGACCAAAATTCAGGCCACTTTACACAAAATCAACCAACAAACTAATTCTTCCTTGACATGAGACTTAGCATTAAGCAAAACTCTCACTATAAATGTAATTTAAGATCCTCTCCTGCCTTGCGCTTCCCAGAGGCGGATGTAGCCACCTTTTGGTACCAAGTTCGTTTGAACCCAGTACTTTTGACCTTGACCCAGTTCATAATGTATGTGTAAAATTTCACTAAAATTGCAACAAATAATAGATATGAACCTTAATTATACAAATATAATGGATTCAATGTTAAGAACCTTAAATGCCGAACCCACAGAGCTTAAATCTTAAATCCTCCTCTTCCCCTACCCCTGCCCCCACATTCTCCCTTAAATTAAAAAAGAAAAAATCCTCCATTATTTTCCATTTCGCTCCTTATTAATTCCAAAATTCCACTTTCATGCTTTGCAAAGTGGACATGAAAAAGGAAAGCATATGAGCACATTGCTTTCAAATGGATGTACAAAGTTAATAATCAAATGGGGAAATGTAAAACTGCAGAAGCAGACTGCAGAACACACTCTCTCTCTCTCTCTCTCTTATATATCACACACACACACACACACGCAGAGTCTATTCACCATTGTCTCTCAAACACTCAACAATCCAAAATCAAAATAAATTCAACCAAAAAAAAAAAGGAAAAGAAACACAGTTACATGCATTTCCCTTCAAAACCCTTCTTAGTCGAAAATAATGTGAGTATTTTATCAGTGAAATAGTTTAAACAAACACATATAGGAAAAAAGGGATTCCTCAAAAACTTCAAAAAGTTTTAGGAATCAAAGCAGTGGGCATATGAGAAAAAAGGTGAAAAAAGAGAGAGGGAGTTTTACCGAAGCAGAACCAGACCCAGACCCGGACCCGCATTTGGAAGAATCCATTATAGCTTCCTTTGCTTACACAAAGGAGAGTATGAAAAAAGAGGGAATACGGAGAGAAAGTGGAGTGGAGCCAATATAGGAGTATATGCACAACCTCGCGGGTCCACTAACCACAAGAATAACAGACTCTTGTACTAGTAATTAATTTCTACTCTTGTAGTTTGTATCTCCATTTTAAAAGGCATAATTGGGACTCGCTCAGGGGCGGAGCACTCGTAAAACGCTTTTGGGCTTATGTGTGGGGCTTAGTTCCGTGAGATTTATGGTTCGACCATCGGGGCTTACGCCCAACGTCTAGCGTACTGGGCTCGCCTAATAGAACTTTATGCAATTGTATATAACTAACCTTGTAAATCCTCAAATTTTCTTAATAAATCGTTGACTATTCAAAATTACTTTTTTCTTAATCATTACGTCGAGAGTATTTTATGTCATAATTAAAATAAAAAATTATTGTACGTTATCCACTAAGACTGGTATGATAGTTAATTTTAAATAAATCTTTCATTTAAAAAGTATTTATTTATTAACTTTTATTATGTCATTACTATATAATATTCCACAATTTTTTTATATTTATTTTTCTAAATATTTTTTTTTACATTTACGAGACACAATACTTATTAACTTAATAGCTTAGTATTAGCTAGTAACTATTTACAAATAATTAATTATTATGGTATTGTATGGTGAATTATGTGTCACTTTATTAACTTATTGAAACTTAAAAATAAATGATGCAAGAGAATCATGTTGAAATTGTGAATTATGTTTTTATATTAATTCTCTTTCAAATAGAAAGCATATTAAATAAAAGGGGTATTTTAAGAAAACTATCAAATTATAATATCGAAATTCTTTCAAGATTCATTACTCCTTAAGAGATACATATAAGATTTTGTATCGAATACGTTACTTTTGATGTTTGAGTTGTAATAACGTTGCAACTAATTTGCATATTATAATATATGTCATACTTTTCGTATTATTCATAGTTGAATTATACTTTATAAATATTTTAAATAGATTATTTTTTATAATTTTGTGATTTTAATGTAATTTTTATAATAATTTTTTATTTTATACTATTTTAAAATTCTTGAAATTAGTAAAATTTAAAAATCCGTGGGACTTATGCCCCATGTCTCAGGGCTTACGCCTCGCCTCATCAGAGGTAAAACGCCTCGTCTCACGCCCCTGCCTTTTAAAACATTGGTTTTTATAATTACATAATTCAATAAACTCAAATACTTATTTATTTGTCATAAGAGTCGAGGAAACGATCGATTATATAACCTAACATTGAATAAAAATGTTATTCTTACAAATATCTTGTGTTATTCTTATAGATCCCTTGTATTTATTCTTTTGAAACGGATCATATAAGTAAAATAACATTTATAATAAACGACAAAAATAAAATCTACAACCGAATTACTTAATTCATGTTTGTATGCATAATTGGTAATTACATTATGAGATATTTCTCACTTTAAATAATTATTAATTGTCAAAAAAAATTAAATAAATATTTCAAGATGAACAGTTAAATAAGCTTTTATGTGTAAATTATTACATATCCATATTACTAGGTACTTTAGAAAAATAATATTGGTTGAAACTATATCAGTTAGTTATAATTGAGTAACTACTATTGTAAATAACAAATGTTTATTAGCAAAAAAATACAAATGTTGTCTTTCGAAAAAATAATAACTTAATTAAATTCATTAATAATAGATGTAATTACAAGTTTAATATCTTAAACCAACTTTTGTTAATATAATATAAAAATAAGATACATTTTATCTTTAAAATAAAATGATTCAAGATTCACAGCCAAGAGTTCTCGACTTCTAGTATCACTATTCAGGAAAAGCCTGAATATCCCATGCACTACTGAGGTATACTTGATTCATTGGATTGTTTTCTGGATATGAGACTCGCAAGTACCATTTTAACACAACAATGAAGCTATTCTTTCGTATCTCCTCTCTCGCTTTAAGCTCTTTTCCTATTTCTACCTGAAAACAGTAGATCAAGTATGGATCCCCTTCCGATCAAGCCACCACTCCCACCGGAACCCCCAGATAAGCATAGCCAAATGGAGGTAGAATTATCTCATCACTTCTATAAGGAAATGCTTTTGGACAAATCAGCGAGCAACCAAACTGATTACTATGAGATCGACCACCAACCAATTCCAGATCTTGACAAAGGGAAGCACATTGAGGGTTAAATTCCCCTTTCACAAGATGACAAAAAACGCCTTTACCTTCCATGGTGGTACTCTATAATCATCAAAGTTTTCAAGCGAAAGATGTCTCATCATCTCCTTCGATCTAAACTGAATGACCTATGGAAGCCATCCGAACAGTTAATCTTGATTGACCTAGGGTGAGACTTCTACATAGTTAAATTTAGTTTAGAAGAAAGTATGGTTAAGGCTCTAAACCTAGGCCCCTGGTTCATCTTTGAAAATTTCCTATCTGTACGAAAATGGGAACCAAAGTTTGTTACTCAAGAAGCCACTCTTACTTCTACTGCCATATGGATCCAGCTCCCTCAATTACCAATAGAGTTCTATGATCAGGACATCCTAGAGAATGTTAGTAGGAAGCTGGGTAAACATCTCAAGATAGACCAATGTACATCCTCTACTCTAAGTGAAAGATATGACCGTATTTGTATTCAAGTACCACTGAAAACCCAAGTAGAAACATCAGCAATAATAGGGGACCATAAGCAGGCTGTGATCTACGAAGGAGAGGGGACTCTGTGCACTGTTTGTGGCAGAATCGGGCACACTTCACAAATTTGCAACTACTGAACACCCACATCAACCCATGAACCACAAGAAGCTCATCAAAAGAAAGTAGTCATATCGGAGGAAAGTGAGGGAAAAACTGTCATTTTCCCAAGAAGAAGCAAGCAGGGGCAAGCAAAAACAACAAACAAAAATGATGGTAGAATGAACAAACCACAACATGCTCCATAGACGGACGAGATATAGGTAAACTTGTTTGATGCAAACTCAAGTAAATTTCTCCAAACTCAAACTCTTCGTTACAATTTAAAAAAAGTTAACCCCGCCCAAAATACCCAAAAGAGGCCCAATGCATAACAAAAACCCCACTAACCCACAAGGCCTGTCCCAACAAGGTCAAAAAACAGGCACACAGGCCCAGCCTAGTACAAGTGCCAAAAGAAAAGCGGGGCCAGCTACTGACGACCCTACCGACCCCAATCATGAACCCAGCATTCAAGGGTCCTCTAGCCCAACTTCCAAGACCACACTTCTTAAGAGTGGCGGAACACCCAATAGGGCTGATCCCTTTTTCCCAAATGGGTACTCCAACAAGGGCACAATTGTCAGCCCAATTCCCCACCCAAACACACAAACCTATGCTTCCCCTACCAACACTCCTGAAACGACCTCTAATGGAGAAATATCAACAGTCATCAACAACAATCGAGTGCCCTATCTGGAACCCTCCCCCTATTTCCAGAAGAAAAGACTACAACCGTCACCTCCATTAGATCCCCAATTAATGACCATGCCACCCCTAGTTCCAATATCCAATAACCCTTTCACTGACCAAGATTTGACACCAAAAGGGGTTCTGATGGAATGACAGTCCCTTAACTTCACCCCACTTGTTACCCAAAGTAGCAAGGCAAAGAAACACAAAAGTGGCAAAAGAAATGCAACCAACATCAACACCTACCTACTACCACCACCGGACCACCAACCGGCCTCCTGGTTGGAGGTTGCTTTACAAGGCCAGAGACTCTCCTACAATTTCACCCTGGGAAATCAAAAGGTGACCCTGATAGTGCAAAACCCGGCCCACCTAGCTAGAGTCACGGTGGAAGCACTGTATAAAGCACTAGTAGCCTTTGGACCTCTCCTATGGCAATCGATGGTCAACAACGACAACAACTCCCTATTAACGAACCCTTAAGCTCTCAACAACCACATTCTACAAAGCTTCCAAACCCTACATTTCTTCCCAGATTTGATGAAAGAGGATCCATCAGCGGAGCCGGTCTTCATTATGATCGACCAGCCAACTCAAAATAAACAATCATCTTCTGCTCCAAAAGGGAAGATCAATTACCCACCCCTTCAGAACATCCAGAAAGGAATCTCCAAAGCGCTAGAGATCCTCAAGAAGAAGAAGGCCTCAGAGGAAGATGAAACACCTTATGCCACACCAAGAACATACTCACTATTTCTGGACTCAGTGAGAGCGATAGAGTTCAGCATAGAAACCAATGAGATAATAGTGATACTATGCCCCAGAACAACAACCAAGTGTAGAATGATCCTAGTCTCAACCCAAACACATGGTCCGATGAAACCCCTTCTCAACCTAACTCCAGTCCTAAGTCTCAAGAGGAAGTCCCCCCACTTCCAATGTCGGGTCTGCAAGGACCAAAGAGCCCTCAAGAGGGAACTCACCAACCACCCCCAACTCCAATGATGAACTACATCATATGGAATGTTAGGGGTGGAAACAATACCGAGTTCAAACGGCATTGTTTAGAAATGGTGAAAATGCACAAGCCTACCATGTTTGTCCTGCTTGAAACGAAGATGGCAGACCACTAGACCCTAGCTCAGCAACTTCAGTTCGATATGATCATTCAGTCTCCGGCAGTAGGCCATCTGGGGGTATAGTGTTTATGTGGAAAGAGGAGTTCGTGGTAGTTGAAGAAGTGGCAACTACCCCTCAAGGCATCCATGCAATGGTTAAGGTAAGTCTAGACCACCCTCCATGGCTCTTCTCTACTATTTATGCTAGAAATCTCTTAGAAAATAGGAAACTCCTATGGGAGAACCTAATCACAGTATCAAAAAACATAAAAACCTACTGTTTTATAGGAGGAGACTTCAACGAAGTTTTAAAGGCTAGGGACAAATTTGGGGGCAATCCCATAAACCTGAGCCGCAACAACCTATTTTAGAACTGTATAAATGAGTGTAACCTCCTAGACCTAGGCTATAAAGGAAGCAAATACACTTGGACTAATAAAAGGTACAGTAACAAAACCTCTCTAATCCTGGAAAGAATAGATAGGTGCTTCGCAAATGAAGGCTGGATTGAATAGTACCCTGAAGCTACTATACTACACCTTCCTAGGGCCCACTCAAACCATTTCCCTTTACAAATTAACTTGGTAGGGCCTCCAAACAACAAATCATCAAGGCCCTTTAGGTTTGAGTCAATGTGGGCTAGCCACCCTTCTTTCCCTAACATCATCAATAGGGCCTTCTCAGACCATTCCACCTTTCTTCAATCCACTGATATCTTCAAGACTCTAGTCATAAAGTGGAACCAAGAAGTCTTTGGAAACTTCTTCCATCAAAAGAGGAGAATCCTAGCAAGAATCTCTAGAATCCAAAGATCTCATAACTACCAATTCAGTAGTTACCTATTACACCTTGAAATAGAGTTAAATGCTGAACTCAACCTAATCCTCAAAAATGAAGAAGACTTTTGGAAACTTAAGTCTAGGATTAACTAACTAAATGAGGGTGATGCTAGCACCAGATTCTTTCACACATCCACCCTTAATAGAAAGAGGAGGAACAGAATCCTCTCTCTTAAAGAGGAGAATGGAAATTGGCTTCATGACTAGAATGACATTCATTCAGCAATTGTGGGCTTCTTTACTGATCTATACACAACTTCCCATAGTAAAGCCCCTTGGAATCCCATAAGCCACTCCACCATGTCACCCGTTCTGTCTGAAAGCCAAAAAACTTTTATGGACAAAGCTCTTCGTGTGAGTGAGATTAAAAGGGCAGTCTTCTCCCATAAACCTTTTCAAATCTCCTGGCCCAGATGGCCTCCACCCCTTCTTCTACCAAAAGTATTAGGACAGAGTAGGGGACTCTATCATAAACTTTTATCAAAAATGCTTCTCTACAAGCTCTATGGATAGTACCATGAACCAAACTCTATTGTGCCTAATCCCTAAATGCCCCCAGGCTTCAATGCTAAAAATTTTTAGGCCCATTGGACTTTGCAACACCATTTACAAGTCAGTCACAAAATTATTGTGAACAGGATAAAGCCTATTCTGCCCCACATCATTGGGCCAATGGCATAACAAATGGCATCCCATAAGTATAAGTAGGTCTGGACCAAAAATATCCCACCTCTTCTTTGCGGATGACCTCACCCTCTTTGCTAAAGCCAATGATAGGAACTACAACACCATTCATTCAATATTGCAGAACTTCAATGAGCAGTCAGGACAGAAAATCAATCTCACCAAATCAAGAGTCCTGTTTTCTTCAAACATCCCTCAGGATATCATACATCACCTCACCAATTATTTGTCCATCAGGCACACAACATCCTTTGGAAAATACCTTGGATTCCCTATTCTTCACAAAAAAACAAACATCTGCAGACTTTCAATTCATCATGATAACATGAAATCCAAGCTGGCTGGTTGGAAAACTAAATGCCTCAACATGGCTGAGAGAACAGTCCTGGCCAAAACCTCTTTGAATAGCATTTCAAGTCATGTTATGCAATACATAAATCTACCCACCAAAATTACCAATTAGATTGATAGAATTCAAAGAAACTTCCTTTTGGGGCACCGCCCCTGAAAGGAAGAAGTTACATCTGATCAAGTGAGAGGTGGTCACTAAGACCAAGGCTGGGGGGGGGGGGCTAGGGCTCCAAAAGGCTAGTATCAAGAACAAAGCTTCCCTCACTAATCTTGCATGTAGAACCTATAAGAATACCAATAGTCTATGGGCTAGAGTTCTCATTTACAAACATTGCAACATGTCCATTACTGCTAGACCAGTTAGGGCTTTTAGACACCCTAGACACCCAAAATCTCCAATCTGGCAGGGCGCAAACAGATGGGTAGTCCATAAAGGAAATAGGGTCAGTTTCTTAAATGACACTTGGATCCCTAATCAGCCAGCAATCAGACAAATGATTGAGGGCCCATTAATCCAAAATTACATAGATGCCAAGGTTAGCTCAATCCACAACCTGGGCAATTAGGGCACATCAGCTTTGTCCATTAACATTCCCCTAAGTATTCTGAACCTGTTGAACTCTATGTTCATCCCCCCTGATACAACTAAGGATGATAATCTTATATGGGATTTGACTCCTAATGGCCAGTTCTCAAATAGTTCTGCTTACTCATTCCTAAGCAGGACTACAACCAGTCTCCATTCTGGGGTGGAAGGCTCCTTCAAATGGATCTGGAAGCTACAAGACCCCAACAAAATCAAGTACTTCATCTGGCTCCTGACCCATAAGAGACTTCCAACTAGGAGTTTCCTCCACTCTATTGGAATCAACTGTGTCCCACAATGTCATTACTATAACAATGGATAGGAAAACATTGCCCATATTTTCTTTGAATGTCCTAATGCTGCCCATTTCTGGAATGAAATTCTATCATAATCTTCAGGGAATGGTTCACATAATGCTCCAGTTTTCAATGGCCACCAGTGGCAATCAACATGGAACTCTCTAAAAAATGTCCCTTTCAACAACTATATCTTTTGGGACAACCTCATTCCCTTTTGTCTGTGGCACATCTAGTCAACCATAAATAGCAATTTATTCAATAACAAGAAGGAGCACATCAATGCCACTAACACAGTCTCAAAAGCAACTGAACACCTTATGCTTACAAAGAATGACTCAACAAAGGTAACTCACCAGATCCTATTAAAAATGGGAACCTCCAACCAGAGGTTCATACAAACTGAATATAGATGGAGCAGCAAAGGGGAACCCATGAATAGGAGGATCAGGAGGAGTATTCAGGAACCACAATGGCGACTAGATATTGGGCTACATGGACAATATCCCGCAAACACAACACAAGGGCAGAAGTTCAGGCCCTCATACGGTGTCTACAACTGGCGGAGCAAAACCATCTAGTTCTATTGGAAATAAACACTGATTCAGCTGAAACAATCAATATGCTTTTGAATGGAAGTTTGATTTATGACCCTCTAATTTGTGAATGCAGGTCAATCATCCAAAGGATGGGCAGCATGGTAGTGAGGCACATCTACCAGGAGCAGAACAGAGTAGCTGATGCATTGGCCAAGGAAGCAGCAAAGGAAATATTTTTGAACAAATCTATGACATTATCAGTTCCTCCGATGTTTGTCAATGATGTATTTTGGGCAGACATCCTAGGAACTGAACTAGTTAGATCTTTTGTGGGTTGTAACTTAAACACAATCATGCATAACTTTACAACTATGGGATCTCTTCGATACCCTAGTAATGCCTCTAATGTGGTTCATTTTGTTAACTAGCATATAAATACAATATCCCTTTTAACCAAAAAAATAAAACATAACAATGAAGCTAGAGAACTTTTTTGTTTTTTTTAACGAAATACATTTATCCAGACTTTCACCTAAGGAATATAATACATAGGTCCTTTCTGAACATTGAAATTCAGGAGAAATAAATAAATTGAATTACACTGGGAACTATTAACTAGTAATATTTTTAGGCTAAAACGGTTTAAAGATACTCTTAATATGCTGTGATATTATCTATTTTGGACCAAGCTCACATGGTTTTCCCCAAAAGGCGTCGCGACATTAAGAGTATCTAACTCCTTATATGTAGCTCATTTTTCTTTTTTACTTTCCATGTGAGACTTTGTTCATATACCCCAATAATCTCCCCATTGAAATAAGTTCTACATGACCCATCACCATTCATAAGCTACAAATATAGGTTGTGTATGCATCTTCAAAGCTACGAATATAGGCTGTAAACTGGCATGTAGAGGGATTGTTTACCCTAAAAACAGATAACAATTGAATTCATACGCGATTATAAGGATACGTGATATAACTTGATACAAATTAAGATAACCAATTGATACTGAAATTAACTATAAGAAAATAAATGCAAACCACATGAATTGAATAGCCTTAGCCTTGGAGTTTGATCACCCTCGAGCCAAGAAGTGCCTCAACCAAAGTAAGAACATAATAACAAGATAATGAGAGCTTGAAATAACAGTATATTGCTTTTTGGTGCATATTACAGTATGTCCTACAAATGATCAAACTCCCCCCTATATAGTAGGGGAATCCTACTCTTATTACAATTCTATAGAAGGTAAAAAATCTCATGATTTGCTAATCAATCAGCCTCTCCCTGATACATGCCGAGATTTTCGCCATGATCTCCGATCGATCGCGGATATATCAGCCTTCCGTTATTTGGCTCGACAAAGTCCCCTCGATCTTGTTCGGTCCCAGAGTCACGAGCTTAATGATTTAACTTCACGCCTTGGTTTGATATAACCCAGGGTCGAGCTTTGATCTGCCACGTTTCAGTCTCGACCGGTCATGCAATAGACGAACCCGGTTTCGACCGTATACAGATAGTCCCCTCGTGTTTCGGAGAGAAGACGACAAGAAAAGATATGACCCTCCGAGCCTTACTTCAATAAATCATGACGTCAACAACAAAAGGTAACTGAAACGTCCTGTCGGTCCAATCCCCAAGGCATTAAATGTGTGTCAGTTGTTGGACGACCACTACGGGTTTTGAACTGCCATTTGCAAACTATAAATACATAATCCTTCCATCCACTAGAACTTTTTCATTCACACGTTTTGCTCTTGTGTTCTTAAGAAAATATTTATCTCCTTCTTCCTCTGTTTTTCTGGTTCAAGTTCTAAAGCTTTCTCTCTTATAACTTCTAGAAATTTTCATGAACTATCAGCCAAGTACGCCCCTTTTTTCATATCAGTACCATCTTTTCACCCTTACTTAGAAGCTATGGAAAAGGCTTCTAAATTTGTTCCTCAAAAGGAAACTCCCTCTTCCTCGATACTTTCTGAAGAAGAAAAGGCTCCGTCCACTGTTGCCGAGGGAAAGACATCGGAGCCCTCCTCGACTTCTTTCGTCCCTATGAGGTGCCTAACTGGGGCCAATTTCAAGATCGAGAAAACCCCCTCCATACCGGGTCGATGCAAGCTGGTCTCGAGGTATATATGCTTCATCACTAAAGATCTCCTTCCCAAAGTCAAGGAAGATTGTAACTGGGCCGGCAAATACATGGTGCCTATGCCCGATGAGTCAATTACTACCCACGTGGAGGATTTCCTAAGTGTCTACACTTATCCCTTCATGTTTAACCCTCTAGACCCAGTTATCATAGCCTTTTGTAAAAGGTATAAAGTGACACTCGGGCAGATTTATCCTTCATTTTGGAGGACTTTATTCTGCTTCGTTTCTTTGTGAGGAAGCTCGACAAGTGCCCCTTCACCATTGACCATCTCATACATCTGTGCAGTCCTTGACTCTACCTAGGGAGATTGATAAAGCTTGCCCGCCAAGCTACTAGGGCCCCATTCTCGAGCATAGATGAAGATCGAGACCGAGGTTGGTTGGGTCAGTTCGTTCAAGTGAAGACCTCGGACCTAACCCTGGCCGAGGAAATGCCATTCCCTGAAAAATGGAACATGAAATGTAAGTATAACTTCAATTTTAAGATTTTTCTCATTGCCTTTCTTTTTCTTCTCACATAACCGATGCTTCGTGATGCAGTTATCGCTCGGATATCAGATGCAGCTCCTCGACTCATGGAGTGGGTCGAGGGCATCGTATAATCCGAGCGCACATGGCACGAACTTTCAAAGGGCCAGTGGGATGCCCATTCTCATGGTAAGACTCTTTCCTAAAACTGACATTACTTGGATTTGTTTCCAGCTTACTCAACTCTTTTTCTTTGTAGGCCTCGGGAAGGATGTTTCGATGAGGCCCCCAACCGTAGATGAAATCATCCTCCCCCAGTCTCCTGCTCCGAAGCAGGATAAAGAGAAGAAGAAAAAAGGTGCTCCGAGTTCCCCGAACTCAGAGAAGCAGAAAAAAAGAGGCAGGCGCGCAAACCTAAGAAAAGAGTCGGCGCCTTCCTATCGGACTGAATCCGTCGATTGAGGGATGAGTCCGAAAAAGAAGAAGAAGAAGAAGACAATTCCGGGCTAGTGGCTCGGGTGTGAATCCCCACTGCTTTGCCTCAAATCGGGGAGGCTGCTGAGAAGGCATTGGCCGATGTCTCTAAACCAGAAGTGGGAGAGGCTTTTTTACCCCAAGCTAGGGGGTCGAGTGGGAAACCAGGGTTGATACTTCTCGAGCATAAAAAAGTGCCCCGAAAGTTGTGCTTGGGGAGATTGACCTTATCGGGTGATAACTATGGATTCTAGCCTATCTTATGCTCTCTTTTGCTTAGGTTTTGGATAAAAATGTGTAATAGTATTCCTGAAATTGACTTATTGTGCTTCTTTGCGGGGTTTGGTCAAAATGAGGTAAGAAATCCATAACTCATGAAGGATTTAAATTTGCACAGGTTCAAAGCTGAGATAAAAGCGCTGGCCGCGAAGGAAAAGAGCGGCCGCGGAAGTTCCACCACTGAAGCGGCCACAATTACACGGTCCACAAATTTGAGATTCAGAGAAAGTATTTTTACAACAGAGACCGCTGACCACGATGAAATAGCGCGTCCGCGGTGGTAATCCGCTGAGGGCGAGATAGAAAATCAGAGACCTTGCAATATGAGCTCAAATGAGGAACGCGGTCCACGAACATTTTACGCGGCTATGACAGAAGCCAACGCTGACACAGTAGACTTTACGTTGTCCGCGAAACCTAGCTCAGTCATAGTCCAAAATTAAAGAAACGCGGTCTGCGCTTGTTTTTGTGCAGCCGCGAAAGTTCATGCGCTGATGCGCTCAGTATTTTGCTGACAACGGAACCTCCATAGGGTATTTTTGTCTAGTAATTTTAGCTGTGTATAAATAGATCTTTTTCACATTTTTTGGGTACATTTTGTATCAAGGAGCTCGTGAACAACCGTATTTTACCATTTAGAGTAATTTTAGAGGAGTTTTAGCTTATATTCTTAGATTTTATTTTTGTAATCAACTTTTATGGCTTATATTTCATCTTTATCTTTGATTTCTACCTTGATTATGAGTAACTAAACCATTAGCTAGGGTTGTGAACCAACCCTAGTGTGGGTATTTAATAGGTCTTCAATTTTAGGGTGTAATTGTTTATGAGTTAGTGATAGTTAGCGTGATTCATGCTTTAACTATAGAATTGGTGATTGCAAACACTGATTTGTGCCTTTATGACTTAGACTCTTCTTGAGAAAGAGGGACTAAGTCTAGGAAAATTATGCTAACAAGGAATTGGGGTACATTCAAGAGATTGATAGCCCCAATTAATGGGTTAAACCTAAAGATAGTAATACCCGACTTGAGCCAATTTTGCTTGCATTGTTTGAATACCCAATTAGGCTCGAGAAAGCCAATTAGGGCAAAGTCACTCAAACTACCGAGAGGTATATAGTGAGTAATTATGTGTAAAAGTTATATCACGACCCCAAATATAACAAGTTTGTGCTAAATTTTAGATCCCATTAGATACTTGCCTAAGTGTAAGTCACTTCCCTAGTGCTTTTTATCAATTGAGAAAAATCTTACAAAAATATTGTACTTAGATTATTTTTAGCAAGTAATAGCATTAAAAGTAGAATAGAAACAAATCCAAGCATGGTTAGAAATGCAATTAAAAGCAACACGCATAGCTAGATTAGATAGAAACCCAACTCCCAACCAATATTAACTCCATGTGGAAATCTATCCGAGCCATTCGGGTAAAAGCTGCATCGACCACTCCTCGATATTATATAGTGGTGAAAGGTTGGAGCCAATCACTTTTTGGTGCCGTTGACGGGGAGTTAAACAGTTTTGGCTATCTATTTGACTAGTTGTGTGTCTTGTTTTTCTTTCCTTCTATTTTACTAACTTATGTAAGTTAATTGATTCAGGTACAAAATGGAAAATAATGATCCTATTAGAAATGTTCTCCGGGGGAGGAGGTAGATGATAATGCTGAAGATGAGGTGCCTATAGTACCTCAAGCTCAAAGAAGAGGCCACCAGGCTAATGAAAACATTTCAGATCCTCCCCCAGCTCCTCCATGAGCAGCTTCTCGGGTGCTTCCAAATGAAGGTTATGTAAGTGTAGTTGTCCCACCCTAGATCCGGGTGGGCAATTTCCAGATTACAAATGTCATGTTGACCTTATTGGAGCAAAGAGGGTACTTCACAGGCGCTTCTCATCAGAATTCATATAAATATCTAAAGAGCTTTGTGGATACCTGCTGGGGAAGCAAACAGCCAAATGTGTCGGAGGATGCATTGAGACTGAGATTGTTCCCTTTTTCACTTAGAGGGAAAGCTTTGGACTGGCTCGAAAGACTCCCCAACCATTCCATCAGTACGTGGGATGAGTTGGCCGACAATTTTATAGCCAAGTTTTTCTCACTGGGACATATGGCTGCATTAAGGGATGAGATCTTAGCTTTTAAACAGGAACCAAATGAACCCCTTCATGAAATCTGGGATAGATATAGAACTATGGTCAAGGAATGCCCTAAAAATGATATGACTGAAGCAATAATCCAATATCCATTTTATCAGGGTATAAACACGACCAATCAATGTGTGGTAAACCAGCTAGCAGGGGGTAATTTTATGAAGCTAGCTTATGCTGAAGCCTGTGATATTCTTGATGAGATGGCTGACACTTCCTCAGCCTGGTAGATTCGGGAAAATATTCCTCAAGGGGACCCTCATGTCATAAATCTTCACAAAGAACTTCAAGGCCACGGACAAGCCATAGCTGAGTTAACAATAACCATGAACCAGTTAGCCAAAGCACAACTTTAGAAGATTCAGGGACTAAAGCAAGTAAACACAATGGAATGAGTTAATCTATTAGTAAACAAGAGGAGACAGTCTGGTCAATAAATGCAAAGCAATAAAGATCAATATGAGCAAGGTAGTAGTGGTTACAACCAAGATGATAGGTATGGTGAGCAAAGTGAAGAGGTTTTGTATGCCAACAACTATCAAGGACAACGGGGTAATGCTCCAAATCAACAATGGAGATCACAAGGGAATAATCAGAATTGGTGCAACCAAGGCTAAGGAAATTGGAACAATAACAACAACTCCAACAATTGGGGAAACAACAACCACAATTGGGGTAACAATAGCAATTGGGGTGGCAACAACAACCAAAGGGTTGGAATAACAATAATCAAGGTAGTGGGGGCCAAGTTTTTAAAGGACTCCAATGTTTCAACAACCAAACAATCCACCTCCATTTCCATCCCAAGGTCCTAGCTCGTCCAACAATGAGATGGGACGGATTGAGTCAATGTTTGAGCAAATAATAAAGAAAAACATCGACTCCGATGCCCACTTAGCGTCCCATAATACTTCTATCCGCAATCTGGACATCAAACTTGGTCAGATTTTGTATGCTTTGACTCGCCCTAAAAGGGCACTACCTAGTGACACGGTAGTAAACCCAAAGGGTAGGAACAACACGGGCCATGCAATGGCGGTGACCATAAGGAGTGGTAGAAGTGGTGAAGTAAGTACCTCCAAGAAAAAGTAAGTTGTGAGTGATGATGTTGAAGTGCAAAATGACGATGATCCAATAGTTGATGCACAAGTGAGTGAAGATAAGTTAGATGGTGAGGTGAGAATTGATATTCATGACAATGAGAAGGAGACTCAAAATGACGTGAACCCGTCTAGGGAATACGTGATAGACATACCAGAAACGGTAATGCCTAAAACCAAGGATCCCTTGACAAGGACTCATCCACCTTACCCTCAAAGACTTGTAAAGTAGAAGAATGAAAACCAGTTCAAGAAGTTTATTGAGATGATGAAATGTTTTTCAATCAATGTGCCCTTGGTGGAAGCTCTTGAGCAAATGCCGGGATATGCCAAGTTTATGAAAGACTTGGTGACTAAAAAGAGATCTATGGATTGTGAGACCATCAAAATGACTCATCAAGTGAGTGCCATTGTGCACTCGATGGCTCCAAAGCTTGAGGATCCCGGTGCATTTACTATTCCATGTACCATTGGTAGTGCAGATTTTGCAAAGGCCTTGTGTGATTTGGGAGCAAGTATAAATTTGATGCCTTACTCTGTATTCAAAACTTTGGGTATTGGTCAACCGAGAGCTACTTCAATGAGATTGCAAATGGTGGATAGAACAATGAAGAAACCGCTTGGTATTATTGATGATGTTCTTGTCCGTGTTAACAAGTTTATTTTGCCTGTGGATTTTGTGATTCTCAACTGTAAAGTCGACTATGAGGTGCCGATAATATTGGGGAGGCCTTTCCTAGAAACAGGGAAGACATTGGTTGATGTGGAAGTAGGGGAGCTCACCTTCCGGGTAGGTGACGAAAAAGTTGTCTTCCACGTGTGCAAATCAATGAAGCAGCCAAATAGTACTGAGGTTTGTTCTTTTGTGGATCTGGTGACGGAGGTGATAGTTGATGAAACAAGTGTCATGATCAATGTGGAGGATCCTTTGGAAGCTATATTGTTGAACCATGATGTGACTGAGGATGAAGGCTTGGTAGAGTATGTCAATGCCTTGCAAGGAATGGGTTCTTACTCCTATGAGCCCCGTAAACTTTCCTTGGATCTTGAGAACAAAAAGACTCCACCAACAAAGACCTCAATCGAGGAACCTCCCGTATTGGAGTTGAAGCCTTTGCCTCCACACCTCAGGTATGAATTCTTAGGCACTCGTTCAAGTTTACATGTTATTCTTTCTATGTGCTTAACTAACATGCAGGTAGATGCTACCCTTGAGGTGATCCAATGAAGGAAGAAGGAAATTGGATGGACTCTAGCTGATATTCGAGGGATAAGCCCTGCATTTTGCATGCACAATATTATACTTGAGGATGATGCCAAACCCTCCGTGGAACATCAAAGGAGGTTGAACTAGGCTATGCAAGAGGTCATCAAGAAGGAAGTTATAAAGTGGCTAGATGCAGGGGTTGTATAACCCATCTCGGATAGTTCATGGACTTCACCGGTACAATGTGTGCCCAAAATATGGGGTTATGACAATGGTCCCAAATGAGCAAAATGAGTTGATCCCCACTAGGACTGTCACCGGATGTAGGGTATGCATGGACTACCGGAAGCTGAACAAAGTGACCCGCAAAGATCATTTTCCATTGCCCTTTCTTGACCAAATGCTAGATAGACTTGCTGGGCGTTCCTACTATTGCTTTTTGGATGGGTACTCAGGCTACAACCAGATCATGATTGCACTAGAGGACTAGGAGAAAACCACCTTCACATGTCCGTATGGCACCTTTGCATTCTCACTAATGCCATTTGGTCTGTGTAATGCACTAGCTACATTTCAGTGGTGCATGATGGCTATATTTACGGACATGGTGGAGGACTTCTTGGAAGTGTTCATGGATGATTTTAGTGTTGTGGGTGAGTCTTTTGATGAATGTTTGGGTAATCTTGACAAAGTGTTGGCCCGATGTGAAGAGATAAATCTAGTGCTTAATTGGAAAAAATGCCACTTTGTGGTTGAGGAGGGCATTGGCCTCGGCCATAAGATCTCAAAGAACGGTATTGAAGTGGACAAAGCAAATATTGAAGTGATTTCAAAACTCCCTCCTCCTACTTCCGTCAAAGGAGTGGGAGCTTTCTTGGGTATGCGGGGTTCTACCGAAGGTTCATCAAGGACTTCTCCAAGGTGGTGAATTCCTTGTGAAAACTGTTTGAAAAGGATGCAAAGTTTGTATTTAATAATGAATGCATGAAATCTTTTGAGCTTCTCAAGTATAGATTGACTACCACTCCCATCATCACCGCATCCAATTGGAGCTTGCCATTTGAGCTCATGTGTGATGCTAGTGACATTGCAGTAGGAGCGGTCTTAGGGCAAAAGGTGAACAAGATATTTCATCCGGTGTACTATGCAAGCAAAACTATGAATGATACCCAGGTTAATTATACGATGACGGAGAAAGAGTTGCTAGCAATTGTGTTTGCAATGGAAAAGTTTAGGCCTTATCTCATGGGTGCCAAAGTCATTGTTCATACGGATCACGCGACACTCCATTACTTGATGAGCAAAAGGACTCTAAAGCTAGATTGATGAGATGGGTTTTGTTGTTTCAAGAATTTGACCAAGAGATTGTTGATCGGAAAGGAAGTGAAAATCAAGTGGCGGACCACTTGTCCCGCTTGGAAGAGGAGGGGATACCCAAAGATGGTCTCGAAATTAATGATGCATTCCCAGATGAACAACTCCTCTTAGTGTCTTTGAATAATATGCCTTGGTTCGCCGATGTGGCTAATTTTCTTGTGACCAACATTGTTCCGAGTGAGCTCTCTTATAACTAAAGGAAGAAGCTTAAACGAGACAGCTTGGATTATTACTGGGCCGAGCCTTATCTTTTCAAGATTTGTAATGATGGTATGATCCGGAGATTTGTTCCGGAAGAGGAGAAAATGAGTATTCTTGATACTTGCCATTCCTCGCCCTACGGTGGTCATCATGGTGGGGCAAGAACTGCTTCAAAGGTTCTTAGCTGTGGTTTTTATTGGCCTACTCTGTATAAAGTTGTTGGTGATCTTGTCAAGAGATGTGATAAGTGTTAGAGAGTTGGTAGAATTTCCAAGAAGGATGGAATTCCTCTCACCAGTATTCTTGAGGTTGACATTTTTGACGTGTGGGGCATAGACTCCATGAGGCCTTTTGTGAGTTCATGTGGCAACACTTATATTCTGGTGGCCATTGATTATGTTTCCAAGTGGGTTGAGTCCGTGGCTTTGCCGAACAACGAAGCTCGGAGTGTGGTGGCGTTTCTCAAGAAAAATATCTTCATACGGTTTGGCACTCGTTGGGCAATCATCAGTGATGGGGGTTCTCATTTTTGCAATAGGGCATTTGACACCTTGCTTGCAAAGTATGATGTCAATCACAAGGTATCAACCCCTTATCATCTTCAGGTTAGTGGACAAGTTGAGGTCTCCAATAGGGAGATAAAGAGTATATTGTCAAAAACTGTCAATGCAAATAGGGCTGATTGGTGAAGGAAACTGGATGATGCTTTATGGGCTTACATGACTGCTTATAATACTCCAATTAGTTTGTCTCCGTACTGGTTGGTATTTGGGAAATCATGCCATCTTCCGGTTGAGTTAGAGCATAAGGCCATGTAGGCTTTGAAGTGGTTAAATCTTGAGTGGGATGTTGCAGCAAATCTCCGGGTAGAGCAACTCAATGAACTTGATAAGTTTAGGTTTCATGCATATTCTAGCTCATCCTTGTATAAGGAAAAGATGAAGTACTTACATGACAAATATGTCCGGAGCAAGGAATTCAAGGAGGGTGACTTGGTTCTCTTATTCAACTCTTGGTTACGACTGTTTTCGGGAAAGCACAAGTCAAAATGGAGTGGCCCTTTTGAAGTGATGCATGTAACTCCGTTTGGTGCTCTTGATTTGAAAAGCAAAAATGGTGAAATCTTCCGAGTTAATGGGCATCGACTAAAGCACTATCTTGGTAAATTTGATGGCAGCCACGTGGTGGCCTTGATCACTTTCAAATAATGATGGTAACATGCGTCATGCCGCGACTAACTGGTTGTGAGATCTGTGTAGGAATATTTGATGCAGTGCAGGATGAATACTGGAAAATTTGGCTAAGTATGCAATTGGACCGCATATCGCGCTCAAAATTCCGCGGTCAATGGAAGCTTTTTCGCTGGGGCGTGATTTGGTAGCGGAGGCGGACTTGAAAAGTCCAAAATATAACCTCTCTGAAGTTTCAATTGCGTCCGCGGTCAGCGGACTTTGTTCTGAGGCCGCGCTAGCTTTTCTGCTCTCAGAGGTATTATTGATCTTACAACTCTTCAAAACAGCCAAAAGCGCGGACCACGGTGGAATTCTGCGGCCACGCCAGGTGGGTCGGTGTGGGCCCTCAGTGTTTTAGTATAAATAGGAGGACCCTCCTCCTTTTACCCTTTTCACACCTTTCATTCTCACAAGAAATAACCTACTGTTCATCATCCTCCAATCTGTTACCAATATAATAGCACAAATCAGGAGTTAGTTTCCAACACACATCAAACAAGTGGTATGCTCAAATCATTGCATTGCTTTTATATTTTTACTTTTATTTTCTTTTAGTTTTAACTTCTTCTTTTTAATTAGGGTTTGATTAATCTCCATAATCTAGGAATTGATGTTAAAAATTCATATGGGTACTTGTTATGCGTGCCTAATTGGGGATAGGGTTGTTTATTTTACGACCTAATTGCCTAATTTGTATGCTAAGTGAAAATCCTAGAGTGCCCATTCTTTTTGAATTCTGCGGCCGCGACCTTAATTACGCAGTCAGCGTTCATATGCAGTGTTAGGTTTAAATTGATTTGCATTTCCGCGGTCTGTGATGGAATTTCCGCGGTCAGCGGCCTGCTTTACGCGGCCACGCTTCTTTTTTTTGCGGACAGTGGATTTTAAGTTCAGAGAATTTCCAAGTTGGGTCTGCGGCCGCATTCATTTTTTCACGGACAATGGTGCAGTTTTCACGGCCGTGCCCAAAATTTCGCTCTTAGCAGTGGTCAAACTTTAGATTCTGGGTACTCTGAACCCCAGTCTTTTGTGGCCACGTCCCTTTTTTCCGCTGTCCGCGGTTCCCATTCCACGGCCACGCTCCTTTTTCCAATGTCAGCGGACCTTTGCTTTTGGAAAACTGTCAACTTTTCATCTACCTTCCTTTAATGATTCTTTTAACAACAATACTAATGAGCCTTAACTGATTATGTATGCAGACAATGGTCCGATCTAGAGGTGCAGGTGATACACAAAAAGGGAGGGTTGAATCCTCCCAAGACAGGGGAAGAGGAGGCCAAGGAAGGACCAAATTACCACTAGTGGTCCAGAAATCTATAGGGAGTTGTGGAAAACCATCAAAGTTGTGGATAAAGCCGCATCCCATTCTGAAGAAAGTGAATATGTCCCTTCTTGGGAAGTTTCGGAAGGAGACTCAGTGCCAACCCATATTCTCGCAAACTTCCAAGGGAAATTCCAGTTGAGAGACGAGCCTACACCCCTTACTTCCTTTACTTCTTCTGAGTCATTTGATGGCTCAGATAAATGTAGTGAGTCTTCAACTTCAACTTCTCCACCTGCCACACCTTTCACCTCACCAATGGACCCTATTGATGTAGATGCTGAGATCCCTGACGACGGGAGAGGTGGTGACACCCAGACAGGAGGGTTGGAGAGATCAAGGAACCATGCAGTGTGGCAAGAATGTTTTGTGAGTGAGAAAGTCTACCACAAGTTTCAGGAGTGGTAGCCTCAGAGGTCACTTACATTTGAGAGGGTCTTCATTGAGCGAGATTGTGAGACCCAATATGTTTTTTTTCTCTCTTTTCTTACGTAATATACGTAACGTGGTGTGGTTATATTAGGTATATATGATTGGTTATAGCACATTGGGAGAGCAAGACTAAAAATGTGTGGTAATATAAAGGAACTAAGCTAAAGCTTTAAGTCAAAGGAATTCCTTAAACAAAGGTTCGTGGTTAAAGAAATGGCTCGGGTAGCACCCCACGCGTTCGGAAGGTTTAAGTTAACTTGCACCTATGGGATAAGACTAAGAGTGTCTAATATGCTAAGAATAATGTGTTATGAGGTATTATAATATTACACTGGTCACATGTTAAGTTTTGGAGTCAAGCAAGTTGAGAAATAAAGGTCGACAAAAGTTATCGTAAATTTCTCTAATAAATTTTTTAAACTTTGGGTCAAATGTATCAGACCATTTCTCCCAATATATAAAGAGTTATGGGACCCACAAGCTACAGAATCGAAGGTCTACGAGTCTAGTTTGCAAGAATTAAAGACTCACATCAAACCAACATTGGAGTAAAGAGTTATAACTGTTTTACCGCAGACTGTCCGGGTTGAAACCGGGTCACGAACCGGGTCGGGTCAAACAAGTGGTATAAGTCGGCAAATTCGACTTTTAAGACCTCAAAATATTTCATTTTAGTCCCAAAACAGTAAGCAAGCTGAAGAGAAGGTTCCATGGTGTTCTTGAGTGATTAATGTGCGTTTTTAATGATTTCAATCGTTAAAGTTGGCCCCCATGCCTAGAAACGCAATCTCCACGCTTTGCAATCGTTTCCCCCTTCTATTAGCTATGTTTGGAGCTATTCTTGGAAGATAGGAATTTTTTGTTCTTACTGGTTCTTCAGGATTTATACTTGGTTTGCCAAGGTAATCATCTTGGGAATCTTTTATGACCATTTTTACAAAGTTCTACGGACGTTTCGTCAAGTTAGGGTCATATGGAAAATCTGCCAATTTAAACTCAATTATGAACTGTTTATAGGTGCGTATAAGCTGCATATATATAGTGTTTGTGAAGCTTAGGACGTAAGGAACAACTTTCGTGAAGGAACTACAGGCATTCAGACGTTCGTTGGAAAGGTATGTTAAGGCTAAGCTCTGTCCTTCCTTTTAGCACGAATTCTAGAAATTCCTAAGACGTCAAATGTGATATTTTACTATTCTATTGCTAGAAAGACCTTCTGTGAAAGGCATTGGGATCATAGCTGAAGTATTTTCATGATACTATTAGGTTGATATTCCACTCATTCGGTTAAATAAGGTATTCGACATCCATATATGTCATTTTGTCGGCTTTCTTAACTATATGTCTATATCTATAAATTCTTATTCGTCTTTGGGTCGTGTGACTAACAAAAATAAAGG
The DNA here is from genome assembly GCF_000715075.1 of Nicotiana tabacum. Taxonomy (NCBI): domain Eukaryota; kingdom Viridiplantae; phylum Streptophyta; class Magnoliopsida; order Solanales; family Solanaceae; genus Nicotiana; species Nicotiana tabacum. Next base: position 30,306,123 of record NC_134090.1, on the reverse strand, counting down.
CATTTAGTATTTGCGATCAGTCTTTCTTCCTTGTTAAAGTGTATTTTAAAATCTCTAAAGTGACACGTCAATTTTCAAAAATCTCAAATATAATTTTTATGTTTAAACTACTAAAACACTTGATTTTTGAAATACATTCTTTTACTAAATATCAAGAAATCAGGTATAAGGACTAAGTGAAGCACCTTAAGTTTATTATGAATATCTTCAGAGTTAAGTTATCTTTCTAAAAGTCGAGTTAAGTTTTAAGCTTATTAAAAAAAAACATATAAGGTTCCACGAGACAATTGTATGCGATACGAAGGTGATTATGAGATTATGAGAATAAGAGTACCAATGAGCCAAGATTGGCTAAGTTCTTGTTATGGCCTATTATGTGCTTTCAAAGTTCATATCATACATGGTATATTATGCATGGACTTCGAGCTATAATCAGAGGTAAGGGGCCTATTTTCCCTGAAAAACTATATATATTGTACAGATGGCCACAGGTTGGCAATATGATACCGGTTAGCTACCGGGAGAGACCGCCATTGCTAGCATTTGGTTGGGTATGTCATGCATTTGCATCAATATATATGTATTCACAACATACGATTACACTAGCATACCATGCATATTTGATTACTATGAGCTCGGATGTCGGCCATGGAGGCTATCAGAGTTTCAGTGTTAGGTGGTATCTCTATTACTTTTTTTTCCATCAGTTATATATGATTCTACTCTATGCCTTACATACCAGTACATTTTTATTCGTACTAATGTTCCGTTGCCTGGGGACACTGCATTTTTGTTTCGTGCGTGCAGGTCCAGGTAGGGACTCTGATTGACCCCTCCGCTAGGATTTCGGGGTTAAGCGGTGAGTTGGTAAGCTTCACCTCTTCCTGGAGCTTTCATAGGATGGTTACTTTTGTTGTACAGTTTGGGTATAGTCGGGGCCTTGTCCCGACAGTGCTTATGACACTCTTAGAGGCTATTGTGGACACAATATTCTGGGTTTCTTTTTGCAGCTTTCAGTCTCTAGCCCATAGGCTTGGCATGTATATATATATGTGTAGGCATATATGTCTCCAATCGCAGCCTCATCGGCCGGCTAGTACTTTATTATTTTGGCTCGTCTACCTTTGTTTATATGGCTTATTGAGGGTGATGCATGCCCCCGTCACCGAGGTTGTGGAGTTGGCTTCTTTTCGACTACGTGATGTAGCTGTCCTATGGTATGAGGCATGGGAGAGATCTAGAGGACCTGATGCTCCGCTAGCAGAGTGGGAGGACTTCTCTGAGGCTTTTTAGCCCATTATTTGCCACGGAAGGTTCGGGAGGCCCGTCTTGACCAATTTCTTAGCCTGAAGCAGGGGGATATGAGTGTGAGGTATTATAGCCATAAGTTTAATTCTTTGGCGAGGTATGCACCAGATATCGTACATACCATGAGGTCTAGAGTTCATCATTATGTGGATGGTTTGGGGGATCATCTGATTAGAGACTGTAGGGTAGCATCCCTATCGGATGATGTTGATATTTCCCGCATACAGGCTTTCGCTCAGACTACAGAGGACCTTTCCCGTTGGATTCGTGATACTTGCAGGGATAGGGAGCAGTGTAAAAGGGCTCGTACTATTGGGTCTTATAGGGAGAAACTGGGTGACTTTAGGCCCCCACTCCATCAATATCCACCTTGGTCAGTAGGTAGTTTCCCACCACAGATGCAGGGCCAGCAGTTTGATCATTATATTCAGTCAGGACCGGGGCAGAGCTCAGGCGCCAGCCTGAGGGCCGTTGACAGGAGCGTTCCGCACAAATGAGACATCCTACTCCTCCATTTACTCAATGCGGTAAGCTGCACACTGGGCAGTGTAGACAGGGTTCGAGTGCATGTTATCATTGTGGGCAAACAAGACATTTTATTAGCCGGTGCTCGGGGTTAGGCAGAGGTGCACTAGCTCAGCCTTCAAGATCCACAACAGCCTTATCGCCCTAAGTCCGTGCTCCCCGACCAGGTTCACAGTTTACTCAAGGCCGTGGAGGGGGAGAGGTGGAGGAGACACCTCAAGTTCTAGTGGTTGCCAGAACTGCTTTTATGCACTCACAGACCGACAGGATTCAGAGGCATCCCCAGATGTTGTCATAGGTATATTGATAATAAATTCTCATGCCGTTTATGCATTGATAGATCTCGGTTCTACGTTTTCATATATTACTCCATTTATTGCTGGTAAGCTTGACATGAGATCTGAGTTGTTGCCATAGTCAGTTGAGGTGCCTACACCAGTTGGCATCTCTATTGTAGCTAATCATGTCTATCGAGGTTATACAGTGTTAATTAATGACCGTCCAACCTCTGTTGATTTAGTTGAATTGGTTATGCTAGACTTCAATGTCATTATGTGTATGGATTGGTTGGCAGCTTGTTATGCTAATATTGATTGTCGTGCAAAGTTGGTCCAATTTCATTTTCCTAGTGAGCTTGTCCTTGAATGGAAAGGTAATGCAGCCACACCCAAGGGTAAGTTTATTTCATACCTTAGGGCTAGGAAGTTTATTGCTAAAGGTTGTATATACCATCTGGTTCATGTCAGGGATATAGATAAGGAGCCAGCGACTCTTTAGTCGGTTCCTATTGTGAATGAATTCCCGACGGTATTCCCTGACGAGCTTCCAGGAATCCCCCCGAAAGGGAAATCGATTTCGCTATAGATTTGCTTCCTAATACGCAGCCTATATCCATTCCTCCCTATAGAATGGCTCCTGCAGAGCTAAGGGAATTGAAGGAATAACTAAAGGACTTACTCAATAAAGGCTTTATTAGGCTAAGTACATCCCCATGGGGTGCTCCGATGCTCTTTGTTCGAAAGAAAGATGGCTCCTTGCGTATGTGTATTGACTACAGGCAACTAAATAAAGTCACTATCAAGAATAAGCATCCTATTTCATGGATTGATGACTTTTTCGACCTATTACAAGGTGCCAAATGCTTTTCAAAGATTGACTTGTGATCCAGTTATCATCAGCTACGAGTCAGGGATATTGATATCCTAAAAACAACATTTAGGACGAGGTATGGCCATTTTGAATTCCTTGTCATGTCTTTCGGGCTTACAAATGCCCCAGCATCCTTTATGAATATTATGAACCGGGTATTCAAACCATTCTTGGATGAATTTGTGATTGCGTTTATTGACGACATCCTGATATATTCACGATCGGAAGTCGAGCATGCGGACCACTTGTGAGCTGTATTGCAGACTCTCCAGGACTACATGTTATATGCTAAATTTTCTAAATGTGAATTTTGGCTAACTTCTGTAGCTTTTCTTGGTCATGTTATTACCAGCGATGGTATCAAGTTTGATGGCCAAAAGATTGAAGTTGTGATGACTTGGCCGAGGCCCTTGAATCCGATAGAGGTTCATAGCTTTTTAAGCTTGGCAGGGTATTACCGAAGGTTTGTGGAGGGATTTTCCTCTATCTCTTCACCATTGACGAAACTAACACATAAGGGAGCTAAGTTTCAATGGACTAAGGCATGTGAACAAAGTTTTCATGAGCTAAAGAAAAGGCTTACGACGGCACATGTCTTGACTCTTCCAGATGGCACCGAGGTTTATGTTGTATATTGTGATGCCTCAAGAATTGTCCTAGGTTGTGTTCTTATGCAGCATGGTAAGGTTATCGCGTACGCCTCCAGACAGTTGCGGAAACATGAACAGAACTATCCTACGCACGATCTTGAGTTAGCCGCAGTTGTCTTCGCCCTAAAGATTTGGTGGCATTATCTATATGGGGTTCATATTGATGTTTTCACCGACCACCAGAGCCTTCAGTATTTATTTAAACAGAGGGAGCTGAACCTATGACAAAGAAGATGGCTAGATTTACTAAAGGACTATGATGTTGATATTCTATATCAACCCAGCAAACCTAATATTGTTGTTGATGCCCTTAGTCGGAAGTCCATGGGCAGTCTAAGCCATGTTGAAGTTGATAAGGTCAAGATGACCAAATATCTATGCCAGCTAGCTAGTTTGCAGGTGCATTTGGTAGACGCAGAGGGTGGACGCATTCTCGTTCAAAATACGGCAAATTCTTCTTTTGTTACTGAAGTGAAAGAGCGACAACACGAGGATCCTGAGCTTATAAAACTGAGGGAAAGTATTCCACAACAGCGACAACCTTTATTTGAGCTAACTGGAGATGGAGTCCTTAGATACCAAGGTCGCTTATGTATACCGACAGTCGGAGAGCTCCATGCCAAGATTATTTTGGAGGCCCATTATTCTAGATATGCAGTTCATCCCGAAGCGACAAAGATGTATTGAGACCTTCGACAGATCTATTGGTGGAATGGAATGAAAAAAGATATCACAGAGATGGTAGCGCAATGTCCCAACTGCCAGCAGGTTAAAGCTGAACATCAGAGGCTTGGAGGACTAACTCAGTATATTGAACTTCCATTATAGAAATGGGACATGATAAATATGGACTTCATCATTGGTTTGCCTCGCACTCCACGGAGGTATGATGCTATTTTGGTAATTATTGATAGGCTTACAAACTCTGCTCATTTTCTGCCAGTCAGGACGACATATTTAGCCGAGGATTATGCCAGGCTTTACATTCGAGAGATTGTTCGCCTTAACGGAGTGACATTATCTATTATCTTTGATCAAGGGGATCAATTTACAACATATTTTTGGAAATCTTTTCAGAAGTGTCTAGGCACGCAGGTAAATCTTAGCACCGCTTTTCATCCGCAAACTGATGGACAGGTAGAGCATACTATTTAGACAGTTGAGGATATATTACGTGCCTGCATTCTAGATTTTAAAGGAAGTTGGGATGATCATCTACCTCTTATTGAGTTTGCTTATAATAACAACTTCCAAGCTAGTATTCAGATGGCTCCTTACGAAGCACTACACGGGCGGAAGTATAGGTCGCCAATCGGTTGGTTCGAGGTCGGGGAGGCAGAGTTCCTAGGTCCTAATTTAGTCCAGCAAGCAATGGAAAAGGTAAAACTTCTTAGAGACCGGCTGCGTACAACATAAAGTTGGCAGAAGTCTTATGCAGATGTTTGACGATGAGACTTAGAGTTTGATGTAGAAGATTGGGTTTTCCTGAAAGTATCGCCTATGAAGGGCGTCATGCGATTTGGAAAGAAGGGGAAGCTCAGACCCAGGTATGTTGGACTATATAAGATTATTTGGAGGATTGGTAGGGTGGCGTACGAGCTTGATTTGCCTTCAGAATTGGAAGTAGTCCATCCTGTGTTTCATGTATCTATATTGCGGAAATGCATTGGAGATCCTTCACGTATTACGCCCATTGAGGATATTCACATTGCTGAAGACTTATCTTATGTAGAGGTACCAGTAGCTATTTTAGATCGGCAGGTAAGAAAGCTTCGAACTAAAGAAGTGGCTTCCATGAAAGTGTTATGGCAAAATAACAACATCGAGGAAATGACCTGGGAAGCTGAGGAGCAAATGAGGAAGAAGTAACCCACCTATTTACGACTTAAGGTGAATCGCATTTAAATAATTGGCAATTATTTCTTTACAGCAACTTAATTAGATTTTAAATGACTTGAAAGTGCAATTTAAATTTCTTATTGCGAGATAGTTATACGAAGCCTAGTAGTTGGAATCTTCAGAATTTGATTTATGTTTTGCAAATGTAACAAATATAGCCTCGCAAATAACGTATTATCGGAAAAGAAATGAAACCAAGGAATTGACTTGACCCATTCGAGGACGAATGTTCTTAGGGGGGGGGGGAGACTGTGAGACCCCGTGTGTTTTTTTTCTCTCTTCTCTTACGTAATATACGTAACGTGGCGTAGTTATATTAGATATATATGATTGGGTATAGCACATTGGGAGAATAAGACTGGAAATGTGTGGTAATATCAAGGAACTATCCTGGTTCTTCATGATTTATACTTGGTTTGCCAAGGTAATCATCTTGGGACTCTTTTATGACTGTTTTTACAAAGTTCTATGGACGATTCGTCAAGTTAGGGTCATATGGTAAATCTGCCGATTTAAACTCAATTATGAACTGTTTATAGGTGCGTATAAGCTGCATATATATAGTGTTTGTGAAGCTTAGGACGTAAGGAACAATTTTTGTGAAGGAACTACAGGCATTCAGACATTTGTTGGAAAGGTATGTTAAGGCTAAGCTCTGTCCTTCCTTTTAGCATGAATTCTGGGAAATTCCTAAGACATCAAATGTGATATTTTACTATTCTATTGCTAGAAAGACCTTCTGTTAAAGGCATTGGATTGTAGCTGAAGTATTTTCATGATGCTATTAGGTTGATATTCCACTCATTCGGTTAAATAAGGTATTCGACATCTATATATGTCTTTTTGTAGGCTTTCCTAACTATATGTCTATATATATGAATTCTTATTCGTCTTTGGGTCGTGTGACTAAAAAAAATAAAGGCATTTAGTATTTGTGATCAGTCCTTCTTCCTTGTTAAAGTGTATTTTAAAATCTCTAAAGTGACACACCGATTTCCAAAAATCTCAAATATAATTTTTACGTTTAAAGACAATTGTATGCGATACGAAGGTGATTATGAGATTATGAGAATAAGAGTACCAATGAGCCAAGATTGGCAAAGTTCTTGTTATGGCCTATTATATGCATTCAAAGTTCATATCATACAAGGCATATTACGCATGGACTTCAAGCTATAATCGAAGGTAAGGGGCCTATTTGCCCGAAAAACTCTATATATTGTACATATGGCCATAGGTTGGCAATATGATACCGGTTAGCTACCGGGAGAGACCGCCATTGCTAGCATTTGGTTGGGTATGTCATACATTTGCATCAATATATATGTATTCACGACATACGATTACACGAGCATACTATGCATATTTGATTGCTATGAAGTCGGATGTCGGCCATGGAGGCTATCAGAGTTTCAGTGTTAGGTGGTATCTCTATTACTTTTTTTTCCATCAGTTATATATGATTCTACTCTATGCCTTACATACCAGTACATTTTTATTCGTACTAATGTTCCGTTGCCTGGGGACACTGCATTTTTGTTTCGTGCGTGCAGGTCCAGGTAGGGACTCTGATTGACCCCTCCGCTAGGATTTCGGGGTTCAGCTGTGAGTTGGTAAGCTCCACCTCTTCCTGGAGCTTTCATAGGATGGTTACTTTTGTTGTACAGTTTGGGCATAGTCGGGGCCTTGTCCCGACAGTGCTTATACATTCTTAGAGGCTATTGTGGTATTACACCCCAAGTTTTCATATGTGAGAGTACGTCGTAAGTCATTGATGTAAGCTCGGAAATGAGATTCTATTTGGAAGAAAATAAAGTAAGTTAATCATGTTACCTTGGAGGTTACAAATATTTAAGATCATGAATAATGAGTACCAAGAGGGTTGGAAATCTTAGAAGCTAAACCAATTGAAGAAAATAAGTTTCGTCGAAAGTCGACAAGTTTCGAATGTTATAACATGTACTTTGGGGTGAGACTAGGGTTATTAACATGATAAGGAGGTTATTCTATGAGTTATTTAGTCGTATGATATTCATTTTCTACATTGTGAAGGCAAGCAAGTTGTGGAACAAGAGTTGGCAAAGGTCATCACAAGTTACATTCATAAATTTGCTGAAATTTAGGTCAAATGTATCTGAGAATTTCTCCAAATATACTTGGAATCATGGGGTTTTCTACCTACCAAATTGAAGGTCTATGAGTCTAGTTTCTAACTCATTAAACCGTTTGTCAATACGATATCGGAGTAGAGAGATATTTGCATTTTCGCGAGACCGCGCAAGTAGCTCCCAATGGGACCCACTTAGGCGATGTTGACCTACTTCAATTTATAAACGATTTGGACGCCTATTTTTGCTAATTTTTCAACTAAAATTCGTCTCCAAACTTCTCCTAACCCTCCTAAACATATACCACAAGGGTTTGAAGTGATTACACCATATTTCAACATCAAAACTTAGTTCTAGTGAAGAACAACACCTCTTTGAGGTTGTGTTGTCATTGAGGATTGTTGTGGGCTGTATTTGGATGAAATTCTAAGTTTTTGCTGATTTCTAAGGTGAGTATAACATCCTACTAATTGTGCTTAAGCTTGATTAGATGTTGGTTAAGTTGTTAGGATGATAAACTACAAGATAATACTTGGATTAGCTTAAGTCACTTCTATGGTGTTGTATTGCTATTAAGGGTTGTTGTAAACTAAATATAACTTGGATTTTGACTTGAAGTTACTGTATAAGGTATGTATATTGTGATCTTTCTTATGCCTGAGGTTATCTTGATGTTGATTAAGTTAAATGGATGGGCTAGACATGAACTAGTGAATAAAGTTGCTAATTGAGGACAGTTGAAGTTGTGGATTATTTTAGTTGTTATAAATATATGGTATAAGGCTGGAATCATTGATTAATGACTTCATTATCATGTTAATGATACTTTTATGTTGAAGTAAGAAGTCTATAAGGATTGATAAAGGGTATACATATTCCAATCGGAGCTTGCCGCTCGTCGTAATGTAGTTGTGACTTGTTGTTGTTATATGGTGTCTTGATATTGATAATTATGTATTGATGGATTGCTCTGGTAATTGTTGTTGGTATATAGTATTGGAGGATGCCCTTGTTACAAGGGAGATGCTGCCCAAATTTACGTAAACGAGCTACTAGCTTAAGTTATAGACTTAGCCTTTGCTCAGCACTAATTTTGAATCTCCTTATACTATGATAGATTGAGTTGACTAGTTTGAAGAGTTGCTTGGAAGGGATTAGGGACTCAACGGGTTTAAGGTATGTTAAGGCACTTTCTTCTTTTTTTTGGCATGATCTAAAATGAAATGAACATAAACGGTACGCTAATTCATAACGGATCTACTCCTAGAAACTAAGGTTGTCCATGTTGTTATTTCCCTATAAAGTTATTCTAAACAAGTGTGTATGATCCTTAAATCCCACTAAGGTTCATATTGATGGTAGGGATGTCCATAATGTTAATCGAAGGTGCAATGACCTTACATCACTCCGAAAGGGTTAGAACGTGATTCCATGAGTCGAGCATGCATGATATATATGTATCTATTTTACTCTACCGAGCCGCGCTATAGTCGGCCGGGTACGACACCTATTGTGCAACCACTGATCAGTTGGTTTACCGAGCTCCACGTGGCCGGGTACGATTCTACCGAACTTTATGATGGTCGGGTACGCTTTTACCGAGTCCTCTTTGAGGCCGGGAACGATATGATGATGATGATGCCCACAGAGGCGAATGTTTTAAAAAGTTTATGTATATATATGTATTATGCATTTCATATCAGTAACCCCAGAGGCACTCTGATGTTACATGTTGTATCTCCTCTATCTCTCTCTTTACATTACCGTTCTTGTTTATGCTTTCCTGCCTAACATACTCGGTACTTTATTCGTACTGACGTCCCTTTTGCCTGGGGACGCTACATTTCATGCTCGCAGGTCTCGATTGATAGGTTGACAGTCCTCCAGTAGGCTATCATCTCAGCGAAGGTGTTGGTACACTTCACTTGCTCCGGAGTTGCCTATTTGGTCAGTATGCTTTGGATATGTATTGATTGGTATGGCGGGGACCTGTCCCGACCTTTATGATTTTATGTACTCTTAGAGGCTTGTAGACAGATGTCAGGTGTATGGATACTTGTATGGCCTTGTCGGCCTATGTTTCGAGTTTACTAATGGTCATGTCGGCCTTATAGGCCCGTATGTCACATATATTAGTTTGTATATCATGTTGGGTCTTCATATGTTGAGTATTCCCTTATGTTTTATTCTTGTTATCTCATGACGGGTTTTCTAGCTCATTTACTCATGATAACATGATAAGAAAGATATGTTACGTTGGTACTCGGTTGAGTAAGGCACCGGGTGCCCGTCGCGGCCCTTCGGTTTGGGTCGTGACAGAAGTGGTATCAGAGCAGTTCTGTCCTAGGGAGTCTACAAGCCGTGTCTAGTAGAGTCTTGTTTATGGGTGTGTTGTGCACCACACTTATAAGCAGGAGGATACAGGGCATTTAGGTCTGTCACTCTTTCTTCTTACTCTAGATCGTGCAGTAGATCTCAGTTGTAAGAATTCAAACTCCTAAATTCGACTTTAGTCATAATATAACGATACCTACATCCACAAAGACAGTTGGTAAGAGATTACATCAAAGACAGTTGTGGATGTGGAGGAGTTGAGTCAGAGGAACTCGATTTCACATCATACTTATGAGTAAATATGAGGTCTTCAACTGATCATGTGTGTACTAAGATGTGTATGCTTCTTAATAAGGAGCCTTAAGGCAAGGATATCAATTCACGAATATGGTGAAAATCTATGAGGAATTCAGAAGCTAGATACAAGTTTTAACAAGTAAAAGAAGTAAGGTGAAGAGGGGTACGAGGCACCCAGATAATGAAGATTATCAATATTTTCAAATCAGGCAGAGAAATATAAGCATTTTGGTACCTTCATCAATGACAGAGGTAAGTACAATTGGCCACACCCATCTCAGTTATGTTCTATGGGAGTTAACAGATATTATTCAAGAGAAAGATGGGATATCAGGATCCAGTTGGAGTTAGAGTAACCCAAAAATTGTGGATAGGTTGTTATCATTAACTAACGTTTCTGAAAGATGGTGCAAATGTGGTAATAGATCTCCTTCTAAGACACCCAGATGGTGAACTCTAGAGTAGTACAATCAGATACGAATACTGGAATATTTAAAAATTTCAGAAGATAGGCAGTGGGATCCTAGAGGGGACAAATATTTACCTTAGTATGACTCTAGCCCCGAGTAAGAAAAAAAGAATGTTAGGCATTCCCAAGAGCCAGTGAGATGAAGTTAGGGGAGCTTATAGGGAAAGAACTTTTTGTTGAAGTTTTCAGAATAAAGTGATAAACAAAAAAAATATTATCCGGAGAATAAGAAGAAAATAAATGAAGCATCATGAGTAAGATGTGATATATGGGTGATAACAGTAAATCAAAATATGACACGATGACAGAGTCTATAGTCAAGTGAAGGAAAATACATGAGGTGACAAGCCTTAAGGCAATAAAAGAGTATAAGCCATAAAGTCATATTCTTATTTCGAGAACTGAGATGGTGACTTCAACGTGATTACCAGGAGGAAAGGTTAGACCCCAGAGTAATAAAAATCAGTATGGGCTGGTGAACAAGATAAAACCGAACATGAATTAGGGACCGGAGGATTTGATAATGGTCGACATCGTGAGAATTTCAAAGATCGTGCTCCAACAATAATAGAATAGACAACAGACGAATAACCTTTAAAGGTTATTTAGGAAGTCGCTTACCTAAAGCAAGCACTCTGAGCAGAGTTAATCTTAAGGGACTAAGTGTGCCAGTTACCGTAGGTGTCACCTTCGTGAGTAAGAAATTTAGTTATCCATAGTACAGAAGGTTACCATAAGGTGATTAAGGTTCATTGATAATGTGAAAAGACGCCAAATATGAAAAGGTAAAACAACTATAGTTAGATCGTCGTAGTACTAAATCTTAATACTCCCCTAAAGGGGGGAATATGGTGTGATATGATATTAAGTCAGAGTTAAGCGGTTCAGTTAACTATGAAATGGTAAAGAAAGAATGTGGTAAAAAGGAGAAAGGGATGATGTTGCATTTATTCAGTTCCTGCAGATATGTTGCGACTCCAGAATATTATACAAGCACGACACCGGGGAGAGGCAGTAAAAGTTTCCGGCCAGGATGTTATTGATAAATAAGTGTGAATGGACACTTGATACATCAGGAGCTAGTGGTGAGAGATAAGTTAAGACAAAGGATATATCCCAAGAGGGATTATGCAGAATATATATATATATATATATGAGAATGGACCAACGAGTAATTAGTAGTTGATTCAGGAAGAGCCCAGTTATGGCTAGACAAGAGGTCACAGATAAATCAATAGATCATGCAAGATAAATGTAGTGAATCGCAGCATAGGGAATTCAGTCTCGCAGATATGAGATCACAATCATTTGAAAAAATTTCTGATAGGAGTTGAGGCAGTTAAAGGTACCATTTTTAAGGTTTATGAAAATAAGAGAGAGTGCCACTAAGGAGACAATAAAAATTTGAGCTTAGAAGTAACCCTACGATCACAAAGGCATAAATTTATGTAGCTAAGGATTATTATAGGCGAGTAAGAATAACGAAAATTACCTTCGGGTGTACGATATATCAAGCTCGCAACTTTACAAGAGCTAGAAGGTCTGCCTAAGTACTATAATGAAAGACTAGCTGAGGAAATAAGGAAGAAGGTTTCCACCTAAGCAAAGTGAGCTAAAGAGTAAATGATCCTGTAACAACAGTCTCACTACAATATTGTATACACTCCATAAGAAAGTGGCACCTATCATGGCTAATGAATGGTAAAAAAAAGTCATCAAAGGTGATGTTTGAGATCATATGAGGTACATGAAATTATAGTATTCGTGGGCAAAATGACAAGCCAAGTATTCATGCAACAAGTGATAGAACGACCAGTAAAAGTAATTGCTAACATTTAAGGACAACTGAGAAGGCACGAAAGGAAATTTATGGTGCTAGCAAGTTGAAGGAAGGTTGGGAGTAGTATAAATAGATCGGTGTAGGTCCTAAGGTAAAGTATTGTAGAGCAACAAGATTTTAGGTAGATAGGAGTAAGGATATGAAAAGGTGAGTGAGAAGGTGACGAGAATATGTATGTCCTCGGGATTAAACCCATCAAAACAAGGGAGCTGATGATTTCCATATGTAATAAAAAGCTCGGTACAACCTGAATGAACACAGAGGAGTCTGAGACTAGGTGCATTTAGAAGAGATGGAATGCTGCCCTGGCAGTAGAATAAGGGTGTAATTATGATAGATAAGAGGATGATGCTTAGGCCTTTGATTGAGTAATGATTTAACGAGAAAGGGATTTCATTAATTGCACGGGATTAGAATACCCCCATAAGATGAATCGCATTGGGATGCAATGAAATACGGTTATTGAAGTATAGTATTATCCCTAGGTAGATCAGGAAAATCACTTCATATGTTCCCCGATAAGATGTGAGCCCTAGTGACAGTGTATTACGTAAGAGGTTGCAAGTTATCAGTGATAGATTATAGATCAACATTAAGGTGAATAAACAATAGATGGGTACAAGTTCCAAAGTTCGAGATGAGATTTGTTTGTTATTCTTAGATGAATAATAATGAGGAAGCACTAAAGGACTTATATTTATACATATAGGATAAGCAGCGAGAGAGTAACTTGGAGTTGGGTAGCAAACCTCAGTAATAATAAATCGAAGTAAGTTTTATGGTATAGTATAACCTACCTAGATGTAGTAAATCCATAAGGATAGATATACAAGGATATGAAACAAGAGATAGAAATAGTCTTAAGTTCGATAAAGTACCAAGCGAAAGACATCAGTACACCTATAGATGCCTAGAGGGACAGCTTGTCATAATTCTGTATATGTTCATAAAGTGAGGCTTAGAGATTGGCTAAAAGATGGAGGAAAAAGAGAAGACGAGTCGCTAGGCGCTCATACAAGGACACAGTCGTACATACTGCATGACATAAGGTATCAAATGTTACGATGTTGGAAGAATTCCAACCACATGTCATGGTGTGACAAAGAGGCCTAAAAGGGGGGAATGCCCAAGCGTTTGGATTTATTCACAAAACAGTTGCTTAGATGGATAGATGAGCATTAAAGTATTCGTAAGAGCCATAGTTTATGAAACGGATAAGCGCATCAGTCAACATTCGAGGACGAATATTCCAAAGGGGGGGGAATGATATTACACCCCAAGTTTTCATACGTGAGAGTACGTCATAAGTCATTGATGTAAGCTCGGAAATGAGATTCTATTTGGAAGAAAATAAAGTAAGTTAATCATGTTACCTTGGAGGTTACAAATATTTAAGATCATGAATAATGAGTACCAAGAGGGTTGGAAATCTTAGAAGCTAAACCAATTGAAGAAAATAAGTTTCGTCGAAAGTCGACAAGTTTCGAATGTTATAACATGTACTTTGGGGTGAGACTAGGGTTATTAACATGATAAGGAGGTTATTCTATGAGTTATTTTAGTCGTATGATATTCATTTTCTACATTGTGAAGGCAAGCAAGTTGTGTAACAAGAGTTGGCAAAGGTCATCACAAGTTACATTCATAAATTTGCTGAAATTTAGGTCAAATGTATCTGAGACTTTCTCCCAATATACTTGGAATCATGGGGTTTTCTACCTACAAAATTGAAGATATACGAGTCTAGTTTCTAACTCATTAAACCGTTTGTCAATACGATATCGGAGTAGAGAGATATTTGCATTTTTCGCGAGACCGCGCAAGTAGCTCCCAATGGGACCCACTTAGGCGATGTTGACCTACTTCAATTTATAAACGATTTGGACGCCTATTTTTGCTAATTTTTCAAATAAAATTCGTCTCCAAACCTCTACTAACCCTCATAAACATATACCACAAGGGTTTGAAGTAATTCCAAAGTGATTACACCATATTTCAACATCAAAACTTAGTTCTAGTGAAGAACAACACCTCTTTGAGGTTGTGTTATCATTGAGGATTGTTGTGGGCTGTATTTGGATGAAATTCTAAGTTGGTGATGCTTTCTAAGGTGATTATAACAGCCTACTAATTGTGCTTAAGCTTTATTAGATGTTGGTTAAGTTGTTAGGATGATAAACTACAAGATAATACTTGGATTAACTTAAGTCACTTCTATGGTGTTGTATTGCTATTAAGGGTTGTTGTAAACTGAATATAACTTGGATTTTGACTTGAAGTTACTGTATAAGGTATTTATATTGTGATCTTTATTATGCCTAAGGTTATCTTGATGTTGATTAAGTTAAATAGATGGGCTAGACATGAACTAGTGAATAAAGTTGCTAATTGAGGACAGTTGAAGTTGTGGATTATTTTCGTTGTTATAAATATATGGTATAAGGCTGGAATCATTGATTAATGAATTCATTATCATGTTAATGATACTTTTATGTTGAAGTAAGAAGTCTATAAGGATTGATAAGGGGTATACGGATTCCAATCGGAGCTTGCCGCTCGTCGTAATGTAGTTGTGACTTGTTGTTGTTATATGGTGTCTTGATATTGATAATTATGTATTGATGGATTGCTCTGGTAATTGTTGTTGGTATATGGTATTGGAGGAGGACCTTGTTACAAGGGAGATGCTGCCCAAATTTACGTAAACGAGCTACTAGCTTAAGTTATAGACTTAGCCTTTGCTCAGCACTGATTTTGAATCTCCTTATACTATGATAGATTGAGTTGACTAGTTTGAAGAGTTGCTTGGAAGGGATTAGGGACTCAACGGGTTTAAGGTATGTTAAGGCACTTTCTTCTTTTTTTTGGCATGATCTAAAATGAAATGAACATAAACGGTACGCTAATTCATAACGGATCTACTCCTAGAAACTAAGGTTGTCCATGTTGTTATTTCCCTATAAAGTTATTCTAAACAAGTGTGTATGATCCTTAAATCCCACTAAGGTTCATATTGGTGGTAGGGATGTCCATAATGTTAATCGAAGGTGCAATGACCTTACATCACTCCGAAAGGGTTAGAACGTGATTCCATGAGTCGAGCATGCATGATATATATGTATCTATTTTACTCTACCGAGCCGCGCTATAGTCGGCCGGGTATGGCACCTATTGTGCAACCACTGATCAGTTGGTTTACCGAGCTCCACGTGGCCGGGTACGATTCTACCGAACCTTATGATGGTCGGGTACGCTTTTATCGAGTCCTCTTTGAGGCCGGGTACGATATGATGATGATGATGCCCATAGAGGCGAATGTTTTAAAAAGTTTATGTATATATATGTATTATGCATTTCATATCATAGAGAGGCACTATGATGTTACATGTTGTATCTCCTCTATCTCTCTCTTTACATTACCGTTCTTGTTTATGCTTTCCTGCCTAACATACTCGGTACTTTATTCGTACTGACGTCCTTTTTGCCTGGGGACGCTGCATTTCATGCCCGCAGGTCTCGATGGATAGGTTGACAGTCCTCCAGTAGGCTATCAGCTCAGCGAAGGTGTTGGTACACTCCACTTGCTCCGGAGTTGCCTATTTGGTCAGTATGCTTTGGATATGTATTGATTGGTATGGCGGGGCCCTGTCCCGACCTTTATGATTTTATGTACTCTTAGAGGCTTGTAGACAGATATCAGGTGTATGGATACTTGTATGTCCTTGTCGGCCTATGTTTCGAGTTTACTAATGGTCATGTCGGCCTTATAGGCCCGTATGTCACATATATTAGTTTGTATATCATGTTGGGTCTTCATATATTGAGTATTCCCTTATGTTTTATTCTTTTTATCTCATGACTGATTTTCTGGCTCATTTACTCATGATAACATGATAAGAAAGATATGTTACATTGGTACTCGGTTGAGTAAATTACCGGGTGCCCGTCGCGGCCCTTCGGTTTGAGTCGTGACATGTGGACACAGTATTCTGGGTTTCTTTTTGCAGCTTTCAGTCTCTAGCCCATAGGCTTGGCATGTATATATATGTGTGTAGGCATGTATGTCTCCAATCGCGGCCTCGTCGGCCAGCTAGTACTTTATTATTTTGGCTCGTCTACCTTTGTTTATATGGCTTATTGTTATTCAGGCCATGACCTTAATGGTCCAGGCTTAGTATTTCAGATGTTGTGCTGCCTGATCTGTTGGGCCCCCAGTTTAGTTAGCTAGTAGTTTTAGTGGCTAACTCGATCAAATTCAGTATTGAGTGCCAGTCGTGTCTCCCCTAGTTTGGGGCGTGACAGAGATCTGCTACCCCACACCCTTAATGTCAAGAGGCACTTCAATGAGAGAGTGGGGTGGCAGTTCTTCACCAGCAACTTACCAGATGCCAATGAACACTTGGTCTAGGAATTTTACGTTAATGTCACCCAAATCAAAAAGGGCACATTTTTTACCAAAGTCCGGAACAAGAAGATTAAGTTTGATGGTAAGACCTTAAATTACTATACTAGGTTCAATGACAATGATGAGTCCTTGTATCTTGAGAAGGTGGCTATGGATGAGTTAGCCCGCCTTTGGCTTGCATCGGTGACTGCTCTTCCTGGGACTACTCCATCTTGGCTGACACCTGGGGTCCCGATCTACAAGAACACTTTGAGCTTCTAGGTGAAGGGGTGTAAAAATTTTGTGTGCAGTCGGTTAGACCCTACTACGCATGACAGTGATATGCCGGTCTCTCGGGCTGTTATTGTGGGGGCTATGATGGTAGGGTACCCGATCGACATCGGGAATATTATGGCCAAGGTGATTACTAGAGTGGTTGGTAAGGATGAGAGCTCATATCCTTTCCCAAACTTCCTCACCATGTACCTGGAGGATCAGGAAGTTGAAGGAAGGGACTATGACACTAAAGTGAAACAAAGAGGCCATTTTCATGGTACAACCTTTAGGGTCCGGACAACCCCAAGTCCAAGGGCAAAGCAACCACTTCCACTGGCCAGTCTGATGAGACAGGGGTGGTGGCCACTAGTTCCGATCCTTCCACTGCCATGCCACATCCTCCCTCCGGACCATCTACTTCTATGCCTTCTTCAGTGCCTTTCTCATCAGCATACCCTCTGACTGGACTAAGGGTTAATTAGACTCTTTCTAGCATCAACAACTAGATGCAGGCAGCCACATTAAAGTTGTCTGTCCTATCCATCACAATGGCAGCTCAGTTAGTTCCAGCACAACCTCAGGTGCCTGCTTCAGTGGAGAAATTGCTAAAGGAGCTTCTGGACAACAAGAAAAAGCTCCTTGATAACTTTATGGCCACTTTGGATGCTCAGGGAAAAGCAATCAAGGAATTGAGCAAATAAACGAAGAAGATGAAGAAGACTCGGGCCTCAAAGGAGTCAGTAAAGTTGCTGAGCAAGGAGGTTGAGAAGATTAGATCAGCTGGAGACATTCCATTGGACTTACTCTTGGAGGAGCCAGTTCTAGCAGCTCAGGCAACACAAGCACCAAAGCAGAAAGCTGACATAGAGCCCATGAGGAGAGGGGCGATCCAACTCTCTACCCTTCCCCTATTTTACTTTTTCTGATATCATTGAGGACAATGCTAATTTTTTTTTTGGGGTGGGGGGGGGGGGAGGGCTTATTTTGATGATGATTTGGATAATTGGTCTTTAATAACCTTGATACTATTTCTTTTCTTTATTTTTTTTATTTATCGTACTTTATTTTCGTACTTTTGGTATGTATATATTCATTCCCCTTTTATGTATATTCACCTCAATCCCCTATTGTACATATTCAGTTTACTTTCCATGGTTTACTTTATAACTTCTTTTGAATTTTTCCTTAATGGCGTAGCTTCTTATTTCAATTAGTAGTTTCTTTTTAAATTTATAACTTCTTACTTTTATAAGTTTTCGTGATCAATAAGCCTTTGGTTTTCTTAATGTCACGATTCTTTCCAAAGGTGGAATTTGTGTGAACCGGGTGGCTCTTCCCGATGATAGATGGAATGACAACCTTCTTAAAGGTTTGAGTCCGTTTTCTTTATGTTTTTGTGTAAATAGTAGTAATGAATAAAAGTATCTCAGACAAAGCTTCACTTGGGCCTAACACATTTACCTTTAACCTTATGGTTAGAAACAAATTGATGTGCAAAGAATGGTGCTAGTTATGACCTTTAGACTCTTGTATTGACTAAACAATCATCGAATGGTTTTTCGGGGCCATTCATGTTGCTCTATCTTAGCTAGGGTTGTTGTGGGCCCTCGACTCTGTTCTCTTTAGCAATCCTACAGCTTGTGAGATGAGGTATTGATTTGCAAGTCCAAGTCTCATGCCTATAAGTCTAGAACTTGCCCTTAATGTTTGTCTAGACGAAATTCTAAGTATAACTCGATTTGAGAAATGATAATAGGCTCTACTTGACCCAAATTGAAACTTGAAAGCATCCACAACCCACAAAATATGATATCCCTAGTCAAACCCATTGAGCCAAAGCCCTTGTTCTTTCAATAACCATGATACATGCCTTTATCCGTTCTAAAATGACCCTCTCTTGGCACTCGGTCTTTCCTTAGCACAATTGGCAAAAGCATAAGTTTGGGGAGAGAGACAAGAAATGCAAAAGTGATAAAAGGTACAAAATGAAGAAAAGCGATGGCAAAAGAAAAAGAAAGAAAAGCTAAAAAGTCAAAAAAAAGTAAATAATATAGAAAAATGAAGGGATTCAATAAAAGCAATGATGAAAGGCTTGGAATGATTAGAAAGGAGAAAAATGATTGTCATAAATAAGAAAGAGTGATAGTGTGTCTCTCTAGTCCCCTAAGGAAAAAGAAAATGACTCAAAGAGTCAAGAAAGTGTGAGCCGAAATGAGAAAAAGAAGTGCTTAAGGAAAGATGAAACTTTCATAGACCGATATATCCTAACTTGAACCAAAAGCCTTCATTACATTCCCGCAAAAGCCCTACATGATTTCAAGTTGAGTGAGCTTACATTAGTGGTGATTCGCATAAGGGGCAAGCTTATGGTACTTAGAGCCGGACTTGTGACCTTCCTTTGAGAGAGATGAGTGTACTTCTCCACAATCCTTGTTCTGAGTGCTATAATATAAAGTGAGATTTGCTTATGGAGAGTAGAGGAGAAAGAGTTTGGGTTCTACAATGACCTACGTAATAGAGCGAGGTTCCTTGATGATTTAAGTCAACTCTTTATGCTCTTGTGTCGCACTAGAGCCATGGTGCTAAAAAGGTTGTGTGTTGTTGATAATACATTTGTGTTGATGGTAATTGCTAGTCCCAATTGATGCTTGATGAAGTCACCTTAGAACAGCTGAAATTTTCCTTTCTTTTATCTTGTGGAGGTGGGAATTACTTTGTTTACTCGAGGACAAACAAAAGTTTAAGTTTGGGGGAGTTGATAACTATGGATTCTAGCCTATCTTATGCTCTCTTTTGCTTAGATTTTGGATAAAAAATGTGTAAAAATATTCCCGAAAACTGACTTATTGTGCTTGTTTGCAGGGTTTGGTCAAAATGAGGTAAGAAAGCCATAATCAACTCATGAAGGATTTAAAATTGCACAAGTTCAAAGCTGAGATAAAAGCGCTGACCGCGAAGGAAAAGAGCGGCCGCGAAAGTTCCATCGCTAAAGCAGTCATAATTACGCAATCCGCAGAATTAGGATTCAGAGAAGTTATTTTGGGTACAACAGAGACCGCTGACCGCGATGAAATAGCACGGTCGCAGAATACCTGGCGCGACCATGGTGGTAATTCCGTTGAGGGCAAGATAGAGAATCAGAGACCTTGCAATATGAGCTCAAATGAGGCACACGGTCTGCGAACATTTTACGCGGTCGCGACAGAAGCCAACGCTGATGCGGTAGACTTTATGCTGTCCGTGAAACTTAGCTCAGTTCCAGTCCAAAATTGAAGAAACGCGGTTCGCGCTTGTTTTTGAGCGATCGCGAAAGTCCATTCGCTGAGGCGCTCAGTGTTTCGCTGATAGTGGAACCTCCATAGGGGCATTTTTGTCCATATTTTAGCTGTGTATAAATAGATATTTTTTACATTTTTAGGGTATCTTTTGTATTAGGGAGCTCGTGAACAACCGTATTTTACCATTTAGAGTAATTTTAGAGAAGCTTTAGCTTATATTCTTAGATTTTATTCTTGTAATCAACTTTTATGGCTTATATTTCATCTTCATCTTTGATTTCTACCTTTATTATGAGTAGCTAAACCCATTAGGTAGGGTTGTGACCTAACCCTAGTGTGGGTATTTAATGGATCTTCAATTTTAGGGCATAATTGTTTATGTGTTAGTGATATTTAGCTTGATTTATGCTTTAATTGTAGAATTGGTGGTTGCAAACACTGATTCGTGCCTTTATGACTTAGACTCTTCTTGAGAAAGAGAGACTAAGTCTAGGAAAATTAGGCTAACAAGGAATTAGGATGCATTCAAAAGATTGATATCCCAAACTAAAGAGTTAAACCTAGAGATAGTAATACCCGACTTGAGTTAATTTTACTTGCATTGTTTGAACACCCAATTAGGCTCGAGAAAGCCAATTAGGGCAAAGTCACTCAAACTACCGAGAGGTATAGAGTGTGTAATTATGTGTAAAGTTTATATCACGACCCCAAATATATCAAGCTTGTCCTAAATTTGGATCCCATTAGATATTCGCCTAGGTGTAAGTCACTTCCCTAGTGCTTTTTATCAATTGAGAAAACTCTTACAAAAACATTGTACTTAGATTATTTTCAGCAGTCAATAGCATTAAAAGCAGAATAGAAACAAATTTAAGCATGGTTAGAAGTGCAATTCAAAGCAACACGCATAGCTAGATTAGATAGAAACCCAACTCCTAACCAATATTAACTCCTTGTGAAAATCGATCCCTACCTTTCGGGTAAAAGCTGCATCGACCACTCCTTTCCATTATATAGTGGTGCAAGGTTGGATTCGATCACTTTTTGTGGCCTTATTTTGATGATGATTTGGATAATTGGCCTTTAGTAACCTTGATACTATTTCTTTTCTTTATTTTTTTACTTATCATACTTTATTTTCGTACTTTTGGTATGTATATAAAGTTAGCTTTTTATGTATATATTCATTCCCCTTTTATGTATATTCGTCTCAATCCCTTATTGTTCATATTCATTTTACTTTCCATAGTTTACTTTATAACTTTGGAAATTTTCCTTAGTAGTGTAGCTTCTTATTTCATTTAGTAGTTTCTTTTTCAATTTGCAGCTTCTTAATTTTAAAAGTTTTCGTGATCAATAAGCCTTTAGTTTTCTTAATATCACGGTTCTTTTCAAAGGTGGAATTTGTGTGAACCGGGTGGCTCTTCCCGATGATGGATGACATGACAACCTTGTTAAGGGTTTGAGTCCATTTTCTTTATGTTTTGTGTAAATAGTAGTAATGAATAAAAGTATCTCAAGCAAAGCTTCACTTGGGCCTAGCACATTTACCTTTGACCTTATGGTTAGAAACAAATTGATATGCAAAGAATGGTGCTAGTTGTGACCTTTAGACTTTTGTATTGACTAAACAATCATCGAATGATTTTTCGGGGCCATTTGTGTTGCTCTATCTTAGCTCGGGTTGTTGTGGACCCTCGACTCTGTTCTCTTTAGCAATCCTACAGCTTGTGAGGTGAGGTATTGATTTGCAAGTCCAAATCCCGTGCCTATAAGTCTAGAACTTGCCCTTAATGTTTGTCTAGACGAAATTCTAAGTTTAGCTCAAGTTGAGAAATGATTATAGGCTCTCCTTGACCCAAATTGAAACTTGAAAGCATCCAATACCCACAAAATATGATATCCCTAGTCAAACCCATTGAGTCAAAGCCCTTGTTCTTTCAATAACCATGATACACGCCTTTATTCGTTCTAAAATAACCCCCTCTTGGCACTCGGTCTGTCCTTAGCACAATTGGCAAAAGCATAAGTTTGGGGAGAGAGACGAGGAATGCAAAAGTGATAAAAGGTACAAAATGAAGAAAAGGGATGGCAAAAGAACAAGAAAAAAAAGCCAAAAAGTAAAAAAAGTGAATAATATAGAAAAATCAAGGGATTCAATAAAAGCAATGATGAAAGGCTTGGAATGATTATAAAGGAGAAAAATGATTGTCATGAACAAGAAAGCATGACTGTGTGCTCTCTAGTCCCCTAAGGAAGAAGAAAATGATTCAAAGAGTCAAGAAAGTGTGAGCTGAAATGAGAAAATGAAGTGCTTAAGGAAAGATGAAACCTTCATAGACCGATATATTCTACCTTGAACCAAAAGCCTTTATTACATTCCCACAAAAGCCTATAGGATTTTGAGTTGAGTGAGCTTCATTAGTGGTGATTCACATAAGGGGCAAGCTTATGGTACTTAGAGCCGGACTTGTGAACTTCCTTTGAAAGAGATGAGTGTACTTCTTCACAATCCTTGTTCTGAATGCTATAATCCAAAGTGATATTTGCTTATGAAGATTAGAGGAGAAAGAGTTTGGCTTCCACAATGACCTACGTAGTAGAGAGAGCTTCCTTGATGAGTTAAGTCAACTCTTGTTGCTCTTGTGTCGCACTAGAGCCGTGGTGCTAAAAAGGTTGTGTGTTGTTGATAATAAATTTGTGCTTAGGGTAATTGTTAGTCCCAATTGATGCTTGATGAAGTCACCTTAGAACAGCTGAAATTTTCCTTTCTTTTATCTTGTGGAGGTGGGAATTATTTTGTTTGCTTGAGGACGAGCAAAAGCTTAAGTTTGGGGGAGTTGATAACTGTGGATTCTAGCCTTTCTTATCCTCTCTTTTGCTTAGGTTTTGGATAATAAATGGGTAAAAGTATTCCTGAAAACTGACTTATTGTGCTTGTTTGTAGGGTTTGGTCAAAATGAGGTAAGAAAGTCATAATCAACTCATGAATGAGTTAAAATTTCACAGATTCAAAGGTAAGATAAAAGCACTGACCGCGAAGGAAAAGAGCGGCCACAATTACGCGGTCCATGGAATTGAGATTCAGAGAAGGTATTTCAGGTACAACAAAGACAACTGACCGCGATGAAATAGCAAAGCCACGGAATACCTAACACAACCGCGATGGTAATTCCGCTGAGGGCGAGACAGAGAATCAGAGACCATGCAATATGAGCTCAAATGAGGAACGCGGTCTGTGAACATTTTACGCGGCCGCGACAGAAGCCAAAACTGACGCGGTAGGTTTTACGTTGTCAGCGAAACCTAGCTCAGTCCCAATCAAATATTGAAGAAATATGGTCCACGCTTGTTTTTGAGCGGTCACGAAAATCCATGTGCTGAGGCGCTCAGTATTTTGCGGACAGCAGAACCTCCGTAGGGGTATTTTTGTCCAATAATTTTAGTTGTGTATAAATAGATCTTTTTCACATCTTTAGAGTATCTTTTGTATCAGGGAGCTCGTGAACATCCGTATCTTATCATTTAGAGTAATTTTAGAGCAGCTTTAGCTTATATTCATAGATTTTATTCTTGTAATCAACTTTTATGGCTTATATTTCATCTTCATCTTTGATTTCTACCATGATTATGAGTAGCTAAACCCATTAGGTAGGGTTGTGACCCAACCCTAGTGTGGGTATTTAATGGGTCTTCAATATTAGGACTTAGTTGTTTATGGGTTAGTGATATTTAGCTTGATTCATGCTTTAATTGTAGAATTAGTATTTGCAAACACTGATTCATGCCTTTATAGACTCTTCTTGAGAAACAGGGGCTAAGCCTAGGAAAATCAGGCTAACAAGGAATTGGGGTGCATTCAAGAGATTGATAGCCCCAATTAAAGGGTTAAAACTAGAGATAGTAATACCCGACTTGTACCAATTTTACTTGCATTATTTGAACACCCAATTAGGCTCGAGAAAGCCAATTAGGGCAATGTCACTCAAACTACCGAGAGGTATAGAGTGAGTAATTATGTATAAAGGTTATATCACTACCCCAAATATAACAAGGTTGTCCTAAATTTTAGATCCCATTAGATATTTGCCAAGCTGTAAGTCACTTCACTAGTGCTTTTTATCAATTGAGAAAACTCTTACAAAAACATTGTACTTAGATTATTTTTAGCAATCAATAGCATTAAAAGTAGAATGGAAATAAATCCAAGCATGGTTAGAAGTACAATTAAAATTAACACGCATAGCTAGATTAGATAGAAACCCAACTCCCAACCAATATTAACTCCCTATGGAAATCTATCTCGACCTTTCGGGTAAAAGATGCATCGACCACTCCTCACCATTATATAGTGGTGCAGGGTTGGAGTCGATCATCGGGTCTCCTATGTTCTCCGATTCCATGTTTAACGAGGCTGGTATGCTGAAGGTCGTTCTCACGAGGGGCCTAAGGGGGCGGTAGACTTCAACAACTTCTTAGATGGATTAGAATATACCGCCTTGGAGGACATCACCAGGTGTGAAGACTTACCTGTGCCAAAGACGGTACCATCATCGAGAGCCAGTGGGTCTTCTTCGAGCCTAAAGCTGGTGGATCGGTTCTGGCCACGTGTGTTGATCCTGACTCAAAGAGGTCAATTATTTTCTCTATCCTGAAGGATGCCTGGGTTTTCTCTACCCCTATGGGGGTTTCTAGCTACCTTCGGTGCTTGGTGACCGAAGAGGACCAGGCCGTGATGGACGCGGTGGAAGCGCCTTACCTATTCAATGAAGCTCAACAAGCATTGAATCAGGTAACTTTGAGTGTCTCTTTATTGTGTATTCTAAATTTGAAGTTGTGAATAATCATAACATTTCTTTATCCGTTTAGGCCTTAGTACTGCACCATGAGACTTTCCTCCGATGCTCAGGAAGAGTTAATCCAACACGAGGCCGAGGTTCGGGATCTTACTGAGAAGAGAGACTCCTATAAGCTTCTCACTGAGAAACTTCAGGCCGAGTTAGAAGCTACTTGGAAGGAGCATGTCGAGTGGGCCGGGCAAGTAAATCGAGTACTTAAAGATAGCTACAATGAATTGGACACAATGGCTAACGATCCAATCCTATAGGTCCGACAGAGGCTTGAACAAACCGAGCAGCTCCAGGCGTAGGTAGACACGATAAAAGTTGCGGCCGAGGAGTGAAAAAAAATATGGACATCTTAGCCTTGTAAAAGGAATTTGCCCAAGCACAACTAGCATCGGTCGAGGCCCAGCTCCGAGCTACAAAGGAAAAGACCTCGACCCAGGCCAAAACAATCGAAAGGATTCAGTCTCAGCTTAGCTCGACAGTTTCTAGCCAAGAAAATCTGGCCAAGGAACTTGAGCTGGCAAGGTCAGCGAATGGTGCGGTCAAGGCCGAAGCTAACGAGAATGTGGCTTAGCATAAGGCCGATGTTGAGGGGCTCAGGTCCAAGAGAGAAACTTGGTGGAACACATGAGGTGGCAATCCCGAAGGGAGGCCCTTGAAGGAGTTTGAGCTCAGGACTTTGACCTACTAGCTGAGATTGAGAATGCCAAGGCTTTCTAGGCCAAGGCTAGGAAGCTACCGTATCCCGAAGAGGAGAACTCCAAGGGTTCTGAAGACTCGGATGGGACCGAAGTTGGCGAAGGCCCCGAAGGCGACGATGCAGATCGCAGGGAAGATTAGGCCACTTAGGGTCTTTTTAGTTGTTTTGTCTTTGCTGCTTTGGCAATTGTAAATGTTAGTTTGTATGAGTCCACAAAACAGTAGAGTACCTGGTCCTCTACGAGCTTCTGCTGAGAATGATAATAAACTGTAAATAAATGAGACAAGGATTTTTACGTGAAAAATCCACACAAGGGAACCAAAAATCACGACTTACACCTGTAGGCTTTTAACTTCACTAACTTGTAAAAACCTATTACAAGTCACTTTGTAATGACTCCATTACAAAGAATTCAACTCAACTAACTTGTGGTACTCTTACCACAAGCCACTTTGTGACTCCCTAGTTACAAAGACTTTCACTAACTTGTGACGCTCTCACCACAAGCCACTTTGTCACTCTATAGTTACAAAGGCTTTTGCTTATGACTAATCCTAGTCACAACATAAACTCAAAGAGTTTACAGATTTTACAAGAAGATTCCTAATCAATGCTTCTAGCTAAGAAATTTAGGAGATACAATAAGTACAATAACAAAGTTACAACTCAATTAAGGACAACAGAATACTGTATTTAGGAACTGGTCCATAGTAGCATTCAACTTTGTTCTTCAAGCTCGTGAGAATTGATTACTCTGTTTTTGCAAAAGGCTTGAATGAGAAACTGAAACCTTCAAGTGATGTTTCAATATAAACTCATTGTTGGTACACCTTGATCACATCACTTGAAATGATGTGAGCACTTTAGTTGGTCAAGGAATGAGTGGGCACTGGAAACAGTGCAGGCAGTCACTTTGTTTCCAGTTGTGTCCAATTGACTTTGTAATGTTATGAGGGAACCACAAGGGTATCAGCTCCTTGTTTGGTTTCCTAGCTCCTGAAGCTGTAGCAGTTCATATTTAGCTGGAATCCGTTAAATGCAGTGTAGTCCAAGTGAGTCAGGTTCCCTATCTGGTCCTTGACATTAAGTTTGTTAGATCATCAAAATATAAGGCAAAGACATTGAAAACCTATCAATTTCCCCTTTTTTGATGATGACAAACTTAACAATGATAACTTGGATTTAGAGCAAAGAGAACCAGATTTATACTTATTACATATGTTCCCCCCGACTTTATTCCCTTTTCTTACACATGTTCCCCCTGCCTTTATGTCATATTTATACTTATTGTTTTTCCCCTTTTGGCTTCATTAAAAAGTCACAAATAGAAGAACAACACAAAGAAGTCTAGCTAAGCTAACGCATGCCACATATGTGCACACAAACATGATATAGAATAAAAACATAGAATTTAAGCAATTAGATAATAAAAGAGGATAGATTTGATATTGATAAAACCTTTATATGCCTTTGCTTAAAAAGCAAGGGAAACATTGGATTGTTAATACGGGAGCAACTCTGTTTCATCCCAACCATATAAGAAAACAAAACATCTGCCAAACAAGAAAAAAACATTTCAAGAAACTGGTTACTGAAGGGGTACTTAGGGGGCACTAGGAGTAAAGGGCTTGGAAGCTGCAGCAAGTGGTTGGAGAACAAGGTCTATTCAGGTATTGGCCGACTTTTTCTCATTGAGCAGTTCTGCTTTCAGGTTCTCTACTTACGCCCTGAGATCAACATTCTCCTTTGTCAAATGAGCTACTTCATCATTTGATGCCGGAACCCCTTGGGCTTGCTGACCTTCCAGGATAGCATTCCTGGCCTTCAACCGACGAATTTCCTCAACTGCACTATTCTAAGCATTAATAAGCTGTGAGACAGTTGATGTACTTCCTACCCCCCCCCCCAATTCATTTCTATGCACTCACATTCTTCCAAAGTGGTCTGTGACAAAGTCTGCTTCTTAGTCCCCACCTTTCCTGGCCCCAGTGGCACTTCAAAGAATTTAAACACTTGCGTAAGAAGAACCCATAGGGAAGGCCATGATTACCTCTTTGAAGGTGGTAACCTTTTGCATGTTTCAATCATAATATCAAGAAGACTCATAGGAGTAAAGCTATCCAGTTGCTACATTAAGAACAGGTCAGACTTAGAAGTCACAGAACTTCTCTCAGCTCGAGGCAATAGAACTTTGTTTACCAATTCGAATAACAACTGATAGACAGGGAGTAGCGCTTTCTTATGGATCTGGTCCTCCTTCTGGTTTGCATTGTCTTTTACTACGACATTTCTGAAGTTAAACTGACACACATCCTTTACACTGGACACATCAGCTGCAGGAACTTTAAGAATCTCTCCAATCAACTTTACATCGAACACGATGTCCACTCCATTCACCAAAGCACAGATGTGGTCTGTCTCAACGGGAAAGAGGCTAGCAAAGAAGCTTTGTATGTTACAACCCATATCCACATGTGTTAGTTCATGTCATATATTAGTTAACATAAATACAAGAAGGAATTATCTTTGAGATGATAAGAAGTCTATCCTATTGGTCTTAAGTGATACAAGAGTGTATAAGGGTGATTAACCAGTATTAGAAGTTAAACGAATCAAGGATGTTGTAACTCGAATTTTCAGGTAATCTAGCGGTGCTTAATACACTCAAGAGGTCATTTATGAAGGTATTTTAATCATATAATATCCGTATCATAAGTCTTGAAGTCAAACGAGTTATGAAACAAAAGTCGACAAAAGTTGTCGCAACTTAGGTTCATAATTTTACTTAAACATTAGGTCAAATGTTTCTAATCTTTTCTCATAATTTACAAATAATTACGGGGTGATCTACCAACCAAATTAAAGATCTATGAGTCTAGTTTCCAATGCATTAAACCGTTCATCGATACGATCTCGGAGTAGTGAGATATTCGCGTTTTCGTGAGACTGCGCCAAGCACCTCTCTATGGGGCCCACTAAGTCGGTTTAAGATATTTGGACCTATATAGGATGCCTCCAACCCGTTTTAAGTCATTTCTTTTCACTATTTTCAGACCTTAGAACCCTAGGAACATCCTCTCAAGGTTCTCTCAAGATTCAAGACCCAAAAAAGGGCAAACAACACAAATCAAGTGTCGGGAATTCCGTGGCGCTAGTAAGTCTCTTGTTCTTCTTGTTGTTGCTCATTTTTGTGTCGTTTCAGCTCGTGTGGGAGGTTGTTTTAAAGGGTTTATGTTCTGTAAATACTCCCTCATGTTCTTAATATCAATCCTAGGTGATTTCAAGCCTTCTAAAGTGATTCTAGTGCCGAAAAACACTAATTGATCGCTAGTTTCGCTCTTTTGTTGTTGTGGCAGCATTGGAGGGATATTTTATGGAAATTTAAGGTCAAATTGGAGTTGTTATTTCTGTATAAAGGTAAGGAACCTCTTACTCTATATGTATTTAAGATTATCCAAGTTGCGGCTAAGCCATTGAAGCTAGAACTTGTGAGATATATATCGAAAGGTTTGGTAGTAATGTTATTGTTTTGTGGACTGTTTTGCGTTGTTGTTGGGCTGCGTATTTTACTACTATCTTGTAGAGTTTTGGATGAGGAAGGGTGTGTAGAAACACCATATATATGTAGGGTTATGGGCTGATAGTTATTCGTAACATTTCCAGATTGTTTGACACGACTACGGTGGTCGTCGTATGTATGGAGTGATTAGGCTGTGTGTGGACTATATTGGGAGGCTCAATATGTTTATTATTGATGTTGTTTGGGCTGTTTGGTGACTATTTTGAATGGTGTGAGGTCATATATATAGGGGAGGTGCTGTCCGTTTCATCGTAAAATAGGTTGTGGTCGATACATAATAGTTATGACGCTTAAATGATAACGATAGTATCGTTTCTCTTATTGTAGACTAAGGAGTTTTGACAATTGCATAGCTTGAGATTGGGGAAGTATATACAAGGTATGTTAAGGCACTTTCTTCTTTCTTTTGGCATGGTCTAAAATGAAATGAACATAAACGATACGCTATTTCATAATGACTCTACTCCTAGCAACTAAGGTTGTCCATGTTGTTCTTTCCTTATAAAATTATTCTAAACAAGTGTGTATGATCCTTAAATCCTACTAAGGTTCATATTGATGGTAGGGATGTCCATAATGTTCTTAATGTCACTCCAAAAGGTTTAGAAGATGATTCCATGAGTCTAGCATGCATTATATGTAGTATCTATTTTACTCTACCGAGCCGCGCTATAGTCGGCCGGGTACGGCACCTATTGTGCAACCACTGATCAGTTGGGTTTTACCGAGCTCCACGTGGCCGGGTACGATTCTACCGAGCCTATTATGGCCGGGTACGATATGATGATGATGATGCCCACAGAGGCGAATGCTTTAAAGGTTTATGTATTTATACATATGTATCATGCATTTCATGTAAGTAGCCCTCAGAGGTACTAAGATGTTACAGGTGGTATATTCTTTATCCTTGCTTACATTACTGATCGTATTTATGGTTCCTTGCCTTACATACTCAGTACTTTATTCGTACTGACGTCCTTTTATTTGTGGACGCTGCATGTCGTGCTGCAGGTCCTGATAGACAGGCAGGTGCAGCTCCCCCACCACAGTAGACTATCCAGTTCAGCGGTGATTGGCGAGATCCCTTCTCCGGACTTGCCTTGGTCTTGGTATGCAATTTTTGTTATAGACATTATGGGTATGTCGGGACCCTGTTCCGGCTATGTTGCAACACTTATGTTCTTTTAGAGGCTCATAGACAAGTGTCGGCTCATGTATAGTTTGGTATGCCTTGTCGGCTAGTTTTTGTTGTATAGTCTTTCATAGTAGCGTGGTAGCTCATACCTTATATGTAGTTTCTTGATTGTCTGGTCATCCCCTGCTATGTATGTTCATGCCGTCATATTTTATTGCTGGTTGTCCATGATCTAGGTCTACCATTTATATTGATCTCTTTAGCCTTAAAAGATAATAATGAAGGTTAGATGAAATGTACGTTGGTGCTCGGCAAGTGTGATCGGGTGCTAGTCATGGCCCTTCAGTTTGGGTCGTGACAAACTTGGTATCAGAGCAAGTCTGTCCTAGGGGTTGTCTATGAGCCGTGTCTAGTAGAGTCTTGATTATGGATGTGTAGTGCGCCACATTTATAATCAGGAGGCTACATGACATCTAGGGTTGTTACCTTCTTCCTGAATCTAGATCGTGCGTAGAGTTGAGTCGTAAGTGTTCGTCTCTAATATTCACCTTGTTTTTTTCAGTGATGCCTTCGACTAGGAAGCAAACGATTAGTAGACGGCTTGATACAGCAGCAGGAGAGGGTACCAGTCAGGTGCCCCAAGTCAGAGCAGGACAAAGTGAGGCTCAAAGTGAGATGCCCTCTCATACCTCATCTACTCCATCTCCTCCAGAGGATATTAGAAGGCACCCAGCGCCTCCAGTTCCTCCGCCTGGCACTCCAGACCAGGATATGTGGAGTGCTTTGCAGTTATTGACTAGCTTGGTAGCTGCTCAGGCTCAGAGGCAGAATACAGGTGCTGCTGAGAAACCAGTTAGTACAAGAGTTCGTGATTTTACTAATTTAGACCCTCCAGTGTTTACCGGATCAGACCCCAAGGAGGACCCACAGACTTTTATTGACCAGGTTCATCGTACACTTCGGGTTATGCATGTTAGTGATACAGAGGCAGTAGAGTTGGCTTCTTATCGGCTACGGGATTTAGCAGTTCTCTGGTATGATAGTTGGGAGAGATCCAGGGGTCCGAACCCTCCTCCAGCTGTGTGGAAGGAATTTTCTGAGGCCTTTCTTCGTCACTACTTGCCAGTTGAGATACGACGAGCTAGAGCTGATAAGTTCTTGAACCTTAAACAAGGTAATATGAGTGTGCGAGAGTACAATATGCAGTTTGATTCTTTGGCAAGGTATGCTCCCCATATGGTGGCCGAGATGAGTGATAGGGTGCATATGTTCGTGAATGGGTTGGGACCACATCTGATAAATGAGTGTACGACAGCCTCCTTGGTGGAGGGCATGGATATTTCTCGTATTCAAGCTTATGCCCAGACCCTAGAGGATCGTAAGCGCCAGCAGAGGGCAGTTAGGGAGCAGGATAGAGGCCAGCATAAGAGGGCGAGATTTGCAGGGTATTCTGATGACTTCAGAGGCCGCATCAGGCCACAGTTTTCGAGGAGTTCGGCGCCACCTGTAGCTAGTGCTCCTCCACAGTGTCAGAGGCCTCGATATGATCGATCCTATTCTGGTCCAGGTCAGAGTTCGCGGGCATCTGGCTCGCAACATCACAGGGATACTAGTCAGATGAGACCCTCAACACCACATTGTGATCAGTGCGGCAAGGCCCACTTTGGACTGTGTCGTCGAGGTTCTGATGCATGCTATTCGTGCGGGAAGCCTGGCCATATGATGCGGGATTGTCCTAATAGAGGAGGTGATGGTATGGCTCAGCCGACTGGATCTGTGTCTGGTTCTTCCTCATCAGTTCGACCTCCAGCACGGGGTTTTCAGCAAGTTGACAGGTCGTGGTAGGGGTAGAGGTGCAGTGCCGAGTTCGAGTGGTGCTCAAAATCGAACCTATGCTCTAGTAGGTCGACAGGATCTCGAGTCGTCTCCAGATGTTGTTACAGGTATTATATCTGTGTTTTCTTATGATGTATATGCGTTGATTGATCCGGGATCTACATTATCATATGTTACACCCTTTGTGGCTAATAAGTTTGGCATTGAACCTGAATTGATAAGTAAACCCCTCGCGGTATCTACTCCGATAGGAGATTCTGTGATTGCTAGAAGGGTATATAGAGGTTGCACTGTGATGATTTGTAGTCGTCAAACCTCGGCAAATTTATTTGAGTTAGAAATGGTTGATTTTGATGTGATAATGGGAATGGACTGGTTGGCCTCATGCTATGCAAATGTTGACTGTCGTACGAAGATGGTTAGGTTCCAATTTCCAGGTGAACCCGTCATTGAATGGAAAGGGAACATTGCTACACCGAAAGGTAGGTTTATTTCCTATCTTAAGGCAAGGAAAATGATCTCAAAAGGTTACATTTATCATCTCGTTCGCGTTAGGGATGCGGAGGCGAAACCGCCTACTTTACAATCAATCCCTGTGGTTAACGAATTCCAAGATGTTTTCCCAGATGAACTCCCGGGCCTTCCTCCTGAAAGGGAGATTGAGTTTAGCATTGATGTGTTGCCTGACACTCAACCGATCTCTATTCCTCCATACAGAATGGCCCCGGCAGAGTTGCGAGAGTTGAAGGTGCAGTTGAAGGACTTGCTGGATAAGGGCTTTATTAGGCCTAGCACTTCACCTTGGGGTGCACCAGTCCTATTCGTGCGGAAGAAAGACGGGTTGTTACGGATGTGTATCGACTATCGACAGTTGAATAAGTCTACTATAAAGAACAAGTATCCACTTCCAAGAATTGATGACCTGTTTGACCAACTCCAGGGTGCCAAGTATTTCTCTAAGATTGATTTACGTTCAGGGTATCATCAGGTAAGGGTTAGGGAGAAAGATATTCCAAAGACGGCTTTCCGGACAAGATATGGGCACTTTGAGTTCTTCGTGATGTCGTTCGGGCTAACAAATGCCCCAGCAGCTTTTATGGATCTCATGAATACTATATTCAGGCCCTATCTTGATGTGTTCGTGATTGTATTCATTGATGACATTCTAGTGTATTCTCGTTCGGAGGCGGAACATGCGGGCCACTTGCGGATAGTATTACAGACGCTTCAGGATCGTAAGTTATATGCTAAGCTCTCCAAATGTGAATTCTGGCTGAACTCAGTAGCATTTCTTGGCCATGTGATATCTGATGAGGGTATGTATTAGTGTCGACACTCAGAAGATCGATGCAGTAAAGAATTGGCCGAGACCTACAACACCATCAGAAGTCCGCAACTTCCTAGGGCTAGCAGGATATTATAGGCGGTTTGTAGAAGGATTTTCCTCTATATCATCACCATTGACTAAGTTAACACAAAAAGCTACCAAATTCCAGTGGTCTGACACTTGTGAACGTAGTTTTCAGGAGTTGAAGAATCGATTGACATCTGCACCAGTGCTCACTCTTCCTGAAGGAACAGAAGGTTATGTGGTATATTGTGATGCCTCAGGTATAGGTTTGGGGTGCGTATTGATGCAGCATGGGAATGTGATTGCTTATGCATCAAGACAATTGAAGAAGCATGAAAAGAATTATCCAACCCATGATTTGGAATTGGCTGCAGTAATATATGCTTTGAAGATATGGCGACACTATTTATACGGCGTCCATGTTGACATCTACACAGATCACAAGAGTTTACAATACATCTTCAAGCAGAAAGAGTTGAATTTGAGGCAGCGTAGGTGGCTTGAATTATTGAAAGACTACGACGTCGAGATATTGTATCATCCCGGTAAAGCCAATGTTGTGGCAGACGCTCTCAGCCGTAAATCAATGGGAAGCTTAGTACATATTGAGGCAGGTAGATGGGGGTTGATTAAAGAGCTTCATCAGCTAGCCAATATGAGAATCAGATTGTTAGACTCTGATGACGGAGGTGTTACTGTACAGAATACATCAGAATCATCTTTGGTAGCCGAGGTAAAAGCACGACAATATGAAGATCCTATCTTAGTACGATTAAGAGAAAGCATCCAACAGTGTAAAAGTATGGCTTTTGGGATCGGAAAAGATGGGGCACTGAGATACCAGAGCCGATTGTGTGTGCCTAATGTGGCAGGGTTGCGAGAGAAGATTATGAATGAGATTCATCAATCCCGATATTCCATCCATCCCGGCTCGACAAAGATGTATCATGATGTCAAGGAGCAGTATTGGTGGGATAATATGAAGAAGTCTATTGCTGAATTTGTAGCCCAGTGTCCCAATTGTCAACAAGTAAAGATAGAACATCAGAAACCCGGTGGATTGCTTCAAAATATAGAGATTCCAACCTGGAAGTGGGAGGTGATTAATATGGACTTCATTATTGGATTACCTCGCTCTTATCATAAGTTTGACTCCATCTGGGTGATAATTGATCGACTTACAAAATGTGCCCATTTTCTGCCAGTAAAGACAACTTACACGGCTGAAGATTATGCGAAGTTGTATATCAAGGAGATTGTTAGGCTTCATAGTGTGCCCATATCTATTATATCAGACCGAGGAGCTCAATTTACGGCTAACTTTTGGAGGTCTTTCCAGAAGGGTTTAGGCACACAGGTAAATCTCAGCACTGCATTTCATCCGCAGACTGACGGACAGGCTGAACGTACCATTCAGACACTGGAAGATATGCTACGAGCATGTGTTCTAGATTTTAAGGGGAATTGGGATGATCATCTTCCACTCATAGAATTCGCCTATAACAATAGCTACCATTCCAGTATTAAAATGGCCCCATACGAGGCACTATACGGGAGGAGATGTAGATCACCAGTTGGATGGTTCGAAGTCGGTGAAACAGAATTATATGGGCCAGATTTGATTCACCAAGCTATTGAGAAGGTGAAAGTGATACAGGAGCGATTGAGGATGGCACAAAGCAGGCAAGAATCTTATTCTGATGTCCGACATCGTGATCTAGAGTTTGAGGTTGGTGATTGGGTTTTCCTGAGGATCTCACAAATGAAGGGTATTATGCGTTTTGGGAAGAAAGGTAAGCTGAGTCCAAGGTATATCGGGCCGTATAAAATTCTTCGACGGATTGGACAGGTTGCTTATGAGTTAGAATTGCCATCCGAATTGGAATTTGTCCACCCGGTATTCCATGTATCTATGTTGAGAAAATGTATTGGAGACCCTTCTCGAGTCGTCCCTATCAAAGATGTACAAGTTACAGAGGACCTATCATATGAAGAAGTGCCAGTGGCGATATTAGATCGGCAAGTCCGCAAGCTGAGAACAAAAGATGTAGCTTCCGTCAAAGTATTGTGGAGGAACAAAAATATGGAAGAAATGACATGGGAAACAGAAGAGGAGATGAAGTCTAAATACCCTTACTTATTCAAGAATGAATATAAGAAGGATGCTGGTGGAAGACATGATACATTGGAAGAAGAAACGGCTCTATGAGGTAAGCAATAATTTGAGAATACTCCTCCTTAATACAAAATGGTGATATGTAGATAATGTAAATACACATAATGCTTTGTGTAGCCTTGTGAAGCCATATGTTGGGCTTAATTACTTGCAAGTTTTGCTAGTGACCATTTTATAGGGGAAAATTGATCGGAAATTTCCATTGGAATCCACGATGATTTAAACTCCTCATAAACCCTTACATTCGAGGACGAATGTTCCTAAGGGGGGGAGGGTGTTACAACCCATATCCACATGTGTTAGTTCATGCCATATATTAGTTAACATAAATCCAAGAAGGAATTATCTTTGAGATGATAAGAAGTCTATCCTATTGGTCTTAAGTGATACAAGAGTGTATAAGGGTGATTAACCAGTATTAGAAGTTAAACGAATCAAGGATGTTGTAACTCAAATTTTCAGGTAATCTAGCGGTGCTTAATACACTTAAGAGGTCATTTATGAAGGTATTTTAATCATATAATATCTGTATCATAAGTCTTGAAGTCAAACGAGTTATGAAACAAAAGTCGACAAAAGTTGTCGCAACTTAGGTTCATAATTTTACTTAAACATTAGGTCAAATGTTTCTAATCTTTTCTCATAATTTACAAATAATTACGGGGTGATCTACCAACCAAATTAAATATCTATGAGTCTAGTTTCCAATGCATTAAACCGTTCATCGATACGATCTCGGAGTAGTGAGATATTCGCGTTTTCGTGAGACTGCGCCAAGCACCTCTCTATGGGGCCCACTAAGTCGGTTTAAGATATTTGGACCTATATAGGATGCCTACAACCCGTTTTAAGTCATTTATTTTCACTATTTTCAGACCTTAGAACCATAGGAACATCCTCTCAAGGTTCTCTCAAGATTCAAGACCCAAAAAAGGGCAAACAACACAAATCAAGTGTCGGGAATTCCGTGGCGCTAGTAAGTCTCTTGTTCTTCTTGTTGTTGCTCATTTTTGTGTCGTTTCAGCTCGTGTGGGAGGTTGTTTTAAAGGGTTTATGTTCTGTAAATACTCCCTCATGTTCTTAATATCAATCCTAGGTGATTTCAAGCCTTCTAAAGTGATTCTAGTGCCGAAAAACACTAATTGATCGCTAGTTTCGCTCTTTTGTTGTTGTGGCAGCATTGGAGGGATATTTTATGGAAATTTAAGGTCAAATTGGAGTTTTTATTTCTGTATAAAGGTAAGGAACCTCTTACTCTATATGTATTTAAGATTATCCAAGTTGCGGCTAAGCCATTGAAGCTAGAACTTGTGAGATATATATCGAAAGGTTTGGTAGTAATGTTATTGTTTTGTGGACTGTTTTGCGTTGTTGTTGGGCTGCGTATTTTACTACTATCTTGTGGAGTTTTGGATGAGGAAGGGTGTGGAGAAACACCATATATATGTAGGGTTATGGGCTGATAGTTATTCGTAACATTTCCAGATTGTTTGACACGACTACGGTGGTCGTTGTATGTATGGAGTGATTAGGCTGTGTGTGGACTATATTGGGAGGCTCAATATGTTTATTATTGATGTTGTTTGGGCTGTTTGGTGACTATTTTGAATGGTGTGAGGTCATATATATAGGGGAGGTGCTGTCCGTTTCATCGTAAAATAGGTTGTGGTCGATACATAATAGTTATGACGCTTAAATGATAACGATAGTATCGTTTCTCTTATTGTAGACTAAGGAGTTTTGACAATTGCATAGCTTGAGATTGGGGAAGTATATACAAGGTATGTTAAGGCACTTTCTTCTTTCTTTTGGCATGGTCTAAAATGAAATGAACATAAACGATACGCTATTTCATAATGACTCTACTCCTAGCAACTAAGGTTGTCCATGTTGTTCTTTCCTTATAAAATTATTCTAAACAAGTGTGTATGATCCTTAAATCCTACTAAGGTTCATATTGATGGTAGGGATGTCCATAATGTTCTTAATGTCACTCCAAAAGGTTTAGAAGATGATTCCATGAGTCTAGCATGCATTATATGTAGTATCTATTTTACTCTACCGAGCCGCGCTATAGTCGGCCGGGTACGACACCTATTGTGCAACCACTGATCAGTTGGGTTTTACCGAGCTCCACGTGACCGGGTACGATTCTACCGAGCCTATTATGGCCGGGTACGATATGATGATGATGATGCCCACAGAGGTGAATGCTTTAAAGGTTTATGTATTTATACATATGTATCATGCATTTCATGTAAGTAGCCCTCAGAGGTACTAAGATGTTACAGGTGGTATATTCTTTATCCTTGCTTACATTACTGATCGTATTTATGGTTCCTTGCCTTACATACTCAGTACTTTATTCGTACTGATGTCCTTTTATTTGTGGACACTGCATGTCGTGCTGCAGGTCCTGATAGACAGGCAGGTGCAGCTCCCCCACCACAGTAGACTGTCCAGTTCAGCGGTGATTGGCGAGATCCCTTCTCCGGACTTGCCTTGGTCTTGGTATGCAATTTTTGTTATAGACATTATGGGTATGTCGGGGCCCTGTTCCGGCTATGTTGCAACACTTATGTTCTTTTAGAGGCTCATAGACAAGTGTCGGCTCATGTATAGTTTGGTATGCCTTGTCGGCTAGTTTTTGTTGTATAGTCTTTCATAGTAGCGTGGTAGCTCATACCTTATATGTAGTTTCTTGATTGTCTGGTCATCCCCTGCTATGTATGTTTATGCCGTCATATTTTATTGCTGGTTGTCCATGATCTAGGTCTACCATTTATATTGATCTCTTTAGCCTTAAAAGATAATAATGAAGGTTAGATGAAATGTACGTTGGTGCTCGGCAAGTGTGGTCGGGTGCTAGTCATGGCCCTTCAGTTTGGGTCGTGACATTGTACCTCATCCTCATATACCTTAGGTGCATCTATCTGGAATAGATTTTCCCATCATTGAAATTCAGCCATTTAAAAAATTTGTCACATACCAGCCATCTCAGAGATTGTTAGGTCAAAAGTACGACCCAGTAGAACCTTTTGGTGCCTTAGGCATTCTGAGCCAAGGCTGACTTTACTTCTCATCCTCTTGACAGAACCAGGTTCCTGAACAATTTCAGACTTGCGTTTGTCGGACTTCTCACCACTTAATTTCCCTTTTCCTTTGGATTTGACTAACACATCCTCATCAGACATGGAGAACTCACTCACCACCTTATACAACTTGGAGCTAGAGGTTGACTCCTTCTCTATTAAAGCAAACTGCTTCTTTTTCTAAGACCGTCTAACTAGTGAACCAGGTTCATCTGGGGTTTCTTCTTCCACCTCTACTACAGGAATCCCTTTATCACTTACAGGCACACCATCTTTCACCAGCTTCCTCCTTTTCTTTTTACTACTTTTTCTGCTCTTTTGAAGGGCAGAGTCGTAGGACTCCTTAGCTTGCAACCTGGTAGTAGGTCGTTTGGTGGAGCACTTAGAAGTGGATAAAATCCTCTACTTAACTATGAACGCATCATAAGCCACGTTATCTAGGTCCTCCCCATCACTGGACCTCATCTCAGGTACATGTATGTCCAAAGGCACAACATCAAATTCATGAGCAAAACTATCATGGTCATGAGAACCTTGACTTGGGTCCTCCAGAGAGGGATCAGGTTCCTTATGTGAGGGCCCAGTAGCTTCTGCTAGTACAACGCCTTCAGCAGTTACAATAGCCTCTTCGCCCACCACACCTTGTACCTCATTTTTTTGAGAGATGATCTCATATAGTACACCATCAGCAAATACCACAAAGACGGTTACAACATTCTCTTCCTCAATTGGCACTACTGCCACCACTGAATTAGTAGCAACAATGGTAGAACCCTATGTGACCTCAGGGTTTTAACCTTGTTCTCCACTTGGCCGGTGACTAGTGGGATTCTCAAAAAATAGAGAGAACGGATCAATAATTTTAGGGGTTTCTGAAATATAGAGAGATAGAGAATCTGGGTGAGGTGTAATTTTAGCGGGAAGGGTAAGAGTGGGTAAGGAAGGCTCAATAGGGACGGAAGTCTCCATAGGTTTATCAGTAGCAGGTACGATTAAAGAAGGGAGGTCAGAGTTTGTCTCAGCCATTGAAAAATTGGTGTGAAAATGCTTTGGGAAGTTCTAATGGAGGACTTATGGTTTGTGGAGAACAAAAGAAGGGTTTTTATAAGGAGAGGATAATTACGAAGAGAGAAGGATATGCACCGGTTCTAAAACGGCGGTTGGACGTAGAGAAGTGCAACGTTTCAGAGGGATATGGAACGATTTGAAGAGAAGAGACGTGACAGCAGGATCTAAAAAGTTGGATGATATGGCAATTGTGTTTTGTACCTTTTTAAGACATGTATTAAAGAATGCACAGAACTACTAACCCTTGGTACAAGAACCAGGTTCTTGACCTGTTATTTGAAAATATTAATCCTCGTTTATCATCCATACATTGCATCTACAGCTTCTATATTCATCATGCATGTTTACCTACAATGGTATTGAAGTGAGTTAGACAGGGCCAGAAAACACTTTTAGCCAATTTTTCTTGAAGATGATTTTCATAGCCAAATAATGAGGAATCAGGTTCTCAATTGGGCTTTAAAAGCCCTAACTTTACTATGTTTCTTTCAAAATGTTCCCTACTTAATGTCTTGGTAAAGATGTCTGCAATTTTATCTTCTGTGCTACAAAACTTCATGCATATCAATCCTTTCTCCACATTGTCCCTCAGAAAGTGATGCCTCACATCAATATGCTTAGTCCTTTTGTGTTGAACTGGATTCTTGGCCATGTTGAGTGTACTTGTGTTATCACATAGAAGGGGCACACTCTTAGTGAGTACCCCAAAGTCCTTGAGTTGCTGCTTGATCCACAAAAGTTGAGCACAGTAGGATGATGCGCCACATATTCTGCTTCAGCTGTTGAAAGAGCCACTGAGTTTTTCTTCCTTGTGCCCTACGAGATGAGACATGAACCTAGGAAATGAGCCATTCCAAAAGTGCTCTTCCTTTTTACAAAATAACCTGCATAGTCTGCATCAGCATATCTAATGAGGTTAAAACTGTCACATGTGGGATAATAAAAAACCAGGTCCTGTGTTTCTTTAAGATATCTCAGAATTCTTTTGGCTGCCTTCAAATGAGATTCCTTGGGATTTGATTGAAACCTTGCACATAGCCCCACGCTGAAGATAATATCTGGTCTACTGGTAGTAAGATAGAGAAGAGACCCAATAATGCCTCTATATATAGTTTGATTCACAGGAGACCCAACTTCATCCATGTCCAGTCGAGTGGCCGTAGCAATGGGAGTGTCTATCACCTTTGATGTTTCCATGTCAAACCTCTTCAAGAGCTCCCAGATGTATTTTTGCTGACAAATGAATGTACCCTTTGTGGACTATTTTACTTGAAAACCCAAGAAGAAGTTAAGTTCCCCCATCATAATCATTTCAAACTCACTTCCCATGAGTTTTGTAAATTCCTCGCACAAAGAATCAGCTGTTGCCCCCAAAAATAATATCATCAACATAGACCTGAACAATGAGCAGGTTCCTTCCCCATTTCTTTAGAAATGGGGTGTTGTCAATTTTCCCTCTTTTAAAGCCATTTTCTAAGAGGAACTTTGACAGCCTTTCATACCAAGCTCAAGGATCCTGCTTAAGCCCGTACAATGTTTCTTCCAGTTTAAAAACATATTCAGGGTGTTCATGACATTCAAACCTTGGAGGTTGCTTCATATAGACTTCTTCCTTAAGATGTCTATTCAAAAATACACTTTTGACATCCATTTGGAACAAGGTGAATTCCATATGAGATGCAAAAACGATTAGAATTCTAATGGCTTCCATGAGAGCGACCGGAGCAAACGTTTCATCATAGTCAATCCCTTCCTCTTGATTGTAGCCTTGAACCACTAGCCTGGCCTTGTTCCTTGTGGTAATTCCATGTTCATCAAGCTTGTTTCTGAATATCCACCTGGTTCCTATAATGGTTTGATCTGAGTGTCTGGGTACTAGGTGCCAAACATTGTTCCTCTCAAACTTATGTAACTCGTCTTGCATGGCTATAATCCAATCTGCATCTTTCAAAGCTTCCTTGATATTCTTGTGTTCCAGCTGTGTCCAATTAACTTTGTACTGCTATGAGGGAACCACAAGGGTATCAGGTCCTTGTTTGGTTTCCTAGCTCCTGAAGCTGTAGTAGTTCATATTTAGCTAGAATCCATTAAATGCAGTGTAGTCCAAGTGAGTCAGATCCCCTATCTGGTCCTTGACATTAAGTTTGTTAGATCATCAAAACATAAGGCAAAGACATTAGAAACCTATTAGTAAATTTCTGCATCGGGGCCATTTGGCCCTTGTAAAAAGAAATTTTGGTATATACAAGGCTTTCTTTCCCTTTTAGCCTTTGGATTATTCCCATTTGTTTTTTTATTTATATTCACAAAGAACAAAAAATGCCTTAGCATGAAATAATCAGGTTATGTTCGAAGGTTCAAACATACCTTGCCTTTACCTTAATCTGTTTTAAGGCATTTTGGGGTTTCGTGTTTCCGAACAAAGAGGGGCAGCTGTGAGCACGTGATTTTTGTTCTTGCGCGACAGTCACTCCAAAAGAATAAAAATTGGTCCTGCTGTACCATTTTTGGATTTTTGTGCGGCACTTTGTTGATTTATTTGTGACTTTGGCCCATTTTTATTTATTTACTTTATTAAAACAAAATTGAAAAAATGTGTACGTGTCATGCATAATTTGAACCGTAACATGGTTTAAATAGAAAAGCATAAACAAGCATCTTTGTCCGTGATTTTTGTTTTGTTTAATTTTACCTGTTTTGAATTATTTTAATTTGTGTGCAAATAATTGTACTAGGTGTTTATTTTTAATTTGATTTTAATTATTGTATGTATTTTTATAATAAAAGAAAAGAAATAAAAAATAATAAATAAAAAGAAAAGAAAAGGTCCATTTCTTCTTCCGTACTTGGGCCAATTTTAACAAAATTGGCCCAAACAAACAGCCCAAAACCCAGGCCTGCCCGGTCCAAGTCCAGCTGATGCCTAGAGAGTCCAAACGACGTCGTTTCAATCCAGTGTGGTCTGGGCCGTTGATCTCAGATTGATCAACGGCCAAGATCACTTTCCCATACCCACGAACCGAACCCAAACCCTCAACACTTGAAACGACACCGTCCCACTTAGCCATCAGATCCAGACCGTAGATCTAAATTGATCCAACGGTCGAGAGCCGTCCACCCACTAACTATATAAGTTCATAATCGTACCCTACCCCCCTATCCAATACCCCAGCCTCGTCGTCTTCACCCAAACCCACAAACCCTAGAGCCGCGCCTGTACTCTTCACCATGAAAAACCGGCGGCATGAACGCCGGTGACCTCGCCCTGAACACCTTAGAACACTCTCACCACCCTGAACATAGACCTGTTAACCGTTTGGTTCGAATCACCCTCCAGGTCCTCGAATCTTCATTTGAAGATTCGAGTCAAAACTCGATCTACACCAACCAACCCCAGCTTCACACCAGACACTCCCCAGACCCTCCTCGTGACCAAACCATACTTGGTTTGGTCCGAATCTGACCAGGGAAGCATGAATCCCGGATCTGAGTTTTGGAAAATTTTGTAGTTCTTCGTCACTGGTTCATACCGGTTCAACCGAAGAGATTAAGGTCTAATGGACTTTAATCAAAGTGTTTCTCATCTGAGAAACATTTCAATTAAAGTCCATTCAGCCTTAAGAAAGGTTTGTCCAAATCCGAGTCAAGGTTTTGATTTTTCAAAGATTTGAGGTGAGTCTTGTTTTCTTTTCTTTATTTTGTTTTAGTCCGTGTGATTTGTTTTTAAAAGTCTGTTCATATTTGTTTTAATTTTACCAACTTCTGTTTGTCCACTTTGCATGAACTTCTGTTTGTTTGAATGAGTCTTTCTATTTGCCCTGATAATGTGTATGTAAGTGGTGTGCAATTAGCTGATTCTCAACATTGAACTGATCAATTGGCTTCTCGAGCACCACTTTGCTTAGCCAGTACAATTCAAATCATATGTCGATACTGTTGAATGTTTGATTTTTGGCTTCGATTGTGTATGTTAATGCTAATATAGTCGAGTCGACACATGTCGTCAATTAGTTTCAGCTATCCGAACAAAGTTAAATCGATTTGCTTCTGCTAAGCATTTGTTTGAATCAATTAAGAACCAGTTTTGTTTACTTATAGCTGTTGAATTGGATCAGTAGTGCTTAAATTCTGAATCAGAGGGCATGCGCACTTGTGCACAGCATGTGCATTGGTGCACCTCATGTGTTTTGTGCACAGCCTGTTTTCCTGCATAAAAGGGCTTTTAATTTTAAAATGGCTTGACAGCATATGTTGTCAGACATATTCTACTGCCCATACTTGCTTTTAGTTAATAAAATGGAAAAGTTAAATCTGTCAGGGAATGATGGGGTTTTAATACCTAATTAGCTAAATTGGAGCTGAAAATGGAAGGCACATGGGAGGGTACTGTGATATTCTAAAACAGGCTGTTAAAAGGGGTGGTGTTGAGGCTTATAAAACGAGGAGGACCTGGGAGATAAAAATATAGACAGAATTAGGGGGAGAGACAGAATTGAAAAAAGAGATCAGAAAATACAGGAAGAAGGGGAAACACACTGTGAGGAGTTTTGAAAGAGAGAGCTTGAAAGACATACAAAGAGATACAGACATAGAGGGATATTTAGACTAAGAGGATTGAAAAGGATAGAACTGATTTTAGGAAAACACAGATAGAGGGAG
The DNA here is from genome assembly GCF_000715075.1 of Nicotiana tabacum. NCBI lineage: Eukaryota > Viridiplantae > Streptophyta > Magnoliopsida > Solanales > Solanaceae > Nicotiana > Nicotiana tabacum. Next base: position 30,261,162 of record NC_134090.1, on the reverse strand, counting down.
GTTAAGAGATAGAAAGTATACAATCTACAATCAGAAATTGCTTCTTCCTATTTGTTATTTGGGTTTTCAGTTGTTCAACTTGTTGAAATCAATTCTGATTCTTTGAAGTTCCAGTTGTGTCTATTTAGTCAAGTGTTTTCCATTGGTTTACTACTGGTTTGGTCTGCTTGGAGTTCTGATTCTACTCCACTGGGTGTTGCTCTCATTTGGCTATTTCTTTCTATTGGCCATAGTTGCATTTCTGCACTTGAGCCTGTTCTGCTGTTCGCTTTGTTTGCTGCTGCTTTGTCCTGCTGCTATTTGCTAGTCCTGTTTCTTTTGGCTGCTGATTTCCACATCTTCTTCTTCTCCTCCTTTGCATTTTCAGCATTTCCAGGTACACATTTCAAGTCCCATATTGATGTAATTGAAACAGTTTGAAAACATGAAATGAAAAAGGGTGAAGATGTTCAAGTATTCGTTGTGATATTCATAGTACATTAACAGGCCTGTGGAAATTGATTAGTTTATGGTTCAACAGTTCGAAAGAATGTACTGATAGCCGACTGAGTTTACCCCTTTGTATTTGAGCTCGGTAGTTGTCTGTTAGTATAAGCATGTGTATTTCGACTTTACACAATACTGTTTTCTGTTTCATTTAGTCTTTTTTTAGTAAGACTAGTCCACATAAGTCTAGTTAAGTTCAACACAAGAAATGCTCAGATTAAGCGTTGTATTTCGTCAGCTCGTATATGATTCCTTGTCAAATTAAAGCATTTTACTTCGCCAGTTATCCTTTAATCTAGTCCGAATAAGTTCAGTTAAGTTCAAATTAAGAAATGTTCGGATCAAGTATTGCATTTCATCTATCTCATATGTAATCTTTTGTTCGACCAAAGCATTTTCGTAAGGCATGACGTCTTTTTACTTTAAAGGTAATTAATCAGAAATTGATAGGAGTTTGGTTTAGGCCGAAGTATATACTTCAATTAGCATACATTTTTCTTTCTTCTATCTCTGGAAATAAAATAATAGAAATGTAGTCACTGTAGGATACCCTTCTAAAAATAATGAGACGAGCCTCGCCAAATAAAAAATACAAATTACGGGGCCCTCAACAACTAATCATAATATTTAGAATTCGGGCTAGGCCATTTAGTGAATCTCAAGGCCTTCTCAAAAATAATAACGCGCTAGACTTTTCAGGCACGATTTAAGTAAATTATGTTCTTAAATTCGGGTGCACATTGATGTGACCCAAATCCAAATCTCAACGGAGTCAAAATGTGTTAACAACTACGGGTGCATTGATTGTGACGTGGTTTGAGATGCATTTTTACGACGTTGCAATTCTATAAAAAATAAATGATAATAATAAAAGCGGTTTAAATCTAATAAGAAGCACATAAGTCACAACATGTATTTAAATCAGATATTTAGCCATTATAACAATTTAAGCGACCATGCTAGAACCACGGGATTCGAGGGTGCCTAACACCTTCCCTCGGGTCAACAGAATTCCTTACTTAGAATTCTTGGTTCGCAGACTTCATTTGGAAAAGTCGAAAATTTCCTCGATTTGGGATTTAAGATAAACCGGTGACTTTAGACACCAAAAGCCAAACCTTTCCCAAGTGGCGACTCTGAATTAAATAAATAATCCCATTTTCGAATATTGACACTTAAATTGGAAAAACTCCCTTCGCGCATTTAACCCTTCGGGGCCGGGCGCGCAAAAAGGAGGTGTGACAGCTCTGGCGACTCTGCTGGGGATGATGACCCAGAACCGCTGGTTCAGGGTCCAAGAATTCGAGCTTAGAATAATTGTTATATTTGGCTTTATTATCTGATCTTTATTACATGTTTTAAAAGTGCTAAATGTTGTCTTTTACCGCTTTTGATATTATCTAAACTGTATATAAACTGTGCCGAAACCCTTCTTTTCTTACCTCCGGGGAGAAGCTCGCTGGTCGAGACTCCCTATTCTGTTAGTGTCAATACCTGAAATAAGAAAGAGGTCGGACAAGTTACAAAGCCGGACGATCTCGCGGGTCCCCGGTACGTAGCCCCCTCCTCGACTCGAGTTGTCCGCTCGGGTACACAGTCTAGAACAAATACCAAGGTTTAAACCTAGTATAACGAAACTTCATGCCGGATCCCTAGTAGGAACGCTTATTTGCATCATATTACATTTGACTTAGGGGACTCAACACAGGGGTTGGGTCCGTCTAGGACAGGCAACCTGAAATGGAAAAGACCATCATGCTGCATTCCTATCTGTGTTGTGCATTTATTTGCTTTGGTTCCGCATGTCGACCGGTTCCTAAAAAAGGGGAAAATAGCAGCGTAGGGGAGATAATTACTTATTTTTGGAAAATAAAACCAATGTCCAAGTAGTGTCAAAACCTCGCCGGAATTTTTCTAAAAAAACTGTCTTGTTTATTGAGAGTTATTAAAAAAAATATATAAAAATTTTCTTTTATCACTTTCAAAATAAAAAAAAAGGTATTTATTTTAAAAGTAAAAAAAAAAATCGAAAATTCATAATTCAAAAAATGTGTTGTTTCTTTCGTAGTACCCCTTTTATGAATTCAGACTAATAGTCCAAATTTTTCCTAAAAAAAATAATATAAAAAATAAATAGTTTCTTTAATCTTTATCTCTTTTCAAAAAAATGTAAAAAATACGCATTCCTGATTTCTAGGTTTATTCGATTTTTTCCTATTTTACGATATCCCGAACTACGCCGGTTTGATTCTCACCGGATGTGAGATACGTAGGCAACCCTCGTCGGGTTCAACCCCCATTTTTGCTAAAACAGCCAAAATCAATAAATAAATAAAAAAAATGTGTCAAATTTTAAAAGAGTCATAAATAAATCAGGTGACGTTGTTTTGTCATAAATAGCCAAACGTTCCCGAAAGGGACGCCGGAAGGCTGACTTTGCATAAACAGCCACCTTTTGGGTCTTGTTTAGCATTTTTGTCCAGTTGACCCGCACAGCCTTAAACTCTTCATCCCCGAAGTGTTTAAAGGCCGTGTTCAAAACTTGATCCCCTCTGTTTAAAATATTTTGAGTCAAGTCGTTTTGTTAAAATCACCTTAATAAATGTGCAGGATGAGCACGATGCAAAATGAACATTTTTCAATAATGACCAAAATCCCTGTCAAGTTACGGCTATGGTGGAATGATCTAGGTGTTGAAGGACAAAATGAGGTTAAGAAATATCTGAAAGGTCTTGTGGGTCTGTTGGAAGTCCAGCCCCGGTGAGATATCATAAGAGCTTTGATTACCTATTGGGACCCGGCGCACAATGTTTTCCATTTCTCTGATTTTGAACTCACCCCGACTTTGGAAGAAATGGCCGGATACATCGGGAATACTGAGCTTCCCTTGAGGGAAAAATACTTGGTCGCCCCAAGAGTCGTCACGGTACATCGGTTCCTAGATTCATTGAAAATACCTAGAACAGTCCACAACCCGGATCTAGCAGCCGGATTCTGTACTCCATGCTTCATATATGATAGGTACGGTCATGAGGGGGATTCAATAATCCAATCAACAAACTGTGCAGCAAAGGAGTTCGTCAGAAGTGGGACGAGTACAGACGGGTAGCGTTCATGATAATATTCCTGGGCCTTCTGGTATTTCCAAGGAAAGATGGAAACATTGATTTGAAGATATCTGGGGTCGTCAGCACTTTACTCACGCAAAGTGACAGTACTCTCGCGCCTATGGTGGTATCCGACATCTTTCGAGCTCTCACAGCTTGTAAAGCTGGGGGAAATTTCTTCGAAGGTTGTAACTTGCTCCTACAGATATGGATGACCGAGCACCTCTGCCATCATTCCGAGATTTTGAGCCATGGTTCCCCAGAAAAGACCCGCATAGAAGAATCTTACACGAGAACAAAAGAGATCATTTTGCCCAAAGGAGTCCTGGCATGGACCTCGTTCTTTCAAGCTCTTACTGTCAGCCAAATACAATGGACGTTGGGATGGTTGCCTGTTGATGAGATCTTATATATGTCGGCGGCTAAAACTCATTTCTTGCTGATGGGGCTTAAGAGCATTCAACCTTACGCACCCGGCCGAGTCTTGAGACAGTACGGAAGATGCCAGACAGTATCTCATGAGGAAGATCTTAGCGCTCAAGCAGTTGAGATAAGTCCTAACGGACAGTTCCCAGAAGCAAAGATTCGCCAAATCTGGAATGAGGGTCAATATTTGAAATCAGATACCTGCGTGCGGGATCGAGCCAAAGGAGAAACGGCGCCAGGTTACCTTGCATGGTACAGAAGGGAACTTGAGCATGAAAGGCCAGCTAAGAGACCCCACATCCGGAATTTCACCGAGTCATCGCAAAGGCATTGGGATTGGTTAGCAAAGGAAAGAGGCTATTGTGCCGAAATCAGCAGGTTAAAGCAACAAGTAGAAGGCATGAAATACGAGCACAACGTGCAAATTGCTACTGATCTGGGAGAGCGGAACAGGTTAATTCAAGAAAATGAAATGCTCAGAGCCCAGATCAAACAGATAAGGTTGGATGCAGATAAACAGCCAAGGCGTCGATCAGACGAGCACCTGATAAAAAGGCTAAAAAGCGAGATCAGAGAATGGCAAGATGGTTTGGAGAAATCTGAAAACGTCATAGCAGAGCTCAAAGCACAGTGGGATACAAGAGCAGATAAGCATCGTCGATACCTGAATCAATTGGAAGGCGACCACGAGAAAACTGCTGCTAAAATAAAGAGAGAGATGGCTGCACTTGAGATCAAAGCAGCTAATCAGGCCAAGGATTTCCAAATTGAGAGCAGATACTGGTACGACTCAATAGCCCAGATGAAGTTGGAAGTACGGCGACTGAAGCATCAGCATGTACAAGATGCTCAAGTCTTCAAGATATGCAGCGATCAGATAAAACACCTGCTCGTAGAGAAGAAGCAAACCAGAGATAGGATCAAGGCCATTGCCCATGCCATCACCAGACGATGCCTACGATGTGAGAACATGTCCAGCGTTACCGTCCTCTCGGCAGTAATGGGTTATGTCAAGCAGACTATGCACGAGCTGGAGCAACTTGAGAGGGATCTCACGCCTAGGACCGCGGCGAGGTCGAACGATGCCCCGCGGACACCGATTTTCAAAACCATAATGCGTTCATAGGTCAAATCTGTATCTTAGCATCTTCTGTTTGTTTTTCCCATCAGGGTGATTTTTAGTCTACTTTGAATCTAGATTTGTTTTCAAAGTTCGCTTTTTTTTTTCTTTTGCAAAATGTAGCTTGTAATAGAACGTTTCAACAATAAAGAGGTTGTTTCTTTTACGCTCATTTGTGTTATTCGAACTACGTAATGATCTGATTCACGTAGGCATCGTGATACGTAGGCAATCCTCATCGGATCCGGTCGCATTTCTTCTACTGCAAAATAAAAAAAAACATAAAAGAAAAACAAAAGAGAAAAAGAAAAGAAAGAAAAAAAAACTAACAAAAAACGCCGGAATGACGCATGCTCTCGTAGCAAACATATAGTAATCCACTTAACTGTATAGGTGCATCATGCCCAACGTGAGATTAACTATCTGTTATTTGCTACAAATTAATCGTGCGTTTGTCATTGAGCATTTTTCCAGGGTTTTTGAAAAGACGGTTGGTTTGGTGAAAGTCTGGCCTCGCACTCATATTTCACAAGGTCAAGGAGAAGTGTTCAACCACCTGTTGTTAGGGCCAGAAGCAGTACTCACACTTACTTCACCAGGTCGAAAGGAAGTGTGGAAATGTCTTCTGAAATTCCATTGCAAACGATCCCTGTTTCTGAGGAGAGCTCAATCTCAGCCGTCCTCACACCTGAATCCACAACTGCGGAGGAAAATAGAATCCTACGGCTCCGCATGTTGGAAATGCTGGACGACTGGAACAATGGGAAAGAGCCGCCAAGTGTCGTCCCCGGATTCCCTGAATTATTCTCCAGGTCAAGTGGGACTTCTAATGTCCCCATAAATTATCCTGCTACCCCATTCGGGTACCCAGCCACCTCAGCCTTCTCCGCTGGATCGCCTTCTGAACCTCATCCCCGAATGTCGGCCACTGATGCAAGCATGAACATCTTTACTGCATCGCCTTGCCCGGTTACGGCACAACCTACCACATACAAGCCAAGCTTTGACTCATCATCTTTTACATTCCAAGCCCCATCGTTCTCAATGGAACCAACTAGGTTCGCTACCAATACTAATCCTCTACCGCCTTAGTGCGAGCTTGCACCCGGGCAGGATCAGAACCCCAGATTTGCAGAACAAAATGAGATTGCCAAAAGGATGAGAAGCCTTGAACAAAGTCTGAAGAATATGCAAGGATTGAGCGGGCAAAAGAGCGTCTCTTACGCCGACCTGTGCATGTTTCCTCACGTGCACCTGCCAACGGGTTTCAAGACCCCCAAGTTTGAGAAATACGATGGGCACGGTGACCCCATTGCACATCTTAAGAAATACTGCAACCAATAGCGGGGAGCCGGCGGAAAAGAAGAACTGCTAATGGCATACTTTGGGGAAAGTCTAGTAGGGATAGCTTCGGAATGGTATATGGATCAGGAAATGTCCCGATGGCATATATGGGATGATCTCGCCAGAGATTTTGTAAAACAATTCCAGTATAACATCGACATTGCGCCAGACCGAAACTCTCTGTCGAATTTGAAGAAGAAGCCTTCAGAAAGCTTTAGAGAGTATGCTATTAAGTGGCGTGAACAGGCGTCGAGAGTGAAGCCTCCCATGGATGAAGTGGAAATGGTCACTACCTTTCTCCAGGCTCAAGAGTCTGACTATTTCCAAAACATGATGTCGGACATGGGTAAGCCATTCGCGGAAGCAATCAAGATTGGAGAGATGGTAGAAAATGGGTTGAAAACGGGAAGGATTTTGAGTCAAGCAGCCATAAGGGCGACCTCTCAGGCCGTCCAAAGTGGGTCTGGAGGAACGACAAGGGGGAAGAAGAAGGAAGAAGCGACTATGGCAGCCTCTGAAACAAGGGAGTATCGTCACCCCAGGCCCCATTTTCCGGAAAGAGCCCCACAACACTACTACCCCCACTCAAATGTGGCATATGCTCATCAACCTTATATGATCATGAATGCCCAACCTTATAACCATCCACCACAACAAACCAACCGAGGCCCAGCTCCACCTCCCAGAAGTCAGCCTCCGTACCGCAACCACTATAACCCACAACCCCCGCAGAATAACTACCGCCCCCAGGAGCCACCCCGACGGCGGACTTTCACGCCCATCGGTGAACAATACTCTACGTTGTTCCCTAAGCTAGTCCAGTTGGGTTTCTTGCAACCAATTCCCCAAACAAGGCAAAACCCAACATCGCCTTCTTACAAAGCCGGAGTCAGATGCGCCTATCATTCGGGAGCCGAGGGACATGATACAAACGACTGCTGGTCATTGAAAAGAGTGGACGAAAATTTGATAGAGCAGGGGAAAATAGTGCTAAGGGACGAAGAGATCTCAAATGTGACTAACAATCCATTGCCCGCTCACAATAATGGGCCGCTGATCGGCATGATTTGTGAAGACAAAGAGTTCGACCCTGCTTTGAAAGCCATAATTGCCATTGTCAACATGGGGAAGAGGCCCGAAATGGACCGGAAACCAGAAAAGGGGGAAGAGGCCACAGCTATAAAGACAGTGCTTGAGAAGAAGGTAGAGAAGAAAGTGGTACCAGCAAAAGGGGGAGTTCTTTACATACCACGAGGTCAAGCTAAGAAGACGCAGAAATCCGGGATCAAAAAGACAAAACCTATGTATGTGCCAAAAGGGGCCTATGTGGTCCGGGGGACGATTCAACCACCTCGGCTGAATGAGCCAGTGGTTATCGGACGCGTGCCACAAAAGCCAATGACCAACCCGTCCACAGTGCCGTGGAATTATCAAAAGACTTTGGTGATGTACAAAGGTAAAGAGGTCATTGGAGAACTTCCGGAAAATACTTTCATTGGAAGGTATTCGAATACCCAAGAACTGAATAACGCCACACAAAGGTGTTTCCCGCCAAAGAAGCCCATGAGTGTTGAGGAAGCGGAAATGTTCTTCCAACAAATGAAAATGCCGGATTACGAAGTGATAGATCAGCTGCGCAAGTACCCCGAGCAAGTATCCATGCTGTCATTATTAATGAGGTCAACCGAGCATCAAAAGATCCTATTGAAAACCCTGAATGAAGCATATGTACCAGTTGAAACCTCGGTGGAACAACTAGAGCGGATGACAAAAAGATTCTTCGTTATCAACCAAATCTCTTTCAGCAAAAACGATTTACCCCCGGAAGGAGCAGCACACAACAAGGCCTTGCATTTAACAGTTAAATGCGAGGACTACTATGTCAAGCGGGTAATGTTGGATGGGGGATCAGGTGTTGACATCTGCCCGCTCTCCACACTACAAAGGATGGAAATTGGGACCGGAAGGATCCGACCCAACAATGTCTGCGTAAGAGCTTTCGACGGCATCAAGAGAGATACCATGGGAGAAATAGACTTGTTGTTGGTCATAGGACCAGTCGAGTTTCGAGTAACTTTCCAGGTGATCGACATGGACACATCCTACAATTTTCTCCTTGGCAGACCTTGGATCCATGCGGCAGGAGCCGTTCCTTCCACTCTTCACCAGATGGTGAAGTTCGAGCACGAAGACTGAGAGATCGTGGTCCATGGGGAAGATGAGCATGCCATTTATCGAGACCCCTCCATACCGTACCTTGAACCGAGAGAAGGAAGCGAACATACGGTCTATCAAGCTTTCGAGGTTGTACTGGCAGAGCAGCACGAAGAGGGAACACCCTACCCCCAGCCCTTCTTGTCTAACGCCTCGTTTATGGTGGCCAAAGAGATGATCCGGCACGGATTTAGGCCAGGGAAGGGACTTGGACGAACCTTTCAGGGAATAACAGAACCCATTACTTTGCCAATCATCAAGAAACCTTTTGGACTAGGTTTCAAACCTACTCCAGCAGACGAAGAGTGGGCAAAGAAAAGGAAAAATGAAGGTTGGAAGTTACCACAACCACTGCCAGATTTATATGCAACTTTCATCAGTCCGAGGTACATTGAAGAAGAAGATGATGAGGTCTTCACAGCTGAGGAAATTGAGGAGATATGTGGGGCAATGAGAGAGATGCTTTACGAGGTCCACATGGTTCAACCAGGTGAAGGCACAAGCACCGCTGAGATGCTGTACATGGGACCGAGCGCCCAACTTCAAAACTGGGAGGCCACGCCATTCCCGACTAGGCGGAAGTCCGGGTAGACCTGTCCCGCCACCTTTCCTGTGTCACAAGTTATCTCCAGGACATAACTTGAACGTTTTCTTCTTTTCAATTGTTGCTTTGAATTCCTAGTTGTAAACATTGTTGTCTTCCAACTTTCCAAAGAAAATATAAAAAAAAATCATCATTGCTTTCCTATTCTTTCTTTTGTTCTGATTTTTATCATTTTTCCTTTTATTTTCCTTTTCAGTCCTAATAATGCGGCTTTAAATATGACATGCTTGCGGACTTCACGCCCGGATCATAATGAGTTATTTAACTGCGAATTAATGAACCCGGAACCAGAATATGATGCGGAAGAGGCTTTTAGGGAGATAAACCGAGAGTTGGAATATTTCGAGAATAAACCTAAACCAAATCTGAATGACACTGAACCGGTAAATTTAGGAACCCCGGAAGAAATCCGGGAGACCAAAATAAGCATTCACACGGACAAGAAAACGCGAGAGGCGATAATTCAACTTCTTTTTGAATTCAAAGACGTGTTTGCTTGGTCATATGATGACATGCCGGGACTAGGTGTTGATCTAGTGGTTCATAAATTGCCGATTCATCCCGATTGTCCTCCAGTTCAACAAAAGCAACGAAAGTTCAAAACGGAGGTCAGCGACAAGATTAAAGAGGAGATCACCAAGCAACTGAAAACAGGAGTGATTCGGGTAGTCCAGTATACAACATGGTTGGCGAATGTGGTTCCAGTACCAAAAAAGGACGGGAAAACTCGGGTATGTGTAGATTACCGGGATCTGAACAGAGCAAGTCCTAAAGATAATTTCCCGCTGCCCAACATCCACATCCTCGTTGACAATTGTGCCAAACACGAGATACAGTCTTTTGTAGATTGTTATGCTGGGTATCACCAGGTATTGATGGATGAAGAAGACGCCGAGAAAACTGCCTTCACCACGCCTTGGGGCACCTACTGCTACCGGGTCATGCCATTTGGTCTGAAGAATGCTGGGGCTACTTACATGAGGGTCATGACTGCCATTTTCCATGACATGATGCATCGGGAAATAGAGGTGTACGTGGACGATGTGATAGTCAAGTCCAGGACGCAGGATAATCACATCCAAGACTTGAGGAAATTCTTCGAGAGGCTAAGAAAGTATGACTTGAAGCTAAACCCAGCCAAATGCGCTTTCGGAGTTCCGTCGGGCAAACTTTTGGGCTTCATCGTAAGAAGGAGAGGAATCGAGCTAGATCCAACTAAGATAAAATCCATCAGAGATCTCCCTCCCCCAAGAACAAAGAAGGACGTGATGAGTCTGTTGGGCAAATTGAATTACATCAGTCGGTTTATTGACCAGCTGACAAGCACGTGTGAGCCCATATTCAAGCTTTTAAGGAAAGATGCGGCGGTCAAATGGACAGTTGAGTGTCAAGAAGCCTTCGATAAAGTCAAAGAATACCTTTCGAATCCCCCGGTCTTGGTCCCTCCGGAACCAGGAAGGCCACTTTTCTTGTATCTGACAGTCTTGGAGAACTCTTTCGGTTGCATCCTCGGGCAACATGACGTAACCGGAAAGAAGGAGCAAGCAATTTACTACTTGAGCAAGAAATTCACCGGCTACGAGTCCAAATACACTCTGCTGGAAAGGACATGCTGCGCTCTCACATGGGTTGCTCAAAAGCTGAGACATTATCTCCAAGCCCACACTACATTCCTCATAAGCAGGTTGGATCCTTTGAAGTATATATTTCAGAAACCAATGCCTACTGGGAGACTGGCTAAATGGCAAATCTTGCTTACGGAATTCGACATAGTTTATGTCACTCGCACGACCATGAAAGCCCAGGCGTTAGCTGATCATTTGGCCGAAAATCCGGTCGATGAGGAATACCAGCCATTGGATACCTACTTTCCAGATGAAGAGGTAAACACCGTAGAAGTGATCTCGGAAGAAGCTCATGTTTGGAAGATGTTCTTTGACGGAGCCGTGAACGCCAAGGGTGTAGGGATTGGGGCAATTTTGATCTCGCCTTCCGGTCAGCATTATCCCGCCACAGCTAGACTGCGTTTCTTTTGCACAAACAATACAGCCGAGTATGAAGCCTGCATTATGGGCATGCATATGGCAATCGATCAGGATGTCGAAGACTTGCTGATTATGGGAGATTCTGACCTGATCATCCGGCAGGCTCAAGGCGAATGGGAAACTCGGGATGTCAAACTTATCCCGTACCGACAACATGTGGAGGACCTCAGCAAGCGCTTTACATCAATAGAATTCAGGTACATTCCGAGGTGTCACAATGAACTGGCAGATGCACTTGCTACTTTGGCTTCAATGCTGCCCTACCCGGGCAACGCCCACGTCGATCCTTTGGAAATCCAAATCAAGGAAAGACACGGTTACTGCAGTGTAATCGAGGCGGGATCAAATACGCAGCCTTGGTACCATGACATCAAGAAATTCCTAAAGACACAAGAATACCCCGAGCACGCTACAGGAGATCAAAAAAGGACCATTAGGCGACATGCAAGTGGTTTCTTTCTGAGCGGCGAATTGTTGTATAAGAGGACCCCGGACCTCAATCTCCTAAGATGTGTCGATATCGAGGAAGCAAGAAAGATCATGCACGAAGTACACGCAGGTGTGTGCGGACCTCACATGAACGGGTATGTCTTAGCGAAGAAAATCCTTAGAGCAGGTTATTACTGGATGACCATGGAAAAGGATTGCTTCAGCTTCGTTCGGAAGTGTCATCAGTGTCAGGTGCACGGTGATTTGATTCATGCACCTCCCACGGAACTGCATCCCATGTCTGCGCCTTGGCCATTTGTCGCCTGGGGCATGGACGTCATTGGACCAATTGAACCAAAGGCCTCGAATGGACACAGGTTTATACTGGTTGTCATCGATTACTTCACAAAATGGGTAGAAGCTGTCACTCTCAAGTCGGTCACTAAGAAAGCTGTAGTAGATTTTGTGCACTCAAATCTTATCTGTCGTTTCGGTATTCCTGCGACTATCATTACAGATAACGCAGCAAACTTGAATAGTCACTTGATGGGAGACGTATGCGAGCAATTCAAGATAACGCATAGGAATTCCACTCCTTATCGGCCAAAAGCCAATGGTGCCGTGGAAGCAGCAAACAAAAACATCAAGAAGATTTTGAGGAAGACTATCCAAAGTTCCCGACAGTGGCATGAGCAGTTACCATTTGCACTATTAGGGTACCGCACTACGGTACGCACATCGGTGGGAGCGACTCCTTATCTTTTGGTTTATGGGACCGAGGCTGTAATACCGGCAGAGGTAGAAATTCCTTCGCTTCGAATCATTGTCGAAGCAGAAATCGAAGACAGCGAGTGGGTTAAGGCTCGACTGGAGCAATTGACGTTGATTGATGAAAAGCGAATGGCCGCAGTTTGTCACGGACAGTTATACCAACAAAGGATGGCCCGTGCTTACAACAAGAAAGTCCGACCCTGGAATTTCGAAGTAGGTCAGCTGGTACTGAGGCGTATTCTGCCGCATCATGAAGAAGCAAAAGGAAAGTTTGCCCCAAATTGGAAAGGCCCATACATCGTAAGGAAAATATTGCCAAGAGGAGCATTGTATTTAGGTGATATCGAAGGAAATGACCCCGACACAGCAGTAAATGCAGATGCAGTCAAGAGGTACTACGTCTAAATCATACTCCAGTGGTCCTGACACGTTTGAAAATGGCGAAGGTTTTATTCCCCACTACTCCCCAAACACTACCCAATCTTCTCTACAAAAAAAAACAAAGAAAGAAAACAAAAACAAAATTTGATTGAGGCCTGAACTACGTTTGACTTGATTCCGAAAGGATACGTAGGCAGCCTCTCCCTGAGGTTCAGTCACACCAACAATAAAATCACATTCACCCTGAAATTGAAACCATGGCACGTCGAGCAGTTTAGAAGTTAGTATCATCTACCTCTCTTTACCAAGCACGAGCCTTCAGATCAATTACCAAAGATAGTGGGAAACCAATAAGTGTCACAAATGGAGACCGGCACACTCTGAATTGAGAGAGATAAAATGAGAGAGTCTCGTCGGTGAAAACCTTCGGGCACCACGGGGCGACGGGAGTAGAGAAACCAAAATGAGAGAGCTTGTTTAGTAAAAACTCGTAAAGAGTGCTATCAAGCGATGACAGGAAGAGAAATGAGAGAGGTCAGCCAGCGAAAACCCGCAAAGGGCGCTGTTGGCCGAAAAAGAATGACGCCACCCCAAGAAAGTTTCGGCAGAATGCCACCAGCTTGGAATCACAAATCCGTTCTGGTTCAGGAAAACGCAAGCTCTTAGAAGGTCAGACGTCCAGTCGAAAGAGCATGTCATGTCATTTAAAGCCAGCGTTATCTTCCTCAGATAAGTCTTTCTCGTCCCGAAAAGGGTATTCCTTTTCTGATTTGTTTTCCCCTTTCTTTGTTTCTTTTCGAATCCCTTTTGCATTCTAACCCCGAGTTCAGGACACACCGGAAAGGACAGGTGGCATGGTTTGTTTGCACGGAATCCCGTCTCACGAAGGAAAGCGCCTCATCTCGTTGGTATGATTGCCCAAGCATGATGAATCATGACGTTTGATGGTGTTTCAGAGTAAAGAGGAAAAGAGAGAAATCTTGAAATCTTCCCCAGCAAGTCCGCCTTCGGACAAGTCCCCACAGAGTCTCCCCCTGTACAAATCCCCACAGAGTTTCTCCTTTTGAACAATCTCCCACAAAGTCTCCCCAATATACAAAAAAAAATGGAATCTCCCCCAGCACATCCCAGCGAGTCCTTTTGTAAAACTTCCCCAGCAAGCTTACCCCAACAAATCCTAGAAATCCCGCTTTGAAATAAATCCCCAGCATGCCCCATTGTACAAAGATCCACACAAAGAATCCACTTTGTAAATATTCCCCACAGAGCTTCCTTTTTGTACAAATTCTCACAAAATACCTCCAATAAAATCCCCGTTGAGAACCTCCAAGCAAAACGGGACACACACAAAAAAAAAAAGAGCCTTACGAAGCAAGTCATCACAGAATCCGGAAATACCAGCCTGAGTAGTCTAAAGGTTTCGCCATTCGAATCAAATCAGTGGCGGGACTTCGCAACAGAAATAGAGACGCAAAAAAGCAATTGGGAACGATCAAGGTCACCGAACCGACCGTCATTTCCGAACTAACAATTGTTCTTTGTCTGAAAAGTTGAAACAGGTATAATCCAAGACAACCGTGCAAGAAGCAGGTGTCGCCCAAAGAAGAAGGTACACGGGTACAAGAAACATTTTGGCAATAAAGAATTCACTCAAAAGGTAAGTTCCCGCAAAACTCCCTTTTATCTTCTATTAAAACAAGAAAACTCAAAAAATAGATCGTGTAGTATTCTCGAACTTTACCCCCAGCCGATCAGCATTAGGGTTTTAAAACCCTAAACTGAACTTTTTCCTTTCAGCCAGCATTAGAGTTTTAAACTCTAAACTGAGCTTTTTCATGCAATCAGCATTAGGGTTTTAAACCCTAAACTGAACTTTCTTTTTAGTCAGCATTAGGGTTTTAAACCCTAAACTGAACTTTTTCCTTCCAGCCAGCATTAGAGTTTTAAACTCTAAACTGAGCTTTTTCATGAAATCAGCATTAGGGTTTTAAACCCTAAACTGAATTTTCCTTTTAGTCAGCATTAGGGTTTTAAACCCTAAACTGAACTTTTTCCTTCCAGCCAGCATTAGAGTTTTAAACTCTGAACTGAGCTTTTTCATGCAATCAGCATTAGGGTTTTAAACCCTAAACTGAACTTTCCTTTTAGTCAGCATTAGGGTTTTAAACCCTAAACTGAACTTTTTCCTTCCAGCCAGCATTAGAGTTTTAACCTCTAAACTGAGCTTTTTCATGCAATCAGCATTAGGGTTTTAAACCCTAAACTGAATTTTCCTTTTAGTCAGCATTAGGGTTTTAAACCCTAAACTGAACTTTTTCCTTTCAGCCAGCATTAGAGTTTTAAACTCTAAACTGAGCTTTTTCATGCAATCAGCATTAGGGTTTTAAACCCTAAACTGAATTTTCCTTTTAGTCAGCATTAGGGTTTTAAACCCTAAACTGAACTTTTTCCTTCCAGCCAGCATTAGAGTTTTAAACTCTAAACTGAGCTTTTTCATGCAATCAGCATTAGGGTTTTAAACCCTAAACTGAACTTTCCTTTTAGTCAGCATTAGGGTTTTAAACCCTAAACTGAACTTTTTCCTTCCAGCCAGCATTAGAGTTTTAAACTCTAAACTGAGCTTTTTCATGCAATCAGCATTAGGGTTTTAAACCCTAAACTGAACTTTCCTTTTAGTCAGCATTAGGGTTTTAAACCCTAAACTGAACTTTTTCCTTCCAGCCAGCATTAGAGTTTTAAACTCTAAACTGAGCTTTTTCATGCAATCAGCATTAGGGTTTTAAACCCTAAACTGAACTTTCCTTTTAGTCAGCATTAGGGTTTTAAACCCTAAACTGAACTTTTTCCTTCCAGCCAGCATTAGAGTTTTAAACTCTAAACTGAGCTTTTTCATGCAATCAGCATTAGGGTTTTAAACCCTAAACTGAACTTTCCTTTTAGTCAGCATTAGGGTTTTAAACCCTAAACTGAACTTTTTCCTTCCAGCCAGCATTAGAGTTTTAAACTCTGAACTGAGCTTTTTCATGCAATCAGCATTAGGGTTTTAAACCCTAAACTGAACTTTCCTTTTAGTCAGCATTAGGGTTTTAAACCCTAAACTGAACTTTTTCCTTCCAGCCAGCATTAGAGTTTTAAACTCTAAACTGAGCTTTTCCATGCAATCAGCATTAGGGTTTTAAACCCTAAACTGAATTTTCCTTTTAGTCAGCATTAGGGTTTTAAACCCTAAACTAAACTTTTTCCTTTCAGCCAGCATTAGAGTTTTAAACTCTAAACTGAGCTTTTTCATGCAATCAGCATTAGGGTTTTAAACCCTAAACTGAATTTTCCTTTTTGTCAGCATTAGAGTTTTAAACCCTAAACTGAACTTTTTCCTTCCAGCCAGCATTAGAGTTTTAAACTCTGAACTGAGCTTTTTCATGCAATCAGCATTAGGGTTTTAAACCCTAAACTGAACTTTCCTTTTAGTCAGCATTAGGGTTTTAAACCCTAAACTGAACTTTTTCCTTCCAGCCAGCATTAGAGTTTTAAACTCTAAACTGAGCTTTTTCATGCAATCAGCATTAGGGTTTTAAACCCTAAACTGAACTTTCCTTTTAGTCAGCATTAGGGTTTTAAACCCTAAACTGAACTTTTTCCTTCCAGCCAGCATTAGAGTTTTAAACTCTAAACTGAGCTTTTTCATGCAATCAGCATTAGGGTTTTAAACCCTAAACTGAACTTTCCTTTTAGTCAGCATTAGGGTTTTAAACCCTAAACTGAACTTTTTCCTTCCAGCCAGCATTAGAGTTTTAAACTCTAAACTGAGCTTTTTCATGCAATCAGCATTAGGGTTTTAAACCCTAAACTGAATTTTTTCCTTTTAGTCAGCATTAGGGTTTTAAACCCTAAACTGAACTTTTTCCTTCCAGCCAGCATTAGAGTTTTAAACTCTAAACTGAGCTTTTTCATGCAATCAGCATTAGGGTTTTAAACCCTAAACTGAACTTTCCTTTTAGTCAGCATTAGGGTTTTAAACCCTAAACTGAACTTTTTCCTTCCAGCCAGCATTAGAGTTTTAAACTCTAAACTGAGCTTTTTCATGCAATCAGCATTAGGGTTTTAAACCCTAAACTGAACTTTCCTTTTAGTCAGCATTAGGGTTTTAAACCCTAAACTGAACTTTTTCCTTCCAGCCAGCATTAGAGTTTTAAACTCTAAACTGAGCTTTTTCATGCAATCAGCATTAGGGTTTTAAACCCTAAACTGAACTTTCCTTTTAGTCAGCATTAGGGTTTTAAACCCTAAACTGAACTTTTTCCTTCCAGCCAGCATTAGAGTTTTAAACTCTAAACTGAGCTTTTTCATGCAATCAGCATTAGGGTTTTAAACCCTAAACTGAACTTTCCTTTTAGTCAGCATTAGGGTTTTAAACCCTAAACTGAACTTTTTCCTTCCAGCCAGCATTAGAGTTTTAAACTCTAAACTGAGCTTTTTCATGCAATCAGCATTAGGGTTTTAAACCCTAAACTGAATTTTCCTTTTAGTCAGCATTAGGGTTTTAAACCCCAAACTGAACTTTTTCCTTCCAGCCAGCATTAGAGTTTTAAACTCTAAACTGAGCTTTTTTGTGCAATCAGCATTAGGGTTTTAAACCCTAAACTGAATTTTCCTTTTAGTCAGCATTAGGGTTTTAAACCCTAAACTGAACTTTTTCCTTTCAGCCAGCATTAGAGTTTTAAACTCTAAACTGAGCTTTTTCATGCAATCAGCATTAGGGTTTTAAACCCTAAACTAAATTTTCCTTTTAGTCAGCATTAGGGTTTTAAACCCTAAACTGAACTTTTTCCTTTCAGCCAGCATTAGGGTTTTAAACCCTAAACTGGGCTTTTTGACGCAATCAGCATTAGGGTTTTAAACCCTAAACTGAATTTTCCCTTTAGTCAGCATTAGGGTTTTAAACCCTAAACTGAATTCTTCCTTTGTTCGGCGTTAAGGTTTTAAACCCTGAACTGAACCTTTCCCAGCTAGTCAGTATTAGGGCTCCAACCCTGAACTGAGCATACATATCCTCTTTCATTAATTTTATGAACTTCCTGGTGAATTATTAACGAAATTTTCCTAGTGAAACTGGGGCAGAAAATTTCGTTCGTTTGTTTTCTCCCGCAGGTCTGACCTCGAGCCACATGGATCGAAATGACCCATGAGATGAATCCCAGTTCGGAATCAAAGAAGAAAAAAGAAAAAAAAAAGAAAATGTCCCGATATATCGGAGTAAATGCAAGGAGGATTAACTCCAACGTTTGATTAAGGGCCTGAACCCTGCCAATCGCGTCTCACTCAGTATACCAGAGGTTAAACAAGTCGCCGCAACTCGCGAGCATCAAGATTCAGATCGGAGTCTACAAACAGAATCAGCTAAGACCCAAGATCAAGTCATAAAAGAATCATAGATAGGAATCTTGTAACTAGCAGTTGACATGCATATAAGTAGTTAGTTCAGTTTCCAATTTTCGTTTAGTTGTAATAAGGCGGTCAGTGACGTAGCAGTGACAACAGCAGTAGCAGCAAGCATTGCAGTCCCATGGTAGTCCCAGCTACCAAAAACTTCTCGAACTACATTGACCTGATTCCTGTTTAGCCCAGGATATGTAGGAAATCTTTGAAGCAAGATTCGGTCAGATCTTTCAAAAACATGCTTCATACGGAGTGGCCCATAGGCAAAAATCGCTCATACACGCTCACTTTATCTTTGCACGGAAACTCTTCGTGTTTCCGAACAAAGAGGGGCAGCTGTGAGCACGTGATTTTTGTTTTTTGCGCGACAGTCGCTCCAAAAGAATAAAAATTGGTCATGCTGTACCATTTTTGGATTTTTGTGCGGCACTTTGTTGATTTATTTGTGACTTTGGCCCATTTTTATTTATTTACTTTATTAAAACAAAATTGAAAAAATGTGTACGTGTCATGCATAATTTGAACCGTAACATGGTTTAAATAGAAAAGCATAAACAAGCATCTTTGTCCGTGATTTTTGTTTTGTTTAATTTTACCTGTTTTGAATTGTTTTAATTTGTGTGCAAATAATTGTACTAGGTGTTTATTTTTAATTTGATTTTACTTATTTTTGTATTTTTATAATAAAAGAAAAGAAATAAAAAATAATAAATAAAAAGAAAAGAAAAGGTCCATTTCTTCTTCCGGACTTGGGCCAATTTTAACAAAATTGGCCCAAACAAACAGCCCAAAACCCAGGCCTGCCCGGTCCAAGTCCAGCTGATGCCTAGAGAGTCCAAACGACGTCGTTTTAATCCAGTGTGGTCTGGGCCGTTGATCTCAGATTGATCAACGGCCAAGATCACTTTCCCATACCCACGAACCGAACCCAAACCCTCAACACTTGAAACGACACCGTCCCACTTAACCATCAGATCCAGACCGTATATCTAAATTGATCCAACGGTCGAGAGTCGTCCACCCACTAACTATATAAGTTCATAATCGTACCCTACCCCCCTATCCAATACCCCAGCCTCGTCGTCTTCACCCAAACCCACAAACCCTAGAGCCGCCCCTGTACTCTTCACCATGAAAAACCGGCGGCATGAACGCCGGTGACCTCGCCCTGAACACCATAGAACCCCCTCACCACCCTGAACATAGACCTGTTAACCGTTTGGTTCGAATCACCCTCCAGGTCCTCGAATCTTCATTTGAAGATTCGAGTCAAAACTCGATCTACACCAACCAACCCCAGCTTCACACCAGACACTCCCTGGACCCTCCTCGTGACCAAACCATACTTGGTTTGGTCCGAATCTGACCAGGGAGGCATGAATCCCGGATCTGAGTTTTGGAAAATTTTGTAGTTCTTCCTCACTGGTTCATACCGGTTCAACCAAAGAGATTAAGGTCTAATGGACTTTAATCAAAGTGTTTCTCATCTGAGAAACACTCCGATTAAAGTCCATTCAGCCTTAAGAAAGGTTTGTCCAAATCCGAGTCAAGGTTTTGATTTTTCAAAGATTTGAGGTGAGTCTTGTTTTCTTTTCTTTATTTTGTTTTAGTCCGTGTGATTTGTTTTTAAAAGTCTGTTCATATTTGTTTTAATTTTACCAACTTCTGTTTGTCCACTTTGCCTGAACTTCTGTTTGTTTGAATGAGTCTTTTTATTTGCCCTGATAATGTGTATGTAAGTGGTGTGCAATTAGCTGATTCTCAACATTGAACTGATCAATTGGCTTCTCGAGCACCACTTTGCTTAGCCAGTACAATTCAAATCATATGTCGATACTGTTGAATGTTTGATTTTTGGCTTCGATTGTGTATGTTAATGCTAATATAGTCGAGTCGACACATGTCGTCAATTAGTTTCAGCTATCCGAACAAAGTTAAATCGATTTGCTTCTGCTAAGCATTTGTTTGAATCAATTAAGAACCAGTTTTGTTTACTTATAGCTGTTGAATTGGATCAGTAGTGCTTAAATTCTGAATCAGAGGGCATGCGCACTTGTGCACAGCATGTGCATTGGTGCACCTCATGTGTTTTGTGCACAGCCTGTTTTCCTGCATAAAAGGGCTTTTAATTTTAAAATGGCTTGACAGCATATGCTGTCAGACATATTCTACTGCCCATACTTGCTTTTAGTTAATAAAATGGAAAAGTTAAATCTGCCAGGGAATGATGGGGTTTTAATACCTAATTAGCTAAATTGGAGCTGAAAATGGAAGGCACATGAGAGGGTACTGTGATATTCTAAAACAGGCTGTTAAAAGGGGTGGTGTTGAGGCTTATAAAACGAGGAGGACCTGGGAGATAAAAAGATAGACATAATTAGGGGGAGAGACAGAATTGAAAAAAGAGATCAGAAAATACAGGAAGAAGGGGAAACACACTGTGAGGAGTTTTGAAAGAAAGAGCTTGAAAGACATACAAAGAGATACAGACATAGAGGGATATTTAGACTAAGAGGATTGAAAAGGATAGAACTGATTTTAGGAAAACACAGATAGAGGGAGGTTAAGAGATAGAAAGTATACAATCTACAATCAGAAATTGCTTCTTCCTATTTGTTATTTGGGTTTTCAGTTGTTCAACTTGTTGAAATCAATTCTGATTCTTTGAAGTTCCAGTTGTGTCTATTTAGTCAAGTGTTTTCCATTGGTTTACTACTGGTTTGGTCTGCTTGGAGTTCTGATTCTACTCCACTGGGTGTTGCTCTCATTTGGCTATTTCTTTCTATTGGCCATAGTTGCATTTCTGCACTTGAGCCTGTTCTGTTGTTCGCTTTGTTTGCTGCTGCTTTGTCCTGCTGCTATTTGCTAGTCCTGTTTCTTTTGGCTGCTGATTTCCACATCTTCTTCTTCTCCTCCTTTGCATTTTCAGCATTTCCAGGTACACATTTCAAGTCCCATATTGATGTAATTGAAACAGTTTGAAAACATGAAATGAAAAAGGGTGAAGATGTTCAAGTATTCGTTGTGATATTCATAGTACATTAACAGGCCTGTGGAAATTGATTAGTTTATGGTTCAACAGTTCGAAAGAATGTACTGATAGCCGACTGAGTTTACCCCTTTGTATTTGAGCTCGGTAGTTGTCTGTTAGTATAAGCATGTGTATTTCGACTTTACACAATACTGTTTTCTGTTTCATTTAGTCTTTTTTTAGTAAGACTAGTCCACATAAGTCTAGTTAAGTTCAACACAAGAAATGCTCAGATTAAGCGTTGTATTTCGTCAGCTCGTATATGATTCCTTGTCAAATTAAAGCATTTTACTTCGCCAGTTATCCTTTAATCTAGTCCGAATAAGTTCAGTTAAGTTCAAATTAAGAAATGTTCGGATCAAGTATTGCATTTCATCTATCTCATATGTAATCTTTTGTTCGACCAAAGCATTTTCGTAAGGCATGACGTCTTTTTACTTTAAAGGTAATTAATCAGAAATTGATAGGAGTTTGGTTTAGGCCGAAGTATATACTTCAATTAGCATACATTTTTCTTTCTTCTATCTCTGGAAATAAAATAATAGAAATGTAGTCACTGTAGGATACGCTTCTAAAAATAATGAGACGAGCCTCGCCAAATAAAAAATACAAATTACGGGGCCCTCAACAACTAATCATAATATTTAGAATTTGGGCTAGGCCATTTAGTGAATCTCATGGCCTTCTCAAAAATAATAACGCGCTAGACTTTTCAGGCACGGTTTAAGTAAATTATGTTCTTAAATTCGGGTGCACATTGATGTGATCCAAATCCAAATCTCAACGGAGTCAAAATGTGTTAACAACTACGGGTGCATTGATTGTGACGTGGTTTGAGATGCATTTTTACGACGTTGCAATTCTATAAAAAATAAATGATAATAATAAAAGCGGTTTAAATCTAATAAGAAGCACATAAGTCACAACATGTATTTAAATCAGATATTTAGCCATTATAACAATTTAAGCGACCGTGCTAGAACCACGGGATTCGAGGGTGCCTAACACCTTCCCTCGGGTCAACAGAATTCCTTACTTAGAATTCCTGGTTCGCAGACTTCATTTGGAAAAGTCGAAAATTTCCTCGATTTGGGATTTAAGATAAACCGGTGACTTGGGACACCAAAAGCCAAACCTTTCCCAAGTGGCGACTCTGAATTAAATAAATAATCCCATTTTCGAATATTGTCACTTAAATTGGAAAAACTCCCTTCGCGCATTTAACCCTTCGGGGCCGGGCGCGCAAAACGGAGGTGTGACAGTAAGTAGCTGAGATTATAGTTTGCCGAGGGTGGCCTTTAGAACCGGTTATGAAAAATTTCTTTTCTTGAAGGCTCGTCTTTTATTACAGGTCTCAGACGTCTTCGACTTGTGTTAATATAGCTTTGGCCTTTTAGTTCCGGAGTCACCCAGTGGACTTGTTTTCCCGAGTTATCTGGGCTTGCCCAGGATAACAGCCCCCGAGTAGAGATGTTCGTGGCCTTTAAAATTCAGGGGTTGCCTGATAGATCTTATGTCCCCGAGATCTAGTGGTTTGGACCGCCCGAGTTTGTTTTTCGACGACTGTCTCCGAGTGAGAGAGTGATCATTCAAACTACGGTTACAAGAGGCCCTTGAGCTCGTTACCTTCAGGAGATCAGAAGTACGAAATTCTTTAAGGGATGTAAAGAGGAAAATTTTTTAGGACATAAGATGATTGCAAGGAAAGTACTTCTCTTTATTCTTGTGCAAAACAGTTATATATGCGTACGTGTTTTATTCCAAGGCTCGAGCAATCTATGTGATCCCGGTTTGTTTGACCATTTGGCCCTTACAATAAATCCTACCTATCGAGACCCTTCCATTACGAAGTAAATTCCTCGCTAAAGTTAAGATCCGAGGGTAATGTCCCCCAGTATTTGAGGTTGATTGTAGAGGAACCTCAGATACTGTTGATGCAGTCTTCGGCACCAATTCATGATCGATCTTCGATTCTAAGTTAGCACGATCAATTGTTGCCTCGTTAAAAACCTTGCCAAAAAACCCATTTGGGACAAAACCGGTCTAAGGAAAAAAGAGTGCATCGCGTGCTTTCAAACCTAAAAACTTTGTGCTGCTTTTTGTCGATCACCTGCAAGTGTTCGTCCGAAATAAAATAAATTAATGAGATCGTACCTTAGCAGTAATTTCATTTTAGGTGAGTTACATTCCAATTGCTCGGTAGTCATTCCCCGTTCATCATTCTGAGCTTATAGGATCCTTTCCCGGTGACCTCGAGAATCTAGTACGGTCCTTCCCAGTTCGGACCCAACTTCCCTTATTTCAAATTTCAAGTGTTTAGTGTAACATTCCTTAGTACTAAGTCCTCGACATTGAAGTATCGAAGGTTGGCCCTTCGATTGTAATACCTCTCGATTCGTTGCTTTTGGGAAGCCAGTCGAACAAGGGCGGCTTTAGGCCTTACATCCAACAACTCCAAGCTCGTATTCATGGCCTTATCATTTGATTCCTTTGTTGCATACCGAAATCTGATACTTGGCTCCCCGACTTCGACCGGTATTAGGGCTTCGGTGCCATAAACCAATAAAAACGGAGTAGCCCAGTACTGGACTTCGAGGTCGTGCAATATTTCCAAAGGACTTTAGGTAGGATCTACTTCCATTTCCCTTTGGCATCTGTTCACCTTTTCTTAAGGTTTTGGATTATAGTTTTGTTTGTCGATTTGGCTTGTCCGTTTCCACTAGGGTGATAAGGTGTCGATAATATTCTTTTGATCTTATGATCTTCGAGAAACTTGGTCACTTTGCTGCCGATAAATTGTTTCCCATTGTCATATACAATTTCAGATGGCATCCTGAATAGACATATGATGTGGTCCCAAATGAAGTCAATGACTTCCTTCTCCCTGGCCTTCTCGTACGTATGCTCTTCAACCCACTTAGAAAAATAGTCAGTCATAAATAAGATAAATTGAGCCTTACCTGGTGCCCATAGAAGAGGGCCGACGATGTCCATCCCCCACTTCATGAATGGCCATGGTGACAAGTTCGAATGTAGCAGTTCCCCGAGTTGGTGAATCATCGGAGCATGTCTTTGGAATTTGTTGCATTTTCGTACGAACTCCTTCGCATCTTTTTCTATGTCAATCCAGTAATAGCCGGATCTGGTCACCTTTCGAACCAATGATTCGGCTCCTGAATGATTTCTGCAAGTGTACTCGTGGACTTCCCTTAGAATGTACTCAGTATCTCCCGATCCAAGACATATTGCTAGCAGGCCATCAAACATTTTTTTTAAACAAGGTTCCGTCCTAAGACAAGCTGAATCGGGTTGCCTTCGTGTGCAGGGCCCTCGATTCCTTTGGGTCTGAGGGTAGTTTCCCGGTTTTCAAATACTCTACGTATTTATTTCTCCAATCCTAATTAGGCTTTTGGAGTTTATTTGAGCGTGACCTTCTTTTACTACCAATCTCATGAGTTGTACGATTGCCCACGGGTTGAGCTCGTCGTCCTCGACCGACGATCCTAAGTTTGCAAGTGCATCGGCCTTACTGTTTTTATGTCGAGGTACATGCTACAAAGTCCACTCTTTGAACCGATGTAATGTTACCTACAACTTATCCAGGTACATTTGCATCCGTTCTTCTCTGACTTCGAACATTCTATCAACTTGATTCACCATAAGGAGGGAGTCACACTAGCTTCTATCACCTCCGCCCCCAAGCTTTTGTACAATTCGAGACCTGCAATCATGGCCTCATATTCGGCCTCATTATTAGTCCATTTCACAGTTCTAATGCATTGTCTAACTATATTTCCTGTGGGTGGCTTCAGTACGATACCAAGTCAGGACGCCTTTCCATTCGACGCACCATCCGTAAAGAGGGTCCAGATTCTCGAAGATGTCCCATAGTTTATCAACAACTCTCTTTTGACCTTGGGTATAAGGGCTGACGTGAAGTCGACCATGAAATTTGCCAAGATTTGAGACTTAATGGCTGTCCGGGGTCGATATTCAATATCATATCCACTGATTTCTACGGCCCATTTTGCCAATCATCTCGAGAGTTCAGGCTTATGCATTATATTTCGCAACGGATAAGTAGTCACACCACATATAGGATGGCACTGAAAATACGGTTTCAGTTTCTTAGAGGCGCTTAGCAAAGCGAGCGTCAATTTTTCTAGGTGTTGATATATAGTTTTGGCCTCACCTAAGGTTCTGCTAATATAATAAATTGGAAATTGCATACCTTGTTCTTCCCGAACTAGGACTCCAGTTACCGCTATTTCCAATACTACAAAATACAAGTATAGTTGTTCATCTGCCCTTTGCATGTGAAGCAATGGTAGGCTCGATAGATATCGCTTAAGTTCTTCCAAGGCCTGTTGGCATTCTGGGGTCCATGCGAAGTTGTTTTTCTTCTTTAGTAACGAGAAAAATCGATGGCACTTATCAGAGGACCTCGAGAACATATGGTTTACTAGTTGTTTGGTAAGTGAAACCGACATTTTTTAATCCAGACGACACTACGTTATAGCAGTATGTGCCATAGTTAGTGATGAAGGAGGTCTTTTCTTGATCATCCGATTTCATTCGTATTTGGTTGTACCCGGAGCAGGCATCGAAAAAATTGAGGATATCGTGGACGGCTATGGCATCGATCATGCGATCGATGTTTGGCAAAGGGAAAGAGTCCTTAGGGCATGCCTTATTCAAATCTTTATAATCCACATAAATTCTTAGTTTGTTCCATTTTTTAGGCACTACTACTACGTTTGCTAACCATTCCGGGTATTTGACCTCCCGGATGGACCCTATTTTAAGGAGTTTAGTTTCCTCTCCCTTGATGAAAGCATGCTTGGTTTTGGACTGGGGTCTCCTTTTCTACTTGACCTGATGGAATTTCAGTTTTAGGCTCATCTTGTGACTGGTGATCTCCGGTGGGATCCATGTCGTGTCTAGATGGGACCAAGCAAAACAATCCATGTTAGCTATAAGAAATTGAATAAGTTTTTCCTGAGCTCGGGAGTTAACCCTGTGCCCAGGTATACCTTCCAATCGGACAGATGTTCAATCAGTATAACCTGCTTCATCTCTTCGACCGTTGATTTGGTAGCGTCAGAATCATCAGAGACTATAAAGGATCAAGGAACCCCGTAATCATCATTTTCGTCAGTCCCCTGCTTGTCCGGTTGGGTCGAGGCCGACCAGTGGTTGCTATTTGGCTTCCTGTTTTATTTTCAAACCTGGCTCCTTTGTCGATGAGATTGTTGATATTGGAATTACTTCATCGACGGCAAACATATCCTTTGCGGTGGGTTGCTCTCTATAGATCATTTTAATCCCCTCTGGTGTTGGGAATTTTAACACCTAGTGAAGGGTCGAGGGCACAACCCTCATGTTGTGGATTCATGGTCTCCTTAATAAGGCGTTGTACCTCATATCCCCTTCAATCACATAAAACTTGATCTCCTGGATGGTTCCTGCCGCATTTACCAGTAACGTTATTTCTCCCTTAGTAATTTCGCAAGCCATCTTGAATTCGTTTAGCACTCGGGCCGCAAGCACGATTTGGTCCTGTAGGCTGAGTTGTTCTACGACCCTCGATCGAATGATGTTGGCCGAGCTACCTAGATCAATTAACACACGCTTAGCTTGAGTTTTATTCATGAGTATAGGTATTACTAGTGCATCGTTATGGGGCTGCATGATTTCTTCCAGTATGTAACTCGAGTCCATTTCTCTCTCGTGATTGATACTTTGATGCGCTTTAACATCTAACCTTGAGGAACATCGACCCCTCCGATGATCATATGAATGATGTGTTAAGGTTCTTCTTACTCGGTTTGTTTATTGGAATCCCTGTTTCTGAAATGATTCTTGGCTCGATCGCTAAGAAATTCCTGAAGGTGCTCATTGTTGAATAACTGTGCTACTTCTCCCCTCAATTGTGAACAATCCTTCGTTCTGCGGCCATCAACGCCATGATATTTGCACATTTATTTGGGGTCTCTTTGGGATAGATCGGTTTGTAAAGGTCGAGGCCATTTGGTATCTTTGATGCATCCGATTGCCAATACGATGGCAGCCGCATCAACATTAAAGTTGTATTATGATAATTGTGGCACTTCTTTAGATCCGATTGGCCTGTCAAAGCCGTTCTTGCTCATGAGCCCTCGAGAACTCTGACCTCGATCGCTTCTCCTTTCATTTCGCCAAGACCCGTTACTTCTACAATCTCCATTATATGGCTGGTACCGATCTCTGTTCAACCTTGGTTCTCGGTCGATATCTCTCTTGATTCTATCGACGAGTCTGACAGGAAAACGGACCAGGAAGGAGCCCCAAGTTGATCGTCTTCGACCCTGATCTTTGATTGGTACCGATTATGCACATCGGTCCAAATAACAACTGGGTATTCTATCAGATTCTGTTTCAACTGATGTGAAGCCATCGAGCTTCGAACATTAAGTCCTTGGGTGAAAGCTTGAACAGCCCAATCATCGGCGACCTGTGGTAGGTCCATCTGTTCCATTTGGAATCGAGACACGAATTCTCTGAGCATTTTGTTGTCCTTCTGCCTTACCTTGAAAAGGTCCGACTTCCTGGTCTCAACCTTGATGGCCTCAGTGTGTGCCTTTTCGAAAGAATCTACAAGCACAGCAAATGAGTTAATAGAATTAGGTGCTAAATTGTGATACCATATCATATCTCCCTTTGACAGGGTTTCCCCGATTTCTTTAGCAAGACAGATTCGATCGTCATCCTCTAGATCATTCCCTTTGATAGCACATGTGTAAGAGGTGACATGCTCGTTCGGATCGGTCGTTACATTGTATTTAGGAATCTCGAGCATGCAAAACTTCTTGGGGATCGGCTTGGGAGTTGGGCTCAGGGGAAAGGGTTTTTTCACGAACTTTTTGGAATCCATGCCCTTCAATATCGGCGGTGCTCTCGGGATTTGATCGAGCCTGGAGTTATAAGTTCATTTTTTTGGTCGTTTGCGTCAATCTTCTTTTCCCCCGACTCAATTTGTTTTGTTAGTTCCTCGAGCATCTTCATGATTACAGCAATGGTCCCTGGTTCTTTCTCGTTCGATTCACTTGAGACCGATTCACCTCTGTGAATAACTTCCTGGGACAGCTCGGGCTTAATCCTACTCGGTGGGCGATTCTAGTTCTAGAGCTGGGCTATCGCCGCCTGTTGAGTCTGTAATATTTCGAAGATCACCTACATGTTGATTCTTCCATCTTGGCCGCCAACTTGGCCTCCATGTGCTCTTTGAGCGACCGATCGAACATCCTTACGGACGTTGCCCTCGAGATCAACGACCAAACTTGCATTGATGGCTACATGTGAGTTAATATCGATTGGATCTACAGCTGGGACTCTATCAAGATCGACCAGAGGTAGGTCATTCACTGCTTCCATGTTATCATTTCCGCCATGGTGGCCGAAATATTTGTCATTGTGTAAGGGTGTTGACTGAGAGTTCGACATTTTGGTCCTGGAATCAAAGATACTCCAAAGAACAAGTGTAAAATAGTGTGTGTTATGAAAGTTTGTACCAGATAATCACTATTATCCTTAGTCCCACGGTGGGCGCCAAACTGTTTACCCTCTCAAAATGGGATAACAATTGAATTTATACGCGATTTTAAGGATACGTGATATAGCTTGATACAAATTAAGAAAACAGATTAATATTGAAATTGTAAGAATACGTGATATAACTTGATGCAAATTAAGAAAATAAATTGACACTCAAATTAACGATAAGAAAATAAATGCAAACCACATGAATTGAACAGCCTTAGCCTTGGAGTTTGATCATCCTCGAGCCAAGAAGTGACTCAATCGAAGTAAGAACAGAATAACAAGATAATGAGAGCTTGAAATAACAGTATATTGCTTTTTGGTGTGTATTACAGTGTGTCCTACAAATGATCAAACCCTTCCCCCTGTATATAGTAGGGGAATCCTACTCTTGTTACAATTCTATAAAAGGTAAAAAATCTCATGATTTGCTAATTAATCGGCCTCTCCCTGATACGTACCGTGATTTTTGCCATGATCTCCGACCAATCGTGGTTATCTCGACCTCCCGTTATTTGGCCTGATAAAGTCCCCTCGATCTTGTTCGATCCTGGAGTCACGAACTTAACGATTTAACTTTGCGCCTTGGTTTGATATAACCCGAGGACGAGCTTTGACCTGCCATGTTTCAGTCTCGACTGGTCTTACAATAAACGAACCCGGTTTCGACCGTATACATGGACAAAGGCATTAAGTCGGGCCCTCATACCAACTTCGCCATCTTCATACTCGGCATGCCAAACTATTGGCTTTGATACCAGTTGTTGGCTAAATTGCTGAAAGTTACTCTTAATATGGTGTGATATTGTTTGTTTTAGCTAAGCCCGCAAGATTTTCTCCAAAACATCTATCACCGTTAAGAATATATAGCTCCTTATAAGTAACTTTTTTTTCTTTTCTATTTTTCATATGGACTTTGTTCACACACACCAATAAATACGTATTAGTTGAACTTTGTATAAAAATTGTCAAATAGAGAAAAAGACATTTTTGGTCCAGATATTTCAAGCTTACCATCTTTTCTCACTCACTAATAGCCTGTTTGGCCAAGCTTCTCCCAACCAAAAGCACTTTGTTTTTAAAAAAAAGTATTTTTTTCAAAATTGAAGTGTTTGGCCAAGCTTTTAGGGAAAAAAGTGCTTTTGAGTAGAACCCGAAGCAGTTTTGGAGAAGTAGAAAAAAGTAGCTTCTCTCCAAAAGCACCTTTTTTGAAAAGCACTTTTGAGAAAAATATACTTAGAAGCAATTTTTAAAATCTTGGCCAAATGCTCAGAAGTGCTTTTCAAATAAATTAGCCAAACACAAATAGTCTCTCACCAAAAGTACTTTTGAAAAAAATCAATTTTGAGAAAAAAAAACTTATTAAAATAAGCTGATTTTTGCAGCTTGGCCAAACAGGCGATAAAGCTCAAACATAATTTCCAATAGTTACAACTTGATCATTGCTCAGACGACTTGTTCTTGTTTCAATCATTGTGAAACAATGCATTTTACTCTCTTCCTCTCCGGTTCATTTTTATTTGTCCATAATAATCTTCGTATTCCCCTTAAGAAATAATAAATTAAATACTTATTTTATCATAATATCCATAATAATAATATCAATTCAAAAGTCGTGGGAAATGATTTGAGGAATGAGTAATTAATGAAGAAGTTAAAACGGGAAAAAAAATATTTTTCTCTAAATTTGCTAAAATAGATAAATAAAGTAAAAATATATTTTAGCATAATAAACAAGTAAAAGTGAACCAGAGGAGTATTAAAGTCTATTGGGTTTTCAAAGTAGTCTATTAATCTTCAAAAATTAACATGAAAATTTATGTTCGATTCATTATTGATATCCTAAACTTATTCTTGGTTTTAACAAACATATTTTAATATTCTTAAATCATGAATTAATTTCATGAACTTCATTCAACATACCAATTTTCATACTATTACTTACTCCCTCCGGTTCACAATAAGTGGGCAGTTTACTTTTTCATTTTGGTTCAAAATAAGTGTCCAGTTAGGTAGTAGGAACAAATTTAATATGTTTTTACTCTTTTACCCTTATGTGCATATCCCTAAAAAAATTTCTCACTCCTCACTATAAGTGACCAATATTTAATAAGGGTAGTTTATTCATACTAGGCATTTTTGTATAGGATTTAGCATTTTCATAATGAGCGTGCTAAAAAAAAATTGGTCACTTATTGTGAACCGGAGGAAGTAGTTTCTAACAATATTATTATA
Organism: Nicotiana tabacum; assembly: GCF_000715075.1. Classification (NCBI taxonomy): domain Eukaryota; kingdom Viridiplantae; phylum Streptophyta; class Magnoliopsida; order Solanales; family Solanaceae; genus Nicotiana; species Nicotiana tabacum. Next base: position 30,229,955 of record NC_134090.1, on the reverse strand, counting down.
ACTAACTAATTAACACTACACCAAAGTGCAATGAATCCTTTAAACTGAAAGGAAGTGTTTTTAACTTTTCAATTGCTCATAACCAGAAGTTTGAGTTTTGTATACACAACATGAAGTGCGCGGAGTGGATACACAATGGGTATATACTTTTTATATAAGACTTATCGTAGGCAATTATGTATGGGGGAAAATTAATATTATACTTAGAATTAATTGTGTGGCAGACATGTCAAGAAACGTGGATTATTAGAAGAGTGACAGCTGGCAAAGAGTGCTTAAAGAGACACAAGTCTTAACAGGTACGAGCGAAGTGGCATGAAAACAAGAAGGAATGGTCACTCAGGCCTCTTGATAATTTGAAGAGACACCGGTGGAATGAACCAAGACAATAAAAAGTATAGATACATAATATCTCCAATTAATGAGCGTAAATGATAGGAAACGTTATAGAATCTTCACGAAACAGTTACGATTGCTAATTATATCATTTTATTGATGTCATTAAATGCTCATAATGGCTCTATTATGAAAGGAAAGAAACGTTGTACTTGGAAATAGCTATAAAAGGGAGAGAAGTTCTAATTGTATGGACACACTGATTATTATTGGAATACATTTATTTACATGCTCTAAATTGCTTACTCGACTATTTCTCAGTTCAATTTTATTTTCTTATTATACAATTATTTCTTTATTTGATTATCAGTAACTCGGGTTCTTCTAAAATTATGCTTTGACCGAGATTCCTATGTTTTGGTTAAACAAATTGGTTCCGCTGCCGGGAATCTGATAATCTTTTACTTTTTAAATCAACTCTTTTGTCAAAACAATCACGTCGAACGTCAACGGCAACAACCAACAAAATTTACAGCACCATGAAAATCAACAACATCAGGAGAATCAATAAGGTGATGGAACTCCAGTCCCCACACAGTGAAACTCTCCTCGACAATCTCGAGAAGGGACTCGTGACGGGTCTGAATCAAATATGAATGAGCAGTTTGAGAATGATCAGGCTATTGATGAAGCTTTGAAAAAATTAATCCCTCAACAGGTCAGCAATGCTCTTCTGGCTTTAGCTAGCCAATTTCCAAATATACCACAAACACCACCTCCAACCAACAATGTAACTGCAGAAAATCTTCGCTCCGGACTTGTTAATTCAAGCAGTGGTGGAACTTTTAGTGAATCTCGTGATGGAGGGACAGGTAACCCAGTTAATTCTTATTTACAAAGTTTAGTACTAACTTTGCAGAAACAGCTCAAGGAGAAAAGTGATCGCATAGAGCAGATAAATGGAGTGTCGCCCGTAATCAAGGGGATAGATATGGACAAATACTCTCAACAACCTTGGAAGCCAAGTGTCGCTCCTTTACCAATTTCAAAGAAATTCAAGATGCCTGATATTTTGAAATATGATGGAACAACTGATCCACGGGATCACGTAACTGCATTTACAACTGGTGTAAAGGGCAACGATTTGACCAAGCAAGAAATTGAGTCAGTGTTGGTTAAAAAATTTGGAAAAACACTCACGAAGGGAGCATTGACATGGTATTCTCTTTTACCTGAAAATTCTATTGATTCTTTTGCTGAGCTTGCAGATTCATTTATCAAAGCACACTCGGGAGCCCAAAAAGTTGAAAAACGAATGGAGGACATTTTCAAAATAAAATAAGGAGATATGGAGTTGCTCAGGGAATTCGTAGACAGATTCCAGCGTGAAAGGATGGTGTTGCCACGTGTACCTGATAATTGAGTGGCTATGGCCTTTGCTAGTAATCTAAATAAAAAAAGCTCGGAAGCCACGAGGAGACTCAAAGAAAGCTTACGAGAACTTCCTGTAAGAACTTGGAATGATGTTTATAACAGGTACAACACAAAGCTGTGGATAGAAGAAGACACTATCACTCAGTCTCGGAAAGATGAAAGAGTAAGTTCAAGAAGGAAAGAGACCGAAAAAGGTCCGGTAAAAATAGATACGAGCCTTATATGGGACCAGTAGGAAGGGATTCACGTTCAAAACAAGAAAACTCAAGGTATGATCCTAAATCAAGGGATAATGAATCAGGTTCGTCATCGAGGTTTGGAAAAGAGCAAAATTTAAGAGAAATGCGGGATGACAACAGAGGTTTGAAGGCTAAAATTGATGGTTACAACTTTAATGTAAGCAGATTCGAGCTGGTAGCTGTTCTAAGAAGCATGGGAGACAAGGTACGGTGGCTAAAAGAAATGAGATCAAACCCAAACAAGAGAAATCCTGATTTTTGGTACGAATTTCACAATGATCGCGGTCACAAAACGGTGGATTGTAGATTGCTACAAGGTGAAGTAGAGCATTTATTAAAACAAGGTTACTTAACTGAATTGTTTAATGAAAAGGAAAAGCAAGAATATATGAAGAATAGGCAGGAACCACCAAAACCTCCTTCACCCAAGAGAACGGTTAATGTCATAAGTGGAGGGGAGAAGATAAATGGCATAACATATACGGTAGCAAAGAAGGTCTCAAAAATTACAGTCACCCACGGGAAGAGAGTTCGACAAGCTTTGGAAGAAGATAGTATAACATTTGATGATGCAGATGTAGATGGCGTGCTGACCCCGCATAATGATGCACTGGTAATATCTTCACTTGTACATGACACTAATGTAAAACAAGTTTTGATTTATCCAGGTAGTTCTGTGAATATCATTCTGTTGAGAGTGGTAAACGAGATGCAAGCCAATGATAAGTTGATAACCAAGGCACGCACCTTATCTGGTTTTGACTACTCGAGCGTCGTAATAAAAGGGGAGATAATACTCACCACATCGCAGAAGGAGTAGTCAAAGACACCATATTTCAAGTGATAGAAATGGATATGGCTTACAATATGATTCTCGGCAGACCATGAATTCATGAAATGGATGTTGTCCCATCTACTTTACATCAAGTTATAAAGTTTCCTTCATAATAGGGAATACGGAAAATCCTTGGTGACCAACAGGCTTCTCAAAGCATTAACTCCATGGCAGATTCAAGCACAAAAAGCGACGAAAAATAGCAATCACAGAATTCAGTTGAGGATGAGGCAACACAAGCCTTAACTAAAGACGGGGAAATAGATGTAGACTCGAGGCCTGATACTATTCAAGAACCAGAAGAAAATGAAAACATCAAAACAACAATCGAGGAACTGAAGCTATGGTACTATTTGTACATTGACCGGACAAAAAAGTCTACATTGGAACCAACCTCAGCCCGGAGATGAAATGTAAGTTGATTGAATTTTTAAAGGCTAACGCAGACTGTTTTGCTTGGTCGCATTCAGATATGACAGGCATACCACCGGAGGTAATGACCCACAAGTTAAATGAAGATCCATCATACCCACCTGTCAAACAAAAGAAAAGGAAGCAAGGTTGCTTCAAGAATCAGGTGATTCAAGATGAGGTGCAAAAACTTTTAAAAATCGGGTCCATCCGCGAGGTAAAGTATCTATATTGGTTGGCTATTACCATAGTAGTGCCCAAAAAGAATGGTAAGTGACGAGTTTGTGTAGATTATACTGATCTTAATAAAGCTTGCCCTAAAGATTCTTTTCCATTACCGCATATAGATCAACTAATTGATGTCACTGTAGGACATGAATTAATAAGTTTTTTAGATGCCTATTCAGGATATAATCAGATTAAAATGGATCCTCTAGATGAAGAAAAAACTTCCTTTATTACAGACAAGGGGACTTACTATTACAAAGTTATGTCGTTCGACCTAAAGAATGTTGGGGCCACGTACCAAAGGCTAGTGACCAAAATATTTCAAGAACACTTAGAAAAAAATATAGAGGTGTATATAGATGATATGCTGGTCAAATCATAACAAGCAGGGGATCATGTTCAACATCTGTCAGATACATTTCACATTCTTCACAAATTTAACATGAAGTTAAATCCTGAGAAATGTGCATTTGGCATGTCATCAGGTAAATTCTTGGGATTCCTTGTTTCTAAACGTGGCATTGAAGTAAATCCTGCATAGATTAAAGCTATTGAGGAAATTCCGGATATACTTACGAGCAAAAAAAGAAGTACAGAGGCTGATAGGAAGAATAGCAACTTTGGGAAGGTTTATTTCCAAGTCATCGAAAAAGTGCTTCAAATTCTTTTCAGCCCTAAAAAAGCAAAATCAATTTGAATAGTCTGAAGAATGTCAACAAGCACTCAAAAATTTAAAAGTGTACTTGTCAAATCCAACATTGCTAGCCAAACCAAAAGATGGGGAAAAACTACTCGTTTACCTTACTGTTTCGGAAGTAGCGGTAAGTGTTGTATTAGTTCGAGAGGACCAAGGTAAACAATCTCCAATTTATTACGTTAGCAAATTTTTATTGGATGCTGAAACTCGATATCCTCATTTAGAAAAAACTTGCATTAGCATTGATTATGACATCTAGAAAATTAAGACCTTATTTTCAATGTCATCCTATCTCTGTAGTAACCGCCTACCCCTTACATAATATATTGCATAAGCAAGATTTATCAGGTAGGTTAGTCAAATGGGCAATAGAGCTAAGTGAATATGACATCACATATCAACCTAGAACTGCAATAAAGTCACAGGTTTTAGCAAATTTTGTGGTTTTAGCCTAGGGATGGTACAGAGGCAGAAAAAGAACTGCAAATATTTAACAGGTCTAACCCAGGTACATGGACCTTATTCATTGATGGCTCTTCAAATGTAAAAGGTGTAGGTTTGGGTATTGTCCCGGTCCCACCTAAGGGAGAGATTATACGGCAAGCTATAAAATGTCATCCCATTACTAATAATGAAGCAGAATATGAAGCAATGATTGCAGGTTTAGAATTGGCACGAGAGCTTGGAAGAGAGTAGGTCGTGATCAAAAGCTTTCGCAACTCGTAGTTAACCAAATGCATGGGACTTATACAGCTAGAGAGGAAAGAATGCAACAGTACCTAGAAAAGGCACGGGACTTAGTTAGACAATTCCAAACTTGGAAAATTACACAAATACCAAGAGAAGAGAATGTCGAGGCAGATGCCTTGGCTAATCTTGCATCCGCCGCAGAAGTAACCAATGAAGAAAATGCATCTGTAATACATTTGTTTCATTCCATACTTGATCAAGATAAAAACGAGGTAAATTTCAATAATCTAACTTGGTATTGGAGAAACGAGATTGTAAATTTTTTGCAGTACGGAATACTACTTGAGGATAAGAAAAAGGCTCAGGCACTTCGCCAAAAGGCTGATCGTTACTGTTTAGATCGGGGCAATTTATATCGAAAGTTGTTCGGTGGCCCTCTAGCAAGATGTCTCGGGCCTTCTCAAACTGAATACGTGATGAAAGAAATACACGAGGGACATTGTGGAAATCACGTTGGAGGAAGATCTTTGGTAAACACTATAATTAGAGCAGGCTATTACTGGCCAAAAATTGAAGAAGAGGCGGAAAGTTTTGTGGCTAAATGTGACAAGTGCCAAAGATATGGTAATAACATGCATCGACCAGCTGAATTATTACACCCGGTTTTTGCACCATGGCCTTCAATGAAATGGGGGATGGATATCGTAGGTCCACTACCACAAGCCAAAGGCAAGGTAAGGTTTCTATTAGTACTCACTGACTATTTTACTAAGTGGGTAGAAGCAGGGGGCCTTCAAATAGGTACGAGAAAAAGAGGTCAGAGACTTCATCTGGCGAAACATCATACGCCGGTTTGGGGTTCCAAAAGAGATTGTGTGTGATAACGGCCCGCAATTCATAGGTGCACAAATCACAGAATTCTTCCAAAGTTGGCAAATTAAAAGGATTACCTTGACACTTTATCATCCAGTGGCCAATGGACAGGCTGAATCAACAAATAAAGTTATTATCAACAACTTGAAGAAAAGACTAGAAGAATCAAAAGGTAAGTGGCCAGAGGTGCTACCTGGAGTCTTGTGGGCTTACCGAACAATAGCGAAAATAAGTACGGGAGAGACACCATTCTCACTTGTGTACGATGTTGAAGCCTTAATTCCAGTTGATTAGGGGAGCCAGGTACAAGATATACTCAAGCTACTGAAGAGTCAAGTGAATAAGAGATGCGGGTAAATCTGGATTTGCTTGAAGAAAGTAGGGAAACTGCCATAATAAGAATGGCAACGGAAAAACAAGTTATTGAGCGATATTACAATCGGAAAGCTCGTCTCAGATACTTCAAGATTGGGGACTACGTACTCAAGAAAGTTTTCCAATCCACAAGAGCAGCCAATGCAGGAAAGTTAAGTCCAAATTGGGAAGGGCCTTACAAGATTCGTGCTATCGGAGGAAAATGTGCATATGAGCTTGAAACCATGGATGGCAAGATTTTACCCTTAAGTTGGAATGTTGTTCATCTGAAGAAGTAATATTTCTAAGGGAAGGAAATACTAACGGTCAGGTATCCCCACTTACGATTTTTGTTTTTGAATTTTTAAAGTTATACTAACAATTTTAGATGATAGGCAAAAAGCTAGCCCACACCAAATGATGAAATTAGACCTGAAAGACATGCGGGAAAAAACATAATTCCTGGTTAAGGGTTATAACTATTCTGATGGATATGTAATGGGTTAAGCAGTCTTCATCTAAATTATACCTTCGAGTCCCGTATGTTTTTCCTTTTCACCAAAAGGACCGCATGGAAGGAATAATCAAGTGCTCGAGATTTCATACTTCAAAGCTCAAACACTTGGGGGACTATATAATATACATATAATATATGTATAAGGAAGGCAAAGAAGACTGGAATGATTAAATTTCAAGTCAAGCCTAAAGTTTATTCAACAAATATCAAGTTCAGAGCAAAGTCACAGCCAAAAATGCAAGCCCGATTCAAAAACATATGAAGAATACACCCGTGGATGTAATTTTCAAAATCTTATGAATGTTTAGGTTAAAGGCAGTATTTAGTCATGGGTCATAAAGAAACCCTTGGATTTACTTTTTTCAAATCTGTTATAAAGAAAATAGTTACGAAAGAGTTATAGATGATACTCAACTACCTGTAAGGTATTATTTAGTTTGACAAGTTCGAATGAAATAAAACTTTTCTCAAAGTTATTCCAAGAAACATGTGTGTTCCTGTCATGACACAAATCTACCTTGTCGTGATGGCGCCTATCGTGAAACTAGACAAGCCGACTCTTCTACCCAAAATAGCCTGATATTTCAATTTAAAGATTTCTTCAAGCTATTTAAACAATAAAACTTTATAAGATAAATCTGAATATCAAAGTGCAAAAAGAAAAGCCCGACATCGGAGTGTCACTAGTCATGAGCATATACTAAGAACTGTCCGATAATACTAAGACTACTACAATCTGAAATCAACTAATAGCATCTATAAAAGATAAGAGGGAGAAGAGCAGGGCTGTGATCGCTATGCAGCTAATTTGCTAACTCCAACAGATTCGCGACGAATGCAAACAACACTCACTAGCACATCCAGCAACCCCTGGTTCTGCACACAAGGTGCAGGGAGTAATGTGAGTACGCCAACTCAGTAAGTATTAAGGTAAATAAAGACTAAGCAGTAGTGATGAGCAATAAAACATATACAGTTCATATCATAAAACCTCAGTAGAATACAATAGGCTTTTAAAATCAGGGTTTTGAATCAACTCATCTCATTTAAATCAAGTTTTAGTAAAACCATTTAAAACATCTTTTAATAGTTTTCAAATAAAGTGATTAAACAGTGAGTACAAATGATGAAAACAAAATCAGCCCCTCGGGCAAATCTCACTCGTATACAGCCCCTCAGGCAACATAAATCATAAACAGTCCCTCTGGCAAACATCACTCGTATACAGCCCCTCGGGCAAACATCACTGTCTCTCATATACAGCCCATCGGGCATACCTCACAATCACTCGTAAATAGCCCCTCAGGAAAAACATCATATCACTCACTCAGGGTACCCGTACTCATTGGGGGTGTACAGACTCCAGAGGGGCTCCTGCACTCCAAGCGCTATAACAAGCCACCTCATGACATAAATCAATCAGGCCCTCGGCCTCATAACAAGACACCTCGTGGCATAAATCAATCAGGCTCACGGCCTAACAAAAATCATAAATCAATAACAACATGATGTGGCATTCAATCCTATCCCATAATATCCTCACAACACAGGTCATCGGCCTCACTCAGTCAAAAACCTCTCAAGCCACTCGAGCTATCAATAAAACAGGGTGCTCAGCCCAAAATATCATTTTATGCATCAAAATGGAGTAATAAAGACTGAGTTATGAAATCAGTAAACACAACATGACTGAGTATAGATCTTAAATAAAAAACAGTGAGAGGACAATAAGAAAAAGCCCCTAAGAGTCCAAACAGCTCTAGCACAAGGCCCAAATATTGCATTCAGCCCAATGTATAGGAAATTCTTTCTAAAACACATAAGTATCATATAATTTAAGTCAAATACACAACTTTATAGTTGCTACAGGACGAACCAGGTCACAATCCCCAACTGTGCAAGCCCACACGCTCGTCACCTAGCATGTGCATTACCTCAAAATAGTAAATCAATGTGAAATCCGGGAATACACTCAGGACTAGATTTACAACCATTACTTACATCGAACAGGCCAATTCCAATATTGAGCAAGCCAAGTGATGCTCCAAAAATGCCATCTCGCGTGTTCCGACCTCCGAACGGCTCGAAACTAACCAAAAACAATTGAAATATATCAAAAAATGCTAAAGTAACTAATCCCAGTCGAAAAAGGTTGAATCTTTAATCAAAAGCCTAAAATTAGCCAAAAAGCCCAACACGAGCCCACATCTCGGAACCCGACAAAACTCACAAAATTCGACAATCCATTCAATTATGAGTCCAACCATACTAGTTTCATTCAATTTTGACTCTGAATCAATGTTCAAACCGTAAAAATTCACTTTATTAAACTTTAGGCAAAAACTCCCAAATTTCACTTTGAAATCATCAATCAAATGCCAAAAATAAAGATGAATTCATGAAATATAACTAAAACTGAGTAGAGAATGATTACCACAATACATAGGGTGAAAATCGCCCAAATCCGAACTTCCTAACTCAAAATATGACCAAATGAACAAACCCTTATTTTATATATTTTTTCTGCCAACTATTTTGCCTCGTATTTCATGTCAAACGATCCCGAAACTCGCTTTTGATGCCTCAATGGGTTCCCTTTGAAATTTTAGTCAATTTAGGCTCTTGAATCACTCCATTTGACCTTATATTGAAGGAGATTTGTTGGTTCAATATTTGAAAATAGTGTTGATTTATAAATACGAATTCAGTGCCAATTTCATAATTAATCTGAAAAATCTAGCAACACAATTGTTAGTAAAATGACCATAAAATCCTCATATGATGTCCAAATTCGATGATTCTTTTTGCTATGGCTTCGTAATTACGATACGGATCAGATGTTTTAATAAAAATAGAAATCGGAGCTCATTTGCTTAATGTAGTATCATTATGCTTGAAAAACGACGTCGAAACATAAAAAACGAGCGCAACACAACCCAAACCTATCCAAAACTCACTCGAGACTCTCGAGACCCTATTAGAATATACCAACAAGTCCCATATAATAAAATGGACCTTCTTGAGGCCTCAAAACACACATAACAACAGTGAAATGACGAATCTCACCTCAATTCGAAATCAATGAACTTGAAGCTTCAAACTTCCACAACCGACGCCGAAACCTATCAAATCACGTCTTTGCACACAAGTCATACTTGATATTATGGATCTTCTCCAACTTCCGGAATCGGAATCCGACCCCGATATCAAAAATTTCACCCCAGTCAAACTTTCCAAAATTCTAACTTTCGCTATTTCAAACCAAATTCTACTACGGACCTCCAAATCACAATCCGGATGCACTCCTAATACCAAAATCACCCAACGGAGCTTACGGAACATCAGAAATCCAATCCAAGGTCAAATTCTAAATGGTCAAAACTTGGTCAAACCTTTTAAATTTAAAGCTTCTAGCTCAGAATCATTCTTCCAAAACAATTCCGAATAACCTAAAAACCAAAACCGATGATTTACATAAGTCATAATTCTTCATATAGAGCTACTCATACCCTCAAACAACCGAGCAAAGTACAATTGCTCAAAATGACTGGTCGGGTCGTTACATCCTCCCTCACTTAAACATACGTTCGTCCTCAAACGTGCCCAGAGTTGTTCAAAAGCCATCAACTCGCTGTATAACCTTACCAATCACTTACCCGGGGGTGATCCTATGTCACCCTATCCCATATAGGTCCGATAGCACAACATAACTGAAATTTTGCAATCCAATCCTAGCCCATAAACCTTACCAAATTTTTCCACTTCAAAAATTATCTATAAGATCAGAATCTCACATCTACACACTGAATAAGTTTGAACACATTGCATCAAGCCATAACCGCAATTAAAGATGAATATCACATGATATATCACACAACTCAAACACTCATAGCGATAACTTCTAATCACAACAGCTGCTCAAACAACCCAATTCCGGTGATAAACCTCTTATCAAACCAAACCCTCATTCCAACACCTTCGTATACTGCCAATGATGAATGAAACACGTAGAAAGTCATAACCATTCCTCAGATCAACCATTCATGGAGCTCCCTCTCCTTTGGCAAGGACCATAGTAAATTTCTAAGCTGAATCCCGATATTATCCTTCTAACATGCCGAAATCAAATCCGATAGTATTCATTCTAGATCTCAATGACCCCATCTCATCCAACACGACTACTCTAGTGACATGACACATTGATACAATCTAAAGCCACAACCCGTGCACCAATAAGCAACAGTCCAAATGTACTCAAATCATAAAAAATGACTCAAATGAGAGAGTTGTACCGCAAGCTCACCAGTACCACTACAACACAATGCTGAGAACCCATCACATATCATAGAATCAGACACACGAATCTAACCCGAAGTATCACACCTCTACATAATTTCACTGCAATGCGCGACCCTATCCAAACACTGGTCCACATGAGACACCACAAGTCACCATGCTCAAAATCATCAACCACGCGCAATTTGATGTCTAGTACCAATAGTGAATCACCATAACTAGGGAGAAGTAAATGATGCAATGCCATACCAGCCCGAAAGAACATATCCAATGCGCAATCAGTCATGCAACACCTAACTACCCGTCTCACTCAAATTCCGCTATAAAGCCTAAATGGAACCATATCATTTGTGCATAAAATCAACGAATCATAATCCCGCGTAGCATGCAAGAGTAACTTACAAACAAATCTCGGAACACGAATAAGCTCATCAACAACTGAATGACACCTCCCTCAACAATAGCAGTTTGGAGTCAACATATCCGACTCGATGCCAAACACACACCCATATTGGGCCTACCAATGAACCCCAAATCAACTCCAGTCAACCACAATAGATAAATAACTCTCGAAAGTTCACAATGACTGAATCATGGCACATACTAACATCTGACTAGATTTGCCCACATCTTCACAGTCCACAACTACGAAATAACTTATTTATGAGAACTCCCAGTCTCCAAATCCATAAAGCACATGAATCACCATATCCGATCCCAACTCCACCGCCCGAATATCTAAAACACCTCTAATACTCGATCATTCCACGAGGGATACTCCTATAATTCTTCCGCGCCACCAAGCAAACTCGAATATCAGTTGTCAATCAAACAAGAGAGTGCCGCAATAATAAGGACGTATCTTTAACTCAAACACATTGCCCTTTCTGAAATGTATACTCTCATCAAGACACACCAATTAGTAATGTCATTTACCTAGTCATCTGAAACTACCCATGCTACTTAAGAATTTATGACCTTCCTTTCAAAGCTGAATCGTGATCTTACACATGCAAATTTCTACCCTATATAACATACCGCATATACCATGACATCCTATAATAAACATGAGAACTTCATATCCATTTCGAGCCACAAGCAACTACGTACTCAACTAGCCAAGAACTTTCCATTTGATCCCATCTAGAAGAAAATCACTATACATCGCATGTTCCCCATGCCAGTAGAAAATATACATCTCTAACCATGGTAGAAACCACCAAAAGCTCTCCGAATTCCATTTGCACAAAACCAAACCGTCAGGACTGAATCCTTCTAACTCAACCAAGATACGCATGTCACTAAAAACCCAAGAGCATTTCCACGAAACGCCTGCAGAAACTCATTACCTTATAATCCCCCCCAAAGAACTTATCATATCCCTTACCCTATCAATCCGACCTATTACTAAGTTGTCCTATTTATCCAAGTCCCTTCTAAATTACCTTCATATTCGATACTTTTCCTCGCCATAATACTGCAATCCTCAATCCAGACTCACCACACGAGACCCAAGCATAAAACCACATCGTCTAAGGCTCATAAGCTGATGAATACTCTCTTAAATATTCCCAAAAGCACCATATTCAAAATACTTACCCTGAAGAGACTTCCTGAGAATCCAAAGCCATTACCTTCACCTTCCTGATACTGATATGTAGAATCCATAATTAATATTGAAATGCCACAAGTCTTGACACCCTCCAATGTAAACCCCTGTTTCTAGCCAAATATACATCCTAAAGATCTCCAATTACTACATGTAAATCTTGAATCCTTTAATACCATTCTCGGGATTCATCCATTCTACTTAGGTTTCAATTAAACTGGTCAAACGAACCGAACGCCCTATGCGCCATTAGTACAGCAACACCTAAGGAAGTAACCCATCCTTCTAAGCAGCCGAGTGATATCCTACTCCATACCAATTACATCCCTTACAACAAAAACTAATTCATCGATTTCTCATATGCCCATAAAGATTAACATAACCCTTATTCAAATTTTCCTTTACTTGAGTCATCCTCAATCTTAACATTTGTAAGCCACAACTGATTCACCGGTATACCTCAAACTGAAACTAATATGACACTTAGTCGCACAATCAACTTATCAATAGCAGACTCCCCCACTTGGCTCAAAGTCATAGGTCAAAACACACAAAAGCTCACAATGCACATGCTCTATTACTGTCATAATACCATAGTGAGATTAAACTAAATCCTTCATAAGCTCGTGCAACACAAACCATCTGGTACTTTAAATCATCTACAAATCTTGCATTCACCCTCGTAATAGTCAAGCCCACTCTCATAAGCGATCTAAACTCAAATTGCAACACACACATTTCACTAGTAAAAGAGGACTTACAACATGCAACATAAGGATCACAAAAACTTCAGAACATCCCGCAGGAGATAACGCACCCTCTTCACCTCAAACGAACATCTCTGTATACCCGTCCACTATCATAAATATTACGCAATCACTTAATCTTCCTAAGTTTGAACTCATAACGCAACATAAAGATCTACTCCACTCCACAACTAAACTACACGAGAGGTCCTTCAACACACCCATAACTCGAGGCCATACACCAACTCAAGACAGAAGCCAAGCACCTAATGGTCCTTGCTACATCCCCAACAAGCTCTTCTCGCCACATTCGAACAATTTGAACACATCTCAATATCAAATCATACTCATCACGTAGCCATCCAGCCACAAACCCCACTAATAGAGACACTACTAGACATATAAATCTAAAAGCACGTGCTCATACAATCAATACCTCAATGCTCAAGTTACAACCAAAACCCAACCTCAAGTCCTCTAGACTGGCCCATCATCAGCATACTCAAATCACATCTCGCATTTCATCCGTGGAATCACAAGCCTTCGATGCATAGCTGGTATCGAACGCTCATGTGTACATACGAACCCGTGGAAGGAATTCAAAAAGTTACATTTCAAACTGAATCAATGTCGCACGATAAGAATTCAAGAATGTGGGATTTCCTAAAGGTTTTGCAGCTTCTCGAAGATACGTATAGACACCTCTATACCGATCTGCGAGACTCTACTAAACCTGCTAATGACTGGTGAGACCTCTGTAACCTAGGCTCTGATACCAACTTGTCACGACCCAAATCTAACCTGTCGTGATGGCGCCTATCGTGGAACTAGACAAGCCGATACTTCTACCCAAAATAGCCTGATATTTCAATTTAAAGATTTCTTCAAGCTATTTAAACAATAAAACTTTATAAGATAAATCTGAATATCAAAGTGCGAAAAGAAAAGCCCGACATCAGTAAGTAATAAAGGTAAATAAAGACTGAGCAGTAGTGACGAGCAATAAAACATATACAGTTCATATCATGAAACCTCAGTAGAATACAACAGGCTTTTAAAATCATGGTTTTGAATCAACTCACATTTAAATCCAATTTCAGTAAAACCATTTAAAACATCTTTTTTAACAGTTTTCAAATGAAGTGATTAAATAGTGAGTAAAAATGATGAAAACTTAATCAGCCCCTCGGGCAAAACTAACTCGTATACAGCCCCTCGGGAAAACATCACTCGTATACAGCCCCTCGGGAAAACATAAATCATAAACAGCCCCTTGGGAAAACATCACTCGTATACAGCCCCTCGGGCAAACATGAATTATATATAGCCCCTCGGGCAAACATCACTTTCTCTCATATATAGCCCCTCGGGGATACCTCACAATCACTCATAAAAAGCCCATCGGGCACAACATGAATCAATAACAACACCTCGGGCAAAACATCATATCACTTACTCAAGGTACCCGCGCTCACTAGGGTGTACAAACTCCGAAGGGGCTCCTACAGCCCAAGCGCTATAACAAGCCACCTCATGGCATAACTCAATCAGGCCCTCGGCCTCATAACAAGACACCTTGTGGCATAAATCAATCAGGCACACGGCCTTACAAAAATCATGAATCAATAACAACATGTTGCGGCGTGTAGCTCGATCCCAAAATATCCTCACAACACAGGCCCTCGGCCTCACTCAGTTAGAAACCTCTCAAGCCACTTGGGCTATCAGTAAAATAGGGAGCTCAGCCCAAAATATCATTTTATGCATCAAAACGGAGTAATAAAGACTGAGTTATGAAATCATTAAACACAACATGACTTAGTATAGATCTTAAATCAAAAATAGTGAGAGGATAATAAGAAAAAGCCCCTAAGGGTCCAAACAGCTCTAGCACAAGGCCCAAATATGGCATTCAGCACAATTTATAGGAAATTCTTTCTAAAACACATAAGTATAAGTCAAATATGCAACTTTATAGTTTCTACGGGACGGACCAGGTCACAATCCTGGTGCATGCCTACACGCCCATCACCTAGCATGTGAGTCACCTCAAAATAGTAAATCAATGTGAAATCTGGGGTTTCATACCCTCAGGACTAGATTTATAATCATTACTTACCTAAAACAAGCTAATTCCAATACCGAGCTAGCCAAGCGATGCACCAAAAATGTCATCTCGTGTGTTCCGACCTCCGAACGGCTCGAAACTAACCAAAAATAACTCAAATACAACAAACAATGCTAAAGCAACTAATCCCAGTCGAAAAAGGTCGAATCTTTAATTAAAAGCCCAAAATCAGCCAAAAAGCCCAACCCGGGCCTGCATCTCGGAATCCGACAAAACTCACAAAATTCGACAACTCATTCAATTATGAGTCCAACCATACTAGTTTCATCCAGTTCCGACTCCGAATCGATGTTTAAAACGTAAAAATTTACTTTATGAAACTTTAGGCAAAAAAAACCCAAATATTACTTTGAAATCATCAATCTAATGCCAAAAATAAAGATGAATTCATGAAATATAATCAAAACCGAGTAGAGAACACTTACCCCAATATATATGGTGAAAATCGCCTCCAAAATCTCCCAAATCCGAATTCCCTAACTCAAAATATGACCAAATGAACAAACCTTTATTTTATATATTTTTCTGTCAGCTATTCTACTTCGTTTTTCAAGACAAACAATCCCAAAACTCATTTTTGATGCATCCAATGGATGCTTTGTAAAATTTTGGTCAAGTTAGGATCTTGAATCACTCCATTTGACCTTATATTGAAGGAGATATGGTGGTTTTAATATTTGAAAATAGTGGAGATTTTTAAATACGAATTCAGTGGCAATTTCATAATTTATCTAAAAAATCTAGCAACACAATTCTTAGTAAAATAACCATAAAATCCTCATACGATGTCCAAATTCGACGATTCTTTTTGCTATGACTCCGTAATTACGATACAGATCTGATACTTCAATAAAAATAGAAATCGGAGCTCATTTGCTTAATATAATACCATTTATGCTTAAAAACGACGTCGAAATATAAAAAACGAGCGCAACACAACTCAAACCTATCCGAAACTCACCAGAGCCTCTCGGTACCCTGTTCAAACATATCAACAAGTCCCATATCATAAGACAGTCCTACTTGAGGCCTCAAAACACACATAACAATATCGAAATGACGAATCACACCTCAATTCGAAATCAATGAACTTGAAACTTCAAACTTCCACAATCGATGCCGAAACCTATCAAATCACGTCCGATTGATCTCAAATTGGACACACAAATCACATTTGATATTATGGACCTACTCCAACTTTCGGAATTGGAATCTGACCCTGTTATCAAAAAGTCCACCCCAGTCAAACTTTCCAAAATTCGAACTTTCGCTATTTCAAGACAACTTCCACTACGGACCTCCAAATGATAATTCGGGCACGCTCCTAAGTCCAAAATCACCCAACGGAGCTAACAGAACCATCAAAAATCCAATCCGAGCTCAAATTCTAAAAAGTCAAAACTTGATCAAACCTTTCAAATTTAAAGCTTCTAGCTTAGAATTATTCTTCCAAATCAATTTCGAATAACTTGAAAAACAAATCGACGATTCACATAAGTCATAACACTTCATACAGAGCTACTCATACCCTTAAACAACCAAGCAAAGTGCAATTGCTCAAAACGACTGGTCAGATCGTTACAGTTCCTATTTCTTCTTTTGTATGTTTACACCATTATGAAGTTAAGACGTCTTATTCATTAAGTGTCGCATATAAAAGGGCCCTCTTTTATAATTCATGCTTGATTCAAAAAGTCATGAAATTAACTAAGCATTTTTGAAATGCAAAGGGGTAAACAAAAACTCACATATTAAAATTAAAGTGGAAAACAAAGCCTTAAACTTAAAGGAAAAAAGCAAGGGCAAACCACTAAAAGAGTAAAACAGAAACTCAAATCAAAGGCATCATGAAAGTTGAGCACAAACTTTTTGATATCTTAATAACTTAGTTAAAACTAAGTATAAACTTAGTCCTAACCTAATTGTCATTATAAACCCCCGAAAAGGACTGGAGGTATGATGTTACCAAACAATATTATCCCTAAACGGGACCAGGGGTAAAACCACTAATTGTTCACCAACAAAAACTAGTTAACTTCACAATCAAACTTTCACTATGGAGCAGGTTCTGAACTAGTATTCAAGATGGCATCATCAGCAGCAGAAGGTTCAACTTGATCAGAAGGAGCTGGGACATCCACTACACCAGTATTAGCTTCAACATTTTTGAGAGTATCATCCATGGGTGAAGAAAAACTTTGGCTTTGGTGAGTTTTTTCAATTGTCTCCTTAATCTTTGCTAACTCAGCGTCCAAGTTAAAACCTTCCTGGCTTACCTCCATAAGAGTAT
Source organism: Nicotiana tabacum (assembly GCF_000715075.1). Taxonomy (NCBI): domain Eukaryota; kingdom Viridiplantae; phylum Streptophyta; class Magnoliopsida; order Solanales; family Solanaceae; genus Nicotiana; species Nicotiana tabacum. The sequence continues at coordinate 30,212,272 of NC_134090.1, read as the reverse complement.
CATGGTGCGTGTTCAAAATGGCCCAACTTGCTTCAACAACGTCCTTATCTTCAAGAGCTTCGTAGTCTCTTTCCCAATGATCAATTTCACTCTTGAGCTCTTCTCTCTCAGCTAATGCAGCATCGTAAGAAGCCTGTAAAGGGGCAAGCTAACTCTCCAAAAACTTAACTTTATCGGTAGACACTCGGAGATATTCTTGGGCTTGGGTGAGCGTTTGAACAAGCTCACTTGCATAAACTTCTTTCTCATCCAGCAAGGCTTTTAGACCTCTGATCTCTTCAGTAGCCTTAGAGAGTTATTTAGCAAAAGATGACTCAAGAAGGTGCTTGTCCTTGCCCGCCTGGTTGGAAGAGGCTTTCGCGGCTGCTAGCTCCCATGCCATGACTTTTATTTGCTGCTACAAGGTACACTTGTTCTCCTCTAAAACTTCCATTTCAAGCTGGAGACTTTCAAATTGCTCTTTCTAATTATCACCCTCAATCTGATAGTCATGCATCAACTGCTCTGTATGTGAAACTCTTTTCATCATCTTCGTACCAATAAGATTGATCTACGTAAAGAGAAAAGGGTGAAAATATTAATTAAAGGAAAATTACATAAGGTAAAAAGAGAAGCTTATACCTTTAATGATGATTGTACAATGTCGTTCATCCAAGTCAAGGAACTATGACTTTTCAATTTTGATTTTTCCACCAGACCTATTAAGGGTTTTAGCCATACCTCAGCTTGGCATGACTTCTTCAGAAGATTACCATTAGCAAGAACCTCAATGGTAATTTGCTCCATTCCCCTGCTACCACTTGAAGAACCAATTTCATTACGAGAAATATTGGCAGCAGGAACAGTTGAAGAAGTTATAATAGCTTTGGGCAGAGCATAAATAGCAACGGTAGGAACGGGCACATGGGATTCCATTGGAACTAACACAGGAAAAGAGGCAAGAGGCGTTTCTTCAGCAACCAAATTAAAACTTTCATTGTCAAAACCACGTGAAAAGAGGTGTTCAGCAGAGTCACGAGGTGCCACAGGTGTCTCTTCATCGGAACTCACTAAAATGGCTTCAGCAAGTTCGGTCACAAAAATAGAACAGGGAGGAGGAGTAGCTTCGTCATCCGAAATGAGACATATTCTTGCCCGCGGCTTACGCACCAAAGAGCTTCCATCCCGCTCCTGTTCATCTACAGAATCCTATAGTCGATCAGCTTTTCTTTTCGATGAAGAACTCAAGATTATCTCTTGAGCTCTTGCCAAAGAAAGTCTAGAAGATGCAATTGACTCAGCACTCACACCTTGAATAGGAAACCCAGATAAAAAGAAGGGTTAATAAATTCTAAAGAGAGAATGAATGAAGGAAAAAAGGGGGAAATAAAAAATTTTACCGTGAATCTTAACCTTCCAACTATACCTATTCGAAAAGTACTTCCAAGATATTACTTCCATCGGAGCAATTGTCAACAACTTTTCTACCCAACCACGGAAATTGTGAATCTCTTCAATAGTTCCCATGGTTGCTGAAAAAGAAAAGTAAAACAGTTATGGGAAGTACAAACTCTTAAAAAAAGAGAAAGTTGTAAAGAAAACTTACGTGCAAAATTCCACTTCTCAGGGAAGGGCATATTTTCTTCACCTACTAACCCTTTCGTAGGAGCAGCAACAAATCGGGCGTACCAGCCACGATCTTTATCGTCCTCATGGATGACTAAAACTCTCTTACTTCTCGCCACTAGAGTAAAAATCCCATGACAGAATAATTTAGGGGAGTAGAGATGGATTAGATGAAAAAAGGTGAAAGGCAATTGAGTCAAATTAGTTAAATACCTTAAACATGCAAAAACCCTCCATATAATAGGGCCAATTTGTCCTAAACACACATTGAAGAAGCGGCAGAATTCAATAATGACTGGATCAATAGGGGGTCTAAAGTCTAATGTAAAGGGGTACGTATACACAAAAGAAAAACCATCTTTGAAAGAAGTAATCCTTTGATTTGCATTAGGGATCAGAATTGGGAAATCAAACTTCCAATATCAATCTCTACGAACAACAGAGATCAAACCTGCAGTAATCTGTTAAGGGTAAACATCGGCACGATCATGAGAAGACATAAAGGAGACATGGTTTCTAATCGACTCTCTATCAGTATAAAAAGAAAGCTCATCAGGGAAAATCTTGTCTACACTAGGCTCATGAATTGGCTCATTGGAATCCCTACCTCTAGCGGAAGATTTATGATAAAGAGAAGGCATAGTTCTAGAAGATGATGGAGGAGTAGGATTAGGTTGAGAAGGAGAACCTCGAACGGAAACTGATCCTAAACTACGCAACTTACAACCTCTCCTACTTCTAGTAAGAGCGAGGGGAAGTTCATCAACAATAAGAACCTTTTTAGGATCAGGGTTTGAAGAAGACATAGCTATGCGAAGATGAAGAAAAGATTGAATGGTAAAGTATGGGAAACTTTTTCGTGAAAGAAAAGACAAAGGATATATTTATACTTGGAAGCAACTGTCAAACAAAAAGGTAATGATGAAAATATCATTATGAAAGCTGTCATTTCGTGATTGATGCAGCCGCAAAAAAGCTCTAAAAGGCGCTGATGAGTTACAGAACCAATCGCAGGGCACCACGTTTCACACGCATTAAATGGAAGTGACATATGAAGCGTCAGTTCAAAAAAAGGAATAATGGTATGTGAGAAACGGTGGCAAAAAATCCCGCTTTGATGAGATCCACTTCCCAAATTGCTGAATAAATGGCAATTGGGGGGACTATCTGTATTGGGGAAAAATTAATATTACACTTGGAATTAATTGTGTGGCTGACATGTCAAGACACGTGGATTATTAGAAGAGTGACAGCTAGCAAAGAGTACTTAAAGAGACACGAGTCTTAACAGGTATGAATGAAGTGTCATGAAGACAAGAAGGAACGATCACTCGAGCCTTTTGATAATTTGAAGAGACACCGGTGGAATTAACCAAGACAAATAAAAAGTATAGATACATAATATCTTCAATTAATGAGCGTAAATGATAGGAAACGTTATAGAATCTTCACGAAAAAGTTACGATTGCTAATTATAACGTTTTATTAATGTCATTAAATGCTCATAATGGCTCTATTATGAAAGGAAAGAAACGTTGTACTTGAAAATAGCTATAAAAGGGAGAGAAGTAACAATTATATGGACACACTGATTATTATTAGAATATACTTATTTACATTGCTCTAAATTGCTTACTTGGCTACTTCTCAGTTCAATTTCATTTTCTTATTATACAATTATTTCTTTATTTGATTATCAGTAACCCGAGTTCTTCTAAAATTACACTTTGACCGAAATTCCTATTTTTGGGTTAAACAAATTAAAATTTTATTAAAGTTAAATCCATAAGAAATTTGGATTTAATCTCAAATTAAATATATTTTGGCCCAAATAAATATTATGGGATAATGTATATTGACTTAATTATTTAAATCTAATTAAATTGAATTAAATAAAGGTCAAATATTATTGGGTTAGCCCATTTAATTGGGCTACAAATTATGAGTCACCTCATTAGACCCAAGATATCATCTTCCAAAAGGACCAGTTTGGTGCCACATGTCAAATGACGTGGTATGAAAAGTCAAATGGAAAAGCCAATAGGATCATGACATGTGTCAAAATGACAAGTCATGTCAAGTCACATTAAATGGCCAATGAAATTGTGCCACGTGTACAAGTGACATGTTCTGGCCAATCAAATGCGACCATGTCACACTTCAATTTGATTGGTCAGAAAGAGTTTGTTCTTATCACAACTTCTCTCTTCCACAACTATAATAGGGGTCTTCATAACCCAGAAAAGGCACCAGAAGTTATAACAAGAAGCAAAAAAGAGCTCGTGGATCAAATGTCATAATTCTCTACAAACTGCAAGTGTTCAAGCATTCAAGCACTTAAACACAAATTTCAAGTATTCAAGATCAATAACGAAGTCAAATTAAATACAAGGCATTCAAGATCAAGGCTACTTGTTTGTGATACAATTCGTGGCAACAATCAAAATGTTCGCGACAGATAAATCAAATTAAAATTCAAGATCAAGCTAAAAGGCCCTTGAATTTATACTAGAAAAGTAGAATCATAGGAATCATAGAGATTATAGATTCAAATATTCGAAATAAAATACTACGATTGTTGCAATATTTTTCGGTCTTGATTTTATTTTCTTGACGCAATTTATTGTCTGCAAATTCTGGCACGCCCAGTGGGACAATCTCTAACTTTTCAATCACCAAGGTTCGAGAACATCGAAATGGCTTCAAAGAAAATCAAATCCAGTTCAACTTCCACCAAGGCTGCTAATTCCAGGTTCTATGCTGATGTGGAAAACATACTCGAAGTTACCTTTGGAAGCTTTGGACTAGTTACGAGGAGCAAAGCAAGCTCGTTAGGACAACAAGCACCCCAAGTGTCATCTGCATCTACCCCTGTTTTTGGATCTTCATCCTCAAAAGGTGCAAAATCTTCCACAAACGCACCCGAATGAGGAAGTGATGTTGCTGAAAAGATCAAGAAAACTCTTGCTCTTATTAACCTCTTTGGATCCAAGCACTCTGCTGTGAAGAAAGATGATGATGCTTCAAGTGATGGATCCTCCCCACTTACACCACATAGAGTGAGCCAATCAAGGATCAATCTGTATGAAAATCCATGCTACTCCCCATCGTCCACGACAATCATGCAAGCCATGGTAACAAACACTTCATCTGTGGAGGAGCAGTTGGAAAACTTAACAGAAGTAATCGCTGGCTTGACCAAGTGCATGCAAAATCAAGATGCTAGAATCGACAAGCTAATAGATAGGGTGGGAATCTTGATGGAAGAAGAATATCTTTTAAGGAAATTCCAGTCTCTTCAGAAGGGATTATTCCAATCAATCAACTAAAGGAGTTCATTGAAGGGACTATAAAAAATAAATATGAAGTCGCTTTCAGGTCCTAATACCTATGCAAAGTCGTACACTTCAAGGATCGATATGTTGAAGATGTCTGCTGGCTATCAACCTCTAAAATTTCAACAGTTTGATGGCAAATATAATCCAAAGCAACATATGGCGCACTTTGTTGAGACATGCAACAATGCTAGGACTTATGGAGATTACCTCGTTAAGCAATTTGTCCGCTCATTAAAAGGAAATGCTTTTGATTGGTACACGGACCTCGAGGCTAGATCTGTTGATAGCTGGGATCAACTAGAGCAAGAATTCCTCAATCGCTTTTATAGCACGAGAAGTACTATGAGTATGATAGAACTCACAAATACTCGTCAACGAAAGGGTAAACCAGTTATCGACTTTATCAGTCATTGGAGGAATGCAAGCCTCAACTGCAAAGACAGTCTTAGTGAAGCTTCGGGCATAGATATGTGCATGCAATGCATGTATTACGGATTGCGCTAAATCTTACAGTGTATCAAGCCTAACACATTTGAAGAACTCGTGACCCATGCCCATGACATAGAATTGAGCATGGCCCCTGTTGGAAATGAAAGGTTGCCTATCTATGAACCTTGCAAGGGGAACGATAAGCAAGAAGTTAGGAAGTGGGGCAAGTTCGTACCCAAGCCTGAAAGCAAAGAAACTATGAATGTCACCATATAACCTGTACAGTTCACGACGAAGTTGAGCAAGAAGAAGAGTATGAAATTCACTTCTTTTCAAAATAAGCCAAGTGGAAAGTTGACTCTAAAAGAAATGTAAGAGAAAGAATACCCATTTCTGGATTCTGATATACCAGCTATTTTTGAAGAACTCCTCGAGTTAAATCTCATTGAGCTTCCGGAGATGAAGCGATCAAATGAAGTTGGGAAAACAAATGACCCAAATTACTGCAAATACCATCGACTTGTTAGCCACCCTATGGAGAAGTGCTTTGTCTTCAAGGACAAAGTTATGGACTTGGCTCGCGAAAAGAAGATCGTGCTTGAAGATGAGAAAGCAAGAGCAAACCAAGTTTCTATCACATTTTGCTCATTCAGTCAAGGCGAATTATATAGTTTAAAAGAAAGTAAAGATGAAGAGTTACTAGAGAATAACACAGTTGAAGACGGTCAACCTGAGGATGATGAAGGTTGGACGTTGATGAATCGTCATAGGCGCCACAAAAAGAGCCCACAAAAGGATCAATGGAACAACCAACAAGGAAAATATTGGTGAAAAAACCTAGGAGATGGAGTCCAGTTAGCATGTAAAGAAAGCGAAAGTTGAGGTGCATCACTCTCAAAAGCCACGACATCCAGTGACCTTGGAGGAGTTTTTACCAAGTTGGTTTTGCACGAAGATTTCCCATGGGGTTTTGATGCCTCTTGTTTTCATACTGATGAAGGGAAAGAAAAGAGTGATGACCTACCGTTGGCACCATCTTCAGAAAAGCTTATCGAGTCCACTCCTCAAGAAGCTAATGCTTGTGAGGAAAAAGTCACATTCACATTCGACGATCTTTTCCTAGGTAGCACTACTCATAACCGCCCATTGTACCTGGTTGGCTATATGCGTGATGAAAGGGTAAATCGAATTTTGGTTGATGGAGGATCCTTAGTGAACATTTTGCCAATTCGCACTGTGAAGGAACTTGGTATTCCCATCAACGAACTCTCAAAAAGTTGTGTGATGATCCAAGGATTCAACCAAGGGAGGCAAAGAGCCATAGGCACGATCAAGCTGGGAATCACTATTGAAGATATGCAATCAAGGGCATGGTTACACGTGATCGATACGAAAACTTCATACAATGTCTTGCTTGGAAGTCCTTGGATACATGAGTATAAAGTAGTCCATCTACCTATCATCAATGTTTAAAATACTATGAGGGTGAAGTCGAGAGGAAGATAGTTGCTGATGATGAGTCATTCACTAAGGCAGAGTCACACTTCGCCGCTACAAAGTTCTACTTGAAGAACCGCATTGTGAAGGAGCTAAAAGTTGATGTTGGCATGAAAAGCAAGAATGACGAGCCCATAACTAAAAGAGCTGAGGTGACTTTTGGTAAAGCCAAAGCTGTTACTAAGGAGGTACACGCCAACACGAATAAATCTCATAGAGGGGATGCTGCGTCTTATGGAAAGAAAGTAAGTACTGCACGCCAATATGTCCCTAAAAGGAAGAAAGTGAGGGTGAATCATCTAAGCTCCAAACTAACACGCTAAAGGAGTTAACTCTTCCGGTAAAACGAATTGAGGCAGTAAAGTTGTCCTTAAAGCCGTTTGCAGGGTTTGTAGCCCAAAATCGTTTGCACAATATGGCACTCCTTACAAAGCGAACAGATCAAGGTTTTGACCCTAACGCTTACAAGTTATTTGCAAAAGCTGGATACAATCCCAATGAGCCGTCAAAGTTAGGGAAGATCCCATCAGAAGCTGCAACAAGGCAACCACATGAAGGTTTGGGATACAACCAATCGTCACCCGTGCGCATCTCAATAAGAAGGGCAAGTAGCAATTATATCACTGTAGAAGATGAATCTGCCGCTTCTAACAGGCTTTTTGTCTTTGATCGACTTGGAAAATTAACTGTGAGAACTTCTGTATTTGAGAGACTGGGTACATTAAAGAAGAGGAATAAGTTCCAGAGAAATTATCGAAATACAAGAACACCCGCTTCGCCCAAAATTCAGATGATCTCTAAAGATTTCTAAAGTTTGGTTCCTTCTAGAATGAAGCGACAAACAAAAGTCATGGTTTTGTGTGACGAAGTATTGAAGGTGAATCCATACACTGCGGTCTACACTAAATAACATAATGAAGATGAAGAAAGTGTGAGTTCTTCATATCATGTTACTGCATAAAGCGAGTATGGTGTTTTATCTCTAATGGAGGATGACGAGAAATTGGATGATGTTTCACCGTGTTATCACATATCCTTCAACAATAGGGACTCTCAAGAAGATGACGATTCGGAAGACGCTCTACCTGAACTTGAAGAAGGAGTGAAGACTACAGTTGACGCCTTAAAAGAAGTTAACCTTGGCACCGATGAGGAACCAACACCTACCTACCTAAGTGCTTTATTAGAAGTTGATGAAGAAAGCACTTATATTGAGTTACTCAGGGAGTACAGGGATGTCTTTGCTTGGAGCTACAAAGAGATGCCTAGCTTGGACCCAAAAGTAGCAGTCCATCACCTTGCCGTCAAGAATGGTGCTTGCCCTGTTAAACAAGCCCAAAGGAGCTTTAGGACGGAATTGGTTTCCTTGATTGAAACCAATGTTAATACACTCATCAAAGCTGGCTTTATTCGTGAAGTTAAATACCCGACATGGGTTTTAAGCATTGTCCTTGTAAGGAAGAAAAATGGCAATATTCGAGTATGCGTTGACTTTAGGGATCTCAACAATGTGTGCCTAAAAGATGAGTTCCCGCTTCCTATTCCAAAGCTGGTGATCGATGCTACTATTGGGTACGAGGCAATGTCATTTATGGACGGTTCATCAGGCTATAACCAAATTCGCATGGCGCCGAAAGATGAAGAGCTTACTTCATTCCGTATCCCCAAGGGTATTTCTTGCTACAAGGTAATGCCTTTTGGGTTGAAGAACGCTGGTGCTACTTACCAGAGAGCTATGCAGAATATCTTTGATGACCTTCTCCACAAGAATGTCGAATGTTATGTTGACGACTTGGTGGTAAAATCAAGAAAGAAGAGCGACCACTTGAGAGATTTGAGAATAGTGTTTGAATTGCTCCGGAGGTACCAACTTAGGATGAATCCATTGAAATGTGCCTTTGAAGTTACTTCTGAAAAATTCATTGGTTTGATTGTCCGACATCGAGGGATCGAAATTGATCAAGCTAAAGTGGATGCCATTTTAAAAATGCCTAAGCCTTGGGATATTCATGAATTGAAAAGCCTGCAAGGAAATCTAACATACCTTAGAAGGTTCATCTCTAACCTAGCTGGGAGGTGCCAACCATTTAGTCGCCTCATGAAGAAAGGTGTTCCTTTCAAGTGGGACCAAGCATGTAGCAATGCCTTTGAAAGTATCAAAACCTACTTGATTAAGCCTCTAGTTTTAGCAGCTTCTATTCTTGGAAAGCCATTGGTACTATACATTGCGGCGCAAGAAAGGTCTGTTGGAGCATTGCTGGCCCAAGAAAATAGTGAGGGGAAAGAAAACTCTCTTTACTACTTGAGTAGAATGATCACACCAAACGAGCTGAATTATTTGCCAATTGAAAAGTTGTGTTTGGTGCTAGTCTTCTCAATTCAAAAGTTGAAGCACTACTTTCAAGCTCATGTTGTCCGTCTTGTTTCTAAAGCAAATCCCATCAAGTTCGTGATGTCAAAACCTATTCTTAGTGATCGACTAGCGAGATGGTACCTCTAATTTCAGCAATTCAAGATTGTGTACATCCCTCAAAATGCTGTAAAAGAACAAGCGTTGGCAAACTTCTTGGCAGATCATCCAATACATGATGATTGGGAGCTAACTGACGAAATACCTGATGAGGACGCAATGGTCATTAAAGTTCAACCTCCATGGAAGATGTACTTTGATGGTGATGCGCATCGGGGAGGAGCTGGTGCTGGTGTAGTATTTGTCACTTCCCAAGGTGAAGTCTTGCCCTACTCCTTCACCTTGACACAACTCTGTTCCAACAATGTTGCTGAGTATCAAGCATTAATACTTGGGCTTGAAATGGTCGTTAATATGAAGCAATTGCAATTGCAAGTCTTTGGTGACTCCCAGTTAGTAGTTAATCAGCTTTTAGGAAATTACGAGGTTAAGAAGCCTGAACTACACTCATATCATGATTACACTAAAAAATTAATGGGGTGGCTCAGTGATGTGACTATTCAGCATGTGCCAAGGAAAGAAAATAAGAAGGTTGATGCTTGATTTATTGAACAATAAATTTATTGATTGCGTCTAGAAAATGAAATCAAGACCAAAAAATATTGCAACAATCGTAGTATTTTATTTCGAATATTTGAGTGTACAATCTCTATGATTCCTCTGATTTTACTTTTCTAGTATAAATTCAAGGGCCTTTGAGCTTGATCTTGAATTTGAATTTGATTTATCCATCGTGAACACTTTGATTGTTGCCACGAATTGTATCACAAACAAGTAGCCTTGATCTTGAACGCCTTGTATTTAATTTGACTTTGTTCTTGATCTTGAATACTTGAAATTTGTGTTGAAGTGCTTGAATGCTTGAACACTTGCAGTTTGCAGAGAATTGTGACCTTTGATCCACGAGCTCTTTCTTGCTTCTTGTTATAACTTCTGGTGTCTTTTCTGGGTTATGAAGACCCCTATTTATAGTTGTGAAAGGGAGAAGTTGTGATAAGAATAAATTCTTTCCGACCAATCAAATTGAAGTGTGACATGACCGCATTTGATTGGCCAGAACATGTCGCTTGCACACGTGGGCGGTTTCATTGGCCATTTAATGTGACTTGGTATGCCTTGTCATTTTGACATGTGGCATAATCCTATTGGCTTTTTCGTTTGACTTGTCGGCCATGCCATTTGACATGTGGCACCAAACTGGGCCTCTAAGAAGATGATATTTTGGGCCTAATGGGGTGGGCTCATCATTTGTAGCACAATTAAATGGGCTAGCCCAATAATATTGGACCTTTATTTAAATCAATTTAATTAGATTTGAATAATTAAGTCAATATACATTAGCCCATAATATTTTTTTGGGCCAAAATATATTTAATTAGAGATTAAATCCAAATTTCTTATGGATTTAACTTTAATAAAATTTTAATTGCCTACACTTATATTGCATAATAATCGCCCATTTTTTGCACCTAATTTGTCCACTTTTCATTCAGGGTGATTCGAATCAGGCGAAGATCTTCCAACTTAATATTTTCATAATTCAATACGTTTGATAAATTTATACATCGGCAAACAGTGATTTTTTGGAAGTTCGTACCATAAATTCACTTTGAGCTCATACTAAAAATAATTTCGGTATTCAATAAGTTTGATAAATCTCTAGTATACATGTCCAATCTTTAGAGAAGAGTAGTTGATATCTTTGTTAACAAGAAGATGGAGGAATCCACTTATCACCTTGAATAAAATTCTCAATTGAGTAAGAATTAACACGTTCAGCTGGAATTTGATTACTCCATGTCACTCGCCCTGTTATATTAGCCCCAGCACCACTATTATTAAACTCACCATAGTAAAGTGTAGCCAAAGCAAACTCGCCATTCCAAGGCATCCATCCTTCAGAATTAATCAAAACATCCAAATTACTATTTATAAATACCGTTCTCGAGTACTCTTTCCATGGCCTTCCAAGAAAAGTTTTATGCACTTTAGGATTACTATGGTACAATGTCATGTACTCTTCAGTTCCATTAATTGAACAATTTTGGAACACATATCCAGTTGATTGTCCGGGGTCTAATCTACCGTGTGCTGTTACTGCATTTTTCTCACCCTTCTCAGGATTGAGTAATCGGGGCGCGACTAGAATGTCACAGTCCTGGAAAATTGCAGCTGCGTTACCAAAAATGAAGTCTACGCTACCTTGAACGCGACAGGATTTGTAGTATTGGCGTAAAGATTGGGTGTAGAGAGTGTCTTGATTGCCGAGGAACTCGCAGTATTGGATTATGGAAAGATCGCTATCGGATCGAAAGGCTACTGCTTGTCCAGCACCAATACCTGCTGTGTTTTGGATTGTTAGACCACTGGCCATGAATCCATCTCCACTTACTCCTGTTTTAGAAAATGCTCGTCAGAAGAACTCAACCAACAACAAAAACATACCAGTATAATTCGACAAGTGAGATCTGACAAGGATAATATATACTCAGAGGAGTCATTTGTGTAATACTTCATGACTTTGAGAAGAAAAAAATAGCAATCATGTCACTATATAAAATATACAATGATTTTAAAACTAAGTGGTGCTTTTAGTTCGGAACTCAAAATGACACTGTATAGCCGCTCTCAAAATAGTAGTCGAAAAAATGTATATATTTTTTTGTATATTTTTTTTGTGTGTGTATGTCTCTGTGTGTATATACACACACACATTATGTATGTTATATACAAAAATTATACAAATTTTATACACTATTTAGGCTACCAAATATAAATAGTTTCTGGCGCGGGCTAAAAGTGATAATACCCCAATATTTAGTTTGGAGCAAGTTTAGTACCTTCACTAAATAAATGACTAGAGGTACTGTATCTAATAAAATGTTGCGGAGGTACTGTATCTAATAAAATTAGAAGGTGATCATACTATTTTCTTTTTGAGTACATACTCTATGCAGTGAAATTATAAAAAAGATTACACCAATAACTCACTTAAAAGATAAGTAAATTCTTACAAACATTAATTGGCAATTCTTAAAAAAGGAAAGCAATCTTCTATGAAAGGTCAACTTACATTGTAGTATAAATATTTGTTTAATGGTACAACTTAAATCGTTTCTTGATATTATAGCATCTTCCTGTTTGACCAAAAGATGTCAACCCTTTTGATTAAACCCTTTTGATTAAATCAACTAACGATAATGATGAGGTCAATCTTAGTTAAGCACAATAAAATATAGATCAAATGGTGCGAAGAGTAAACAAGATGAACGATATAACAAATATATTCAAACCAAATAAATGCTCATAAATGTGAAAACTTAAATATATAATAGAATCTTAATAAATGCAATCGGAGTAGGAGGGACAAGTATGAGATGATTGGGGAATCTTAGGATCTTTCTCAGATGAACAAGACTGCTTTTGCGTTCACTCTCGGATGATTCTTTTACAAAGTATTCTTTTGTCTTTTTTCTTCCCTCCCTCTCTTCTTTACTTACCCTTCCTATTTATAAGTGACAATCTCCCAAAAACCCCTAAAAAGTACAACATAGAGAATATTCGAAAAGCATATTCTTACTGTCTCCCACTAAATTTACATTGTCGTGGACGTTATGCACCAACTGACCGCCCTCAGCCATTACTTTTCACCACAACGACCATCAGACGGTGCATCATGATAACCTCGTTCCTCATCCTACTCGGTAATGGTCGTGGTGGCCAAATTTGGACCCATACAGTTAGTCCCTCCGCTTGTTGAGGTCGCGGCCCTGTGCGTCCTTGATAAGCGGACGTCGCCCATACCTGCGGAGAAATTTGGCGGTTAGATCATAACGATTTGATCAATAACGAAAGAACGACGCAATTTACGGTATTCCGGATAGTGTAGCATATCGGGAAATGACATCACTCTCACGTGCGTCATCATTGTGCGTCTTCCCGAGGTAGAGACCGATTGGCTTGTCGCTTCGATTTTGGTGCCACTGGCAGCCTTTCGCTTCGATTCTGGCGCCATCCAAATCTTATAAATAGATGAAGGTTTGGTTCTTTCAAGAACTTTCGATCATTTCCTTTCTAGTGTATATGTTATCCTCTTTGGCCATCTCTTCTCGTATCTTCAACTCTATTTTCGTGATTGTTCTCTTCACCTTCTTCCATTTATCGTTCTTTGTTTTATCAATATACCCTCTGCCATCGAGATGCCTAGAACACATCGATCCCACGAAGAGATTTCTGACGCCACCCCACTTTCCATAGCACCTCCCCCCGGCGGTGAGGATGTGGCGGTAGAGGAAGGGGACAAACTTCCCACCGTGGAGGAGATACTACCGAGAAACCCCATGTCTCGGAATGATTTCCTTAAAGAGCCTGTTCCTTCTCCTGCTCAGGTGATTTCTGAGACTTACCAGGCTCACATAGATGATCTTCGATCTACACATAACATTCCCTCCCATATTGAGATGGTTTCGGCCGGGAGGGACTTTGTAGATGTCCACGAACCGGATTATTGTGCCTCATACATGTACCCCTTTGTGATTGGCCACTCCCTCCCTCTTCTTCCGTTAACGGAGAAATTCTGTTGATTTTATGAGGTCTGCCCGGCACAACTTTCTCCGACATAGAAGATATTTTTGGTATTGACGAAGTACGCGGAGTTGGCAGGGTATGAAGTTGGCCTTCATCACCTTCTACATTTGTTTTCCCCGAGTTTTCACAAGGGAACTATGGTATCTGAGGCACCGTGGGACTAGGGGGCTGGTGGTCGGAACAAACGACCGGCAAGCCGCAGATTTTGGCATAAATACTTATTTGTTAGAACCGAGCATCTGGTGTTGGACCCCACTGGATTCCAGGAACGGTGGAATCATAACCGTAGGTGTTGGTACTTGTAGTTTACTTTTGTTCTTTCCAACTTTGTACATGTTTGTAACTTTCCCATGCAGTTGTGAGGCGTACACCTCGTCCCATCGCTGGTATCAAGGACTAGGTAGCCCCTTTATTACCTCACACTGTGGAAACTCGAGACTGGCCCGCTTTCATGAAACGCTTTGGGCCGAAAGTTCCGTCTGGGAAATGTTTCTCTATTTTAACCTTTGGCTGTTTGTCGCCGTTTAGTGATACGACTCCTTGTGATGACAGGTCGTAGGGCTTCCAAAAAGAAGGCCCCAGTCCATGCATTTCGCCAGGCCGTCACATCAGCAGGGATGCAATTTATCTTGGCCGAGTCCGTCCGAGGGGGCCGTGCTTAGCCCGCACAGGCTAGAGACTCCTCCCGTGACATGGTTGTTCGGGACGAGATCTCCTCCCGACCAGTCTATCACCTTGTGGACGAGCCCTTCAATGGGGATGAATCTCCATCGAGAAAAAGAAGGAGGTAGAACTTGGGAAGAAAGTTGCCACTGATGCAAGAAAGAGTAGAACTGGCGCGTCGGAGACAGCACTGGTACCTGTTTTTATGGCGGATGCCATTTTGGCAGGAAGGTCTCCCCGGACCGAAAGAATATATCAAGGAGGATATGCGCGCTCTGCCGAAGATGGAGCATCGTCTGCCGTTGGAGGAGGCGTACATGGCGAGGGCGAAGGTTCGGGTTCGGACGTCAACCCAGAAGATTTACGAGAGTTCTTGGGCCGTCATACTCGCGTAGAAGTAAAGACGGAGGGTTCTGATCGACATATTGTCGTTCCTGTAGACTACGACTTGTTGTCGACCAGTGAGTAGGAGACGTCGGTGTTTGCCCCTTGTGCGCTGCTTTTGAGAGTGCGACACTTAAGGCGATGAGCGACGCAGAGTTGTCACGGAGCATTTCCGGCATGGCTCTACGGGTAAATGCTTTGTTATTTTCTTTTGTTTTCGGTTCTGTTTTGTATTCTTAGCCCATTCTTTGTTTTGACTTTGCTTTTCATACTAGACCCTCATCATGGAGATCGAGCGTGAATGCAGAGATAGGCGGAGGACGACCATTTATGGGAAGGTGAACACCAAATATCAGGAATACCTCTCCAAGCATAGTGCGTTGGCTGATCTCTTTACTCAGTACAACGACTTTCAGTTGTTCCGTGACGGGCTTAAACAAAAGGAGAATCAATTGGCGCAGAAGGTCGAAGAGCTGAGGGAGCGAGATGAGGACCTCATAAAGGCCATTGCCTATTGCAGTGAACTTGAGGCGGCTCTCAGGGCCAAGGGAGATGAGCTTGAGCTGAATAAGGGAGTTATGGCCGAGAATGCCGACCTCTAGGTGAAGGTGGCCAACTTAGTCGTCAAGCTTGACGAGAAGGTGGCGGAGGTCGTTGACCTTAAAGGCAAACTGAGTGTGAATGCTGGTGGATTGGCTCGTGCTGAAAGGGATAGGGCAACTACCGTCTCTGAGGTAGCGGCTCTAGAGGATACCCTTCATGTTTGCAGATCACAACAAGACAAGGAAGTGGAGGCATTTGCGCTTAAGGTGGCGAGATTTGAGGGGCGTATCCGAGATCTGGAGGCAGAATTGTCCGCATTAAATGAACAAGTTGCTGCTTTGAAGGCGGAGGGCGTACGACGACATTCGCAACCTTCTACGTCTCATGCTTCGGCCGACCCTATCGTGCATCGAGATTTATACGAGCTATGGGTTCATGCCGAAGCCCAGCTTGAAGTGTATAAGTCTCTTCACGCTGATGGAAAAATATCTGAGGTCGAACTCTGAGAGGTGCTTATTAAAGCACGTGCCACTCGAGAGGTGTGTGGTTACGACCCCGGCACACCTGGCGGAGATGATGTCGATTTCGACGACGCGGACAAGCTCGCCTCCGATTCTTGGTACAATGAAGAGTATGCCACGGGGGGTGGTGTGGCATAGGTCTTTGTTGTATTTATTTTGCTTTGCCATTTTCGTGGGGGCGTTCTTGAGCCCTTTGTAAAAAAAAACTTTTGTAATATAACAGTCGTAATGGAGCAATTACTTTTTATTGTGTACCTCTGAATTGTTTTCTTGTTGTGTTTGTTTATTTGGCGATGCCCTTTGTCATAGTCGTGCTTATTTCGAGTTGTCGAAATGTTACCTATTGCGTTTTGAGCGATATTGCTCTTATGCCAAACTTTTTCTTTAGTAATAGCCTTAGTCGTGGGGGTGTTATTTCGACTTAACGTCGAAATGTTAACCCGTTGTAGTTCGAGTGGTGTCAAACTCATTTCTGTGGTGATGGCCTTAGTCGTGGGGTGTTATTTCGACTTAATGTCGAAATATTAACCCATCATAGTTCGAGTGGTGTCGAACTCATTTCTATGGCGATGGCCTTAGCCATGGGGTGTTATTTCGACTTAACGTCAAAATATTAACCCGTCGTAGTTCGAGTGGTGTCGAACTCATTTCTATGGCGGTGACCTTAGCCGTGGGGTGTTACTTCAACAACATCGAAATGTTAACCCGTCGTGGTTCGAGTGGTGTCGAACTCATTTCTATGGCGATGGCCTTAGCCGTGGGGTGTTATTTCGACAATGCCGAAATGTTAACCCGTCATGGTTCGAGTGGTGTCAAACTCATTTATATGATGATGGCCTTAGCCGTGGGGTGTTATTTCGACTTAATGTCGAAATGTTAACCCATCGTGGTTCGAATGGTATCAAACTCTTCTATGGCGATGGCCTTAGCCGTGGGGTGTTATTTCGACTTAACGTCGAAATGTTAACCCGTCGTATTTGCCGAAGGACGGTGGAGGGTAACATGTCTTATTTTATTTGTTGGAGTGTCGCGTATGCCTGTTTCATTCGTACATTAGAGATACTTGTCGATTTCGTACATTCATTGGAGTAATTTCATTCATGCGTTGGAGATACATGTCGATTTCGTACATTTAATCGGAGTAATTTCATTCATGCGTTGGAGATACATGGCGATTTTTTTACATCTAATCGGAGTAATATCCTTATATCTAGTCCTTTCATTGCTCGTCCTAGAGATGTTATCGGCAGGCTGGGCGATGAATTATACCTTAAACATTGGGACGTCCCCCTCGTCACCTCGTTAAAAACCTCCCCGAGAAAACCCGATTGGGACAAAACCCGGGTGAGGAAAAAAGAGTACGACTTGGGTGGCGTCATTTCTCAGAAGTGGAAATATTTGAAATGGGCAACATTCTAGTTGTTTTGTAGTATTTTTCCTTCCATTGTTTCAAATTGGAATGCTCTTTTGCTTGCTGCTGCAGTGATTTTATATGGCCCGTCCCAGTTTATTCCCAATTTTCCTTCATTTGGGTATTTTGCTGCATGTGTTTTGGCCTTGAGGACATAGTCCCCGACTCTGAGTGGTCGTACTTTGGCCTTCTTGTTGTAGCATCTTTCTGCTTGTTGTTTTTGGGCTATCATTTTTATGTGAGCCATGTCCCTTCGTTCTTCTACCTTGTCCAGGTCTTGTATTCTATTTTCGTCGTTGCTTGGTCCACTCTCATTGGAGTTCCTCAGGCTGGGTTCTCCGACCTCAATAGGTATAACTGCGTCGGTACCGTAGACTAGTGAATACGGTGTTTCACCTGTGCTGGTTTTTGGCATTGTGTGGTAGGCCCATAACACCTCTGGTAGCAGTTCCGGCCATAGCCCTTTGGCGTCCTCGAGCTTTTTCTTTAATATATTCAATATTGTTTTGTTGGAGGATTCTGCTTGACCATTGCCGGCGGGGTGATATGGTGTGGAGAGTATCTGCTTGATGTGCCATTTTTTGAGGAACCCAGTCGTCTTTTTCCCGATGAACTGAGGTCCATTGTCGCAACTGATTTCTTTGGGGATGTCGAAGCGGCATATGATGTTTTTCAAGACAAACGCGATGACTTCCTGTTCGCGTATTTGAGCAAACACACCTATTTCCATCCATTTGGAAAAGTAATCAATTAAAACCAAAAGGAAGTGTATCTTACCTCGCCCTGCTGGGAGGGGTCCGACGATATCCATCCCCCATTTTATAAACGGCCATGGAGAAGTGACGGAGTGCAGGAGTTCACCCCCCGGTGTATCATAGGGACGTATTTCTGACATTGCTCATATTTCCTGACGTAATCTGCGACCTCTTTTTCATAGTGGGCCAGTAGTATCCTGCATGAATAAGACATCTGACGAGGGCCCGATTGCCTGTATGGGCACCGCAGTGGCCCTCGTGTACTTCTTCGAGCACACACCTTGTTTGATTTGGTCCAAGGCATTTGGCCAAAGGACCACCGAACATCCTTTTGTAAAGGTCGTGGTTTATGAGGTTGTACGTAGCCGCTTATATTCGAAGCTTTTTGGCTTCTTTTTTATCTTGTGGGAGTGTTCCCTTCTGCAAATATGATACGATGCGGTTGCGCCAGTCCCAAATTAAATTTAAAGAATGTACCTCCACTTGGTCTATTGATGAGTGGAGGAGGGTGACCACGTTCTCCTTAGTGATATTTTTAGTTGTTGCTGCCAGCTTGGCGAGACCGTCTGCTTCGATGTTTTGCGCCTGTGGTATTTGGTCGAGTCGGCATTCATCGAATTCTGGTAGAAGCTTCTGGATTTTGGTACAGTATTTCTATAGCCTTTGCTCCTTGATTTGGAAAGTCCCAGTAACTTGGTTTTACGATAAGTTACGAGTCGCAGCGAAGGATGACTCGTCGTGTACCATATTTGAGGGCCAATTTCACTCCTGCAATTACGGCTTCATACTCGGCCTCATTGTTAGTCATTTCAGGGCACCGTATGGATTGGCAAATCACTTCACCCGTTGGGACTTCGAGTACAAGTCCCAATCCAGATCCCGACGCGTTGGATGCGTCGTCGGTGTAGAGGACCTAAAGGTCGGGTCGTCTAGGAGAGGCGCTAAGCGCTTCTTGCTCGACCTCAGACAGTATTTCCGCACTGAAGTCAGTGACGAAGTCGGCGAGTACTTGTGATTTTATCACAGTTTGCGGTTGATATGTTATATCGTGCTCGCTCAATTCTATGGCCTATTTGGCCAATCTACCCAACAGCTCGGGTTTGTACAGGATGCTCCTGAGAGGAAAAGTCGTCACCACCTTTATGGGGTGACATTGAAAATATGGTCTGAGCTTACGTGAAGCTACGACCAACGCTAGAGCCAATTTTTCAAGGTGGAGATACCTCTTTTCGGCGTCAACTAAAGTTTTGTTGATATAGTAAATCAGAGACTGCGTACCTTTGTTTTCACGGACCAAAACTGCGCTCACCGCGAGTTAGGAGACGGCTAGGTAGACAAGGAGGCATTCGCCTGGATCTCCCTTGGCGAGAAACGGTGGTGAGGACAAGTAGGTTTTTAGTTTTCCCAGGGCGTCGACACACTCCGAATTCCACTGGAGCCCGTTATCTTTTTTTAGCATACTGAAAATTTTATGACACCTGTCTGACGGCCGTGAGATGAACCTCGACAGGGAGGCTATCCGACCTGTCAGTTTTTGTACCTGTTTTTTGTTGGTTAACATTTCCGATATTTCCTTCGATGGCCTTAATCTGATCTGGGTTGACCTCGATGCCTCTTTGCGAAACTAGGAAACCGAGGAATTTGCCCGAGATTACGCCGAAGGCGCATTTTTCGGGGTTTAGTTTCATGTCGTACTGCCTTAATATGTCGAAGGCTTCCTTCAGATGATCAATATGATCTTCTTTCCTTTTCGACTTAACCAGCATGTCATCGATGTAGACTTCCATTGTTTTGCTGAGTTGGTCTTTAAACATCTTGGTGACCATTCTCTAGTACGTCGCCCCTACATTCTTTAGTCCGAGCGGCATGACATTATAGCAGTATGTTCCTTGGTGAGTGATGAAAGTGGTTTTCTCCTGGTCTTCTTCCTCCATGAGGATCTGGTTGTAACCCGAGTAGGCATCTAAGAAGCTTAACAACTCGTGTCCTTCTGTTGCGTCGATGAGCTGGTCGATGTGTGGCAATGGAAATGAGTCTTTTGGGCATGCCTTGTTTAGGTCTGTGAAATCTACACACATCTGCCACTTTCCGTTTTTCTTCTTTACCATGACCACATTGGCGACCCACTAGGGACATTTTGACGGTCGGACGGAACAATTTGTGAGCAACTTATCGAGTTCTTCGCTGACGGCTTCATTGATAGTGGCGTTGAACTTCCTTCTTATTTGCCGCACTGGTGGGTAGAGGGGTTCAACATTCAGTTTGTGCGTGGCGACGTCTTTCGGGATACCTGGCATATCTGCATGGGAGAAGGCAAACAAATCGGTATTGTCAGTTAAGAATTTATGAAACTTACCTGGTTCCGAGAGGTTGTGTCCGATATAAGCCTTTTTTGTGTTGTCATTGTCGTCTAGTAGGATTGGATCGAGATCCTCTATTGTCGATTTGGATGCTTCCACGATGTCGGGGTCCTTGATAATGTCTGTCCGTACATAAGTTTGGTTCCCGACATTGTTGATTGCTATGCTTCCGCACTTGCCTCATTTAGTTGTTGGGTGTGGGCGCAATCCTGGGCGATGCGATAGCATTCCTGTGCGGTGCGTTGTTCGCCCCGGATGCTGAATACCCCCCATGGAGTAGGAAACTTGATTACTTGATAGAGACTGGACGGGACTGCTCGCATGGTGTGTATCCACGGGCGCCCTATGATAGCATTATAGGTTGTATCTTGGTCCATGACGTGAAACGTTGTTTCCAAGGTGACTCCTCCGACTAGGACGAGTAGCAATATTTCTCCAAAAGTCCGCTCGATTACATTATTAAAACCAGTTAGTGTTATGCAATGCGGTATTATTTTATCTTCGAGTCTCATCTGTACGAGGACTCGAGGATGGATAATGCACACGCCGCTCCCGTCATCTACCATTATTCTTTTTACATCAGTATCTGCAATACATAAAGTGATAACAAGAGCATCGTAGTGAGGGAAAGACAAACTATCGGTATCTGACTTATCGAAGACGATACTATCTTTGAGATCATCATACCGTTCATGAGTGATCGACCGTTTGAGTTTATGTGTGGTGGTGAACTTTACATGATTGGTTGATGTGTCATCGCCCCCACCGATGACCATCTGTATAGTGCGAGTGGGAGAAGGTGGTTTTGGAAGTCCCTGGGGTTGTTCGCGTCCGCGAGCAAAGTTAGCCCGTCCTCAATCGCTCAGCAATTCTTTCAGGTGCCCCTAATTTAGCATTCTCACTACCTCCTTTCGTAGTCCTATGCAATCTTCGGCTTTGTGACCCCTTTCCTGGTGGAATTCGCAGAGAGCGTTCAAT
This sequence comes from Nicotiana tabacum, assembly GCF_000715075.1. NCBI lineage: Eukaryota > Viridiplantae > Streptophyta > Magnoliopsida > Solanales > Solanaceae > Nicotiana > Nicotiana tabacum. The sequence continues at coordinate 30,190,731 of NC_134090.1, read as the reverse complement.
TTCCGAGTGCTTGGGTCGGATTTCATCTTTTGCGGCCATTGTACCTTTGTACCAAGTGTTCTCTAGTGTGTACACTATTTCTGAAGAAGAGACACAAAAACTGTGAGCATATAGGAGCGGAGGCATACCTTTCTCATGTCGATGTGGCGCTGCATGTCGAGAATGAGCATCTGTGTGCCGCAGAGGAGGCAGGATAGATGTCCTGACATAAGGATGATGCCTTTCTCGGCCAAGATGGGGCCCAGACTGATCTCTTCCACCGTCATTGCGACGATCTTTCCCTGCTTCAGTTTGAACTGACGTCAACCGTTGGATCAGATCGTTGAGGTTGTCCTCGTCGGCTCTTACCTCGGCGCAATAGGCGTTATGGATTTCTTCCTAAGTGGTTGGAAGGTATTTCATGAGCCTGCTTAACAATTTTCTGGTCGCTCTCGAACCGTTCCTGTTTAGTCCGTTCTAGAAGGCTGCTACCGCCATTCCTTCTGACACGTTTGGCAAGCTCATTCTCACCCTCTTGAACCGAGCTAAGAAGTTCATGAGTCCCTCGATGTGCATCTGCCTAACAGATATGTCGTTACTGGCTTCTGCCTTTTTGGCTCCTGCATGGGCGGTGACGAACTTGTCTGCCATTTCTTCGAACATTGCTAGAGAACGTGCCGGTAGTTGGGAGTACCAGTTCAGGGCTTCCCCTATTAGGGTTTCGCCGAACTTTTTTAGTAGCGCCAATTGTACCTGTTCTTTCGAAAGATCGTTACCTTTTACGGTTGCGACGTAGTGGATGATATGATCTTCTAGATCGGTAGTACCGTCATATATCTTCAGGTATGGTGGCATTTTGAAGGTCTTTGGAATGGCATAGGGGGCCACTTCTTCATTGTATGGTTGCTCGATGAATTGACCAACGTCTCGTTCTGGCAACAACTTTGGGGCGCCTGGTATTTTGTCAACCCTCTCTTATTGTTCCTTCATCTGGTCACGGAGTGCCTTATTCTCATTTTCCATTTCCTCCATTTTCTTTAAAACGGCTGCGAGCGTGTCATTACCTGCGTCAACAACAATATGAGTGTTACCTGTTCGGGGGACATCTCGCTCACCAGCGATCGTCGTGACATCTACACGCGCAATATCTCTGTCATCCCTTTGGGCGGGTTTATCAAGTATGTTGTTCGGAGTACTTGTTAGCCATTCTTCCAGTAGTCTTCTCACTGCCGGTTGTGCCTCTCCTCTCGCGCGAAGCAGTTACGCTTTCGTGTGGGGGAGGTGAATCGTCTCCCCTGGGTGTGGTGTTTAGTGTCCCGTTTTCGCTATCTTCCTTGTTGTCTTCGTTGATGGTGTTCAGGATGTTGGTTGTGGCACCTACTATTGCTTTTAGCCTTGCATCTCTTTTCTCTGCCATTGTTAGTTTGTGCAAAGCTAGAATGAGGTGACTATCCCTTTCTATGATCTAGATGAAAATGAAATCTAAATTGAAGAAATCTCCACAGACGGCGCCAAATTGTTTGACCAAAAGATGTCAAACCTTTTTGATTAAATCAACTAACGATAATGATGAGGTCGATCTTAGTTAAGCACAATAAAATTTAGATCAAATGGTGGGAAGAGTAAACAAGATGGACGATATAACAAGTATATTCAAACCAAATAAATGCTCATAAATGTGAAGACTTAAATGTATAATAGAATCTTAATAGATGCAATCGGTGTAAGAGGGACAAGTATGAAATGATTGGGGAATCTTAGGATCTTTCTCAGATGAACAAGCCTGCTTTTGCATTCACTTTCAGATGATTATTTTACAAAGTATTCTTTTGTCTTTTTTCTTCTCTCCCTCTCTTCTTTACTTACCCTTCCTATTTATAAGGGACAATCTCCCAAAAAATCCTAAAAAGTACAACATAGAGAATATTCGAAAAGCATATTCTTACTGTCTCCCACTAAATTTGCATTGTCGTGGATGTTATGCACCGATTGACCGCCCTCAGCCGTTACCTTTCACCACGACGACCATCAGACGGTGTATCATGATAACCCCGTTCCTCATCCTACTCGGTAATGGTTATGGTTACCAAATTTGGACCCATACACTTCCTAAGTATGGTGTTTCTGATTTTTGAAAAATTAAGAGCAACCACATTTCTATAAAGAAAGTCTTTTGTGTTTTAAATTTCTTTTAGTAAACTATAAATTATGTAAAACAATGATTGATGACAGGAAGTGATATTTTAGCCAAAGCTTATCACTTAACAACATAGAACGACAATAACAAAGAGACAATAAAAACTACAACTCAATTTGGTTGCTTCTAATAATTCTGGCCGTCCTAAATTATAAGAAGAGTTTTGTTTTGTGCTTTCTTACCGTGTAAATATTTTACGCTATTAGATTAAGTTGATCTTCAATTAAAGCTAACTTTTCATCACATTACTTATATAGTTATATGTTAAATTGGAAAATAGAGTAATTATCTATTATAATTTATTAAATTGCGTTACTAATATAATCTTATTTACATTTTCATTGTACACGACTTAAATCTTTAAAAACTTATCATTTTAAACAACCAAAGAAAAAGAGATAAAATGCAATTGAAATTAATTGTAATTGACTTACCAACGGTGGCAGATTCATAAGTCGTCATTCCAGGCACGAGGCCAACACTCAACGAACCCGTAATGACGGTTTTACCCATGCCATCACCCAAAAATACCACATTCCTCTTCTCCAACGGGACCCGAACTATCTCATCATACAACCCGGCTTTGATCCATATCACAAACTTCCAGGGTCCCAAATTATCCGGTGTCGCATTCACCGCCTCCTGCACCATCTTATAGTCACAAACACCCTCTTTACAAACCGTCACATTCGGGTTCAAACCCGACGGAACAACACCTTTAAACTCAAACCCGGACCCGGACCCGGGTTCCCAGAACCCGTCTCGCTCGGTTTTGGGTGGGCCCCATAACCCGGTATCATTCCCGTGGATATCATAACTCACCGTCATCCATAACGCATTTGTAGTGAAATTAATTAACGTATTCATTACCTCTAACGTTTCGGCCACTTGAATTGTCTCATTTACTTTGAGTAAATTAGACGAACAGCCTATTTGGTACCCTAAGGCAGCGCTCATCCATGCACGAGCGTCCTTGATTTCGCCACGTGGCAACGCAGCAGCCGTTAGATTGTACCTGTAAGCCGAATAGTTGAATCCGAGAAGACAATTTTTCGCGGCGACTGTGAGGTTCACGTTGCCGGCGGAGGTGTCGAGGAGGTTTTTCACCATTGATTGAGCATTCGTCAGGTTTTGAGAAGAGACGGCCAATGCGGAGAGGATGATTTGAACGGGTGTTAGATTTGACGGGTCTGTTAATATTGAGGCTTCGCATGTTGGTGGGTCGCGTGAAGCTTTGCAAGCTCCTTGGATTTCAATAGGAATATTTGGAGATGGCGAAGGAGAAGGGGAAGGAGGCTGAGAAATGGAGGAAGAGACTAGAGAGACGAAGAGGAAGAAGGAGAGGAATGGTAGGGAGAAATGAGAAGCCATTGAGTTGAATTGAAGAGGACGATTTTTTGTGTGAAAATACTATAACATGGTGTGGATTGGGTATGCGTAGGTAATTCACAATCACATGGGGTTTAATATGTTTTCTTTTCTGCATGGTTTATATATATGGTAAGTCAATCTTTTTTCTTTTAATAAGATATGGTAAGTCAATAAGTGTGGACTATACACACAATTCGTTTAAAGAAATGAAGTCGAATTTAATAGACTTATATTTTTGAAGTCTTTTACTATATATACACACTGTGTCAACGACCTGAATTAATACACTTTATAATTAGGGGTGGATTTAGAGTTCACGTGAATTCAATCGATTTTACATAGACTTAATTTACATTAAAAAATTAGTTAAAACTTTGACTCTAAACATAATTATTATTGTATTTTTTTATTAATTTAATAACAATAACAATATATAAACTTTAGACTCCTTCTATTCATAATATGAAGTTTACAAGTGTGAACAACGCACGAGTGGAGTGAGACGAGGGAAAGGAGGAAGTTTCACGGGGTGGACGAGAATGGGGACGAAATAGAGGTTTTTGGAAGGTGGTGTTATCGATGTGGGGCATTTGCCTCTCAAGGTGTCGGTTGTAATAATTTGTCTTCTCACAAATGGAAATAGTTTTTCATTGTTATAAATATATTATATTATGAATGTTCATTTAATATTCTGTTGTAAATAAGTTTCCTGAAGAAATTTATCCATATGAGACTCCACCGTAAATATGTTTATCTATTTAGTACTCTATTGGAAATAAGTTTCCTGAAAAAGTTTATTACTTCGGTACCCGGTTATGGATAAATATTACCCCTGATAGAAAATTATCCATATCGGGTATAATAAGCTTATCCTTTCAGTACTCAGTTATGGATAAACATTACCCCCGGTAGAAGATTGTCCATACCGGGTATAATAAGCTTATCCTTTCAATACCCAGTTATGGATAAACATTACCCCCGGTAGAAGATTATCCATATCGGGTATAATAAGCTTATCCTTTCAGTACTCCGTTATGGATAAACATTGCTCTCAGTAGAAGATTATCCATATCTGGTATAGTAGCAGCTTACACAACAGCTTCATTTCTTCTATAAATAGAAGAGATTTCAGTTCATTATGTACATCAGTTTGAATTCGAATAATATATCAGTTTCTCTCTATACTTGTCTTTACTTTATAGTCTTTATTTTATAACACGTTATCAGCACGAGACTCTGACATCTCGAGCAAATACTTTGAAAGTATTAGAGGTAAGAACTTTCTTTTCCTAAATAATGCCAAATCTTTCTAAACTTGAATTTGCAGCCCTGGATATATCGGGCAAAAGCTACATGTCTTGGGTGCTTGATGCTGAAATGCATCTTGATGCGATGGGTCTGGCAGACACCATCAAGGATAAAAATCAGGCATCAAACCAAGACCGGGCCAAAGCAATGATATTCCTACGCCATCACCTTGATGAGGGCCTGAAAATGGAATATCTCACTATTAAAGATCCAGTCATACTGTGGAATAATTTGAAAGATAGATATGACCACCTGAAGATGGTCGTTCTTCCACAGGCACGTTATGATTGGACTCATCTAAGGCTACAAGATTTTAAATCTATCAGTGAGTATAATTCTGCTATGTTCAGAATTATTTCCCAATTGAAATTATGTGGTGATAATATTACTGATCATGATATGTTGGAGAAAACTTTCAGCACTTTTCATGCCTCGAATATGCTCCTGCAGCAGCAATATCGAGAGATGAGATTTAAAAAGTATTCTAAACTTATCTCACATCTTCTTATAGCAGAGCAACATAATGGGCTATTAATGAAAAATCATGAAAGCCGACCTATTGGTTCTTGTCCATTCCCTAAAGTGAATGAGACGAACTTCCACCAAGCTAAACGTGGAAGAGGTCGTGGCCCCAGTCATGGTCATGGCCGTGGTCGGGGAAGAAACCTCAATCATGGTAATAATAATGCACCAAAGAAGCCTCCTCACCACCAGCAGTGGAAAAGGAAGGAACAAAAGCATGAAGCGGTGCAAGCGCCAAATGCAGAAAATGCATGCTATAGATGTGGAGGAAAAGGGCATTGATCACGTACCTGTCGTACGCCAAAGCACCTGGTTGAGCTTTATCAAGCCTCCCTGAAGAAGACAGAGAAAAATGTTGAAGCAAATTTTATTTCTGAAGATAATTTAGACTTCATGCATTTGGATGTAGCTGATTACTTTGCACTCCCAGAAGGAGAAACAAGTCATGTAATCGGTAGTGAATCTGTAGAAATGTAAATATTTTAATTTTTGTTGTTTGTAATAGATAGTATGGTTATGTAATTGTTGTACATAAATAAAAGTTATGCTTTGATAATGATGTTTACTATAATATATTTTATTTATGTTATTTTGAAGAATATGGATAACCCTCAAATTATGTTTGGATCAAAGACAAATCATGAAGATATTTGTGTTATTGATAGTGGAACAACTCATGCCATATTCAACGATCAGAAATACTTTTCTTATTTGCATAAGGAAAAACCAAATGTTTCAACAATTTCTGGTAATATAAGTTTGATTAAAGGCTCCGGAAGAGCCATAATTTTTATGTCTAAGGGAACAAAACTTATTATAGACAATGCATGGTTCTCCTCCAAATCCCAAAGAAACTTGTTGAGTTTTATAGATATCCGCCAAAATGGGTATCATGTTGAGACAATAGATGAAATGAACAGGGAATATCTTTGTATTACAAAGAATATTTCTGGACAGAAATGCATTGTAGAAAAGTTACCAACTTTATCTTCTGGCTTATACTATTCAAAAATTAGTACAATTGAAGCACACTCTATCGTAAACCAGAAGTTTACGGATTCAAATACTTTTGTGCTTTGGCATGGCCGTTTGGGCCATCCCGGATCAATAATGATGAGACGAATTACTGAAAATTCGAGTGGGCATCCATTAAAGAACTTGAAGATTCTTACAAATGACGAATTTTCTTGTGATGCTTGTCATCAAGGAAAAATGATCACTAGACCATCACTAATGAAGGTTAATATTGAATCCCCTGCCTTTTTAGAGCGTATACATGGGGATATATGTGGACCTATTCACCCACCAAGTGGATTGTTTAGATATTTTATGGTCCTAATAGATGCATCTTCAAGATGGTCTCATGTGTGCCTACTATCATCTCGCAACCTGGCGTTTGCAAAGCTATTAGCCCAAATAATTCGATTAAGTGCACAATTCCCAGATTATCCTATAAAGGCTATTTGCCTTGATAATGCTGGAGAATTCTCATCTCAAGTTTTTGATGATTATTGTCTATCCGTTGGAATAAAAGTTGAACATCTTGTAGCTTATGTTCATACTCAAAATGGCCTTGCAGAGTCATTTATTAAATGCCTGGAATTGATAGCAAAACCACTACTTATGAAAACAAAATTGCCCACTACGGCTTGGGGCCATGCTATCTTGCATTCAACATCACTTATCCGTCTCATACCGACACATTATAATAAATATTCTCCGTCACAATTAGTTTTTGGTCATGAACCAAATATTGTCCATCTACGAATTTTCGGATATGCTGTATATGTGCCAGTAGCACCACCACAATGTAGTAAGATGGGACCACAAAGAAGGATAGGAATATATGTTGGGTTTGAATCACCCTCTATTATTCGCTATCTTGAACCATTGACAGGAGATTTATTTACTGCTCGATTTGCAGATTGTCGGTTTGATGAAACAAATTTTCCACAATTAGGGGGAGAGAAAAAGGAAATCAAAAAAGAAATTGTGTGAAAAATTTCATCATTATCTCACTTTGATCCCCGTACCCCTATATGTAATTAGGAGGTCCAGAAGATCATCCATTTACAGAATATAGCAAATTAAATGCCAGACGCATTTACTGATTTGAAAAGGATAACTAAGTCACATATACCAACAGAGAATGTGCCTATCCGAATTGATGTCCCAGTAGGACCATCTACTAGCATGAGAGATAGTGAACCTAAAGCACGCCTGAAGCATGGTAGGACTTTGGGTTCTAAGGATCGAAATCCTCGAAAAAGAAAATCGACAAATGATCAAAACGATACTATGAAGGGATCTCCTGAAGAGACCCAAAATCTGATTAGTTCTGAGATTCCTGAATAAATCAATGAACCCGAAGCTCATGTGAGTGAGTAACTTTTAATAAGTTCGATTGGTGATGGGATTAATTTAAATCGATCTGAAATAGTGGTGGATAATATTTTTGCATATAATGTTGCACTTAATATTATGCAAGATAGTGAGGATCTTGAACCTCGATCTGTCAGAGAATATCGACAAAGGTCTGATTGGCCAAAATGGCAAGAGGCAATTCAATCGTAGTTGAAGTCACTTGCTAAAAGAGAGGTCTTTGGACCAGTAGTCCAAACACCTGCTGGTATAAAACCAGTTGGTCATAAATGGGTTTTTGTGCGAAAAGGGAATGATAAAAATGAAGTTGAAAGATACAAAGCTCGCCTTGTTGCACAAGGATTCTCACAACGACCTGAAGTCGATTTTGATGAAACATATTCACCTGTTATGGATGCCATAACATTTCGATATCTCATCAGTTTAGCACTACATGAAAAGCTTGAAATACATCTAATGGATGTAGTTACAGCTTATCTGTACAGTTCACTTGATAATGAAATTTATATGAAAATCCCTGAAGGATTTAAAATGTCTGAAGCAAAATCTCAGGAAATGTATTCAATCAGATTACAAAGACCTTTGTACGGTTTAAAGCAATCTGAGCGCATATGGTATAATCGCCTTAGTGAATATTTGCTGAAAGAAGGTTACATAAATGATGTTATTTGTCCATATATTTTTATAAAGAAAATGGCATCAGAATTTGTTATACTTGCTGTTTATATTGATGACATAAATCTTGTTGGAACTCCAGAAGAGCTCCAAAAGGCAATTGAATATCTTAAGAAAGAATTTGAGATGAAAGATCTTGGAAAGACAAAACTTTGTCTTGGTTTGCAAATTGAACATTTAGCAGACGGGATCTTTATCCATCAATCTACCTATACAGAAAAGGTCTTAAAACGCTTTTACATGGACAAAGCGCACCCATTGAGTACACCAATGGTTGTTCGATCACTTGAAGTGAATAAGGATTTGTTCCAACCTCCAGAAGAGGACGAGGAACTCCTTGGTCCCGAAATACCCTATCTCAATGCAATTGGTGCACTAATGTATCTTGCTAATGCTACAAGGCCTGACATAGCATTTTCTGTTAATTTACTAGCAAGATATAGTTCTTCTCCTACACGGAGACATTGGAACGGGATTAAGCATATATTGCGATATTTAAAGGGAACTCTTGATATGGGTTTGTTTTATGCTAATAAAGATAGTGCAGACCTTGTTGGTTATGCAGATGCAGGTTATTTATCTGATCCCCATAAAGCTCGATCTCAAGCCGGCTACGTATTTACATATGAAGGTACTGTCATATCATGGCGCTCCATAAAGCAATCTATTGTTGCTACTTCTTCAAATCATTCATGAAGCAAGTAGGGAATGCGTATGGTTGAGATCAATAATTCATTTTATTCGAGAAAAATGTGGTTTGGAATGTGAGAAAAGACCCACAATTTTATACGAAGACAATGTTGCATGCATAGCCCAATTGAAGGGAGGATTTATAAAAGGAGATAGAACGAAGCACATTTCACCAAAATTATTCTACACACACGATCTTCAGAAAAGTGGTGACATTGATGTGCAACAAATCCGTTCAAGTGATAATCCAGTAGATTTATTCACTAAATCTTTGTCAACTTCAACTTTTGAGAAGATGGTATACAAGAATGGAATGCGGAGACTCAAATATTTGAAACAAGGTTTTCATCTGGGGGAGTAAAATACGCGATGCACTCTTTTTCCCTTACTAAGTTTTTTTCCCATGGGGTTTTTCTTATAAGGTTTTTAATGAGGCACCTAGCAATGCGTCTTACTAAATATGTGTACTCTTTTTCCTTCATTGGGATTTTTCCCACGTAGTTTTTCCTAGTAAGGTTTTAATGAGGCACATTACCTTTTAATGAACATCCAAGGAGGAGTGTTATAAATATATTATATTATGGATGTTCATTTAGTACTCCGTTGTAAATAAGCTTCTTGAAGAAGCTTATCCATATGGGACTCCACCGTAAATATGTTTATCTATTTAGTACTCTATTGGAAATAAGCTTCCTGAAGAAGCTTATCACTTCGGTACCCGGTTATGGATAAATATTACCCCCGGTAGAAGATTATCCATACCGGGTATAATAAGCTTATTATTTCAGTACCCAGTTATGGATAAACATTACCTCCGGTAGAAGATTATCCATACCGGGTATAATAAGCTTATCCTTTCAGTACCCAGTTATGGATAAATATTATCCCCGGTAGAAGATTATCCATATCGGGTATAATAAGCTTATCCTTTTAGTACTCCGTTATGGATAAACATTGCTCTCAGTAGAAGATTATCCATATCTGGTATAGTAGCAGCTTACACAACAGCTTCCTTTCTTCTATAAATAGAAGAGATTTCAGTTCATTATGTACATCAGTTTGAATTCGAATAATATAATAGTTTCTCTCTATACTTGTCTTTACTTTACAGTCTTTATTTTATAACATTTATCTTATTCTTCATTTTAACTTGTTTGAATTGGTGGTGCAGGCAATTTTCTATCTTTTTATTCTTTTGCAGTTTTTACCAGATTTATTTTAAAACCCAAACTAAAGTGGAGTTTTATTCTTTTCATATATGTGGTACTTGACATTTTTTTTTCTAAGATTTGTTTGATCTTCAAAAAATAATATGTTTGATATTTTTTTCAAATATAAAAATGAGTCATAATTACTTCTTTTGGAGGTTTTGTTCTGTATACGGGTAAAATCGGGGAAACCTACACCCAGATTTTTCGGTGGGTCTATAGACATATAAAATTTATTGGGTCTAATCCATACAAAATTTAGATTAAATTCAATGGGGTTAAATAATTAATTTGGATTTTACAAGTTAAATTAGTCTATTTTATTATTTTCAAGCCCAAGATCCATTTTATTTTAAGGCCCAAACTCATGCCATGTGTCAAGTGACATGGCATGTCCAGTCAAACCCAAAGCCAACAAGATGATGCCACGTGTTAAATGATGTGACAATCCAAGTCAAAAAGCAAGAACCAATCACAGGTTGCCAAATGACTAAAATGACATGGACCAATTAGAATCAAGCAAGAGAGTTCATATGTAGCTGGATTGTCCACCCTCTACAACTATAAATAGAGGGGTTACATAACTCACAGTGGACATTCAGAATTGGAGAAGAACACTCCGCAATTAGTGAAGGTATCCACAAACAGAGAGATCAATCATCAAGTGCTTAGTTCTTCGATAAAGGAGTGATCAACGGAGTTCTTCCCGGAGATCAACCTGTAACAACAAAGTGTTGCTCGACGTTCTTGGCGGTTAAATATATCACAAGGAGGTCCGCATCATCCTACATTCGAGAAAGACGCTTCTCAAGCCCTCGAATCATGGAGAATTTTAGAAAGGAGAATCAAGGGATATATAGAATTGTACTCACAAATATTTATCAATACAATCTCTTTTTCTTTATATTATTTTTGTTGCAATTTATTTTTCGTCTTACGAAAATTTGTTGCAAACAAATTTTGGCACGCCTAGTAGGATCAACTCTGCCCTTCATCTCTCCTTCTTGCAAGTTGAAAACTACAAACTTCAGATCTACTGCTACAATGGCCTTCCACAAGTGTGATGGTTCATGCAAAGATGCTATTGTTGTCGCATCCCTGAGCTCAGTCATCTTGGCCCAGTCACTCGAAGAAAATTCAAGGCTAGTGGCTTGGATAGATCCGAATACTTCGCCTCCTTGGAGATGGCAAAGAAAAGAAGATCTCATATGACATTCGCAACCGCAATCTCTGGGGGCAACACCCCATTCTCGATGTTTGATGAACTTTCTCAAACAGCCTCAAACCTTGGCGGATTTAAGGATTTGGTGGATTCTTCAGTTTCAATGAAAGTCAATGCCTTGATGACTGACGCAACTAACGTGGACGAAAAGTTTGCCATGATGGAACAGACTATAGAGGTCTTGAAGAAATCTGTTGAAGACAAAGACCTTCAAATCGCTCAACTCATGAACAAATTGGAGGCCTATGCGCCTGGAGAGTCGAGTCATGTCCCTCCTTGTTCACTTGTCTTCACCTCCCAGAAAACAGCTGTTGAGAAATCATTTGCAAAGTTAAACATTCAAAAGGAAAAGCAATCTACTTCAGTTGATGCGTTATCTGTCCAACAATTGCAAGACATGATAACGAACACCATCAGAGCTCAATATGGCAGACCATCGCAAAGTTCGTTGTACTACTCTAAGCCTTATACTAAAAGGATTGATTGTTTAACCATGCCAACCAATTATCAACCACCAAAACTGCATCAATTTGATGGCAAAGGGAACCCAAGGCAACATATTGCCCACTTTGTCGAGACTTGTAGTAATGCTGGAACGCATGGTGACCTTTTGGTAAAACAATTTGTTCGTTCTCTAAAAGGGAACACATTTGACTGGTATATTGACTTGGAACCCAAGTCCATTGATAGTCGGGAGCAACTTGAGAAGGAATTCCTCAATCGTTTTTACAGTACCCGAATAACTGTAAGCATGATAGAGTTGACAGGCACCAAGCAAAGGAAGGACGAGTCCGTGGTGGATTACATTAATTGTTGGAGGGCGTTACGTTTGGACTGCAAAGATCGCCTTTCAGAGATATCTGCTATGGAGATGTGCATTCAGGGAATGCACTGGGGCCTTTTGTACATTCTACAAGGGATCAAACCGCGGACTTTTGAAGAACTTGCAACACGAGCGCATGACATGGAGTTAAGCATCGCAAGTCATGGAAAGGCATCTCCATTTGCTGATCAAAAGGAGTTCAAGAAAAATGTTGCATCGAAGAACCAAACCAAAGAATCAATGGCGGTGAAAGCAACTTCTGTGAAGGTCACTACTAAGCAAAAAGTGAAGGAGGATAAGACCCCGAGTCAATATCCCAAAGAGGAGAAGCGTCGTCCCACCTTGAAGTAATTAGAGGCGAAGGTTTATCCATTTCCAGATTCAGACGTACCCACAATCCTTGATGAACAGCTGGACAAGAAAGTCATCGATCTCCCTGAATCAAAAAGGCCAGAGGAAATTGGCAAAGTTGGCGATCCAAAATACTGCAAGTTTCATCGCGTCCTCGACACCGCATCATTGTAATCATCATTTTCAGTCATCAATAAAATCATCATCAGCATTCAAAACCCAATTCTCTCTCAGCTTCCGCAATTGCTCATGACATTGGTTTTCCCGCACGGCACTGACAATCTAGTCTAGCGTGCGGCGAGGACCTCATTGGCGGACAACAACCGCACTGACATCGGTTGCTTAGCCTTACGTTGCCCTTCCAAAGATCATCAGGAAGGCGTTGCGTAACACATTAGCCACCCTACAGAGAAATGCTTTTTCTTGAAGGAGAAAATCATGGCTCTTGTAAAATCATCATAGACATGGATGAAACAGCAGAAGCAAATCATGCAAGTATCGCGCTCAAGGAAAAGAAGTGTTCAAAGTTGCATAGCGTGTCAATACTGCCTTCTTACCATTTGGAAGTTTTGAGCCCGTTGAAGTTGATCTTCCAAGGAAAACTCTTGAAGATTCACTAGAGCTAGACAATCGCTCCAAAGACAAAAACGACGAGGGTTGGATTCTAGTCACTCACAAGAAGCGAAAACACCAGGAAGTTTTGAGGCTACGAATTCCTAATTCAAGAGTGATGATGAGCAATGTAGATAGGCTACAATCACCAAGAAATATCAAATCTTCTACTAGCAAGAAGATTAACAGTGCCTTATCGCCGAAGTTCCGAAAGCCCATCACATTGCATGAATTCTTTCCGGGAAAATTCCTTCATGGAGGTCACGTTAGTGCAACTCATGTAGTTTCTAGTACTGACGAAACAAAGGAAAGCAACGATGAGCTTGCTCCAATGAAAACACATGAACATTAGGATAACGGAAAAGTTGTCACATGTTGTGCAACAATTTCATTCACAGATGATGACTTGCTGCTGGGGTCTAAGCCACATAACAGACCTTTATTTGTTGTAGGGTCCATTCGGGAACAACATCTCAATCGCATACTTGTTGATGATGGTTCGGCTATTAACATCATGCCAAAGATGGTGCTAAAAAGCTTGGGATCTCTATCGATGAGCTATCCAAAAGTAAACTAACAATCCAAGGTTTCAACCAAGGAGGACAACGAGCCATAGGTATGATCCGCGTAGGATTATCCATTGGTGAGATGAATTCAAACACCCTGATTCACGTCATAGATGCTAAAACATCATATAACTTGTTGCTTGGACGTCCTTGGATTCATGAGAATAGGGTGGTATCATCTACTTTGCATCAATGTCTGAAGTACAGAAGAGATAGTGAGATAGTCAAAATTGATGTAGACATCAAGCCTTTCACTGAGATGGAATCATACTTTGCAGATGCAAAATTCTACCTAGATTCTTGTTAACTAAAAGTGGAGAAACCATCATCAGATGACGAAGCTGGTGTTAAGTTAGAAGAGGAAAATGAGGCTCAATGGACTACCACCAAGCTGCCTAAGAAGGGAACAAAAGACATCTCCATTAAGATATCATCATCTGAAGGTGACATACAGACAAAGACTAAGGAGCATCTGGTTTTTCGGTATGTTCCACGTGAGCATCGAAAGAAAGGGCAACCTTTGCTATAGGAATGTACCCCAAAGAAGCAAATGAATCACAAAGATATCCAACATTTGAAGGAGCATATGACTGTCCCATTTGCACAAATCCCATCCGTGACGGGTGAGTCTGCTAAAGGCAATCTTCAAGCTGATAAAATAAAAGGGCACTATGATCCTAAGGCCTTCATACTGCTTGAAAAGTCTGGTTATGACTTCTCCAATCCATCACAACTAGGAGAACTCAAAGACGAAGTCACTAGTGAAAAGATACATGGGCTCAATGAGTCCCAAATGAAGTTGAGAAAGCAAGGGCACTACGTCGCCACTCCAAAGTTTGGGTTGGGGTTCAGTTTGGCAGAGCCTCTTCGAATTTCATCAAATAGAAGCAAAGAGATAGCTTCATCACAATACTCCTCGGTAGATGAGATAAAGGAAGTTAAGGGAAAGAAAATAAAACAACGGGCTTCAGTATTTGATCGCATTGGAGGTTCAACCCCTCCGGTCGCGGTATTTAAAAGGCTAAGTCACAAAGGTGAACGTGTATCTTCCAAACATCTAAAAGAAGCTTCCACTACCTCAAAGACCTCTATCTTTTGTCGCCTAGGGACCACAAGGAAGTCTCCATCTATAAAGATACTGTCAAAATACAAGGAGCAAGTCCATGAGGAGCGGGATCATTTTGAAGTTGTTGCTGACAAAGAAATCTGTAGTGCTTTCCCATCATGTATGAAGAGGAAGTCTATTCTATCAATATCCACAGATGGTCTGCTGAAGGTGCAAAGGAGAACCATTGCTTACACCTGCCAGCCTCATAAAGAAGCAAAGAAAGAGAAAGAAGTCATGCCGACCATCCAAGGAAGTCAAAAAGAAAAGTCAGACTTTGTGGAAACATCCTATCATATAATTGTGGAAGATAGCCCATGCCTTAACGTCGATGATGAAGTACATGAAGCTCCCCCTCAACTAGAAGACGGCGGGCAATCAACTGTGGATGAGCTTAAGGAACTCAATTTAGGTACTCCGAAAGATCCACGCCTCACCTTCATTAGTGCACTGCTTACGCCTCAAGAGGAGGAGGAATACTCCAAGTTGTTGACCGAGTACAAAGATGTCTTCGCTTGGTCGTATAGAGAAATGCCTGGTCTTAGTCCTAAGGTAGATATTCATCATTTAGGGATCAAAAGTGGAGCACGCCCTGTGAAGCAGTCACAACACATGTTTTGACCCGAGCTTGTATCACAAATTGAAGTCGAAGTTAACAAGCTCATCGGGGCAGGATTTATTCGAGAGGTGAAGTACCCATCATGGATATCGAATATTGTACCAGTCAAGAAGAAGAATGGTCAAATACGCGTTTGTGTTGACTTTCAAGACCTAAACAAGGCATGTCCAAAAGATAACTTCTTGCTACCAATTATTGAACTCATGGTTGATGCTACAACATGGCATGAAGCTATGTCATTCATGGATGGGTCTTCTGGATACAATCAAATCAGAATGTCTCCAAAAGATGAAGAGTGTACTGCTTTCCGAACTCCAAAAGGGATATATTGCTACAAAGATGAAGAATGTGTGTAGATTACAAAGACTTGAACAAGGCATGTCCTATAGCACGTGCCCCGAGATCAGAACAGCGAGGCCAATGCTCTGGCTAACTTGGGGTCCTCGATTGATGACGATGAGTTCAGCTCGGGGACAGTAGTGCGACTCATGAAGTCGGTAATAGAAGAAGGTCACGCCGAAGTAAATTCCACTAGTTTAACTTGGGATTGGAAGAACAAGTACATTGATTACTTGAAGACTGGGAAATTGCCCTCCCAGTCTTTCTAAAACTACTTCTTATGACTTTTCAAGTCTAAATTTTTTCTGGAACATCCTATACATACTTATACTGATATCCTTAAATATAAAGCATGACATAAGAATGAAATAAACATTCAAAAGTATTTATAAAAATTCTTGCTTCTTCATGAATTTTTACATGAAAATGGCATATAATAATAATACAAAAATCTGAAAATTTATGCACATATATCATAATAAATCATCTAAACTTTAGCTAAAAAATAATTCTAAGCTAATAGGTACTCACTCGTTCTAATTAAGTACATATTAACTCTTTTAAGCAATTCATCAAACACCTTGTATGCGAGCTTTTGTGAGTTAAACCACTTTAGTAAATGGTTATATTAACTCACCTCAAAACTCCTTGAGCCAATACGTAGGCCCCAATCCAAAATTTATATCTGTCAAACAATCGATTCTACAACAACCAATGCATTTTAAATAATTTCAAAGTTTCATATCTAAACATTGAACTTACTGTTAATATAGAGAAAGAAGATAATTAACTACCTAATTCTTATACTGTAGGTAGGGGTGTTCATAAAAACCCAAAAAACCGAACCAAACCGACCAAAAAACCAGATACTTTTTAGGTTTGGTTTAGTTTTGGTTTTAAATTTTAAAAACTGATCAAATTTGGTTTGGTTTTGGTTTTAATCAAAAAATAACCGAAAAAACCGAACCATTTGGTTTTAATAAAAAAAATTACCAAAAAAATCGAACCAAACCGGCTAATAAAAGTAGCTATTTAAATTTATTATTACACCTATATATATGTATACTTTTATATAAAGTTTCTAAAATTTTATAGTACATCTTAGTCACTTGTATTTTTAGTCTTGTTCTTTGCTATTACAATAATTTATTTCTTTGCTTTTAAATTCTAGTTTGATTGATAGTTTTCTTTTGCTAAATACAAGAATCTATTTCATGTAAAAATAATCGATTTTTAATTTAGTACTTAAATTATTCATCACTATTTGATTCAATTATTATCAATATATCTTGGTAAATGATAGATTTCTCAAAGAGCAATTGATCTGATAGTGTTACATTGAAAATGTAGTCGCCGGAATATGTGTTTGGTAGTGTATGTCTCATATTTAAGAAAAAACCCGATAAATAACCGAAAAAACCGAAAAACCGACAAAAATTGAATCGATAAAAAACCGACTTTATTGGTTTGGTTTGGTTCCAATATTTGAAAAACTGACTTACTTGGTTTGGTTTCTTTTTAGGGAAAAACCGACCCAAATCGAACCATGAACACCCCTAACTGTAAGATAACTGAGAATAGAAAATTGTATATACCTAAGTTAAAAAACTAGTGATTCGTAAAGAAATGTAGGATTTTCCGTTGCCTGCTGGGACGTGATTCTGTTTCGCTGAAACGTGAACGGTAGAAGTCTGTTACTTTGATTTTCCCTAACTTTTCGTCCAAGGCTTAGCTTTAAGCCTTTTGCTTTTCAGCAGCCCTTTATGGGCTTTAGGCTCCCCCCCCCCCCCCATTATTTTGTTATTTTTTTTTGGTTTTGACTAGACTAATAAGTGATGATATCTATTTTTAATAATTAATAATATTAAAATTATTAATATTCCCCTAATTTTATAAGCAATTATTTATAAATAGAGAAGTAATTCAAAAGTCAATCACAAGGATTTAAATCCGTAATAGAAGTATAATTTTTATGCACTCAAAGCAAGATTAAAAAAAAATATACACTTAGCGTGTCTTGAAATTTTTATAGATTTGAGGAGTGTTAGAAATATATTGGATTGGACGGATAAACTTTACCCACTTGTAAATCAATACGAATAATGAAAACATTCTAAAGTGAAAATAAAAAAGTGAAAGAGATGCGTAGTATCCGCTCGCTAGATATTGAGCAAGAAGTTGATTTTGTAAAATATTAAAATACCCCTACTGCTGCTGAGCAATACCCATGGTTTCTCAAATGATAAGGCCGATGGACTCCATTCATATCGTAGTATTTCAGTATTTGTATTTCGTCCTTCTGATACATAGAATCTGCAAATAATATTATAATTAGAATATATTATATAAATATATACAATCTTTGGAACTTGTGCACAAGCACAAAACCACTGATATGGCATTATATTGTAATAGTGAAAAAGGTTACTCACCTTGAAAAGTACGTCTATTTTCCATATGACTTCTAGGTTTTTCCCAAATTTTTATGTCAAGCTTTTGCTTAAAAGTTAAAAGTAAACACTGGAATTTATGCTAATTACCATAATATAGCGCGAAACTTTTTCTAGCGCCAAAAATATTCCCTCCGAAAAGAGGGTTCATTTTGAATTTTTATTTTTATTGATAATAGTTTTTTTTTTCCAATTGTTTTTTAGTACAAGGGAGTTGCCGTTTCCATTCAAAATGTGAAGGGGTATAATTTCCCAAGCCTTAAAGGTTGATGGGGTAAACTAAATTTTACTCATATACGTATATTATATATCCATCGATCTATTTTCATTTTAGTGGTTGAGCAAGCGACTATTTAGATTAATTCTTCTTTTATTTTTTTTAATATGAAAAACTAGGAAGTTTATTTTTTCTTTCTCTGGATCCAACTAGCCCTCTATATTGTTTAGGTATTTATTGGATCTGCCAATATGCAAGGGACCAAATAATTACTTCATGATTATCCTTTTGTTTTATGAAAAGGAAGAAGATTATCCTTGTGTTTGCAAGCTAAGGAGAAATGCCTTTTAAGAAGACAAGGAATTTGAGTCTTTGAGGTGTGAACTTTGATGAAGGATTAGGTTCATAAAGTGTTAATCATCAGAGTGTACGTTTCAAGATTCTCAACTATGACGAATTTTCAAAAAATAATATCGACAAAGTTCTAATGAAATTGAAAATAAATCACTTTGGGATGAATACTCTCTTCAAGACTTAAAATATAATATATAGTATCAATTATTCCCAAATTCTACATTGTTTGAAGTGATTAATGCTTCTAATTAATCACTCATATAAGATTGTCTAAATTGATGTTTGATTGCTATAATTGATTTCGGAACCAAATCTCATGTTCTATTATAATACTATATATTTTCTATAATAACAATTCACTATAACATCCAAAAATATGCGGAACAAATGAGGCTGTTATAAAGAGATTTGACGGTACCTCAAAGTTAAGTGGAAAAAAGTGCTAAAAATGTCAAAAAGACTTGAATTTAATTAATGTAGAGTGGAAACAAACAAAAATAAGTATAAAATCTGAAAACGCTATAAAAGTCCCTCACAAATTGAGGGTACTGTCCAACACATAGCACAAAACCTATGTATATATCAAAGATGAAAATTTCATCAAATGACTAACTTTGCTTCTGAAAGCAACTTCATATCTTTTACCCTCTTACCACAAGATTGAACACAGGGCTCCACTTAGCAAAAAAGCCAAAAAAAAAAAAGATGCTTGTTATATACCAGAAACAGATGCTGTTTTGGTTTTGTTGGTTTTTAAGGTTGGTGGTGAGGGGTGAAAAAATGGATCATCTGTCCAATTCTTCTCCCCCCAATGCTTTAACATACCCTTCCAATTGCATAAGCTGTCTGTACATCTCTTAAGTCGTCGATCTTTGATCTTGATTTTCCAATGTCCATCAACATATTTTCCCTTCTCTGCTTCCCTTCTATCCCATTCCAATTGTGCCTTCTGCTTTGATCTTAGCAGGCAAAAGTCTTGCAGCTGCTCGGGCATTGCATCGTGTACTTTCCACCACTTGTGATGTGCAACATCACTCGCGAATTCTTGTAAGATGTCTACGTTCCAGTTGCAATCATAGTCCCGGAAACACAACCATGGCTTGTATCCGAGGTAATGTAGGACATAAAGAATTGGAGGTTCAGCCCCGAAAAGATGTGTTTTCTTTGCTTTCACTACTTCATCATCGCCAATCCAGAAGTTTTTCAAGAAGTTCATATGCTTTGGTATCCGATGCCACCACGTGAATATTTCGTTTAGGTAACCTTGATCGCCTCCATTATAGGACTCAATCTCATTTATGTGATCCATTAGGAGCTGAAACGTGCAATTTGATGGCTCGATAACCATGACTCCGGAGTTAAAAAGCGTGCCATTGTTTCCTGTCGCTGAAATCTGTGGCATCCTAAATAAGATGTCGATGTTTCTAAGTATAAGCAGATCAGCATCAATGAATATGATCTTGTCATAATCAGTCAGTTGCCATAGTCTGAATTTGCTATAATTCCACTCATTGTAGGCATCTTTCTCAGCTTTTGGATTTCTTATTCTTTGTATAGTCCTAACTTGCCAGCCTGCTGCTTCAAGTCCACTCCTATGATACTCACCTATCGAATCATCAACGAGAATCACAAGGTCTCGCGTGGACCCTGCCATTCTAATGCTTTGTGCTGCTGCTATGGCTCCACATACATATACATGAGCTGAATGCAAGATTGTTGCATAAGCCTCGCGCCTTTTGTTCCCTGAATGTACTTCCTCTGCTATCATAACATAGACAAGTTCACATTGAATTCTTGATACGTCTATAGAATTCACATTGAAAGAAGGAAAAACAATAGTGTATCATTACCTGTTGTACCAAATGGAAGTGCGAGTTCACATGATCCAACAGGAGGTTGAAGTTTTTCTCTTAGAACACTCAAATCCGGCTTGTACAACCACGCGTTACCTTTTCTAGCAACGAGCTCGTTGCACCTATAAAGATTCGGTATAGGGAAGCATTTGGTTATGAAAAGTAAATGCACAAGATGTTTACCGTTAGCAGAGGAAGCTAAACCACCAGCAGCAAGTTGCAAGTGCAACCGCGCAACATCTCTAGACCAATTCCCTTCATTTCTACATGGTAACTTGACTGCTATGAGATCGATACGATTCCTAGGAACTTCAAGTTTTGGCAAAGAAGGACAACTTGGAACATCATTTTCTTGTTCTTCATCAATCCACTCAGGGTACAATGTTTCCCATGTTATGTTTTTTTCGGCGTAGTCAAGGTGAAGGACTGTTTGGTTGGCACCAGGAACAACTTGTCTCCATTCAATGATTTCATCTTCGTCGAAATTAAGAAGACTTATGTTCTCAACAACTTTCTTTTCAGGCAATTGTTCTAAAACTTGAGATACTTCCTCCCAATTGATGTCAACATCTGATACATACCTAGGATCTGAGGCGCCCCATATCCACCTGTTCACAAAATGTTGCCTGCATTATATAATTTATATCAATTAATAAAGACTATGCTATGACCAATTTGGAGGATTTAATGTTAGTGAACAGGAAAGAACCCCTCTGATTAATTTTCAAGTAAAATCCTTAGTAAGCTAGTATTTTTTTTCCCAAGTAAAATCCTTAGTAAGCTGTTTTAATATTTTTCCTCTCTCCAATTTTCCTTCTCTTTTTTAGCCGAGAGTCTATCGGAAACATCCTCTCTACCCTCCACGGTAGGGTAAGGTCCGTGTATACACTACCCTCCCCAGACCCTACTTGTGGGAATTCACTGGGTTTGTTGTTGTTGTTTCCTTCTCTTTTCTCCTAAGATAATTTTTCTAGGATAGTCTTTCAAGATTCTTAATATAGTAAATTATCAAAAAGACAAGGAGCAACTAGCCAAATTTCATCTATCAACCCTTTTTTTTTTCAAAGTTCACCATGCTATAACTTGGTGTATATATACAATTTTTATCTCTAGATCCAAAAATTTCATAGGCCCTTAACCATGCTAAGATTTGATAGGCCTTTTTACACACACAAACACGTAAAGTATACAACTATTATACATTGACAGTGTAAATAATTTTTATATCGCTAGTGTAATTTTGAAGTTAACCTGTCACAGCAAGATATCTACCTTATTTTTTTAATAACTAATTCCATTTTATAATGAACAGTTACCTACTTATCTTTTATGTGACCTAATTGTGTGAAATTCTTCTGTACAGTCAGCATATAAATGTATCTATACATACATAAATACACATATATTGCAGGTTCTTTTTTTGGTCAAGTATATAGAATACAAGAAAAAGGAAGCAGAACATACCTTGAATCTGAAGTATTTTTATTTTGACAAACTGAGTTGGAGGAGAGAATCAAGAAGAAAGTGCCAATTACAATGACAAATAACACAAGCTTTAGAGGATGGAATTTGCAATTTGTACTCTTCTCTTGAAAAGGGAATTGAAGAGGCTTCACTCCCACTTCCTTAACTTTGATTTTCTGTAACCTTCTTTTGCATGCATCTTCTCTGTAAAATGGTTAGAAAAATTCGTTTAACTACTGAATTTGGAAAATTAGCGAAATAATTGTAAAAATAATGTGTATTAATTAGAAAGAATTTTTACATTCCTATGCTACATAGTAAACTATATTACTCTTCATGCTTAACTTTTAATATAATTACCTTCTATATACCTAATTACTATTTATGTACCATTTTAGGATTTTAATGGTATTAATTAGTTTCCTAATTTTACTCAACCGTATATTCCCACTCCCCCAAGTTTCTCTCTCCATCCGATTTCCTCAAACCACACCCACGATTTCCTCTTCAATCACCCACGATTTCCTCTTCTAAAACCAGCGAAAATCTGTAACCCCTCCACCATTGACAACCATTAAAAAGCTTTGAAACTTTGAATTCGAATTTTGGTTTTCAAAAGACATTGTTTGTTTGGATTGGATGTTGTTGCAAAGAATTGAGAATTCTCTCTACGTCTCTCTCTATCTCTCAATCCCAAATTTCAGTAATATAAGAGGAAAGGAAAAGAGAGCAGCAATTCCACCATTGATAGCCATAAAAAAACTTTGAAACTTTGAATTCGAATTTGGGTTTTCAAAAATCATTATTTGTTTGGATTTGGTGTTGTTGCAAATAATTGGGAATATGATTTGGAGTTTATATCTCAATTTTGAGGGGTTTTGGTGAAGATTATACTTGGTTTTGGTTGAATTTCATATTGAAACTCGAAGAAGAAGAAGAAGACATGACATACATTATATTGCAGAAATTGTAGAAAAAATGTATTCTGTTGTTTATTTGTTTTTCTTTTATTCATTTAACTGTTGTATGAAAGTTGAACAACATTTGTATAAAAATTGTATTTAAGTGGTATTATATTATAGTTGTATATAACTTAGTAGAAATAATGTACGAAAATTGTAGATAATTTTTAGATAAGTTGTATAATATATAATTAGTTGTATGAAATTTATTTTTACTATGTATAAATCAGATACAAAAGACATATTGTATAAATTTTATATAAAATTTGTATGTAAGTTTTATGTTATTGTAGTTGTATTTAACTGAGTGGAAATAATGTGTGAAAGTTATAGAAAATTGTAGATAAGTTGTATTACTCTATAACGGGAGATGTTGACATATTAAGTAACTTTAGTGTTCCAGACGAACATGCATGAAAATAAAGATAAATTCTGTTATGAACAGTTTGTAGAAATTTCGTAGATAATTTGTAGAAACATTGAAATTCTGTATTTTTCATATTAATTTTTCAAATGATATGTAGTTTTATTGTAGAATAAATATAGAAATTTTGTAGATATTGTGAAAATCCATACTGATATATATATTTACTCTGACATGTAGTTTATTTGTAGATAAAATGTAGATAAAGTGTAGAATATTTATATACAACCAGAATTTAATATAAAATGTAACAGCACAAACATGCAACTGTGTTATCATTGGTGATACTATAAAATATAACAGCACAAACATGCAACTATATGGATTATAAACTGATTGATATGAAATCAAGAGGTATTCCCTTGTGTGCGTCAAATTACGTCTACATTTGTGCAGTGGAGGAATTTTCCAGCACCACATTATTTCAGTGAATGAAAATATATGTAGGACATGTACCTACAATAGAAATGCACTGCTAAACTCTTCAAAATGAGACCTGAACATTTGGTATAAAATGTTGAAGAAGAAAGAGAGAATAAATCTTTTTAATTTGGGTAACTGAAAAAAGAAGAAAGAGAATGAATGATAATATTTTCATGGGATAATTTCACATAAGTATAGTCCACATAGGTGCTCTTCATCCGCGTAGCCATCGTTTTAAGTTTTCATTCGCATAGCCATTGAAGCCCTCTAATATCATTGTCTGACTGACATTATCGCCTGACATCAATCTCATAATGATCTCTTTCCTTCTTTTTTTTTTCTATTTCTCCTATTTATTTTTTTTCCTCTTCCAGATTAATGTGACTATCTACAAAAAGTCAAGTCATCACATGATTTTAAATCCTTACTTTTTCCTCCTCTCTTTGCCTTATTTTTGTCCGAAATTTACCAAAAAAGGAGTATATTGTCATTATCTATATCTATATATATATATATATATATACATACAAAAGATGTATATTTACATCCGGAATTTACCAAAAAAGAGTTTATTGTCATTTATATATATATATACACACACTTATATTCATATTTATACAATATATATATAATACATATGTATGAGTATACAACATATGCACTGAATGTACATAAATTCAACATGCATATTTTACACTAGAAAAAAAATTTCCAACCATCATTAAACCTTTATTTCAACAAAAAATTTACCATATAAAAAAAGTGCCAAACTTTCATGAAGACCTCTTATACAATAATAATGTATGTACACCCTTATATATTAAAAAAAAATATAATTATACATCACTATACACAAATCTACACAGTTATACCTATTTTATACATAATTATACAATATTTGTATAAGTGTGTACAAACACCAGTTATACGGTATATGCACTGAAAAATACCTTATGTCCATCACTACACCTCTATTTTAACACCAATATTATCAAAAAGAAGAAGAAAAAAGAAGAAGAAGAACCAATCAACTCAAGATAAGTCTAGATGAATCCCAAATTCTTAAATTTTGTCTCACCCGATCAATAATACTATTATTAGTCAATACCCATCTGGATTGAAGCACCAATTCACAATGAAAACTTCCAAATCTGAAAACTTTAGCTTCGTTAGTGGCGGAATTATGATTTTTGGGACTTATAGTTCGATACCAAATGCTCAAAGTAAGAGACTCAGAGATTTATCAATCAAAATTACTTAAATCATTAATGAGTCAAATATTTTCTTCCACAATCCTTTCAAACGAACAACTGACTTCATATTCTTCATCTTACTCTAGACTTTCATCTTTTTGCATTAGGAAAGTTTGAGAGAATTAACAAAAGTTAAGGAAAATTATATCTGAAAATTAGAGAGGAGAAAAGATAGGATGAAAGATAGATTTAAAAATTATAGAAGATACAAGATGAATATGGGAGATAGATCAAAAAAATATAGAGGATAAAAGATAATGGCCTGTAGAGAATGAAGAGGCACATGGAGAGAGAATATTTTGGGCGTGTAGGGAAAAAGAGAACTAGGTTAGTGATTGAAATCTTTCCTTTAAATTCTATACAAATTGGGCTATAACGGGTAAACTTTAAAAACATGGACCATTTTTTGTTATGGTGTGAAGTCATATGTATTTTCTTGTAATTCTTTCTATTTTCATTTAGGTAAATGGATAGGAAATCCCTAAATTGTACCCTATTTAATGCGTGATTTGTGTGGTAAAAAATCTAGGAGAATATTTAATTCCCCAATATTAGCGCGCCTAAATAAGGAAGCCTACAGCTACAATGATTCCTTATTTAATGAATTGTCTATATTTTGTAGAAATACTATTAGCATGGCCGGTAATATGCAAACTATGAACATATTTGGTAATATAGTTTCCTATATGGTATATGAACGAAAATTTCCCTAATTAGAATCATAATGTCCTTATCATCTCTTTACATTTGGCTAAGTTATAAGTAAATAATGACACTTCAAAAATTGATTTCTAGTCCACCATCCTCAAATTTGCTAATTGTCTTTGAAATAGGTACACAATAGAGTCTAATTTTTATATACTAGAAA
This sequence comes from Nicotiana tabacum, assembly GCF_000715075.1. Taxonomy (NCBI): domain Eukaryota; kingdom Viridiplantae; phylum Streptophyta; class Magnoliopsida; order Solanales; family Solanaceae; genus Nicotiana; species Nicotiana tabacum. The sequence continues at coordinate 30,164,494 of NC_134090.1, read as the reverse complement.
TGTAAAAAAAGATTTACACTTTTAGTTTTAAAGATAACTTTATGTAACTATTTATAATATGTGGAATTAGCAACTTGAAAAATAAGATAAACAACCTATTTACTTGTCCCTCGATTTATAAAATATTGTACTATGATATTCGTCTATATTTTTCCACCCCTCTCGTTGTAATATTACTTTTTAAATTATAAATAATTCTTATAAGTAACCACCATAATAAGTTGGATTAGCAACTTGAAAAATAAAGCAGACAACATATTTATTTGTCCGTCTAGTTATAGAATATTGTACGAAGTTATTCATTAGTATTTCCCAACAAGAGTGGATGTAGAAGCTTGGTTACGGGTTCATATCTAACTATAAATGTTAGAAATTGTTGTAGTATTATCTTGAAATTGTGGTACAAATTCATAAACTTCGAATCCCTATTCCGCCTCGTATTCTCCAATCCCCTCTCGCTTTAGTGTTTATTTGAGATTTCTCTCTAAGAAAGTGGCATATGACACAGCCTAGCTACTTGAACAACTAACTAATCTGTCCTTCAACAAATGAGATTAAAGATCTTATCTTACATACAATATTAGAAAATATTAATTTTTGAAACCTAGGTTGAACAGTTGCAATTCTTCACCTACCACATGTTCAATAAACTCTAAAAGGTTGCTTAGTCCAATCATAGTAAGATTTTAAAAATGAGAAAATATAACCACTCCACCTTCCCTCTACCAATAAATCTTCATACTCACATGGTTTTTATTTCCCTTGCCTATGCTATTGAAGAATATCTACATTCCAAAATTTCTAAGGAAAAAAAGAAGAAGAGAGAGACAGACAATTCGAAAGTGATAAAGGTTCTTTACTTGAAAACATAAGACCACAACAACGGAATTAATTAGTGTATGTTACAAGTTTGATACGTTTTCTAGTAAAACTTACTTTCTAAGTTTTGTTTTGGGATCTTTACTTCAAAGGATCCAACAATTAAGACTAATCTTTCTAGGAAATTAGTATAATCTATAAATACGGTGCATTATCTAGTAAAACGTAATTACTAAGCTGTCAACTATTAGGGTGTGTTTGGTATTAAGGAAAATATTTTTCGAAAAATATTTTTCAATTTTCTCATGTTTGATTGGCTTAAATGTTTTGGAAAACATTTTCCTTATCAACTCAATTGGAGGAAAATGTTTTTCCTATCAAGAGAAGGGAAAACATTTTCCAAAACTCCTTCTCAAGCTTCCCCACCCTATTTTTTACCCTCACCAACCCACCCACCTAACCCCACCCCATACCCTCTCTTCAAAAAGGTTTTTTTCGTCACCACCCACCCAACCCCACACCCACACCCCATTTTTTTTTTGGTAATTTTAAATTTTTTTTTTCTGCACTTTCCAAATAAATATTCTTTTGATGAATTTAACAGGAAAATAAGTAGAATGAAAAGAAATACTCACATTGATCTTCTAGCCTCCATATGAGATCTCCAGCTTAATCCACTCGTATGAAAACTTTTCTCGAGAATAATGAAAATCAGGAATAATAATCTGCCAAAACGTATGAAAAAAAAATACACATTCAATTAGTTTAATAAGAAATGCTGCAAATTCAATAGGAAAATATACAGTACCTCTCCATCATTGCCAATGACTAAAACAAGTGAAAAATGGATTTGCAAAGTACAAAAAAACTAAAAGATGATATGATTACTTCAGAAATAAATGCTCTGAACATACATATCCAATAAAGAAGAAACCATATCCTTTTGATCAGTGACAATTTGATAATTTAAAGCCAATATATTAAGAACAATTGTGATCTTATTATGTATAAATTTTAACCTTTTTGTATATGTAAACATAATTCGAGCAAAAAATAATTAGTTCGATTCGACAATAGAACCTGTCCTAAATCCATCTCTATGTTTCCATAGTAAAACATCGAGAGAGAAAACTAATAGAAGACGAAGAAAGATATATAAAGAAAAAATAATACGAAATAATAATAACAAACTCAGTATAATTTCACAAGTGGAGTTTAGGAAAGGTAATGTGTACGCAAATCTTACCCATATCTTGCGAAAGTAAAAATATTGTTTTCAATAAGTTCAAGGAACAACAAAAAAAGAAAAAATAATACCACAAATGTTAAAACCTACCTTTGCAAATACTAGCCAATGAGAAACCACATGGGAAACAAATTCTTGTTTTTTTCTTCTCTCTTCTCTATTTGTGGTGAAGAAGGTGTTGAAGGTTTAAGTTTTGTATGCGAATAGAGGAAGGAAGAAAGGAAACACTCAAATATAAGATAGAACTTCTTCTTTTTGATAGAAGTCTCCAACTTTTTAACATATATAGCTATTTATGAAGTTAGAATAAAATATATGTTGTGTGAGATGTGGAACTATTTTCTGGTGAGTTTACCAAAAAAGAAAATTAAAATATGTCTTTTCAAGTCAATAGCAAGAACCAGTTTTTCACCAACTTCTTTGCTTTCGAATTGGCTCTCTTAGAAATGAATAAGGAAGAGAAGAATAACATGTTTTTTTAATGCTTTCCTTTTCCTTTCCCTTTTTTAAATCTATTACAAGATATAAATCATTCTATAAATGTAATTATCTTGTCTTGGAAAATCTTATTTCATCCTTTTCCTCCTCTTTTCACCCATTTGTTTTATTGAGATGAAAAGGTGCCTTTTCAGAAAATACGCGGCCAGAGAGGCTCTCTGAATCTGACTGCCGCGATTCTACCGCGGTCTGGTAGAACCGTGGCCAGCAAGACCTTCTGAACTTTCAGTAGGGTTCTGGCGTAGTTTCAGCAGTGATTTGACATTTAATTAATTATTAAATAATTAAATAAATTTTGTCCAAAAAATAATCTTATCGATCATTTGACAAATCCGAAGCCGAAGCCGAAGCCGAAGCCGAGCGAGCGACGACGACGGCGCGAGGGTTCATTCTCTTCAACTCCTTTTAAGAGCTTTAAGAAGTGAATCTATATATAAGCACACAAATGTGATTGTCCCTCACCAATGAGGGACAAAGTGCAAGACAAAAGTTCACTTCTTCAAATTTTCATTTTCCCTCCATTTTATTTCCCTCCATTTCCAATTCACACTTCTTCTACTTTAAAGCCCAATGGCTTAAAGTCCAACAATCCCCCACATGAATGGGAATGGCTGTATCAAGAAAGATCATAGATGAAAGCTATGTGATTTTGCAAGTAAGGATTAATTGCATATGGATAAGTAGGTTTCCCTTTGAACTTTCCGTAGTGAACATATGTCGGATATACTCGGTCAATCGGTAGATTTGATATCTTTGAACCGTCGAACTTTAGTGTATACCTAGACAGCCATATGCCACACAACCAACCCTTAATCGTCTTTTGGTTCTCATTGTTGTGTTCGTTTTAGCCATGAACACTGTCTGGTCTCATAAGTGCGTAGAGAATTGGCCTTACAGAATTCTTCTTGAAGCGGCTTACACTTCACACTTACGTAGGTGATTCCTAAACGTGTAATCCTTTAGATTGACACTATTTGATAGATACCTCACCAAACTTTGGTAATCATTAAAGAACGTGTAAAGTTCTATCCTTGTTACTGAACATTGTCTTCATCACGAGAATGGACCAAAGATTTTGTTTTGACGATGTTGAACCGGTCAATCACAACTTTGTTTGAGCTCCTTGAACCTAGATCTCGGAACATCCAAAATTCTAGGTAGAGTTACCGCCATGTTGACTTGTCCTCGGCCATAGTCCCATTCCCTTAGATGACTTCTCAACTCCCTCTCTAGTTAAGCCTTTTGTAAGTGGATCCGCAACATTATCCTTTGATCTTACATAATCAATAGTGATAATTCCACTAGAAAGTAGTTGTCTAACTGTATTATGTCTTCGTCGTATATGACGAGACTTTCCGTTATACATAACGCTCCCTGCCCGTCCTATTGCAGCCTCACTATCGCAATGTATGCAAATAGGAGCCAAAGGTTTTGGCCAGAACAGAATGTTTTCTAAAAAATTCCGAAGCCATTCAGCTTCTTCACCGGCTTTATCCAATGCTATAAACTCTGATTCCATTGTAGAGCGAGCGATACATGTCTGTTTGGAAGACTTCCAAGATACTGCTCCTCCACCAACAGTAAACACATATCCACTTGTGGACTTTATTTCTGATGAGCCGGTTATCCAATTAGCATCACTATATTCTTCAATAACCGCAGGATATTTATTGTAGTGCAAAGCGTAGTCTTGGGTATACTCCAAATATCCCAGAACTCGTTTCATAGCCACCCAGTGATGCTTGTTGGGATTACTTGTGAATCGACTAAGTTTACTTATTGCACAAGCTATATCGGGTCGTGTACAGTTCATGATGTACATTAGACTTCCCAACACACGAGCATACTCCAATTGAGACGTACTTTCGCCTTTATTTTTCATAAGATGATGGTTTAAGTCAATTGGAGTCCTTGCACTTCTAAATTCCAAGTGTTTGAATTTTTCAAGTACCATTTTCACGTAATGTGATTGAGACAAAGCTAGACCTTGAGGAGTCCTCTGGATTTTAATTCCTAGAATTACATCGGCAACTCCTAAGTCTTTCATATCAAACTTACTAGCAAGCATACACTTAGTAGCTTGAATGTCGGCAATGTCTTTGCTCATTATTAGCATATCATCAACATATAAGCAAACAATGACTACATGATTTTGAACGTTCTTAATGTAAACACACTTATCACATTCATTAATCTTAAAACCATTTGACAACATTGTTTGGTCAAATTTCGCATGTCATTGTTTGGGTGCTTGTTTTAGTCCATAAAGAGACTTAACAAGTATACACACCTTCTTTTCTTTTTCCGGAACCACAAACCCTTCAGGTTGGTTCATGTAAATTTCTTCCTCAAGATCATCATTTAAGAAGGCTGTTTTTACATCCATTTGATGGATTTGAAGACCATACAAGGCGACTAATGCTATTAGCATCCGAATAGATGTAATTCTTGTTACCGGCGAGTATGTGTCAAAATAGTCAAGACCTTCTCGTTGTCTAAATCCTTTGACAACAAGTCTTGCCTTGTATTTGTCAATAGTACCATCGTCTTTCATTTTCTTCTTGCAAATCCATTTAGAACCCAACGTTTTGTTACCCGGAGGAAGATCAACCAATTCCCAAGTATGGTTGCTCAATATGGATTCTATTTCACTATTGACAGCTTCTTTCCAATATTGTGCTTCTGAGGAAGACATTGCTTCCTTGAAGGTACGAGGCTCATTTTCTAACAGAAAAGTCAGAAAATCTGGACCGAATGAAGTAGATATCCTTTGACGTTTACTTCTTCTTGGATTTTCTTCATTAGGCATACCATCTGTTATTTCCTCCCGAGGTCGTTTTGACTTTTGGCAGGTCACTTCACTTTCCTTTTTATACGGATAAATAGTTTCAAAGAATTCAGCATTATCTTATTCTATTATCGTATTAATGTGAATCTCAGGATTTTCTGATTTATGAACCAGAAAACGTTATGTCCTGCTATTGGTTACATATCCAATAAACATACAATCAATCGTTTTTAGACCTATCTTAACCCTTTTAGGGTTAGGAACTTGTACCTTAGCTAAACACCCCCACACTTTGAAGTATTTCAAGCTAGGCTTCCTTCCTTTCCACTTTTCATAAGGAATGGATTGTGTTTTACTATAAGGTACACGGTTGATTATCCGGTTAGCTGTAAGTATAGCTTCCCCTCACAAGTTCTGTGGTAAGCCAGAACTTATTAGCAATGCATTCATCATCTCCTTCAATGTTCAATTCTTCCTCTCCGCAATTCCATTAGATTGTGGAGAGTAAGGGGAAGTTGTTTGGTGAATAATGCCATTTTCCAAACAAATTTCTTCAAAAGGAGATTCATATTCGCCACCCCTATCACTTCTTATCATTTTGATCTTTTTGTTTAGTTACGTTTCAACTTCATTCTTGTATTGCTTGAAAGCATCAATTGCCTCATATTTACTATTAAGTAAATAAACATAGCAGTATCTCGTGCTATCGTCAATAAAACTAATAAAATACTTTTTCCCACCGCGAGATGGTGTTGACTTCATGTCGCAAATATCTGTGTGAATTAAGTCTAAAGGACTTGAATTCCTTTCAACGGACTTATAAGGATGTTTAGCATACTTTGATTCCATACATATTTGACATTTGGAATTAATGCAATCAAATTTTGGCAATACTTCTAGATTTATCATCTTCCGCAATGTTTTGAAGTTTACGTGACCTAAACGTGAATGCCATAAAGTGTTTGACTCAAGTAAGTAAGAAGAAACATTCACTTTATTGATAGGAACTGCTATTACATTTAGCTTAAAAAGGCCCTCATTTAGGTAACCTTTTCCTACATATACATCGTTCTTACTAAGTACAACACTATTAGAAACAAAAATACATTTGAATCCATTCTTGACAAGAAGTGAGGTAGACACAAGATTCTTGCGAATTTCTGGAACATGGAGGACTTGATTTAGAGTCACTATTTTTCCCGACGTCATCTTCAACGCAATCTTGCCAACTCCTTCAATTTTGGCCGTAGATGAATTTCCCATGAAGATTGTCTCGTTGAGTCCTGCGGGGGCATAAGAAGAAAATAACTCCTTGTTAGCACAAACATGGCGGGTGGCTCCAGAATCTATCCACCATTCTTTTGGATTTCCTACCAAATTGCATTCAGACAACATGGCACATAAGTCCTCCATTTCATCTTCAACCATGTTAGCTTGTTTCTTTTTCTTCTTATCATTCTTGGGCGCACGACAATCCACGGCCTTATGCCCAGATCTTCTACAGTTGTGGCAATTACCCTTGAACTTTTTCTTGCTTGGATAATTCTTTGGTCCGGAAGCCTTCTTTCTCTTCTTATTTTGTGGCGCCTCCTCAACAACGTTTGCCCCCATTATTGTCGAGTTTCCACGTGACTTCTTTTCAGCATTTTTGTTGTCTTCTTCTATCCTCAAACGAACAATCAAGTCTTCTAGTGTCATCTCCTTCCGCTTGTGTTTAAGATAGTTCTTAAAATCCTTCCACAACGGAGGTAACTTTTCAATGAAAGCAGCGACTTGAAAGGCCTCATTTATGACCATACCTTCAATAACAATCTCATAATTAGTAATAAGATAAATCTTATTAATAAAATTATTGACTCGGGTCATACCTTCAGCAAGGAGGTCATGCACAATGACTTGTAATTCTTGGACTTGGGTTATGACTGACCTAGTGTCAATCATCTTGAAATCCAAAAACCTTGTAGCCACGAAATTCTTAAGTCCGGCATCCTCAGTCTTGTACTTCTTCTCAAGTGAATTCCATAACGTTTTTGAAGTTTCCATGACACTATAGACATTGTACAAGCCATCTTCCAAACAACTCAATATGTAATTTTTGCACAAGAAATCAGAATGTTTCCATGCTTCAGTTACAACAAGTCGTTCATCATCCAGAGTATTCTCAGCCATGACCGGAGGATCCTCCTTGATGAAACGTTGCAAACTCAACGTAGTAAGATAGAAGAGCATCTTCATTTGCCAGCGTTTGAAGTCAATACCGAAAAACTTTCCGGGTTTTTCTGCCGGTGCCATAGCATGAGCAGGAGTAGAACGGCTTGATGAGGCAACAACACTCGTAACAGTAGCACCCGTTCCTGCAACACTTCCATTAGTTTAGTTTTCATTCGTCATGTTTCTGTAAAGTTGAAAACAATACAGAACTTGATAAATCAGTGAAGTTTTGATATCTTCAAACTGAATACTAAACCAAACATAGAACACGTAACAATGGTGAAGTTTTTATATACTTCAAATTCGTACGTTTATTATTCCGGCAAAGTTTTTATGTATTTTAAACCGGACAGAAACAATTATAGGAGTAGAAAACAATAAGGTTTTAGTCTCCAACAAAGTATATAGAAAACAGTTTAATAATCAACACAAAAACGTTAGTAAAAGAAATTCCTTAAGCTTGTGAGCGTAACTGTGTTAAAACAAAAATCAGAAAATTGTTAGAATAATAAAGAAATGTATAAAATAGTAAAGAATCAAAAATATTCCGAGTCCACAATTTTTCTTGTGCGTCCTTAAGGAATTTTAACCCCCTCACACGTTGTCAAGGTAATGGATTAAATCCTCCCATGATAAAACGGAATAAACCTTCCTGCAACAGTGGCAATACAAACTGCAGGATACCAACGAACTCAAAGAACGGAGCAAAATCACACTTACGAATTTGAGAGAGAGAGACTGCGAATTAGGATGCAGTATATTCAGAAAGAAAGAAGTTCTGGAGTGTTTTTCTTGTCAAGAAGATGCAGCTTTGCCTCAGAATTTATAGGCAAATATCAGAAGAGGTGTCTGGAAAGGTGCCTTTTCAGAAAATACGCGGCCTGCCGCGGTTCTACTGCGATCGCGGTAGAACCGCGGCTAGAGAGGCTCTCTGAATCTGACTGCCGCGATTCTACCGCGGTCGCGGCAGAATCGCGGCCAGCGAGGCCCTCTGAACTTTCAGCAGGGTTCTGGCGTAGTTTCAGCAGTGATTTGGCATTTAATTAATTATTAAATAATTAAATAAATTTTGTCCAAAAAATAATCTTATCGATCATTTGACGAAGCCGAAGCCGAGCGAGCGACGACGGCGCGAGGGTTCATTCTCTTCAACTCCTTTTAAGAACTTTAAGAAGTGAATCTATATATAAGCACACAAATGTGATTGTCCCTCACCAATGAGGGACAAAGTGCAAGACAAAAGTTCACTTCTTCAAATTTTCATTTTTCCTCCATTTTATTTTCTTGCATTTCCAATTCACACTTCTTCTACTTTAAAGCCCAATGACTTAAAGTCCAACACCATGTTCCCTTATGGACTGTTAGACTTGAAAATGCATATGAAAACCAACGATTAGACTTGAAAAACCCTATGAAAATTAATCCTCAACTATAAGACTGTAGAAAGTGGTTAAATTTGAACCCAATAAAAAATAATAGAAGGATTCTCTTCTAGGAGTACAATAATAAAGGATTCTTATATATATATATTGAGGTTGTCTATGTACATGTAGAAGGTAAGATGAATATTTACTTAATGGGAATAGTACTAGTAGCTAGATTAGGTCAATGAAAACAATGTGTTTAGTTGATGGTATGCCTGTCTGGAGAATTATGATGTGAAATTGGTGATTAAGAAGTTATATCTAATTACTTATACCAAAGAGAGAGAAGGTTAATCATTTTCGTTAGGTGATTTTGGATTATCCCAATAACAGTCAGTGGCTAGTAAGTTTAATTAATGTCTTTTATCTCAATTGGTATTATTTAAGGCAAAATATAATAACTAATAATTTGATAAGAGTTCGTTTTGCCTTCTTTTTTCGTTGTTGTTAAGTGGTCCATATTAATTATATGTGAATCATTTGGTTGTAGTAATGCCTACTCTATTAACTGGTCAAAAGGTGATGAATCTCTTTAAGACTTTTTTTATTTTATTTTTTATTTTATTTTTATGAATCTCTTTGTCACTGATTTTTTCTTTCCTTATTTTGTAAATCTCTGCAAAGAAAATCTTTTTCTTTCATTTCTTTTTCCTTGAAAAATGTGGATTTTTTTTCGCGAGATAAGTAGTGAATGTATCTGCTTCCTGATTCGACAAAATTCACTGAATAATTTGTAACGACAAGAAGGACAGAAATAGAAAGATTTGCTGCATTTATATTTTCTATTTATTTACTTATCCATTTAATTTCATCATGAAAGGGCAAAAGGTACATCCCCTTGGATGTCTATTTGGACAAAGACTAAAGGGGTAATATTTCCCAAAGTTGCTAAGATGGAGCTATCCTAATACGTTACACAACCACAAAATTAATTATTTTAATTAAGACTTTAGATTATATGTATTGTATAAACTTCTTACGTTAACAAGTTAAACCGACATCGGAAACAGTTTCTCTATGTTTTCAAGGTAGGGATAAGATCTGAGTACATATCACCCTCTACATACTCCATTTGTGCAACTGCACTGAATTTGTTGTTATTGTTATTGTAACTAAGTTAAGTCGACTACATGCAGTAACACGTCTGCCTTCCTGAAATACTGATATAAAATGGAAAGTAAAATAAAAATCTGGAGTATTAATTTACAATGTACTGTAAAAATTATTTATACTGTTAGTATGTATATACAACTCCTTTAATTAATTATATTTGGTATTATCATGATAACCACAAGGATCAAATACATAAAATAAGTTGGAAAGCTTGAGAGAGGAGCAAAACAAGCAAAGAGATTGAAAATGAGGTATGTGCTAAAGTAAGCAGAAGAAGCAATCTACTTGGCACTTTGGCAGCTACAGAAATGTCTTTGTTTGAGACATACGAATTTTGGTGAGTGAAACCTTGCACCCATCGCTACGTATCTCTTTGTTACTCCACTGCCTACCCATATGTATTTAACAAATATATACACTTAACTAACTTCTATGAATAGACATGTACGTGGCATTCGAGGGTATAATTTAGTCGTCAATAAAGTGGGAGATGAACCATGAAGTCTTAGCAGGTTCAAGTCAAGAAGGTTGTTTACCCTAAAATCGGATAACAATTAAATTTATACGTGATTTTAAGGATACGTGATATAACTTTGTACAAATTAAAAGAATAGATTAATATTGAGATTAACGGTAAGAGAATAAATGCAAACCACACGAATCGAATAGCTTTGGCCCTCGAGTTCAGTCACCCTTGAACCAAAGATGTTTCAGCTGACGTATGAACAGAGTAACAAGATAATGAAATCTACAAAATGACAGTATATTGCTTTATGTTGCGTAAAAATGATGTCTTTTACAAATGATCAGACCCCCTTTATATAGTAGGGGAGTCCTACTCTTGATACAGTTCTATATGAGGTCAGAAATCCTTTGATTAGCTAATTAACCGGCCCGTCCTTGATATGTGTCAAGATTCCCGCCGTGATCTGCACCCGATCGCATATCTCATCCTTCTGTTATTCGGCATGGCAAATTTCTCTCGATCTCGTCTGATCTCGATCTTGTCCGGTCCTATGGTTGAACTTAACAATATAACCTCGCGCTTTGTTCGGTACAATCCGAGGTCGAACCTTAACCTATCATAATCTAGTCTTGATTAATCACATAAGGGACGAGCCCGATTTTGACCGTATATAGAGGGCAAAAAAATGGTAGGTGATTTTTCGCGTATGTAAGACTTAATGAGCAGAGTTATCCGAAATCTTTGCTGATGGGAGGTAGCAGGTATCCTATAAAATTAATTGATAATGTGATAAAATATGCTACATATAAAACTTAAATCCCAAATTTCTTAAAATATGTAAGCTACGTGAAAAAAGTACTACTACAATTAGAAAAATAATTGCAGAAATATGATGACCGGAGAAGATTTAACCATTTGTACAAGTAGTTGTCGTCCAACGGGAGTATATGTCACGACCCAGATTTTTCATCCTTGGGAGTCGTGATGGCGCCTACTCGTAGAAGCTAGGCAAGCCAGGAAAATTTGGAAATCTTTAACTACTTTATTTTAAGCCTTTTAACAACTTGCATTAACCGGTGATAAACATTTAAATAATAGCGGAAGATGAAATTAAATGGAAGACTTAGATGAATATAATACCAAAATCGATATGAAAAGCCAACATATGTCTCTACCCAGAAACCGGTGTCACAACATTCACGGACCGTCTATGACTACTACATACAAGTGTGTGAAGGAAAGAAACACAGTTTGTCTCGGATACAAGTGATAACAGAACATAGTAATAGATAGAAGAGACGCCGGGCCTGCGAACGTCTGCAGGACTACCGCGGATTCTCTATGGACTAAAGGCTGGCTCCCAAGCTACTGATCCAATGCTGCTCCGGTATCTGCACAGAGTGCAGAGTGTAGCATCAGCACAACCGAACCCATGTACTGGTAAGTGTCTGGCCTAACCCCGACGAGATAGTGACGAGGCTAGGACCAGACTTTAGATAAACCTGTGCAATTATATAACATATGGCGGGAAATAAACAGGAATAAGCAGTTTAAATGGGAGGGGGTACATGCTAAGGGGAACATATCAAATCCAACAGCAACTTAATAAGATATGAAAGGACAATTCAATAGCTACAACAATATAATAATAATATTATTGCGGTGCGCAACCCGATCTCTTATCATTCAATATTGTTGCGGCATGCAACCCGATCCACTATAATATCTGTTGCGGCGTGCAACCCGATCCAATATAATATCTGTTGCGGCATGCAACCCGATCCAATATAATATCTGTTGCGGTGTGCAACCCATTCCAACTATACAATCAATAATAATCATAATTAACCGTCCCGACAAGGGATCAACAATAGACTACACTATCCCGGTAAGGGAACTTAGCAGTAGAAGTATATACGTCCTGGAAAGGGAGAATCAGCTATAACCAATCTTAACTCAACTCTTACTCGTCTCAATTACCACCATTTCTCAATCATAAGTAGATTCCACGATAAGCAAACCAAGTCTTTGCTCAATATCAAGGATTTACTCACTATTTCAACCATAGTAACATTCAAGAATACAACAAGTATCAATTTAAGACGCACGGTCATGCTTGACACCAACGTATAAATACGCGTCACCATGCCTATACGTCGTACTCAACAAGAAGCAAATAGCAAATAGGACTCAACTCCTAATCCCTCAAGCTAAGATTAGACCGAACACTTACCTCGATGCCTCAAACACAACTCAAGTTTCAATTATAACTTTCCCCTTGATTCCACCGCCAATTCACTCGTATCTAGCCACAAGTTACTTAATTACATCAATAAACGCTAAATGAATCAATTTGAATGCATGAAAATGAGTTTTCCAAAGTTTTACCCAAAAATTCAAAATCGCCTCCGGGCCCACGTGGTCAAAACCCGATTACTCATTCCCCCACGAACTCAAATATATAATTTATTTTGAAATCGGACCTCAAATCGAGGTCTAAATCCCCAATTTTTGAAAAACCTAGGTTCTACCCAAAACACCCAATTTCCCCCATGAAAATCATTGATTTGAAGTTGAAATCACATTAAAAGATGTTAATGATTGAAGAAAACTTGTTAAAAATGACTTACAATTGATTTGGAGAAAAAGGTTGTTTGAAAAATCGCCTCTTATATTTTTGGGGTTTTGAAAAATGAAAAGTGACTGAAAATCCCATCTATTTATACCCCTCTCCGACCCCCTGTGCGGACCGCACAAAATGGACTGCGGCCGCACAGGCTTTCCTGAGGTTATTGCGGTCCAGTGCCCTGTGCCGCACAAAGTCAACCGCGGCCGCACAGCCTCTACCCCGCACCGCACAAGGTCGACCGCGGACCGCACTGGTGGGTTCAGAGGCGTGCAACTTCTGGTTTTAAGCCTAAAACATCCCGAAACCTACCCGAAACTCACACGAGCCCTCAGAACTCCAAACCAAGTGTGCACACTAACTCAAAAACATCATATGGACCTACTCGTGCGATCACATCATCAATATAACATGTAAAATCATGAATTAAGCCTCAAAACTTAACATTTTCATCAAGAACTCTCAAAGTCCATAACTCCTCAACCGGAAATCCAGTTCACGTCAAATAAACTCCGTTTTTCACCAAATTTCACGAAAACGTCTTAAATCATATATAAGACCTGTACCGGGCGCCGGAACCAAAATACGGGCCCGATACCATCATGTTCTAAGCAAATTTCATTTCAATTTTTCTTAAACAGTTTCAGAAAACAATTTCTTTTAAGAAATTCATTTCTCGGCTTGGGACCTCGGAATTTGATTTCGGGCATACGCCCAAGTCCCATATTTTCCTAAGGGTCCGGGTTCGTTTACCCAAAACGTTGATCGAAGTCAAATTAACTCATTTTATAACCATATTTTATCATTTTTCACAGAATTTCGTATTTAAGCTTTCCGGCTACGCGCCCGGACTGCGCACACAAATCAGGGTGACTCTAAATGAGGTTTCAAGGCCTCAGAACACAGAATTTGATTTAAAGCAAGTGATGACCTTTTGGGTCATCACAGTATATAATAGTACAAGAACCTTCAAAGGATAAAATCAAGAAAATCGAGATTAAATTAATGAAGTTGACATGCAAAACACTTGGCTCACTATTACATCAACGTAAATGATGCTTATAATCCATCTCAACATTGAGAAAAGGAAACATGTCCTAATAATATTTAATGATGCAAAGGTTGATGAAGAGTATTTGTCTGTGTGAGAGATACACACATGTTTATATTCTATACATACATTTATCATATATGTAACAGAGACAGGTGTAGCCTTTTGACATCGAATTTAATTGAACTCATAACTTTCGACACGAAGTATATAAATTTATGGTTAAATAGTGCAAGCAGATAGAGAACATACAACCATTAATTATCTAATTAATTAATCCTAATACAAGTTAAAACCTTTATAATTACAGCAGTGAGCCACCCGCTCATTGAGTTTGGTTGATCTATAATAAAATACCATTCTATTACTCTAAATATACCAGGCTTGAACAATGCAGTATGTGTGGAGGCTCATCCCAATTATATTCATTATTTAGTCGATGTTGGGCATTATCTTATATTGTTTACGTTCTAGATGTTCATCCTAGGGGTGTAGGAGTGTTGAGTCTATCATCAATGTGGATGAGAAAAATTAATCTTTTTTGATATATTTTTCGTCAATCCTCAGCCCACGATCTAATTTTTGAGATTGAATTAGCTCCACTGTCCATTTTGTTATCATGTGTGCTTTCAATTCAGTTTCCTCTTTAAATTCCCTTAGTCATACTGCCTCCTCAATATATTTCATAATTATGGACCGCCCTTGTTGTTTACCTCAAAAATGAGTAATAATTAAATTTGTACGCAGTTTAAAAGATTCCTAATTTAATTCAGTACAAATAATTAAAAATAATAGATAAATGAATTGAAGACAAAATAAACGATCAAACCAAGTATAATATAATGACCAAGCATAATCTTAGATTGAACAATAATGGAACTTGTCCTCGATTGGACCCTCGGTATAAGCTTGGTCGTGAGTGAAGAAAAGAACAAATGAGTACTGCCTTGAACAATATCTAGAAGATAAAAATAAACTTTTATTTTCTTGAAATGCGTGTTACAATATGTCAGACTAAAATAAAATATCCCCTTTATATAGTAGGAGAATTTCAGTCCTAGTACAAGCCTAAAAAAGGTAAAACATCTTCTTTTCCCGGTAATTATTAATCTATAATTGATACTGAATGGGATTCCCGCTGCAATATCCGGTTGAGGGTGAGTATTACGGCCCCCTATCCGTCATGCATAACCGTTCATCGCGTCTTCCGAGGTCCAGAAGTTATACTTAGTCCGTGATACGTCGCTTTACCATGTCCGATCTCAGATACATCGTTCATTCTTCCTTGGCCTCGATATGAGGGGTTACTGGCCTCGATTATAATCACACCGATATGTGCTTCCCCTTCGTTCTCTTATTAGGAAATCAGGAAAAACTTTGCCCCCGATTTTACTCGTACACAGATAGTTCCCTCGTTTTCCAGAGAGTAGATTTATTGAAGCGATGGGAAGCAATAAATTAAACCCAGTTCCTTCATTTGTACATTATAACCGGGTTAACGGGTCAGCGTAACATCCCATCAGTCGCTTCATTCCAACTTCGCACATGTGTCAGCCGTCGGTTGACTGCCCTCGAATGCAAAACGTCATGCACTGATTATCCTTCCATTTTCCCTTTGAATCGGTCAATCTCTTTTTCAAGTTTTGGAGTATAGTTTTGTTCGTCAATTCTTCTTGTCCATTCCCACTAGGGTGGTAAGGCCTTGATAATATCTTTTTGATCTTGTAGTCTTCGAAAAACTTACTTACCTTGTCGCCGACGAACAATTTTCCATTTTTACAAGCGATCTCGGCCGGCATCCTAAATCGACATACCATGTGATCCTAGATGAAGTGGATGACTTCCTTCTATCGGACCTTCTCGAACGGCTAAGCCTCGACCCATTTGAAAAACTAATCGGTTATGAGTAGTATATATTGGGCCTTACCGAGCGCCCATGACAAGGGACCGACAATATTTATTCCCCACTTCATAAACGGCCATAGCGACAGGACCGGGTGAATCATCTCTCCCGGTTGATGAATCATCAAGGCGTGTCTTTGGCATCTGTTGCATTTTCGTACGAAGTCTTTCGCATCCATCTCCATTTCATTCCAGTAGTATCCGCCTCTGATCAGCTTCTGAACGAAGGTTTCTGCCCCTGAATAGTTACCACAAGTGCCCTCGTGGACTTCCCTCATGGCATATTTGGTCTTTCCCGGACCTAAAAATCTAGCCAGTGGGTTGAAGAAGGACCTTCTGAACAATTTCCCTTCGACTAAACTAAACCTGGCAGCTTTGGTGCACATGACTTTCGACTCTTGGGATTCGATGATAATTTTTTTGTTTTCAAGTAGTCTATGTATTTATTTCTTCAATCCCAAGTCAAACTTGTCGAGTTTACTTCGGCGTGACCTTCTTCTACTATTGAGTTCATCAGCTGTACCACTACTCCCGAGTTGAATTCATTGGACTCGATAGAAGATCCGAAGTTGCCCAGTGCATCAGCCTCACTATTTTGATCTCGAGGTACGTGTTGCAGAGTCCATTCCTTGAATTTGTGTAGGGTTACTTGCAATTTGTCCAAGTACCTTCACATCCGCACCTCTTTTACTTCGAACATTCCGTTGAGTTGACTTACGGCGAGGAGGGAGTCACATTTGGCTTCAATCACTTTGGTCCCGAGGCTCTTAGCCAATTCTAGACTTGCAATCATAGCTTCATACTCGGCTTCATTGTTAGTCAATTTTATAGTTCTAATAGATTGTCTAATTATGCTACCCGCATGTAGCTTTAACACGACACCGAGCTCAAACCCCTTCGCGTTGGAGGCACCATCAGTGGATTGGGTTAGAATCCTCGAATTAGTCCTCGAAGTGAGCATCAATTCCTTTTTGACTTCGGGTATCAAGTCCTATGTAAAGTCGGCCACAAACTCTGCCAAAATTTGAGACTTTATGGCAGTATGGGGTTTGTACTCGATATCGTACCCGCTAATCTCTATGGCCTATTTGGCTAGCCGGCCTGAGAGCTCGGGCTTATACATGCCATTCTTCAGTGGGTAATAGGCCACGACACATATGGGGTGGTACTAAAAGTATGGTTTTAGTTTCCTGGAAGCGCTTAGTAAGGCGAGCACTAACTTTTCTAGGTGAGGATATCTTGTTTCGGCATCACCTAGGGTTCTACTAATGTAGTAAATAGAAAAGTATGTACCTTCTTCCTCTCGGACTAGGACACCACTTACCTCTACCTCAAAAACTGCCAAGTAGAGATACACATGTTTGTCTGTCTTTAGAGTGTGCAACAAATGGGGGCTCGACGGGTATCTCTTGAGTTCTTCCAAAGCTTGATGGCATTCCAAAGTCCAAAAAATTGTTTCTTTTTCTTCAATAGTGAGAAGAATCGATGGCTCTTATATGGAGATCTCGAGATGAATTGGCCTAATGCGGCTATCCGCCTACCTAGTCTTTGAACCTCCTTGACGTTGTCGACTACGGTGATGTCCTCTATGGCATTTATTTTGTCGGGGTTGATCTCTATCCCTCTATTAGATACCATGAACCCCAAAAACTTTCTTGACTCGACCCCAAATACACATCTCTCCGGGTTTAGCTTCATGCTGTACTTCCTCAATATGTCGAAGATTTCCTACAAATATTTCAAATTCTCTTCTGCTCACAGGGACTTGACCAACATATTGCCAATATAAAATTCTATTGATTTTCCTATTTGTTCTTCGAACATCCAGTTTACTAGGCTTTGGTATGTGACACCAGTGTTTTTTAATTTGAACGGCATTATGTAATACCAGTAGGTGCCAAAGTTTTTTATGAAAGAAATCTTTTCTTGATCGTCCCAGTCCATCCTAATTTGGTTGTACCCGGAGTAGGCATCGAGAAAACTGAGTATCTGGTGTCCGGCCATAGCCTCAATCATTCGAGCGATGTTAGGCAAAGGGAAAGAATCATTTGTACATGCCTTGTTTAGATCCTTATAATTTACACACATCCTTAGTTTATTTCCTTTTTTAATTTACACACAATCTGGGTATTTAATTTTTCGGATGGAACCTATTATTAGAAGTTTGGATAGCTCATTCTTGATGAACGTGTGTTTGATCTCGGAATGTGGCCTTCTATTTTGCTTGACCGGATGGAACTTCGGATCCAAACTTAATTTGTGAGTGGTTACCTCCGGTGGGATCCCTATCATGTCAAGATGGGACCATGCAAAACAATTTGCATTAGATTTAAGAAAATTAATAAGTTTTTTCCTAAGCTCGGGAGTTTACCCCGTGGCCAGATTTACCTTTCGATCTGGTAGATGCTCGATTAATATAACTTGATCCAAATCCTCAATCGTTGATTGGGTGGCGTCGGTGCCATCGAGCGCTATGAATGATCTCGCAACAACGTAATAGTCCTCATCATCCGCTCCTTGTTCTTCCTGTTTCTTTGGTTCGGCTGAGGACGGTATCATTGATTGCTATTTAGTTTCTTTTTTTTGGTTGGTTCTGCAGTTTTTGATAATGAGACATCGAGCACCGAGATCACTTTATCGATAACAAACATTTCCCTTGCAGCTGGCTGTTCTCCGTAGACCGTTTTGACTTCCCCCCTCCCCCGGCGTGGGAAATTTCAGCGCTTGGTGTAAGGTCGAAGGCACCGCTCTCATGTTGTGAACCCATGGCCTTCCGAACAAAGTGTTGTACCTTATATCCCCTTCTATCACGTAGAACTTAGTTTCTTGGGTTGTCCTAGTAGTGTTTACCGGCAAAGTTATCTCTCCTTTCGTGGTCTCATATGCCTTGTGGAACCTATTCGATACTCGGACAGCCGGTGCAATTTGATTCTGTAAACCTAGTTGCTCTACGACCTTTGATTTGATGATGTTGGCCGAGTTACTTGGATCAATCAACACATGTTTAACACGAGATTTATTGATACATATAGATAGTCTAGCGCATCGTTGTGAGGTTGTACAATGCCCTCTTTATCTTTATTGCTGAACGAGATATCTCCCTCCGAAGCGTAATCACGGGTGCGTTCATCCCTCATAATATACACTTTAGTATGTTTCATCATTGGCCTCTAGGGGACATCGAATCCCCCAATGATCATGTTATGATGTGCTGAGACTCCTCTTATTCAACCTGTTTGTTGGAACAATAGAGCAACTTCTTCTCTCAACTTCCGGCAATCATCGGCCCTATGACCGTGAGTGTTGTGATACTTACACAACAAATTAAGATCTCTCTAGGCAGGGTCGGACTGCAATGGTCGGAGTCGCTTGGTCTCTTTGATTGCACCCTATGGACGACACAATGCTTGCAGCATCCACATTGAAATTGTACTCTGATAATCCGGTGTTTCCCTACTCCCATGTGACCTGTCAAACTCGCTCTTGCTCATCAGACCCCAGTCACTCGGCCCTCGATTACTTCCCTTGTCATTCCTAGTTGGATGACTCCCGGATTTGTTTCCCTTCCGATTCGTGCTATATAGATGATATCAATCTCGGACTGGCCTTGGCTCTTGATCAATGGCCCTTTTAGATCTATCACCGGTTCTGATGGGGTAAACAAATCTAGAAGGGGCCCCAAGTTGGTTGTCTTCGACCCTGATCTTTGATTGGTACTTATTGTGGATGTCGACCCAAGTTACTGTCGGGTACTCCACCAAATTTTATTTTAGCTATTGAGAGACCACGGAGCTTCAGGGGTTGAGCCCTTGAGTGAATGCCTGAACGACCCAATCATCGGTAATTGGTGGCAGATCCATCTGTTCCTTCTGGAATCTTGACACGAACTCCCTGAGCATATCGTTATCCCTTTGTTTGACTTGAAAAGATCTGACTTTCTGGTCTCGACCTTGATGGCTCCAGCATGGGCCTTTACAAAAGCATCTGCAAGCATAGCAAACGAGTCAATGGAGTTTGGAGTCGAGTCATGATACGATATCATTGCCCCCTTGGACAAAGTTTCCCCAAACTTTTTCAGCAACACTGACTCGATATCGTCATCTTCCAAGTCGTTCCCTTTGATTGTGCATGTGTAAGAGGTTACATGCTTATTTGGATCTGTGGTCCCATTATACTGGGAAATGTCGGGCATATAGAACCTTTTCGGGATCGGCTTCCGTGCCGCGCTCGGGGGGAAGTGCTTCTTGATAAATATTTTGGAGTTCGATTTCTTCAATATTGGAGGTCATCTCGAGATCTGATCGACCCTGGAGTTGTATGTTTTTACCTTCTTGTCATTGGCCTCAATCTCTTTTTCGCCTGACTCCACCTGGCTTCATCCGGTCTCACAACAACTTGTTTGTCTCTCTGAGTATTTTCACAAGATTGTTCGGGATCGACCTTGTTAGGGGCGTAGCTTTGGTTCTGCAGTTGTGCTATTGCCGCTTGTTAATCCTGAAACATTTCGAAAATAAATCGTAGGCTCAACCCATCACCTTCTCATTCGGGCGCTTCTTGAGCCATTGGCGGGGGTCCCCCGTGAATACTATTTTCGGGAACATTTGGCAAATTGATATTGATGGCCACCTGCGAGTTACCATCTACCAGGTCGACGAGTGACACACTATTGGGATCGGCTTGAGACACATCATTATTGGGGCACCACATTATTATTTTCGTCATGATGGCCTGACTCAGCGTCAACATTCAAGTGAGCAGGTTGAGAATTTGACATTTTTAGGCTGGCCTGGATTTAAGATTTCAAAGAACAAGCATAACTTAGGGTGTGTTATGGAGATTTGTACCAAATCACTACTATTATCCTAAGCCCCACGGTGAGCGCCAAACTGTTTACCTCAAAAAATGAGTAAAATTAAATTTGTACGCGGTTTAAAGGATATGTCATTTAATTCAATACTAATAATTAAGAATAACAGACAAATGAATTGAAGACAAAATAAATGATCAAACCAAGTGCAATGTAATGACCAAGCCTAATCTTAGATTGAACAGTGAAAGGCGTCCTCGATTGGACCCTTGGTACAAGCTCGGTCGCGAGTGAAGAAAAGAACAAATGAGTACTACCTTGAACAATAGCTAGAAGATAAAAATAAACTTTTATTCCTTTGAAATGCGTGTTACAATGTGTCAGACTAAAGAAAAATTTCCCTTTTATATAGTAGGAGAATTTCAGTCCTAGTACAAGTCTAAAAAAAGTAAAAAAAAAAAACCTTCTTTTTCCAGTAATTATTGATCGATAATTGATACTGAATAGGATTTGCACCATAATATCCAGTTGAAGGCGAATATTACGGCCCCCTATCTGTCATACATAACTGTTCATCGCTCTCCCGAGGTGCAGAAGCTATATTTGATCCTGGGTACTGTATTGGGAAAAAACTGAATTTATATTAAAAATGATGTGGCATGACACGTGGATTAGTTGAATGGTCAAAGAACAGCAATTGACTAAGAGGCACGGTGAAAACAGCCACGGGAAGAAGAATTTAAATAGGCACGAGACGATGTATAGATACGAGTCTCGTACCAATTTAAATTATTTACAGCCAACGGATTAGAAAGCATTGAAAGCAAGGATCAGATGACAGAAAGGAGTCCAAATTCATTATTAAATGTCTGATACGTTATAAAGTTGGTATTTAATAGGAATGATTGTATAACGGCCTATTTAATGTCATTTATTGCTCATGATTATATCATTAAAGCTGAGGCTTTATTCCTTTACCTAGAATGATCTATAAAAGGAAGAAGTATCATCATTTGTAAGGACACGAAATACTATTGAGAATACACTGAAATACTTATCTATTTACCTTCTACCATTGTTCTCAAAAGTATTTTATTTTTTGTCTCCTGATTATCAGTAACCCGAATTTTTCTTTTAGCTTTGACCAAGGACTCAGATTTTTGGTTAAACAAATTGGTTCCGTTACCGGGAATCTGATAATCTTTCCTTTTTAAGCTATATCTTATCTATTATCGTCACCATGTCAAACAATAACGCCGACAACAACAGTAACAACACATTGGGAAACCATGAGAATCAAATACATCAAAATCAAGATACCATGGTTCCCTCTCCTTTAAATTCACCACGTCAATCTCGTGAAAGCACTCCTGTTACTGAATCCCGTGCTGATCAACAAGAACAATCTGAACATTTTGAAGGAGTTACAACTGAAGCTTTGCAAAAGCTAATCGATGCACAAGTCGGCAAAGCTCTTCAGGCACTTGTTAGTCGATTGCCTGCTGCGCCACCTACACCGACTCCTAATAATAATACATTGGAGAACCCCCGCTCTGGTCTTGATAATTCTGGAAACGGAGCAACCCCCAGTGAACCACAAGAAGGGGGACCAGGTAATTTAAATAATTCATATTTGCAAAATTTAGTACTAACCTTGCAGAAACAGCTGAAGGAACAAAATGAGCGAATAGAACAAATCCCTGGAGTTCCACCTGTAATAAAAGGAGTAGACATGGACAAATATTCACAACAACCATGGAAGCCTAGTGCTGCTCCCCTTCCAATTCCGAAAAAATTCAAAATGCCTGACATCCCGAAATATGATGGTACTACAGACCCACGTGACCACGTGACTGCATTTACAACCGGCGTGAAAGGCAACGACTTGACCAAACAAGAAATTGAATCAGTATTGGTCAAGAAATTTGGAGAAACACTCACCAAGGGTGCATTAACCTGGTATTCTCTTTTATCTGAAAATTCTATTAATTCTTTTGCTGAGCTTGCAGATTCTTTTATTAAAGCATATTCGGGAGCACAAAAAGTTGAGAAAGGGATGGAAGATATTTTCAAAATCAAACAAGGGGATTCGGAGTTGCTTAGAAACTTCGTTGATAGATTCCAATGTGAAAGAATGACTCTACCTCGTGTGCCAGACAATTGGGCTGCTATAGCTTTTGCAAGTAATTTAAATGACAAAAGTTCTGAAGCCACGAGACGACTCAAAGAAAGTCTTCGAGAATTTCCTGCAACCACATGGAATGATGTTTACAACAGGTATAGCACGAAGCTGCGAATCGAAGAAGATACCGTACCTAAGCTCCATCATGAAGAAAAGGGCGGTACCCGAAGGTCAGATTCCAAAAAAAGATCAGGTAAAAACAGGTACGATCCATATATGGGACCCGCAGGAAAGGACCCACGGTCGAAGCAAGATAACCAGCAATACGATCAAAAGTCAAGGAACCGGGATTCTGGCTCTTCTTCAAAGTTCAGGAATGATCGGAATAGACAGGAATCACGTGATGATGACAGGAGTTTAAAGGCACGATTCGGTGGATATAATTTTAACGTCTCTACCTCCGAGCTCGTAGCTGTTTTAAGAAGCATGGGAGATAAGGTACGGTGGCCGAAAGAAATGCGATCAAATCCAAGTAGACGCAATCCGGATCATTGGTGTGAATTTCATAACGATCACGGGCACAAAACTTCAGAATGCAGATTCCTGCAAAGTGACGTAGATCATTTATTGAAGCAAGGATACCTCACTGAGTTATTTAGTGAGAAAGGAAAACAAGCTTATATGAAAAACAGACAAGAACCACCACAACCTCCTTCACCCAAGAGGACAGTGAATGTCATAAGCGGGGGAGAAGATATTCATGGCATAACTTACACAGCTTCCAACAAGGTTTCTAAGATAACAATTACACACGGGAAACGGGTGCGGCAGGTCCTTGACAATGAAAGCATTTCGTTCGATGACGCAGATAACGAAGGAGTGACAACTCCACATAATGATGCACTGGTAATATCTTTACTTGTATATGATACTAATGTAAAGCGAGTTTTGATTGATCCAGGAAGTTCTGTAAATATTATATTACTAAGGGTACTGCGGGAAATGCAAGCTGAAGACAAAATGTTACCCAAGGCGCACACCTTGTCAGGATTCGACAATTCAAGTGTAGTAACAAAAGGTGAGGTAATACTAACAACTTTTGCTATGGGTGTTGTGAAGGAAACTAAATTTCAGGTAGTTGATATGGAAATGGCCTATAATATGATCATGGGAAGGCCATGGATACACGATATGGATGTTGTCCCATCAACCCTGCATCAAGTTATCAAATTCCCATCACCATGGGGAATTTGTCAAATTCGTGGGGATCAGCAGATGGCCAGAAATGTCAATGCTGTAACAAGTACGAGCGCCGCAAATAAAGCAAAATAGCAATTACAGGAAACAGTTGAAAGTAAAAAAGATCAAACTTCAACTGAACAAGAGAAAACAGATTTGGACTCAAGGCCTGACACAATTCAAGAACCTGAAGAGAATGAAAGCATTAAAACGACGATTGAAGAGCTTGATGCAGTGATGTTATTTGATCAACAACCTGAACGGAAGGTTTATATCGGGGCTAATTTAAACACGAACATGCGAGGTATGATAATCGAATTTTTAAAAGCTAACTTAGATTGCTTTGCTTGGTCCCACGCTGATATGACAAGGATACCTCCAAATGTGATGACTCACAAACTCAACGAGGACCCTTCTTTCACACCAATAAAGCAAAAGAAACGGAAACAAGGTGCTTTCAAGAACCAGGTGATTCAGGATGAAGTCCAAAAATTATTAAAAATCGGATCAATCCGTGAGGTAAAATATCCAACTTGGTTAGCTAATACGGTGGTTGTACCTAAGAAAAATGGTAAGTGGCGTGTTTGTGTAGATTATACTGATTTAAATAAAGCATGTCCAAAAGATTCCTTTCCCTTACCACATATAGATCAACTAATTGATGCGACCACAGGTCATGAACTTTTAAGTTTTTTAGATGCATACTCAGGATATAATCAAATCAAAATGGATCCTGGTGATGAAGAAAAAACTTCTTTCATCACAGACAGGGGGACTTATTGTTATAAAGTAATGCCCTTTGGTCTCAAAAATGCTGGGGCAACCTATCAAAGGTTGGTCACCAAAATGTTCCAAGAACATTTAGGGAAAACAATGGAGGTATATATAGACGATATGCTCGTCAAAACCCAGCAATCTCATGATCATATTTCTCATCTATCTATTACTTTTGAAATTTTGCGAAAATTTAATATGAAACTCAACCCAGAAAAATGTGCATTTGGAGTTGCATCAGGTAAGTTTTTGGGTTTTCTTGTTTCTAACCGTGGTATTGAAGTGAATCCTTCTCAGATCAAAGCAATAGAAGAAATCCCGGATATCCTTACTAATAAAAAGGAAGTACAACGATTAACGGGAAGAATTGCAGCTTTGGGGAGATTTATTTCCAAATCCTCAGAAAGGTGTTTTAAGTTTTTCTCTGCACTTAAAAAGCAAGATCATTTTGAATGGAATGAAGATTGTCAGCAAGCCCTTAGAAATTTGAAAACTTATTTGTCAAAACCACCGTTGTTGGCAAAACCGAAGGTAGGGGAAAAACTTCTCATTTATCTGGCCGTATCTGAAGTCGCGGTAAGTGCTGTTTTAGTCCGCGAGGACCAAGGTAAACAATCTCCTATTTATTACGTAAGTAAGTCCTTATTGGAAGCTGAGACACGATACCCACAGCTAGAAAAATTAGCATTAGCTTTGGTCATGGCATCTAGAAAGTTAAGACCTTATTTTCAATGTCATCCCATTGTTGTAGTTACTGCTTTTCCGCTTCGAAATATTTTGCATAAACATGAACTTTCAGGAAGATTAGCAAAATGGGCTATAGAACTAAGTGAATATGAAGTTATTTATCAACCCAGGACCGCTATAAAGTCTCAAGTACTAGCTGATTTCGTGGCTGATTTTAGCCAGGGGATGCATTTTGAAGCAGAAAAAGAATTATTAGTTTTTAATGGTGCGAACTCGGGGACTTGGGTTTTATACACTGACGGTTCATCTAATGTAAAAGGGGCAGGCTTAGGAATAGTCCTCGTACCACCTGCGGGTGAGACCCTTAGACAGGCTATAAAATGTCATTCTATAACTAACAATAAAGCAGAATATGAAGCTGTAATTGCAGGTTTAGAATTGGCACGAGAACTCGGCATAACACAGATTATAATCAAGAGTGATTCTCAACTCGTGGTTAATCAGATGTTGGGGACTTACACAGCCAGAGAGTCACGAATGCAAGAATACCTCGCAAAGGTACGGGAGTTAATAAAGCAATTCCAAACTTGGAAAGTAGTGCAAGTCCCAAGAGATGAGAATGCAGAGGCAGATGCTTTAGCAAACCTTGCATCCGCAGCAGACGTGGCAAACAATACAGATGCTTCAGTCATACATCTATTTCATTCCGTTCTCGAACCTGACAAAAACGAGGTAAATTTTAATCATCTAACATGGGATTGGAGAAATGAAATTGTTGCCTTTTTACAGCACGGAACCGTGCCTAATGACAAAAGAAAGGCTTACGCGCTTCGCAAAAAAGCTGCACGATATTGTTTATATCAAGGTAATCTTTATCGAAAGATGTTCGGCGGACCACTAGCAAGGTGTCTCGGCCCTTCTCAAACCGAATATGTCATGAGAGAAGTACATGAAGGACATTGTGGGAATCACGTAGGAGGACGGTCACTGGTAAGAACGTTAATTCGCACAGGATATTATTGGCCTAAGATGGAAGAAGAGGCAACCAGTTTCGTGTCCAAATGTGATAAATGTCAAAGGTACGGCAATAATATGCACAGACCAGCTGAGTTACTACATACTGTTTTAGCCCCTTGGCCCTTTATGAAATGGGGAATGGATATCGTAGGTCCACTTCCACAAGCAAAAGGTCAGGTAAAATTTCTACTCGTACTTACAGATTATTTCACTAAATGGGTAGAAGCAGGGGCATTTAAACAGGTACGAGAAAAAGAAGTTAAAGACTTCATATGGTGCAATATAATATGCCGCTTTGGAGTACCAAAGGAGATCGTATATGACAATGGACCACAATTCATTGGAGCACAAGTTACAGAATTTTTTCAAAGTTGGCAGATCAAAAGAATAACATCTACGCCATACCATCCAGTGGGGAATGGACAAGCGGAATCAACTAACAAAGTTATTATCAATAACTTGAAAAAGAGGTTACAAGATTCAAAAGGTAATTGGCCTGAGGTGTTACCCGGAGTACTATGGGCTTATCGTACAACGACCAAAACAGGCACTGGAGAAACACCATTTTCGATGGTTTATGGTACGGAAGCCTTAATACCAGTTGAAATAGGTGAGCCAAGCACACGGTACGATCAGGCAACGGAGGAATCCAATAATGAAGAGATGCGGGTTAGCCTAGATTTACTTGAAGGAAGAAGAGAAGCTGCTTTGATAAGGATGGCAGCACAAAAGCAAGTAATAGAACGATATTACAACAGGAAAGCACGCCTCAGATTTTTCAAAATTGGGGACTTCAGGCTTAAAAAGGTTTTCCAATCTACAAAAGCTGTTAACTCAGGAAAGCTAAGTCCAACATGGGAAGGACCATACAAAGTTCGTGGCATTGCGGGAAAAGGAGCATACCAGTTGGAAACAATGGATGGTAAAGTTTTACCCTCACATTGGAATGTTGTCCACTTAAAAAGATATTACTTTTAAGAAAGTACCTACGGTAAGGTATCATCATGTAAAAATTCTTCTCTTGGTTTATTAATATTTTACTAACGATTTTAGATGCTAGGCAAATATCCTAACTCGTGCCAAATGATGAGTCACAACCTGCAAGGCAAAATGGAGTATGCTTAAATTCCTAGCCCAGGGTTACAATTAATCTGATGGAAATACACACGAGTTAAGCAGTCTTCATCTATAATCACACCGTTGAGTCCCGTATATCTTTTTGTTTCAGGAAAATGGCCAAAGTAAAAGAAATAAACAAGTGCTCGAGGCTTCATACTTCACCGCTCAAACACTTGGGGGACTACATATTATACACAGATAGGTGCAAAGAAACAGATACGAGTATCGAATAAAAATCGGCCACAAAGAAGCAAGTGTTGAGAAGAAGTTACGAAGTCTTCAGCATTCATGAGAACAAC
The DNA here is from genome assembly GCF_000715075.1 of Nicotiana tabacum. Classification (NCBI taxonomy): domain Eukaryota; kingdom Viridiplantae; phylum Streptophyta; class Magnoliopsida; order Solanales; family Solanaceae; genus Nicotiana; species Nicotiana tabacum. The sequence continues at coordinate 30,136,286 of NC_134090.1, read as the reverse complement.
AAAGTCATCTCTCAAACTCATAAGCAAAGTCACCTCTCAAACCCTTCTTAACATATAAAGATAGGGTCATGACTATGTACTGAAACAGGTTATAAAAAAAACCTTGTTTAGTTTATGTTATTTACAAATCTGTTACAAGAAAAACAGTTACGAGAAAAGTTGTAGATGTATTGTAATACATGTAACAGTCAAACACTTGTTAAAAGTTTATGAATGAAAACTTGCCAAAGTTGTTTCATACAAAACGTGTGTTTTCCTATTACTTTCATCGTATTTTAACACCATTATGAAGTTGAGACGTCTTCTTCATTAAATGTCGATAAAATAAAAGGGCCCTATTTTATAAGACTCATGTCAATAAGTCATGGGAAGAATCATAAAGCATTTTCAAAGGATAAAAATGTTAAACTATTCCATAAGTCCTAAATAAGTAAAGAAGAGGCAAGAGTAGAATACATTGAAGTACTAATAAAACTTCTTGATATAATTAAAAAGACTAAGTAGAAACTTAGTCAATAAAAGTTTATACAAGTGCCCCATTATGATAACTGGGGACCTTTACCAAAAAATCCTTTAAAAAAACTAAGGGATAAAACCATCATTCAATTGAGGGGGTTGTCACGGAAGCTTCAACTTCCACAGACTGGGTTGTAGAAGTTTCACCCTCTGAAGCTGGAATAGCAACATTTTCAGGAACTTCAAGGGCAGGAGAAGGAGTATCAGTAGACTGTTGGCTTTTCTCGATGGTATCTATGACTTTGGCCAGTTCAGACTGCAAGTCAAAACCCTCTTGAGCAGCTTCCGTCAAAGCATCACGACGAGAATTCAGAAAAGCCCAACTCACTTCTATGTTAAAGTTTTCCTCTAGAAGTCCATATTCCTTTTCCCACATAGCAAGATCGTTTTTTAAAATTTGATTTTCAGCTAAATGGGAATCAAGGGAAGCTTCAAGAGAAGCATGAGAACTCTTCAAGGCTTGAATCTCGTCAGAAGAAGTCTGTAAGTCAGCCTGAGCTTGAGTCAAGCTTTGCACTAACTCTCCTGCATATTCTTCCTTTTTAGCCAAAAGTGCCTTCAGCTCTCTAACTTGTTCACTAGCTCTGGATAATTGTTCTGACAAAGAGCATTCCAAAAGCTCTTTGTCTCTTTTCAATTGGCTTGAAGAGGCTTTGACTGTTTCCAGTTCAGAAGTTAAACCACGGTTTTGCTGCTCTAGGAGGTTTTATCTTCTTGCAACTCTTCTATAGTCCCTTGAGCATTTTCGAACTGTTCCTTCCAGTTGGTTGCTTCAAGTTGGGCTCCCCTAGCTATTTCCTCAGCCTCGTGGACAGACTTTTCAGACTCACGAGCTTTTCTTTCCAGTAAGGAAATTCTTCTCATTAATTCCGTGCTAATAAGGTTAGCCTACAGAGGTAAGTCATGGAAATGAGAAATTGAAGATAATTTTAAAAAAAAAAGGAAAAAAACTTGTCGGTAGAAATACCTTCAAAGTAGAATGAACTACGTCGTTCATCAAAGTTAAGCAGCTATGGCTCTCCATCTTCTTCTTCTCGATATCTCCAATGAGAGGTTCGAGCCAAACATCGGCTCTGCCGGTCTTCCTCAGGAGGCTATGATTGGCAGGAACCTCAATGATTATTCGTCTCCTGGCCCTTGGCCTGGTAATTAGGGAGGTGCCCTCCTCTTCTTCTTCAGAACTTTCCTTTGTAGCTTTTCTTTTAGGCAGCAAGGCTCGAGCCTTATCTAAATCCAGAGCAGCATTCGCAGACATGCGAATGGCCATAGATACTTCAGCTGTCATTCCTCTAATGCCAAATCCTGATTAAAGAATGGATATACATGATTAAAGTTGAGGAAAAAGTGCTTAACATGTAAAATTAAAAAAAAAATTAAAAAAAGGGGGGAATACCATGTGTTTTGACTTTCCAGCCATGTAAAGAAGAAATTGATTTCCAAGTTCTCTGCTCCCTAGTAGCAATCTTCAAAAGTGAGTCTACCCAACCACGAAAGTTGGGGATATGTTCCACATCTCCCATGGTTGCTATAAAAAACCAAGAAGGGACGAGGTTAAAAACAACATTCTTTTGAAATTCTCAAAAGTAGGTACGGTAAACAAGAGGAAACTTACGTTCAAAATTCCACTTCTTAGGAAAGGGAATATTTGTTTCGCCAATCAAATCCATTGTACGGACAACAACGTAACGGATATACCATCCACGATCTCTGTCATCCTCAGGGTTTACCAAAACTTTTTTGCTCCTTGCAGTTAAGGTGAAAACCCCATGGCGTATTAAGTTGGGATGGTATAGATGAATGAGATGAGAAAAGGTGAAATTGACATTGGCCTTGGATGATAAATATCTCAAACAAGCCACTGTTCTCCACACCAATGGACCAATTTGGGCCAAACAAATGGTAAAGAAACGACAAAAATCGAGAATAACTGGGTCAATCGGAGGATTAAAACCTAAAGTGAAGGGGTAAGTGTAAACAAAAGAATACTCATTTCTAAAAGAGGAAATTCTTTGATTTGGGGAAGGAATTGACATTCGAAGACTATCCTTCCAATTACAATCTTTTCTTATGGTGGGGATTGTAAGCTCGGTTACTAATGTTGGGTAAGTATTGGCTCTTTCTAAATTTTTAATTTGTTTTTGAAGAGACGTTTTGTCACTTTCAAAAGACATATCGCCGGGAACTATATCATCAACTGAGGGTTCTTGAGAAGTATCAAGAATTTCCCTACTTTTAGAAGAAGGGGTTTTTGGGATAAAACTCCTTGAAGAAGAACCAGATGAACCGCCTCGCGTAGATTCTAACCCTGTTCGAGGCCTACTTCCTCCTCCTCTTCTGTGTCTAACAGGGGCGTTGGGGAACTGATCTAGAATTGGAACTTTTTTATGGTTAGGGTTTGAAGAAGACATTGTTAAGAAGAAAGTATGTGCTGAAAATTTGTGAAGAAGACAAAGGAAGACAAAGTATGTGTAAAATGGGAACCGTCAACTTTTAAAGTATAATGATGAAAAACCTATAATAAAGGCAGCGATCACTTCGTAAATAGTGAGATTGAAGAAGCCTCGAAGAAGGGTATGAATAGCAGAATCAATCATAAAATGACACATGGACAGAACATTAAATGGAAAAGACTGCTGAGACGTTAGTACTGTCATGAGCATTAATTGTGGCAAAAGTTCTTTTTACATGAAGATCCACTTCCCAATTATTTAATTGATAAAAAAATGGAAAGTGGGGGGACTATCTGTATTGGGAAAAAACTGAATTTATATTAAAAATGATGTGACATGACACGTGGATTAGTTGAATGGTCAAAGAACAGCAATTGACTAAGAGGCAAAGTGAAAACAGCCACGGGAAGAAGAATTTAAATAGGCACGAGACGATGTATAGATACGAGTCTCGTACCAATTTAAATTATTTACAGCCAACGGATTAGAAGGCATTGAAAGCAAGGATCAGATGACAGAAAGGAGTCCAAATTCATTATTAAATGTCTGATACGTTATAAAGTTGGTATTTAATAGGAATGATTGTATAACGGCCTATTTAATGTCATTTATTGCTCATGATTATATCATTAAAGCTGAGGCTTTATTCCTTTACCTAGAATGATCTATAAAAGGAAGAAGTATCATCATTTGTAAGGACACGAAATACTATTGAGAATACACTAAAATACTTATCTATTTACCTTCTACCATTGTTCTTAAAAGTATTTTATTTTTTGTCTCCTGATTATCAGTAACCCGATTTTTTCTTTTAGCTTTGACCAAGGACTCAGATTTTTGGTTAAACAGGTACGTCGTTTTACCATGTCTGATCTCAGATACATCGTTCATTCTTCCCTGGCCTCGATATGAGGGGTTCCTGGACACGATTATAATCACGTCGATCTGTGCTTCCCCTTTGTTCTCTCATCAGAGAATTGGAGAAAACTTTGCCCCCGATTTTACCCATACACACTTGTACCTTTTGTAGTTTAAGATTGCGGTCATTAGAACTCGAAAATGAGTGAATGACCTTGATTCACTGGCATTTTACATTATATCAAGGAGATTAATTTGCAAATATCTCGAGACTATTGGTCCAGAGTTTCGTTAACTGTGTTTAATTTTTATTAATTAGATCATAATATTGGAAATGTTTTCAAAAATATCACCACCATATATATATGTGTGTGTGTGTTTAGTGTATGTGTGTTGCACGTGTATTTCGCATCAATCAATATAAAATATACTATTAAAAAGTAAAGTGTTGCATACATTTAAGCAATAGCTCAATTTAGTATCTTCTAAACATGCAAAGATGATGAATTTAATTAAATTAATTATATAATATTTGTAATTATAAATATTTTATTATACTTATGAAATATAAATATGTTATGTTGTTGTATCTCGCCTAATATATCTTTAGAATACAAGTAATACAAATTTGGACTACCAGTTTGACCAATGACACTAATAGTTTGTTTGGCCAAACTTTTAAAATCAGCTTATTTTGAAAAATATTTTTCGCAAAAGTGCTTTTAAAAAAAGTAATTTTTGTGAGAAGCAACTTCTGTTTGGCTAATTAACTTAAAAAAATATTTTTGAGCAGTAATTAGTGTTTAGCTAAACTTTTAGAAAAAACTTTAAGTGTATTTTTCTTTGTCACGACCTAATTTCTCCTCCGTTGCGTTTCGTGATGTCACCTAGTCTTAAGGACTAGGTAAGCCTAATATTTACAGAAGAACAATAATAATAAATGACATCATAAAATTCTTCTGGAATGAATCCTTTATGTAGTGAACATATTCCCAAAACTCGGTAGTATAAGTCATAAGCTCTACTGAGTTAACTACCACTTCTATATAAACTGTTTGGAAAAGAGTGAATACAAGTAAGAAGGTGACTCCGAAGCCTGCAAACGCAGCAACAGGTTTACCTTGAGTCTCCTCAGCAATGATCCGCATAGCTACTAACGATCAATACCTGGAATCTGCACAATAAAAATGTGCAGAAGAGTAGCATGAGTACACCACGGCGGTGCCCAGTAAGTATCAAAACTAAGCTCGGTGGAGTAGTGACGAGAAAAGTCAAGACACCTACCAGTCTAATAAATTGTACAAATATAACCATAGGAACAACGGAACATGATGTATATATAAAGACTACACGATATGGCTAACAATAGATCAATCACAATAAGGAAAGAAAATAGCAATTAATAGCGAAAATACCAAGATAATGACATAGAAGAGCGAGCGAAATCACAAACCCAAATCCTATCACAAATGCAGTAAAGGTAAGCAATAACTCAGGACCTATGACAGTGTTCCACCAAGTCTTAGCCAACAAACTCCACGAAGTACCGAATCTCGGTCAAACTTACAGCTCACGGGTCCCAATACCTAAACCCTAACACTTGGCATCCTGTGCCCCCATCACACCTCATGGTCACGCTGACAACTCACTTGCTAACTAGAGCTACTCTCACATATATGACAAGTAAATGAGAGTGTACATCTATACTCAGCAATATCAGGAGAACTTCATATCCAATGGGAGTGTTCAACTACGTGTATGCTTGTGCAAGTGCTCTAACAAAGTTCCTACCAGCTAATAAGCATAAGGAAAAGAACGGACAACATGTAAGATGTTTTCTCACAACTTCCACGAGATAAAACTCATACAGGTAAGCGTACTACAGCACAATATCAAACAGTAAGAATTCCCCCAAGCCATCACAAATCATCACAATCAATCCCTGACATAGCCCACCTTGTCTCGCCACGTGTGTAAATAATAACATAATAAGTGCTCGCCTTGTTTCGCCACACGTGCATCATAATGTTCCCACCTTGTCTCGCCACATGCGCAAACCACATATAAGCATATATACATATCCCGCCTTGTCACGTCACATGTGTAATATATCAATAGTAGTAATAGCACGACAGAAACCTCGTGCAACCCGAAAACAACAACCGCATGCCAGAGACCTCGTGCAACCCCATAACAACAGCCGCACGGCAGAAACCTCGTGTACTAAAACAACCAGCACAACAACAATAATGACAGTAATACAAAATACAGCAAGCGAATCCACTTCAAACTTTAAATCACAAGGAAACGGTAACCAGTTTACAAGGAATAACCACAGTAAGAAAATGAAAAGCATAAAGGGAACAGTTCAACGAAAAGGAAAACTAACATGTAATAACGATCCCACAATATACAAGTCAATAACAAGGAAATCAACCCGAGTCCAGTAGTTCCAAATAAAGGCAAGTCAACAAAGATATAGGTTATCTAAACTCCTTTTATGGTTGGGAAGTTACGAGAATATTCGACAATTCAATTAAGGAAAGGTGATCTTAGCTTCATTCAAGACTAGACAATTATTGGAGGGATGATAATAAATCTCAATAACACAGGCAGTTATGAAAAGGTAGCATGACAATAAGAGAGATGAAATTATTCAGTTAAATCAAATAAGATGATAATTAGGCAATAAGAGTGAAACATGAAACAATTAATTCCAATTAAGCATGTAGAGATGAAACTAATAAGTAGGAACTCAGTCATATCAAGAATAACTCCATACATAGTGAATATAAGAACCTAAGAATCCTAAAAGTCCAATTCCCACAAATAAGTCTGAGTACGCACTCGTCACCTCGCGAACACGAGCTACAATCAACACAGAAGACTCAAATCCTAAGAGGAAGTCCCCCACATAAGTTAGGCAAGATACTTACCTCAACAACGACAACCCAATACTCAAAAAATGCACTTCTCGTGTGAAAAGACCTCCGGACGGCTCAAATCTAACCAAATTAACTTGAAAGCACAAACAAATTACATAAGAAACTATTTTGGATCATAAAATCTCAACTTTTAACAAAATCTAAAAACCGGTCCAAAAGTCGATCCCCAGGCCCGCACATCGGAACCCGACAAATTTTATAAAATCGGAATACCCTTCCCAATATGAGTTCAACCATACAAAAATTATCAAATTTCGACACCATTTGGTCTCTCAAATCATGATTTTTTATTTTAAGAATTTTCTTCAAAAACCCACATTTCCCTCAACCCAAAACACAAATTAAAAGATAAAAATGAAGATAGATTCATGTGATATGTTAGATTCTAGGTGAAGAACACTTACCCAATCAATTTTCTTGAAAAACCCCAAAAGAAGCTCCCAAATCCGAAGTTTAAAACTCAAAATATGAAGAAAATGGCCAACTCTCGATTTATATGATTCTGCTAGGAATTTCGCATATGCGGACAATTAACCGCATCAGCGGCATCGTAGAAGTGATGACAGGAGCGCAGAAGTGGGGCTCCTTCGCAAATGTGATGCATCAACCGTAGAAGCGGTTAGGCACCCCCGTTCCAGCACTCGCAGAAGTGAGCTAACTTCCAGGCCTCAAAGATCGCAGATGCGATCAAACTCACGCGCGGAACCGCAACTGCACTCCAAGGTCGCAGGTGCAAAAACACCAGAAATTAGACATGCTCAAAACTATGCAAAACATTTGAAACTTGTCTGAATCACACCCGAGGCCCCCGGGACCCCATCTAAACACACAAAAAGGTTTTATAACCTAAAACAGACTCGCTCGAGGTCCCAAATAATATCAAACAACACCATAAATACACATCGCGCCAAGAATCAAACTATGAACTTCCAAATCTTCCAACTTTGAAAACTCATGTCGAAACCAATCAATTCAACTCGGAATGACGTCAAATTTTGCAGACAAGTCCAAGATGACATAACGGAGCTGAACCAACTATCGGAATCGCATTTTGTTCCCGATATCACAAAAGTCAATTATGGGTCAAACTTCTCCATTTTCTACACTTCAACTTTTCCAACTTTCACCGAAACGCCTTAATTTACCCTACGGACCTCCAAATTCGAATTCGGACGCACGCCTAAGATCCAAATCACAATAAGAAGTTGTTGAAATCACCCGAAACCCATTCTGGAGCACTTTACTCAAAAAGTTCAATTCCGGTCAAATTTTCACCGCTTAAGCTTCCAAAACTAGATTCCTTCTTCCAATTTGACTCTAAATCATCTGGTAACTGAATTCAACCATGCACGCAAGTCGATAAATGTAATATGAAGCTTCTAAAGAGCTTATGCCACTGAACGGAGCTTAAATTCTCAAAATGACCGCCTGGGTCGTTACATCCTCCCCCTCTTAAAATCAACGTTCGTCCTCGAACGTGCCAAGATTCGCCTCGAAGTCCTCAAGCCACTGAGTGCATACTTCCAACATACACTCGCGGGTGATTCCACGTCACCCCAATCCACATAAACCTGTCGACACCATCTCAACTGAAATTTAACCTTTCTAACAATACCCAATAAGCCTTAGAGCCAGAATTCTCACCTTCCATCCATTTCCCAAAAGACTCGATCCTAAATCCACGTCCGATATCAGTCTCAACCAGCTGCTTCAACTCATGCCAATACCCATAGAGTACAACCACACAACATGTCACATCACACCTAGGCCCATAGTAACATTTCTAATCACAATATCTGCCCGAAATCAATTCTTGCACCTGCCACTAACCTCATATTCAATAGAAATCCGTTTCGAACCTGAACAACACTGACAATGATACAAAAGCTACGAAAACCTCATAAATAACACCCGAATCAACAAGTCAACACTAACACCACTGGGCACACACCCTACAAGCTATAACTCAAGAAGCACAGAACAAAAATGACTAAATATGTAAAGAGAAACACATAAGAGAAATACCAAATAAGCCCAACAGGCACAACTCTCTATCAATACTAACCTACGAAACAATATAACAAGAAAAAGATTAAAGCATATGAACAAATCACATGTCACGACCCAATTTCCCCTCCGTTCGGTTTCGTGACGGTACCTAGTCTTAAGGACTAGGTAAGCCTAATATTTACGGAAGAACAACAATAAAAATAATAATAATAAAAATAACATCATAAAATTCTTCTGGAATGAATCCTTTATACATTGAACATATTTCCAAACCCAGTAGTACAAGTCATAAGCTCTACAGAGTTAACTACCACTTCTATATAAACTGTTTGGAAAAGAGTGAAAACAGTTGAATACAAATAAGAAGGTGCCTCCGAAACCTGCGAACGTAGCAGCATGTTTACCTTGAGTCTCCTCAGCAATGACCCGCACAGCTACTAACGATCGATACCTAGGATCTGCACAACAAAAATGTGCTTAAGAGTAGCATAATCACACTATGGCGGTGCCCAGTAAGTATCAAGACTAACCTGGGTGGAGTAGTGACGAGGAACAGCCAAGACACCTACCGGTCTAATAAACTATACAAGTATAAGCATATGAGCAACAGAACATGATGTATATGTAAAGACTACACGATATGGCTAACAATACATCAATCACAATAAGGGAAGAAAACAGCAAGTAACAGCGGAAATACCATAATAATGACATAGAAGAACGAGTGAAAAACACAAACCCAAATCCTAAATCACAAATATAGTAAAGGTAAGCAATAGCTCAGGACCTACAATAGTATTCACACCAGGTCTTAGCCGACAAACTCCACGAAGTACCGAACCTCGGACAAACTTACAGCTCACGGGTCTCAATACATGAACCCTAACACTTGGCATCATGTGCCTCCATCACACCTCATGGTCATGCTGACAACTCACTTGCTAACTAGAGCCACTCTCACATATATGACAAGTAAATGAGGGTGTACATCTGTACTCAGCAATATCAGGAGAACTTCATATCCAATAGGAGTGTTCAACTACGTGTATGCTTGTGCAAGTGCTCTAACATAGTTCCTACCAGCTAATAAGCATAAGGAAAAGAACGGACAGCACGTAAGATGTTTTCTCACAACTTCCATGAGATAAAAACTCATATAGGTAAGCGTACCACAACACAATATCAAATAGCAAGAATGCCCATAGGACATCACAAATCATCACAATCAATCCCTGACCTACCCCACCTTGTCTCGCCACGTGTGCAAATAATAACATAATAAGTTCCCGCCTTGTTTCGCCACACATGCATCATAATGTTCCCACCTTGTCTCACCACATGCGCAACCCACATATATACATCCCGCCTTGTCACGCCGCATGTGTCAATATCTGTGTATAATAGTAGCATGGTAGAAACCTCGTGCACCCCCAATAACAACAACCGCACAGCAGAAACCTCGTGCATTACAATAACAACAACCACCACACAACAAAAACCTCGTGCCTTACAATAACAAGTACAATGTCAACAATGGCAACAAATACAAGAGGCGGCAAGTAAATCAACTCAAGAACTGTAAATCACAAGGAAACGATAGAACTAGTTCACAAGGAATAGCCACAGAAAATAATACTGGCATAAAGGGGATAATTCAACAAGGGAAGACTAACATGTAGCAATGAACCCACAACATACGAGTCACGAACAAGTAAATCAACACGAGTCAAGTAATCCCAAATAAAAGCAAGTCAACAAAGATATTGATTATCTAAACTCCTTTTAAGATTGGACAATTTCAAAGATATTCGACAATTCGATTAAGAAGAGAAGATTTTTGCTTCACTTAAGACTAAACAATTATTCTCAATAAGACAAGCAGCTATGAAGAGATATCATGACAATAGGAGATGTGAAATCCGTCAATTAAATCAAATAGGAGTCAATTATGCAGTAAGAGTGACTCATGAAGCAATTAATTCTAATTAAGCATGTGGAGATGGAACTAGTAAATAGGAAACTCAGTCATGTCAAAAACACATTCATACACAGTGAATATAAAGACCTAAGAATCTTAAAGGACCAACTTTCCGCAAATAAGCCTGAGCACGCACTCGTCACCTCGCGTACACGGACTACAATCAACAAAGAAGACTCAAATTCTAAGGTTAAATCCCCCACACAAGGTTAGGCAAGATACTTACCTTAACGGAGTTAGGTCGATATTCCAAAATAGTATCCTCACATGAATTAACCTCCGGACAACTCCAATATTTCTTGAGCTTTCCTTACCTTACTACAATATTCCGGAAATTCTAGCAACTTCAATCTATTTAGAAACATAACAAAAGTGAACCATAATTAGGAAGATATTCGTGGGTTCACCTCATTGAGGAATTTCATCAAACACTATGTGTGCACATTTGACTATATCTCTTTACCATAGAATAAGTTCATCCAACCACCACAATTTACCAACAATTTATCCCACCATTATTCTTTAATAAATTTATACTCCTAACATCACATGTGTGATCAACCATTCACACCAAACCAACAAAAATTCCATCAAATAATAAATTTTCAATCTCTACAATGGGTATTCATCTAAATTGAGAATTTATGGCTTCCAATCACCATACCATGAGTTCCAATACCTGATTCATACTCAAAATTACATAATAACTCCATATATGTAAGTCTAAGGGTGAAAGAATACCTCTTGTAGACCAAATTTTGAAAGACAACTTTTGGGGTGTTCTTGAGATTTTGAAGAAATCCTATAAAATCCAATCAAAACCATGTTGTAACTAGTGATTGAGAAGTGAAATCACCATAAAAATACACTTAAAAACTCACCTTAGATGTGTAATTGGATGCTTTGGCCGGATTGGGGATGGAGAGGATGCCCTAGTCTTGAAAAATGACTTAGCTCCTCTCCTTTCCTGTCATTAGGGGTATTTAGAGGTCTGGTACATGCGCGACCATGCTCAGGCCACTCTCACAAGGCATAATACTTTCAAATATGTGCAGTCGCACTCAGGTCGCACTCAGGCCGCGCTCCGGCCATGCATCGAACACAGGTTCGGTAAAATGGTCATAACGTTCTGTATACACCTCCAAATGACGAACGGTTTGATGTGTTGGAAACTAGACTCAAAGAGCTTTAATTTGATAGGTTTTGAATCACACAACTTCTTATATACATGTAGATATGCTCGTCCTAAGTGAGGTTTGTGCGTACTCATTTGCAACTTTAGTCTATTATGAAAATTTCCAACTTGACTTAGACTTAGGACACTCCTTAAACCCCATATCACTTATAATACGCCTCGTAAACTTGCTATCATATCCAATTGGTATCCATCATGGTAATAGACCTCTTCCACATATAAAATAATATAATTAGAATACGTCAACTTTCTTATTTTGCCAAAATGCATTGAATTGTCCTATGGACTTCCAAATTCAAATTCGGACATATGTCCAAGCCCGAAATCACCATACGAAGCTTTTGACATCATTAACATTCCATTTCGGGGTCGTTCGCTCAAAAGTCAACTCTCTGATCAACTCTTTCCATTTGAGATCCAAAAATAAGATTTTGTTTTTCTTTAAATTTAACTCTGAATCTTACGAAAACCAAACTCGACCACACATGCGAGTCATGATGCATATTACGAAGCTTCTCAAGGTCTTAAGCTGCTTGACAGAATGCTAATTCTTAGAACGACAAGTCGGGTCGTTACATCACAAGGACCTCATATTGATATAACTTCCTCCGCGGTACACAACCCGGCTCAAACACATCAAATCACATGAAATCGTGAGGGTCCCGCCCTCAACTCTGAATCACAAGTAGGATATACATCAAAACGACTGGGATCTTTTACTAGATCAATTCTATCAACAAAGGTTTACAACACGTACTGGCTCCCACACTAGTGGAGCATAAAAATCATAGCTTGTAACCAAAAATACTCAAAAATCACATCAAGCCTACCATAATGGACAATAGGAATTTACGACTAGTGTCATAACTCTCAACACTAAATAAATCAAACGATAGACACAGGCTATCACTCATAGAACCTCCCAACAGTGTAACACATAAACAGAGTGTTAATCATGAAACACACCCATAAGTGGAGCAACAAATAGGGGAAATCACCCCGATAAGCAGAACTGTAATGATACACGGATGGTGCTCCTATATAACTAACCAAAATCATACCTGAATGACATCATCTGGCGTAGCGACCTCGAGCCTACTATATGAAACAAATCAACAGGTCGGGCCTCCCCTTCTTGGGTTCCCTCTACTCGCCTGAATACCTCGCGGTGACACATCGGCCCGAAGTCTGGGACAATCTCTCACCATATGGCTAATATCTCCACACTCGAAGCAACCTCGCTGCTGACGTGGCTGTGGGGACTATGCGGTATAGATACTCCCAGACCCATGAACACCTGAATCACTATGCGAAGCCTGAAGCGTGAACAGAACTGGCCGACCCACAAAACCTCTACCATGATGCACCCTACCTCCAAAATAAGGACCAGCAGATCTCCCTATGTCCTCTCTCTCCTGGCCTTGCCTGACCTCTCCCTCCTCTCTCTCTCGAGCCAGCATGCCTTCTACCCTCCTAGCAATACTCACGGTCTGCTGATACAAAATATCTATCTCCAACTCCCGGGCCATGCTAGTCCTGATGTTGGGATGGAGTCCCTCAATAAAACGGCGGACCCTTTCCTGAACAGTAGAAACCAAGGTCGGTGCATATCTAGCCAAATCATTAAATCTGACGACATACTCTAAAACTGACATAGTGCCCTGGCGCAGCTGCTCAAACTCTGCACGCCATGCATCCCGAAGAAACTGAGGTACGAACTTTCTCAGGAACATCTCTGAAAACTAAACCCATGAAAGTGAAACTAACTCGGCCGGGCCGCCCAACTCATATGCCTGCCACCACTGATAAGCCATTCCCCTAAGCTGGAACGTAGTAAAAGCAACCCCACTCAACTCAATAATACCCATAGTGCGGAGAATGCGATGGCACTCATCCAAAAAACCCTGTGTACTCTCTGAATCCAAACTGCTGAATATAGGAGGGTCGTACTTCTTGTACCTCTCAAGCCTAAGCTGCACTTCTTCAGATGTTGCTGCCCTAACTACGGGCTGAACTGGAACCACAGGCCATGCTGTTATGGCGCCTGGAACCTGACCAACATGAACTTGCTGCTCTAGAGTGTGGGCGGCGGGAGTCTTAGTCCCTTTCCCAGTCTGTGAAGTATCTGGTGCAACCGAAATCAACCCCGCCTGAGCCAATGTACCAAACATGCTCAGGAACTATGCTAAAGTCTCCAGAAGTCCGGGGGTAATAGCAGGCGCCTCCGGTACCTGCCCCCCAATTGGAGCTACAGGCGGCTCCTCAACAACTTCTTTGGTAGGTTCTCTAGCTGTGGCACGTACTCCTCGTCGGCCTCTGTCTCTGCCTACAGCGACCCCTGATTCGGGAGTAGCATCATCGATAACTGCAACGCGTGTCCTCACCATCTGTAAGAGAATGGAATGATAATAGTTCAAACACCGAGATCAATAAGCTCGCACGATAGGAATGAAAGAAGTGAGATTGTCCTAATAGTTTTGTAGCCTCTCGAAGATAAGTAGAGACGTCTCTGTACCGATTCGCAAGACACTACTAAACTCGCTTTTGACTCGTAGCACCTATGAACCTAGAGCTCTAATACCAGCTTATCACGACCCAATTTCCCCTCCGTTGGGTTTCGTGACGGCACCTAGTCTTAAGGACTAGGTAAGCCTAATATTTACGGAAGAACAACAATAATCAATGACATTATAAAATTCTTCTAGAATGAATCCTTTATACAGTGAACATATTCCCAAAATCCGGTAGTACAAGTTATAAGCTCTACAGAATTAACTACTACTTCTATATAAACTGTTTGGAAAAGGGTGAAAACAGTTGAATACAAATAAGAAGGTGACTCCAAAGCCTGCGAATGCAGCAACAGGTTAACCTTGAGTCTCCTCAGCAATGATCCACACAGCTACTAACGATCGATACCTGGAATCTTCACAACAAAAATGTTCAGAAGAGTAGCATGAGCACACCACGGCGGTACCCAGTAAGTATCAAGACTAAGCTCGGTGAAGTAGTGACGAGAAATGGTCAAGACACCTGCCGGTCTAATAAAACTGTACAAATATAAGCATAGGAATAACGGAACATGACGTATATATAAAGACTACACGATATGGCTAACAATACATCAATCACAATAAGGAAAGAAAATAGCAAGTAACAGCTGAAATACCATAATAATGACATAGAAGAGCGAGCGAAATCACAAACCCAAATCCTATCACAAATGCAGTAAAGGTAAGCAATAACTCAGGACCTATGACAGTGTTCCATCAATTCTTAGCCAACAAACTCCACGAATTACCGAACCTCGGACAAACTTATAGCTCACAAGTCCCAATACCTGAACCCTAACACTTGGCATCCTGTGCCCCCATCACACCTCATGGTCACGCTGACAACTCACTTGCTAACTAGAGCTACTCTCACATATATGACAAGTAAATGAGGGTGTACATCTATACTCAGTAATATCAAGAGAACTTCATATCCAAAGGGAGTGTTCAACTATGTGTATGCTTGTGCAAGTGCTCTAACAAAATTCCTACCAACTAATAAGCATAAGAAAAATAATGGACAACACGTAAGATATTTTCTCACAACTTCCATGAGATAAAACTCATACATGTAAGCGTACCACAACACAATATCAAACAACAATAATGCCCCCAGGCCATCACAAATCATCACAATCAATCCCTGACACAGCCCACCTTGTCTCGCCACATATGCAAATAATAACTTAATAAGTGCCCACCTTATTTCGCCACACGTGCATCATAATGTTCCCACCTTGTCCCGCCACATGCACAACCCACATATAAGCATATATACATATCCCGCCGTGTCATGCCGCATGTGCAATATATCAATAATAGCACTGTAGAAACCTCGCGCACCAACGCAACCAGCACAACTACAGCAATGACAGTAATACAAAATACAGTGAGTGAATCCACTTCAAACTTTAAATCACAAGGAAACGGTATAACCAGTTCACAAGGAATAACCACAGTAAGGAAATGAAAGGCATAAAGGGAACAGTTCAACGAAAGGGAAAACTAACATGTAGTAACGATCCCACAATATACAAGTCAATAACAAAGAAATCAACCCGAGTCCAGTAGCTCCAAATAAAGGCAAGTCAACAAAGATATAGGTTATCTAAACTCCTTTTAAGTTTGGGAAGTTACGAGAATGTTCGATAATTCAATTGAGGAAAGGTGATCTTAGCTTCATTCAAGATTAGACAGGCAGTTACGAAAAGGTAGCATGACAATAAGAGAGACAAAATTCTTTAGTTAAATCAAATAAGATGACAATTAGGCAATAAGAGTGAATCATGAAATAATTAATTCCAATTAAGCAAGTAGAGATGAAACTAATAAGTAGGAACTCAGTCATATCAAGAATAACTCCATATATAGTGAATATAAGAACCTAAAACCCCTAAAAGGCCAATTCCCCACAAATAAGTCCGAGTACGCACTCGTCACCTCGCGTACACGAACTACAATCACCACAGAAGACTCAAATCCTAAAGGGAATTCCTCCACACAAGGTTAGGCAAGATACTTACCTCAAAGATGACAAACTAATACTCAAAAAATGCACTTCTCCGGTGAAAAGACCTTCGGACGGCTCAAATATAGCCAAATTAACTTCAAAGCACAAACAAAATACATAAGAAACTATTCCGGATCATAAAATCTCAACTTTTAACAAAATCCAAAAAACGGTCCAAAAGTCGACCCCCGGGCCCGCACGTTGGAACCCGACAAATTTTACAAAATCCGAATACCCATCCCAATATTAGTTCAACCATACAAAAGTTATCGAATTCCGACACCATTTGATCCCTCAAATCATGATTTTTATTTTAGGAATTTTCTTCAAAAACCCACATTTCCCTCAACACAAAACACAAATTAAAAGATAAAATGAAGATAGATTCATGGGATATGTTAGATTCTAGGTGAAGAACACTTACCCAATCGATTTGCTTGAAACCCCCCAAAAGAAGCTCCCATTTTCGAAGTTTAAAACTCAAAATTTGAAGAAAATAGCCAACTCTCGAATTATCTGATTCTGCCAAGACTTCCGCATCTGTGGAGGATTAGCCGCATCAGCGGCGCCGCAGAAGTGATGATAGGAGCGAAGAATCGGGGCTCCTTCAGAGATGCGATGCATCAACCGCAAAAGTGGTTACGCACCTGCGTTCCAGCACTCGCAGAAGAGAGCTAGCTTCCAGGCCTCAAAAATCACAAATGCGATTAGGCTCATGCAGAAGCGGAGCCGCACCTGTGCTCCAAGGTCGCAGGTGTGAAAACACCAGAAATCTGACATGCTTAAAACTATGCAAAACATCTGAAACTCGTCTGAATCACGCTCGAGGCCCCCGGGACCCCGTCTAAACACACAAACAAGCTTTATAACCTAAAACGGACTCACTCGAGGTCCCAAATCATATCAAACAATGCCGGAAATACACATCGTGCCAAGAATCGAACTATGAACTTCCAAATCTTCCAACTTTGAAAACTCGTGCCGAAACCAATCAATTCAACTCGGAATGACGCCAAATTTTGCAGACAAGTCCAAGATGACATAACAGAGATTTTCCAACTCTCGGAATCGCATTCCGATCCCGATATCGCAAAAGTCAACTATGGGTCAAACTTCTCCATTTTCTAAACTTCAACTTTTCCAACTTTCATCGAAACGCCTTAATTTCCCCTACGGACCTCCAAATCTGAATCCAGACGCACGCTTAAGACCCAAATCACAATATGAAGCTGTTGAAATCACCCGAAATCCATTCTGGAGCCGTTTACTCAAAAGTTCAATTCCGATCAAATTCTCACCGCTTAAGCTTCCAAAACTAGATTCATTCTTCCAATTTGACTCTACATCATCCGGTAACTGAATTCAACCATGCACTCAAGTCAATAAACGTAATATGAAGCTTCTCAAGACCTTATGTAGCTAAACGTAGCTTAAATTCTCAAAACAACCGGCCGGGTCGTTACATTCTCAAAGGTATTTTTCGAGAAAATACTTTTAGGGAGAAGCTACTTTTTTCTGCTTCTCAAAATTTCTTTTAATTATACTCAAAAGAACTTTTTTACTTCTAAAATCTTAGTGTAATACCTTAACTTTAGAGAAAAAAAAATTTGGCAAACAAAAAAAAATTTAGTCCAAAAAAAAAAAAAGCTTTTGGCCAGAAAGAAGCTTGGCCAATCAGGCAATAAGTATTTATATTACATCAAAATTGTATATAATGGTTATTTCATCAAAATATTATAAATCTTACAACTGGATATAAATAATTTACCTGATTGATTATGCGAGTTATATCCGCAAATATATATTTCTTGAAATTCTAATCTATTAAATAATGCAAATATTCATAAAACTCTAGTCACCGATATAAATATTTTACCTAATTGTTTATCTTGTAGCTGTTCTTTAAACAAATCTTCTAGATCTTCATCCAATCATATTATTAAATAGTTATTATTTTTCTTAATATGTTAAAAACTTGAAAAATTAAATAATAATTAAGATTTTTTGAAAAGGTGATCTAGTGCGCTCCTAATGAAGCTTTCAAAATTAATGGTAACTTTTTGACCGTTGATTTATCATCGAGTCAAACCAAATTATGTAGAAAAATGAAGCTAACTTTTTATAACAAAAGAGTTTAAAAGATTAAAAACTCATTCGACATAAAAAATACATGATATATATATTAGAGAATTACATATTTAAAGATTGATTTTTTTAATTTAGATGAAGGTTTAGTAAATAATATGTATTATGACCATAGATTATAAGTATAATCAGTTTTTCATTTCCATGAAGAATAATTAATAAATTTGATTTAATATTCAAGATTTTAAAATAAATATTTATGTTGGACATAAATTAAAGCTACTTTTTATAACAAAAGAGATTAAAAGTTTAAAACAAGTTCTAATTTTTTTCTCGGGTTGAATCTTGTTCTTAATTTTTTTGTTTAATATTTATAAGTCTATATTGTATATGGTAATAAAAAGAAAATTGTAACCTAGGTATATAGAGTTCGTTCCTTCCAACTTTATCAACACTAAAAGAACGTTAGGGTTTAAAAATAAAGAAACGGTTTTAACGCTCTGAAGGCGCATGTTACGTTAGGTTTACTAACGTGTGCCCAAAGGGAGATGACGAGGAAGAAGAAGCAATCAGCTCTGGTACCGGTACTAGAAACTAGGCAAATAATATCAAAGTCGGGTGTACCCCATGTCTTAGCACCGATTCAATTTGGTCACTGGTTTACAAGAATGGGGAGTGCTCCCACAGTGTTGCAAGTAGGACCTCCACCGAAAACTGCAGAGACCCCGCCGAAAATTGATGCAGGACTATGAACGCATCGAGGAAACTGGCATTCTCTGCAATATCTAGTGGAACTAAGCCTACGATGGCTGAAGTCGTCAAAGGTAATAGAGAGCAAAACATGGGGCTTAAGCTAAATTACTACCCACCGGTGATGAAGGATGTAATTAAAATAGTAAAGCTAAACCCCCAGGAAATAGCTGAGCAAAACCAGAAATGGAGTCGAGCTTTAATTGGGAATGTAATTGTTGGAAATCCTACTTTCAAAGAAATGCTCAAATTTATTTATAGAGTATGGAATTATGTTAGTACACCGCAGGTTTTCCTTCATAACAATGGGTATTTCATTTTTAAATTTAATAATGAGGAGGACAAGGAAGCAATTCTTAAGCAAGGGCCTTATACTTTCAACTATAGACCATTTATCCTAAAGCAGTGGGATCCAGAGTTCCAAATGAATAAGGAACCTACCCAACTTATTCCGATATGGGTGATGTTCCCAAATCTACTAATCCAATTTTGGGCTCCTGGTAATTTGGAGAGAATAACTAGTTGTATAGGGAAGCCTATTTGCATAGACAAATTAACAGCTCAAGAGCAAAGGATTGCATATGCTAGAATACTGATAGAAATAGACATATCTCAACCTCTACCAGAGTCGATCTCTCTTGAGTTACCTGATGGAACACATTACTCACAGAATATTGAGTATGAGTGGAAGCCACTATTCTATCAGGACTGTTTGAAAGTTGGGCATAACACAAGAGATTGCACAAAGCCAGCAGAACACAAGGAGCCTAGATAGGACATTAGAAAGAAACCAAAGAAGAAGGAGTGGATAGCCAAGACTGTTACCATGAATGAAGATCAGAATAAGGAGCAACAGATAGAACAGACTGCTCACAATGAGCAGAATGAGAAACTAACCAAAGAGGATGGACAACAACAGAATAAACAAGTAGACAGGGAAAGAAAATAATGCCAGCTACAACAGTCAAAAATCAAAAGATTGATGAATCGGAGTTGATGCTCAGAAAGAATAAATTTAGTGCATTGAGAATTCATACAGAGGTTACCACTAGCAATGTGGTAAGGGGAACTAATCTAACTAAACAACCCTTTTGGATCATAAAATATTAAAGGGCTGAACAAGCCCTATAAGTAGAAGGAGTTTAAATCCTTTCTGCTTACAAATAAAATGGCTCTATTGGGTTGTCTAGAAACAAAGGTGAAGGCTAGAAGAGCAGAGAAAATAAAAAAGAAAATAGGGGCAGATTGGCAGATTTACAGTGATTATACAAGCTATCAAAATGGTAGAATTTGGGTATGCTGGAAACCACAGTTGCTGGAGGTTGATATACAAAGTTCAGGGCCTCAAACTATTCATTGCAAAGTGAAGGATAAAGGATCTTTATTTGAATGCTATGTCATATTTGTTTATGGTTATAACACTATTGAAGGGAGGAAGGAAATTTGGAGGCAGTTAAATGTAATTAACCATATGATGCTAGACCCTTGGATCATCCTTGGAGATTTTAATACAATATTATCTGTTGCGGATAGGATCAATGGAGCACCAGTCCAATAGAATGAAACACAAGACTTCCAGGACTGTATAGATGAAGTGGGACTAGGGCAACTTAAAAGAAAGGGATGACAGAATTTCTGGTGTAATAAAAGGGATCCTGGAGACAGAATTTACAGTTTAATTGATTGGGCATTTGGAAATGCTCAATGGTTTAACTTGTATAGCAGTATAGAAGTAGTTACTTAAATCTTGGTTGCCCATACCACTCCCCTATACTATTAACTACTACTATTGTTAGACATAAGTTGCCAAAACCATTCAGATTACTCAATGTCTTGCTGAAACAACAATCAGTCAAGGAAATGGTAGAGGATATATGGAAGACCCAAGTTGATGGCTATGCTATGTATGGAGTTTGCAGGAAATTGAAACAAGTGGAACAAGCTGTTAAATAGATGAATCAAGAGATGAACATTCTAGATCTAAAGTTGGAGGCTCTGCAGGCAAAACTAAAAGAAACACAAGATGCATTGGCAACTGATTTGTATAGTACTCAATTGATCACATAAGAGAAAGAAATGCTACTGGAGCTGGAGAAATGGGCTATTATCTAGGAAAGAGTCATTAAACAAAAGTCTAGAGTTGTATGGATCAAACAGGGAGATTCAGATTCCAAGTTTTTTCATGCTCAACTCAAAGCAAGACATGCTAGGAATAATATTGCTACTATCTGTAATAAACATGGAATGTAGTTAACTGACCCAAAGCAGGTGCAACAGGAATTCATAGGGTTTTATCAAGGTTTGATGGTAAACAACACAAAAACTACCTTGTGTAGATACTCACATTGCTAAAGATGGTCCTTGTATACAAAGAGACCAACAATTGCTACTGATTCAACCAGTCACAAAAGAGGATGTTTTACAGGCATTAAGAGAGCTACCAAATGACAAGGCCCTAGGGGTGGATGGGTTTAATGCAGAATTCTTCAAAGAATATTGGTATGTAATAGAAAAGGAGGTGAGTAAGGCTATTGTCCAGTTTTTTGAAACTGGGAAAATGTTAAAGAAAGCAAACTGCACCACACTCACTCTAGTACCAAAGGTAGCTAATCCCACATATGTGAAGGAGTACAAACCCATAGCTTGTTGTACAACTTTGTATAAGTTGATAGCAAGAATTCTAACTGACAAACTCAAACTAGTAGCAGACACAATTGTTGGACATTCACAGTCAGCATTTATAGCAGAAAGGAGTATCCTTGATAATGTAATCATTGCGCATGAGCTAGTAAAAGGTTATATGCAGAAGGGAGTTTCTCCTAGGTGTATGGTAAAAGTTGACATCAGAAAGGCCTATGACTCAGTTGAATGGGATTTTCTTAGAACTATTCTGCTAGAGTTTGGGTTTCCTGGGAAATTTGTTGGGTGGATTATGGAATGTGTGACTATTGTAAGCTATGCTATATTGATAAATGGAGGGATTACTCCAAAGTTTGTGGCAAGGAAGGGATTGAGACAGGGTGATTCCATGTCTCCGTACCTATTTGTGCTGATTATGGAGTACCTCAATAGATCCTTCAAACAGTTACAACACAATCCGGACTTCAATTACCACCCTAGATGCAGTAAGATGGAGCTGGTACATATATGTTTTGTTGATGATTTACTCATGTGCTGCAGGGTTGATAGAGTTTCAATCCAACAAATGATCCAAGCTTTTAATCATTTCTTTGATGTGTTTGGGCTGGAAGCAAACTTGGACAAGAGTTCTCTGTACATTGCTGGAATTTCTCAAGAACTGAAGCAACAGATTTTGAATGAGATGTAGTTTGCACCAGGAGAACTGCCATTCAAATACCTGGGGGTTCCACTTTCTTCTAAGAAGATTACTGTCCGACAATGTATGCCAATTGTGGAGAAGATGTTAGCAAGAATTAGATGCTGGACTACTAAATTTCTATCTTAGAGTGGAAGGGTGTAGCTGATCAAAAGTGTTCTCTTTGAGATGCAAACATACTGGGCTCAGATTTTTGTCTTACCCAAGAAGGTTATTCAACTCATCACAAGTATATGCAGAACCATTCTATGGACCGGAAGTTGTGAAGCATCAAGGAAAGCTCTAGTCTCTTGGGAATCACTGTGTATGCCAAGATTGGCTGGGGGTCTAAAGTTGATAGACTATACTTTGTGGAATAGAGCAGCCATATGCAAACTCTTATGGGCAGTATCTATAAGGAAGGAATCACTATGGGTGCAATGGATATATGGCTATTACATAAAGAACAAGGAGATAGAGTTCATGAAAATACCTACACAAGCTTGATGGCTTGTGGGGAAAATATTTGATGCAAGAAATTGGTTGACAACAGGAACTACAAGGTGGAACTGGGAAAGTGCAGCAAGGGTGATAAGTTCAGCATCAAGACAACTTATTTGTCCTTTCAGCCACAATATCAAAAAGTTCACTGGAAAAATCTTACCATGAAGGCAAGGCAGATCCCTAGAAATCAATTCATTCTATGGCTAGCCATAAGACAAAGGCTTGCAACTGTGGACAGACTAGAGAGATGGGGAATAAATGTTCCAAAAGATTGTGTATTATGCCCCAAGGGAACTACAAAATCACTAGCTCATCTGTTCTTTGAATGTAAATACGCAAGAGATATCTGGAGTTCTTTATTGAAGTGGATGAATGAAAACAGAATCCCTAAAATATGGAATGAGGAGGTATGCTGGATGGCAAAGAGGTGTAGAGGAAGCAGAGCTAAAGGCCAGGTACTGGCATGGCTGTTTGCTGCAACAATTTACCATGTATGGAGTGAAAGGAATGCTAGAAGATTTCAAAATGAAAAGAGAGAGAGTCAACAGAGAATCAAAGAAATCAGCCTCCAACTGCACATTAGAGGACAGAGTTATTAGCAAATGGAAGAAGATACTAGATAGTTTAAATAGTTTTCTTACTAAGCGTAGATAACTTATGAATGTCAACACAAAAGTTAACACTCTTAGATAGAAAGAGATAGAGATGACTAGTTCTTGAGTCCAAATGGGACTAGTGGCTGTAAATATACAATTTTGGTTGAATAAAATTTTTACTTTAACCAAAAAAAACTAAAAGAGGAACAAAATATGGCTACTTGGTTGTAGTTCCGTTGGACACTTAAATCAATGTATAATTATTGTTTTTAAAATTTTAAATGTTAGAAATTCTTACATAATTCGAATAAAAAAATATATTTAACAGACCAAATATTAGTTGATTTAAAGGCCCTAATTCTTTGGGAGATATATTAGAATACACGCTTTGTATACCGTCTGAATAAAATTATTTTTTAAAGAAATTGCATAAATATTATATTAAAAATTATGTTTAAGTTATAAAATAAAAGTTAAAGGAAGATGTATAAGTTTTTAAAATAATAATTGTTGATCTTATTTAGCTAACTCAATAAAGGAATAGACATTCCATTAATCGTATAGAGGGTTCGAATCCCTCTCTTTTTATTGATGACTTGATTTTTTTTTCAACTTTCAAAATACACCACGTCAAGGTGAGTTATATCCCAATTCCCCGCCCCATTGAGAAATAGATCTGACTAATCCTATAGTCCTCAATCTATCTCAGTCAATATATTAAACTTAATTTCATTCCAAGTTTATTGATTCCAGTATAAATAAAGAATTTTTTGATATTTTTATTATACAATTTACGTTTATTTATAATAAGTTTTTCGTCATTAATATATATTTATGAACTCTCTTAATTGTGCAAATAGTTTTTTGAGTTTTGATTGCTATTAAAATTACTGAGTCAAACAAATTAGTATTCTAAACTTTTATTTTGCTCATTTTTTTCATTTCAACATTATTAATTTATAATTGCTAGATCACTATTTTTTCTTTGTTTCTTACTTAGAAATAATATTTAATTTATTTAATAAGTCTATAACATAGATTTTAAGGGGGAAAATCATGATATTAAAAAATTAAAGAATAAAGGTTGATACTTAAAGTTTTGAGATAGGAAGGAGAAATGTGTATCTATTATTCAAAATTGTTTGGGAACTTAAAGTAAAAAATTGCAGAGGGAAAAAAACATGATCACAAATGTTGAACCTATATTATACCTTAAATAATGTATAAAAAAATTGATTGTAAGACACTGTTACAGCTTATATGATAATATGAGGAAATATCTAAATTAACATTAGAGAAAACTAAATCAAACAATATTAAGATGAAATCCTAAACCTATATACATAATTCATAAATATTGCGTAATTCTTTCATATTATTTACTTTTGGCTAAATTTTATTTTTGGAATGCCCACGTTAAATTATCTTGTAAGAGTAGTGACATTATTTCAAATTTGATATTATTGGATCTAACTCAAATTTCGTAGAGCTATACTATCATGTACGATAGTAATGTAGTAAAAGTTAGAATAGAAATAGAAATAAATAAAAATGCTAAACGAATTAAGGACAATCTTATAATACTTTGGGGGAAAAGGGAAAAATGAAAATTATAAAAGGGGTGAGGATCCAAAGAATAGCAACACAGGTGGAAGAAAATACTTATTGTATTTTACTCGATTCTAGAGGGAAAGAAGTTACGTACTTAAAAATTATTCCATATTAAATTGCTAAATTTTAGGAATATCTATATGACTCAAATAAGGAAAGACTTAATAAACAAGATTATTTGATTTTAAAGACCTAAATATTAGGAAAATAATTGAATTACAATTTTGTCCAATGTGAATTCTATTTTTAAAAAGGTAAAAAAGACGAACGATATTTCGCTAAGGGTCTTCATGCTTTTAACATAGTACTAATTTTAGGATACGTGCGTTGCACGTGAAAATCATGTCTATTAATAAAGAATTGTATATGATACATACTATATACTATGTATAATAGGACATATATACCACCTTCTTTTTCGGCTAATGGAGCCATAAGGTTACAATTTTAGGGCAAGTGCACACATAGTCACTCAAGGATATTGCTATTTAGAGATTAGCTAGTCTCAAAACTTTAAACTAAAAATATTAATTTCAGGACAATTCATGGCATTTTTGTCCCAAAAAAATTGAATTGAAAAACTGAAATTCAGGACGCACTGACTAATTCTTAAATAGCAGCCTTAGAGTGGCTGCCTAGTGTCATTTCTATACAATTTTAGGATATACTCTAATTTTAGAATTAAACATTATATCAATTGTATTAAATACCTTTGAATCAGTTAATTATTTTTTATAATAATAATGAATAAATTAAACTAACTTGTAGCTTACTTTTTGTTCATTAATACTATCTCTCTTTATTTCTTTTTCCTTCTCCAAGGGAGGCCTAAACTTTTACCAAAATATCAAGTATGTACTAAAAGAAAATATAGCGAAGGTAATAATAAATTATTAAGTAAATAGAAGTAAAATATTATTATTTATACATTTAATGTAAAATTAATCAATAAAATCTGAGAAAGTTAAATAAAATCAAAAGAAACGACCCGATATTGTTTCCTTTGTGCATTGGACTTCCTCTTCGAATGAAACAAAACTGTTTGAAAAACTAATGATATAAAATTTATTATTGCAATCTTTAATTACAGTATCATTATTGAATATAAACTCAAGTTCTTTGTGCACCAATTGAAAATCAGAATTTGGACACTTATGTGGCTGTTTATGATGTAATAGGTCTTGCTTTTGTTGTAAAAAATTACCCGACATTTCAGTTTGATCATTGAAAAATAGCTTGAATTTTTGTTCCCCGTAAAAAGTTTAATCTTAATATCACAATTGAAATAATTTAAAAATATGAAATTAACATAATAAGAATATGAAAATATCATTACCTCCACATCTACAAATGTAAGAGTCTATCAAAGGCTTTGATTTGTTGCAATTTAAAATTATTTTAATCTATTTTAAATAAGTAAGACTCTTATCCAGAAATCAATTTTTTTAAATGTTAGTTGGTACTTCAATTATCGTTGACAAGGCAATAAGATCGTAAAAGTCAAGCAAAAATTTAAATTGAGAAGAAGATCCATCAAAAAATACTTGAATGCATAACAAGGATCGGACAGAGTAAAAAAATTTATCTCCTAATGCATTAACGCCACAATATATAGTACTTTTATATAGGTTAAACAACACACCATCATACTGCAAGTATGTCCATTATTTCTGGGTAGTTTATTTTCAAATTTTCTTAATAATACAAACCAAAGGTTTATTTATAAATCATTTAACTTTCTCAACTTTTTAATTAGCCACAAGTTCTATGCCTATTAATTTATTATAGCAAAAATGCCAACTATGACGTTATAGTCCCGATGATCTCTTCATCATAAAACTCAAATAAGTAATAACAATACATGAATAGTATAAACACTAAAGAAAGGTAAAGCAATTAAATTAACCTGAAGAAAATTGGTAGTTTAGAAAATTTATCTCTGAGATCAAAGATTGAAAAAAGAAACTCGTGGCTGAACTTCAACAAAGACATATAACTTTCAAAATATAGTAAATTTATTTCGTGCACAAAGCAATTTTACTGTTTAACAAAATTAAAATTGTAAGTGAGACGGAAAAATCATATACCACAACTTAAAATTAATATTCCTTAAAGATTTTATGACAAAAAAATTGAAAAAGTACCATAGTATTCTATAATAACTATTTTTCCGAAATATGAAGAATTGTTTACCTGACCGGATGGAACCGTCAAAATTCTTGGACACTAATTATTAATGTTTATTCGTTAAGCAACACAGTTTTTAGATCATGTAATATCTATAATAAAGTCAATCAAACAAGGTAATCAAAAAAAAAATATTCTTACAAAATATGAGCTACTTGAGCTGGCACAACAATTAGCAATTTTAATTATAAAACACAAGGCAAAAATAATGTTGAATTAATAAGATCTTGAATTGATATGAGTTAGAATGCCTAACCATTTTTTTGTTGCGAAATACATTGATCTAAAGTCTAAATAACTTGTATAAAACTTGTATGTAAGTCAATTATAAACTGATAGTCATACATGAAATATTGTAAATAAAGAACACAAAATTAACAACTTTTCAATTTGTAATTGTATGTCAAAAATACATAAACTATTATTATTACCTAACTTCAAAAACCCACTAAAGATTAAAAATTTACCTCAAATACAAGATAAATTTTGACTCTAGAGATGCAGCTACTATCGTATCCAAATCCACAAAATTTGAAGAGCTTGTTCCAATGAATAATTGTAAGATGCCTACAATAATTAAAACGAAAATAAAAGTTGTTAATAAAATAAAGCTATATACAATAATTAAAACGAAAACAAAAGCTGTTAGAAAAGATTTGTAGTGTGAATCCTAAAAGGATCCTAAATCTAGAGTGAATGGTAAACCTAAACAAAGAAAAGACATAATTAAGTACATATTTATTGGTAAAAGAATTCTAAACTAAAGTGAAATCTAAACCTAAAATAAACAATCCGTATGCAAGAAAAAACAGAAATAAATTCTTTCCATAGGAAAAACTTACTAGAGTTTATAATTACAATTTTATCCAAAGTAGAATACACTTGTTAAGGATAAAAAAAGGCGAACGACATTTCGGTAAAGACCTTCGTGCTTTTAATATAGTATAGATAATAGTTCCTATTCTCAAATCTGCTCGAGGATCAGCTTGAAGAATCAACAATTGTTGATCTTTTACTATAACACACCCATAATTAATAAAAATATTTTTAAAGACTGCAATCGGATCAAAAGATAATTTTCAATGAATACGCTCTAAAAAAGTTGAAAATATTTAAAGTTATCTTCCGTTAAAACTCAAGCTGTTGAAACTTTGTAGTAATGTCTTGATTAGACTCTTTTTATAGAACAATTAAGATTGATAATAAAAGAATCCTAAACCTACGGCACCTTTGATAACATAAATCTAAATTGAATCCTAAACTTAAACAAAGATAAGACACACCATAAGTAACATTAGTATAAAAGAATTCTAAATCTAGAATGCTAAACAAAAGAAAAGGTAATACACCACGGTTCTTGGAGGAAATCCTAAATCTGTAAAGAATCCTATAAAACGAAAACGATAATATACGGCAGCTTTTGATTTTTCCCCCAAAAAAATATTATTAGATACAATTACAATTATATCCAATGTAAAATGCACTTAAGAAGGATAAAAAAGGCGACCAACATTTCGATAGGCGCTTCGTTCTTTTAATAAATACTAGTCTTTATGTACGTGTCTCGCACGTATAACCTTAGGCACGTCTGAAAACTAACATTAAGTTAAAAACAAATGAAGTCAAAGAAAGATAAATCTTCCAATTCATGCGATACACTTTATCATAATCTCATTGAGAACTCAAAACTGAACTTTGATCGACATATAAAGATATTAATAGTGTCAAACCTCAAGAGCAAAAGCTTTATCATATTTACTTGATTGTGCAGTGATTCTCTGGCTGCAATCATTATAATTTGCTATATCTTAACAAAGTTCTAAGTACTTTTTTTTTTTTCATATGAAGGGTGCGTGTCACGAGAAAACTCATGTGATAAATAAATTATATAATCTGTTTATATAGTGTGTTAATAGTATAATAGGTGATCAATAAGAGTTGTGGTGGAGTGATTAAGTACTCCTTCATCCTTAACCAGAGGTCTCGGGTTCAAGCCTTGGGTATGAAGTCATCTTCGTTAGTGAGCACTTTACCCCTAATATGGGATTTTCCGGCAAATCCGAATTTAATCGGGCTCCAATATAAATATCAGACACCGTATGAAAAACCAAAAAAAAAAATAGTATAATAGGTGGCTCAAAGTATTCTTGTTCATCTAAAATTGATATATCTTTACACAATATATCAAGTAATGGAAAAGCTAGAAGTTCACTCATTGGTACTAAAAAGTACGATGTTGTTCAACCGGATATAGTTTTCAAATCAGGTACATATATTGAATCAT
This sequence comes from Nicotiana tabacum, assembly GCF_000715075.1. Classification (NCBI taxonomy): domain Eukaryota; kingdom Viridiplantae; phylum Streptophyta; class Magnoliopsida; order Solanales; family Solanaceae; genus Nicotiana; species Nicotiana tabacum. The sequence goes on along the minus strand of NC_134090.1, from coordinate 30,106,438 downwards.
AATTAATTATAATACCATAAATAATAATATTTTTAAAAATTAATTATAGTTATATTTAATTCCAACATGGAATATACTTACAAAGTGTAAAAAAGTCTCAAGATTTCATGTTTGGATATTTGTAATTTATACTTAAATATAGACAACTTCTTTAGAGAATCTTTCTTCTCGAAGAAGTGTCTTGAATAATTTTAATATATCTGTGCATGTGATATAAAGGCTAATTTTAAGGAGTTCAATGAGGCAATAAATTACCTTTCATATAATGGTGAGATGTGATTGAACGTGTTCTTGTTCATATAGAATTGGTATGAGTTGGAACTTCGGAATAGGTGGACATTAACGTGTGAGAAGTTTAAATTTGATTAAGATTAGGAACTCATACAAATTCGAATTAGGTAAAGTTTTAAATATTACAATTTTATCCAATACGAAATTATTTTTTAAAGAAATCTTTTAGCTTTTTAAGGGCATAAAAGTCTATTAATATTTTAAGGATATTTCCATCATCCAACAATTAGCATGAAATATTCGTGTTTTTATAATAATATAGATATAGATAGATAGATAGATAGATAGATAGATAGATAGATAGATATTTTTTAATGTAATAGGTTAACTTGAAATTCACTTTTCAAATTATGGCATGTGTACGTATTAGAACTTAGTATTGAAAAAACGAGTTTCGTCATCACAGATTCTAGAAAAGCAAAATGCATGAGGATAAGATGGGAAAAGGTAAAGATAAGAAGTAATTTTTTTGGGTCAAAATATTAAGATAAGAAGTAATGTAATGTGTACTTTGCAGTGGAAGCAAAGCAAACTTTCCCAACGCATACGATCTATCCCCCCCCCCCCCCCGGGTGTTGGCTTGACTAGATGTGATTATTACAAGCCAAACTTACCTTTCTCGTTTCTATTTTGACCACTTTTAGATAGTATTGATTGTCACATTTCCTAAAAATATGGTTCATAATTCATTTCTTTTATTAAAAAGATAATTTTTTTAATTTGAGAGTAAGGGATCACCCAATGAATATATGAGCTCAACGGCGAAGCGAGGCAAGAACTTATATGGGTCAAAATCTGACCATGGGATGGTTGTCCTTAAGAAGAACGATAAGGGGTCGACCAGGCCGTAATCATGCCAACGGGGCAAGATAGCAAAGAGCACCTCGGCCATCACCGGGGTCAAACTGTCGGAAAGCATATATCGCAGAACGAACGAAATGTTCGGGCAAACGATGAAGGGTACAGTCGTAAGAAAGTACGCCGGTCAAAGACTATTGGATAAAAGGGAAAATTGTTGATATATATAGAGGGAGCTAAACCCAGAAGGATGGAGGCTTCTGGATAGCTACCCCTATAGAGTCAACAAAAGGGAATTTTTTCGTCATCAACAGTTCCCTTTCTTCCCCTTCCTTACTTCCATGATTATGGTGCAAATCTGTCTTAGATGTAAGCTTATCATTCATATCTGATGTATGATTATTATATTAAGAAATATTACACATTCTTGTTCTTCTTCGATTTTCGTGTTCTGTATATCTGGATCTAGGATCAATTATGTTTGGCTAAGATTTACCTTCTATATCTCTGATAATTAGTTCAACAAAGGGGTTTTATACTTTTTGGTCAAACAATTTGGCGCCATCTGTGGGGATTTCTTAACCAAATTTCTTAGTTTCCTTCAGATCTAGAACCGGCAAAATGTCACTACCCACTCGAAAGAGCGGTAAATAAGCCTTCGAGACAACCGTACCAATCTAGGTTAGGCTGCTACATAAAGTAGAAGTTATAACCAATATCTATACAAAACTCATATCTCGCCTGTAACGATAGGTTTAGCACAACGTATGCACGTTTAAAATAGGATCACGGTCATCTGGCGTGACCACAACCCAATTTGACGTATTTACCTTATATATTAACCTGCATTCCCACCCCTTGGGAGGGGACGACAACTTGCTACGTGGTCTTTTGAAAGAATGGGCACATCCTGCCCTATTTTCACATTCCCCCACACATTGGATGGTCTATGAACGAAGTATAACATGTTTCCCTTGTTGCTGGTACAAATCGAACGAGATCGGACCGGGACTCGATTTCAACACTTCAGCAAGTGAGGTAGGCCCAACCATGCGAAGCGTAGATGCTGTTAACAATGGAGCTGAACATGGCCGCCAAATCTAAAACCACCATTCGAACACTAGGCGGAGCGAGTAACACTACAACGTCACTCCTTTCACTGACTCGTTGGGTCGAGGTACGGAAAATCTCATTTTGGTTTATCCTTACTCTTTTGTTGGTCTAAAAAGGAATGCGAGCACTCGCATGGGTAAGCAAGCAAAGGAGAATTCAACTAGAAAAAATAGAAGGAAAACTACTACAACACAATTGGAATATCCCCAACCTCAAATACTTCAACTTCTGAAAAACCCCTCAAGTCGTACCCTTTTTCCCTCACCCAGGTTTTGTCCCAATTGGGTCTTCTCGGGGAGATTTCTAATGAGGTGACGAAAGGGACGTCTCGAAGTTCAAGTATGATTCATCACCCCGCCTGTTGACTACTTCCCCAAGCCGGGAGATGAAGGGACTAGATACATGGAAACTTCTCCAATATATGTATGAAACGAAGATGTATAGCATTCTCCAGTGAATGAAACAGAGCAACATTTTGTACTCCCCATCAAGGTATTCTCCGATGCAAGCAATTTAAAGCAAACTGGGACTCACCCAAGAAACGCATCGTATTCTCCAATGCAAGCAAAGTTAAGCAAATTGGGACTCGCCCAAGAAACGCACAAAAGTAAACTGGGACTCACCCAAGAAATACAGAAGCTAAGCAAAACTGGGACTCACCCAGGGAAAACCCAATATTCTCCAGTAAAAACAAAATCGAGCACGCCATGACTCACTCCGACGTACGCACAAATAGTACGGTGACCTGTGAAATTCTCCAAAATCGGACAATGAAACAACGGGTTAACATTTCGACTTAACGTGAAATAACACCCCTACGGCTAAAGGCCATCGCCAGAAGCATAATTCGACCTTGCTCGAATTACAACGGGTTAACATTTTGATCTTAACGCAAAATAACACCCCTATGGCCAAAGGCCATCACCAAAAGCAGAATTCGACCTCACTCGAATAACAACTGATTAACATTTCAACCTTAACGCAAAATAACACCACTACGGCTAAAGGCCATCACCAAAAGCAGAATTCGACCTCGCTCAAATTACAACGGGTTAACATTTCGACCTGAACGCGAAATAACATCCCTACGGCCAAAGGCCATTGCCAGAAGCAGAATTCGACCTCGCTCAAATTACAACGGGTTAACATTTCGACCTTAACGCGAAATAACACCCCTACGGCCAAAGGCTATCGCCAGAAGCAGAATTCGACCTTGCTCGAATTACAACGGATTAACATTTCGACCTTAACGCGAAATAACATCCCTACGGCCAAAGGCCATCGCCAAAAGCAGAATTCAACCTCGCTCGAATAACAACAGGTTAACATTTTGACTTTAACGCGAAATAACACCCATATGGCTAAAGGTCATCGCCAGAAGCAGAATTCGACCTCGCTTGAATTACAATGGGTTAACATTATGACCTTAACGCGAAATAACACCACTATGGCCAAAGGCCATCGTCAAATGCAGAATTCCACCTCGCTCGAATTACAACGGGTTAACATTTCGACCTTAACTCGAAATAACACCCCTACGTCCAAAGGCCATCGCCAAAAGAAGAATTCGATCTCGCTCGAATTACCACGGGTTAATATTTCGACCTTAGTTCGAAATGAAACCCTTACGGCCACTGACCATTGCCAAATCGAATAGGTTACTATTTCAGATTTACTCGAAATAACACCTTTACAGCCACCGGCCATCGTTAAATAAAAGAAAAAGTTCGAACTCATTCAAATAAAAGTCAAAAATTGACTTTGCTCCAGACGGCGATTCCAAGTTCGACCCCGCTCGAATATATATGAAAAAGTTGATTTCGCCTAAATTGGCGAGTCTGAACTCAATCCCACTCGAATGTTCAAGTCGAAACTGACTTCATCCAAAATGGCGAATCCGAATTCAACCTCGTTTGAATCAAGGATGATTCCGCCTAAAGCGACAAATCAGAAGTCAATCTTGCCCGAATGTGCGAGTCCGAAGCAACTCCATTCGGACTCACATGACGAGACCCTACTCGATCCGGTCAAGGTCAGATTCCCAAATCGAAAAATCAGGGACTCGCCATATAAAAATCCGAAGGTCTACACCAAAACAAAAAGATGTAACAAGCAAGGGGAAGGGAAAGAAAATCAAAGGATATACGAAGGCGAAACAACTTTTTATTTATTTATATATACGTGCGCAACAGCCACACCTTACACAAGGCCTAAACATGCCCAATAAAAAAAAAGACGAAAATGAACCATAAAAAATATACTAAAGCAGTAGCAAATTTTCACTCGGCGTTATCACCATCATTCTCCCCATCATTGTCTTCAAGAAACTCCTCCTCAGTATCAGCATCCTCGCTGGCCTCCGGTGTCACAGGGTCGTAGCCGCAGTTGACACGAGCCTCTCGTGCCTTCACTAGGGCTCCTTCATAAGCAGCCTCATAGACATTGCCCGCCTACCACAAACCCTTGTATATGTCTCGTTGGGCCTCGGCATGAACCCAAACCTCCTGCAGGTGGCGAGGAACAACGATAGAGGTAGATTCAACTTGGGCCAATAATTGCACCTTTTCAGCCTCGAAGATTGTGACCCGATCTCCCAAGTTTGAAGCTTCCCGGTCAATTTTGCCAATGTGCTCTTCGAGCCTCGCCTCCCTTAACATGATCGTTACCCTCTCAGATTCTTGCTCGGATTGAAGGACACGGATAGTGTCCTCCAACGGCGCCCCTCTTGCTAAAGCTAATGCCCGAGCGTTCTTGGCATTCTCCAACTCGGACACTTTTCTCTCCAGCTCAGCTAACTTCCCCATCCATTCTGTACTTAAAGCCTCAACTCTGGCGGCATTCTGATCAAGTTCAGATTGTAACGACAGCACCTTCTCCTGAAGATGCTCGCACTCTACAGCGACCCCCTTTCCCAACTCAAGTTCTTCATCCTTGGCACGAAAAAGTTCCTCGAGCTCACTACACCTGCGAATGGATTGCATTAGCTCTTGATCCCTTTTCTCTAACTCCTCCCCGAGGGATTGATTGTCGCTATTCACTCTGAGCCGCTCATGCATCTCACAGCATTTGTTGCGATAGTGCCGATACTTTTCAAGCATCATCAGAAAAATCTTGGCCCAAGTCTCGGCCCTACGAGCACCCTCGATCTCCAGCATGTAAGACTAAAAACAAAGAAAAGTGTCAGTGAAGGCCGAGGTCGCAAAATAAAAAAGGAAAAAAAATAAAGAGAAGAAACTTACCCTCAGGCACATTGCGGCCATTTCATTCGATAATTCGGTGTCACTGACGTCTTGAAGAGCTCCAATCTCTGCGGCAGAACATAGAAGATCGAACTAAGGCACCAAATCCACCGTGTCTCGCAGAAGATTGAGGTCCGACGGAATCTCGAGTATTCGGGAAGGACCTCCCGTTCTTACCACAGTTTGGGTATAGCCCTCTTCAAACATCCTAACGTTATTAGGATCGAGGTCGGAGTTAGACTCATAATCATCAACCACGACATTCTTTCCCCTTCCTGCGGCCGAAGTAGAGGCACGATTCGGCCTTGATGATGAAGGGCCGCCCAAGACAGCAATGGCATTCTCAGGACTCCGTCTCTCCGCCACATTAGCATGTTGATCGCTCACCACAGGCACAACCTCTACCACCTGGTTGACCTCTGTAACCGGGTTAGTACCACCGTCAATTTCGAACACCACCAGGGGAGGGTCACCCCTTGAAGATGCTTTGACTGGAGGAGCCACTTCTAACTCCACCCGTTGTCTCTTCGACGGGCCCTCTTCACTATTAGTAAGGGAAGATTCGCCCGTTGAGCGGACGACAGAAACTGAAGTCTCAGGTTAAGGAGTAACTTCCTCGCACACGACTCCGGCCGCAGGTGTATATTGGGTAGTTCTCGATGTAGGCCAGGTATTAGACCTTGGAGGGAGCCCGGTAGGAGGCTCCGGTTGACGAAACGCGAGCGGAGGAGCCCTCTCCCTTCGTACTCTCCCTGTCAACAAAGAAAGACGATCATACAACGACAAGATCAAACTATAAGGCAAGAACAAAGAAACTGCAACGGACTGACTCACCAATGAGAGGCTTACGCCCATATCTCTCATAGAAGGACGCCCACTTATAGACCCCCACTGTATGGGGAAAATGGCGTTTACCCACCCACGGATGTCATCAACTGGCGGGGGAGGCAGTCTCTCGCATACGAAAGCAAAAACAAGTCACTAGCAATGACACCTAAAGAAGAATGGCCGGCCACTGCCTCGAGAGGAATCACAAAAATAAACAAAGGAAAACTTACATGCGAAGTTCCACGTTTTAGGGAACCCTACCGGGTCCGCCACAAGGTGCTCTGTCCGCACAAAAAATAGCTTTCCTAGAAGCGGCGATTAGCCTTATCGTCCATCTTCACCATCAAACTCTTTGTTCCTCGATGGCGCATATGGATCATCGTGCCTCAGATAAATTGAGCAGCAATAATATTATGCATGTGCCCAAATGTGATCCCTCGACCGACAAGCTCCGCGTACTTGAGAAGTATGAGGAAGAGCTTGTATGCGTATGGTGAAAGCTGAGCCGAGCACACTTCGTAGAAGCAACATAAGTCTATCACTAGAGAGGGGAGATGAAGCGTATACCCGACAACAAAAGGGTATGTGTAAAATGCGCAGTCCCTTAGGCGGTGCAAATGTACAATGCCCGTCACCGACACCATTTCTATATGGGTTGGAATTCCCCACTTGGTCTTGAGCGCAGCAATCTCCACTTCATCCATGGTAGAGATACAAGTTCCTGTTCTTCTCCGGTAGGGCTGTTGTGTCGGTCCATAATTTCCCCGGATGGGGCAGTATCTCAGCCACTGTTGGAACTCCCATATCTTTCGTCTCCTCCACTCCCTCTCCAAGAGGAGGCGCGTCATTTTCTGGCATCGGAGCTTCGATGAACCTATCAGTTTGGGAAGAAGTACCGACCATTTGTCTGAAGTGATCGGGGTAAACAAGTGTGATGAAGTAAAAGAGGGGATGGTAGCATCGAATTCTGATAAAAGCAGAAGTATGAAATCAGAAGTATGAGATATTGAAGAAGATGGAGATTTACAAAATTCCTCAGATGAATCGAAAAGCGTAACAATCGAATGGTGGTTTTCCCCTATTTATAGGAATATAAATGGCCTGAGCGGGAAACCCTAGAGCCGCCAACCAAAAACTGAAAAGGCACATGAAACGATATAGTGCTTGGGAAACGTGCACCATGATAATGTATAATGGGTATTCATGATGTCTTGAATCGATGCAACGATTCATCTCCGAACTGACGTAACGGTCTGATGGTAACATTGAAGCGTCACATAGCTACCTCGACCTAAGGATCTCGTTCAACGTGTAACGTTCAGATTTCTCCTAACTTTTGAATCAATAAAGTCCGCCCGTTGAGCTCGCCAATAGGCGACTCTAACGGATGGAGGAACTAACTGTATGGTCAAAATCTAACCATGGGATGGTTGTCCTTAAGAGGAATGATAAGGGGGCGACTAGGCCATAATCATGCAAACGGGGCGAGATAGCAAAGAGAACCTCGGCCATCACCGGGGTCAACTGTCGGAAAGCTTATATCGCAAAATAAATAAAATGTTCGGGCGAACGATGAAGGTACAGTCGTAAGAAAGTACGCCGGTCAACAATCATTTGATAAAAGGAAAAATTGTTAATATATATAGAGGGAGCTGAACCCAGAAGGAGGGAGGCTTCTGGATAGCTGCCCCTATAGAGTCAACAAAAGGGAATCTGTTCGTCATCAACAGTTCTCTCTACCCCTTCCTTGCTTCCATGATTATGGTGCAAATCTTGTCTTAGATGTAAGCTTATCATTCATATCTGATGTATGATTATTATATTAAAAAATATTACACATTCTTTTTCTTCTTCGATTTTCGTCTTCTATATATCTGGATCTAGGATCAATTATGTTTGGCTAAGATTTACCTTCTATATCTCTGATAATTAGTTCGACAAAGGAGTTTTATACTTTTTGGTCAAACAAAACTATGCTTTCATAGAAGAATTGGTCCGAATCTTATTTGAGCTGCGAGAATAATTGATTAAGCCGTGCCCATAAGGAATCATTTTTTAAACGGAATTCGATCAAGCCTTTAGGTCGTTTAAGCAGGTTGTGTGACATATTGTCCTGGAATATATTATCCCTATGTGATTACCAACAAAATCACAAATAACAAAAGAAAGCAAAAATTTCAGGTAAATAGCCTACGTAGAATGCTTGACTTTTTCATGTGCAAGATCATAAAAAGTATTCTCCCCTAAATTCCAGCTCTGTAATGACCTTTTGGAGATTGACCTTTCTTTCTCTTCTTCTCCGGCTTATCGGTCGGGCTCTGTTATCTCTTTGAAGGACAGACTCTTATTTATGCATACAATTTGTTGTATGAAATTAGAAGACAAATTGTCGCTTTCAAGCGTGAACCAGGTTGATTCAGATTAGGAATTACCATTTTATCCAATGCAATTAATTCTATATCTTCTAAACAATTAGCAACAGAATTGGCCTCCCGAATACATTCTAAACATCGACAAAATGTATTAAAAGCATAATAATAAACTTAAGGGAAAATTACGCGACACATCATACATTTACACTGCATTTACCATTCGTAGTTATACTTTCAGCAAATTTACCATTCGTAGCCATCTTTAAATTTTATAGAAAATCCATGAAATAAGAGATTAATTGTTTTGAACTGAAACATGAGAGCAACAAGCTCTTATAGCTCCGTTAGTTAGAGCACTTGCTTAGCTAGTGAAGGTCTTGAGTTTGAATCTCAACAAGAATATTTTATTTTTCTGTATTTCTGTATTTCGCCTTAGTTGTATTTATAGCACGAACAATTAGGCAAATTATAGTTATTAGGCTCTAAACTATAGTGGTTTATGAAAAATTCCTCTAAAACTTAAAACTGTACATTGGCCCTAAACTACAAACTGAACTATTCTGAACTCAAGGTGGTCATGAGTCTTTTGTTGAGCATTTGGGCTTGGCCCAACAGCAATTAATATCAGCTCCAACATCCTTTTCGTCTCAGACCCTGTTTGAGATAGAAAATAAAGCATTTTCCTTTACATTTTATTTCCATCCAAACCATATGGTTAAGGAGATAACTTTGTTTCACTTTCTCGTAACTTTTAAATTTTTATCTTTCAATTTCCTCACCCCCCCCCCCCCCACACACACACACCTCCTTACCAAGTTTAGGTAAATAGTTTAATTTTAGGATCAGACAATCTTAAGATGGAACAAGAAAGTTTGGTAACAACGTTCGGTTTACGTACGATGGTAATAAACCTTTAAGACCTTTTCAGCTGAACTTAGTACACAGAATTGGAGCTTAGTTATGTGAACCTAGATATTCCCTTCTGTTTGTATATAATAGAAACCTGCATAAAGTAAATTGACCATTTATATTCTTTTATGCTTACATTGCCCATGATTTAAAATGCATGGAAGTACTTTAAGACCACTCATTTTATTAATTCAAATTCAATAACCTGAAGATTAACGTAAATTATCATGGCATGGGTAAACAAAATACTTCCAATCATCAGACAATAAATAAAAACTTCATATGGCTAAAGAAAACTAATATGCAATTATATTTATATGTGAATTTATTAAGGGGATCGTCCTTGTCTTTAGAAATGACTCAATCACTAGGATATGCTATTTTATACCGTTCACATCACATACCCACCCTTCAACCAGAAAAAATAAAAGAAAAATAAAATAAAAGAAGCAGCTAACGGAAAATTAAACACAAAGAACAAAAGAAAGTGTAACACTCGTGTCCCTTTTAGTTGGTTGATGACATACACTAAAATCCAAAGAGGTTATTAGTTGGATGACCAAAAAGAGCACTTAGAGCTGTTGAAATTGACAAAAAAAGCTTATCCTGCGAATTGCGGTATACCAAATGGACACAACTCAAAAAAGCATGAAAGTGGACAAAAAACTGAAATATATGTAGCTACCTATTCTACTTGTGATGTATCATGCTGGAGTCTGAAAGTACAAGAGGGATGAATTGTTATTTTTTCGTTTTATGATTAAGTAATTGACTAGTTTACCAATTAATCGACTAGAAATAGATGTTAAGTAAATAATAAAGACAGAAGGTAAAATTTAGAAAGTAAATGACACCAAATATTTTTATACTTGTTCGAATTCAATGTGAATCTTAGTCCAGTTCTTTTGGATTGCAAGAGGATTCTCACGGTTCCTTGAAAACTTCCGTACAAGTGAGTTGATGTTATCAAGCACACCGACTGCTCTTCAATTCTAAGTACTCTCTCTATGTTTTGACACAATGACTCACCAATATTTTTTTTTCTCTTTCTCCTCTCTACTAGTTACACAGTAAATCACACTCAGATTACAATGCTTGCTTAGAGTAGAACAAGAGCGCGCATGAGGTTGACTCGATCAAAGTATATCTCTCTTGGTTTTCCGGCTATATATACAACTCGAGGGATCTTGTTTGAATATTCTTGATTATTGCAGTTTTGAGAGACTGCAAACCCAAAAGAATTGATCTTTGGAGTGAATCTTGAGTGATGATTCCTTTCAAGAATGCGTGTGGAGCTTTCGTTGATTTATCCTTCAATGACAGGCTTGATAGGAACTTGATAACCTTCCGTCAGCGAGCGTATCTTTGTTTCAACTAGCGGCCGTTAATTAATCCTTCGATGGTGGAAATTGACAGACTTCCTTCAACGAGTGGATCTTTAATGGCTTGATTGCGTAAAAATTGCAATAGGGCACCCCCATTTAACCTATACCCATTTTTTTTTTAAAAGTTTTAACTTGTACCACTTTTTTAAACAATTCCAGCCCCCTTTCTCCTCCTCCTTCTTCTCCTTCGTTTTCTTCTATATTCATCTCTAATTATCGATGTCCTTCTGGACTATTTTAAGTATAGGTTACCTCTATCAACCTACTGAGTAGTAACTGGGTTATTCTTCAACGCATAGTCTGCCGGTGATAATATTGTCGTTGCCTATAATTCTTTAAAGCAAGATATGGTGCATTATCTTGACTGTTGTACTTCTCGCTGAATTTGTTCATATTCTGCTACATATATGGTTAGAGAAACTTCCAGTATTTAAATAACGATAATAATCGTATAGCTGGGTTGTGATTGAATTTATGGTTCTGTATTTGGGAACTTAACTAGGACTTGTTATACCAGGACTGAACTAACTGCACATCACTCTATGTCTATCTAAAGTACAGATTCATGTATAAATGTTTGTAAGATGGAACTGTGAAACAAATAATTAGAGATGAATATAGATGCTTACAAATTTTAATGTGTGAGATAAGAGCAAATCAGAAAAACTTCAGCTCTAGAGCTGAAGTTCGTCAGTTACAAAACAAAAACTTCAGCTCTAGAGTTGAAGTTCGCCAGTTACAAAACAAAAAATTCAGCTCTAGAGCTGAAGTTCGCCAGTTACAAAACAAAATTCAGCTCTAGAGCTGAAGTTCGCCAGTTACAAAAACAAAAACTTCGCCAGTTACAAAACAAAAACTTCAGCTCTAGAGCTGAACTTCAGGTCCGGCTACTAAAATGCCGAAGTTTGCGTGATTGTCTTTGCTACTTTAGCCCCGTATGCTGAAGTTATGCGAAAAGGCGGGTACGCTTACAATTTTTTTTGCAAAATAAACACAAGTTAAAATGTGACACAAAAAGCAAGTACAGATGCAAATGACCCTGATTGCTATTTCAAGCGGATTCTTGTTGATCTAAATCTCCCCTTATTTTGGTTCTTCCTTTTTTATCTTCCTTGCCATAGGCTGGCAGATCTTTGGAGATCCTTCCTTTCTTGTCTTCCTTAGCATAGGTTGGCAGATTCTTAGAGATGTTACTCGTCCTTTCCTTAGCTTCTGGAATGTACTTGCAATTAGAGAGATATTATTTTTTCATTATTAAAACTTAGAATCTAATAGAGTCAACATGATTTGGTAATTTCTCTTCATCTTTTTCCTTTCTATTTAAAAACATTTTGCTGGGAATTAAGTGGTATGAAATCCTATAGGTTGATCATTCATACTCTAGTTACCTAAAAGAGGATTTTGGAGTACCAAATTCATGACTTGATTCGACCATGATAATTGTGATCATCTCACATGTTAGAAATAATACAATTCTATTTACTTAATTATATGTCAATACGTTCTCTCGCGATGGGCCTAACTCCTTTTGCCTAGATGCCTAGCAGATGATTTAATTTTTGATATGTTAAACCTGATAAGAAATAGCAAGTCCTCAAATCTCAATACGCAAAATATTAGTACTAAATAATAGTATTTTAAAAGGTGTTTTCGAGGCGGGGTGCACCAAAATTACCCCGAGGCGATGGTGTGTGTGTGAGGAGGGTGGGGGGGGGGGGGGGCGAAAGTCTCAATAGGTTTACGCCCAACAATTCAGGGCATACGCCCGGACGTTGAGACACATTTTTATAGTGAGGCGTAAGCGCAAGAGACTTTTTCAAATTAAAACAAAATTGTTGAATAAGTCCTTAATATAATACCCAAATTCTCAAAAGTCAGCTTGTAATTACTCAAAAGTTTTAAAAAGAAATTGAAACATTAAATTTAAAAGTCAATACCTTTTTTATTGTTAAAAGTCCTAATTTATGATTTTTTTTTTCAATTCTTTATGTTGTCCTCTAGTTTGCTACTATCTCCCAAGAGCAACGAACATTTTTTTTTTTGGCAAATACAAAGGAAACTCATTCTCTTCCATAGCAGTAAGTTCTAAATTCAAAATGCAGGTAAGTCATCCTTCTTGTGCCTACTTTATTCTTTTCAACTCAAGTTACTTTTTACTTGTGCTTGTAAGTAACGTATAATGAATTGTTTTGACTAGTTTTTTTGTGGGAATGGAACACATCTATATATATTTTTCACTTATTTATAGTTTTTTTCAAATTTTATGTTATTTTAACTATTTAAAAATATTTACTGTAATTATATTATTTTATAAAATATTTAAAATTAAATACCCATGGGGCTTACGCCCCGTGCCTGGGGGCTTACGCCTCGCTAAGGCATATGTAAAACGGTTTGCTTTATGCCCATGCCTTTTAAAATATGTAAATAATAAAGGTTAGTACTCTACAACATAACAACAACTTTGCCTCGATCCCACCTCTGAAACAAATGGGGTCTGATTAAAGGTTAGCAGTCTAATTAGAAAAATTTGCAGGTTGCGAGCATTATAAGTCAATGAGTATGAGCTCACAAAGCTTGCAACTCTTCAACAACTATTAGAAAAATGCGAACTCCTATAATAAGTATGTCACATGTCTAGTACTACAAGTAATTGAAATACCAGACGTGGTAAGCAAACTATCCACCAATAACCCATGGTAGCTCATCAAACACAACCTCAAAGTATCATTTAAAATTTGTTAGTTAACAACTTCTCTCATTTTGTTAATTACAACAGCATGAAATCATACAATTTGAAACAGGATTCACACATCAAACTGGTTTGAAGCTTTAGCAAAGATCTCACATTAAAATTTTTCATGTTTTTCCCGTAATAGTACAAGAGGTTGATGATTTCTAATCACATTCAAGGATAATAAGCTTTAACTTACTAGATGTAAATTTAACATTATAACTTAATCAAGAAGTAGTAGTAATCCACTGATCCCCTTGAATGAAATTTTGTAGAGAGTAAGAGTTAACATGTTCAGCTGGGATTTGGCTACTCCATGGCACTCGTCCTGCTGTATTAGCTCCGGTACCAGTATTTCTATATTCTCCATAGTAAAGAGTCTTCAACGCGAAATCACCGCTCCAGGGCAACCACCCATCAGCTAAAACAAGAGCCTCCAAAGTACATTCTATAAAGACAGTCCGCGAATACTCCTTCCACGGCCTTCCTAGAAAATTTTTGTGCACCTTGGGTTTCTTGTAGTATAGGGCCATGTATTGTTCAGTTCCATTGATCAAACAATTTTGGAAGACAAAGCCAGTTGACTGTGCAGGATCTATCCTGCCATGAGCAGTCACAGCATTTTTCTCTCCCTTTTCAGGATTGAGTTGTCGAGGTGCAATTAAGATGTCACATTCTTGGAAGAATGCAGCAGAGTTCCCAAAAATGAAGTCGACATTGCCTTGGATACGGCAGGACTTGTAGTATTGGCGCAATGCATGGGCATATAAGGTGTCTTGATTGCCAATGAATTCACAGTTCTCTATAACTGAAAGATCACTGTCGGATCGGAATGCTACAGCTTGGTGAGCATCCGGAACAGCAGTGTTTTGGAAGGTGATGCCACTGGCCATGAATCCATCACCAACAACTCCTGTTTCAGAAGTAATACAACCGTTAGAACTATCAACGATAAAAGTTCACCAAATAATGGTACATATTCAGCAGCAAATGTGAGCTGAGAGATTTATCATCACTTCAGTTTTTCTTTTCACTACTTAATTCTAACATCAAGCAGCTTGATCAGTAACATAGAGTCTTAAGACGACGATTTTTGCATTTTTCCGGAGCGGGTTCAACTGATCCCATTGCTTTTGGTTCCATCGTAAGTACATATGCTCGACCATAAGTATACAGATTAGAGTCATTCCGAACCCACTAACTATAAATTCTAAATCCGCCTCTGCTAACTTCCAGCTATATGCTTGAACAAGCCCATGAGACAATGGCTATACATCTTCCCACTTTCCTAGCCAAGTAAAATAAATGCCAATGGAAAAATAAAGCAAAAAACTTTAGTACATAAGAAAGATTAAGCCCACACTTTGACTAGTGGTTCACAAATCCATTTCAAAATAGGTGAGCTTTAAATGCAACACACAACAAAACATTAACAGGCGGCAGACTTATAGGAGTTCATGCAGTTGACAACTTAAATACAATTATCATGATAAGCAGAAGTAAGTGATAGGAATCCCACTCAGGACGGATTTAGGGGGCGAAAGGAGGTTCATTCGAGCCACTTTGTCGAAAAATTACAATATACATATAAGGTAGAACTCGGTTTGTACCTCCATATATTATATTTTGAATGTCGTAACCCAAAATCATAGCTCAGTGGTCAAGGGGTCAAAACCTTTGTTAGGTCCTGGTTTAATTCCCATTAGCCATAGTCTTTTTTAGTTTTCTTAACTTTTTCTTTTCTGAACTTCTCTGCCTTTGCCACTGGCCCACTACTCGTAAGTCCTAACTATTTTGGAGTTTGATATACTATTTATAAAGAAAACCAGCGGAACAAATATGATCTACTTAAATAAACTGAATTTTCAATAACTAATTCAGTTAAAAAAACATCTTAAATTTCGTATTCAATTAAATTAACCACAGCAAAGCATTATGATTCAACAAAATCACTTACCCACAGTTGCAGTTTCATAAGTAGTGACGCCCGAAATACCAATATTCAACGAACCGGTAATAACAGTTTTGCCCATGCCATCACCCAAAAATACCACATTCTTCTTCTCCAATGGGACCCGAACTTTCTCCTCATACAACCCGGCTTTGATCCATATCACAAACTTCCGGGTCACCTGATTATCTGGTGCAGCATTCACCGCTTCCTGCACAGTCTTATAATCACAACCTCCTTCCTTACACACAGTCACGTCCGGTTTCAACCCGGATGGCACCCCACCCTTTACTTGACCCGAACCCGAACCTTCCCAGAACCCGTCTCGTTCTGTTTTTGGTGGGGTCCATGACCCGGTATTTTCCCCATAAATATCGTAATTCACCAGCATACCCAATGCGCTGCTGCTGTACCCGATTAAAGAGTTCAAAAACGACATCGTTTGTGACACTTGTGAGGTTCCGTTAACGTACTTTAAAGCGGACCAGCAGTCGTACTGGTAAACCATCACAGCGCTCATCCACGCGCGTGAGTTTTTTAGCTCGCCACGTGTTACTGCCTGACCCGCTAACCCGACCCGGTACTCCGCGTACCCGAGCACCTCCATACACACCTTCGCAGCATCGGTACGGTTCTGATTGGCTGTGGACGCGTCCATGATTGCTTTCACCATGTCTTTCGCTTTGTCGTTGTTCTGCGAAGAGACTTTAACGGCGGATTGAATGATTAACGGCGTCGTCAGCTTAGACGGCAAGTTGCCCGAGTCCGTTAATACAGACTCGCATGTTGGTGGGTCCCGCGATGCCTTGCAAGCTCCACGGATCTCAACCGCAATCGACGGCGTCGTGGATAACTTCGGCGAATTGTGGTGGCGAGCGGCGGAGGAGATTGAGATGAAGAGAAGTAAAGAGAGGAGTGTTAGTGTGAAAAAGGAAGCCATTGAAATGAAAAGAAACTTAAATTTTCGAAATAGTGAGGGTTTTACAGGTTTTCTGCTATACATGGTAGTACCCTTTTATACAAACTAGTGACTGTAAATAATAGCAAAATGCTATACAATTTCACGGGATAATTTGAATTACTGTGTGAAAAAAAAAAAGAAGGAAAAAAGGAATGATCTCGTGAGAAGGGGGTCAATGGATTTGGTGAATCGCGACGAAATTGAGGAAGGGGGTTGTTGTTCACGGGAGTGAATAGTGATGGGATGGCAATGGAGAAAAAAGGTTGGGATCTCGCAGAATGTATTTTGTTTTAACGAAGAATTAACTTAAATAATCGTGCATCTTCTTGGTCTATCGGAAACCGTCTCTCCTTGTTGGGCAGGGATAAGGTTTGCGTACACACTATTATTATTGCTATAATTAACTTAAATAATCAGTCATTTAAGTGCTTAAATTAAAAATTAAAAATAGCCGAGGGATATATAATATATATATATATATGTACTCCCTCCGTTTCAAATTAGATGACGTACTTTTCATTTTAGTCTGTTCCAAAATAAATGACACATTCTAAATTTGGAAATAATTCAGCTTTAAATTCTTCATTTTATCCTTAATGAAAAGCTTTTATAATCACGCAAATATCATGGCCCCACAAAGCTTTTACCCTTAAGCTTTTAAGACCGCAAGTTTCAAAAATCTTTTTTTTTCTTAAACTATGTGCCGAGTCAAACTACCTCATTGAAACGAGGAGTATAATTTCTATATAATATATGGATAAATGTGTATAATTAGCATATAGTCTATGTGTGATACATGTTTGATATATGTGTCGCAAAATAATTTTTTTGAACTCGATTTTAACTACTAATTTTAATACCAAATCATCTCCAATCTTTCTTCAACTTTGTATACTGACTCATCTATATGTTTTCAATGAATCTTAACCATACCCATTGAAAAATATATTTTTTTGCTTAGATTTTTGGAATCTTGTATGTATATATTTTTGTATTTTCACCTCCTTATTTGCTACCTTATCAGTGAAATTTTCTTTCCATTTTAGCATCTAATGTTGCTAGTCACATTTAAGAATATGGAAGGAGATTTTTGCGTGTGATTCTTGCAAAAAGAAAGAACTTTACTTGTTTGGGTTTTTAATTTTTATATGTGCTTGGTTAGTTTTGGTAAGTTTATAATTAATGGCTAGAGGTTGGTAAGTTGAAACTGTTTGGGATATTTCTATAAAATTCCTTTAAGAATTTCACTAAATTAATATAAATAACAAATTAGGAACTTAGTAAATCAAATGAGTTATGATAAAATTAAATACGAACTAGTAAAATTTAACTTTTGAATCTGTCTCCAAATACCTCAACATATTTGCTTCAATATAGTAAGGTTGTTTGTTGAAAAAAATAAATTTAAAGATATATCTTATAGTTTTTGGAATCAAACAAATAAAATTTAAATTTTGAATCCGTCTCTAAAAACATCAAAATATTTGCTTTAATATAGTAAAGTTATTTGTTGAAAAAAAAAATTAAAGGCATCTTTTGTAGTTTTTGGAATCACCCAGGTCCTCTGTAGTCTTTAGAATCACAAGGCAGCCCTTGTACTAGAAATTATGTGATCCTATTATCTTTACCTTTATCTTTAAAATTTCAAAATAGTGGGTTCTTTCTAGATGCGAAGAAGGGCGAAATTTATTTTTGTACTCTGAAAAATTATTTATCTTTATCCTTCGTTTAAGTTTTTGAATAAATTTATTTTTTCCATTAGCTGTTGGATGATATATATAACTTTCCTCATAATGGAGAAAGGTTCCACGCAAAATACATGAATAACTTTGACCCCAATCCGTTTTAAGAATTTTTAAGTCAACTTTTTCTTTCAATATTTGTTTATTCTGCTTTTTTTCTTTCACAAGACAAAGGACCTTTAGAGGAGCATGAAATCTATTTATTGTTAATCATTATTTTACCAACGGTATTATATTTCTTGATAAACAAAGATGAGTATTAGATCCCGTTTAGATTAGCTGATTTGAAATAGATGATAAGGATTAGGTGCTGAAAAGCACTTTTAAGTTCTGAAACTGATTTAATAAATAAGCAGTTACGTGTTTGGATACAATTGCTAAAATTGATAATAAGTTGTTGCAGTATTTAATAAAAAAGTGTTGCTAAGCTCTATTTCTGTTAAAATGACTTAAATAACCTTAGAACTGTTTACACTTATAAGGGCATAATTTCTTCAAAATTTTAGATTCTAGATCGATTCAAATATAAAATATTCTATCTCATTTTATTTTAAATACAATTGTGCTTGGATAAGATAATTTTTATGATAAATATAATTTATTTTATGATAAGCATATAATCATAAGTTATAATAATTAATAAATTGACAAAAGTTTCTCAGTAAAAAATAAACCTAAATAAGACAAAATATTTGAAGAGAAACAAACACTATATTCATCACCACAACACTTAGAAAGCAATACACCAAAAATTTGATATGTCCTCATTTGTTACATACGGTTCAAATATTAATACATAATCACATAGATATAAATATGCAAAGGAATAGAGAATTTGTTTATCTTAAATAGTCAATGAGAATTGCAGACTCGATGTAGGAGTTTTGTTCTAAAAAGAAATATTTTAAGGATAAAATAGTAAAATCTTGGTCAAACTTAAAGTGCTTATAAGCTAAAAATTTATAAGCTGGGGGTGACCATCTTATGACTTTTGGCTTATTTTTGACTTATAAGCACTTAACTTTACCAAACACGCAGAAAGGCCTTCCCAGTCAGCATTCATAGAAGGGAGAAACATTTTGGATAATGTAATTCTAGCTCATGAACTGATCAAAGGATATACTTAGAAAACAGTTTCACCAAGATGTACAATTAAGGTGGACATTAGAAAGGCCTATGACTCAGTTGATTGGAGCTTCTTAAGAGATCTTATGCTAGAATTTGGAAAAATGGCCAATCTCATCATGGAATATGGAAGCACAGTTTCTTATACCCTATTGATTAATGGAGGATTAACACCTAAGTTTCATGCAAGAAAGAGGTTGAGGCAAGGAGACCCAATGTCACCTTATCTCTTTGTTTTGATGATGGAATATTTGAACAGATCATTGAAACAGCTAAAATCAAATCCAGACTTCAATTACCATCCTAAGTGTGCAAAATTGGGAGTGGTATCTGCTTTGCTGATGATTTGTTGATATGTTGCAGAGCAGATAAAGTGTCTATTCATCTTATGATGAAACAATTTGAACAATTCTCGATTGCCTCAGGTTTACAAGCAAATATGGAGAAAAGCTCACTGTATGTGGTAGGAATTTCAACTCAATATAAGAAAGAAATTCTGGAGGAGTTGCAGTTCACCACTGGAGACTTACCATTCAAATACTTAGGTGTACCATTGTCCTCTAATAAGCTCACTATTAGTCAATATATGCCATTGGTGGATAGAATTGCAGGAAGGGTGAGATGTTGGACTGCCAGATTCTTATCATACATAGAGAGAGTCCAACTAATAAAGTGTGTGATGTTTGAAATGCAAACTTACTGGGCACAAATTTTTCTGATCCCAAAAAAAGTGCATGATATGGTCACTGGAATATGTAGGAACTTTCTGTGGCATGGAGGCATTGAAGAAGGAAAGAAAGGTCCTATTGCATGGGATACAATCTGTAGACTAAAAGCAGCATGAGGGTTGAACATTATCAATTTCTCTGTATGGAATAGAGCAGCAATAGGTAAACTTCTATATGCAATCGCACAAAAGAAAGACAAACTCTGCGTCATGTGGATTCACAATCACTATATAAAGAAGAAAGAATTAGAGAACATGGATACACCTTAATAAGCTAGCTGGTTGGTGAGGAAAATCTTCGAGGCCAGAAAGTGGTTAACTGCTGGAATTCAAGAACTTAAGTTGTATGTTGTTTAGGGGAAATATACTATCAGTAAAATATATACTTCAATCATACCACAGTTCCCAAAAGTTACATGGAAGACTTTATTCATGACACAAGGCATTCTACCTCGACATCAATTCATCCTGTGGATGGCAATGCATCAGAGGCTAGCAACCGTGGATAGACTGACTAAATGGGGGATACTAGTACCTAAAAAGTGTGTTCTTTGTACAACTGATGAAGAGGAAACACACGATCACTTGTTCTTTGAATGCTCATATTCGAAGTTCATATGGCAGAACCTACTAAGTTTGTTTGGCATTAATAGACAAATAGGCAGGTGGCAGGAAGAAATTGAATGGTTGCCTACAAAAACAAAGAGCAGGATCACACAGTGGAAGATATTGGGGAGTGCTTTTGCAACAGCAGTATACCATATATGAATGGAAAGGAACCTTAGAAGATTTCAACATACAAGAAAACAGAATAGGGATATAGTTAGAGAAATTGTATTGCAATTGCATATTAAAGGAGAAAGTCACTGTAAATGGAGAGCTTTACTATATAGGATAAATAGATATCCATGTTAGTATAGAATCTAAGTTCCAGATGTGGAGCTTAAGTGATACAAAGAATATGTTATTTTTGTGAGACCCGTCTCTAGAGTTCAATGAGTAGGTAGATAAGCCGAAACGTAAATAAGCCGAAAAGTGCTTATAAGCTTGTTTGACCAGTTTATAAGCTTAGCCAAACACGCTCTTAGTGAAAAACAGTTAAGTTGTTAGTATAATAAGACAAGACATTTATTAGTTATTACCGTTTTATCTTTTTGGGGGGTTAATTAAAAATTAGGTGTCGAAAACTTTATTCTACAACGCGATACGCACTTCTTTAGCATTTTTTAAAGCTTATAATGTGATATACTAATTTTCTTGGTCAACAATACTAACAACTCGGTAAAAGACTGAAGAGAGTCATCTTCCTTTGGAACTTTCAAATGGAGTTCAATTATTTTCTCCTTTTTCTTCCTTTGGCCGAATCGTCTAAAAAGGGAACGGGGAGAAAAACAAATGATGTTTACTGGAATAGTTGAAGGATTTGAAAGCGGAGGCGGCAAGGCATTCTGTTGTTATGGTAAGTCAACAACAACAATAACGACCCAGTAAAATTTCACCAGTGGGGTCTGGGAAGGATAGAGTGTACGCATACCTTACCCCTACTCCGGAGGGGATAAAGAGGCTGTTCGGGGAGACTCTCGGCTCATAGGCACTAGATCTGTAACAACACAAACCCGAAAAATAATATCAACAACGGGAGAGACAACAAATAAATGGAAAAGCAATAACACAAATATTATGCAAAAGTGTGAAACATAACATAAATCGCTAGCAGTGCTAGATAAAACACTATCATACTCGCCGGAACAAAGAGGGAAACAGGGACAAAGAGGAAAATCTCTCGATTGCCCCTTAACCTACAACCCTAATGTTCGACATCCACACCTTCCTATCAAGAGTCATGTCCTCGAAAATCTGGAGTCGCGCCATGTCCTGTCTGATCACCTCGCCCCAATACTTTTTAGGCCCCCTCTACCTCTTCTCGTACCTGTCAAAGCCAACCTCTCACACCTCCTAACCGGGCATCTAGGCTTCTCCTATGCATGTGCCCGAACCATCTAAGTCATGCTTCCCGCATTTTGTCGTCCACCGGAGCCACGCTCACCTTCTCCCGAATATCTTTATTCCTAATCTTATCCAGCCTAGTATGCCCACACTTCTATCTCAATATCCTCATTTCTTCTACTTTCATCTTCTGGATATGTGAATTCTTCACTGACCAACATTCAGCCTCATACAACATGGCTGGTCTAACCACCGCTCTATAGAACTTACCTTTGAGTTTCGGTGGCACATTCTTGTCGCATAGGACTCCAGACGTTAACCTCCATTTCATCCACCCCACCCCAATAGGTGAGTAATATCCCTGTCGATCTCCCTATCTTCCTGGATAATTGACCCTAAGTACTTAAACCTTTCTCTATTGCGGATGACCTGTGAGTCAAGCCGCATACCCACGTCCGATTTTCCCGTCATATCACTGAACTTACTTTCCACATATTCCGTCTTAGTCCTACTCAACTGGAAACATTTAGACTCCATGGCCTGCCTCCATACCTCCAGTCTCCTATTAACGCTGCCTCGTATCTCATCAATCAGAACTATATCATCAGCGAACAATATATACCATGGCACCTCTCCTTGGATAAGGTGTGTCAGTGCGTCCATCGCCAAGGAAAATAAGAACGGCTGAGCGCCGATCCTTGGTGTAACCTTACAACCACCGAAAAAGGCTCTGAGTCACCCCTACAGTCCTAAACCGAGTCATAGCTCCATCATACATATCCTTTATCACCATAATATAAGCCACCGACACACCTTTTGCTTCCAAACATCTCCAAAGGACGTCCCTAGGGACCTTGTCATACGCCTTCTCTAGGTCAATAAACACCATATGCAAATCTCTCTTCCTATCCCTGTATTGTTCCACCGACCTCCTGATAAAGTGGATAACTTTCGTAGTAGAACGACCCGGCATGAACTCGAACTGGTTTTCCGATATGGACACCACCCTCCTTATCCTCATTCCACCACCCTCTCCAAAACTTTCATGGTATGACTTAGTAATTTGATACTCCTATAGTTGTTACAATTCTGGATATTCCCTTTGTTCTTGCACACCAGAACTATTATACTCCACCACTACTCATCATGCATCCTCTTCGTCCTGAAGATAACATTTAAACAGCTCAGTTAGCCACTCTAAGCCTGCTCTACCCGCATATCTCTAAAACTCTACTGGAATCTCGTCAGTCATGAATTTACATGCAGAAACGGATCTAAGAGTTAAATTTAATGGTTCAAATGCGGAATTGCATGGAAGGGACTTTCATTTGCTCAAGTCATCTGGGTTCAACTTGAGATTTTTCGTAGCTTTTTCCATATAAAAATACACTCTGTGTCGAAAGTTAATATGTGTTTAGTTAAACCCGTAGCCGGAAGATGATGAGCGTAAAATACAACAGAAAATTATTGCTCGCTAGTCAAAGATAGTATAGTTAAATTATCGTCTCTAAAGAGATTTGATTTAAATGATTTTCGAATAATTTTTAGTTAATTACTATCCAGGAAATTAACTTAATTGAATGATTATCAACTACGATTAACTACAAAAAATTAAGTAATTATCAACTGATCATGGAAGACAACAGTTGAGCAACAAAGAAATATCAATGGAGAAATAAAGGTAGTTGACTAGACACGTGCAAGATAATTAATTCGGGATCCAATTCTTGAATTAGTTCACTCTATAATACTGTTGATTCTCACGGATTCAACAGATAATCATATCACACTTGAAGTTAATGTTCCTCCTTCAATTAAACATTAATTTTAGTAATTAATTCAATTGAAGCACGATGAATAATTGCAACAAATAAAATGATGGTTATAGTCTAAAGAGTAACTTCTCACGAATATTTTCTATTTTCTAGTTCGATTAATAATTCAAGAGGCTCTTTTGATTACCTAGTTGAATCACGTATTTAAACTAGAGCATAAGATATAAATAAATTCAATATAAAGCCCCTCTTTCGATTAAGCAAAATAATAAATAACTTCACAATACGATTTAAAACTACATCAATTAATTCAAACAATTGTCAAGAATCGATTCGCTAATCAAATTATCAATACACCATATCTGTCAACACCCTAAAGGAAATTACTCCATAGCAATGAAAAAATTCATCTTAATAAGGTTTAAAAACATAGAAAATATCAACGCTAATGATTCGATACAAACTCACGTACTGTACCGATTGTTGGTTGAGATCTTGATGAATTCTTATGTCTTATTTCCTTCGTTGCTTCTCAAATCTTTCATAGGTCAAAAGACCCTTCAAAAATAATTTTTTTGGTGCACTTTTATCGTGTAAAACAAGGTCCGGGCGGAACTACCCTTTTCAAGCTGAAACAGGAAATAGCTCTAAGAATTTTGTACAGGCGCGACACGCCTGTGGGCATTTTTAGAGAGCAGATTCTGGCAGGCTCTTCACGTTTGCACTGCCGCGCCGCGCCTCATGGTGCTCCATGCGGCGCGGTAGTTGAATAAATATTTGTGTGCACTTTTTGATATCCGGACTTTGTACTCAACCCCCGAACGTCATCTCGGCTTAATTTCTTGGATTTTGACTCAGACTTCAAAGCTCCAACTTACTCGATTTAGCTCAAATTTATATTTTTAACTCGAAATCAATTCCTGCAAGGAATTAAATACGTAATAAGCGTAGATCACCGTCATTTAAGCTCAAACACAAGTAAAATACAATAATTAGAGTGCAAACTACAACTAAAACATGGGTTTTTAGCCTACCATCAATACCCCACACTTAAATCATTACTCGTCCTCGAGCAATCAAACTACACTTCACATAGAGACGACCTTTTCATCAAACAACTTCCCTAACTCATCATGCCAAGAATATCTAAAGCAGACTAAGCACCATATCATAACATCCTAGCCTCAAAACTCGACTCAAAAGCACCACACATTTTTCATAACCTGCTCACTTACTCTAATACTGAGGCCAAAGTCATTACCTTTCCTTTGTAAGTCATGTTCCCTCATATAAAAAATAGAGAGTAGTTCCACACATAGTAAAATTCAAGAACAAATAGGAACTCAAGATAGAAAGAATTCACTCACTCTTAGAAATAAAATTCATATGCCACAGAAGACGTACCATAGGCGCCCGTAGTGTAATACTCCACTAATTGAGCTCATTCAGTCAAAGATCAAGTAGGACTTTATTTTGGTTGTAATGTAGGCTGCGGGACGGGTAGGATACATTTTATCAATGACTACACCCCCCTAAGCACTTTAATATATACAATTCACAATCTAAACCTCATACTTGTGTTGAACCAAACTCCAACCTTCACAACAAAATAATACCCAGCTCCCAATTTCTTTAAGCACAAATATAGCAAGAGCTACCACTAGCAAGGAATTTTTTGTTTTGTTTTTGCACAAAATACATACAGACACACGATTTTTTTTTCTTATTTTCTAATTTTTTTGCGAGCTATTCATTTTTTTCCTTTTCTTTTTCAATTCCCTACTAGTGGCTCTCACTTTAATTTTAACACTTTGCAACTTTCTCCTTTTGTTCTCAGTTCCACTCAAAACCCCCCGACTATACCTCAACTTAGCTTTTAACAAGCTCATAACAACTTCACGTGCTCAAAAGAGGTAAAAGGTTCAAATAGATAGTTAATTCAAACAAAAAAGGAGTCAGACTTGTAGTGTGGTTGCCAAACAAAATAGGATTATAGGCTCAAAGGGGCTAATTAGGATACACAACAATTAGGCGGGTCACAAGCATACAATTGGCTCAACAAAGAAATGCTTATATCACCTCCTAGACTGAACAAGACTTCTATTTTGCTTTGCAAACACACAAGGCAAGTTCTAGACATCAACTGACATACACAGAATATCACAAAAACCTCTCACGCACACATTGGTACATATCCCACTTAAGATCCGAACTAACCCGACTCTCTAGTCAAGGCAGTTAAGCATAGTCGAGATTAAACTAATTAAGATACTTCTTCATGAGTCATGAACTAAGATTAGGCGTCACAATTAAGGCACTTACCACTCTCAAGGCATACGCAATCAAGGAAACGTGCTCCTAACTAGCACAATGACATATACATTTTAATTTTATTCCTATAAAAAGAAAAAAACTTACTACGCCCAGTTCAAGTAAAATCCTTGAAAAAGTACTGCGACACAAAGGAAAATCAAGAGGGAATTATTACACTATCTAATAAACTAAAATAGAAATAGAAGAAGAACTAAAAGACATATTTTGGATTTTCAAATTTTTGATTTTTTTTGTATTTTTCTCGTTCGGCTTCAAATTCCTCAAGAAGTCAGTCGACGAAATCCATCATCGGGAAGAGTCGAAATTAAACAATTATAACTACTAACTATTATAGGGCGAGTAGAGTTCAAAGTTATAATTACAAGCCATATTGTCTAATAACGCAAGAAACAAATCAAACAAAGCCAAACGACAAATAGAAAACAAGACATATACAAGCAATTAGGAGCACCCCATCTAACACTTAAGAGATTGCATTGTCCCCAATGAAAAATAGTAGAAACAAGAGTGAAAATGTGACTCCCTGAGTCCCTTGGCCTAGTCATCATCAAAATCCTCAAAAGTGCGCAAGTACTCCTTATCATCAGAGGGAACAAAGTTGACGTTCTCTTCTAATGGTAGTTGTCCTCCGTCGGCCAAGCCCAACTATTGTTGAGTGATAGCAGATAGGGAATGATCCTACTGCAGCTCCTCCAAGTCAGTCTTCCCCCGAGCAACAAGAAGGCGCATATCAACAAACATCAACTGCAGTGTCTCCTCGACACGAAGCAACCTCTGGTCCACAAGGACAACAACAACATGGGGTCTATCACAACTATGAAATCAAAGGCCTTAATAGATTGCGGCACCGGGATCATCCTATCATAATGAACTCCTTTTCCACGTGGTGCGTCCGCAACAACCGAGTGATCATACTCAGGTAATATAGGCGACAAGCCCCAAATAGTCGAACTCGAGCCATATGATCAAACATGATCTTGCCAAGATCAAACTTCATCCTGTTCAGGAAGACAAAAATCAGACATACACACCCTTGGAGATATCAACATCGCTTTGGGTAGGCATAATCTTGGTATTTATCAGCCGTAGTAGAACCCTGGATGGCCACTGGAACGTGATCTTCTTCATATCTTTGTGGTACTCATTGGCATCCCGCGTACATGTGTCAAGAGAGTCAGCTCCACATAACTGTCACCAGATATCAAGAAAGTTCGGGCGACGGAGAAGCCTCATAAACAGCTTATGAGTGTGCTCCGGGAATCCCATAATCTGATTAATCACCTAAGACAAAAAGGGGATCACCTTACCTCGAACCTACACCTCGTACACAACATCCAAACTGGCCTCGGGGCTCAGTTGGCATAAACTCCTTCACCAAGTTCACGTTCACCGCATCACCGGGACGGAATAAACTTCCAAAACCCAGGGCTCAGATGTTATTGTATATCCTAGAGTATTTTCGGGCTAGCTTCCTTATCATCTATACCAACCTTAGGGTCCGGGTTCACTACAGGAACAAAGGTCTTGTGCCAATTTCTAGCATGAGCTAGGACAACCCGAATGTCATACTTATACCCCCGGGACCAGGTTAGCATCAGGATCAATGTGCTTCATCTCCTCTTCTACTGGGGCGGGGGGTGGTGCCCGCCTACCCCCTTTCCTTCTACCGGAGGCAACCTCAGAAGAACCAGTATTAACACGTTTACTAGGACGACGATACTTGGTACCTGTACAAGACAAATACAATTAGCCACAACATATAGAACAACATGCAAGCCAAATTGGGTATCACCCTCACTTATGTCATTGGCATGTTCACAAGTACAATATATACCGAGGACTCAGACTACCCTATTAAAAATACATCACAAGTAATCACCAACTCGCCTAACCACCGAGCTAATATTTCAACAATATAACCAATGATTACACTATACTATTGTAAATTACAAAATCAAGAATCTAAACTAGTAACTAAGAAAATAAAATCAAGAAGTTATACTACAAAACTACACAAGCATATATCATGAATCGGACATTACAATAGCAACTAATGAAATAATAGGGTGAGAAATCGATTAGCACTCGAGACTAATACTTCACAAATTCACAAAACAAGAACGTGACCGCCCACCTCACACTTATCATCTATCTTCACTTCATTATAACTCAAGTAGTGTCTAAATTAGCAACAAAAGACACAATTTATATCACTACATCATTTTATTAAATACATTGTGGGCATCATTTTTACCATATAATTTTAACTCAATGTGGGCTACAATCACCACACAAATACACCAATCACATCACCCAATACGACCACAACATCACCAAATCTTCGTACTAGTACAAAGTGCACAAATACTACACAACATTCATCAATTTTCGGCCATATAGGCACCCCCGCCAAACTTCATCATAAAATAACTCCAATGTCACCAAAACATGCCAAATATTATCCACAATCATAAAAAAATTAAAACCCCCACAAAATCAAGCATAATTTTAGGCCAAAATATGAATAATAACTAAAAAGATAAAAAACTACCTAGGGTTAGGGATATTAACTAAAACTAACTATAAGAAAAAATAAGAGAGAGAAAAAATTGGAGAAAATTACTCACCTTAACTATGGAGGAAGATGAGAAGACTTGAAGGTGAAAGAATTTGGGGGAGAAGTAAGGATTTGAGGGAGAGTTAGAGAGGAATTAGAGAGGAATGAGAGAAGGGAGAATAAGCGAGTGGCGGAAAATAAGGGAAAGGGGTCGGTTAAAGACAGAAAATAACTAGGCATTTTATTTTTTTTAATATATTTTGTTTCCTAAAACTGGCCGAAATTTTGTATTACCATGTCGCAAGATATGGCTCCCCACTCGGCCCGGTAGTGAGCTTTTTCAGAGGGCTTGTATTTTATCAGACTTACCTGTTTGGTGCAGGGCGCGGCGCGCTAGGCCATTTTTCTTAGAGTTTTACTCTTTTTTACTTTTTAGCCCACGATTTGCACCCCAACTCTATTATGTGCTTATTTTGTGTCCAATTCATGCTCATACATATTTAAAAAAAATATCAAAACTCCTAATTATAAGTCCTACTCTAAAATAAAATTACACTACGCTACAAAGCAAGAAAAATGAGTAGAAGTAGTTCTGAGTTATAGTCGTCAGCTTGACTCAGTCATTTAGGCTCATTTGATCACGATGCTAGAGGATTGCTTGTCAAATCCTCCAACAAGGTATGATTTCAACATGTGCCCATTCACCTTAAAGTTCTCATTCCCTCCTTCATCCTGGATTTCAATGGCGCCATACGGTGAAACATATTTCACCACATACGGACCTATCCATCTGGAGTTGAATTTTGCGGGGAACAACCTAAGTCTACTATTATATAGTAAGACCTTATCCCCTTCATGAAACTCCTTAGGGTTAATCGGAAAATCATGTCACCTCTTAGTCTTTTCCTTAAAAATTAGTGCACTTTCATACACGTCCAGTCTAAACTCCTCCAATTCATTCATCTGCACCAACATATGATCACCTGCAAGACTAAGATCAAGATTAATCAACTTAATTGTCTAATAAGCTTTATATTCAATCTTAACAGGTAGGTAACACGATATTCCATATACTAATTTGAATGGTATTCCATTTACTAGTTTGAATGGTGAAGCCCATATAGAACCTTTGAATGCAGTTCTGTACGCCCATAGAGCTTTATCCAATTTCACAGACCAATCCTTACGATAAGCACTAACTGTCTTTTCAAGAATTCGTTTAAGCTCACGGTTAACCACTTCAACTTACCTACTAGTTTGAGCATAATACGGGGTTCCTATTTGGTGTGTGATCTCCTAATTAGATAGCAAAGGAGTAAATTGCATGTTCACAAAGTGCGACCTATTGTTATTGATAATCACTCGAGGTGTCTCAAAGCGGTTAAAGATGTTCTTCCGTAAGAACTCACACACCACCTGAGCATCATTGGTCCTAGTAGGGATTGCTTCGACCCATTTAGAGACGTAGTCAGTGGCTACAAGGATATACTCGTAAGGATAATACGATGGGAATGGCCTCATGAAGTCATTACCCCACTCATAAAAAATTTCACATACCAAAATGGAGTTTAGAGGCATTTCATCTCTCTTGCTAATGTTACCTGCCATTTGACACTTGTCATATGCAGCTACATACGCATGTGCATCTTTATACAAAGTAGGCCAATAGAAATCGGCTTCTATGACCTTTGCTGCAGTGAGGTTTACACTATAATGTCCTTCAACTGCTCCATCATGACAATGAGACATGATGCGTGTCATCTCTCCTTTAGGTGCACATCTTCGAAGCACACCATATGCACATAGTTTAAACAAGAATGGGTCATTCTAAAAATAAATTTTTACCTCACCTTGAGTCTTCCTTATTTTATCACGAGATAGGTCATGCGACAACTATCCACTAGCCAAAAGGTTGGCTACATCAGCATACCAGGACGGTGTTTCGAAGACCACAACAATAGAGAAAATCTGCTCATTTGGGAACTCTTCCCTTATTTTCACTGTCTTAACCAGAGGTCTCTCAAGTCGAGATAAATGATCTGCAACTTGATTTTCTGTGCCTTTCATATCTCTGATCTCTAAGTCAAACTCTTGGAGTAACAACACCCACCGCATCATACGCGATTTGGACTCCTTCTTACTCATCAAATATTTCAAGGCTGAGTGATCAGTGTCCACAATCACTTTACTCCCCACAAGATATGATCTAAACTTGTCAAAAGTAAAGACCACAACATATAACTCTTTCTCAGCAGTGGCATAGTTGACTTGAGCATCATGCAACGTCGTACTTGCATAGTAGATCGGCCTAAACATCTTATTTTTTCCTTGTCCCAAAACTGCTCCCACAGCTACATCACTAGCATCACACATTATTTCAAATGGCTGGCTCTAATCAGGTGTCACCATAATAAGAGCACTCACAAGTTTTTCCTTTATCAATTTGAATGGTCTTAAGCACTCTATAATATACACAAACTTGATATCCTTCACTAGCAATGCGGTCAACGGCTTGGTAATGCTGGAAAAGTTTTTGATGAACCTTCTATAGAACCCAGCATGTCCCAAGAAACTCCTTATGCTCTTCACAGAAGTCGGTAGAGGAAGTGATCTAGCAATTACATCAACCTATGCTCTATCAACTTCAATGTCATGTGTAGTCACTTTGTGGCCCAAAACAATTCCCTCTTTCACCATGAAGGGGCACTTCTTCCAGTTAAGAACCAGGTGAGTGGCTTCGCATCTTTCAAGCACAAGCTCCAAAATTTTCAAACAATCATCAAAATCATCACCAAATAGAGTGACATCATCCATGAATACCTCTAGACACTTCCTATTTAGATCGGAGAATATAGACATCATGCACCTATGAAAAGTGGCATGTGCATTACATAACCCAAATGACATCCTCCTGCAAGCAAAAATACTTGACGGGCAAGTAAACATAGTCTTCTCAACATCTTCTAGGGAAATAGGTATCTGATTGTAGCCTGAGTACCCATGCAAGAAACAGTAACAGCCATGCCCAACCGCTTCCTCGAGCATATGATCAATGAAGGAAAGTGGGAAGTGTTCTTTCCTTGTTGCATCATTCAGCCTTCTATAATCAATGCACATTCGCCACCCAGTGACTGTTCTTGTTGGGATCAATTCATTGTCTGCATTCTTCACCGTTGTCATGCCCCCTTCTTAGGTACAATTTGCACTGGACTGATATTGGCTATCAGAGATGGGGGGAAATCACTCTCGCATCTATCAATTGTATGATCTCCTTGTGCACTACCTCCTACAAATTTTTATTTAGCTTGCGTTGGGGCTGCACCTCTGGCTTGTTATTTTCTTCTAGCAGAATTTTGTGCATGTAAATAGCTGGACTGATTCCTTGAATATCAACTATGGTCCAACCAATGGCCTTCTTGTACTTTCTCAGCAGCTCCACCAGCTTTTGTTCCCATGTACCTGTCAAGTAAGCAGAAATAATCATAAAAATGTTGTTAGTTTCAAGAAAAGCGTATTTCAAGCGAGTACGAAGGATTTTCAATTCTACACTAGGCTTAGAAGCCTCCTTTTTTTAGTTCCTCCTCGTCAACCACTTGATCCTCAATCTCAAGAGCTTTAGCCTCTTTCCTTATTTCAAGATCTTCATCCTCTACCGTGCTAGACTGAGTAATATACCTCTCTAGAGTATCCCCCACAAGTTTGTCAAACTTATATTTTTCAGCCAACTCCCCAACAACATCAAGCTTGAAACACGAGTATGCAGATGCCTCATCCTTGGGGTATTTTATCATTTTCTTCATCTGGAATACCACTTTCTCGTTACCCACTCTGAGCATAAGTTGTCCCTCATAGTTATCAGGAATAACTCTACTTGTACATAGAAAAGGCCTCCCTAGAATTAGAGGCACCTTCTTGTTCACCTCCATGTCCACCACAATAAATCCACGGGGAACATAAACTTGTCCACATGTACTAGAATATCCTCGATGATTCTTTTAGGCAGGATGGTGGTCTTTTCAGCCAGTTGTAGGGATACTGGTATGGATTTGATCACTCCAAGCTCACCTTCCAGTTTCATGAACATAGACAAAGGCATTAGATTTGTAGAAGCACGAGAATCACAAAAGGGCCTTGTCTAATTTCTCACTCCCCAACAAATATGGTATGGTGAAGCTTCTTGAGTCCCCACATTTTTGAGGAATTGTATTTTGCAATATGGCACTGCAGTGGGCATTCAACTTGACCACTGTTGTCTCCTCTAATTTTCTCTTGCTAGACAAGATTTCCTTCACAAACATATCATAATTAGACATCTGAGTGAGCACCTTAGTGAAAGGAATATTCACGAAAAGTTGTTTGAGCATCTCCAAGAACTGCCTAAAGCACTTGTCTAATTTTTCCCGCTTCATCTTTTGAGGGAATGGAAGAGCTGGCATGTGTTTACTTTCTTCAATCTTCTTTTTCACCTCACTACTCTGGCTTTTCTGTTCTTCACTCTTTTGCTCTTCCAGTGTCTCAGTTTACTTGATTACTACCTCGGGTCTAGTTTTTACAACTGGTTAGCTAATGTTTTGCCACTTCTCAGAGATACAACTTTGATTATTTTCTTTGGGTTATTTTATGTGTCAGATGGTAGAGTCCCAGGAGCCCTCTAAGACAACAAATTTGCAATCTGTTCCATATGTCTTTCTAAATTCCAGATGGCTACCCCCCGAGTCTCAAATTTCTCATCTGATTTGCTGATGAATGCCTTCATGAGATCTTCCATACTAGATTGATTTGACTGTTGTGGCTGGTATTGTTGGTATTGTTGCCTCGGCTGGTTCTGAAAACCTGGTGGTCTTTGACCACGAGGTTGAAACTCCCACTAGGTAAACTCCAAGAAAAACCTAGATGTGTTTGTCCCATAGCATTGTAGTTGCTCCCACCTAGGTAGTTTCCTCTATTATAGTTTTTCACAGAGTTAACTTCCTCAACTGAAGCTTGACACTCATGTGTAGGGTGTCCCATTCCACAAAAGTCACATGCTGCTGGCGGCTCACTGTGTACCTTTGTTAAGGTTAACTTTCATATCTCTTTGGCCATGGTGTCTAGTTGGGCTTGCACTGATATGTTAGAGTCACCTGGTGAACCCTAACAGATTTTCTTCTATCATTACTCTTAGCACTCCACTGGTTAGCATCCTAAGACAATTCATCAAGGATTGAGACAACCTCCTCCGGAGTTTTCTTCATTAATGGACCTCCTCATTTAGTACTCAGAGTTCGTCGTGAGGAGGGTGTTAGTCCATCCTAAAAGTCCTAGAGTGGCATCCAAAATTTCGATTCCATTATGCTGACACCTTCTCCCTATCTCCTCGAATCTTTCCGAAGCTCCGAAGACTATTTTAAGTGTCCTTCTAGCAGAAGTTATGGATTTGCCTTATGAATTTCCTTGTTTTTGCGGCTAAGAAGTACTTGTCAAGAAACTTTTTTGTCATATCTTCCCATATCATGTTCGACCCAGTTGGTAAGCTTTGAATCTAGTGCTTCGCGTCATCCTTTAGTGAAAAGGGGAATGTCCTTAAGTAGACTACATCTTTTGACACTTCGTTGTACCGAAAGATGTTCATCATTTCCTCAAAGTCCATCAAGTGAGTATTAGGATCTTCATTCAACTTCCCTCTAAAGACACAGTTGTTCTGAATGGTTTGAAGCAACCCTTGCTTCAACTCAAAATTATTTGTTGCTATGGATGAATGTCTGACACTTGACAATCCCTGATTGTAGACTAGTCTGGCATTGTCACCTAATGATCTCTCGAGCCTAAGGGCCACATTTTCAAACTGGTCTTCAACCAGGGGTCGATTTAAATTGAATCTTTGACCCCATCCTCTTCTACAGTCTCATCAACAGCTCTAAGGGTTGCTTCAGCTGCTAACCATGCAACTTGTTCTCTATGTTGTGCTGCCTCTCTTATAGCTAATTCTACTCCATCATCACTATTCTTCGCCATGTGTTATTTGGTTGAAGGTTGCCCCAAGAAATTTTGGTGAATCTTCTTTCTTTTTTCAGATGTCGCAGGTGTTTCTCCAACTCCAGTTCGTAGGGTATCACTTCCTTTGAAGAAGATGGAGTCATAAACTAAAGAAGCTAGACCTGTATCCTGCATGCAAGTGAGAAAACATGAATACAACAAAGCAAAATTAGTTCCTAAATTAGTACCAAAAACTGTTTTGAACACTATTGATTGTCAATCCCCTGCAACGGCGTCAAAATTTGACGAGCACAAAATACAACACAAAATTATTGCTCGCTAGTCAAAGATAGTATAGTTAAATTATCATCTCTATAGAGATTGGATTTAAGTAGTGCTCGAATAATCTTAAGTTAATTACTCCATCCGGTACATAATAAGTGACTTTTTTGCCTTTGACACACCCCTTAAAAAAATACTAACTCCTAAAGAAAAAATATATATTTACTAAATTACGCTTAATTAAAAACTGCATATTGTTACTTTCACACAATGGAATATGTAAATAACGGCAAATTTTGGAAAGATAAAATTAAT
Source organism: Nicotiana tabacum (assembly GCF_000715075.1). Lineage (NCBI taxonomy): Eukaryota > Viridiplantae > Streptophyta > Magnoliopsida > Solanales > Solanaceae > Nicotiana > Nicotiana tabacum. The sequence goes on along the minus strand of NC_134090.1, from coordinate 30,071,098 downwards.
TTTTTCTTGATTATGTAAAAGGATACTTATTTTGGATCAAAAAATAAAAATACAAAAAAGTCATTTATTATGGACCGAAGGGAGTACTATCCAGATAATCAAATCACACTTGAAGTTAATGTTCTTCTTTCGATTAAATATTAATTTAAGTAATTAATCCATTAATTAGAAGCACGGTGAATAATTGCAACGAATAAATGATGGTTATAGTCTGAAGGGTAACTTCTCACGAATATTTTCCTAGATTCTAGTTCGATTAATAATTCAAGAGACTCTTTCGATTACCTAGTTGAATTACGAATTTAAACTAGAGCATAAGATGTAAAGAAATTCAATATAAAGCTCATCTTTCGATTAAGCGAAATAATAAATAAATTCACAATATGATTTAAAACTCCATGAATTAATTCAAACAATTGTCAAGAGTCGAATCCCTAATTAATTTATCAGTACACCGTATCTTTCAACATCTTAAGGGAAATTACTCCATAACAATGGAAAAATTCATCTCAATAAGGGTTAAAATATCAATGCTAATAATTCGATACAAACTCTCATATTGCACCAAGTGTTGGTTGAAATCTTGATAAATTCTTATGTCTTCTTGCCTTCGTTGCTTCTCAAATCTTTTGTAGGTCAAAAGTCCCTTCAAAAACGTATATTTGGTGTATTTTTATCGTTCAGATAAGGGTCCATACGGAACTACCCATTTCAAGCTGAAACATGAATGACTCTAAGAATTTTGTACAGACGCGGCATGCCTGTGGGCATTTTTAGAGAGCAGATTCTGACAGGCTCTTCACGTTTGCACTGCCTCGCCTCGCCTCGCCCCATGCAGTGCGGTAGTGCAATTTTCTTAGAGTAATTATTTTCGTGCACTTTTTGATATTCAGACTTGGTCCTCGACCCCCGAATATGATCCCGGCTTAATTTCTTGGGCTTCTACTCAGACTTCAAAGCTCCAACTTGCTCGATTTAGCTCAAATTCATCTTTTTAACTCAGAATCAATTCCTGCAAGGTATAAAACATGAAAAAGCACAGATCCCCCTCTTTTAAGCTCAAACACAAGTAAAATGCACTAATTAGAGTGCAAACTACAGCTAAAATACGAATTTCTTGCCCACCATCAAAAGGTTACATCCTCCCATGCATGCAATAACGTGAAGAGTAACATGTTTGAGGAGATGAATTGGACAATGGCAGTGGACACTTGACTTGAGCAAATGAAAAAATGGACTTATTAATAATCATATGACGAGTGACATATAGTGGACCATTAGCAACATCAAGACATCTTTATACATTGAGTGGACCTGAAATTAAAGCAAACTTATGAGAATTGTAGGATTGTAAATAAGGATAGCAACCACATTTAAACACCTTCAAATTTCTTGTATAATTTCCTGATGCATTTTGAGAGGTTGATGTTAGGCACCGTACACCTTTAAGAGATTCCTACACTTTATACGTATGCTTCTATCACCATACTCGTCCTGTCGAACCTGGGCTCTGATACTAATTATGTGGCTAAAACAGTCCAACGATACTCTTACACATGATGTGATATTGTCTGTTTAGGGCCAAACCCCCATGGTTTTTTCGAAAAGGCATCACACCATTAAGAGATCTCTATACCTTATATGTAGACTTCCAATCTTTTCAGTTATCAATGTGGAACTTTGTTCATCTACTCAATATAATGTTTAAAGAGAACTTGGATTCTATTATTGATGATTGATATATGATATATATGTTCAGTTATATAAAATCTGTACATAGCAAGGACTAGCGTTGTCCTAGAGGAATAAGGAAAGTGCGAATTTTTTTTTATCTAAAAAGGGAATATTATTTACAATACCAAGTTTGAATTGTAACCATACAGATATAATTCATGACCATTTAGGTATTCTAACACTTATAGTTAGCACTTAATAATTACACACACATTAGGGGGAATAGCACACAGGAGGTTAACATGCCTGCTTGGCATAACTGAGGGTATTTCAGTAATTTCATAAAAATTGAGCAATACGATTGGCCGAAAAGTAATTGTACTGTAGCTGTTTCATAAAGTTTTTAGTGCCTTGACGAAACTACCCTTGCTTATCTCATCAACCATAAGTACATTCCTTGTACCGCTTTTTGAAGTTTCATTTTGCCCCTGTTTTCACTCTTAATTACATAGTTGCTTGTATGCGTTTTGGTTATTTTGGCAAGTTTGAGCAGAATTTATATCCCAAAAAGCAATAGATATGGTGTTAGAGAGACACCTGGCAATTGTCTCTGAAATCTTCTTTTTTATTGACTAACAGACTATATTATATATTAAAGCCACGGAATAGTGTTTGTTATATTATCCAGAAAACAACATGCCTCAAGGACATTCTTATTGCCCCAGCTGGCTAGCTTGGCACATACCAGATATAGTTTTAACAAAATAAACACAAGTAACCCTATTAGTAGCTAGATTTTATTACATATGAGAGCGGTTTGTCTAGATGTTGATAGTTCCTTCCTTCTTTCAGAGCATCCCTCGCTAGCTTGTGGGCTACTTTGTTTCTTTCCCTGAAGTTATGGATGATCTTCGGCTCCCTCAGCTGGAGCATTAACGACCTGCATGAGCAAATGAGTAAATCGTGAGGAACACAATCATTGTTTATAAGATTGATTACCTCTGTGTCATCAGTTTCAATGATCAAAGGAGTGAATCCCTTCATCAAGGATATGCTGAGACCTTCCTTGAGTGCTAGTAATTCTGCCTGAATAGGAGAGGTTGCCGGGCATCTGTGTTGGAAGCCCATTATCCATTTACCATTGTGATCTCTGAATAATCCTCCTAACCCCCCTTATTTATCCATTTCATTGAATGCCCATTAATTTGTTGCTATTTGGATGAGGCTTATGCCATGCAACCTTTATTGCATGGGAAGGAACAATACTTTTTTCTTTTTCAGTGACTAACTTGTACTCTATATCCAGAGCTATAGCAGACTTCAGATTAAAGCAGTGGCTAGTGTTTGAATGATTGTTACTATTTCGATTGAGCCAAATGCTCCATACGAGGAAAGGATATAGATCTTTCCATCTGATGGGTGGGAGAGGTGATATCTGAGTTGTTGAAGTATTCCAACCAATGGGACATGTTAATCAATTGAGGGGTTTTAAAGCCTCACATGTTCCAGTAATTTCGGACTGCATTGCAGTCAATAAAGATATGCTCTATAGTTTCCTTATCATTTTTACAAATTGGGCATGTGGGGTCTATCTTTATGCCAATGATGTTTAGGTAAGATCTAGTGGGGAGTTTATTATGCCGGCATTTTCACAATAGAAATTTGACTTTATTGGGGCATTTTAGCTCCCAAATCCAACTAAAATCCTTTGGCATTTGAATGTTAGGAGAAATTAGTTTATAACAGCTTTTAGAAGAGAAATTCCTATCCCCAGTTAAGTCCCAGGTCATTTTGTTGGTGGAACCTATCTAGGTTGTAGTGATAGAATACGGTTCCTAATATCGTTTGGAAGATTGAATGAAATTTTTTCTGAAGTCCGCTTATTGTCGACCCAAATATCCTTTATTGTAAAAGTTTTGCTAGAGACTGTGAGGGTCCCTCAATTACCTGTCTAAGATTATGAGCTTTAGGGATCCAATTGGATTGCCAAATATTTAGATATGAGTTAGATCCAGTAGTCCATTTTATTCCCTTGCTACAAATGTTCTAGCCTTTTATTACACTTTTCCATATGAAGGAACTGTTGTTAAAGTTATTTCTGGAGCCATATATTGAAGAGAGAATTTTTTACCAAGGCTTTTCTGAATTATGGAGTATCCTCCAAGTGAGACTAGCCAAATTAACAAGGTTTTTATGCTTTGCTGAGCGGACACCAAGCCCTCCTTCACACTTATCCCTAGTTACCGTATCCCAAGCAATTGGATGAATTTTCCTAGTTGTTAAAGTAGAACCCCAGATGAAGTTTTTTTGTATTTTGTCGATATGATTGAGGATTTTTATAGGGAGGTAATTGTATTGCAAAATGTGATTTGGCATACTATTTAATGTGAAATTGGCAACCATCTCCTAATTCCAAGTTAAATATATGGTGTAACAATTGGATATACAATTCCAATTCTCTAAGAAGCTCAATTGAAGGTCCTCTCAACAAGAATGACCTTAACCTATCAATAGGGAGCCTAATTAAGAACAATAATTGGGATATAAAGGCCCTTTCTTTTGAATTACCTCCTGAGGTAATCAAAAACATTAACATAACTTCAATTCCTTGTACCAATTCTAAGATGGATGAAATTAGCTGGAGCATTAATTCTAATGGTATCTTCTCTACTAAGTCTTGCTACAATCTTCTCAGCAAACCCAATCATACTTCCAACTCTTTCAAATGGATCTGAGACCTTCATTGTCCAAATAAAATCAGATTCTTCCTATGGAAATGCATGCATAACTGTATTCCATGTCGAGACTAAATAAGCAAAATAGGTATGAACATTGATGCCACTTGTACCGCATGCAGATTAGGAATAGAAGATATCCATCATATTTTTCTGGATTGCACAATCACACGCCAATTCTGGAAGAACATGGGCCTCACTTCCCTAAACAAAATTAGTGATGCAAATTGGCTTGTTGATCTAAGGGATTTTTTCATCCATCATAACTCTAACAAGAGTTGTTAGAAAATCCTATTTCCTCACTGCATATGGGAAATATGGAAAAATAGAAATTGCAACAACATTAACAACCTCAATTATTTTTTGGATGCTAACAAACCTATTCACCTTGCATTGGAATATATTTTCTTCACAGAAAAAAACCCCTTCATTAGCAAAAAAGTTATAATTGAGATCAAGTGACACAAATCGCCTAAAAATATGATTAAACTAAACTGTGATGGTGCTTTTTCTACTAATAACAATGCAACAGGAATTGGTGGAACATTCCGTAACAGCAGTGGAGATTGGATCATGAGTTTTCACAAAGCAATCAAGGCTTTTTCGCCCATACATGCAAAATTGATGGCCCTACTAGAAGGACTCAGGATCGCAAAAGACTTTAACTTCACAAATATGGAAATTGAAACTGATAGCACGGATATCATTAATCTTATGCATGATGATTGTAATAATTTCTATAATATTGTCTTTGAATGCAGATGGTTAATGCACCAACTGAAGCTCCCAACCCTGAAGCATAACTTTATGGAAGGAAATGAAGTGGCACAACTGATGGCAAAGGAAGCAATAAAGCTCCCCCCACCAAATATTTCTACCATGCTCGTCCACCTTATTTTGTTGAACAAGAAGTGTTGAGGAATAAGCATGAAATATGTAATAGTGTTAGAAATATCACTACCAATGTTTGTACTTATTTAGCAAGTATGGGCAATAGTAATGCCCTAAAGACTATGTCCTCGTTTTATAATGTATTTTAAGTAATATAAATATCGTACTTTTATATTCAAAAAAATGTGGAATTGGCAAGAATAATCCTTCCTGCCATACTTAGGAAGTTTAATTTGCAAGAGGTCATTTTTTTGGTCATGTTATCAATAATGAATTGGTAATCAGAAAATTTTGGTTTGTTATTAATGATAGGGTACCCTAGGTATTTTTCAAAGTTATTAGTAGTGTCGATATTGAAAAGCTTAACCAGGTCCTTGGATGTGCGCTTGGGGCAATTTCTGGACACTATTATTTTTGATTTATTGTAGTTAATTTTTTGGCCAGATATTTTGCAAAAAAAAAATTGAGGCAGTTAAGAATAGTTGTTGGAGATTTTTTATCAATTGTACACATTAAAGTTAGGTCATCCTCATAGAAGAGATGGGATAATTGGTATTTATTTCTCCCCATTAATATAGGGGTCGAAGACCCCATGTCAACTTAGTGATTGATTTAGATGGATAACATTTTCATACATAGAATAAAAATATATGGTGATAGGGGATCACCTTGTCTAATTCCTCTACTAGGGCTAAAAAAATTGCTTCTACTACCATTCACCAGGACAGATATTCTACTAGTTTTTATGCAACTCATGATAAGTTTTGAAATCCTGGGAGGAAAGTTGAAGTGACGAAGAGTTCTATAAATAAAAGACCATTCTAGCCGGTTGAAAGCTTTTTCAAGGTCTAATTTAAGGACCATGTTTGCCTTGGAGCCTAATTATTTGTGTATTTTTAGCATAAGCTCCTGGATTATGATGGCATTATCACATGTACGTCTTTCCTTAATGAAGTTGGCTTGGTGAGGACTAATAATCCTACCAAGGTATGGCTTTAATCTAGTTGTAATAGTTTTTATGATAATTTTGTAAATAGTGTTACATAGTCCAATAAGCCTAAAAATTTTCAGATTGTTAGCATTGGGTATTTTTGGGATAAAGCAGAGATAAGTATTATTTATACCTTCATGAAGATTTCCCGATTCAAAAGTTTGGCGACAAAGATCTATTACTGAAGATTTGAGAGATTGCCAATACTTTTGAAAGAAAAAAGGGTGTAAACCATCTGGCCCTGGTGATTTATAAGATTGAAGGAAAATATAACATTTTTAATTTCTATAGGGGATATATTGGTATCAAGAGATGATAAATCTATTTGATGATGGCTTGGGGTGTCACTTTTTATGGAAGACCAGTTTGAATGACTATGACTAGTTGAGAAGTTTTCCTTGAAGTATGAGAGTGTATGATCCATAATTTTTTGAGGATCATCAATCCAGTTTCCTTCCGGATCTATAAAGTAGATTATTTTATTTCTTATTCTATTATTAGTGGCACGAATATGGAATTTTTTTGAATTAGAGTCCCCTTCATTAAGCCAATTTATTCTAGACCTTATTTTCCAGTAATCTTCTTGCATCCTAAGGATACCGTTGTAATCTGCTTTAAGAGAGATTTCTAATTAGTTAAGGAAAGTGCTAAAGCCATATGAGGTTGATTTCTGAATGCCATTGAATCTGGCCAGAATTCTCCTCTTCCTTTTAAATAAATCGCCAAAGGTATTATTTTTTCAGTTAATGATACGATGTTTGAAGATATTTGAGGCCTCAATAAAGCTATTGTTGAGCCAACATTCCTTGACTATGTTCCCAAACTCTGGATGGCCACTTCAAAAGCTTTCTAATCTAAAAGGTTTGGGGAGAGGGTTATCTAATTTGGGGATTAAATTTAATAGCACAGGGTTGTGGTCAGAGTGAGTCTTAGGCAGATGGATGATGGATGCCTTGGGAAATAACTCAGCACATTTTTCATTAGCAAATATTTTATCTAATCTTTCCATTATACGGTCACTAATAATTTTTTGGTGATTTGACCACGTATACTTACAACCTTTAAATCCTAAATCCATTAGTTTGCAATAATTGATTTTTGACCAAATTTTGGCAGCTCGTTTTCTGTTGATAGGGTTTCCTCCACATTTATCATTAGCTACTAGCACGTCGTTTAAGTCCCCCTAGTAACCAGGCATCTTTATAATTATCAAAAATATTAAAAATATTTTCCCACATATTATTTCTATTTGAGATGATTGTGCTAGCATAAATAGTAGAAAATAACCAAGTATGGCAAATAGGTGGTACCTCGATCAGGGCATAGATCTTATTGTTTCTTTTGACAAAGTTGTTGACGTTCACTAAGCTTGTATCCCAAAGAAATGCCATACCCCCTGATTGTCCGTCAACTGGAACTTCAATCATGTCCGTAAAGCCAAATTCATTCATTAAGCTACCATGATTAGTCATCCTAGTCTCTAGTAAAGCTACCATGCAAGGGTGGTGAGTGGCTTTAAGCTCATGGAAATTCCTTTTAAACTCTTCATTGTTTCCTCCCCTAATGTTCCAAATAATAAAATTCTTAGCACGATTCATGGCTTGGGGGTGGGGTTGAAGATGACCATTCATTTGATTTCCCTGGGGCAATACTGGGTTCCTCCTTAACGATGGAACCAGGATCATTGCTATCTTCCCCACCGTTGGATCCTGGGGTGGACGCATGTCCATTGTGAACTTGAATAGTAAAGCAGGACAAGCTAGAATGAGCCTCTTCTCCCGCATCTCCTCGAATAGATAGACTTTTACCTCAGGATCCAACGGTGATTTCCTCTAGATTTGTAGATTCTACCAAGAATTCTCCCACTAAGTTGATTTCCTCTTCTATTCCCTCCTCCACTGGGTTTCCTAGATTTTGGTGCACTTGGGGTTGAGGAGCTTGTTGGTCCAGTGGCCCTAGATTCACTGGGATTTGAGGTTGCATGTTTTTCAAAAGAGGATCCCAATTCATTAGGATTTGGTTGAGAGCAGTGATCTCTTGAGGTAGAAAAAAGGGGAGATCCAACCCCATGTTTTGAGGTAGGTATTGATTTTGGTTGTAGTGTGGTGGTAAATTTCACTGTGCTCGCATGGCTTGAACTAGATTGTTGTTCATACCGATGCCAGTGGTTGCATTATATTTTTCACCCAAATGTGGTTCATGTAGTTGCTCATTGCTAGGTGTAAGCCCTCGGATACTAGTTGAGCTAAGAATTGAGGATTTTGGATCACTATGATGTTCTCCTGCCCATTGATGTTGAGCTGGAGTGATACACCCCTTCCCATTAGCCCTAACTCTATCCAAGAAGTTGGATGGTGATCCTTGGGGGAGGGGGGGGGAGGTTTGAGCATAGATTATGGACAGGTTTGGGATTTGGGGAGGAAAGGGAGGAAGATTTTCCATTGTTTGAGTTCGATGGTTCCTTAGAATTTGGATTAGTCTCAATCTCCTCCTTTGGTGACCTAAGGGGATTCTCGGCATTATTGTGAGAGCGGAGTTGGTGATTTAATGTGTTTGATAGAGATGTAGGAGACATGATTGCCTCTATTTGCACGGTGTCGCGCCCCTTTTTTTTCCTCCGCGGAGAGAGGTCCGGGTTTTGACATTCCATGGGATGTCATAACTCATTTCCTTTTGGGAATTGGGTATTTGAAGAGTCTCCACCTAACGGATTACATTGCGTTAGGGCACCTAGAGTGATTAACTCTTGGATTGGATTGCATTACCAGAGATTAGGGTAAGGGCTCGAAATGCCCTCAACGGGAAGGTATTAGGCATCCCTCTTGGTCCACAACTGTGGGTCCCGGCCGAACTTATTGTCACGAATTAGTCCAAATAAGTACTTGAAACAAATAATTACAAATAAGGCATGTTTATATGACTCAAATAAGACAGAAATTCTGGACAAGTTGTATAAGACATAGTCTTATACAAAAAAAAGAATTTCGGGAAGGGGAATCCTAGGTTGATTAGCTTATAGGATCACCCCATACAATGTCCGGTAAATACTCCTCAATAAGGGGCTACACGTGACATTAGCGCGTATTCATCATATCCCATATCTACCCTTCCCATCCCCTTAGTGGTCATTCAAAGCGAGTGTTGGTCAGCGACCTCTATTGCGTATTGTTACACGTCCCTTCTTAATGGTCCTGGAGGGATTTAGGACCTCTACCTATAGGTGGTTCTAGACAGACCCCTAAGATTTTAAAGGTGAAAATACTAAGGCGACAGGCAAAATAATTAGGACTTTAGCACATAAGATAAAATGGAGCAATTAGAGGCTCAAAGTTTCCTCTTCAAACAAGGCACATAAACAACACGATTCAAGCACAAATAAAGTTCTTTTGTTAAACAGTATCCTAAGGCATGATGTCTAAGTGAATATACAAGCCAGACAGTTTGCTTTATAAACATAGAAGTTATGACCCTATCAGTTGCCTATTGATTTTAAAGCTTGTTCAAACCAGAACAATATTAAGTCACATGAACAGTTTCAGAATTGCAAGTTTTGAAAACGCCCTACGGGCTTACCTATACGCGGAATACTGATGACTACATTTTGTATAGTGAAACAAGGTAGGTTTTGAAATAGACTCTTTAATCCCTAAAGGCATGCTGTCTAGTAACAGATTAAGGCAGTTTTTAAAAAGAACTTGTTTCAGGGAAATATAAACCACTTAATTAAACCAGTTAAGAAGTGAACTAAAACCGGACTGGGTTGATTTATTTAAACTGGTTTAGATCTATAGACAAAATTCTGACGTTGTCCCCTATAGACATGATATCTAATTGGTTAACACTGATCTTAGAAGCTTGCAGGCATGAACACATGTAAACACTTGTTAAAACAGAATTTGGATTGAATTATGTCCTATAGGCATGACATATACTTGTGAGCTGATTTTAAGACTTGTAAACATGAGAGCCACTTTTTATTATATGGAGTGTTTGACAAAAAAAAAAGTTGCTTAAAAAAGGTTAAAATGTGCTTAAAAAAAGCCAAAAGCAACAAGTTGGTTGATCCCAACTTTTTCGATTTTGGCTTAAAAGTCATTTTGGGTTGACCAATAAAATTACTCTTTTGTCCATTATAACTTTTCATAATATCAAACTTATCCTCAGTCAAGGAAACTCCAAAACATTTTCTTCTCCTATTTTCTTCACATATGAAGGACCCGTTCCTCTTCTTTCATCTTCCTTTCTACTTCATCTTTCATTTTCCTCAAGTATCATTTTCTGATCCACTCGCGTTACTTTTTACCAATTCTACTTGACTATAGAGCATCTTTCTTCTACTTTATAAAAATTATCTAAAGTAATCACATAAATTAAAATATAAATTATTTTTTATTTGCATTAATTTATAATTAAATATATTATAGTAATCAACTCCTTTATAATACTAATAGCTTTAAGGATATTTTTGTCTTTTTAATAGAAAAAAGTGCTTACCAGCACTTGTTTACCAAACACTTCAACATTTTTTTTTAAGTTTCAGCACTTTTATCCAAACAGGTAACTGCTTATTTATAAAACAAGCTCCAGCACTTAAAAGCTGCTTTTAAGCACTTGTACTTAGAAGCCACTTTTTTTAAGCCAATCCAAACGGGCTCTGAGTCTTATAGGCATGGTTTCTACTTATAAAGGAAAACTCAACAAAATGTAAAGTCCTATAGGCATGGTTTCTACTTATAAAAGCAAACACAACAAATTGTAAAGTCCTATAGGCATAGTTTCTACTTATAAAAGGCAAACACAGCAAATTATAAAGTCCTATAGGCATGGTTCCTACCCGTATTACCCCACAAACATGTAACTACCCACCCTTTTACTAGTTATCCCAATATTCGTTTACAAATTATTACAGACCATATGAATGAATTACATAAGTAAATAAGAAAATAAAAAGTTATTCTATAGGGAGCCTACATATAGGCCCAGATTTCCAAAGCCTCCAATAGCCTCAAGCGCCTCAATTCCATAGACAATGTCATAGTCTAGGTGCATCAAACACTACAAGAAAAAACCTTATTAGGGACCAACATTTAGTGACAAGTTGTAATTATGGTCCCTAAAAGTGTACTTATAGGGATGAGAATTTTTTTTGGTCTTTAATATGCAATTTTATCTCTTAAATACACGACCAGACCTGTTCTGGTCTGCACAAAAATTAATATGTGGTCTCTAATATTGGATTTTAGTGGGATAGGGGCGGGAACTAATGAAAACTAAAAGTAAAAAAAGAAAGAAAGAAAAGGAAATTAAACTCCAAAATTTCACGGTATCCCTCCAAATTGTCTTTCACCCTAAAATCTCTCAAACTTTCAGCCTAAAATCCCTAAGAGACTGCCGATCGAACTCGTTCAAAATTCAAAATCTCGCCGCTAAACTCCTTCAAAATTCAGAAGGTCAAAAACTCTAAGAAAGGTTGCAAAGAGCGAGTGAGGCGGCTGCTAAACTTCGGCATTCAGAACTCTATTCAATTTCTTCTTTGGAGGCCGCTAATTGATACGAATTAGAAATAGAGTAGTTGCAGGAAGTAGTACTCTAGGTTGTTGGAAGTGTACATGGGAGTTGAGCTTGTTATTTACCTATAAGTTATTACATTTTATATTTGAGTCCTATAAGTAGTTATTTTATTTCACTTTGACCACTAGGTTTTACTTTCTCTGTATGTACCAAGTTTGCCATTTTCAGAGGCAATGAATGAAAGCTGTTATTTGCTTTTTCTTAGCTTAGTTTAGTTTTTAGCTTTAGTTTCTTCTTAAATTCTCATATTGTATCAGTGGTATTAGAGCATCGATTCTCCGACCTCTATTGCAATGGAGGTGGATAGATTTCTCCCACCATTCAACTATTATAATGACCCAAGAGCTAGGCATCCATGGTTGAACGCTGTATTGAATATTCCAGCTACTACACCAGATCCTAGACCTGAAGTTCTGCCGCAAAATTTCAGTTATGCACAAGGTACTGATTTTTATGGTCATTGTAATACGGGATATGGGGCTCAAAACATGGGGTATCAACACCATTTCAATCAAACGCCTCCTCTATACACTTCTAATTTCAGTCCACAACATCCTTGGCAAGTCTCAAGTCCCCAACATGTCCCTTATATCTACCAGCCCTCTGAGTTTGCCCCTGATGTTCCTAATTTTTGGACTGCAGGCGTGGTTCAGGAAGGAGCTGCGTCTATGGGTTCCGTCGTGGACACAAGAATGATTGGAACCAACTGGAGATTTGAACATCCCAATCCTTCTGTGTCGTTTCAATATCAACAGTTCCCTGTCAGCACTTTTGTTTCTGATTTCTTTCCAAAAGACCCCTCAGTTGATGAGGTGAATCCCACTGTTATCCACAGTAACACCAGCTTGAACGAAGAAAGTCCAAGCAGAACTTGTGTCGTCGAAAGTTGTAATGATGCAATTTTAGAAGTCTCGCGGGAAACAATAATATTATCCTCCTCTATTGTTAATGTTCATCATCCCCACCTCACCAACAGTTCTCCTATCTGCGATTTTGGAGCTGATACTCTCTTCTCAGGAGGTTTGTGTCCCTAGAACTTCTATCTTAGATGTCGCAGTTGCAAACAGCAAGGATACTAGCAGTATGAGTGTGCATTTGGAGGTTGACTTAGAAGAACATGGAGCTGATAAGAAAGGGAACAAGTTGTTTGTGTGCCCCTCACCCCTTGATGTGTATGCGCACAATATGTTTGATGAAATGCCAGTTAATGAAATAGGGAAGCCTTTTGACGGATCATTTTCTCCTGAAATGGCTTCAGAAATGAACGAGGTTAAAGAAATGGTGCAAAAGCTTGCATTGCAAATGAATAGCCTAAGCTCGAGGCAGGATAGACATAAACTTCGATTTTCTTCTCAAATGGGGAAAATTAAAGATTCATGGGCAACTAAGAAGAACTTGGATGATGGCACCTATTATATCACAAAGAAGGTCAAGAAGGGCAATGGACAGATAAATTGTACCTTGACCAATGAGAATCTTGATGCAATAGATGTGACCAGAAATGAGACGAATAGTGAAGCAGTGCCAGAAGGAGTTTCTTCAGCTGTTGAAGCTGCTGTAGAGGTTGCACAAGGTGTGAAGACTGGTAATGCAACTACTGAAACGGGGACTGGACAATATGAGCCTATTGGGATATTAAAAGGGGCCAAAACCAGGGAGCTAGAACGAGTACTTGAAACACCAAATGTACTTAGAAAGGCTTCTAGTGTTTCTAATTCAACAAATTGTATTTCCGAGCCAGAACTCATAGTGAAACCATCTAACAGTGGTGATTTTTTTTTTTGCACAATGAGAGGGTCAATAGTTCTTGCAGTTTGTGTATTGATGCCAACAAGTCTGATCCTTCATCAGTGATAATTGTAATTCTGGAGCACAAACAACTCATCATTGAAGAAGGAGCTTTGCCTTATACTAATGATCTGTTGAAGCATCACAGGAATGGTCAAATTTCTCGTGCTGTCAATGCTAATATCTGGAGGGCACACGGAAGCGCAAAATTTGCTGAGGAGGATCATAGCAGCACACGAGACAAAACCAAACAATTGGAAGAGAATAATTATTCAACACAAGAGACTCCTGCGCCCATTGAAGAGTGCGACAAAACTGTTTTGAAAACTAAGGTGGAGAGGATTCTTGAAGCAAGAAGAGAATATTTTTCAATTGGAATCGATACTGAACCTAACATATACATAAGACAACTGGGAATTCCTTTTTTCCATCCTGAAGTTGCGAGTGGATATTTTGTTTTAGGCTTGGTGTTGGTGTCTGCTAAACCAATTACATGGGAACTTCTAAAAGATGATGCCAAAAAGGATCTCATAGGTTCCATTCCAATGGTGAAGGGCTTTGAAATTTATGGGGTGAAACTTGTACCTGCTGATATGTTTTTGAAGGGAAGGGATGTGCCAGAAACAACATATGCAGAATTATTTGCATTTGAGAATGGTAGCAACATGCGTTTTAGCCAATATGGTGTTGTTGACCAACACTTGAAGCATTTCCTTACTGGAGGAGAGTTGCTGACTATTGCCACTGAATTTCTTCTTCCATTGTTAGGAAGAAATCTTATAATGGGGAATTTCTCTGAGATCCCATTCGATCCAGGTGTGGTTATTTCTTCATTTCCACATATCACTCTTGAGGACAAGGTTGGTTTAATAGGGAAGTGGTTTGCAGACTTTCGTTTCCAAATAGCCTATGCGTGCTCGTCGGTTGGAATTTCAGAGGCAAGGAATCTCCTTAGGCATATCTTTGTTGCTATTGGTTTACATGTTACAGAATGCATTAATGCTAAGAAAGGAGAAAACGTTCTCTTCACCATGCATCCAGAAATGGCATGTCGTGAGTTCAGATGCGCTCACACCATCTATTTTCTGGGAAGCGATGGCATAGAGGTTGTCAAGCTTATCAATGATGAAAGGCTTATATTTGGTGCATTTTGCTATGCTGCTAAAGTGACATTAGCTGCTTTTGGGAAGTTACTTCAAGTTGCTTGTCGCGAAATAACTTGGCTAGGCGACTGTGCTAAGATGATTGCTTCAGGAAATCAGCCATTGCGATGGGCGACACCTCTGGATCTCCTTTTTGTCAGACTTTTCTTTAAAACGCAGCGGCATGATATAAGAACTTCTCTTCAAGTTTTGGCTTTGCAGCACAAGGGTGATTCAGTTGAGGATAGGAAACAGAGAACTGTCACTCACTGGATGGTTCACATATGATGATGATTGTTGTTGCTTGCAGGGACGGGACTACAATTTGCAGGGGTACATGATCCCTTTTGGATTCATGTTTGGGATGTCGACCAGATGAACATGATACTCGGGGAAAAGTTTGTGCAATCTGTTCTTAATGTTTCTCACATGGAAGATGAGGGTAAGTCGCAACGTAAGACTGCTGTATATGAGGCGTTGAACGAAGTTGTTAGATGTTTGAAAAATGAAACAGTTTTCATGGTCTTGCAAATTGATCCTAGTAACCGGAGGGAATCCGAAAATTTTTCTCTTCTTGCTGCAATTATAAACAAGTACAAGGGTGCTATGATAGGGAGTGTGCCTCACTGGTTCGAAGTTGCATTCCAGTATACTATGGAGATAATCATGGCAGATTTTGAAGATTATCTTAAGCATTGGCTTAAGTTCCCTTTTCAGGCAACTACTGCACATTATTCTTCTTTAATACAATAGAAACCATTCAAGCTTGTTATAGATTCTATTCCATGGACCTTTAGGCACATTCAAAAGAACATTGCTGGTACCAGACTAAATCTTTTGTTGGAGTTGTTCAATAATATTCAGCAATTACTCTTTCCAGCCATGTCTCATCGGTTGACTGAATTGCTATGGGTTGCTCCAGAAGAGATGCTTCAAGATGTCAGAAGCATTGAAGAAATACCTCAATGCGTCATAATCATTGGTGCTGAAAATTTGCTTGCCGATAGAATGGTTCCGAAGAGATGTCTCGATCCAAGGACAAGAACTTTAAGAATTGAAGTAGCTTCACATTTTCCATTTGATCCTGGATGGATTGAAGTCCTCACCCTTGAGGACAAGGGTGTTGTTCAGGGGGAAGTACTTTACACAATTTCTTCTTTGGAGGCCACTAAATTTTGGAGGCCGCTAATCCTCCAAAGTACTTTACAAATTATACTATTGGATTATCCGCTAAACAAGAGTAAGTTCAATTTCTTTCTCTTTGATATGTTCTGTTTTCTTCTTCTTCTTCTTCGTGTCCTTTTTCCCTTTGAATCAGAAATTGCAAAAGGGGTTCTTTAATTTTTTGTTTCTTTATTTGTTTTCTGCAACTTAGAACTCTATATATGGAGAGTCAAAATCCGGGTTCTTCAATTTCTTCAATTTGAATCAGAAATCGCAAAAGGTTTCTTCAATTTCTTTCTCTTTTATTTTTTGTTTTTATATGTAGAAATCTCTCTTACTAATTGACCTTTTAGGTTTTCCTGTTTATATAGTTTTGTTTATTGAAAATGTAGAATGAAGATAAGTTAAAAGTAGTTGCTTTTATAATGATTATAAAATAAATATTTACAGCACAAAAAGTATAATTCTCATTAAGAAATCATGTCTGCAAAGTCACATAGTTCCTGTAACAGCAAGATACTCTATAAAGCTTGAAGTTGAGATTTTTGATAAGATTACATTTTGTACTTTTGGTGTTTAGTAAAACTCTGACCTAACACTGTTGTGGAAAAATCTTTTAGTACCATTTTGCAGCTTGTTGGTTGCTTTGAATAGTGATCTTTTTTGGTGTGAGTGATAAAAGTGAGATTATTGGGTTTAAAATTGGGTGATCTTTATTGTGTGGAGAAATTTGTACAAAAGAGGGGCGGTTTGGTTGCTCGTAAAATCATCGGACATTGGAGAATGTCAAGAAACCCAGAACTGAAATTTCACCAAAAATGGGTATTGGTTGCTCGTATTAGGACTGCAAGAGAATATAGGCTGAACCTCGTAATGTTCTGATAAGGTCAATGTTTTGAGCGTTAAATTAATCATGTTCACAAGACACTACTGTCAGTTGTCAACTGTTTTCCTACACTTTCCAGCACATATGTTGTGCAGTAAAAAGCAAACACATTATTCTGAACAACAAAAAATTTGAAATACATCCAAGTACCATTTTTCCTTCTATCCTTCTCCTAGTTCTGCCTTATTTTGCCACCCACAAGTGAACCTAGATGACACTAACATATTAATGATCAACTATATCAACTATTATAATATAGGCTCTATTTTGGTTCTAGTTATAATGTAATTGATTGGAAAAGATTATATTTGATGGAGCGGAAAATATAGTTCTTCACTAAATTAACAAATCTTGGTGTTGGATTTTGATTATGTTAAAGATAAATAGCATTTCATGTTCTTGTGCTTACCTGTAGGTTTTTTAAGCTATCCTTAGGATATGGTTGAACTCCATACTTCAAATATATATACATAAAACTAGTTCTTGATTAAAAAAATGACAAATATAGCTAGTGTTTCATTAGATAACAATTATTACAATTTTTTTAATAGTAGAATGATAGTTATTGTATCATTTTTTTTATTTAAGGAAGACAAGATAAAATATCAGTGATTTAATTTTAGAGTGTCTTATATGTTTTAATTTCTCATTTTGTTGAGCAATTGTGAGTTATATGTTATGCATATCAACTTGTAATTTATTTTATTCTTGTAAAATCGTAAGAAGTTTAGTCATAAAGATGAGTCTGGCAAGTGTAATAACAAGTAATGTGCATCGTAGTACTTTCTTTTATAAGTAATGTGCATCTTAATGTTTTTTGTGATCTTAATTTTTTAAATATTATTTCTATTTACTATCCAAGGTTATGGCATCAAGTAAGCGATGAATGCAGCTTGTTGATAACCGACTTGACGAATCCTACTTAATTGGAGTGCAAATTTTTTTGAATTATGCCTTTAGAAGAATAGGAGAATTGTATGAAATACGATGTCCGTGTGTCAAATGTTGTAACACAACATTAGGAACACGTGAGACAGGCGAGATACATTTGAAAGTATATGGAATAATTCAAAATTATACTTTTTGGTATCATCATGGAGAAGTTTTGGGTGAGCCACAGTTGGAATGCGAAGTTGAAGATAATAATGAAGTAGATGATTATGAGGATAAGGATGAAATACATGAAATGCTAAGGGATTTGTATCCTAATCATGATGGAGGCCCTGCTGATGTTGGTTGCAATGATTTACTTGAAGAAGAACCAAATGTTGAAGCCAAAAAGTTTTACAGCCTATTGAAAGATTTCGAGAAGCCACTATACCAAAGTTCCAAAATTTCAAAACTTTCCACTTTGATTAAACTGCTTCACATAAAAAGTATGGGTCATTGGAGCAACGAGTCATTTACAATGTTATTAAAAATGTTGAAGGATGAGATGTTGCCTGATGGAGCGAATTTGCCAAATTCATATTATGAGGCAAAGAAGGTGATTCGGGACCTTGGGCTTTCCTACCAAAAAATTGATGCTTGTATAAATGATTGCATGCTATATTGGAAGGAAGATAATTTACTTGATTCCTGTAAAGTCTGTGGTGCATCCAGATGGAAAATAGATAAACATAGCGGGGAAGCAAAGAATAAGAATGGTAAAAAAATAGCATCAAATATTTTACGTTATTTTCCATTGAAGCCTAGGCTTCAAAGGTTGTATATGTCTGCAAAGACATCTTCTCTAATGACATGGCATCATGATAAAAGGGTTGATGATGGAACAATGAGGCATCCAGCTGATTCAATGGCATGAAAATCATTTGATGAACTTCATCCCTCATTTGCGGTTGAGCCTTGTAATATTCGACTTGGACTTGCTAGTGATGGATTCCAGCCATTTCGGAATTCAAAAACCTCATATAGTATTTGGCCTGTGGTACTTATTCCTTATAATTTACCACATTGGTTGTGTATGAAACAAGAAAATTTCATTATGTCCATGCTTATACCTGGTCCAGATAGTCCAGGAGATGCAATTGACATATATCTTCAACCCTTGATAGAGGAGTTGAATGAGTTATGGGAAATTGGTGTTGAGACCTTTGATGCGTCAAGCTGACAGAATTTTAAGTTACATGCTTCTTTGTATGGACCATCAATGACTTTCCAGCATATGCATATTTATTTGGATGTAGTACAAAAGGTAAATTGGCATGCCCATGTTGCAATAAAGACACTTCCTCAATCAGATTGAAGAATAGTAAGAAACAATGTTTTATGGGTCATTGGCGTTTCCTTCCTCTTAATCACAAATGGAGGAATGATAAGGAGTCATTTGATGACACAAAAGAGAAAAGGCTCCCGCCAAAAATGCGTTCTGGTATTGAGATACTTAATCAAGTGCAAGATCTTAAAGGGTTACAGTTAACAAAGGATCCAAAGAAAAGGACCAAGATATCACATGATGTTCGAAAAGATAACTGGAATAGGAGGAGTATCTTTTTTGAACTTCTATATTGGAAATCACTTTTGTTGCGACATAATTTGGATGTTATGCGTATTGAAAAAAAATATATGTGATAATATTTTGGGGACGATCATGAATGCCAAAGGAAAGACCAAGGACACCATTAAAACTCGACTCGATTTGCAAGAAATGAACATTAGGTCGGAATTTTACCCAATCAGAAAAGGAGAAAAATATGAAGTTCCAACTGCATGTTACACATTATCTCCCCAAGAAAAGCACAACATATGCCTTTTCTTAAATAATTTAAAGGTACCAGATGGATTTTCATCTAATATTTCTCAAAATGTTAACTTGAAAGAGCACAAGATTTCTGGATTAAAGAGTCATGATTTCCATGTTCTTCTACAACATTTACTCCCTCTTGATCTACATGGTATGCTATCCAAAACAGTGTGTGAACCCCTTATCGAGTTGTCTTTATTTTTTAATGTGCTTGGAGCAAAGGCATTAAGGACTAGTGACTTGGATCAGATTGAAGCTCAAATTCCTATAACACTTTGTAAGTTAGAAAAGGTATTCCCTCCCACATTTTTTGATGTCATGGTGTACTTGCCTACTCACTTAGCTAATGAAGCTAAGCTTGCTAGACCGGTTCAGTATCGGTGGATGTATCCTATAGAACGATGGTTATATTTTTTGAAATCTCTCATTAGTAATAGGGCTTGTCCAGAAGGTTCAATTGTAGAGGGGTACCTTGCAAATGAATGTATGATCTTATGTTCTAGGTATCTAAATAGAATCGACATAGTTTAATCGGCCAGAACGAAATTACGATGGTGGTTTAAAAAATTCTGATGGAGGTTTATCTCTATTTTGTAAATCTGGAAAAACTTTAGGAGCTCCAAAACATCATGATCTTGAAGCAGATGAATCGGAGCAAGCACATATATATATATATACTGAAGAATTGTGATGAAGTTTTACCATTTCTAGATTATGAAATTTTGTCCTTCATATCGTATTTTGTTTTCATTATTTCCTTTAGGATTGTTTATCCTTTATGTATGATATTTGTGGTTCAACTAATTTTTTTAGAGAGTTTGCATGAACTCATGTGGATTCTACTTAACACTTGTCTGATACAGAATGGAATAGACAATTTACTGACTTTTGGATTCAATTTAATTATTGTAATAGCAATATGTGGTAGTTTAGGGCCTAGATATCAAAATGCATCTTTTATTTGTATGTAGTTTGTTTTCTATTGTGATATGATGATCTGTTATGAAACCTTGATGTAGAATGTCTCAGCAGAATCAGTAAGTTTACGGTTTTCTATTTGCTGGAACTTGTGTTGTTTACCATAGCAAGCTTCTGGAACGTCACTGGTCAGGCATGTTTTGTTCATTACCTGAATCGATTTTTGGAGTAGGTTAGTGAAAGAAACAAAGTACCTAGTTAGGTATCCAAACAGAGAACCTAGTTGTTTACAATGAACGTATTGGAATGGACAGTTTCAGTGTGAAGAAACACTTAAATATTCACCATTTTCGTGCATTTGCATATCATTACTGGTGCCATTGGGACTACCTGGATGATGCAGTTACTGTTGGTGCATGTTCTATGTTTTAAATTCACAAAATTGAAATAAAGCTAAGGCATTTGTTAATTCAAGCTTTATTGTAAAACTATGTTTTCTTCTATCACATGGAATTTCTGTAATGATATTGGATATCAATCTATGTTTGATGTATTGGAGGATAAATTTGAGAGTGATGACATGGATATCCATCGCGATCATATTTTGGGATGGATGAAAGAGTTATGGAACAAATGGAGAGGACAATTGCATGCAAAATATGTGAAGGGTAAGCCAATCCAAGAGGCTCTTAGGAATGTGCCCAAGGGGGTAGACAAGAAACAATGGGAGTGGTTGGTAAAGGAACATTTTTCTACAGAAAATTTTCAGGTTTGACATAATACCTAATTATGTAATTTTATTTTATACAGTAATATTTTAATTGATAACTTATTTATAACATTTGATTTAATGTTGTCACTCAAATATAGGCGAGAAGTAATAGGAATGCAGCAAATAGAACTAAGTTGAAGATGCTTCATCATATTGGTAGCAAGTCAATTAGAGAGATTATTTATCAAAGGTGTTATCATCAAATCTATTTTTGCTTAATATTGACGAGATATTATTTGACATATTTACTTTTATGTAAAGAGCGAAAAAGATGGCAAACCACCAGATTTGACAACTATTTTCTTTGAGACTCGCAAGAAGAATAACACACTTGTTGAAGCTAAAACAATCGAGAAACATGTGCGTTTGGTTATTGAACATGTTCTTTACTTTTAGTTATTATGGGATCTGATAAAAATATATACTTTGTAGGCTCAAATCAAGGAATTGGTGCAGTCTGAACCGTCACTTTCTAACGTAGAAATTGTAGAAAAATGCTTTAGACCTCAAAGTCATAGTCATGTATTTGGCTTTGGGGGTGGATTAAAGGTGAAAGATTTGAAAGGGAGAACTACCTCAAAACCTGAATTATTGGCTAAGCTACGTTCAACTGAAAATGAAAATCAGTCTTTGAAGGATTGTCTGTCTAACTTCGAAAATGAGATAAGAGAACAGAAGAAAATAAAAGAATTAGTATTAGCACAACAAACTAATTTCCAGCCTCCAGCTCAGGAGAATGACTATTGGGATCCTTGATGATACCAGGTGAGTAACAACTTACATGAAACCTCAATTTATTTTGTTGATTTAAGTGTATGTTATTGTATATCATTTGCGAAATTTATTCTTCTATTAATTACAAATTTCATCGGTGTCAATTCTAACAAGATTCTGTCTGATAATGTTTGAAAATTAATTTAGGGATGGTGTGGGCCTAAGAAAATCTGAGTTTTCTTTTGTAGTAGCTAGAGATTGTGAAGGAATCTCCTGGATCCTGGTGTGACTGAATAGTCATGACCATTATGCCCTCCTCCTGTATGTCACCACTAGAACTAGTGTCCTCAATCCTCATTGCTATCTTTTTCCCCAAAAGAAGCTTCCACCTAGGATTTGGAAGTTTTAGTAAGTCTCCCATTACCAAAGTTCTGATTATTGATCAAAACCTTTTCACCTTCAGGGGCTTTTCTCCTTTGACTTGGTTAAAGGTGGCAAGAAACTAGTTAGTTATTCTTTTGAACATTCTCAAACTAAATTCTTATGTCAACTACTAGCTTCTGCAATTGTCGGAGACCTTTCTTACATGCAGCAGTGCTCCTTAGCAAATGATTTTTTTCCCTCTATATATTAGGAATTAATGACTTCATCTGATGGATGATAAACTAAGGATAAAGCTGATCTTCCAGTCAAAACTGTTAACAACAATGATCACTACTCTATTTTGGCCCGAGAATTTTGTAGGAAAAGCCATATTGCTTGTCCCACAAGAAAAAGGTTGTTACACATTCCTTTATCTCTTGAACTAATTCAGGATGTAGAATTCTGCACCCTACCTCATTGTGGCCTTGCAATTTGCTTTCTCTGTAATATTTGGGCAGACAATCATAATTAATCTTAAAACTGTTCGGACTTCACTTCACCTGTATAATCATCTTCAACTTCTTCTACTTCAACTTGAATTTACTTTGGAAATTCATCCGGTAGATTAACCTCCACCTTCACCCTCACACAACTAGGTCTAGTCTTATTTTGAGAAGCCGTATTAATCTTCAAGGATTCCTAACAGCAGAAGCTATTCTAAACATGACTCCTTCACAAAAAAGGTAGGAGACAAGGCTTGAAAAGAAATCTAGGCTACAACACTAGGGGTTTCCTCCTCCGACTTAAATCACGTATCATATTTGAGAGATCTATCTGGTAGTACTAATCCTGATGTTTAATATAGTGCGCAACTTTGGACATTATATTGACATAATTCTCCAACAGTGATAAACGAATCAAAACATGTCAATCACACAAATAACCAACCTGGCAGGGACACTTAACTTCACTTTGGATTGGAACCAATCTTCGTAATTCTTGTAAATCTGGCCATCCATAAGAAAACTTACCAACAACTGCGTATTGGAGATTTTTCTATGGCTAACATGCGCTTGACTTCTCTAGATTTCCAATGAACAGAAGGTTCTACACGAAGAAACGATAGGGTTTTGATAGGAATAGGTCCGATAGGCTGCATGAGTGCATTTAATGTGCATGATTGATCTCTGTGGAGTAACTTTCTACAGCTCAGTTCATTGACACTGTTTTACCTCTTATGTGGTTAAAATTTGCAAAGTCATCTATTTATCATTTCTTTCACTAAATTTTGTTGTCTGGGTGGGGGAAGCAAGTCGGTTGTATCCTAATCATTGTTGATACTAGACTTTTTTTTGAAAACTTGAGTATATATACGTGTGTTATATATAGTTTTTCTAACTGAAATTTCTTATTTCTTCAACAAGTTTTGGATATTGAAGTTTACGAGAAGCCGATTTTTGACGATATACAGATCAACCATCATTTTGCTGGGAATTTCAAGAAAATTTTACATTACAATCGAGGGATATTATTAGTATATGTAGTTTTTTGCTAAATGTTTATGAACACAATATTGTGACTAACTTACATCATTGATGTACGATTCAACTAATTAACTTATGTTGATCATTTTTGGTATTATTTTATGAAAGCAACATTATCAATATATTAATATTTTCGATTTTCTAGTTGCAAACTAAATGTGATTTAGGGACTTGTGACTTATTTCTTTAGGGACTGTCACACCTCCTTTTTCCGCCCCGCGAGGGGACAAGGGAGTTTTTTTCAATTAAAGGACAATCGAAACGGGATTGGTTTGTTTATTTCAGAGTCGCCACTTGGGAGATTTAGGGTGTCCCAAGTCACCAATTTTAATCCCGAATCGAGGAAAATAATGACTCCATACTACAGTCTGCGTACCAGAAATCCGGATAAGGAATTTTGTTAACCCGGGAGAAGGTGTTAGGCATTCCCGAATTCCGTGGTTCTAGCACGGTCGCTCAACTGTTATATTCGGCTTGATTATCTGATTTTATACAAATATGAACTTATGTGCAAATTTTAACTTTTTTACCGCTTTCATAATTACTATTATTATTTTTTACAAGGAATTGCAACGTTGTGAAAATGTATCTCGAACCGCGTTACAATCAATGTACCCGTGGTCGTTGACACACTTTGACGCCGTTGAGATTTTAAATTTGGGCCACATCAATGTGCACCCGAGTTTAAGGAAATTAAATTATTAAAGGCACGCCTAAAGCGACTAGCGTATCATCTACTTTGGGTAGGGCCGTGAATTTTTGCTAAACGGTCCATCCCGAAGTCTAAGCAATTTTAAAGCAAATATTTACTGAGGGCCCCGCAATTTTATATTTTTATTCGGCGAGGCTCATCTCATTCTTATTTTTAAAAGGAATTTGCAACGTCATGGACACGCATCTCGAACCACGTCACAATCAATGTACCCGTGATTAGAAACACATTTCGACTCCGTTGAGATTTAGATTTGGGTCACATAAATGTGCACCCGAGTTTAAGAAGGTAAGATTTATTAAGGCGCGTCCTAAAGAGACTAACGTATTGTTATTTTAGGAAGAGGTCGTGAACGTTCATTAAACGGCCAAATCCAAAGTCTAGTCAATGGTTATGTATTTATTGAGGGCCCCAGCGATGTGTGATTTATTTGGCGAGGCTCGTCTCATTTTATTTTAAGGATAAACCTACAGTGACTATATTTTCTATTAAGTTCGTCTCTAAAAGAAAAGAAAATCTCTTAATTAATTACATGCCAAAAATGTAGCTTATTAGTTATTAGTTTACGGCTAATGCGAATGGAAAATTGCGATCGAGTTCGTACAAAGAAAAACTGCTTTCATTCTAGATTCTATTATTCAATAATAGTGGAACATGAAATTGACACACCATAATATCAAAACAAATTACCTAGTATTTGATTAATTCAACTAACATTATTAGATGAAGAAGTTATACATATGCAACCCCATTACTTATTAATAAATCGACTACATTTTTATACAAAGAAAGAAAAATTATATTCAACAACAAATCTAAACAGGAGGGATTCAACAGGAACAACGCCTGATTAATATTTCATTTTCGCTTCAAGCCGAGAGTGTACAAATGTGTACCTGGAAATGGCAGTACAAGAAGAAAAGAAGTAGGAGTCAGCAGCAATAATACCACAGCAACAACAGATTCAGCAACACCGCAAACTAGTAACAACCAGTAGAATAACCCAGTAACAGATTGAAAACTCAGCAATACCAAAGTGCAACCGCAGTCAAAGCAGAAGAGAGACGGATACAAAATGCAGTAGTTTACTGATTTTGAATGACACTCGAGAAAAGACAAACGGAATTTATTCAAGTAGAAGTTCGAGTTGTCTTTCTCTTTTACTCTCTAACACTCTTGAAATTTTCCAGAATCTATTACTCTCAAAAATATTCTCCCACTAATAGTCTCTATGTCTTCCCAATAATTCTCATTCAAGTCCCCTATCTATGTCAAGAATAACTCTTATTTATAGCAAGACCTTGTCTTGAATTCCCAACCCCAAATTATTCCCCCAATCGCATGCTTTGTCCCACTTATTAATGTTTTCTTTATTTTAAACCTTGTCCCCAATGCCTACATTAAATAATTACTTCATCCCCAACCCATTATAATTTGTCCCCCATGCCTACATTAAATAAATACAATATTCCCAACCTGTTATAATTTGTCCCCCATGCCTACATTAAATAAATACAATATTCCTCCCTATTATATTTTGTCTTGTCCCCCATTATATTAAACAAGTACATCAAAAACCCCACCCCATTATATTTTGTCCCCCATGCTTAACATAAAGAATCAAAATAATGTTCAATTACCAAACTACCCCTCCGAACTTATTGCAATTACCATTTTACCCCTGAACGGATTGCAATTTACCAAACTACCCCCATCAGCCCTAAACAATCAATTAATCATCACTTAACCAAAATATAGTCAAGATGACCAATTTCTCAACAATCTTCAACAACAAATCATATGAACACGATGAACAACACAACTCCAAATTAATGGGAATAAATCAACCATATCGGGAACCAATCCTGGTTAATTTAGACCATTAATGGATGAACAAAGAGACAACAATACAAACAACAATATGCATGATTCAAATTAAATCAACAAATCACAAACAAACATAAACTCACATTAAATCACTGGATTTAAACATGAACTTCAAACCAAGACGAACATGAATTAAATCTATTTTTAAGCAACAAACATGACGGATTCACATGACTCAAACAACACTAATAATTTCTGGAAAATACATAACAACATGAAACAAATTGAAGAAATAATTAATTAAATTTCAATTTGAATCTAACAAACATTAAACTAACAAATATTTATCTAAACAACAATACAAACATGAAATAACATGAAAAACAATTAATTAATCTTTCATTTGAAATCTGAAAAATTAATTTAACAAAGAACATGAACAAACTAAAAAAAATTAATTCAAACGATGAACGAAACAAACATTTGCCGATTTTAGATTCGAGAAATATCAAAACAAATACGAACAAAATAAAACTCAAAATCTACTAACCGGATCGAAAGAAATATGTACGGACTGTTTTGACGAACCTCGAATGGGAATGAATCTGTCCGGACTCAATGACGAACTCAATGACGAGCTCGACCAAACGACGATGAACGAATCTAAGAAGTTGACTGAAGCAACGAGGAAACACTAGCAGCAGTGACGATGGCATCTGCTTGGTCGTTGGCGAGGCAGCTCGGAGCTTGAGGTTGAAACCGACGCAGCAGTCATGCAGCAGCCCAAAACAGAAACGAGCATCCAGCAGCAACAATGGTCGGCGCACCAATGGCGGAGCATCAGCGAAACGGAGGAGCCGGAGAAGATGAAGCAACAGCTGGTTGACGCAGCATCAACGGAGGAAAAGGAACAGTGGACTGGTCGACGAGGACCGTGACAGCAGTAGTAGCTGCGTGAGCTTGGCCGTGACGAAGCAGCGGCGATGGGGGCTTCGAACAACAGCTGACTCATCGAGGCTGTGGTCGTTTGGTTGTTTGGTCGATGAAGTAGAAGGCAGGAGTAGCAGGTTGTTTGGTTGAAACAGAAGCAGCAGCGACATGGACGTCGAGCTCAAGCTTGAGCTCGACGAGCTTCATCAATGGCGGATAGGGCTGGGGTCGTTTAATCGAGCCGGGGTCGTGAGGGTGACGTGTGTGTGTGTGTGTCGTGAGTGAGTGTGTGTGGCGTGAGGGGAAGGAAGGAATGAGAGAGGGGCAACCATGGTTGTGTGCTTGAGGAAGCTTGAGGAAGAAGAAGAAGATAGGAGGGGTGGCGGATGGGTTAGCATTTTTTAGGGTTTTCTTCATTTTTTCTTTTTGTTTTGTGTTGTTTGTAAGATAATAGGGGTGTTGGGTTATGGACTGGGTCGACCCATGTGGAGATGGACTGGGTCATGGAGAAGGTTGGACAATTGTTTGGGCCTGGGGTTGAATTTTGAAGAAGTGGCCCAATCCGATTTTTCTATGTATTTTTGTTCTCTTTTCTTCTTTTATTTTCTAAAACTAAATTATAAAAATACTTAAATTATTATTAAGAACTAAATTAGGTTATAAAAGCGCAAATTAACTACCAATAACAATTAACGCACAATTAAGTAATAATTAAGCATAAAATTGTATATTTGGACATTAAATGCTAAAAATGCAAAAGATGCCTATTTTTGTAATTTTCATTTTTGTAAACAAACTTAATTACTAACAAATTGTAGAATTAAATCCTACATGAAAAATGCGACATATTTTTGTATTTTTTTATTAATTTAACAAATAAGCAAACACAGACAAATACAAATAATTATCCAAAAATATCACAAAATCTCACAAAATTGCACACCAAGGAAAATCACTTGATTTTGAATTTTTTTGGGAGTAATTCTCATATAGGGTAAAAATCACGTGCTTACAGGGACCAACTTTAAACTTCTCCGAATAGATATAACGGCCAGCTTCTAACTGGTCGTGAAACGTTTTAATGACCATATTTAAACTAGTCGCGAAAATATTTTAAGGACCAGAAATTTAGTCCCTAAAATATGCAAATAAGCACCAGAAACATGGTCCTTAAAACACATTTAACGGCCAGTTTTAAACTGGTTGTGCAACTGGTTTAGCAACCAACACACTATCTCGTCCTTAATAACCTTTAGCGGTGGAAGCTATAAGGACCAGATTAGCTGGCCGCTATTGAGCATTTGCGACCAATTCCTTACTTTTAGGGACCAGTTTTCCCTTCGCTATTGAGCATTTTTCTTGTAGTGAAAGTTCCCTAAGGATCTCAAGGATCCCGGACAGTGCTAACACCTAGACTTGGTAACCAAAATTGAATAAGTGTAGTGTGGAAGGACCAACCTCAGTATACCAGAGTTCAGATGGTTCTCAAGAGGATCCCAAGGCAGTACACATACCGAAGGGGGTAGAACTTATTGACTTAGGAGTAAAGTGAAAGTGCTTAACAAGTTGAAAGGTATTAGTGGGAAAACTGTATTAAAAGGAAGTTTGTTTGAAATAATTTAGTAAAACAACAGAGACAGTTTGAAAAGATAGTGGAGTAGTAAACAACAGTCCAAACACAACACCTTTAAGACAGGTTCATACACAGCCAGGGGTCACAGAACCAAAGCAAGTTCAGTAGTCACAGACAGGGATCAAAGGATTTTGGTATACATAGAACACATGATTGTAAACACATAACAAGCAAAGATCTTAGGAATTGGTACAAGCATGCTCAGACACAACTGATCAGACATAGTCACAGAACCAGCAATTCTTAAGGGGGTTCAGTATAGGATCCACATGATTCAATCCCAGAACCATACCGGTAAGGAGTGCAGACTACTTAGAGGGGGGTAACTTGCTCATACTGATTCTAAGGAAGGGGAGTTCATAACATGCTAATCATGCAAGCATATTAACTGCATGTTTCACAACAAAACCATAAGTAAAAGCAAACTAGAAACAGGATGAATTGAAGCAATAAAAGAACCATATTGTTTTTGGAACTTGAACTGAAATTAGAACATACCAATAAAGAAGACAGTAGTCAAGAGTGAAAGAGTCAGAGAGCATAATAGTTAGCCTTGGCTTGTAGCCGGCTAACTCAGAATAGTAGCAAGTATCACAAAAGAGAGAGAGCACAAAGTTTAAGTGAGTGAGAGAGAGAGAGCTTTTGAACCAAAGTGTTCGTCCTTGTGTTAATGAGAGAGTGTGTATATATAGTAGTTCGAAATTAGATAAAAATAAGGTAAGAATCATAGTAGCATAATAATTATGGAACTCAGAATTAATTAGAGCAAAATCAGGACAAGTACTCCTTTAAGTTAAGGGAATCAATTCAAACGGTAAGAACAAGTATCATATAAGGAAAGAATCAAATCCAGTAAGTATAGGGTAAACAATTAGGGCTAAGTTCAGAAAAACTCTAATTAAGAGTACCACATCAGACAAGGTAGGCGAATCAGTTAATTTGAATAGAAGAGGTAAAAATTGAGGGTTTAAAGGAAGGTCTTTTAATTAAACACTAAAAATAGGAACCCAGAATCAATCAAAGAGGGAGTCATGATTCAGTATTCAACATATAAATAGAGTAAGATAGGAATAACCAATCATAGCAAACATGCAGGTTGAACAGTATCGATAGAAAGAGGCAAGTCTGAACAATCAAGATGAACATAATCACATAGAGGTGATATAAGTTAGAATAAAAACTCAGTAAGAACAGATTCGAGGCAAGATAATCACAGAAACTTAAACAAGAAACGAGCAGTCATGCTAACACACAGAACCAAACAAAGAAATCTTAGAAATTTAGGGCTTTCAACATACACGAGTTGAAAAGGTAGTAAAATCATAGAATCAGTCGTAATATGCAAGAAATAGAAGTTTAATCATTAAGAATCGGTTTAAACAAGGTTTTAGAAGAAGTTCCAAAAACCCTAATTTTAGAATTAGGTGAAAACACTTTGAAATCAATGATTCTTGTAAAGAGTTACAAGGATAGTGTAAAACATCAAAGAAACAGACTCAAATCGTTAAAAACATTGTACAGATCTAGGAGATGTAAGCAAAATTAGGGTTTCAGAAGAAACCCAAGTAGAGATGAAAGAACCTGTCTAAAATCTCAAGGATCGTAACAAGTACAACATGATTTTGCTTGAAATCATACTGAAGTAGCCAGGAACAGACCAGATGGATAACCCTAGATGCAAGTCGGCATGTCCCAGGGCCCTTGAAGGCCTCAGAGAAGGTGAGCATGGCAATAGAGGATCCATTGGAGGCTTAGGAGTTGAATGGAGATCACTGGAGAAGACCGGAGAAAGGGAGGTCGGCGGTTGAAGGAACTAGGGTTAGGTTGAGTGGTTTAGAGAAGAGAGGAGATGAGAGAGTACAGAGGCGGCGGTCTCTGAATAATGAGCTAGGGTTAGGGGTCGTTTGGGATAAAAAAAGGAATGAACGGACGGGGGCCGTTAATCTTTTAGATCAACGGCCAGGATTTGACGGGTCTTGGAGCGGGTAGGCGAGTTCAGGGTTTGGGGTCGAGTAATTTGGTTAGAAATTGGGCTGGGGTTGGGTTTAAATTGGGCTGAAATTGAAAGGCAAATCTGGCTATATTTTAAATAGCCAATTTTCCTATATAATTTATAATAAATGATAAATAATTTCTAAAAATAATTTCACGTACTAAAATGATTTAAAATTAATTTTCAACATTTAAAAAATATAGAAGGTTAATTTTATGCAAATAAATGTAATTATACATTAATGGGGTTAATATTGCAATTATATGCAATTTAGCTTTTAAAAATACAAAAATGCAATTATAAAAATGCATAAAAAATATTTTAACCATATTTTGGCATAAATATAGAAATCAAATGACTAAATTAGTACAACAATAATTTGAGGGATAATTATTGGGGATTTTAGGAATAAAAGGGAAGGAAATAAATCAATTTGAATCCTTAAAATTATGGAAAAAATTATAAAAACTTTGTTTATGCTTATATATACATATGTATGCTATTTTGAAAGTATTTATGCATATTAAAAATATATAGGTAAAAATTGGGTATCAGCAGCTTCCCCTCTTTATCCGGGAATGATGAAAGAGTTTTCGGGTAAAACAATAATGGCCAATTTTGACCGGATGGGATGTTTTGAATGACAAGGGCTGGACTCCGATTTTTGAGTTGCTTACATACCCCTGGTTTTATAGGAATCAGGTCATGTGTAGTTCTGGATTCATCTGCGGAGTATGCCGATGAAATTACTGCAAGAACGGACACCCGATGCGGAAGCAGCTACGGTGAACGGTTAAAGCTCGGGACGGTTGGAGGGAACTGGAGCGACATCTCTCCTACTAGGATAGCGGTTGCTTGCCGGTTACCTGCAGATAAAAGATGCTACAAACATGCACTTGCGAAAAATTTAAGCATGATGCAAATTCCCTTTGGACCGTGAAGGTTGTCTTTGGACAGTTAAAGATGACGTCCTTAGATCATGATGTCCTGGGCCATGAATTGTCTAGTGAGGGATTCACAGGCCATGAAATTATGTTCTCAGGCCATGACAATGGTGCGTCCGAACCATGACGCCTTTGAATAATGATATAAAAATTTGAGAGATCCTCAGGCCATGACATGGTGTCTTCCGGCTATGGGGATGATGCCTTTTAGACTATGACGTCTTTGGATAGGTTGGAGATATTTCAGCCTATGATGTGCAATAGTCATGATGTCATCAGGACAATGATTGGTCTTGTGAAATGGAGGGGAGAGCTTGGCCTGATCGAAAAGCAAATAGATAGTGCAAGAAATATAGCAATATTCGTGCAGAGAGGGACATTGCTTAGTTCCACGCAGATGGGGAGGCAAGGATTAGTTCCATGCAAATGGGGAGGCAAGGATTAGTCTCATGCAGATGTAGAGGCAGGGATTAGCCTCATGCAGAGGTGGAGGCAGGGATTAGCCTCATGCAAATATGGAGTCAAGGATTAGCCTCATGCAGATGTGGAGACAGGGATTAGCCTCGTGCAGATATGGAGGCAAGGATTAGCCTCATGCAGATATGGAGGCAAAGATTAGCCTCATGCAAGTGTGGAGTCAGGGATTAGACTCATGCAAATAGGGAGGCAAGGATTAGACTCATGCAAATATGGAGTCAGGGATTAGACTCATGCAAATATGGAGTCAGGGATTAGATTCATGCAAATAGGGAGACAAGGATTAGCCTCATGCAAATGTGGAGTCAGGCATTAGACTCATGCAAATAGGGAGGCAAGGATTAGCCTCATGCAAATGTGGATTCGGGGATGAGACTCATGCAAGTATGGAGGCAAGGATTAGCCTCATGGAAATGTGGGAGTCAGGTATTAGACTCATGCAAATAGGGAGGCAAGGATTAGCCTCATGCAAATGTGGAGTCAGGGATTAGACTCATGCAAATTGGGAGGCATGGATTAGCCTCATGCAAGTATGGAGGTAGGGATTAGCCTCATGGAGTAAAGGATTAGACTCATGCAAGTATGGATGCAATGATTATCCTCATGCAAATGTGGGAGTCATTAATTAGACTCATGCAAATAGGGAGGCAAGGATTAGCCTCATACAAATATGGAGTCTGGGATTAGACTCATGCAAACTGGGAGGCAGGGATTAGCCTCATGGAGTCAAGGATTAGACTCATGCAAGTATGGAGGCAAGTATTATCCTCATACAAATGGGGAGGCAAGGATTAGCCTCATGCCAATATAGGGGACATGGCTTAGTCCCATGCAAAGAACGAGCAGCAAATAAGAGTAGTGTATGTCTTAGTTGGAGATGTATTCAATGTCTGATGGCCTGATTGATAATGGATTATCTTTGTGTATATATGTTTTGCGAGTGTTATCGTTACGTTAAATGTGCCTGCGTTCAAAGAAAAATTGTAAGTTTTGTGGGGGAAAGGTTGGTTCGTGCTTCGTTCGCTGGCCTTGCTATGCTCTGTTCTGAAAGACCCTTTCGAGTTCCCTTAGGTAACACCTGACTGTTATGGAAATAGAGTTTTTCAAAAAATATGCAATTGTTGATAAAAATAGAGTTATTTAAGAAAAATAGCTGAACTAGTGACTGTAACACATCTCAAAGACATTGCAGCTCTCTTATGTCGAAATTTTGAGGTCCCTCCTCAAAATTCTGCCCCAGTTTAGTGGATGATCCTTTGACTGTTTGCGGATAATGGATCTTGCTGAACTCTCAGAATTTAACCCAGTTTCTTAACTGATTACTGACCATCTGACACATGTTGGCATTGACTGGACTTGCTTCGGAATTTTGAGGGTCCTCAAAATTTTATTATGATATGACCTAACCCATAAGGCTGCCTACGTATCCCCTCTTAAATGGGAATCAGGTCAAGCGTAGTTCAATTACATCAAATGAGGAAATGTAAAGTATCTAAGCATAGTATCTCTTGACTGCGTCTGAATTGATCGGTTTTGGCCAGACTTCTCCGTCCATTTTTGCAAGTATGAGTGCTTCTCCTATTAGCACCCTATGGACCATGTATGGACTTTGCCAGTTGGGAGAGAATTTCCGTTTGGCCTTATCTTGATGTGGGAAGATTTTCTTCAATACCAGCTGCCCTGGTGCGAACTGTCTTGGTTTGACTCTTTTGTTGAAAGCTCTGGACATTCTGTTCTCATAAAGTTGGCCATGACACACTGCATTCATCCTCTTTCCATCGATAAGGGCCAATTGTTCATAGCGACTCCTTATTAACTCCGCATCGCTGAGTTCAGCTTCCTGTATGACTCTTAAAGAAGGAATCTCTACCTCGACTGGGATGACAACCTCGATACGATAAACCAACATGTAGGGAGTTGCCTCAGTTGATGTGCAAACCGTGGTGCGGTACCCCAATAGAGCAAAGGGTAATTTTTTGTGCCATTATTTGTGGTTCTCTACCATTTTCTTTAGTATGTTCTTGATGTTTTTGTTGGTGGTTTCTACGACTCCATTCATCTAAGGTCTGTAAGCTGTGGAATTCTTGTGCTTGATTTTGAAAGCTTCACATATAGCTTTCATTACATCACTGTTGAGATTGGCGGCATTGTCAGTAATAATGGACTCGAAAACTCCGAATCGGTAGACAATATGATCCTTGACAAAATCTGCGATGACTTTCTTGGTTACAGCTTTGTAAGATGCAACTTCTACCCATTTCGTGATGTAATCAATGGCTACCAGAATAAGCCTGTGTCCGTTTGAAGCAGTGGGCTCAATCAGACCAATAACATCCATTCCGCAGGCGGCGAATAACCAAGGTGAGCTTGTTGCATTGAGCTCATTTGGCGGCACTTTTATCATGTCGGCATGCACTTGACATTGAAAGCATTTGCTGACATACTAAATGCAATCCGTCTCCATGGTCATCCAAAAGTAACCTGCCTTGAGTATCTTCTTAGCCAAGACGAAACCATTCGTGTGTGGACCACAAGTCCCAACATGCACATCCACAAGTAGCTTAGAATCTTCCTTTGCATCGACCAATCTTAGTAAACCCAAATAAGGAGTTATTTTGTACAAGTTTCCTTCACTGTGGAAGAAGTAGTTTGCCAATCTCCGGAGTGTGCGTTTCTGAGTGTGGTTTGCATGCTCCGTATATTCTCCCTTTGACAAATACTCCTTGATATGGTGGAACCAAGGCTTTCCATCTGCTTCTTCCTCGACATGAGCACAATATGCAGGCTGATTATGGATCCTCACTAGAATGGGATCAATGTAGTTCTTATCTGGATGTTGTATCATGGATGACAAAGTGGCCAATGCGTCGACAAACTCGTTCTGAATTTTGGGCACATGTCGAAATTATATCTTTGTAAACCTCTTTCTCAATTCCTACACATGGTGTAGATATGACAATATCTTGGAATTCTTGGTGGCCCATTCTCCTTGTACTTGGTGCACAAGCAAACCTGAATCATCGATCACCACCAACTCCTGAATGTTCATGTCAACTGCCATATTGAGCCCTAATATGTAGGCTTCATACTTTGCCATATTGTTGGTGCAGGGAAATCTGAGTTTAGCAGATCCCGAATAATGCTGACCCATTTCTGATACCAAAATTGCTCTAATGCCCACTCCATTGAAATTTGTGGCTCCGTCAAAGAACATCCTCCAACCATCATATGCTTCGGTAATGTCTTCTCCTAGGTATGATACTTCTTCATCAGGAAAATACGTTTTCAAAGGTAACCTCCTCCCACCGGATTTTCAGCAAGGTGATCTGCCAATGATTATCCCTTGATCATGTTCTGAGTTACATAGACGATATCGAACTTACTTAGTAGTATCTGCCACTTAGCTAACTTCTCAGTCAGCATGGGTTTTTAGAATATGTACTTCAGGGGATCCATCCTAGATATGAGGTAGGTAGTGTAGGCACAAAGGTAATGCCTCAGTTTCTGGGCTATCCATGTCAAAGCACAGCAAGTGTGTTCAAGCAGCGAATACCGTGTCTCATAAGGTGTGAACTTCTTGCTCAAGTAATATATGGTTTTCTCCTTTCTTCCTGTCTCGTCATGTTGTCCCAAAACACATCCTAAGGCTCCATCTAATACAGATAGATAAAGTAGCAAAGGTCATCCTAGTTCTGGCGGGACCGGAACTGGTGGTGTGGACATATACTCTTTGATTTTGTCGAAAGCTTTCTGACAATCCTTGGTCCAGCTTGTTTCGGCATCCTTTCTTAGCATCTTGAAGATGGGTTCACATATGACTATGGACTGTGCTATGGAGCGACTGATATAGTTGAGACATCCTAGGAAGCTCATCACATCCTTTTTGCTCTTAGGTGGTGGTAATTCCTGGATAGCCTTGACCTTAGACGGATCTAGATCGATCCCTCGATGACTGACGATGAATTCCAATAACTTTCCTGCGGGAACCCCGAATGCACACTTTGCGGGGTTCAATTTCAAATTGTACCTCCTTAGCCTGCCAAAGGACTTCCTCAAGTCCACTATGTGATCTGCGGCTCTCTTGGATGTGATAATAACATCGTCCATATACACCTCTATTTCTTTGTGTATCATATCATGGAAGATGGTTGTCATGGCTCTTATGTAAGTGGCCCCAGCATTCTTCAGACCGAATGGCATCATCTTGTAACAATATACACCCCATGGTGTAATAAAAGCTATCTTCTATGCATCTTCTTCGTCCATCCAAATCTGATGATAACCCGCGAAGAAATCTACAAAGAATTGGAGTTCATGCTTGGAACAATTATCGATCAGTATGTGTATATTTGGCAGTGGAAAATCATCTTTAGGACTTGCTCTGTTTAAATCCCGATAGTCAACACATACTCTGACCTTCCCGTCTTTCTTCGGAACTGGCACAATGTTAGCTAACCAGGTTGGATATTCAACCACACTAAGAACCTTGGCTTTAATCTGCTTGGTAACTTCCTCCTTGATTTTCAGGCTCGTGTCTAGTTTTAACTTTTTGAGTTTCTGTTTTATTGGCGGACACATGGGATTAGTAGGCAACTTGTGAGCCACTATGGAAGTGCTCAAACCGGTCATGTCATCATATGACCATGCGAAAATGTCCTCATATTCTTTTAGGAAACGAATGTACTCCTCCTTCTCTGTTGGCAACAAGTGAATGCTGATGCGTGTTTCCTTGACGGTCTCGGCGTCTCCCATATTTACCATTTCTGTCTCGTCCAGATTGGACTTAGGCTTGTTCTCAAAATTCTCAACCTCCCTGACAATTTCCTCAGGTATCTCATCTTCTTCCCCTAAGTCACTATTCTCATGTTGTGTTGCCTCATTACATGTCACAATCACTGGTTCATCAGGAAAAATAATAATAACACTGTGGAAAAAAGTGTAAAGATAGTAGTGAATAATAAAGAGCAAATGCATTTGATTAAAATTTGAAAAATTGTTCAGACAAAGTATGGAGTGATGAATTGAGCATTTATTTGAATCAAGTAAAGATTAAAACAAAACTACAGGAAATTTTAAATGCCTAGAACGACTATAGAAGTGAATTTTGCCAAGCTACCCAGGGACTCGGCGGGCTCGGGATGGTGTGGCGGTCCAGTTTCTGAGAACATCTCCCTTTGCCACAGTCTAAATAGTGAGGCGTTATTCCTCCTCCTCCTCAATTATGGCACCGCATTCCATGTCCTCATCATCTAAGAACAAATTTTTCAACCCAGATAGTGCTTCTTCTTCTGCAGTTCCCCATATTATGTCGGCCTGGTGGAAAGCTTGTTCCAAATGTGGCACCGGTTGCTCAAGAGGGTAATATGGTCCACGCCATGGAGGCAACCAATTCCTGTACTCTTGCCATGTGTACTGGTATCCGAGCCCAAAAGTGGTACCATGACTTTTCAGCTGTATTGGCTTGGTGATACCTTGGAGGTTCTTTCCTAACCCTTTGCCGGGTTCGTATCCGGACCATGCTAGTATGCTTTCTATTTTGTTACTCCACCACTTATCCTTCTCGACGACATTGACTCGCTCGATGTGATGATAGGTTTCCCCTCGTAGCCTTCTTCTATGTCCAATGGCCGGGATGGTTTGACTAGTGTAGATGGAGTTACTTCCATCTCCGTGAATGATTACTTTCTGGAGGCTCCATTCAAACTTCACGGCTTGATGTAGCGTGAAAGGCATGGATCCAGCAGCATGGATCCATGGCTGGCCCAATAGAAGATTATATGAGGCTGGTATGTCAAGCACCTGAAATTCAACGTCGAACCAAGTTGGCCCATCTACAAGCAAAGGTTGATTTCCCCGATTGTGGCCCTCTGGGACCCATCGAAAGCCTTCACATTCATGCTTCCTACCCGTATCTTATGGAAACCTTTGTCTACCTCTTTAGAGTGTCCAATTGACAAATATTTAGGCTTGAACCTCCATCAACCAGGACCCTGGCAATGAACTTGTCTTCAAATTGTACCGTGATATGTAGTGCTCGATTGTGATTCAAGCCCTCATGCGGTAACTCATCTTCGTGAAAGATAATCTTATGGCTCTCCAGTACTTGCCCAACCATTTTGGCCATTTCTCCACCAGTGATGTTATTGGGTACATAAGCCTCGCTTAGCACTTTCATTAAGGCGTTCTTGTGTGCCTCTGAATTCTGCAATAGTGACAGGATAGATATCTGAGCTGGGACTTTGTTCAGATGGTCAACAACAGAATACTCTTTTGCCTGTACTTTCCTCCACAGGTCATCTGGCCCAGTCTCAATGATAGGCTACCTAGTGGTGGCCTCCTTACTTGAACCTCCTAGGTGTTCTGGTGTATAGACTCTTCCAGTCCTAGTCATTCTTTGTGCTACGTCAGATTCCTCTACTTGGCTTTCCCTTTCCACCGAGCCTTGGCAATATAATCCCAGGGTATTGCTTTTGAGTTGAATGGGGGTGTGGTTGACACCATCACAGTAAAAGGTGTGACAAGTTCTACTTCAAATGGAGCAGAGGTGGCTGCGGGCGGAGCTACTTCTACCTCGAATGTAACTGATACAGTTACCTCAACATCAATAGGTGCCTGAGTCTGAACCACAATAGGAGTAAGTGTGATCACAACCTTAAAGTCATTTCCTTATCCAATAAGCCCGATCCACCCCTCAGGGTCCCATTCTTCATTTGTCTCTATCACATGTACACTATCACCTCTGTGATCAGGGAGGGGATTGTTGCGCACATTAGGTGCGGCTTCCTTTGCTTGTATGACCTTGTTGTTAATTAGCGTATAGATCTTATCCTTCAATGTTCGGCACTCAGCAGTGGTGTGCCCTTTCATACCAGAATGGTACGCACAGGGTTTGTTCGAATTGACTCATTAGAATGGATTTTCTAATGCCACAGCGGGAACAGAAGTGACGTAACCTGTAGCTTTCAACCTTTCATACAGTTGATCGATGGGCTCAGCAATGGAAGTGTATTGTTTGGATGGCTTGCGGTCGAAGTTGGGTCTTGATCTTGGATAATTTTGGCGAGATGGTGGTGATTGGAAGTGGGATGGTTGGAAATTATAGGTGTGATGGACAGTGGCTGGTTAGGAATATCTGGGAGATGAAGGCTGATATGTAGGCAGTGATGCTTGGTATGTGGGTGGAAGTGTTTGATATGTGGGTGGAGGTCTTTGATATGTGGGTGGAGGTGTTTGATAGGTAAGCAGAGGTTTTTGATAGGTTAGTGGATATTTTGGGCCCTAAGCTACCATTATTGCCCCAACATCCCTTTTTTCGATATGCCACCTGATTGTAGTGCCTTATTCGTGGCTTGCAATGCCTCAAAATTCGTTACCATCCCGCTCTTGATTCCTTCCTCGATCCTTTCCCCGAGCTTGATGATATCAGAGAATTTGTGATTTTTGATGACCATCAACCTCTCATAATATTGTGGATCCTGTGCCCTAACGAAGAATTTATTCATCTATTCTTCATCCAAAGCGGGCCTGACCTTAGCTACTTCCGACCTCCAATGAGTAGCGTACTCACGAAAAGTCTTGGTAGGTTTCTTCTTAAGATTCTGAATGTAGAAGACATCCGGTGCATTCTCTGTGTTGAACTGGAATCGGTCCATGAAATTCGACGCCATGTTTACCCAATTGGACCATTTCTTGGGATTTTGGCTGATATACCAAGACAAAACGTCACCAATAAGTCTCCTCATAAAGAGCTTCATCCAGATCTTTTCATCTTTCCCGACCCCGACAAGCTTGTCAAAATAGGTCCTTAGATGAACCTTGGGATCACCTGTATCATCGAACATTTCAAACTTGAGAGGTTTGTACCCCTCTGGCAGTTCGACATCCGGCTGTATGCACAAATCTTCATAGTTCAAACCCTCTATTCCTTTGTCGCCTTCAACACCTTGAACTCAACTTGTCAACTTCTTGAGTTCTTCAGCCATGTTCTTAATGAGCAGGTCCTTCTCAGAGGATTCCAGTGCACAGGACATTGGTTGGGTAGAATGAGGTATAGTTTCCACATATATGGGGTTGCTTTGACGGGTGCCAGGAACTTGGTGTAGTGATGGTCATTGGTGGAGTTTTGTGGATCAGAAATGGGTTGTGGTATGTTTTGGGGAGTGTGGTAATGGTGGTTGGTGGGTACTGAATTGGTTGATGATGATGTTGTAGTGGAGTTGGTATTGGTAGCAGATTGATATTTTGGGGTAGAGTTACGTATTGATTTGGTGCGGTAGGATTTTGTGGCTGTTGGTTTTGTGTGTTCTGAGGAGGTGTTGGGTTCTTCGTGTTTTGTTGGTGGATATCGGGGACATTGAGGGTGAGTGACAAGTTTGCCAAGTTTCGAACCTACTCAAATTCTCCTTACAATTCCAGTATCTTTTGTTCTAGTCTCAAAACCAGATCATTTAGGGCCGGAGTATTACGGCCATCTGAAGTCTCTGCATTCTCAATATTTTCCTTTCGGATTCCACTTATGTCGTCTATCTTTGATTTTCCTCTACCTTTTGTGTTGCTTGGAGGAGGAGGAGGAGGTGGGGGTCCTCTAGATCTGGTATGATATGCTGACGAGGCCAGTATGAGTGAACAAACCTAAGGGTATGGGAATAATAATAAAAATAAGCAAAAACAAAAAGGTAACAAGTCAGTGAGGATTCTGAAACGTTTGCAGTATTTAAACACATATTGCGAAAATATAATTCGTGTCCTACTTTGGGAACCTAGTTGTGCCCGAGGTAGGCCTAGTGACAAATAAATTTGGAGAACTTTTAATGCCAATAAATGCTTTATTTCATAATATAAAAATAGACGGATCCCAAAATGATACTAAGAAAATAATAAATTAAGTCACCACTCGCACTTTGCCTTAATACATTTTTAGGAAAAGCAAGTAAATCTAGCCTATTTGGTCCCAGAAGAAATTCCCTGGATTCGATCTTTCGGACTCCATCATATAGATCCCCCAGCTCGCGCAGCCCCAACAGTAAGTAAGCTCTGGCTAAATTCCTCCTTCAGCTCCTTCAGCGTTCTGGCAATTTTCAATCCTCTTTATGGCTTTGCCTTCCAGGTCCACTATTCCTCGCTCCACATATTCCAGTTTCCTGTTGGAAGTGATTGCCATATATTTCCACTCCTAGATCAACCTTACATTCCTCTTATGTATTTCCCGGTGCTCATTCTCAGAGTCCTGGACCCTATTGTGCAGCCTATTGTATTTGACTTGAGCTTCAGCTTTCTCATCTATGATTCTGTTCCCTCAACCGGCCCCTGGTGTCACCATTCCTTTTAGATTGTCCTCCAACCATGCCGAGTAGAGAGGCTCGCATCCTGCATGATACCTATCTGGCTCAACGGTTTTTTTCTCCACAATGATTTTGCAGTGCCACATGTGCTGAGCTTGTCACTTGTAAGGGACGTCGTCATCTTGAAAGTCTGCCCTGAAATGACTCATCTTGACAACCCTTGGTACAACCTATTTTCTGTCTACTTGCCTCATAACTCGCATAGGGACATATGAGTATATCCCTCTCAACCCGATCAACACCAAGTGCGGAGTATCCCTGGACCTGATAATAAACTCATCTGTTGGGAACCATTCAAACACCCACTGCACCTGTTCCTCGATTAGATTGTCGAAGAACTCTACCCATTCTCTGGTGCTTTTTGGTTGAGCAAATCTGTCTGGAATGTAAGTCATCTACTTAGGGTGATGGAAGGAAATATGGTCGTTCCAAGCCCTTCGCGGAAATTCTTGGCGATAGCGACCCTTTTGGAAATGCTCCAACAACCATAACTGCAGCAACAAATTACAACCCTCAAAATGCTTGAACCCTCTTTGATAACACTCCAGAGCCCTGTAGATGTCGTCTATGATCATGGGGACTATGGTATATGTCTGTCCATTAATCCATTCCATCAGAGTCTTGGCGACCATGGCCAACCTAGTGTGGATTCTTCTCTTTTTCATTGGGAACACTATCAGTCCTAGAAAGTATACAAGGAATACAAACACTCTGCGGTGGATATGACCCAGAGAAGTGAGAGAGATCTCATCATGGTAAGTGCGGATAGACTTGCTATGGCCATACCTCTCGTACAGGTATTCGAAATGTATGTAGGAGTCATTCAAGCACACTAGGTCAACATTCTTCTTTAGCCCCATCATTTTCAAAAATCCCCTGCCTGTGCGGTTTTTGGGTACCAATAGCCCGGGACTATCCCAAGTTAATCCTGCAAGCCCTCCAATTTCCTCTTGAAGCGGTGTTATTTCTATGTCACCAAAACGAAACACAGCTCTTTCACTATCCCCGAATAAAGTGTCAACCTCGATCAGTTTGGTGTTTGGCTCAATATGTAGCAAGGAGGGCAGGTTACCCATGTACTTTTCCACATGTTTCCTGTCACTTGAGGAAAGTCCTCCCCACCAATCTAGAAGCAATGGTGGGATGTTGCTAACCATACCAAATCTGGAGACCTCGTGCCTCATTTTCTGCAAAACAAAAGGGTTAGACCTCACCCCTACCGAACTCGACTATTTATACATTTATGATCAATATACCAGCATTTAGCTTCCCAACTTAATGCACAAAACGTGGTGGTGTCCATTGGGATTATGGAAAACTCGATGGACTTTTGATAAGGCTTATCTTAAGGGATCATCATGTGGAAAACATAACTGACTCGACTACGTTTGACCATGATGCATGCACAATTTTAACCAGAGTAGGGTTTCTATGAGGTTTTAGACTGGTACCCTCAAGCGGACAACTCGAGGAGGAAGGCATAGAACCGTTGACTGCACCGCTGATCGATTGGTTTTAACACAAATAAGCCTTTCCGAATTTAAGGGTAGTAAATAGGAAGAGCGCAACCACTTATTAAAGCATTGCTATAGGATTTGATACACACAAGTGGAGTATGATGCGGAGCATGATTTATGCAGAAATTAATAACATGTAGTCAAGTATTTTCACGTAGGAAAAATAAATACAACATTTAAATAATTGAAAGACAGTTACAGGAAAAAGAAAACAAAGAGACAAGTCAGTTTCAGAAAAAACCATAAATTCTTAACAAATGGACAGTTAAATTCATATAAGGGAGAAGGGTATGGGATAAAGCATGCTTAAACTAATTAGTAAAAAGATAAGTTCGTTATGGTAAGAGCCTAAAGGTATCCCTAGCAGAGTCACCATGTTGTCGCGCCCCCTTTTTTCCCTCTGCTAAGAGAGGTCCGGGTTTCAACATTCCATGGGGTATGATAACTCATTTCCTTTTGGGAATTGGGTATTTGAAGAGTCTCCACCTAACGGATTACGGTGTGTTAGGGCACCTAGAGTGATTAACTCTTGGATTGGTTTGTATTACCAGAGATTAGGGTAAGGGCTCAAAATGACCTCG
This sequence comes from Nicotiana tabacum, assembly GCF_000715075.1. NCBI lineage: Eukaryota > Viridiplantae > Streptophyta > Magnoliopsida > Solanales > Solanaceae > Nicotiana > Nicotiana tabacum. The sequence goes on along the minus strand of NC_134090.1, from coordinate 30,027,247 downwards.
AGGGGAAGGTATTAGGCACCCCTCTTGGTCCACAACTGTGGCTCCCGACCGAACTTATAGTCATGAATTAGTCCAAATAAGTACTTGAAACAAATAATTACAAATAAGGCATGTTTATATGACTCAAATAAGACATAAGTTCTGCACAAGTTGTATAAGACAAAGTCTTACACAAAAAAAGAATTTCGGGAAGGGGGAGTCCTAGGTTGATTAGCCTATAGGATCACCTCACACAATGTCCGGTAAACACTCCTCAATGAGGGGCTACATGTGACATTATCGCATAGTCATCATATCCTATATCTACCCTTCCCATCCCCTTAGTGGTCATTCAAAGCGAGTGTTGGTCAGCGAACTCTATTGCGTGCTGTTACCTGTCCCTTCTTAATGGTCCTGGAGGGATTTAGGACCTCTACCTATAGGTGGTTCTAGACATACCCTTAAGGTTTTAAAGGTGAAAATACTAAGGCGACATGTAAAACAATTAGGACTTTAGCATATAAGATAAAAGGGAGCAATTAGAGGCTCAAAGTTTCCTCATCAAACACGGCACATAAACAACATGACTCAAGCACAAATAAGGGCCTTTTGTTAAACAGTATCCTAAGGCATGATGTCTAAGTGAATATACAGAAGCCAGGCAGTTTGCTTTATAAACTCAGAAATAATGACCCTATCAGTTGCGTACTGATTTTAAAGCTTGTTTAAATAGGGAGGCAGGGATTAGCCTCATGCAAGTAGGGAGGCAAGGATTGGCCTCATGCAAATGTGGAGTCAGGGTTTAGACTTATGAAAATAGGGAGTCAAGGATTAGACTCATGCAAACATGGATTTAGAGATTAGACTCATGCAAATATGGGGAGGCAGGGATTAGCCTCATGGAGTCAAGGATTAGACTCATGTAGATGGGGAGGCAAGGATTAGACTTATGTAAGTAGGGAGTCCAGGATTAGACTCATGTAAGTATGGAGTCAAGGATTAGCCTCATGCAAGTAGGGAGGCAAGGATTAGCCTCATGCAAGTAGGGAGGCAAGGATTAGCCTCATGAAAATGTAGGGAGGCAGGGATTAGCTTCATGCAAGTAGGGAGGCAAGGATTACCCTCATGCAAATGTGGAGGCAAGAATTAGCCTCATATAGATAGGGAGTCAAGGATTAGACTCATGCAAGTATGAAGGTAAGGATTAGCCTCATGCAAGTAGGGAGTCAGGGATTATACTCATGTAAGTATGGAGTCAAGGATTAGCCTCATGCAAGTAGGGAGGCAGGGATTAGCCTCATGCAAGTAGGGAGGCAAGGATTAGCCTCATGCAAATGGGGAGGCAAGGATAAGCCTTATGCAAGTATGGAGGCAAGGATTACCCTCATGCAGTGAGGAGGCAGGGATTAGCCTTATGGAGTCAAGGATTAGACTCATGCAAATAGGGAGGCAAGGATTAGCCTCATGCAAATGGTGAGGGAAGGATTAGCTTCATGCAAATATGGGGGACAAGGATTAGTCCCATGCAAAGAGCAAGCGGCAAATAAGGGTAGTATATGTCTTAGCTGGGGATGTATTCGGTGTCTGATGGCCTGATAGATAGTAAATTATCTTTGTGTACACATTTTTTGCGAGTGCTATTGTTACATCAAATGTAGTTGCGTTCAAAGAAAAATTGTAAGTTTTGTGAGGGGAGGTTGGTTCTTGCTTTGTCTGCCGGCCTTGCTCTGCTTCGTTTTGAAAGCCTTTCGAGTTCCCCTGGGTGAAACCTGACTAGTAAAGTTTTCGAAAATATGCAATATTTGAAAAATAGAGTTGTTTTAGAAACGTATTGATATATCAAGTAATTTTGATGAACTAGTGATTGTGACACATCTCAAAGACGTTGCAGCTCTTTTATGGAATTTTGAGGGTCCTCCTCAAAATTATGCCCTAGTTTGGTAGATGATCTTTGACTGTTTGCGGATGATGGACCCTGCTGAACCTTCTCCAGAATTTTGAGAATCATTCTCAAAATATTGCCCCAGTTCTTAATTAATTACTGACTTCCTGGCATGCGATGACGCTGGCTGGACTTGTTCCGGAATTTTGAGGACCCTCCTCAAAATTTTGCCCCAGTTTTTGATCTTGGGGGAAATGAAAATTTTATTATAATATGACCGAACCCATAAGGCTTCCTACGTATCCCCTATTAAACGGGAATCAGGTCAAGCGTAGTTCAATTACATCAGATGAGGAAATGTAAAGTATCTAAGCATAGTATCTTTTGACTGCATCTGAATTGATCGGTTTTGGCCAGATTTCTCCATCCATTTCTGCAAGTTTGAGTGCTCCTCCATTTAGTACTCTGTGAACCATGTACAGACCTTGCCAGTTGGGAGAGAATTTCCCTTTGGCTTCATCTTGATGTGGGAAGATTTTCTTCAATACCAGCTGCCCTGGTGCGAAATGTCTTGGTTTGGCCTTTTTGTTGAAAGCTCTGGACATTCTGTTCTGATAAAGTTGGCCGTGACATACTGCGTTAATTCTCTTTCCATCGATAAGGGCCAATAGTTCATAGTGTCTCATTATCCATTCTGCATCATTGAGTTCAGCTTCCTGTATGATTCTTAAAGAAAGAATCTCCACCTCGGTTGGAATGATAACCTCAGTACCATAAACCAATATGTAAGGGGTTGCCCCAGTTGGTGTGCGAACCGTGGTGTGGTACCTCAACAGAGTAAAGGGTAACTTTTCGTGCCATTGTTTGTGGTTTTCTACCATTTTCCTTAGTATCTTCTTGATGTTTTTGTTGGCGGCTTCTACAGCTCCATTCATCTGAGGTTTGTAGGCTGTGGAATTTTTGTGCTTGATTTTGAAAGCTTCACATATAGCTTTCATTAGATCACTATTGAGATTGGTGGCATTGTCATTAATAATGGATTCGGGAACTCTGAATCGGCAGATGATACGATCCTTGAAAAAATCTGCGACAACTTTCTTGGTTATAGCTTTGTAAGATGCAGCTTCTACCCATTTCATGAAGTAATCAATGGCTACCAGAATAAACCTGTGTGCATTTGAAGCCGTGGGCTCAATCAGATCAATAACATCCCTTCCACAAGCGGCGAATGGCCAAGGCGAGCTTGTTGCATTAAGCTCGTTTGGAGGCACTTTTATCATATCGGCGTGTACTTAACATTGAAAGCATTTACGGACATACTGTATGCAATCCATCTCCATGGTCATCCAAAAGTAACCTGCCCTGAGTATCTTCTTCGCCAGGTCAAAACCATTCATGTGCGGACCACAGGTCCCCGCATGCACATCCTCAAGTAGCTTAGAAGCTTCCTTCTCGTTGACACATCTCAGCAATCCTAGATCGGGGGTTCTTCTATATAGGTTTCCTCCACTGTGGAAGAAGTGGTTTGACAATCTCCGGAGCATGCATTTCTGAGTGTGATTTGCATGCTCCAAGTATTCTGTTTTCGATAAGTATTCCTTGATGTCATGGAACCAAGGCTTTCCATCTGCTTTTTCCTCAACATGGGCACAATATGCCAGCTGATTATGGATCCTTACTGGAATGAGATCAATGTAGTTCTTGTCTGGATGTTGTATCATAGATGACAAAGTGGCTAATGCGTTGGCAGACTCATTCTGAACTCTGGGAACATGTCAGAATTCTCCTACGAATGATACTTCTTCATTAGGAAAATACATTTTCAAAGGTTCGATTCTCCTCCTACCGGATTTTCAGCGAGGTGATCTTCCAATGCTTGTCCCTTGATCGTCTTTTGAGTTACATAGATGATATCGAACTCACTTAGTAGTATTTGCCACTTAGCCAACTTCCCAGTAGGCATGGGTTTCAGAAATTTGTACTTCAGAGGATCCATCTTGGATATGAGGTATGTAGTGTAGGCACAGAAGTAATGTCCCAATTTCTGGGTTGTCCAAGTCAAAGCGCAGCAAGTGCATTCAAACAGAGAATACCGTGCTTCATAAGGTGTGAACTTCTTACTCAAGTGATATATGGCTTGCTCCTTTCTTCCTGTCTTGTCATGTTGTCCCAAAACACATCTGAAGTCTCCATCCAATACGGATAAATAAAGTAGCAAAGGCCGTCCTGGTTCTGGCAGGACCAGAACTGGTGGTGTGGATAAGTACTCCTTGATCTTGTCAAAAGCTTTCTGGCAATCCTCGGTCCAGCTCGTTTTGGCATCCCTTCTTAGCATCTTGAAGAAGGGTTCACATATGACTGTGGACGGTGCTATGAAGGGACTGATATAGTTTAGACGTCCTAAGAAGCTCATCACATCCTTTTTGCTCTTAGGTAGTGGTAACTCCTGAATAGCCTTGACTTTAGTCGGATCCAGTTCGATCCCTCGACGACTGACGATGAATCCCAATAACTTTCCTGTGGGAACCCCTAATGCACACTTTGCGGGGTTCCATTTCAAATTGTACCTCCTGAGCCTGTCGAAGAACTTCCTCAAGTCTGCTATGTGATCTGCGACCCTCTTGGATTAGATAATGACGTCGTCCACATACACCCCGATTTCCTTGTGTATCATATCGTGGAACATGGTTGTCATGGCTCTCATGTAAGTGGCCCCAGCATTCTTCAGACCAAACAGAATCATCTTGTAACAATATACACCCTATGGTTTAATAAAAGCCGTCTTCTCTACATCTTCTTCATCCATCCAAATCTGGTGATAACCCGCGAAGCAATCGACAAAGGATTGGAGTTCATGCTTGGCACATTTATAAATCAGGATATGTATATTCGGCAGTGGGAAGTCGTCCTTGGGACTTGCTCTGTTTAAATCCCGATAGTCAACACATACTCTGACCTTCCCGTCCTTCTTCAGAACTGGCACAATGTTGGCTAACTAGGTTGGATATTCAACCACCCTGAGAACATTGGCTTTGATCTGCTTGGTAACTTCCTCGTTGATTTTCAGGGTCATGTCTAGTTTGAACTTTCTGAGTTTCTGTTTTACTGGCGGACACATGGGATTAGTAGGCAACTTGTGAGCCACTATGGAAGAGCTCAAACCGGTCATGTCATCATACGACCATGCAAAGATGTCCTCATATTCCTTTAGGAAATGAATGTACTCTTCCCTTTCTATTGGTGACAAATGAATGTTGATGCGGGTTTCTTTGACGGTCTCGACGTCTCCCAAATTTACTGCTTCTGTCTCGACCAGATTGGACTTAGGCTTGTTCTCAAAATCCTCAACCTCCTTGACAATTTCCTCGTATATCTCATCTTCTTCCTCTGAGTCACTATTCTCATGTTGCGTTGCCTCATTACATGTCACAGTCACTGGTTCATCAGGAAAAGTAATAATAGCATTGTGGAAAGAAAAAGTGTAAAGATTGTACTGAATAATAAAGAACAAATGCATTTGATTAAAACTTGAGAAATTGTTCAGACAAAGCACGGCTCGATGAATCGAGCATTTATTTTGAAACAAGTAAATATTAAAACAAAACTACAGGAAATTTTAAATGCCTAAAACAGCTATAGAAGTAAATCCTGCCAAGCTACCCAGGGACTCGGCGGGCTCGGGATGGTGTGGCGGTCTAGTTTCATAAACAGCTCCCTTCGCTAGAGTCTGAATAGTGAGGCATTCTTCCTCCTTCTCCTCAATTATGGCACCGTAGTCCATGTTCTAATCCTCCAAGAACAAATTCTTCAACCCAACGAATGCTTCTTCCTCTACAGTTCCCCATATTGTGTCAGCCTAGTGAAAAGCTTGTTCCAAATGTGGCACTGGCTGCTCAAGAGGGTAATATGGTCCATGCCATGGAGGCGACCACTCCCTGTACTCTTGCTATGTGTACTGGTATCCGAGCCCAAAAGTGGTACCATGATTTTTCAGTTGTATTGGTTTAGTGATGCCTTGGAGGTTCTTTTCCAATCCTTTGCCGGGTTCATATCCGGACCATGCTAGTATGCTTTCTATTTTGTTACTCCACCACTTTTCTTTCTCGATGGCTGATCGGAGCCAACCCTACACTACTACAAAGTAGCGAGAGTGGTCGAAACAACTTTTACTTGAGAAGGTCGGGATCGATTTCCACAGGGATCTAGAAATGGGAATTGAGTTTCTATCTAAATTGGAGATGCATAATTGCTTTTAATTGCACTTCTAATCATAGTTGGTTTTGATATTACTTCTAAATTTATATTAATAAGATGCTAAATTAAGCTAAGTTAAACTAAGAGTAAGATACTTGAAGGGTTGTCTAAATAGTTAAAAGGCACTAGGGAAGTGTCTTTCTCCTAGGTGGATACTTGATGGATTCTCGAGTCTAAGTCTAGGTTGTCATGTTGGGGGTTACGATATAACCAATGCATTGAACTTCTCACTCTATACCTCTTGGTAGTTTGAGTGATTTTGCCCTAATTGACTTTCTCAAGACCAATTGGGTATGATAATATGTGCAAGCAATTTAGGTTCAAGTCGGGTATTACTATCTCTAGGTTTAACCCTTTAATTGGGGCTATCAATCTCTTGACTACACTCCAATTCCTTGTTGGACTAATTTTCCTAGACTCAAGTTCTCTTTCTCAAGAAGAACCCAAGTCAAATAGGCACAAATTAATGTTTGCAACCACTAATTCAACATTAAAACCATAAATTAGCCAAATATCAAACACCCATAGACATTCAAGCCTTATAACACAAGACCCATCAAATACCCACACTAGGATTGAGCCACAACCCTAGCTAATGGGTCTAGCTACTCATGATAATAGAAGAAAATAGAGAAATAGATGAAGAAAAACCCAGAATATTTAATTACAAGCTAAAACTTGAAGATTCAATGATAAAACTACTCTAAAATTACTCAAAATAGATAAGGAACACTGTTCACGAGCGCAAGTACTAGTTATAATACAACTGATGACCTAAAAATGGGGAAAAAAAACTATTTATACAAGGCCAAATTTTCTGGACAAAAATACCCCAGTAGGGGTAGTGCGGACCGCACAAAATCGAGTGCGGCTGCAATAAGGCTTCTTAGTTTAAAAGTCTACTATCTGAACTTGGCCACCGCAGGCCACACAAAATGCACCGCAGTCGCGGTGGCTTCTATTGCGGTCCACACAAAAAGGACCGCGGACCGCATTGGCATTAAGCTCCAAATCTTCAACTCTCTAAACTTCATCATTGCGGACCGCACGATATCGAGTGCAGCCACGGTGGATTCATTGCGGTCCGCATGAAATGCTTTGCATCTGCAATGCTTGATTTACTGATATAGGCACCTCTCTTAACCTCCTTACTGCGGACCACACAGAATAGAGTGCGGTTGCAGTGGACCTGTTGCACTTTGCTTGGACTTGTTCTTGGTACTTGTGCATGTTTCACTCGTTTTTGATCTAGTTTTGACAAATTGTCACCTTGTTGACCAAACCCTGAAAACAAGTACATCATGTAAGCCTTTGGGACTATTTTGTACACATTTTTAAGCAAAACTCAAGTAAGAAGGAGTGTAAAATTCATCGTAATCCCTAGTTATCAACTCCCCCAAACTTAAGCTTTTGCTTGTCCTCAAGCAAACAAAATAAGACCCACCCCTTAAGAGTAAGTCTAAGAAAATTCAGCTGACCTAAAGTGTCCTCATCTAGCCTCAATTGGGACTAACAATTGCCCTCAATTCAAATGAATCATTAACAACATTCGACCTTTTAAGCACCATGGATTTAGTGCGACACAAGAGCATTAAGAGTTGACTCAACACATCAAAGAAACTCTTTCTACTACCTTGGTCATTGTGGAACCCAAACTCACACATCCTCAACTCTCTCTAAGCAAACCTAACCTTTAAGATTGTAGCACTCAGAATGAGGTTAATGGAAATACACTCATCTCTCACAAAGAAAAGTCACAAGTCTGACTCTAAGTACCATATGCTTGCCCCTTATGTAAATCACCACTAATGTAAGCTTCATTCAACTCAAGATAATATAGGGCTTTTGTGGAGATATAGTGAAGGCTTTTGGTTCAGGGTAGGAAATGTTTGGTCTAAGTAGGATCCATCTTCCCTTTAGCACTTCTTTTGCTTCATTTTGGCACACATTCTCTTGACTTTTTAAGTCATTTAACTTCTTTCTAAGGGGTTAGAAAGACACATTGTCACTCTTTCTTATTCATTTCAAATTTTTTTCTCATTTCTCAACTTTCCATACCTTTCATCTCTTTACTTTTATTCAATCCCTTCATTCTTTTATACATTGATCATTCTTTTTGTCTTTTTAATTTTTTTTTCTTTTTCATTGCCTTTCCTTTTCTTCATTTTGTACCTTTTACCACTTTGTTGCATTCCTTGTCTCTCCCCCCAAACTTATGCTTTTGCCTTGTGCTAAGGAAAGATCGGGTGCCAAGAGAGGGTATTTTTAGAAAGGGTAAAGTCTTGTATCGTGGTTTTTGAAAGAAAAAGGTCTAAGGCTCAAAGGGTTGACTAGGGATTTTATCATTGTTAGGCTATGGAAGTGTTCAAGATATCATTCGGATCAAGGAGACCATATAATCACATCTCAAGTCAAATTACACTTAGGATTTTGCCTAGACAAACATTCAGTGCAAGTTCTAGACTAATGGCTCGGGACTTGGACTTGCAATTCAAATTCTCACCATACAAGCTATGAGATTGCTAAAGAAACAGAGTCGGGGGCCCACAACCACCTTAGTTGAGATTTGAGCAATACAATGGTCCTGAAAAACCACTTGATGATTATCGGTCAACACAAGAGTCTCAAGGTCACCACTTTCACCATTCTATACACAACAAAATGTTTTTGACCATAGTATCAAAGCCAAATATGTTAGGCCCAAGTGAAGCTTTGCTTGAGGCACCCTTGCCAACTAGCTACTAAAAAAAATAAAAAGAAAACAGACTCAAACCCTTAAGAAGGTTGTCATGCCATCCATCATTAGGAAGAGCCACTCAGTTCACACAAACTCCATCTTTGGAAAGAGCCGTGGAATTAAGAAAACCAAAGGCTTATTGCATGCAAAACTCAAAACAAGAAGCTACTACAATAAAATAAGAAGCTATGAAAGGAAAAATGTGGAAACTAAAAATGAATATATACAAGAAGGGAATTAGTCGAATATACAATAGAGAGAATGAATATATACATAAGAACGTAACTTTATATACAGACCTAAAAGTAAAAATTACGAAGAGTGTAATAAAATGATAAAGTTATGTACATACCAAAGGTAAAAAGAAAGCATAAAGAAAAACAATACTGTCATATATACAGTCATCCAAATAGGGCTACCCCCTCAAATGAAAGCTAGCATTGTCCTCAATGCTAACTAACCAAAATAAGCACAAAATAAGGAAGAGAGGAAAAATAAACTCCCTATGTGCCCTTCGTCTGCATAAGATCCTGAGTCTGGGTCCCTGGTTCCTTTATCTACTTGGGAACCTGTGACTGACTCCCTGTACTCTGTGTCACCACTAGGACCTGGGCCTGGACTGAGTCCTGGCGCTAGCTAGAGGATCCTCCTTGCGGGTCCTCCAACTCTATAATAGCATCGTCAGTACGGGGGATCACCCTATTCCTCTTGGGTGGCCTTTCCGACTCCTGCTTTGGCTGGGGCTGGGCTGCTAGATCCGGGTCATGCAATAGCAGATTTAGAGGCAGGTGATCCGCCTTCAACCTCTCTACCTCCACCCTTAGCTCCTTCACCGATTCTTTTGAAGCCTGAGTCTTTATCATTTTCTTCGCCTCCCTAGCAAGCTCCTTCAATGCCTTTCCATGAGAATCAACAACATCTATGAGCTTCTTTTGGTTGTCCAGAATCTCCTTTAGAGTGTCCTCCACTGACTGTGGAACGTATGGTGGAGGAGGTGCTGACTGAGCTGCCACCGTAGTAGATAGTACAAATAGCTTAGAAGTGGCTGTCTGCATCCAGTTATTGAAGCTGGCGAAGGTCTGGATCAGGCAGTGGGCAGTCAAGGGATATACAGTGGATGTGGGGATCTTTGGAGCTGTAGAAGTGGATATTCCTAGGGCCATGTCTGTTGTGGTGGAAGGAGGCTGAGTAGCTCCACTACTACTACTGGCTCTTCAGACTGGCCAGTTGAAGTAGTAGCTTTATACTTGGGGTCCTTGGGGTTGTCGGGACCCTTGGTATTGTACCAAAAGAACGGTGCCTTTGCTTTCACTTTCGTATCAAATCTCTGCTTCTCCACATCAAGGTCCTCAAAGTACATGGTCTGGAAGTTGGGGAAGGGATAGGATCTGTCACCTTCATTCACCACTCGTACAATTACCCGAGACATCACATTCCTGATGTTAATCGGGTAGCCCACCATGATCGATTCCACCAATATAGCCCAGTGGATAGGAAGTGAGTTGTCGTTGGTGGTGGGGTCTAGCCTGCTACACACAAATGTTTTCCACCCTTTAGCTTCGAAATTCAGGGTCCTCCTCAGAATTCTCACTCCCGTAGTCAACCAATCCAGGGTGGTACCTGGGATTTCCAAGCACTCTGCCAACCAAGGACGAGCAACCTCACCTAATACTACCTTTTCTAAGTACAGCGCCTCATCCTCCTACGGGAACCCCAGGTAGTCATTTATAGTTTTGCCATCATATTTCACCTTCAAGTTCTGCACTTTTGTTACTGTGGTGCCCTTTTTGATGTGGGCAACATTCGTGTAAAACTCCTTCACCAAGTGCTCATTGGCATCCTCCACATGGCCTATGAAATAATCCTATATTGCTCTTTCTCTGAACTGCCTCAACACATTGGGGTTGTGAGGCATGAGGTCCCGAGTCATGAATTTTCGCTCAGGTATTAGTTTCCTCTCGGGCCACCACTCCCTGAATTTGTGGTAGGCCACTTCACTCAAGAACCTGTCCTGCCAGGCCTCCGAGTTTCTGGTTCTCTCTACCCCTCCTACTTGGGGCTCACCCCCTACTACTTCTTCCCCTTCTTCTTCTACGGGCCCCTCCCCGGATAGTGAAGCTATAAGAGAGGTGGAATATTCATTGCCACTGCCTGTAGCTGAGCCCTCAGACGACTCAGAAGATATGCACATTGATGCTTGGGCAATGGGAGAGACCGGAGGTGTATCCGTTAACCTGTTCCTCTCCAGCCAGTCAGGAACATACTCTGGCACGGAGTCTGACGATGCCTCCCAAGAAGGCTCATATTCACTCCCAGATTAGTCAATGGCTCTATCAGCAGGCTTTATGATCCTCCTAGTGTTTTTGATGTTTTGCCGGGCTTGCGGGGTCAATTTGATCATGCCCTTTCCTCTACCCCGGGAGGACTCTCCTCTTCCTGATTGTTTATCACCTTTGCCTCGTGATTTCATCATGATCTGCAAAGAGAATACAGTTGACCTTTGTTAATATCAGCAGAGTTAGTGAAACATTTTAGAAAAATTGTAAACATTCAGAAGTTGCAGATCGCAGACCGTACAAAATAAAGTGTGGCTGCAAAGAAGCTACCGCGGACCGCACAAAATGCACTACGGTTCGCACTGAGGCGGGGTTCAGACTACCCACTCTCTGAATCTATACACCGCAGACCGCATAAAATGCATTGCGATCCGAATTAAGGCACCTCAGATTGCACAAAATCCATTGTGGCCGCGGTCCTCACTTGTCAGCATTTAGAACATTTACCACTGCGGTCCGCACAAAATAGCACTGCGGACCGCACAGAAGCACCGCGGTCCGCATTGAGTATCCAGCAACAATATAAACCTAGGGTTCAAGTTTTTTATGTTTTTAGTCAAAATTTTCACCTATTATTGATTCCCTAGGTGTTGAATCAGTGTTTTAACTAATTAGTCCTAATTAAAGCAGGAATAAACTAACCTATGCTACAAAATTGACAGAAAAAAATGGGAAGAAAAGGAAGAACACTAAGAAAAAAAAAATTAAAAGAAAATGACAAAATTAAACGACTAAGGAGGAATTAAAGTTACTAGAAGTGAGATGCAAGCTTGATTAACGAGACTTAGCAGCTGAATTCGTGCAATTGGAGTGGTGACCAGTAATTATTTATGCTCTAAGAGTAAAAAGGTTGAAAAGTTCAAACTGAGGGCCTCAGGTCCTATTTATAGAAAAAAGACCTGGGGCCCATCTCACCTACCCACTGCGGACCGCACAAAATGGCATCGCGGTCCGCGGTGCTCAGAAACATGAAGCACTGGGAGGATAGTCACTACGGACCGCAAGAAATGCAATGCGGCCGTAGTGGTCCATCGCTGACCACACAAAATACAATGCGGCCGCGGTGGAAAACTTCAGAGACTCCTCACTTTTGACAAATCATTCTGCGGTCGCATTGAATTCTTGCTCCCGCACAAAGGCCTTTGCGGCCGCACAAAATGAAGTGTGGTCCGCATTGCAAACTTCAAAGAGTGGTCATTTTTCAACTTGGTCCTGCACTGCATCAAAACAATCCTACAACATCTCACAACCAGTCAGTCGATAAATAAATCCTATACTACAAAGAAAATCACAGAAAAACAAAAAGAAAGACACATGGGTTGCCTCCCAAGAAGCACCTGATTTAACGTCACGACACGATGCATGTTACCATCAAATCACTTTAGATGGAGCAATGCCACCACGTGGCTTTCATCAATCTTGCCCAGGTAGTGCTTGACCCTATGCCCATTAACTCTGAAAACCTCCCCATTTTTGTTCTTCAAGTCAAGTGCACCAAACATAGTCACAAACACCACTTCAAAAGCTCCGCTCCATTTCTACATAAGCTTTCCCCGAAACAGATGTAACCGAGAGTTGACCAAAAGAACCAAATCACCCACTTTGAACTCCTTGCCACGAGCATATTTATCATAAAGGTACTTCATCTTGTCCTTGTACAAGGATGAACTAGAGTATGTATGGAATCAGAATTTATCAAGTTCATTAAGTTGCTCCACACGATGATTTGCTGCCACATCCCATTCAAGATTCAACTTCCTCAAAGCCCACATGGCCTTGTGCTCTAACTCAACTGGTAGATGGAAATCTTTCCCAAACACCAACCGGTACAAAGAAATACCAATCAGAGTCTTGTAAGCAGTCCTATAAGCCCAAAGAGCATCATCCAACTTCTTTGTTCAATCGGTCCTATTTGCATTGACCATCTTTGACAATATACTCTTGATTTCCCTATTTGAGACTTCAACTTGGCCACTCGCTTGAGGATGATAAGGAGTAGAAACTTTGTGATTGACACCATACTTTTCAAGCAAAGTGTCAAAAGCTCTATTACAAAAATGAGACCCCCCATAACTTATGATTGCACGTGGAGTGCCAAACCTTGTAAAAATGCTCTTCTTGAGAAACACAACAACACTTCGGGCCTCATTGTTAGGTAAAGACACGGCTTCAACCCACTTTGAAACATAGTCAACCGCCACAAGAATGTATGTGTTCCCACACGAGCTAACAAACGGGACCATAAAATCAATGCCCCATACATCAAAAATATCAACTTCAAGAATGGTATTGAGAGGCATCTCATCTTTCTTCGAAATTCCACCTGCTCTTTGACATTCATCACACCTCTTCACAAGTGTACTTGCATCTTTGTACAAAGTTGGACAATAAAACTCACAACTAAGAACTTTGGAAGCCATCCTCGCCCCGCAATGATGGCCACCATAGGGAGAGGAATGACAAGCCTCTAAGATACTCAATTTCTCCTCCTCTGGGACACACCTTCGGATCACACCATCCGTCCAAATCTTGAACAAGTACGGCACATCCCAATAGAAATCCAAACTATCCCGTTTGAGCTTCATCCTTTGGTTAGAAGAGAGCTCACACGGGATTATACCAGTCACAAGGAAATTAGCAACATCCACAAACCATGGCATACCATTCACCGACACCGAAAGGAGTTGCTCGTCGGGAAATGAATCATTGATCTCTAGGCCATCACGAGGCCTCCCCTCCAAGGGGGACAAGTGGTTCGCCACTTGGTTTTCACTACCCTTTTGGTCCACAATCTCCAAATCAAACTCTTGAATTAACAAGACCCATCGCATCAGTCTAGCTTTGGAATCCTTCTTCGTCATCAAGTACCAAAGTACGGCATGATCGGTATGGACTATGACCTTGGCACCCACAAGATATGGCTGAAATTTTCTCCATTGCAAACACAATAGCCAAAAGCTCTTTCTCAGTTACCGTGTAGTTCACTTGAGCATCATTCATTGTATTGATCGCATAGTACACCGGATGAAATATTTTGTTCACTCTTTGACCCAAAACCGCCCCAACCGCAACATCGCTCGCATCACACATGAGCTCAAAAGGCAAGCTCCAATTGGGTGCGGTAATAATAGGAGTGGTGGTCAACTTGTGCTTGAGAAGTTCAAAGGCTTGCATACATCTCTCATCAAACACGAACTTGGCATCTTTTTCCAATAACTTGCATAAGGGATTCACTACCTTCGAAAAGTCTTTGATAAATCTCCGGTAGAACCCCGCATGCCCAAGAAAACTTCGAACTCCCTTGACTGAGGTAGGGGGAGGGAGCCTTGAAATCACATCAATTTTTGCTTTTTCCACCTCTATACCAAACTTTGAAATTTTATGCCCAAGAACTATGCCCCCTTCCACCATGAAGTGACATTTCTCCCAATTAAGAACAACATTGGTTTCTTCACAACGGGCCAACACTCTATCAAGATTTTTCAAACATTCCTCAAATGAATCACACACAACACTAAAGTCGTCCATGAATACCTCCAAAATGTCTTCCACCATATCAGTGAAAATGGCCATCATACACCACTGAAATGTAGCCGGTGCATTACACAACCCAAAAGGAATCCGAGAAAAGGCAAAGGTGCCATATGGACAAGTGAATGTGGTCTTCTCCTGATCTTCCGAAGTAATCAAGATTTGGTTGTATCCAGAATACCCATCCAAGAAATAGTAGAAGGCACACCCAACAAGTCAATTTAACATCTGATCAAGAAAAGACAATGGAAAGTGATCCTTGCGGGTCACTTTAATCAACTTGCGGTAGCCCATGCATACCCTCCACCCGGTGATGGTCCTGGTAGGAATCAACTCATTTTGCGAATTTGCAACCACGGTCATGCCACCCTTCTTCGGTACACATTGCACCATCGAAGTCCAAGAGCTATCAGAGATGGGGTACATAACCCCGGCATCCAACCACTTGATCACCTCCTTTTTCACAACTTCTTGCATTGCCTCATTCAACCTCCTTTAATGTTCCAAGGAGGGCTTTGCATCATCTTTCAGAATAATCTTGTGCATATAGAATGCGGGGCTTATCCCCCGAATATCAGCTAAAGTCCATCCAATTGCATTTTTTCGCTTTTGAAGCACCACCAATGTGGCATCAACCTGCATGTTAGTAAGACAAGAGGAAAGAATAACTGGCAAAGTGGAACTAGGGCCTAAGAACTCATACATGAGGTGTGGAGGAAACAGCTTCAACTCCAACACCGGAGGTTCCTCGATTGAAGGTTTTGTTAGTGGAGTCTTCCTATTCTCAATGTCTAAAGAGTAAGAGCCTATTCCATGTAAAGCATTTACACACTCCACGCGGCCGTCATCATCATTTACATCAAGATTCAACAATATGGCCTCTAGAGGGTCCTCCACATTGATCATTTCACTGGTATCATCAACTATCACTACTGTGACAAGGTCCACAAAAGAGCACACCTCAGAACTATTAGGCTGCTTCATTGACTTGCACACATGAAAGACCACTTTCTCATCACCCACCCGGAAGGTGAGTTCCCCTGCTTCTACATCAACTAAGGACTTCCCAGTAGCAAGGAAAGGTCTTCCCAATATGATTGGAACTTCATAATCTACCTCACAATCCAAGACCACAAAATCAGCTGGCAAGATAAATTTGTCCACCCGGATAAGGACATCATCAACAATACCCAATGGTCTCTTCATAGTTCTATCCGCCATTTGCAATCTAATGGAAGCCGGCCTCGGTTGCCGAATACCAAAAGTCTTGAAAACTGAGTAGGGTATCAAGTTGATACTTGCCCCCAAATCACATAGAGCTTTTGCAAAGTCCGCACTCCCAATGGTGCAAGGAATGGTGAAAGCATCGGGATCTTCAAGCTTCGGGGAAATTGAATGCACTATTACACTAACTTGGTGGGTCATCTTGATAGTTTCACAATCCATGGATCTTTTCTTTATCACCAAGTCCTTCATGAATTTAGCATAGCCTGACATTTGTTTAAGAGCCTCCACCAAAGGCACATTAATGGATAAGCTCATCATCATGACAATGAAAATTTTAAACTGATTCTCATTTTTTTGCTTCGCGAGCCTTTGAGGATAAGGTGGAGGTGGCCTTGGCAAAGGAGCCTTGTCTTAAGGCACAACCATTTTTGGCATGTCTATTACGTGTTCCCTAGACGGGTTCACGCCATTCTGAGTCTCTACCTCGGCATCTTGAATATCAATCCTCACTTCTTCATTCACGTTCTCATCAACCACATTTTCAACCACCAAAGGAATTTCATCTTCTTGCAACTCAACTTCATCACTCAAAATTGCTTTTTTTTTTGGAGGAATCACAGCCTCTTCCACTTCTTGTAGTCACCGCCATCACGTGATTGTTCCCACCCTTCGGGTAAACTGCCGTATCACTTGGTAGTGCCCCCTTAGGGCGAGTATTCAAGGATTGTGAGATTTGGCCTAATTGAACCTCCAAGTTTCTGATTGAAGTATTATGGGAAGACAATTGAGCATCAGAGTCTGCATTCTTTTTCATCATCTATTCAAACATCATTTCAATTCTCCCATTTCATTGTTGGAAGAAATAGGACATTAGGATGGAAATGGGGGTGGATTGTTCGGTTGTTGGTACATTGGGGCCTTTGAAAGCCTTGCCCCCGATTTCCTTAATTGCCATTGTTCCAACCTCCCTGATTGTTGTTACCACCCCAGTTGTTGTTGTTGCCATTCCAATTACCGTGATTGTTCTGATTATTGTTCTGAATACCCCAATTGGAATTTTTGTTGTTGTTCTCCCAATTACCATTGCCTTATTGTTGTTGATTGCCCCAATTGCCTTGGGGTCTCCATTATTGTTGGTTGGACGAATTGCCCCTTTGGCTTTGATAATTGTTCACATATTTAACTTCTTCATTCTGCCCATCATAACCATCATCTTGGAATCCACCATAATCATTATCAAATTGATCCGAACTCCCTTGGTTCTGTTGACCTCTTTGTCTTCTTTTGTTCACTAGCATGTTGACATCCTCCAAAGCATTTACTTGGCATGGATTTTGAACCTGTTGTAACTGTGCCTTTTCTAGCTGGTTCATTGTAGTTGTCAGATCTGCTATAGCCTACCCATCGTCATGTAGCTCTTTGTGAAAGTGAGTGACCGTGGGGTCACCCTATGGCACATTAGCTCTACTTTGCCAAATGGAGGATGTGTCAGCCATCTCGTCAAGAATGTCACAAGCCTCATCATACGACAACTTCCTGAAATTGCCCCTAGCAAGTTGGTTCACTATGCACTGGTTAGTTGTGTTAATGCCCCGGTAGAAAGTCTGTTGGATCTCATGTAATGGTTAGGTGGGCTCCTGCTTGAAGGCTAAGATCTCATCTCTCAATGTTGCCATGTGCCCCGGTGAGAAAAACTTTGCAATGAACTTATCCGCCAACTCATCCCAAGTAGTGATGGAATGGTTGGGAAGTCGCTCAAGCCAATCCAATGCCTTCCCTATAAGTGAGAAAGGGAATAGTCTCAACCAAAGTGCATCCTCGGACACATTAGTTTGCATGCTCCCCTAACAGGTATTCACGAAACCTTTGAGATGTCTGTAAGCATTCTGACTGGCAGCACCCATGAAATACCCACGCTGCTCCAGCAATGTCAGAATCACATTGGTAATTTGAAAATTGCCTTGCATATCCTTGGTTGGGAAGCACTCGAGGAGCCACTCTTAGAGGTGGCGGGGGAGGTTCTAGAATATTATCATTATCCTGGAGGCCTCTCCTTTGTCCTTGAGGCACAATAGGGACCCCATCATCAACATTGTCATCTACCTCCTCCCCCGGTGGAAGATCTCCAAGAGGTAGGTGGTTTGCTTCCATTTTGTACGTAAAGTTGTGACACACACAAATTAGTAACACAGAAGGAAAGAAGAACAATAAACAAAACTATTTAGATAGATAGCCAAAACTGTTAACTCCCCGACAACGGCGCCAAAAAGTGATCGGAGCCAACCCTGCACTACTACAACTTAGCGAGAGTGGTCGAAGAAGCTTTTACCCGAGAACGTCAGGATCGATTTCCACAGGGAGCTAGAAATGAGAATTGAGTTTCTATCTAAATTGAAGATGCATAATTGCTCTTAATTGCACTTCTAATCATAGTTGGTCTTGATATTACTTCTAAATTTATACTAATAAAATGCTAAATTAAGCTAAGTTAAGCTAAGAGTAAGATACTTAAAGGGTTGTCTAAATAGTTAAAAGGCACTAGGGAAGTGACTTTCCCCTAGGTGGATACTTGACGGATTCTCAAGTCTAAGGCTAGGTTGTCATGTTGGGGGTTACGATATAACCAATGCACTGAACTTCTCACTCTATACCTCTCGGTAGTTTGAGTGATTTTGCCCTAATTGACTGTCTCAAGACCAATTGGGTATGATAATTTGTGCAAGCAATTTAGGTTCAAGTCGGGTATTACTATCTCTAGGTTTAACCCTTTAATTGGGGCTATCAATATCTTGAATACGCCCCAATTCCTTGTTGGACTAATTTTCCTAGACTCAAGTTCTCTTTCTCAAGAAGAACCCAAGTTAAATAGGCACAAATTAGTGTTTGCAACCACTAATTCAATATTAAAACCATAGTCCAACTATCAAACACCCATAGACATTCAAGCCTTATAACACAAGACCCATCAAATACCCACACTAGGGTTGAGCCACAACCCTAGCTAATGGGTCTAGCTACTCATGATAATAGAAGAAAACAAAGAAATAAAACTACTCTAAAATTACTCAAAATAGATAAGGAACATTGTTCACGAGCGCAACTGCTAGTTAGAATACAACTGATAACCTAAAAATGGGAAAAGAAACTATTTATACTAGGACGAATTTTCTGGACAAAAATACACCCGTGAGGGTAGTGCGGACCGCACAAAATCAAGTGTGTCTTCAATGAGGCTTCTCCATTTAAAAGTCTGCTCTCTGAACTTGGCCACCGCGAGCCGCACAAAATGCACCACGGCCACGGTGGCTTCTGTTGCGGTTCGCACAAAAAGGACCGCAGACCGCATTGGAATTAAGCTCCAAATCTTCAACTCTCTGAACTTCATCATTGCAGACCGCACAATATCGAGTGTGGCCGTGGTGGGTTCATTGTGGTCCGCATGAAATGCTCTGCGGCCACAATTCTTGATTTCCTGAAATAGGCACCTCTCTGAACCTCCTCACTGCGGACCGCACAGAATGGAGTGTGGCCGCAGTGGATCTGTTGCACTTTGCTTGGACTTGTTCTTGGTACTTGTGCATGTTTCACTGTTTTTTGAGCTGGTTTTGATGAATTGTCACCTTGTTGACCAAACCCTACAAACAAGTACATCATGTAAGCCTTTAGGACTATTTTGTACACATTTTTAAGCAAAACTCAAGTTAGAAGGAGTGTAAAATGCATCATAATCCCTAGTTATCAACGACATTGATCCGTTCGATATGATGATAGTTTTTCCCTCCTAGCCTTCTTCTATGTCCAATGGTCGAGATGGTTTGACTAGTGTAGATGGGGTTATTTCCATCTCTGTGAATGATCACCTCCTAACGGTTCCATTGAAATTTCACGGCTTGATGTAGTGTGGAAGGCACGACTCCAATAGCATGGATCCATTGTCAGCCCAATAGGAGATTATATGAGGCTGGTATGTCAAGCAGCTGAAATTCAACGTCGAACCAAGTTGGCCCCATCTGCAAGCAAAGGTTGATTTCCTCGACCGTGGCCCTCTAGGACCCATCGAAAGCTTTCACATTCATGATTCCTACCCGTATCTCATGGAAACCTTTGTCCAACCTCTTCAGAGTGTCCAATGGACAAATATTTAGGCTCGCACCTCCATTAACCAGGACCCTGGCAATGAACTTGTCTTCAAATTATACCGTGATATTCAATGCCCGATTGTGATTCAAACATTCGGGCTGTAGTTCATCTTCGTGGAAGATAATCTTATGGCTCTCCAGCACTTGACCAACCATGTTGGCCATTTCTCCACCATATTATTGGGTATATAAGCCTCGCTCAGTACTTTCATCAAGGCATTCTTGTCAGCCTCTGAATTCTGTAATAGTGACAGGATAGATATCTGAGCAGAGACTTTGTTCAGATGGTCAACTATAGAGTATTACTTTGCATGTACTTTCCTCCACCGGTCATCCGGCCCGGTCTCAATAATAGGTTGTCTAGTAGTGGCCTTCTTACTTGAACCTCCCAGGCGTTCAGGTGTATAGACACTTCCAGTTCTAGTCATCCCTAGTGCAACGTCAGATTCCTCTACCTTGGCTTTCCCCTTCTGCCGAGCCTCGACAACATAATCCTAGGGTATTGCTTTTGAGTTGAATGGGGGTGTAGTTGATACTGTCACAGTGAAAGGTGTGACAACTTCTACTTCAAATGGAGCGGAGGTGGCTGCGAGCGGAGCTACTTCTACCTCGAATGGAACTGATATAGTTACCTCAACATCAATTGGTGCTCGAGTCTAAACCACAATAGGAGTAAGTGAGACTGCAACCTTAAAGTAATCGCCTTCTCAAATGATCTTGATTGACCCCTCAAGATCCCATTCTTCATTTGTTTCTATCACATGTACACCATTACCTTTGTGATCAGGGAGGGGATTGTTGCGAACATTAGGTACGACTACCTTTGCTTGTATGACCTTGTTGTCAATTAGCGTTTGGATCTTATCCTTCAATGTTTGGCACTCAGCAATGATATGCCCCTTCATACCGGAATGGTACGTACAAGTTTTGTTCGGATTGACTCATTGGGATGGATTTTCTAATGCTACAACAGGAACAAGAGTGACGTAGCCTGCGACTTTCAACCTTTCATACAGTTGGTCGATGGGTTCAGCAATGGTAGTGTACTGTCTGGGTGGCTTGTAGTCGAAGTTGGGTCTTGGTATTGGATAATTTTGGCGAGCTGGTGGTGATTGGAAGTGAGATGGTTGGGAATTATAGGTGTGATGGACAGTTGCTAGTTGGGAATATCTGGGAGATAAGGTTTATATATAGGCGGTGATGCCTGGTATGTGGTGGAGGTGTTTGATATGTGGGTGGAGGTGTTTGATATGGAGGTGGAGGTGTTTGATAGGTAAGTGGAGATTTTAGGCCCTGAGCCACCATTACTACCCCAACATCCCTCTTTTTCGATATGCCACCTGATTGCAGTACCTTATTTGTAGCTTGCAGTGCCTCGAAGTTCGTTACCATCCTGCTCTTGATTCCTTCTTCAATCCTTTTTCTGAGTTTGATGATGTCATAGAACTTGTGATTTTTGATAACCATCAACCTCTCATAATATTGTGGGTCCTGTGCCCAGACGAAGAATTTATTCATCTGTTCTTCATCCAAAGATGGCCTAACTTTGGCCGCTTCTGACCTCCAACAAGTAGCGTATTCTCGAAAAGTCTCAGTAGGTTTCTTCTTAAGATTCTGAATGTAGAAGACATCCGGTGCATTCTCTGTGTTGAACCTGAATTGGTCCATGAACTCCGACGCCATGCTTACCCAATTAGCCCATTTCTTGGGATTTTGGGTGATATACCAAGACAAAGCATCCCCAGTAAGGCTCCTCATAAAGAGCTTCATCCGAATCTTTTTATCTTTACCGACCCTGACAAGCTTGTCACAATAGGTCCTTAGATGAACCCTGGGATCACCTGTACCATCGAACATTTCGAACTTGGGAGGTTTGTACCCCTATGGCAGTTCGACATCCGGCTGTATGCACAAATCTTCATAGTTCAAACCTTCTATTCCTCTATCGCCTTCAACAGCCTGAACTCAGCTTGTTAGCCTTTTGAGTTCTTCAGCCATGTTTTTAATGAGTAGGTCCTTTTCGGAGGATTCCAGTGTATATAAGATTGGATGGGTAGAATGGGGTATAGTTTCCACGTATATAGGGTTTCTTTGATGGGTGCCAGGAACTTGGGTATAGTTATGGTCATTGGCGGAGTTTTGGGGATTGGGAATGGGTTGTGTGTTTTGGGGAGTGTGGTAAGCAGTGGTTGGTGGGTACATAATTGGTTGATGATGATGTTGTGGTGGAGTTAGTATTGGTAGCAGATTGATGTTTTGGGGTGGAGTTGTGTATTAATTTGGTGCGGGAGGATTTTGTGGCTGTTGGTTTTGTATGTTCTGAGGAGGTGTCAAGTTCTTTGCGTTTTGTTGGTGGATATCAGGGACATTGAGGGTGAGTGACAAGTTTGCCAAGTTGAGAACCTGCTCAAGTTCTCCTTGCAATTCTAGTATCTTTTGTTCCAGTATCAAGACTAGATCATTTGGGGCCGGAGTACTACGACCATCTGAAGTCTTTGCATTCTCAATATTTTCTTTTCGGATTCCACTTAAGTCGTCCATCTTTGCTTTTCCTCTACCCTTTGTGTTGCTTGGAGGAGGAGGAGGTGGAGGGCCTCTAGATCTGGTGTGGTATGCTGATGAGGCCAGTATGAGTGAACCAACCTAAGGGGATGTGAATAATAATAAAAATAAGCAAAAAATAAAAAAAGTAACAAGTTAGTGAGGATTCTAAAATATTTGCAGTATTTAAACACATATTGCGAAATGTAAACCCGCGTCTTAATTTGGGAGCCTCGTTGTGCCCGAGGTAGGCCTAGCGACAAATAAATTTGTAGAACTTCAAATGCTAATAGATGCTTCATTTCATAATATAGAAATAGACAAATCCCAAAACAACACTAATATAATAATAAAATAAGTCACTATTGGCACTTGGCCTTATTACATTTTAGGAAAAGAAAGTAAATCTAATCTATTTGGTCCCAGAAGGACCTTCCCCCGATTCGATCTTCCGGACTCCATCATACAGGTCTCCCAGTTCGCGCAGTCCCAACAACAAGTAGGTTCTGGCCAGATGTCCTTCCTCAGCTCCTTCAGCGTTCTGGCAATTTTCAATCCTCTTTATGACTTTGCCCTCCAGCTCCACTATTCCTCGCTCCAGATATTCCAGTTTCCTGTTGGAAGTGATTGCCATCTCTTTCAACTCCTCGATCAACCTCACGTTCCTCTCATGTATTTCCTGATGCTCATTCTCAGAGTCGTGGACCCTCTTGCTCAACCTATTGTATTTGAATTGAGCTTCAACTTCCTCGCCTATGATTTTGTTCCCTCGACTAGTCCCTGGTGTCACCATTCCTTTCAGATTGTCCTCCAACCATGCCGAGTAGAGAGGCTCGCACCCTGCGTGATACCTATCTGGCTCAACAATGCTTTTCTCCACAATGATTTTGCAGTGCCACATGTGCTGAGCTTGGCACTTGTAAGGGACGTCATCATCTTGGAAGTCTGCCCTGAAATGACTCATTTTGACAACCCTTGGTATAACCTGTTTTCTGCCTGCTTGCCTCATATTCCATAGATTCGATCGTGGTTTACAATTATAGCTTTCATACCTGTTTGTTTCTTTTTATTTTCTTTTTTTTTGTCATCTTCCGGATAAAGAACGAACAAGAGTAAAAACGAAGTTGATTCAAATAAAGATTTCTCTGGTACCCTATGTCAATAAAAGTAAAAGAAAGAAAATAAGGGCGAAAGAAAGATACCAAAGCAATGTTGTATCAGGCTGCCTGTCTTTTTGTAGTTGGATCTCCAAGTTTTAGAGACATATGCATATATTCCTCTCAACCCGATCAACACCAAGTGCGGAGCATCCTTGGACCTGATAATAAACTCGTCTATTGGGAACCATTCAACCATCCACTGCACCTGTTCCTCAGTCAGATTGTAGAAGAACTCTACCCATTCTCTGGTGCTTTCCGGCTGAGCAAATCTGTCTGGAATGTAAGTCATCTTCTTAGGGTGATGGAAGGCAATGTGGTCGTTCCAATCCCTTCACGGAAATTCTTGACGATAGCGACCTTTTTGGAGATGCTCCAACAACCATAATTGCAGCAATAAATTACAACCCTCGAAATGCTTGACTCCTATTTGACAGCGCTCCATAGCCCTGTAGATGTCGGCTATGATCATGGGGACTATGGTATATGTCTGTTCATTAATCCCCTCTATCAGAGTCTTGGCGACCATGGCCAACCTAGTGTGGATTATTTCCTTTTTCATTGGGAACACTATTAGGCCTAGAAAGCACATAATGAATACAAACACTCTGCGGTAGATGTGACCCATAGAAGTAAGGGAGATCTCATAATGGTAAGTATGGAAAGACTTGCTATGGCCATACCTCTTGTACAGATATTCAAAAGGTATGTAGGAATCCTTCAAGCACACTAGGTCGACATTCTTCTTCAGCCCCATCATCTTCAAAAATCCCTTGCTCGTACGTTTTTCTGGTACCAAAAATCGGGGACTATCCCAAGTTAATCTCGTAAGTCCTCCTATTTCCTCTAGAAGCGGTGTCATTTCTATGTCATCGAAATGAAACACAGCTGTTTAACTATCCCAGAATAAAGGGGCAGCTTCGATCAATTTGTTGTTTGGCTCAATATCCAGCAAGGAGGGCAGGTTACCCAGGTGCTTTTTTACATGTTTCTTCTCACTTGAGGAAAGGTCCTCCCACCAATCTAATAGTAATGGTGGGATGTTGCTAACCATACCGAATATGGGGACCTCGTGCCTCATTTTCTGCAACACAAAGGGTTAGACCTTACCCCCACCGAACTCAACTATTTATACATTTATGATCAACATATCAATATTTAGTTCTCCAAATTAATGCATAGAACGTGGTTGCATCTGTTGGGATTATGGAAAACCCGATGGACTTTGGATAAGGCTTATCTTAAAGGATCATTATGTGGACAACATAAGTGACCCGACTAGGTTTGACCATGATGCATGCACAATTTTAACCAGAGTAAGGTTTCTAAGGGGTTTTAGATTGGTACCCTCAAGTGGACAACTCGAGGGGGACGGAACCATCGACTACACCGCTGGTCGACTAGTTTTACCGCAAATAAGCCTTTCCGAATTTAAGGGTAGTAAATAGGAAGAGCGCAACCACTCATTAAAGCGTTGCTATAAGATTTGATACGCACGAATGGAATATGATGCGGAGCATGATTTATGCAGCAATTAATCATGTAGTCAAATATTTTCACGTAGGAAAATAAATACAATATTTCAATAATTGAAAGATAGTTACAGGAAAAAGAAAACAAAGAAACAAGTCAGTTTCAGGGATAAAGAACCATAAATGCTTAAAAACGGACAGTTAAATTCAAATAAGGGAGAAGGAGTACGAGATAAAGCATGCTTGGACTAATTTGTAAAAATATAAGTTCGTTATGGAAAGAGCCTAAAAAATATGCCCAGTAGAGTCGCCATGCTGTCGCGCCCCCCTTTTTCCCTCCTCGCGGAGAGAGGTCCGGGTTTTGACATTCCATGGGGTGTGATAACTCATTTCCTTTTGGGAATTGGATATTTGAAGAGTCGTCACCTAATGAATTATGATGCGTTAGGGCACCTAGAGTGATTAACTCTTGGAATTGTTTGCATTACTAGAGATTAGGGTAAGGGCTCGAAATAACCTCGATGGGAAGGTGTTAGGCACCTCTCTTGGTCCACACTGTGGGTCCTGGCTGAACTTATATTCACAAATTAGTCCATTACAAATAAGCAGTTGAATCGAGTAGGTTTCAAGTAAAGCACGTTGGGTAACTCAAATAAGATAAAGACTTTGAACAAGTTGTATAATAAAATGAAGTTTAAAAGGAATTTGGAAAAGAGGGGTCCTAGGTTGGTTAGCCTATAGGATCACCTCACACAATGTCCGGTCTCGATGAGGGGCTATACATAATATTAGCATGTAGTCATCATATCCCATATATACCCTTCCCATCTCCTTAGTGTTCATGCAAAGCGAGTGTATGGTCAGCGATCTCTATTGCGTGCTGTTACCCGTCCCTTCTTAATGGTCCTGGAGGGATTTAGGACCTCTACCTATAGGTGATTCTAGACCGACCCCTAAGGTTTTAAAGGTGAAAAACTAAGGCGATAGGCAAAACAACTAGGACTTTAACATATAAGATAAAAGGGAGCAAATAGAGGCTCAAAGTTTCCTCCTCAAACAAGGCACATAATCAGCACAACTCAAGCACAATTAAGGGCTTTTTATTAAACAATATCCTAAGGCAGGATATCTAGGTGAATATGCAGAAAACAAGCAACTTATTTTTTATAAACTGAGGAGTAATGACCCTAGCAGTTGCCTATTGGTTTTTTAAAGCCTGTTAAGATCAGAAAGACACTAAGTCACAGAAAAAACTTCAGAAATACAGTTTTGAAAATACCCTACAGACTTGCCTATACGCGGAATACTAATGACTGCATTGTATAGTAAGACATGGCAGATTTTAAAACAGACTTTTAAAAGTCCTATGGGCATGCTGTCTAATGATAGATTAAGGCAGTTTTTAAAAGAACATGTTTCAGGAAATATAAACTACTTAATTAAAACAGTTCAGAAGACTAAACACAGACTAAGTTGATTTATTTAGACTAGTTTAGATTAACAGGAAGAATTTCTAGTATGATTCCCTATAGGGATGATATCTAAGTTTAATACTGATTTTAAAGGCTTGCAGGCATGGAAACATACACAAATACTTGTTATAACAGAATCTAGGTTAAATTACATCCTATAGACCTGACATCTATTTGTTAAGCTTATTTTAAGACATTGCAGACATGATCTTATTACGGAATTATTTGAAACATATAGGCATGATTTCTAGCATGGCAAGATGACAAGAAGTAAAGCCCTATAAGCATGATTTCTACCTGTATTACCCCCATAAACATGTAGCTACCCATCCCTTTCACTAATTACCCCAATATTTGTTTACAAGTTATTACAGACCATATGAATGAAGTACAAAAGCAAATAAGAAAATAAGAAGCTAGTCTATAGGGAGCCTTCAATTAGGCCCAGATTTCCAAAAGCCTCCAATAGACTCAAATACCTCAATCCCATAGACAATATCATAGTCTAGGTGCATCAAAGTTCCCTAAGGATCTCAAGGATCCCGGGCAGTGCTTACACCTAGACTTGGTAACCAAAATTGAATAAGTGCAGTGTGGAAGGGCCAGCATCAGTATGCCAGAGTTCAGAGGGTTCTTAAGAGGATCCCAAGGCAGTACATATACTGGAGGGGGCAAAACTTATTGACTTCGGAGTAGAGTGAAAGTGCTTGACACAAGTTGAAAGGGTTTTAATGAAAAACTGTATTGAAAAGGAAGTTTGTTTGAAAGTGATTTAGTAAATAAAAGCAAACTAGAAACATGATGAACTGAAACAATAAAAGAATCATATTGTTGTTGGAACTTTAAATTGAAACTAGAACATACCAATAAAGAGGTCAGTAAGCAAAGTGAAAGAGCAGGATAACACAATGGTTAGCCTTGGCTTGCAGCTGGCTAAGTTAGAGTAGTAGCAAGTAGCACAAAAGAGAGCAGAAAATTTTAAGTGTGAGAGAGGGAGTTTTGAACCAAGAGTGTTCATCTGTTGTGTTAATGAAAGACTAAGGTATTTATAGTTTGAAAGCAGGTAGCAAATAAGTTAAAAAATCAAAGTTCATCAGTAATTGTGGAACTCAGAATCAGTCAGTTAGGAAATCAAGGTAAGTATCCCCTTAAGTTATGGGAATTACTCAAACAGTAAGAACAAATGATAAGTAAGGAAAGAAATTAGTGTATGACTAATAAAGAAAGATTCAAATTCAGTAAGCATCGGGTAGACAATCAGGGCTAAATTCAGAAAACTCTCATTAAGTAAATAGCTCAGTAAGAATAAAGTACCACAACAAACAAGGTAGGCAAATCAATTAATTTAACTAGATATGGTAGAAATTTAGGGTTTAAAAGAAGATCTTTCAATCAAACCATAAAATAAGGAATCTAGAATCAATCAAGAGGAAATCATGATTCAATACTCAACATATAAATAGAGTAAGAGCAACCAGACCTAGCAAACATGTAGGTTCAACAGTATCGATAGAAAGAGGCAAGTCTTGAACAATCAAGATGAACATAGTCATATAGAGGTAGTATAAGTTAGGATAAGAACTTAGTAAGAACATATTCGAAGCAAGACAACCACAGAAACTTAAACAAGAATCGAATAGTCATGCTAACACACAGAACCAAACAAAGACAATCTAGAAAAATTAGGGCTTTTAACATAGGCGAGTTGAAAAAGCAGTAAAATCATAGAATCAGTTGAAATATGCAAGGGATAGAAGTTTAAACATAAAGAATCGATTTAAACAAAGTGTAGAAGAAGTTCCGAAAAACCCTAACTTTAGAAGAATGTGAAAACAACTTGATATCGATGATTCTTGTAAAAGAGATTCAAGAATAGTGAAATCATCAAGGAAAAGACTCAAATCATTTAAAGATCGTACAAATCTACGAGTTGTAAGCAAAAATAAGTAGAGATGAAAGAACCTGTTGTCACGACCCAAAATCCACCAAGAGTCGTGATGGCGCTGGATACCGCTGTCAGGCAAGGCAACCATCAATACTTAATTAAATTCTCATTTTGAAAATTTTGAAATCATGATTTTTCTTGAATTTAAGAGTAAAAGATGGATTTACAGAATAAATACTAATGTTTTTAACAATTTCAATACTGAATAACCCATAATCATCCCAGAACCCGGTGTCACAAGTGCATGAGAAGTTTTTAAGAAACAATGTAAAACAATGACTGTCCGGAATACAAATTGGATAGAGAAGAAAATACAGTATAGTACTCTGAAGGAGACTCTGCTGGCTGCGGGTCGTCTCGAGAGGTGCAGCTCACCTAAGTCTCCGTATCAACCATGCCGCTACGCCCAACTAGGCCACTAGACATACATGTGCCTGTGCAACAAAAATGCACAGCAAGTATAGTATGAGTACAAAAATAACGTGTACCCAGTAAGTATCCCGTCTAACCTCGAAGAAGTAGTGATGAGAGGTCGACTTCGACACTTACTAGTGGTCCAATAATAATGTATTAATAATGTGAATAATCATGGATTTATTAGAAACGGCAGTAAACTCAAGTAAATCAAGAAAACAAGTAAACAATCCTTTTTATATTAGGAAGTCTCCAAATTCATATTCCATTGTTTATCAATTTATCTCGAACCAGGGAGGCAATATCAATTTTTGTAAATCTCAAGCAAGAATTACAAGCATGCGCAAATCATGTCGAGGTCGTACGGCCCGATGCAACATAAATGTAAAATATGCACTGCCGAGGGTCGAACAACACAAACCATAAATGCATCTATTGCCCCTCTCGCGAATCATACGTGCGACGCGGTCAAATATAAATAATAGAGTTACCCCGCTCGCGAATTATACATGCGACACAGGTACTTATAGATACACACTTTTAAACAGTCAATTAAGAATTCATTAGGAAATATTTATCCAAGCAAAAGCCAATTCTCTTTTAACAATTTAAAAAAATGAAGTTTAATCCTTTTTTAGAAATTCTTTTACTAATTCGATATGATTTAAGCAATTTAGGTTGTCAATAAGATTACAAATAGTTCAGGTATAGCATGCTTTTGGGTCCTAGACTACTCGGACTTAAGCACAATAGTAGCTATGCACGGACTCTCGTCACCTCATGCGTACGTAGCCCCCACAAATAGAAGCAAATAACCAATTATTTCACCTATGGGGACAATTCCCTCTTATAAGGTTAGAAAGGAGACTTACCTCGCTTCGAAGTTCCATAGCCGGCTCCCAAGCCTTTCAAATAACTCGACCGATGCCCAACGCTCCAAAACTCACTGTTTTTATTAACATTCACAAGCTTTTAATCCTCCTCCGACATCGTAACATTGAGTAAAATGCTCATACTCCACCAACAAATTGATATCTACAATTAGAATCCCAATTACAATCAAAATATGACTCAAAAATATTTATCAATATCCATCTATGGCTCACAAGTTGGCTACAAGCCTCCGGCTCAAATCATCTAATAGGTTAACTCACTAGCACATTCAACTCTACTCTTATCATTTAATACCCATTTGAAGTTATCAATGATACTACATTAATTCTCCAACACTGCCAAATTACTGTTCATCGTTTTCCTTAACCAACATTTCCAAAACATTCAATTTGGTGATTACTTAGTTGAACACTTCCAACTAAGCTAGAAAATGATTCCATAGGTTCACTGCATCCTTTAATTTCATTTCTAAGAACACTATTTATCTTTTCCTCATTTTCTCAAGAACACTATTCATGCTATGAACTAGGGATTATGAAATCAATTATCCGACCATAACAACTTGAAACAAATATTAGAATTACTCTCACCGACTCATAAGAAATGAGCTTTAAGCATTAGAATTACCTTCTTGAAGCTTTTCCTTAAAAATCCAATGTTTGGAAAATTTGGTGTTCTTGAACAACTTGGAAGATTTCTAGGGATTTCAAATATTGAATGATGTTAATACTAGTGTTAATAGGATGTTATTAACTTAAAATATCCAAAAACTACTCACCTTGTATTCTTAAGTAGTCCCCAAGGTCGAATCCACCGTGAAAGAACAAATCCCTAGCTCAAGAAAGCCCCCAAAAATGGTTGTTGCCCGACTGCCTTATATAGGCATAGGTGCTTCATCGAGTTGTACCTTGCGCTATACAGGTTGTACCTCATATTATAAGTTTTTCCCTGTTGGACACCTTTTACTAAAACGTCCATAACTCCTTGTAGAAATATACAAATGATGTACGGTTTAAAGAATTAGAAACTAGACTTGAAGATCTTTCATTTGATAGGTTTTCCACTATATAACTTCTTATATATTTTGAGATATAAGCTTCCAAAGTTGGCTCCACACATCAGAAATTTTTGGCAAAACTGCTTTACCGGCCTTTATTCAATCGATCATAACTTTCTGTACAAATATTTAAATGATGAATGGTTTATCTTTATGAAAACTATAATGCAAGGGCTACAACTTTCAAGTTTTAAATTTTTTTAAATTCCTTATAGATTGCAAGATATAAGCTCCCAAATTTAGCTCTGCGGTTGCACCAATGCTGTCCAAAAACAGCTTCTGCAGCAGAAAAATGCAGCAGCTCCTATTGTCCGAAATCAATTCCGTTAACCTTCCAAAATCCGCCCGAGGTCCTAGGGACCTTAACCAATTATACCAACATATCCTAAAATATAATACAAACTTAATCGAGTTTTCAAACCACATCAAACAACGTCAAAACTACGAATCGCGCTTCGAATCGAATTATGAGTTTTCAAATCTTCCAACTTTTATATTTTGTGCCGAAACATATCAAATCAATTCGGAATGACTTCAAATTTTGTACACAAGTCACATTCGACATTACAGACCTACTCCAACTTCCGGAATTGGAATCCGACCCCGATATTAAAAAGTCCACTCTCGGTCAAACTTCTCAAATATCTTCAAATTTTTAACTTTCGCCAAATGACTCCAAAATGACCTACGGACCTCCAAATCCACTTTCGATCGCGCTCACAATACCAGAATCACCACACAGAGCTATTCCCAGACTCGGAATCCCCAACGGACATCGATAGCATTGAAATGCACTTCATTCCAAATTTATGAAATTCTTCTAAAATGCTAACTTCCACAATAAGTGTTGAAACACTCCCGGTTCATCCAAAATCCGATCCAAACATATGCCCAAGTCCGAAATCATCTTACGAACCTGCTGGAACCTTGAAATCCCGATTCTAGGATCATCTACTCAAAAATCCAATCTTAGTCAATTCTTTCAACTTAAAGCTTCCGAAATGAGAATTCACTTTCCAAATCAACTCCGAACTTCCCGGAATTCGATTCCGACCATGCGTACAAGTAATAATACTTGAAGTGAAGCTTCTCCTAGCCTCAAACTGTCGAACGACGCGCTAGAGCTCAAAACAACCTGTCGGGTCATTACATTCTCTCCCACTTAAACATACGTTCGTCCTCGAACGTGTTGTGAACTGCAGTGAAGTTGTCCGAAATCACTGTTTAACACCTCGTGCACCTACCCGTGCTACCACAACTCAGTCGAGCACATTAGCTTGATCAAATCTAAAGATATCCTTTTTTATTTAGGCAAATGACCTTAGAGCCCAGTTTCGACATCTGAAATTCTCTACCAGGCATGCTTCCAATATATGAACATCGTATCAATTACTAGATGATGTACCATACTATAACTGCATGCCTTTGTTGAATTCTCACCTTGCGCCACATCATTCACAGAACCACAATAACATTATCTGATCCTAATAGCCGAAATTCCATGAATCTGATGCTCCCAATGCATCTCATGACCTATATACCTCTTGTACCGACCTTTGCATGCCCGCCACGATGGAAGAGATGTGTAGAATTTCATAACCAACTACCGAGTCAACAAATCCTTGAGTCTATACTCCTGACAAGAACTATTACCTCTAAACCGAATAATGATCTTTGCTCTTTAATATACTTCATATAACCCGATTGCACCGATCCTAGATCCAATAATCTCGTCTATCCCAGTATGAGTTGCTCAGGTAACAATCATCGCAGACATGACCAAAAGTCTCATATGATGCCACAATGTGCCAATAAGCTACAAACTTGAATGCGATACATAAGGAAAATGAACTCTGGAAGGGACTACTCGACTCACGCTGCTAATATGGACTTTCCTCATAAAATGGAAAACAAAACACACAAAAATTAGAATACAGAAAACTGTACTCAACATCATACTATTGCGGCGTGCAACCTGATCCAAATAACATGCCCGTGGTGGCGTGCCACCCATTCCACACATAAAATTCACATAAAGAGATACACACCGAGCTAAATTGCTCATTACTTACAAAATACCAAATATCAGTCACAAGTACACTAAGTGCATAATACCATCCCTGGGGAAACTAATAGCATCATAAGCTACAAAACTCAAGCATAACTGAGGTGCGATATATAACCTGAGTCATAGGAGCCATCCTGCTAACATAACACCATCGCTACGCGGAACCTCACACATAAGAAATTTTTCAAACCGATTCACAACTCACATGGCACCATATAGTACTACATGAAATAGCCGACGGCAAAATAACATCCCATGTTGGAATACTCCTCCATAAAGAGTGCTATGCTGAAACGAACGCATTCGGCTTGATATAAATCCCATATTCATATTTGAGTCCACCCACAGACCTCAAGCCAATTCTGACCGTCCGCACTAGGCTAATAACCTTCATGGGTCCATAATAACCTCCTTTTTCTCATAACACAAGAAAAACTATCGTAACCGGAGAAACCTCCACCATTCATTACCTAATAAACTGAGTGCCCTCCAGGCATAAATTCTTAAATTAATGATATTACCAAAATCTCCATACTTGGTTTCAACCTTTAATCAATTAAGTGACTACATGTCATACTTATACAATCTTACCGTGGAACACGCTCCCACGCCTTCGGCACTAGGAAATAGGTCTACCCATCCATACTACCAGCCATACTAATATTGTAAAGAATAACAAGGATCCACCAATCAGAACACAAAACTTCTTACACATGATGCCGATCTCAGGCGGCGCTAAAGACTATGGCGCCCCCTTTTCCCCTCTTCGTGGAGAGAGGTCGGGGTTTTGACATTCCATAGGGTGTAGTGACTCATTTCCTTTTAGGAATTGGGTATTTGAAGAGTCGCCACCTAACGGATTATGGTATGTTAAGACACCTAGAGTGATTAACTCTTAGGTTGGTCTACATTACCAGAGATTAGGGTAAGGGCTCGAGATAACCTCGAGGGGAAGGTGTTAGGCACCCATATTGGTCCACAACTCTGGGTCCCGACCAAACTTATATTTACAAATTAGTCCATACAAATAGTTGAATCAAATAAGTACAACACGTTTGAACAAGTCAAGTAGTGAAATAAAGGTTGAACAAATTATAAGGGAAAGTGTTAAACAAGGAGAAAGTTTGGGGTAAAGGGGGGGGGGTCTTAGGTTGTTTATCCTATAGGATCACCCCACACAATGTCCATTAAACACTCCTCATTGAGGGGCTACACGTGACATTAATGTGTAGTCATCATATCTCATGTGTACCCTTCTCGTCCCCTTATTGGTCATGCAAAGCGAGTGTTGGTTACTGATTCCTATTATGTGTTGCTACCTATTCCTTCCTAATAGACTAGGAGGGAGTTAGGACCTCTACATATAGGCAGTTCTAGACATACCCCTAAGGCTTTAAAGGAAAAAATCTATGGCGACAGTAAAAGAAAAGCATTTAGGACTTTCACACAAGTGGAGCAATTAAAGTCTCATTGTTTCCTCCGTAAATAATCATACATGCAGCACGACTCAGCCACAAGAAAGGTCTTTAGTAATCAGAGTCCTAAAGCAGAATTTCTAAGTGATTATGCAAGAATAAACTACTTTCAAATACAGAAGTCACAACCTATTAGTTGCCTAGGATCTCTTTTAAAAACACATTAGAATTCAAAAATGTTGAGTGACAGAAACAACTTCAGAGAAGTGCATGTTTTGAAAATGCCCTAAGGCTTGCGTATATGCAGGACTAATATTTATGTTAATGCAGAAACAAAACAAGTTCAGAAATAGTCCCTTTTTAAACCTATAGGCATGATATCTAGTGAGATTATAGCAGTTTTGAAAGGACTAATTTTAGAAAAGTTATTGCTTAATAATGCCAGTTTTGAGAAGTAAACTAGGCGACGCATGATTGATCTATTGAGCTAATTAGAATTACCCGACAAAATTGCGAGTTAGATCCCTATAGACATGATATCTAGGCGTATTACTGATTTTAGTCAATTTGCAGTAGCATGTAAAAGACTTACTCAATCGGAATTACATCCTATAGGCATGATATCTATACTTGAGTTGATTTTAAAACATGATGGCTTGGAACCTAGAAACATGGTTTCTAACATGACAAATGCAGGATTTAAGAACATGGTTTGTATCTGATGCAAGTGACATTAAAAGTGAAGTCCTTACAGGTATGATTTATTCTATGAAATTAAAAGTGGAACCCTATAGGCATGATTCTACTATGCAAAAACAATCAGATTCAATAGGAATAAAAACCCTATAGGCATGTTTTCTATCGAGCGAGGCAGGCAGATTTGAAAATAAATCCTAAAAGTAGGATTTCTATCGAGTAAGGCAAGCAGATTTGAAAATAAATCCTAAAAGCAGGATTTCTACTCAGGTTACCCCACAAAGTATACATCTACCCACCCTTTCACTAAATACCCTAAATATCTGTTTACAAGTTATTATAGGCCAACAAATGAATTACATAAGTGAAATAGAAACTTAAGAAGCTGTTCTATTGAGAGCCTACAATCAGGCCACAGTTACCCAAAGCCTCCAGTGGTCTTTCAAGCCTCATTTCCATAGACAAATCAGAGTCTAGGTGCATCAAAGTTCCCTAAAGGTCTCAAGGATCCCGGGCAATGCTTACACCTAGACTTAATAGCCAAGCATTGAACTAGTGCAGTGTGGAAAGCCAGCCTCAATATGCCAAAGTTCCAAGGGTTCTCTAAAGGATCCCAAGGCAGTACACATACTAGAGGGGGCATAACTTACTAACTAGGAGTAGAGTGAAAGTGTAGGACACATGTTTGAAAGAAGTTTATTAAAGACTGGATTGAAACGTCTATTTTGAAAGCAATTAGTGACAAAGGTTGTTGAAAAGAAGTTGGCTTAGTAAATAGTGTTCAAACATTTCAGGATAGGACCACATACAGTAAGTAAATGAATTCAGTAATCATACAGGGGTTAAGGGGTTTGGGGATACATAGACATTGACTGCAGACACCTGACCCCAGCAGGAGTATTAGGACTGGTTTGGACCTGCTCAGAGATAGTTTGACAGTGGCATAATCACAAACCAGTCACAAACACATAGAGGGGAATAGGGATTTGGGATTCACAAAGTGGAAAGTGCACAGTAGGTAAAAGAATACAATTTTTCAGGCATGCTTGAATCACACAAAGGGAATACATGAACTTAAAGGGAGGGGGGGTCATATTAGCATGATTTACTACAAATTTCACAACAAAACCACAAGTGAAAGCAGGCTAGAAATAAAAGAAACTGAAACAAGAAGAGAAACATGTTGTTGTTGAGACTTTAAATTAAACTAGGACATACTAGTAAAGATAAAATGTAAGCAGAATGAAAGAACCAAGAAGTATAGATGATTAACCTTGGCTTGCAGCCAGCTAGTAGTAGTAGAATAACACATAGATTTTAAGTAAGAGAGGGGGGTTTTGAAATCCAAGTGTGTGTGCTGTTTGTGAAAGACATAGAGTATTTATAGTTGAAAGTAAGTAGTGGAATAAGGTAACAAAAAATGATAGTAGTATACTAGTTTAAGAGCTCATAATCAATCATCTAGAGAATCAAGGAAGTACTTCCTAGAGTTAAGAGAGTCAAGGCCAAACAGGAAGATTCAGTACCATATAAGGGAGGAAGGGAAATCAGTGCATGATTAAATAAGGAAAGTGTCAAGATTCAGTAGGCATAAAGTAGTCAATTAGGACCAAATTCAAAAGGACCTAATTAAGGAAAGACTAAGTAAAACAAAGTACCATAGTAAATAAGGTAATGCAATCAGTTAATTCAAACAGACGAGTAGAATTCTAGGACTTTGAAGAAAAATCTTTCAATTACCAAAAGTTAAGGAAAATCAGAATAAATCATGGGGAGTCATGATTCTGCATACCTCAACATATAAATAGAGACGATTTAACAGAAGCAGCAAACAAATAAGGTCGATTATATAGGCAGAAAGAAACAAAAGATGAGCAAACATAGCCATGTAGAGGTGATGTAAGTAGGCTAGAGATTCAGCAGAACATATTCGAAGCATGATGACCACAAGAGATTAATAAGAACCAGGTAAACAGGCTAACACACAAAAACAAAGTAAAGGAAAGTCATGCTAACACACAGAACCAAAGTGGAGAACATCATGCTAACACACAGAAGTAATGTAAAGAAAATCAAGCTAACACACAGAGACAAGTAAAGAAAATCAGGTTAACACACACAAACAATTAAAGAAAATCATGCTAACTCACAGAAACAAGTAGAGAAAATCTTTAAGAAATTAGGGCTTTTTAACTGAGTTGAGTTAAAAGCAGTAAGAACTTAGAATCGGTCGAGATAATCAAGGAAAAAGGTTTAATCATAAAGAAATCAGTCAAAACAGGTATAGAAAGAACTCCGAAAACCCTAGTTTTCCAAAGGGAGTAAAAATGGTTTAGTGTAGAAGATCTTTTAGAAGAAAGCTCGAGAATAAGCAAATCACAGAAGGAAAGAGGCTTAAAGCATAAAAATAACATAAATCTAAGAGATTCAGAAGAGAGTTAGGGTTTCAAAAAGAAACCCAAGTAAAAATCAAAGAACTTGTTGAAACTTCACCGATCATGACATATAAGGTGTGATTTCGGGTTTGAAACTTTTGTGTTGAAACTTCACCGATCAAGAGTTTTCGGGTAAAGAAATGATGGCCAATTTTGACCGGACAGGATGTTTTGAAAGACAGAGGCCAAGCTGCGGTTTCCGAGTTGCCTACATATCCCTGGTTTTATAGGAATCAGGCCATGTGTAGTTCTGGATTCACCTGTGGAGTATGCCGATGAAATATTGTAAGAATGGACACGAGATGTGGAAGTGGATACGGTGAACGTTTAAGGCTCGGGACGGTTGAAGGGAACTGGAGTGGGATTTCTCCTGCTAGGATAGCGGTTACTTACTGGTTACCTGCAGATAAAAGATGCTACAAATGTATTTGCAAGAATTTAAACATGATGCAAATTCCCTTTAGACAATGAAGGTTGTCTTCGGACGGTAAAAGATGACGTCCTTGGACTATGACATCCTGGGCCATGAATTGTTTAATGAAGGATTTGCAAGCCATGAAACGATTTTCTCGGGCCATGAAGATGGTGCCTCCGAACCATGACGCCTTTGAATAATAATATGCAAATTTGAGAGATCCTCAGGCCATGGCATGGTATCTTCAGGCTATGAAGATGGTGCCTTTAGATTATGATGCCCTTGGACGGATTGACAATGTTTTATCCCATGATATGCAATAATATGATGTAACAAGACAAGGTTTAGTCTTGCGAAATGGAGGGCAGAGGTTAGCCCGATTGAAAAGCAAGTAAACAGTAGTAGAAAATAGAGCAACATTGGTGCAAAGAGGGACAATGTTTAGTCCCGCGCAAATGTGAGAGGCAAGGGTTATTATGATGCAAATGAGGAGTCAAGGATTAGCCTCATGCAAATATGGAGTCAGGGATTAGACTTATGCAGGAATGGAGACAGAGCTTAGTCTCATACAAAGAGAAGGCGAATATGGAGGTAGAGCTTAACCTCATGCAAAATGCGGGATAGGGCTTAGTTCCATGCAAATGAAAGGAAAGGCTTAGCCTTATGCAGATATGGAGGCAGGGCTTAGCCTCATGCAAAATGCGGGACATGGCTTAGTCCCCATGCAAATATGGAGTCATGGATTAGACTCATGCAAATATGGAGTCAAAGATTAGACTCATGCAAAATGTGGAGTCAGGGCTTAGACTCATGCAAATATGGAGTCAATGATTAGATTCATGCAGGATTTTGAGACAGAGCTTAGTCTCATGCAAAAAGAAGGCAAATATGGAGTAGAGCTTAACCTCATGCAAGATGCGGGATAAGGCTTAGTCCCATGCAAATGAAAGACAAGGCTTACCCTTATACAATTATGGAGGCAGGACTTAGCCTCATGCAAAATGCGGGACAAGGCTTAGTCCCCATGCAAATATGGAGTCAAGGATTAGACTCATGCAAATATGGAGTCAGGGCTTAGACTCATGCAAATATGGAGTCAAGGATTAGACTCATGCAAATATGGAGTCAAGGATTAGACTCATGCAAAATGTGGAGTCAAGGATTAGACTCATGCGAAGAGTAAATAGAAGATAAAGGTAGAGTATATCTTAGCTAGGATAAGTTCAACGTCTAACGACCAGATGGATGGTGAATCGGAAATCTATCATCAAAATATGCATGTGCTTAAAGAAAAATCGTAAGTTTCATGAGGGGAGGTTGGTTATTGCTTCATTTGCTAGCCTGCCTTGCTTTGCGCCGCTCTGGAAGCCCCTTTCGAGTTCCCCTAAGTAGCACCTGACTATTAAAAAATAGAATTTTCAAAAAATATGCATTCATTGATAAACGTAGGATCGTTTTTGATATATCAAGTAACTTTGATGAACTAGCGACTGTAACACATTTCAAAGGCATTGTAGCTCTCTTATTTTGGAATTTTGAGGGTCCTCCTCAAAATTCTGCCCCAGTTTGGTAGATGGTTTGTAACCGTTTGCGAATGGCGGACCTTGCTGAATTTTCTTCAGAATTCCTTCTCAAAATTCTGCCCCATTTCTTGACTGATTACTGGCTTCCTGACATGTGATGGTGTTAGATGGACTTGCTCTGGAATTTTGAGGACCCTCCTCAAAATACTGCCCCAGTTTCTGATTTTGGGGAAAATGAAAACTTTATTATGATATGACCAAACCCATAAGGCTGCCTACGTATCCCCTCTTAAACGGGAATCAGGTCAAGCGTAGTTCAATTACATCAGGAAAGAAAATGTGAAGTAATCTAGGTATAGTATCTCTTGACTGCGTCTGAATTAATCGGTTTTGGCCAAATCTCTCCATCCATCTCTACAAGTATGAGTTCTCCTCCTGTTAGTACTCTGTGAACCATATACGAGCCTTGCCAGTTGGGAGAGACTTTCCCTTTGGCTTCATCTTGGTGTGGAAAAATCTTCTTCAATACCAGCTGTCCTAGTGCGAACTGCCTTGGTTTGACCGTTTTGTTGAAAGCTTTGGACATTCTGTTCTAATAGAGTTGTCCATGACATACTGCATTCATCTTCTTTCCATTGATAAGGGCCAACTGTTCATAGCGGCTTCTTACCCATTCTGCATCGCTGAGTTCAGTTTCCTGTATGACTCTTAAAGAAGGAATATCTACCTCGGCTAGGATGAGAGCCTCGGTGCCATAAACCAACATGTAGGGGGGTTGCCCCGGTTGATGTGTGAACTGTGATGTGGTACCCTAACAGAGAAAAGGGTAACTTTCCATACCATTGCTTGTGATTTTCTATCATTTTCCTTAGTATCTTCTTAATGTTTTTGTTGGCGGCTTTTACGGCTCCATTCATCTGAGGTCTGTAGGATGTGGAATTCTTGTGCTTGATTTTGAAAGCTTCACATATAGCCTTCATCAGATCACTGTTGAGGTTGACGGCGTTGTTAGTGATACTCAGGAACCCCGAATCGGCAGATGATACGATCCTTGACAAAATCTGCGACGACCTTCTTGGTTACAACTTTGTAAGATGAAGTTTCTACCCATTTTGTGAAGTAGTCAATGGCTACTAGAATAAACCGGTGTCCGTTTGAAGTAGTGCACTTGATTGGACCAATAACACCCATTCCCCATGCGACGAATGGCCAAGGTGAGCTTGTTGCATTGAGCTCGTTTGGTGGCACTTTTGTCATGTCGGCATGCACTTGACATTGAAAGAATTTGTGGATATACTAAATACAATCCATCTCCATGGTCATCAAAAAATAATCTGCCCTGAGTATCTTCTTGGCCAGAACGAAACCATTCATATAAGGGCCACATGTCCCAGCATGCACATCCTCAAGTAGCTTAGAAGCTTCCTTTGCGTCGACATACCTTAGCAAACCCAAATCAGGAGTTCTTCTGTACAAGTTCCCTTCGCTGTGGAAGAAGTGATTTGACAATCTCTGTACTGTGCATTTTTTAATTTGATTTGTATGCTCTGGGTATTCTCCTTTTGATAGGTACTCCTTGATGTCATGGAACTAAGGTTTTCCATCGGCTTCTTCCTCGACATGAGCACAATATGCCAGCTGATTATGAATCCTCAGCGGGATGGGATCAATATAGTTCTTATCTAGATGATGTATCATTGATGAGAAAGTGGCTAATGCGTCGGCGAACTCATTCTGAATTCTAGGCACATGTCGGAATTCTATCTTTGTGAACCTCCTTTTCAATTCCTGCACATGGTGCAGATATGGCAATATCTTGGAATTCTTGGTAGCCCATTCTCCTTGCACCTGGTGCACAAGCACATCTGAATCACCGATCACCAATAACTCCTGAATGTTCATGTCGACTGCCATATTAAGCCCTAGTATGCAGGCCTCATATTCTGCCATGTTGTTGGTGCAGGGAAATCTGAGTTTAGCAGATAGGGGATAATGCTGACCCATTTTTGACACCAAAACTACTCTAATGCATAATCCTTTGAAATTTGCATCCCCGTCAAAGAACGTCCTCCAACCGTCATATGCTTCAGTAATGTCTTCACCTACGAATGATACTTTTTCATTAGGAAAATATGTTTTCAAGGGTTCGTATTCTCCTTTCACCGAATTTTCGGCGAGGTGATCTACCAATACTTGTGCCTTGACTTCCTTTTGAGTTACATAAACGATGTCGAACTCACTCAATAGTATCTTCCATTTAGCCAACTTCTTAGTGGGCATAGGCTTCTGAAATATGTATTTCAGGGGATCCATCCTGGATATGAGGTATGTAGTGTAGGAACATAAATAATGCCTCAACTTCTGGGCTATCCAGGTCAGAGCACAACAAGTGCGTTCAAGCAGAGAATACTGGGCTTCATAAGGTGTGAATTTCTTACTCAGGAAATATATGGCTTGCTCATTTCTTCCTGTCTCATCATGGTATCCCAAAACACATCCAAAGGCCCCATCTAACATGGATAGATAAAGCAACAAAGGTCGTCCTGGTTCTGGCGGGACCAGAACTGGCGGTGTGGACAGGTATTCCTTAATTTTGTCAAAAGCTTTCTGACAATCCTCAGTCCAACTTGTCTCGGCCTCTTTCCTCAGATCTTGAAGATGGGTTCACATATTACTGTGGACTGTGCTATGAATTGGTTGATGTAGTTGAGCCTCCCCAGGAAGCTCATTACGTCCTTCTTATTTTTGGGTAGTGGTAACTCCTGAATAGCTTTGACTTTAGTCCGATCCAGTTCGATCCCTCGGCGACTCACAATAAATCCCAATAACTTTCTTGTAGGAACCCCGAATGCACACTTTCCGGGTTCAACTTCAAATTGTACCTCCTGAGCCTATCGAAGAATTTCCTCAAGTCTGTTATGTGATTTGCGGCTCTCTTGGATTTGATGATGACGTCGTCCACATATACCTCTATTTCTTTGTGTATCATATCATGAAAAATGGTTTTCATGGCCCTTATGTAAGTAGCTCCAGCGTTCTTCAGATCGAATGACATTATCTTGTAACAATATACTCCCCAAGGCATAATAAAAGCTGTCTTCTCGGCATCTTCTTCATCTATCCAGATCTGGTGATAACCTGCAAGGAAATCTGCAAAAGGATTGGAGTTCATGATTGGCGCAGTTATCGATCAGGATGTGTATATTTGCCAGTGGGAAGTCGTCTTTAGGACTTTCTCTGTTTAAATTCCGATAATCAACACATACTCGAACTTTCCCGTCTTTCTTTGGAACTAGCACAATATTATCTAACCATGTTGGGTACTTATCCACCTTAAGAATCTTGGTTTTGATCTGCTTGGTAACTTTCTCCTTGATTTTCAAACTCATGTCCGGTTTGAATTTTCGGAGTTTCTGCTTGACTGGAGGACACATGGGATTGGTAGGCAACTTGTGAGCTACTATAGATGTGCTTAAACCGGTCATATTGTCATACGACCACGCATAGATACCCTCATATTCCTTTATAAAATGGATGTATTCTTCCTTCTCTGTTGGCGATAAGTGAATGTTGATGCGGGTTTCTTTGACGGTCTCGATGTCTTCCAAATTTACTGCTTCTGTTTTGTCCAAGTTGGATTTAGGCTTGTTCTCAAAGTTCTCAACTTCCCTGACAATTTCCTGGGGTATCTCATCTTCTTCCTCTGAGTCACTATTCTCATGTTGCGTTGCCTCATTACATGTCACAGTCACTGGTTTATCAGAAAAATAATAATAACACTGTAGAAGGCAAAAGTATAAAACATAGTAATGGATAATGAGAAAAGATAAATGCATTTGATTAAAACTGAGAAAATTATTCAAACAAATCTTGGCTCGATGAATCGAGCGTTTATTTTGAAACAAAGAAATCTTAAAACAAAATTGCTGGAAATTTAAAATGCCTAGAACGACTATAAATTCTGCCAAGCTACCCAGGGACTCGGCGGGCTCGGGATGGTGTAACTGTCCAGTTCCTGAGAACGGCTCCCTTTGCGACAGTCTAAATGGAGAGGCCTTCTTCCTCCTCCTCCTCAATTATGGCACTGCATTCCATATCCTCATCTTCCAAGAACAAATCCTTCAACCCAGCTAGTGCTTCTTCTTCAGCAGTTTCCCATATTGTGTACGCCTTATGGAATTCTTGTTCCAAACGGGGTATCGTTTGCTCGAGAGGGTAATATGGTCCATTCCATGGAGGCGACCATTCCCTGTATTCCTGCCATGTATACTAGTATCCGAGCCCAAAGGTGGTACCATGACTTTTCAGCTGTAATGACTTGGTGATACCCTGAAGGTTCTTTCCCAATCCTTTGTCGGGTTCATATCCGGACCATGCTAGTATGCTCTTTATTTTGTTGCTTCACCACTTATCTTTCTCGATGGAATTGACCCGTTCAATGTGGTGATAGGTTTCTCCTTCTAGCCTTCCTCTATGTCCAATGGCTGGGAGTTTGACTGGTGTAGATGGGATTACTCTCGTCTCCATGAATGATTACCTCCTAGCAGTTCCATTCGAATTTCACGACTTGATGTAGTGTGGAGGGTACGGCTCTAACAGCATGGATCCATGGGCGGCCCAACAAAATATTATATAAGGCTGGTATGCCAAGCACTTGAAATTCAACGTTGAACCAAGTTGGCCCCATCTGCAAGAAAAGGTTGATCTCTCCGATCGTGGCCCTCTAGGACCCATCGAAAGCTTTCACATTCATGCTTCCGCTCCGTATTTCATGGAAACCCATGTACAACCTTTTCACGGTATCCAGTGGACAAATATTTAGACTAGAACCTCCATCAACCAGGATTCTGGCAATGAATTTGTCTTCAAATTGTACCGTAATATGCAATGCTC
This sequence comes from Nicotiana tabacum, assembly GCF_000715075.1. Taxonomy (NCBI): domain Eukaryota; kingdom Viridiplantae; phylum Streptophyta; class Magnoliopsida; order Solanales; family Solanaceae; genus Nicotiana; species Nicotiana tabacum. The sequence goes on along the minus strand of NC_134090.1, from coordinate 29,982,765 downwards.
GATTGTGATTAAGACCTTCGGGAAGTAGCTCATCTTCATGGAAGATAATCTTATGGCTCTCAAGAACCTATCCGACCATGTTGGCCTTTTCTCCAAAAGTGATATTATTGGGTACATAATCCTCGCTCATTTCTTTCATCAAGGCGTTCTTGTGTGCCTATGAATTCTGTAGTAGTGACAGGATGGATATCTGAGCAGGGACTTTGTTCAGATGATCAACAACAGAATATTCTTTCGCCTGTATTTTCCTTCACAAGTCATCCGGTCCGGTCTCAATGACATGTTGTCTAGCAGTGGCATCCTTATTCGAACCTCTCAGGTGCTTAGGTGTATAGACTCTTCTAGTTCTAGTCATCCCTTGTGCGGCGTCATATTCCTCTATCTTAGCCTTCCCTTTTCGTCAAGCCTTGGTGATATAATCCCAGGGTATTGCCTTTGAGTTCAATTGGGGTGTGGTTGACACCTTCACGGTAAAAGGTGTGACCACTTCTACTTCAAATGGAGCGGACGTGGCTGCGGGCGAAGCTACTTCCACCTCGAATAGAATTGATGTAGTTACCTCAACATCAATGGGTGCCAGAGTCTGAAACACGATAGGAGTAAGTGTAACTGCAACCTAAAAGTCATCACCTTCTCGGATAAGCCCAATTGATCCCTCAGGGTCCCATTCCTCATTTGTTTCTATAACATGTACACCGTCACCTCTGTGATCAGGGAGGGATTGTTGTGGACATTGGGTGCGGCTTCCTTCGCTTGGATGACCTTGTTATCGATGAGTGTTTGGATCTTTTCCTTCAATGTTCTGCACTCAACAGTGGTGTGCCCTTTCATACCGGAGTGGTATGCACATGTTTTGTTTAGATTTACCCATTGAGATGGATTTTCTAACGCCACAGCGGGAATAGGAGTGACGTAACATGTGGCCTTTAATCTTTTATAAAATTTGTAGATGGGCTCAGCAATGGTGGTGTATTGTCTGGGTGGCTAGCGGTCGAAATAGGGTCTTGGTCTTGGATAATTTTGGCTATTTGGTGGTGATTGGAAGTGGGATGGTTGGGAATTATAGGTGTGATGGACAGTGGCTGGTTGAGAATATTTGGGAGATGAGGGTTGATATGTAGGTGGTGATGCTTGGTATGTGGGTGGAGGTGCTTGGTATGTAGGTAGAGGTGCTTGGTATGTCGGTGGAGGTATTTGGTATGTGAGTGGAGGTTTTAGGCCTTGGGCCACCAGTACTGCCCCAACCTCTCTTTTCCTCGATATGCCACCTGACTGGAGTTCCTTGTTCGTGGCTTGTAGTGCCTCGAAATTTGTTACCATTCTACTCTTGATTCCTTCCTCGATCCTTTCCCCGAGTTTGATGATAACAGAGAATTTGTGATTTTCGATAACCATCAACCTTTCATAATATTGCGGATCGTGTGCTCTGACGAAGAACTTATTCATCTGTTCTTCGTCCAAAGCGGGCCTAACCTTGGCGGCTTCCGACTTCCAATGAGTAGTATATTCGCGGAAGGTCTCAGTAGGTTTCTTCTTGAGATTCTGAATGTAGAAAACATCAGGTGCATTTTCTGTGTTGAACCTGAATAGGTCCATGAAATCTGATGCCATGCTCACCCAACTGGACCATTTCTTGGGGTTCTGGCTAATAGACTAAGACAATGCATCCCTAGTAAGACTCCTCATAAAGAGCTTCATTCGAATCTTTTCATCTTTTACAACCCCCACAAGCTTGTCACAATAAGTCCTTAAGTGAACCTTGGGATCACCCGTACCATCGAACATTTCGAACTTGGGAGGTTTGTACCCCTCTGGCAATTCCACATCGGCTGTATGCATAGATCTTCATAATTCAAACCCTCTATCCCCCGATCACCTTCAACACCTTGAACTCCGCTTGTTAACTTCTTGAGTTCTTCAGCCATGTTTTTAATGAGCAGGTCCTTTCCGGAGGGTTATGGGCATAGGAGATTGGCTGGGTAGAATGTGGTATAGTTTTCACATATATAGGGTTGCTCTGATGGGTGCCAGGAACCTGGGTATAGTGATGGTCATTGGTGGAGTTTTGTGGATCAGGAATGAGTGGTGGTGTATTTTGGGGAGTGTGATAAGTAGTGGTCGGTGGGTACGAGATTGGTTGATGCTATTGTGGTGGAGTTGGTATCGGCAATGGATTGATATTTTGTGGTAGAGTAGTGTATTGATTCGGTATGGTAGGATTTTGTGGCTGTTAGTTTTTTGTGTTTTGAGGAGGTGTTGGGTTCTTTGTGTTCTGTTGGTGGATATCAGGGACATTGAGGATGAGTGACAAATTTGCCAAATTGCGGACCTGCTCAAGTTCTCCTTGCAGTTCTAGTATCTATTGTTCAAGTCTCAAAACCAGGTCATTCGGGGCTGGAGTACTACGACCATCGGAAGTCTCTGTGTTCTCAATGTTTTCCTTTCGTATCCTACTTAAGTCGTCCATCTTTGATTTCCCTCTGCTTTTTGTGTTGGTTGGAGGAGGAGAAGGTGGAGGGCCTCTGGATCTGGTATGATATGCTGATGAGGCCAGTATGGATGAATCAACCTATGGGGATGGGAATAATAATAATAAAAATAAACAACCAAAGGTAACAAGTTAGTGGGGATTCTGAAATATTTATAGTATTTAAACACATAGTGTGGGATATAAATTCGTATCCTAATTTGGGAGCCTCGTTGTGCCTGAGGTAGGCCTAGCGACAATCAAATTTGGAGAACTTCGAATGCCAATAAATGCTTCATTTCATAATATAAAAGTAGACGAATCCAAAAACGACACTAACATAATGAAAAAGAAAAAGACAAGTCACTACTGGCACTTGGCCTTATTACATTTTAAGAAAAGCAAGTAAATCTAATCTATTTTGTCTCAGAAGGACCTTCCCCAAATTCAATCTTCTGTACTCCATCAAATAGATCTCCCAGATCGCGCAGTCCAAACAGCAAGTAGGCTCAGGCCAGATGTCCTCCCTTTGCTCTTTCAGCATTCTGACAGTTCTCAACCCTTTTTATGATTTTGCCCTCCAGTTCCACTATTCCTCGCTCCAGGTATTCCAGTTTTCTGTTGGAAATGACTGCCATCTCTTTCAATTTCTCGATCAACCTCACGTTCCTCTCATGTATCTCCCGATGCTCATTCTCAGAGTCATAGACTTTCTTGCGCAACCTGTTGTATTTGTCATGGGTTTCAGCTTCCTCGTCTATGATTCTATTCCCCCGACCAGTCCCCGGTGTCACCGCTCCTTTTAGATTATCCTCTAACCATGTAGGGTAGACAGGTTCGCACCCTATGTGATATTTGTCTGGCTCAACTGTGCTTTTCTCCACAATGATTTTGCAGTGCCACATGTGCTGAGCTTGGCCCTTGTAAGGTATGTCATCGTCTTGGAAATATGCCCTAAAATGACCCATCTTGACGACCCTTGGTACAACCTACTTTCTGCTTGCTTGCCTCATAACTCGTATAAGGACATATGGATATATCCCTCTTAACCCGATCAACACCAAATATGGAGCATCCCTGGACCTAATAATGAACTCGTCCGTTGGAAACCATTCAACCATCCACTGCACATGTTCCTCGGTCAGATTGTCGAAGAACTCTACCCATTCACTGGCGCTTTCCAGTTGAGCAAATCTGTTCGGAATATAGGTCATCTGCTTGGGGGTGGTGGAAAGCAATGTGGTCGTTCCAAGCCCTTCACGAAAATTCTTGGTGATAGCGACCCTTTTGGAGATACTCCAACAACCATAATTGCAGCAATAGGTTGTAGCTCTCGAAATGCTAGACCCCTTTTTGACACCGTTCCAGGGCCCTATAGATATCAACTATGATTATGGGGACTATGGTATATGTTTGCCCATTAATCCCCTCCATCAGAGTTTTGGCGACCATGGCCAACCCGGTGTGGATTCTTCCCTTTTTCATTGGGAACACTATCATCCCTAGAAAGCACACGATGAACACGAACACTTTGCGGTGGATGTGACCCAGTGAAGTGAGGGCGATCTCATCATGATAGGTGCAGAAAGACTTGATGTGGCCATACCTCTCATAAAGATATTCGAAAGGTATGTAGGGGTCCTTTAGGTACACTAAGTCGACATTCTTTTTCATCCCCATCATCTTCAAAAATCCCCTACCTGTATGGTTTTCCAGCACCAAAAGCCTGGGACTGTCCCAAGTCAACCCTGCAAGTCCTCGTATTTCCTCTTGGAGCGGTGTCATTTCTATGTCGCCAAAACGGAACACGACTCTTTCACTATCCCAGAATAAGGTGGCAGCCTCGATCAGTTTCTTGTTTGGTTCAATATCTAGCAGGGACAACAAGTTACCCAGGTACTTCTTCACATGCGTCTTGTCACTTGAGGAAAGATCTTCCCACCAACTTAGCAACAATGGAGGGATATTGCTAACCATACCGAATCTAGGGATCTCGTACCTCATTTTCTGCAAAACAAAAGGGTTAGACCTTACCCCCACCGGACTCGACTATTTATACATTTATGATCAGCATATTGGCATTTAGTCCTCCAAATTAATGCACAGAACGTGATTGCGTCCGTTGAAATTATGGAAAACCCGTTGGACTTTGGATAAGGTTTATCTTAAACGATCATTATGTGGACAACATAACTGATCCAACTAGGTTTGACCATGATGCATGCACAATTTAAACAGAGTAAGGTTTCTATGGGGTTTTAGACTGGTACCCTCAAGCAGAAAACTTGAGGGGGAAGGCACGGAACCATCGACTGCAACGGTGATCGATTGGTTTTACCTCAAATAAGCCTTTCCAAATTTAGGGATAATAAATAGGAAGAGTGCAACCACTCATTAAAGCGTTGCTATAGGATTTGAGGCGCAAGAGTGGAATATAATGTGGAGCATGATTTATGCAGCAGTTAATAACATGTAGGCAAGTATTTTCACGTTGGAAAAATAATTGCATTTAAATAATTGAAAAGACAGTGATAAGAAAAGGAAAAAAAAGAGACAAGTCAGTTTTCCAGGGTAAAGAATCACAAATGCTTAAAAGAAACAACATTTAATCTGGATAAGGGAGTTAGGTATGGTATAAGCATGCTTGGACTAATTTGTAAAGACAAGTTCGTTATGGTAAGAGCCTAAAAATATCCCCAGCAGAGTCGCCATGTTGTTGCGCCCCCTTTTCCCCCTCCTCGCGGAAAGAGGTCTAGGTTTCGACATTCCATGGGGTACAGTGACTCATTTCCTTTTGGGAATTGGGTATTTGAAGAGTCACCACCTCACGGATTATGGTGCGTTAGGACACCTAGAGTGATTAACTATTGGGTTGGTCTGCATTACTAGAGATTAGGGTAAGGGCTCGAGATAACCTCGAGGGGAAGGTGTTAGGCACCCCTCTTGGTCCACAACTATGGGTCCAGACCGAACTTATATTTACAAATTAGTCCATACAAATAGTTGAATCAAATAAGTACAGCACGTTTGAACAAGTCAAGTAATGAAATAAAGGTTGAACAAATTATAAAGGAAAGTGTTAAACAAGGAGAAGGTTTGGGGTAAAGAGGGGTCCTAGGTTGTTTATCCTATAGGATCACCCCACGTAATGTCCGGTAAACACTCCTCATTGAGGGGCTACACATGACATTAACGCGTAGTCATCATATCCCATGTCTACCCTTCTCGTCCCCTTATTGGTCATGCAAAATGAGTGTTGGTCACTGATTCATATTGTGTGCTGCTACCCGTCCCTTCTTAATAGTCCCGGAGGGAGTTAGGACCTCTACCTATAGGCAGTTCTAGACATACCCCTAAGGCTTTAATGGCAAAAATCTAAGTCGACAGTCAAAGAAAAACATTTAGGACTTTCACATAAATGGAGCAATTAAAGGCTCATAGTTTCCTCCGTAAACAATCATACATGCAGCACGACTGAGCCACAAGTAAGGTCTTTAGTAATCAAAGTCCTAAAGCATAATCTAAGTGATTATGCAGGAATAAACCACTTTCAGATACAAAAGTCACAACCTATTAGTTGCCTAGGATCTCTTTTAAAACAGCTTGCCTATATGCAGGAATGATATTTATGTTAATGCACAAACAAAACAAGTTCAGAAATAGTTCCTTTTTAAACCTATAGGCAGGATATCTAATTAGATTATAACAGTTTTGAAAGGACTAATTTTAGAAAAGTTATCGCTTAATAAGGCCAGTTTTGAGAAGTAAACTAGGCGAGGCACGATTGATCTATTAGGCTAATTAGAATTACACGACATAATTGCAAGTTAGATCCCTACAGACATGATATCTAGGCGTATTACTGATTTTAGTCAATTTGCAGTAGCATGTAAAAGACTTACTAAATCGGAATTACATCCTATGGACTTCACTTTTAATGTCACTTGCATCAGATACAATCAGATAGGATGTAATAGGAATTATATCCTATAGGCATGATTTCTACTATAAAATTAAAAGTGGAACCCTATAGGCATGATTCTACTATGCAAAAACAATCAGATTCAACAGGAATAAAAACCCTATAGGCATGTTTTCTCTTATGCAAAAGCAATCAGATTCAACAGGAATAAAACCCTATAGGCATTTTTTCTATCGAGTAAGCAAGAAGATTTGAAAATAAATCCTAAAAGTAGGATTTCTACCCAGGTTACCCCACAAAGTATACATCTACCCACACTTTCACTAAATACCCCAAATATTTGTTTACAAGTTATTACAGGACAATAAATGAATTACATAAGTGAAATAGAAAATTAAGAAGTTGTTCTATAGAGAGCCTGCAATCAGGCCACAGTTACCCAAAGCCTCCAATGGTCTTTCAAGCCTCATTTCCATAGACAAATCAGAGTCTAGGTGCATCAAAGTTCCCTAAGGGTCTCAAGGACCCCGAGCAATGCTTACACCTAGACTTAATAGCCAAGCATTGAACCAGTGCAGTGTGGAAAGCCAGCCTCAGTATGCCAGAGTTCCAAGGGTTCTTAAGAGAATTCCAAGGCAGTACACATACTAGAGGGGGCAGAACTTATTAACTGGGAGTAGAGTGAAAGTGCAGGACACATGTTTGAAAGAAGTTTATTAAAGACTGGACTGAAAGGTCTATTTTGAAAGCAATTAGTAACAGAGGTTGTTGAAAAGAAGTTGGCTTAGTAAACAGAGTTCAAACATTTCAGGATAGGACCACATACAGTAAGTAAATGAATTCAGTAATCATACAGGGGTTAAGGGGTTTGGGGATACATAGACATTGATTGCAGACACCTGACCCCAGCAGGAGTATTAGGACTGGTTTGGACCTGCTCAAAGATAGTTTGACACTGGCATAATCACAAACCAGTCATGAACACATAGAAGGGAATAAGGATTTAGGATTCACAAAGTGGCAAGTGCACAGTAGGTAAAAGAATACAATTATTCAGGCATGCTTGAATCACACAAAGGGAATACATGTACTTAAAGGGAGGGGGTCATATTAGCATGCTTAACTACAAACTTCACAACAAAACCACAAGTGAAAGCAAGCTAGAAATAAAAGAAACTGAAACAAGAAGAGAAACATGTTGTTGTTGAGACTTTAAATTAAACTAGGACATACCAGTGAAGAGAAAAAGTAAGCAGAATGAAAGAACCAAGGAGTACAGATGATTAGTCTTGGCTTGCAGCCGGCTAGTAGTAGTAGAATAACACAGAGATTTTAAGTAAGAGAGGGGTTTTTGAAAGCCATGTGTGTGTGCTTTTTGTGAAAGACTTAGAGTATTTATAGTTGAAAGTAGGTAGTGGAATAAGGTTGAAAAAATCATAGTAGTATACTAGTTTAAGAGCTCAGAATCAATCATCTAGAGAATCAAGGAAGTACTTCCTTGAGTTAAGGGAGTCAAGGCCAAAGAGGAAGATTCAGTACCATATAAGAGAGAAAGGAAAATCAGTGCATGATTAAATAAGGAAAGGGTCAAGATTTAGTAGGCATAAAGTAGTCAATTAGGACCAAATTCAGAAGGAACCAACTAAGGAAAGACTAAGTAAAACAAAGTATCATAGTAAATAAGGTAATGCAATCAGTTAATTCAAACAGAAGAGTAGAATTCTAGGACTTTGAAGGAAAATCTTTCAATTACCAAAAGTTAAGGAAAATCAGAATCAATCATGGGGAGTCATGATTCTGCATACCTCAACATATATATAGAGACGATTTAACAGAAGTAGCAAACAAATAAGGTCGATTATATAGGCAGAAAGAAACAAAAGATGAGCAAACACAACCATGTAGAGGTGATGTAAGTTGGCTAGAGATTCAGTAGAACATATTCGAAGCATGGCGACCATAAGAGATTAACAAGAACCAGGTAAACATGCTAACACACAGAAACGAAGTAAAGGAAAGTCATGCTAACGCACATAACCAAAGTGGAGAACATCATGCTAACACATAGAAGCAAAGTAAAGAAAATCAAGCTAACACAGAGAGACAAGTAAAGAAAATGAGGCTAACACACAGAAACAAGTAAAGAAAATCATGCTAACTCATCGAAACAAGTAAAGAAAATCTTTAAAAAATTAAGGTTTTTAAATAGAGTTTAGTTAAAAAGCACTAAGAACTTAGAATCAGTCGAGATAAACAAGGAAAAAGGTTTAATCATAAAGATATCAGTCAAAACAGGTATATAAAGAACTTCGAAAACCCTAGTTTTCCAAAGGGAGTAAAAATGGTTTAGAGTAGAAGATCTTTTAGAAGAAAGCTCGAGAATAAGCAAATCACTGAAGGAAATAGGCTTAAAGCATAAAAATACCATAGATTTGAGAGATTCAGAAAGGAGTTAGGGTTTCAAAAAGAAACCCAAGTAAAAATCAAAAGAACCTGTTGAAACTTCACCGATCGTGACATATAAGTTGTGATTTTGCCCAAAATCACACTAGAGAACCCATAAGTAACAAAAACAGAAACCCTAGGTCCAAATCAATATGGCCTAGGATCCTTGAAGGCCTTAGAGATGATGAGCAGGGTGATGAGAGACCCATTGGAGGCTTGGGTTGAAAGGGATAGTCGCTGGAGATGATCGGAGCCGGAGGGGAGTGGATGAGTCTAGGGTTAGGTTTGAGAGAAGAGTGGAGATGAGAGAGCATCTGAAGGCAGCGGATTGGGGGAAATGAATTAGGTTTAGGGGTCGTTTGGAAATTAAAAAGGAAAGGAATTATTTGGACCGTTGATCTAGGAGATCAACGATCAAGATTAAAACGGGTAGGTGGGTTCCGGGTTTGGGTAAGGGTTAATAGGGTATGGGTCAGGTTTTGTAATTGTAAAATTGGGCTGCGAATTGGGGTCCGATTTGGCTATAATTAAAAGCCAAATTGGCTATAATTTAAATAGCAAGTTTTTCCCTATTTAATTTATAAAAATAATCGATAATTTCTGAAAAATAATTTAAGGTACCAAAATGATTTAAAATACATAATTAACAATTTAAAAATACAAGATCTAATTTTATGCATATAAAACATAATTATATCTCAAAATGGGCTAACATTGCAATTATATGCAATTTAGCTTTAAAGATACCAAATGTAATTGTAAAAATACATAAAAATTACATTAACTATATTTTGGCATAAATATAGAAATTAAATAGATGAATTATCAAAACAATAATTTTGGATATAATTATTGGGGATTTTATGGATAAAAGAGAAGAAAATAAATCAATTTAAACCAGAAAATAAATCAATTTAAACCCTTAAAAATTATGGAAAAAATAATAAAAACCTTGGGCATGCTTATATATGCATATATAAGCTATTTTGAAGGTATTTATGCATATTTAAAATATATAGGGAAAATTGGGTATCAACAAAGACAATACCAGCTTACTCTAACATCTGAATTCTTTCCTGCTCATTTGAGCTCGTGACATTCTTGCCAATACCGAACAGCAACTTTGGTCCTCAACTTCCGAATCCCATGCCGTTCACTATACTTAATCATGCCAATACACAAGAGTACAAGAATTTCATCTTAACTTCTGGACTACTGATAGGGTAAACACTTCATCATATAGAAACCTTTTACTTAACTCATTTGAAGAGAACCACATGCAACACGTGACTGAATTCTCATACCCGCAGAAAATATCAACCTCAAGTAGTGGTCTAAACCACCAAAACTCTTCCGGGATCTATCTGCACACAACATACCATAATACTCGCAAGCCTCCAAATAAAATAAATTACAGCGGTCGTCAGGCCTCACACACACCGCCATAATTCACATGTATAACTTAACACGCTGAAGGAACTGATCACTACCACCATCACGCCAATTCAACTATTGCTAGTTACACTCATTCTGATAATTCCTCTATGAGTCCAAAGTTATTTTCTTCCTTTTTCTCCAATGCTACATCGCAGACCGAAGATAACAAAGAACATTCCAAGCCCCTTTTACAAAACCCTCTACAACAAGTTCGATACTCAACCATACTATGGACTCAAAATACTTAGGCACCACACTTTACCCTTTGAGTTCACTAGGACCGTGACTGAGAGTCACCCACTCTGACTTGGTCCCAAATATAATTTACTCTAAGGCTCTGCTAGCACCTGAACACTTTCTCAAAGAAGCACCCGACTGAATCACTTTTATTGCAGATCACCTCTACACGAAGCATAGATCTTGAGTCTTCCCAAAGCCTGGACATAAATTGATAAGGCCAATTATAGTACACATTCTTCAAACCCTTTGCTCAAATCACCATTGATGTTCTCTTTACTTAATCGTAATAACCCATCAATACACCGATAACCAGGAACCTCACAAATAGATAACCATGCAATCCAATCGTAGGCAGTGGGTCTCTCCCACTTAGCTTGAAGCCACCACTGCATAACTGTGAAACCCACCAAGATTCATCCTTCCTCTTTGATGTGACCCCGCACTATCGACCCACCAAATTCCTTGAAACCTTCCAACGGTGCTGCACCGAGCACAATTACTACAAAATCAGTAACCCATCCTGAGCCCGTGCTCATTCACCAGCTGAACAAGTCTATTCAATACCCATTTGACATCTACTAAAAGCTGCGACAGCACCTTCAAATCCAAAGTCATATTGTGTCCTTCTTCATATCAAGCAACACTTTTCTGTTATATCAAATATCACGCCGTATAATAGCCAATATTTCAAATTAAGTCCGTAAACCCAATCACTGTCCACCACAAATCCCAAATCACTCTAAACTTTCCTCAAGGTGTGTAGTCATCCTATCATAGAACCCACGTGCTATTCTGCCCCAAAGGTGAATTGAAGAAAACCATAACACCAACGAACTTAACGTATTCAACAGGGACAATGACACCACATCACAGATGAATATTCCACCACGCTCAAAAATACCAAGTCTCGTTACTCCATCAAACCAAACTTGAACATTTATAGCCCGATTTCCTCTCCTCCACCGGGAAATAAAATTTTGAATCTCTAAATTTGCATTGAGTAAACATCCTTCCAAGTCATTCACTGCTTTAATGCATAGACAAACACTCTACCATTACACCAATATTGTGCAATAACAACGCATAAATCGTCATAACAACTAATGCCAAATCCCAAAACCTTAGGTAATACTAAAACTGAGCTGAAACGACAGAACAGCCTTCCGCAAGGCGACGACAATAGCCCGATTAAATACGCAGGGAGGAATATCCCGTACCACATTTGTAGTACCATTACATTTTCTTAATTCTCGATTTATAATAAGCGCTTCACGTCGCATAAGATTGAGTAAGAAAGAAACAATGACATAAGCCTCAAAGGAATCAAACCGCACGATGAGGAATCAACAAGGGAACTACTCCTAACAGCCCTATAGCCTCTTGAATATAAGTACAGACGTCTCCGTACTGATCCGCAAGACTCTACTAGACTCGCTCATGACTCGTGGGACCTAAGGGAACCTAATGCTCTAATACCATGTTATCATGACCCAAAATCCACTAAGGGTCGTGATGGTGTCGGACACCGCTGTCAGGCAAGCCAACAATCAATACTTAATTAAATTCTCATTTTGAAATCATGATTTTTCTTGAATTTAAGATTAAAATAAGGACTTTACAGAATAAACAATAATGTTTTTAAAATTTTCAATACTGAATAGCCCATAATCATCCCAGAACCCGATTTCACAAGTGCCTGAGTAGTTTCTAAGAAATAATGTAAAACAATGATTTTCCGGAATACAAATTGGACATAGAAGAAAATACAGTACAGTACTCTGAAGGAGACTCTGCTGGTTGCGGGTCGTCTCGAGAGGTGCAGCTCACCTAAGTCTTCATATCAACCATGCCGTTATGCCCAACTAGGCCACTAGACATACATGTGCATGTGCAATAAAAATGCACAGCAAGTGTAGTATGAGTACAAAAATAACGTGTACCCAGTAAGTATCTCGTCTAACCTCGAAGAAGTAGTGATGAGAGGTCAACTTCGACACTTACTAGTGGTCCAATAATAATGTATTAATAATGTGAATAATCATGGATTTATTAGAAACGGCAGTAAACTTAAGTAAATCAAGAAAACAAGTAAACAATCCTTTTTATATTAGGAAGTCTCCAAATTCATATTCCATTGTTTATCAATTTATCTCGGATCAGGGAGGCAATATCATTTTTTGTAAATCTCAAGCAAGAATTACAAGCATGCGCAAATCATGCCGAGGTTGTACGGCCCGATCCAATATAAATGTAAAATGTGTACTACTGAGGGTCGAACGACACGAACCATAGATGCATCTATTACCCCGCTCACGAATCATACGTGCGATGCGGTCAAATATAAATAATAGAGTTACCTCGCTCGAAAATCATACATACGACGCAGGTACTTATAGATACACACTTTCAAACAGTCAATTAAGAATTCATCAGGAAACATTTATCCAAGCAAAAGCCAATTCTCTTTTAATGATTTAAGAAAATGAAGTTTAATCCTTTTTTAGAAATTCTCGTACTAATTCGATATGATTTAAGCAATTTAAGTTTTCAATAAGATTACAAATAGTTCAGGTATAGCATGCTTTTGGGTCTTAGACTACCCGGACTTAAGCACAATAGTAGCTACGCACGAACTCTCGTCACCTCGTGCGTACGTAGCCCCCACAAATAGAAACACAAAACCAATTATTTCACCTATAGGGACAATTCCCTCTTACAAGGTTAGAAAGGAGACTTACCTCGCTTCGAAATTCCATTGTCGGCTCCCAAGCCTTTCAAACAACTCGACCGATGCCCAACGCTCCAAAACTCACTTTTGCTTTATTAACATTCACAAGCTTTTAATCCTCCTCCGACATCGTAACATTGAGTAAAATGCTCATACTCCAACAACAAATTGATATATATAATTACAATCCCAATTACAATCAAAATATGACTCAAAAATATTTATCAATATCCATCTATGGCTCAAAAGTTGGCTACAAGCCTCCGGCTCAAATCGTCTAATAGGTTCACCCACTAGCATATTCAACTCTACTCTTATCATTTAATACTCATTTGAAGTCATCAATGATACTACATTAATTCTCCAATACCGCCAAATTACTATTCATCGTTTTCCTTAACCAACATTTCCAAAACATTCAATTTGGTGATTACTTAGTTGAACACTTTCAACTAAGCTAGAAAATGATTTCATTGGTTCATTGCATCCTTTAATTTCATTTCTAAGAACACTATTTATCTTTCTCTCATTTTCTCAAGAACACTATTCATGCTATGAACTAGGGATGATGAATCAATTATCTGACCATAACAACTTGAAACAAATATTAGAATTACTCTCACCGACTCATAAGAAATAAGCTTGAAGCATTTTCTTAAAAATCTAATGTTTGAAAAATTTGGTATTCTTGAACAACTTGGAAGATTTCTAGGGATTTCAAAGATTGAATGATGTTAATACTAGTGTTAATAGGATGTTATTAATTTAAAATATCCAAAAAAACTCACCTTGTATTCTTAAGTAGTCCCCAAGGTCGAATCCACCATGAAAGAACCAATCCCTAGCTCAAGAAAGCCCCCAAAAAGGGCTGCTGCCCGACTGCCTTATATAGGCACCGGTGCTTTGGCGGGTTGTACCTTGCGCTCTACAGGTTGTACCTCATATTACAAGTTTTTCCCTGCTAGATACCTTTTACTAAATTATCCATAACTCCTTGTAGAAATATACAAATGATGTACGGTTTAAAGAATTAGAAACTAGACTTGAATATCTTTCATTTGATAGGTTGTCCATAATATGACTCCTTATAGAATTTGAGATATAAGCTTCCAAAGTTGGCTCCACGCATCAGAAATTTCTGGCGAAACTACTTTACCAGCCTTTATTCAATCGATCATAACTTTCTATATAAATATCCAAATGATGAATGGTTTATATTTATGGACACTATAATGCAAGGTCTACAACTTTCATGTTTTACAAATCTTCAGATTCTTTATAGATTACAAGATATAAGCTCCCAAAGTTAGCTCTGCGATTGCACCAATGCTGTCCAAAAACAGCTTCTGCAGCAGAAAAATGCAGCAGCTCCTATTGTCCGAAATCCATTCCGTTAACCTTCCGAAATCCACCCGAGGCCCTCGGGACCTTAACCAATTATACCAACATGTCCCAAAATACAATACAAACTTAATCGAGGCTTCAAACTACTTCAAACAACGTCAAAACTACGAATCGCGCATCGAATCGAAGTATGAGTTTTCAAATCTTCCAACTTTTATATTTTGCGCCGAAACATACCAAATCAATTCGGAATGACTTTAAATTTTTCACACAAGTCACATTCTACATTACAGACCTGCTCCAACTTTCGGAATCAAAATCCGACCCCGATATCAAAAAGCTCACTCTTGGTCAAACTTCTCAAAAACCTTCAAATTTCTAACTTTCGCCAAATGACTCCAAAATGACCTACGGACCTCCAAATCCACTTCCGATAGCGCTCCCAATACCAGAATCACCATATGGAGCTATTCCCAGACTCGAAATCCCCAACGGACATCGATTGCATTGAAATGCACTTCAATCCAATTTTATTAAATTCTTCTAAAATGCTAACTTCCACAATAAGCATTGAAACACTCCCGGTTCATCCAAAATCCGATCCGAACATGCACCTAAGTCCGAAATCATCATACAAACCTGCTGGAACCTTCAAATCCCGATTCCAAGGTTATTTACTCAAAAATCCAATCTTAGTTAATTCTTTCAACTTAAAGCTTCTAAAATGAGAATTTACTTTCCAAATCAACTCCGAACTTCCCGGAATTCTATTCGACCATGCGTACAAGTCATATTACTTGAAGTGAAGTTGTTCATGACCTCAAACTATTGAACGACGTGCTAGATCTCAAAAAGACCGGTCAGGTTGTTACACTTGTTTAGAAACCCAAAGATCGTAACAAATATAGTGTGATTTTACTCGAACTCACACCGGAGTAGCCAAGAACAGCCAAACAGCAAAACCTAGATACAAGTCGGCGTGGCCCGGGGCCCTTGAAGGCCTCAAAGAAGATGAGCATGGCAATAGAGGAGCCATTGGAGGCTTAGGAGTTAGAAGGTGGCCACCGGAGAAGAACGGAGAAGAAGGCCGGCGGGTGAGAGGAGCTAGGGTTATGTTGAGTGGTTGAGAGATGAGAAAATACAGAGGCGACAGAGTTTGGAAATAAGGATAGGGTTAGAGGTCGTTGGAATTAAAAAAGGAAAGGAATCATGAGGGTTGTTGATCTTTTAGACCAACGACCAAGATTTAGCGGGTCTTGGGTCTGGTAGGCGGATTTAGGGCTTGGGTTGGGTGTTTTTAATTTGTAATTGGGTTGGGCTTGGGTCCAATTGGGCTACAATTGAAAGCAAATCTGGCTATATTTTAAATAGTCACTTTTCCCCTATTCAATTTATAATAAATAATAAATAGTTTATGGAGAATAATTTTATATACCAAAATGATTTAAAATATATATTTATCATTTTAAAAATATAGTGGCCAATTTTACGCATATAAAATATAATTATACATTAAATGGGCTAATATTGCAATTATATGCAATTTAGCTTAAAAAATACTAAATGCAATTATAAAAATGTTTAAAGAATATATTAACTATATTTTGGCATAAGTATAGAGATTAAATGACTAAATTATCATAACAATAATTTGGGGAATAATGATTGGTAATTTATGAATAAAAGGGAAGGAAATAAATCAATTTAAATCCCTAAAATTGTGGAAAAAATTGTATAAACCTTGTTTATGCTTATATATGCATGTATATGTTATTTTGAAGGTATTTACGCATATTTAAAATATATAGAGAAAAATAGGGTATCAACATCATACACAACTGATCAGACATAGTCACAGAACTAGCAATTCTTAAGGGGGTTCAGTATAGGATCCATATGATTCAATCCCAGAACCATACCAGTTAGGAGCAGACTATTTAGAGGGGGTAACATGCTCATACTGATTCTAATGAAGGGGAGTTCATAACATGCTAATCATGCAAGCATATTAACTGCAGGTTTCACAGCAAAACCATAAGTAAAAACAAAGTAGAAACATGATGAACTGAAGTAATAAAAGAACCATATTGTTTTTGGGACTTGAACTGAAATTAGAACATACCAGTAAAGAAGACGACAGGCAAGAGTGAAAGAGTAGGAGAGCACAATAGTTAGCCTTGGCTTGCAGCCGGCTAACTCAGAATAGTAGCAAGTAGCACAAAAGAGAGAGAGCAGAAAGTTTAAGTATGAGAGAGAGAGAGCTTTTGAACCAAAGTGTTCGTCATTATGTTAATGAGAGAGTTTGTATATATAGTAGTTCGATATTAGATAAAAATAAGGTAAGAATCATAGTAGTACAGTAATTATGGAACTCAGAATCAATTAGAGAAAAATCAGGACAAGTACTCCCTTAAGTTAAGGGAATCAATTCAAACGATAAGAACAAGTAGCATATAAGGAAAGAAATCAGTGTATGACTAATAAGGAAAGAATCAAATCCAGTAAGTATAGGGTAAATAATTAGGGCTAAGTTCAGAAAAACTCTAATTAAGGAAATAGTTCAGTAAGAATAAAGTACCACAGCAGACAATGCAGGCGAATTAGTTAATTTGAATAGAAGAGGTAAAAATTGAGGGTTTAAAGGAAGGCCTTTCAATCAAACCTAAAAAAAGGGAACCCAGAATCATTCAAAGAGGGAGTCATGATTCAGTATTAAGCATATAAATAGAGTAAGATAGGAATAACCAATCATAGCAAACATGTAGGTTAAACAATATCGATAGAAAGAGGCAATTCTGAACAATCAGGATGAACATAATCATATAGAGGTGATATAAGTTAGGCTAAAAACTCAGTAAGAACAGATTCAAGGCAAGATAATCACAGAAACTTAAACAAGAAACGAGCAGTCATGCTAACACACATAACCAAACAAAGAAATCTTAGAAATTTAGGGCTTTCAACATAGACGAGTTGAAAAGGTAGTAAAGTCATAGAATCAATCTTAATATGCAAGATATAGAAGTTTAATCATAAAGAATTGGTTTAAACAAGGTTTTAGAAGAAGTTCCGAAAACCCTAATTTTAGAAGAAGGTGAAAACACTTTGAAATCGATGATTCTTGTAAAGAGTTACAAGGATAGTATAAAACATCAAAGAAACAGACTCAAATCATTTAAAAATTGTACAGATCTTGGAGTTGTAAGCAAAATTAGGGTTTTAGAAGAAACCCAAATAGAGATGAAAGAACCTGTCTAAAATCTCAAGGATCGTAACAAGTACAACATGATTTCGCTTGAAATCATACTGAAGTAGCCAGGAACAGACCAGATGGAAAACCTTAGATGCAAGTCGGCATGGCCCAGGGCCCTTGAAGGCCTCAGAGAAGGTGATCATGACAATAGAGGAGCCATTGGAGGCTTAGGAGTTGAAGGGAGATCACTGGAGAAGACCAGAGAAAGGGAGGTCGGCGGTTGAAGGAACTAGGGTTAGGTTGAGTGGTTGAGAGAGGAGAGGAGATGAGAGAATACAGAGGCGGCGGTCTCTGAATAATGAGCTAGGGTTAGGGGTCGTTTGGGATAAAAAAAGAATGAACAGACGAGGGCCGTTGATCTTTTAGACCAACGGCTAGGATTTGACGGGTCTTGGAGCGGGTAGGCGGGTTCAAGGTTTGGGGTCGGGTAATTTGGTTAGAAATTGGGCTGGGGTTGGGTTTAAATTGGGCTGAAATTGAAAGTCAAATATGGCTATATTTTAAATACCCAATTTTCCCTATATAATTTATAATAAATGATAAATAATTTTTAAAACTAATTTCAGGTGCTAAAATGATTTAAAATAGATTTTCAACATTTTAAAAATATAGAAGGTTGATTTTATGCAAATAAATATAATTATACATTTATGGGGCTAATATTGTAATTATATGTAATTTAGCTTTTAAAAATACAAAAATGCAATTATGAAAATGTAAAAAAAATATTTTAACCATATTTTGGCATAAATATAGAAATCAAATGACTAAATCACCACAATAATAATTCGAGGGATAATTTTTGGGGATTTTACGAATAAAAGGGAAGGAAATAAATCAATTTGAATCCTTAAAATTATGGAAAAAATTATAAAAACCTTTGCATGCTTATATATACATATGTATGCTATTTTGAAAGTATTTATGCATATTAAAAATATATAGAGAAATATTGGGTATCAACACATGACATTTGAAGGGTTTAGCGTGTTTGGCTTAATAGGAAGATTTGCAAGTGTTTGTTTAGGCACGTGTTCCAAGATTTGAGACATTTGTCACATGGAATTTGTTTGGTTGGACGAGTGTATGTTCGCACGCATTTGAGGGCTGCAGTTTAATTGGTGGTTTATGTTAATGGAAGTGTTTAGGGTGTCACGTTTATTGGTAGGTTGGTAGGAGTTATTTTCTGATTGGGTAGATATTTTTTTAGGGTTGGCTAATAGGGTAATATCAGTTTTGTCCTCTAGTGAGGTAGTGAGGTAAGATTGGGAGAGATTTCATTTGTTTTTTGTGGCCGGTTCATGTACTTTAGAGTAGTGGTTTTTTTATTACTTTCGGTAGTGGTATTATCTAAAACCATGGTATTAATTAAATCCATTTGCTGGGGTCCTGTATTGATAGATGAGAATCGATTATTAGCCAACAGATTTGAGGAATGTTTGGGGTACTCCTCAAGGGTCTGATTATTATTAAAAGAACTATTTGAAGACTTAGGCATATATCTTAATTTTTGGGTTATAATGTACTTACACGTTGATGCATTGAACAACTTAACATTTATACCTAAATCCTGGGATTTTCCAAATGATAGTTTGGTTTTCTAATCTTGGACTTTCTGCTCTTTCAAAACGGGACTGTGATCCATCCATCTTCTTGTGCTATTGTTGGATCAGAATTTGCACCTGCTGCTAGGTCTGTTGAGGAGGAGATTCTTTTGATTGTTGGTGGTCTTATTAGTGAGCAGGAGGTGGTTTGTGGCCTAGTTTACCACATGTTTTACAAAGGAATTTGTCAGCTTCATATTGGACATACTGTTTGTGGATGCCTATGTAGATGAATTTTTTTACCGGCTCTTCCATAGGTATTTCGATGCATAGTTTACCATATCGTCCTCTTAGGGAAGAGGATGTGCAAGCATCTACCTTCGATAACCTTCCTATAACTCCTCCTATTCTCTGGAGTATTTCCCTATCATAGAACTCGGTTGGTAATTGACGGAGTCTAACCCATACTGCTGCAAAGGTTTGTCTAGCTTCAGTCACCACAAAGTTAGGTTGCCATCTCTAAATTGATAGAAAGTTTCCATGGATGAACCATGGTCCTTTCTGAAGGATTAGTTCATGCTCTCTTCCTTTTGTAATTTGACAATGAAATAGTCATTACCTAAGTAAATTAGAGGAACGTTGTCACTGATTTTCCATAGGTCTTGGATTTTTTGTTTTAAAATTTGGTGGAGTATTCTTCTGCCTTGTAGTTTAAATATTAAAGAGTATTTCTATGGATGGTAGATTCTTTATCTATCTTCCAAGGATATGGGGACAGAGAGAGATGGAATATTATTTTCGTTTCTTGGATATGAGTCTGGTTCCCGCTCTTGGATGTCCATTGGGGACATGAAGGAAGAGGAAGGGTCTAAGGAGAAATTTATTGAGTCTTCTTTTCCCAATAATTTCTATTTGAACATTTGAGGTCCTTTGACGCTTGAAGTGCCTGGGCTATTGACTTCATCCAGTGATTGGTTAGTTAATAATTTATCCGGCGGCTTTGGAGGGATTTGTGTAGTGACTAGATTAGAGGTGATTGAATTCATCGAGAATGAAAGTTAGTAAATGCTTTAGGTTTTGGAGGACTTTTAGAGAGAACAGAGATCTTCTCTCACTAAAGCCTCTTTGATACTCCTAAATCTTATTAGTAAGATAAGTCAGCTCTCGTCAATTTTTCCTCTGAAATCTTCTTCATGCACATATTTTCTCTCTTTCTCATTTCTCCATAATTCCACTTTTTGAGGGACCAGTGTATTCTTAGTTTTATCTTTTTAAAATTGCAGGGATACTCTACTCAAGAATTCAAGTTTTTTTTTTATTTTCAAATTGACCATGCAATCTCTTTATATATCTCTACTTTAAATAAATCAATCAAGAGACAAAATTTTATAAAAAATTATATAATACTAATATACACAGTTGAACTCATAGGAAAGGCTAATGTGACGATCCTGCCGGTCGTCATAAGAATGAATGCCCTGATCCCCTATTAACTGCTTTTCCCAAGTTTATTTCTACTATTTTCAATTGCCAGAATGTTCGGTTTTGAGTTTCGGAGAGTTTTGGGACCCTTAGTCCCTAAATGAGAGCTTAAGTGTTGGAAAGTTGACCGTAGTCGGAACAGTGTGAAGACGGCCTCGGAATGGAAATTCAATGGTTTCGTTAGCTTCGTTGGGTGATTTTAGGGTTAGTAACGTGTTCAGATTTTATTTTGGAGGTCCGTAGCTAATTTAGGCTTGAAATGCCGAAAGTTGAATTTTTGAAGTTTCCGGTTCGATATTGAGATTTTGATCCGAGGGTTGGAATGGAATTCTAGAAGTTGGAGTAGCTCTGTAGTGTTTAATGTGATGTGTGTGCAAAATTTCAGGTCATTTGGACGAGGGTTGGTGGACTTTTTGATCGAAAGCGTATTTTTAGAGTTTTTGGAATTCTTAAGCTTGAATCCGATGAAAAATAGGTGTTTTGATATTGTTTTGAGCGTTCCGAAGGTTGGAACAAGTTTGAATAATGTTTTAGGATTGCTTGGCAGGATTGGTTGAGGTCCTGGGGGCCTCGGGTATGTTTCGGATGCCCAACGGGTCATTTTGGAACTTGTTAGAATTGCAGAAAATCTGGTATCTGGTTTCCTTAATCGCGTTCGCGGCCTTCCCTCCGCATTCGCGTAGTGTAATTTCGGAGGATGTTTAAATTGTTCTTCGTGATCGCATAAGTATACCCCTCATCCTTCGCGTTTGCACCCCTCCTTTCGCGTTCGCGTAGTAGAACTAGGAGCCGGGGGTACAGTGACCTTTTCCCCTTTACGTTCGCATTGCCTTGTCTGTGAACGCGTAAGCTTGCCCTTTTCCTCTTCCCTGTTCGCGTGCTTCATCTTGCATTTGCATATCCCAGCTCAGGAGCCATCAATTGTTCCTCTTCGCGATCGCACGTCATGTTTCGCTATCACGATGAACAAAACACCTCGGCAGATTCGTAAAACCCAAAATCGAGGATTTGAACCATAATTCATATTTTGGACTTGGGAGCTTGAGAGATTGCAATTTTTGAAGAGAATTTCACCTGGGCGATTTGGGTAAGTAATTCCGACTTGGTTTAGACTAATTTCCATGAATCTACACTTAAATCCATCTTTTAATTTCGAAATTTTGGTGGAAACTGGGGGAAAAGTTCTTAGACCAAGAAATTGAGTTTTGATTGAGGATTTGACATCGGATTGGGATAATTTTGATATGGTTAGACTCGTGAGAGTGTGAGGATTCTGAAAATATAAATTTTACCCGATTCCAAGACGTGGGCTCGAGGGGCGTTTTGGTTATTTTACCTAATTTCGCGTATTAGCTTAGAATTTAATTGTAGTATCAGTTACTTGAAGTGTTATTTACATTATGAAATTGAATTAAATAGATTTGGGCCTTTTGGAGTCGAGTACTCATGGCAAGAACGTGGTCTCGGGTTGATTTTGAGCCGGTTCGAGGTAAGTGGCTTGTCTAACCTTGCGTGGGAAACTTTCCCCTTAGGATTGGTATTGTGATAATTGAAATGCCTTGTACGTGAGGTGAAGAGTACGTACTTGTGCTAATTGTTGAAAATTCGGTTTGCATTAAGTAACTTTAATCGTATTTTCCCTTTCTATTTATTGTACTTGCACTTTTAAACCTGTTGTTAGTTAGCGAAACATGTCTAATTGACTTAATCACTTTATTTGCTTTAACTGCCTTATTTTTATTACGTGAAGCATGCTAGGTTAGAATTGTTTGTGTTACCTTGTTATGAAGTTGAGTTTATTTGAGTATTCCTTATGCCAGTGTTGTGTGTTTTACTTTGGGACTACGGGATGGCATCCTGGGAGATCCTTTGTACGCATTTACGATTTGAGCTGAAGTGCGGGATACCAAGACATCCGTAGCACGTACATTGAGGATACTAAGAGATCCCTATCATACATTGAGGATACTAAGAGATCCCTAGCATATATTGAGGATACCGAGAGATCCTCGGGATACCAAGAGATCCCTGGCATATATTGAGGGTACTAAGAGATCCTCGGGATACTGATAGATCACCGATTATTTCCTTGTGATTGTTTTTCCTCTGTTTCAGTTATTGAATTTCTTGTTTCCTATATTAAATTCTTATCGTTAGTTTTCAACTGTACTGCTTATCTTATACTGTCATGTCTTATATTCTTTATTTTATCTCAGTAGGGCCTTGACTTTCCTCGTCACTACCCGACCGAGGTTAGGCTTGGCACTTACTGAGTACTGCTGTGGTGTACTCATGCCCCTTCTGCGCATGTTTTTCATGTGCAGATCCAGGTACTTTCACTATGTCTTAGCATCCTTGAGGCGAGGCGTTTCTATAAAGACTTCGAGGTATATCTGCCGCGTCCGCCGACCGAGGAGTCCCTTTCTATATTTCTGTAATAGTATAGCCCTTCAGTAATCCCCTTTCAGTTAGACATTTCTAGAGTTAGAGCTTTTTATGTATCTCTTAGCTTGTAATTCATAGGTTTCCGGGTTTTGGGAAAATGTATTGGTTTTAAGAGTTAATATTGTGTATGCCGAGCGGCACTTTTAAACATTGTTTTATTACTCTATTTCTATTTTAAATGGTTTTCTTCGGCAAATTTGATTTATCTTCCACATTTTAGGCTTACCTAGTCATAGAGACTAGGTGCCGTCACGATGGTTCACGGAGGTCGAACCGGGGTCGTAACAAGTTGGTATCAGAGCTTTAGGTTCATAGGATTCATGGATCACAAGCCAGTTTATTAGAATCTCGCTAATCGGTACGGAGACGTCAGTACTTATCTAGGAGAGGCTATGTAACCGTTAGAAAAATTCCACTTCATTTGAATTCCTTGTCGTGCGAGATTTTTGATTTCACAATTCTAAACTTCTATCTTCTATTCTCTCACTGATGGCGAGGACACGTGCTATCAGAGATGAACAGTCACCCATGCCCATGCGAGAGTCGCCAGAAGTCGAGGTTGGGGTTGAGGCCGAGTACGCGCACGTGGTGCAGCTAGAGCACCTGCGCGAACTACCCCCGGGGAGCTACCAGCAGTTCCAGCCAGAGTCCAAGCACCGAATACGCCTACTGCTACTACTATTCTAGCACTTCAGGAGACATTGGCACAGTTCCTGAGCATGTTTGGTACATTAGTTTAGGCGGGGTCGATTTAGGTTGTACCATCTACTTCACAGATCGGGGAAGGGACCCAGACTTCCACCACCCCCACTCCAGAGCAGCAAGTTCTCATTGTACAGGTTCTAGGTGTCATGGCGACGCAACCTGTGGTCCCAGTTCAGCGGGTGGTGAGGACCTCTTGCCGAGTAGAGGACAGGTAGGTCCAGGAGAGAGAGGACAGACAAAGTCAGGAGAGAGAGTATAGGGAAGTGAGGAGATCTCATAGACTGGAGAGACTCACTGGTCCTTATTTTGGAGGAAGAGTACGGCATGGTAGAGGTTTTGTGGGTCATCCAGCTCAGTTTGCATCTCAAATTTCACACAATGTTTCAGGTGTTCAGGGATCTTGGAGTACTCGTACCGCACAGTTTCCACTGCCATGTCCTCCCAGAGCTTTTTTTGAGTGTGGTGACACACGCCATGTGGTGAGGGATTTCCCTAGACTGGGAGGAGTGCACCTCCACAGACTTCTCGGCCACAACGCGCTATGCAGAGTTCTCAAGCTATGATCACCGCACCAGTTGCTACCCCACCTGCCCAGCCAGCTAGAGAGGAAGGCCATGCCAGATATTCTGCCCTTCCTGCCTGTACTGAGGCTGTCGCCTCCGATTCTCTCAGCACAGGTATTGTCCTGGTTTGTCATAGAGATGCATCGGTTTTATTCGATCTAGGCTCCGCCTATCTTTATGTGTCTTCTTATTTTGCTCCGCATTTGGGTTTACCTCAGGATTCTTTGAGTTCCCCTATTTATGTTTCTACTCCTGTGGGAGATTCTCTTGTTGTGTACCGCATTTATCGATCGTGTTTGGTTGCTCTTAGTGGTTTTGAGACCATGGCCGATTTATTATTGCTCAGCATGGTAGATTTTGACATTTTCTTGGGCATGGACTAATTGTCACCCCATTATGCTATCCTTGATTGTCATGCCAAAACCGTGACGCTGGCTATGCCAGGTGTACCGCGTATTGAGTGGAGGGATAATTTAGATCACACTACCAGTAGAGTTATTTCTTTTCTTAAAACTCAATGTATGGTTGAGAAGGGGTGTGATGCGTATTTAACTTATGTGAGAGATGTCAGTATTGATACCCCTTTAGTTAATTCAGTTCCAGTAGTACGGGATATTCCTGATGTGCTCCCAACTGACGTTCCGGGCATGCCACCTGATAGAGATATTGATTTTGGCATTGATATGTTGCCGGGCACTTAGCCCATTTCTATTCCTCCATATCGTATGGCTCCTCCAGAGTTGAAGGAGTTGAAGGATCAGTTACAGAAATTGCTTGATAAAGGTTTTATTCGGCCTTGTGTATCACCTAGGGGTGCTCTTGTCTTGTTTGTGAAGAAAAAGGATGGTTCTATGTGTATGTGCATTGATTATCGCCAGTTGAACAAGGTTACAGTGAAAAACTGTTATCCTTTGCCTCGTATTGATGATCTGTTTGACCAGCTTCAGGGCACACAGGTGTTTTCTAAGATTGATTTGCGCTCAGGTTACCATCAGTTGAAGATTCGGGAGCCATATATCCGGAAAACTGCTTTTAGGACTCGGTATGATCATTACGAGTTCCTTATTATGTCATTTGGGCTGACCAATGCCCCATCAACCTTTATGCATTTGATGCACAGTGTGTTCTGGCCGTATCTTGACTCGTTCGTCATTGTCTTTATTGATGATATTCTGGTGCATTCCCGAAGTCGGGAATATCATGAGCAGCACCTGAGGACTGTGCTTCAGACTCTGAGAGAGAAGAAGTTATATGCTAAGTTCTCGAAATGTGAATTTTGGTTGGATTCAGTGGCATTCTTAGGCCACGTGGTATCGAGTGAGGGTATTCAGGTGGATCCGAAGAAGATAGAGGCTCTACCGAGTTGGCTCAGACCATCCTCAGCTACCGAGATCCGTAGTTTTCTTGGTTTGGCGGGCTACTACCATCGCTTTGTGGAGGTGTTTTCATCGATTGCAGCCCCTATGACCAGGTTGACCTAGAAGGGTGCTCCGTTTTAGTGGACAGAGGAGTGCGAGGCGAGCTTTCAGAAGCTCAAGATAACTTTGACTGCAGCCCCAATTTTGATACTGCCTACAGGTTCAGGGTCTTATACAGTCTATTGTGATGCCGCGAGGATTGGCCTCAGAGTGGTGTTGATGCATGACGGTAGGGTGATTGCCTACGCATCCAAACAATTGAAGATACATGAGAAGAATTACCCTGTTCACGACCTTGAGTTAGCTGCCATTGTTCACGCCCTAATGATTTGGCGCCATTATTTATACGGTATTCCTTGTGAAATTTATACTAACCATCAGAGCTTGCAGCACCTGTTCAAGCAAAAGGATCTAAATTTGCGCCAGAGGAGATGGTTAGAGTTGCTGAAGGATTATGATATCACTATTTTGTATCACCTAGGCAAGGCCAATGTGGTGGCCGATGCTTTGAGTCACCGAGCGGAGAGTTTGGGGAGTTTGGCTTATTTACCAGCAGAGGCCTATGGCGATGGATGTTCAGGCCTTAGCCAGCCAGTTTGTGAGATTGAATCTTTCAGAGCCCAGTCGGGTTCTAGCTTCCGTGGTTTCCCGGTCTTCCTTATTTGATCGTATTAGGGAACAGCAGTATGATGACCCTCATTTGCTTGTCCTCAAGGACAAGGTTTAGCACGGTGATGCCAGAGATGTGACTGTTGGAGATTATGGGGTATTGAGGATGCAGGGTCGGATTTGTGTACCCAATGTTGATGGGCTTCGAGAGTTGATTCTAGAAGAGGCCCATAGCTCGCGGTATTCCATTCGTCCGAGTGCCGCGAAGATGTATCAATATTTAAGGCAGCACTACTAGTGGAGGCGGATGAAGAAGGACATAGTTGGATTTGTAGCTCGGTGCCTCAAATGTCAGCAGGTGAAGTATGAGCACCAGAGATCGGGTAGGTTACTTCAACAAATAGAGATTTCAGAGTGGAACTGGGAGCGGATCACCATGGACTTTGTAGTTGGGCTCCCACGGACTTTGAGAAAGTTCGATGCTATTTGGGTGATTGTGGATCGACTGACAAGTCCGCTCACTTTATTCCTGTGTGTACTACTTATTCCTCGTAGCGGTTGGCGGAGATTATATCCGGGAGATTGTTCGTCTGCATGGTATTCCAGTGTCCATCCATTTAGATAGAGGTACTCAGTTCACATCACGGTTCTGAAAGGCCGTTCAGCATGAGATGGGCACTCGGGTGGAGTTGAGTACAACATTTCACCCTCAGACGGACGGATAGTCCGAGCGCACCATTCAGATTTTTGAGGATATGCTCCATGCATGTGTGATGGAGTTTGGAGGGTCTTGGGATCCGTTCTTGCCATTGGCAGAGTTTGCTTACAATAACATCTACCATTCCAGCATTCAGATGGCATTGTATGAGGCTTTATTTGGGAGATGGTTTAGATCCCCGGTAGGTTGGTTTGAGCCGGGTGAGGCTAGATTATTTGGCACAGACTTAGTTCAGGATATTTTGGAGAAGGTTAAGGTGATTCAGGATAGACTCTGTACAGCCCAGTCCAAACAGAAGAGTTACACGGATCGGAAGGTTCGTGATGTTTCCTATATGGTTGGAGAGCGGGTTTTGCTTCGGGTTTCGCCTATGAAGGGCGTTATGAGATTTGGGAAGAAAGGGAAGTTGAGTCCGAGGTTTATTGGTCCTTTTGAGATATTGAGGTGAGTTGGGGAGGTTGCTTATGAGCTTGCCTTACCTCCCAGCTTGGCAGGAGTTCATCCGGTATTTCATGTTTCAATGCTCCGGAGGTATCACGGTGATCCGTCGCACGTGTTGGATTTCAGTTCAGTACAGTTGGACAAGGATCTATCCTATGTGGAGGAACCAGTGGCAATATTGGACAGGTAGGTTAAAAATTTGAGGTCAAAGAACATCGCGTCAGTAAAGGTTCAGTGGCGGGGTCAGCCGGTCGAGGAGACGACTTGGGAGGCCGAGTAGGATATGCGCAGCCGTTACCCTCATCTTTTCACTACTTCAGGTATGCCTCTATTCTTGTTCGAGGACGAACGAATGTTTAAGTGTAGGAGGATATGACGACCTGGCCGGTTGTCATAAGAATTAACGCCTTGATCCCCTATTAACTGCTTTCTCCAAGTTTATTTCTGCTATTTTGAATTGCCGGGATGTTCGGTTTTTAGTTTTGGAGAGTTTTGGGACCCTTAGTCCCTAAATGAGAGCTTAAGTGTTGGAAAGTTGACCGTAGTTAGAACAGTGTGAATACGGCCTCAGAATGGAAATCTGATGGTTCTTTAGCTCCGTTGGGTGATTTTGGGGTTAGAAGTGTGTTTGGATTGTATTTTGGAGGTCCGTAGCTAATTTAGGCTTGAAATGCCGAAAGTTTAATTTTTGAAGTTTCCGGTTTGATAGTAAGATTTTGATCCGAGGGTCGGAATGGAATTCCGGAAGTTGGAGTAGCTCTGCACTGTATATTTTGACGTGTGTGCAAAATTTTAGGTCATTCGGACGAGGGTTGGTGGACTTTTTTATCGAAAACGTATTTTTATAGTTTTTGGAATTCTTAAGCTTGAATCCGATGAAAAATAGGTGTTTTGATGTTGTTTTGAGCTTTCCGAAGGTTGGAACAAGTTTGAATGATGTTTTAGGATTGCTTGGAAGGTTTGGATGAGGTCCCGGGGGCCTCGGGTGTGTTTCGTATGCCCAACGGGTCATTTTGGAACTTGTTAGAATTGCAAAAAAATTGGTATCTGGTTTCATTAATCGCGTTCGCGGCCTTCCCTCCGCGTTCGCGTAGTGTAATTTCGGAGGATGTTATTGTTCTTCGCGATCGCATGAATTGGATAGCGATCGCTTAAGTCTGCCCCCTCCTCCTTCGCGTTCGCACCCCTCCTTTCGCGTTCGCGTAGTAGAACTAGGAGTCGGGGGTATAATGACCTTTTCCCCTTCGCATTCGCATTGCCTTGTCCGCAAACGCGTAAGCCTGCCCTTTTCCTCTTCCGCATTCGCGCGCTTCATCTCGCATTTGCATAGCCTAGTTCAGGAGCCATAAATTTTTCCTCTTCGCGATCGCACGTCATGTTTCACGATCGCGATGAACAAAACACCTGGGCAGATTCTTAAAACCCAAAATCGAGGGTTTGAACCATAATTCATGTTTTGGACTTGGGAGCTCGGGAGATTGCAATTTTTGAAGAGAATTTCACCTGGGCATTTGGGTAAGTAATTCCTACTCGGCTTAGACTAATTTCCATGAATCTACACTTAAAATTCATCCTTTGATTTAGAAATGCTGGTGGAAATTGGGGAAAACGTTCTTTGACCAAGAAATTGAGTTTTGATTGGGGATTTGACATCGGATTGGGATAATTTTGATATGGTTAGACTCGTGAGAGTGTGAGGATTCTGAAAATATAAATTTTACCTGATTCCGAGACGTGAGCCCGAGGGGCATTTTGGTTATTTTACCTAATTTCGCGTATTAGCTTAGAATTTAATTGTAGAATCAGTTACTTGAAGTGTTATTTACATTATGAAATTGAATTGAATAGATTTGGGCCATCTGGAGTCGAGTACTCATGGCAAGAACGTGGTCTCGGGTTGATTTTGAGCCGGTTCGAGGTAAGTGGCTTGTCTAACCTTGCGTGAGGGACTTTTCCCTTAGGATTGGTATTGTGATAATTGAAATGCCTTGTACGTGAGGTGACGAGTGCGTACTTATGTTAATTATTGAAAATCTGGTTTTCAATAAGTAACTTTAATTGTGTTTTCCCTTTCTATTTATTCTACTTGCACTTTTAAACCTGCTGTTAGTTAGCGAAACATGTCTAATTGACTTAATCGCTTAATTTACTTTAACTGCCTTATTGTTATTACATGAAGCATGCTAGGTTAGAATTGTCTGTGTTACCCTGTTATGAAGTTGAGTTTATTTGAGTATTCCTTGTGCCAGTGTTGTGTGTTTTACTTTGGGACTACGGGACGGCATCCTGGGAGATCCCCTGTATGCATTTACGATTTGAGCTCAAGTGCGGGATACCGAGAGATCCCCAGCATGTACATTGAGGATACCAAGAGGATACCAGGAGATCCCTATCATACATTGAGGATACCGAGAGATCCTCGGGATACCAAGAGATCCCTAGCATATATTGAGGATACCGAGAGGTCCTCGGGATACAAAGAGATCCCTGGCATATATTGAGGGTAGTAAGAGATCCTCGGGATACTGAGAGATCCCCGGTTATTTCCTTGTGATTGTTTTGCTTCTATTTCAGTTATTGAATTCCTTGTTTTCCTATATTAAATTCTTATCGTTAGTTTTGAACTGTACTGCTAATCTTATATTGTCAAGTCTTATATTCTTTATTTTATCTCAGTAGGCCCTGACCTTCCTCATCACTACCCGACCGAGGTTAGGCTTGACACTTATTGAGTACCGCTATGGTATACTCATGCCCCTTCTGTGCATGTTTTTCATGTGCAGATCCAGGTACTTTCACTCTGTCTTAACATCCTTGAGGCGAGATGCTTCTGTAGAGACTTCGAGGTATATCTTCCGCGTCCGTTGACCGAGGAGTCCCTTTCTATCTTTCTGTAATAGTATAACCCTTCAGTATTCCCCTTTTGGTTAGACATTTCTGGAGTTAGAGCATCTTATGTATCTCTCAGCTTGTGATTCATGGGTTTCCGGGTTTTGGGAAAATGTATTGGTTTTAAGAGTTAATATTGTGTATGCCGAGCGACACTTTTAAACACTGTTTTATTACTCTATTTCTGTTTTAAATTATTTTCTTCCGCAAATTTAATTTATCTTCCGCATTTTAGGCTTACCTAGTCGTGGAGACTAGGTGCCGTCACGATGGTTCATGGAGGGTGAACCGGGGTCGTGACAGCTAAATTCTATCTTCACAAAAACTAAAGACTAAGCTAGCGTTTGGCCATATATTCCCAAATTTATTTTAAAAAATCTGATTTAAGTGAAGTTTGGTTTGAAGATGAAAATCTATTTGGACATAATTTTTCAAAATATATTTTATTTTTATAAAAAAATATGAAATGTGACTTATACCGATATGTTCTAAAAACTATCAAAAATATCCAATAATACCAAACAAACAAACTTGTTAATCTTGTATTTGCAGAACGTTCATCGATGTCATTCATTATCATTATCACAAACCATAGTTCTGGACAAAGATAAGTTTGCCACAAAATTATTATTTTTATAATGAATTACATAATACACTATCCTAAAACCATAACCTGATATTTTAATATCAACTGCTAATAGCACAATTACTAGCTACTATAATTTGTCAAATTGTAATAATATTACAAGATCCATCAGTCCAAAAGAAAAAGATAGTAATTAGCTAGTAGTTAGTTGAGTCATAATAGATGGTGGGCTTTTTTATAAAATATAAAAGTTTGGGATAATTTTTAAAATTGTTGGTAATAATTGTGAATGTTACCATAACAACCCAAATGTTTTACATCCTAAGAGCATCAAGTGTACTAGCTTGTCCCAGTACAACAAGACCTCAAAAACAATATCCTTCTAGATACAGAACTTCATCCACTATGAAGGAAAAGAAAAATTAACTGAACTACAAACTAACTACATAATCATTGTATCAACAATGAACATTGTCTAACTCTTCTGGACTCTACATATATACTCAATCTTTCTGTGAGCTCCTTCTTTATTTGGCCAACACAGAATTCCATGTCCAGGTTGATGTGTCTTAAAATTCTCCAATTCCTAGATTACCATGTATGGTATATGATTGCTCCTATTATTGTTGTTGTTACTTCCTTCCTGAATTACTTCCAATGCCTCCTTCTAATCCACTATAATATATATCTCAGGTATTGCCATGTCTAGTAATCTGATGTCAGCCCACCTTGCCAGTGCATCTCTCATATTTTTCACCCAATAGCAGTCCCCAAACAGATGTTATTGAGTCTTTAAGACTCCCAAGTTACACATGCAACACTCAACATCTCCTATGATAGAAATATGCATTTACAACAGTCTCCCCTTCGTTTGCAGTTTTTGTTGATTTGCTAACCATAACACAAATCTGTGCCTAGGTAACATCACTCTACTCCATAACAAATTTATTTTCCAACTTCTTGACATATGCCCTAACATTGCATTGTAATTGCTAGAAACAGAATAAGCTCCATTACTAGTCAAGATATATGTGTTTCCATTGTACTATTGAGTCATGCTATATTTTAATCCATTAATCTTCTTCCAATACCATATACAATGTGCAGGTGGATTGTGATCCCAAATGTTCCTGCACGACCTTATATACACACCATGCACCCATCTTACCCACAACACTTCCTTATTGGTCATTAGTTGCCATAACAGTTTTCTAACAGATGCCACATTCCAAAATTTGCACCCCTTAATATTTAACCCTCCACACTTCTTTGGTCTGCATAATAAGTCCCATGCTACCAGTGCCATATTTATATGCCCTTCCGTGCTACCCCATAGATACTTTTTGCATTTCCTGTCTACTTCTTTGATAACACTTTGAGGGAGTATAAAGGCAGCTCCCCAAAATTTTTATATTGCAAATAACACTGCATTAATAACTTGTATTCTACCTACGTAGGATAAATACTTTGCATAACCTAACTGAATTCTCTTTGTAATCTTCTCCACTAGTTGATGGCATTCTACTTTGCTCTACTTCTTTGATGTTAAAGGTAACCCCAGATACCTCATAGGTGATGTACCCACTGGGAACCCTGTGTTACATAGGATTGTCTGCTTTGTATCCTCATCCATTTCTGCTAGGAAAATGTTTTATTTCTCCATGTTAGCCACCAATCCTGAAACTTCACTAAAGTGATTCACTACTTCCACCATCCTATGAATGGACTGAATATTGCCTTTGCAAAACAACATCAAGTCATCTGTAAAAATTAGGTGAGTCAGCTTGGTACTCTTACACATAGGATGAAACTGAAAATCTGGGAGATCACTCATTTTGTTCGGCCCTCTAGATAGATACTCCATGACAAGAACAAACAATAATTGAGACATAGGATCCCCCTGTCTAAGCCCTCTCTTCCCTTCAAAATATCCAAAACCTCCACCATTCACTTTTATTATGAATGTAGTTGTTGTAACACACACCATGACCAATTGTATGAATGGCATAGGAAATCCATAGCTCTTAAGAACTTCCTCCAAGAATTCCAATCTAACCATATCATAGGCTTTCTTTAGGTCAATCTTCATCAAACACCTTGGAGTAGTCTTCCTGTTGTAATGCCTTAATAGGTCATGACATATAAGTACATTATGAATGAGAGATCTTCCTTCTATGAATGCTACTTGGTTGTCTGTTACAATCAATGGAATGGCTTTCCCAAGTCTCTTACAAATGATCTTAGAAATGCAATTGTAGAGAACATTACAACGTGAGATAGGCCTGAATTGGCTAGCCTGCAAGGGATTCTCCACTTTTAGTATAAGAGCTATGCTAGTTGAGTTTATCTGAGTAAGTAGTTTCCCATTGTCAAAGAATTCTAGCACTTGATTGGTCACCTCCTTACCAACAATTGACCGTGAAACTTTATAAAAACCACTCCCGTAACCATCTGGTCCTGGACTCTTTGTTTCATTTACACTGAACATAGTAGCCTTTACTTCTATAGTTGTGTATGGCCTTACTAACTGTATTTGTTGAGTAATTGACAATGTCTTTCCATTCTTCATAAAACTTTGAAAGGCATGTGTCCTGAACCTACCCAAGAGCTCTTGATAATAGTCCACAAATATCTTTGTTATCTCCTCTTGATCTGATTTCATTCTTCCAAACTTGTCAGCTAGTTGAATTATAGCTTCTTGTAATCTTCTATATTTTATCACTGAAAAAAGTATCTATTATTATCATCTCCCAACTTGATCCATGTAGATTTGCTCCTCTGTTAAAGGAATACTTCTGCCAAGTAAGAAGATCTTTTGAACTTTTGGAACTTCTGCAATTCTTCTACCTGCTACCGAGCATCGAGTGGATTCCTATGAAGTGTTGCTTGAGCTTTAGCCAGGGCCATTATATCTGCATCAGCTACTTCAACAATATTGCTGAAATACCTTCTATTTAGAACCTTTAGTTTTTGCTTTAGCAACTTTAGTTTCTTAACCACTCTGAACATAATACACGCTACTATATCCTGTTCTCATCCCCTACATCAATAAAGTTTGGATGAGTAGCCCTAACATTGCAGTATTTGAAAGCAGTTTTTGCCCTCTTAGGTGAATTTGTACTTGATAGCTTGAGTGGACAATGGTCGTTTATCCCCTCTTATAGATATTGTGCCATGTATACTGGCATTGAATTGAACCAGCATGTATTGATGAACACCTAGTCAATCTTTGATAAGATTCTACTGTCACCATGTCTGTCATTCCATGTATACCTGCTCTCACTTGTTGGTAATTCAACCAGCTCACATTGTTCTATACATTGATGAAACTCTGCTATTTTAGCCATACTTATAAGATTTTCTCCCACTCTATCTTAAATATGCAAGACAGAGTTAAAGTCCCCATAACTATCCATGGACTACCCATATTCCTACTTGTTGCATCTAAATAACTCCAGAGACTTCCTCTTTCTTCTTTTGTATTGAAAGCATATACATAGTCATCATAAAGGTGATTTGCAAGCTATTTTGAATCACCACACATATAATTGCTTAAGCATTCATAGAGCTAAGAGTAATTTTGAAACACTCTTGTCTCCATGCCAATCAAATTCTCCCATTATAATGTTCCCTCAAATTAGTTATACTCCTCCACCCACCAAATAGCTTGTTAGTCACTTGGTCAATTTTTTTAGTCTTTATTTTTGTTTCTAACATACCTATCAAACTTATCTCTTCTTTATTACAAAGGAGTTTCACTTCCTTTTGTTTAATAGGGGTATTCGTACCACTAATATTCCAACATAGTATGTTATCCATTACCCTTGGGAGGAGGTGCTTTCCCTCCCGCATTTCTATCCATTTTGCTGACACTGCTCTCATTTACAACATTATCATTTACCTCCAACACATGAAAATTATTATGATAGCTTTTATCTCCAGCTCCCTTCCCCTGTTGTACCTGTCTTCTTATAGTTCTCATAGAATTTATAGGAGTTACCCATCCTGCATTATCCTACCTAGCCTGAGTTATTTGTTTTCCTGTTTCATTGTTGCTCCCATGCTTTTTCTAGTTTTCTGCTCCTGCCTCCTTATCAGTAGTTTTAATCACTTGTTCTGTTGCTACTTCATCCTTTTTTCCACTAGTTTCCTCTGTTGGTCTAGTATCTGTAGTTTGTTTCTTTGCTCTACAAATTTGTTCATCATGACCATATTTCCTGCACATTTTATACAATGTTGGCTTCCAATCATACTGCACTTTCTGTTCCATTAGCAACCCTCTTTCATTCTTAAATAACACTTTGTCTGGAATTTGGTATCCATCTGAACCTCAACTAGGAGGCGTGCAAAAGTCAGCCCCACCTTCCTTTCTGTGTGACTGTCAACCATCAATGGTTAACCTATTAAACTCCCAATTTTGCTTCAGCCTTTAGGGCTCCAGCACTTGAAACCCAGCCTAGGCAGTTTTACCCATATGGGGACTGTATACAACTCCTCTTTGATGAATTCCATGTCTGCATGCCATGCTTTCACAATGACTTGTTTGTTGTCAAAGTGATATATACCACCTTGTAACACCTCATTCTTTCCTATCATTGAATCAAATCGCACTATCACTATCCCATTTTTTAACATTGACACCTTGTTTATACCATGTTTATCCCATAGTCTACGAACATATGCATTAAGCACTGTGAATGGCGGGTGAGCTCCCAATACATAACATACTATTGCTTATTTTCAGTATTCAATTTCTGAAATTATGTCGTCCTCTGCCTCAATTTCACAAACAGGTGCCTCGTCATGTATTTCAGGCTCTACAAATTCAAGTTTAAAGCTAGCATTTGTTACCTTAGTTATATCAAAATTATCCCAGATGGATCTCTTAGCATTCTGGTGAAGCTTCAGCTTCATCAGCCCATGACAATTTCTCACTCCCAGCTCCAGAATTCAACACTTCCTTCCTTTGTGGCGGTGACAACGATGTACCTTCACCCAATTCCCTGACTTGTTGTCCTAATTGACTTGCAATTTGTGAGATTTCACTTCCTAGATCTTTGATTTCCCCTTGTTCGATCAGATCATCCATACATGGTACTGTTCCATTAACTTCTTCCTCCTCGAGCTGCTTTTCTGGATTTTCACTTACTTTCAGCTTATCATCTTTCTTCCTTTGCTAATACACATCCAAAGCGATTGTTTCTCGTGTCATAATTGCCTTTTGCGAGGGATTCCGAGCTCTCTTCCCCATGGTGGCCCACATTATGCGAACATGCGCTGAGAGAGAATTGGTTTTCCCTATTTTATTTTTTTGAAATTGTTAAAAAATCCAACAGTGATATTTTGGGCCAAAAACATGTAAAGAGCTAGTTTTCGGATTTGGAAATTTATTTTCAAAATCTGCCAAAACATGGATAAAATCTAAAAATAAACATGTTTTGCCAATTTTTTTTTTTTTTGGAAAAAACTTGACAAAATATATAGCCAAATGGGAACTTAATCTATCTCTCGATATTAAAATGGAAAAGACTCAATTTTTTAAAGGAACTTAGAGTTGCAAACCGATTTCCATTGTTTAAAATAAAAAAATTATTTTTAAAACAGAACTTTAATAATTTAATGTAAAGTTGCAATCAGCCGTAATAGATCAAAGATGGATTTTTTTATTTTAAATTAACATAATTTATTTCATGATACAACAATAACTATAGCATATAATACAAATAGTGGGTTATCTAATATTTGATTTTTAGTTAAAATGTAAAAATCCATGCATATGCTAGAGTTCAAGAAAATTAACAAAAATTACATTTTGTTATGAAACAATAAAAGTAGAAGAACAATATTGCAGAGAAATAGAGAGAGGAAGTTCTTATTGAATTTTGGGATGATTTACAATGGAATATATCCCTCTATTTATAGGGAGAGAGTGACTTAGCCACCACGTAATAAACCATAGAATCTCTCTAAATATAGACATTCACCATAAATAAAATTTTATTTATAACACTCCCCCTAAATGTCTATTCAACAGATAATGTGCCTCGTTTAAACCTTAACTAAAAGAAAATCCAATGGGAAAAACATTCTAGAAAAGGAAAAAGAGTACACATATCTAATAATACGCCTTTTGGTTGCCTCGTTAAAAACCTTGCAAGGAAAACCCAGTGGGACAAAACCTTGTAAGAGAAAAAGAGTGCAACGCGCATTAACTCCCCCTGATGAGAGCATCAATTCACATCCTTGAGCCTTCACATCCCAATCTTGTATACTAGCTTCTTGAAGGTTGACGTCGGTAGAGACTTGGTGAACAGATCAGCCATATTATCACTTGAACGAATTTGTTGCACATTAATATCACCATTCTTTTGAAGATCATGTGTGAAAAATAACTTTGGTGAAATGTGCTTTGTCCTATCTCCTTTTATGAATCCTCCCTTCAATTGGGCTATACATGCTGCATTGTCTTCATACAAAATTGTGGGTAGTTTGTCACACTTCAAACCACATTTGCCTCAAATAAGATGTATTATAAACCTCAACCACACACATTCTCGACTTGCTTCATGAATAGACATTATCTCAGCATGATTAGATGAAGTAGCCACAATTGATTGTTTAGTCGATCGCCAAGATATGGCAGTGCCTCCACATATAAACACATAGCCTATTTGAGATCGAGCCTTGTGTGGATCGGATAAATACCCAGCATCGGCATAACCAACAAGATCAGGACTACAATTATTGCCATAAAATAAGCCCATATCGGTAGTTCCTTTTAGATATCGCAATATGTGTTTGACTCCATTCCAATGTCTCCTTGTAGGAGCAAAGCTATATCTTGCTAAGACATTAAATGAAAACGTTATATCAGGCCTTGTAGTATTAGCAAGATACATTAGTGCACCACTTGCACTAAGATATGGTACTTCAGGACCAAGTA
Source organism: Nicotiana tabacum (assembly GCF_000715075.1). Lineage (NCBI taxonomy): Eukaryota > Viridiplantae > Streptophyta > Magnoliopsida > Solanales > Solanaceae > Nicotiana > Nicotiana tabacum. The sequence goes on along the minus strand of NC_134090.1, from coordinate 29,944,586 downwards.
GCTCTTCATTCTTTTCTTGAGGTCGGAATGGATCCTTATTCACATCAAGTGATCAAACAACCATTGGAGTACTTAATGAATGTTCTCTATCCATGTAAAACTGTTTCAATACCTTTTCTATATAGGCAGATTGATGAACAAAAATTCCATTTGCCAAATGTTCAATTTGCAAACCAAGACATAATTTTGTCTTTCCGAGATCTTTCATCTCAAATTCCTTCTTTAAATAATCAATTGCCTTTTGGAGTTCTATAGGAGTTCCAATAAGGTTTAAGTCATCAACATATACGGCAAGTACAACAAATTTCGATGTTGTTTTCTTTATAAAAACACATGGGCAAATGGCATCATTTATATAGCCTTCCTTTAATAAATACTCACTAAGACGATTATAACACATTCGTCTTGATTGCTTTAGACCATACAACGATCTTGCAATTTGACTGAAAACATTTCTTGGGACTTTGAATTATTTGCTTTAGGCATTTTGTATCCCTTGGGAATTTTCATGTATATCTCATTATCAAGTGAGCCATAAAGGTAGGCGGTAACCACATCCATTAAATGCATGTCAAGCTTTTCATGGACAACAAAACCAATGAGATAACAGAACGTTATAGCATCCATAACGGGTGAATATGTCTCTTCATAATCGAAACCAGACCTTTGTGAAAATCCTTGTGCAACAAGGCGTGCCTTATATCTTTGTACCTCATTTTTCTCATTTCTCTTATGTACAAAGACCCATTTATAGCCAACAGGCTTAACACCATTAGGTGTTTGGACTACAGGACCAAAAACTTCACGTTTTGCAAGTGAATTCAACTCTGATTGGATTGCTTTTTGCCATTTTGGCCAATCAAGTCTTTGTCGATATTCTCCAATAGAGTGAAGTTCAAGATCCTTACTTTCTTGCATAATGCTAGATGCCACATTATATGCAAAGACATAATCCACCACTATATCCACTCGATTCAAATTTGACTCAATATCGATTGGATTTATTGATAGTTCCTTATTTTCTTGAGTTTTGGTCTCAGTGGATTCCTCATGAATCTCAGAATTTATTAAATCGTGGATTTCTTCATGAGGTTCTTTTGTAGTGTCATTTTGATAATTTGTTTTCCTTTTTCTAGGATTTCGATCTTTGGAACCTAATGGTCTGCCACGTTTTAGGCGTGCTTTTGACTCATTAGCTATGATACTAGAAGATTGTCCAATAGGGACATCAATACGGATTGGAACATTCTCAGCAGGGATATGTGATTTTGTTATCCTTTTCAAATCCGTAAATGCGTCTGGCATTTGATTTGCTATTCTCTGCAAATGGATAATCTTTTGCACCTCTTTTCCACAAATAGAGGCACGTGGATCAAGATGAAATAATGATGGATTTTTTCACAAAATTTTCTGTTTGGTTTCACCAACTTCTCCCCCTAATTTTGGGAAAAGTGTCTCATCGAATCGACAGTCTGCAAATCATGCAGTAAACAAATCCCCCGTTAATGTTTCGAGGTAGCGAATAATAGAGGGCGATTCAAACCCAACATATATTCCTAACCTTCTTTGCGGACCCATTTTGGTGCGATATGGCGGTGGTACAGGCACATATACTGCGCATCCAAAAATTCTTAAATGGGATATATTAGGTTCATGACCCAAAACTAATTGCAACGAGGAATATTTATGATAATTTGTCGATCTGAGACGAACTAGCATTGCTGCATGCAAAATGGCGTGACCCCAAACGGAAGTGGGCAGCCTTGTTTTCATGAGTAACAGTCTTGCTATCAATTGCAGACGTTTAATTAAGGACTCTGCAAGACCATTTTGAGTGTGAACATGAGCTACATGATATTCCACTTTTATCCCAATTGATAAGCAATAATCATTAAATGTTTGGGATGAAAACTCAGCAACATTATCAAGTCTAATAGACTTAATTGGATTATCGGAAAATTGCGTCCGTAATCAAATTATTTGTGCCATTAATTTCGCAAACGCGAGGTTGCGAGATGACAATAGGCACACATGAGACCATCTAGAAGATGCGTCTATTAAGACCATAAAATATCTAAACGGCCCACTAGGTGGGTGAATAGGTCCACAAATGTCCCCTTGTATACGTTCTAAAAACGCAGGGGACTCAATCCCAACCTTTGTTGGTGATGACCTTATAATTAACTTGCCTTGATAACAAGAAGTGCAAGAAAATTCATTATTTAAAAGAATCTTAAAATTCTTTAATGGATGTCCATTTGAGTTTTCTATAATTCGTCTCATCATAATTGATCCAGGATGTCCCAAACGATCATGCCAAAGTACAAAAGTATTGGAATCAGTAACCTTTTGGTTAACAATAGAATGTGTCTCAATTGCACTAATTTTTGTCAAATACAGGCCACAAGACAAAGATGGGAACTTCTCAATAGCCCTTTTATGACAAGAGATATTTTTGGAAATGATGAGATATTCAAGATTATTCTCATCTATTGTCTCAATATGATATCCATTTCGACGAATATCTTTAAAACTCAACAAGTTCCTCTTGGACTTGGAGGAGAACATTGCATTCTCTATGATAAGTATTGTTCCCTTAGGCAGAGTTATAGTAGCTCTTCCATAGCCTTCAATTAATTTACTACTACCAGAAATTGTAGTAATATTTTCCTTACACATACTTAAATGAGAAAAATATTTCTTCTCTTTGAATATTATATGTGTTGTATATGAATCAACTAAACAAATATTTTTACAATTGAACTTTGATCCAAGTTTGCTTTGTGGAATATCTATGTTTGCTTCCAATGGTTTGACATACAAAAGAAAATATACTAATAAATATTAGTATTTAGCACCATTAAACATAAACAGTAAAATTAGGATATGCTTTCATGTACTGTATGGGTTTGCTCAATTAGGCTATCTTTAATAGTCTATATCCTAATTCAATACTAAAATTTATAACAAAATTTCATAAACTGGACTAGTTAATCGTATAGCAATACTGACTAATTAGTAGTAGTGACATGGCGACAAGACAATAATATTATTTTCTTTTGTTAAATATCAAACGTGCACTTCTGAAAATTAACTAAGATGATTTGGTTGTCAATTTCAACAAACCAAAAAATGAAAGCCGTCATATTTAGTTATTTCAAAACCAGTAATTAAATATTTTCTTCACATTACAATATTACTTCAATAAAAAATATGTTAATCCTTAAAAACTAACCAAACTGAAATATTGTTTAAAATAAATAGTAGAACTATATTTAATTTAAACGAACTAACACTTTCATAAAACAAATAATACTAATTGATATTAATGATTACTACTCATGTAAAAAGTTACGATTACATGATATTTATTCACTAGCTACTACGTATAGGAAAAATAAAAATTAAACTACTCAATCTTTTTTAACCACAAATCCATCACCGATCAAGTGGTCTATTTTTTCATCAGGGTACTCAAAGAAGTCTGTCACATCTAAGTGAGTAATGTCAAATTCATTGTCATAGACAAAATTAGCTTCAGGGCCTTTATTCTTTAGAGATGTTTGATAAAGCTCAACCAAATATCTTGGTACACGACAAATATTTGCCCAATGCCCTTTTCCACCGCAACGATAACATTCGGTTTCTGAACCATTTGCCTTTGGCTTTTCATCTTTCCTTTTCCACTTTTGGTGGTTATTTTCTTTGGGGGTGATTAACACTAGGAAAATTTCTTCCTTGTCTGCGACCACGGCCACGACCACGACCACGAATAAAGCTACGGTCTTTTTCACGCTTAGCATAATGGGAATACACCTCATCCACTTCAGGTAATGGTGTAGACCCAGTGGGTCGATTTTCGTGATTTCTCATGAGCAAGTCATTGTTTCATTCAGCCACAAGGAGAAGAGAAATCAACTCAGAGTACTTCTTGAAACCTTTCTCTATGTACTGCTATTGCAGGACCATATTGGAGGCATGAAATGTTGTAAACATTTTTTCAAGCATATCATAATCAGTGATAGTATCTCCACAGAGTTTCAATTTAAAAGTAATTCTGAACATCGCAGAATTATATTCAGAAACAGACTTAAAGTCTTGGAGCCTTAGATGAGCCCAATCATATCGTGCTTGTGGAAGAGTGACCAACTTTAAGTTGTCATATCTTTCCTTTAAGCCATTCCACAAAACAAGTGAATCTTTGACTGTGAGATATTCTATTTTCAACCCTTCATCAAGGTGATGGCGTAAGAAAATCAAGGTCTTAGCACAGTCTTGGGTGGATGTTTTAGTTTTGTCTTTAATGACGTCTCCAAGACCCATTGCATCTAAATGTATTTCAGCATCCAACACCCATGTCATATAGTTCTTGCCCGAAATTTCAAGGGCAACGAACTTTCTTTTCATAATATCAGTCATAATTAAAAGAGAAGAAAAGTTGTACCTTAATCTTCTTGAGACGGTAGAGTCTCGTGCTGATAACGTGTTATGAAATAATAAAAGTAGAAGAACAATATTGCAGAGAAATAGAGAGAGGGAATTCTTATTGAATTTTGGGATGAATTAGAATGGAATAGAATCCTCTATTTATAGGGAGAGAGTGACTTAGCCACCAAGTAATAAACCCTAGAATCTCTCTAAATATAGACATTCACCATAAATAAAATTCTATTTATAACACATTCTAAATACCACATTAAAAGAAAGGATTTTTACCGTGCATTTTCAAATTAAATAAAAGAGAAGTATATTCTACAACTCTGAGGTACATTAGATGGTTTAATTCTGCTACTACAACCATGCATTGCACCTTGTAAATATACTTAGGCAGAAAAAATAGAATTATAATAGAAAGAAACAAATTAAACTGAAAGTCCAAAATACCATAAAAATGAAAATGAATAAGAATGAGTCATGCACCTTTTCAGCCATTGAATATTGTTAGTATTTTTTTTAACATTGAAATTTTAATACTTTTTGATTACTCTTTAATCTTTTGCTATTTAAAATTTCAAAATTTGATCCTAATGGTCCAACCAATCGATTAAATTAAAAATAGTGGGTGGATATATATATATATATATATATATATATATATATATATATATATATATAATCGTGATAATTTATTTATACTGGCTAAAAAAATAAACAATGAATCCAATCAGCTATTTATGTAAGAATTTAGAAAAAAACTTCGAGATGCAATATAGTGTTTGGGCTCATGCTCATGAGCCATCCTTTACTAGTACACATATAATCTGGATCATTATAAAAGGGAACTTTGCTTATGTAGCAGTTCCAGAAGACTCCTTGAGAAAAGAATTACAAGTAACTGAAGAGTTGGAAGTCCAGTACCCATAAGTCTAAATGCATGACTTTTGGCTATCTATTTCAAGAAAAAAAATGCTCAAAAGAAACTGACCCTCATGAGTCATGCTATTCTCTCGTATAAATTTGGGGTTCGAAATCTTAATTGCATTATTGTTAAACTTCATATTTGGACAGATGAATAGGATTTTTGATGTGTCACGTGTTAGTCGAATTTGAGGGTCAATAGTACCACAAACTATGAAACTTTGTACATGATTTTGTATAAATATTGTTGGGTGAATCTTGAGCGTTGATTATTAACCGTTTATAAAAACCAAATTCAAGTACTTAAAACGTAAGTTATCTCCCCCAAGAGAGTCCCGAAACGTCTTTTAAAACACTAATACCAAATTAATATATATGGATCATCATCAATAATTTATTTAGCTAGAGTATGTCAACTACTCTCTTTTTTTGTTTCCTATTCAATTTTCAATATCCGTTATTGGGGCACTAATTTGTATATGTGTCGTGTAAAATGACTAAATGGAAAAATGTTCCTTATTAAAAAAAAATTATTTTTAAAGCTTGAATACGAAACCTCTAATTAATGATAAACGAATTGTATTCATCTCACCACTTGGTACGTCTATTACTTTCTTGGTACTTTACTCTACAGACTTTCTAGGAAATAGCATAGAGCAAGTGTGAAATCATGATGCATATTCAAGATCTAGCGGGCAAAATTCATGACCACAAATCTCAATCGTGTATATCAGATCTAGAAGTCAACTTAATTCGCCTTCTCTCAACTCTTTCCAGATCCCATTAAAAGCATATCTTAAATATCAAGATATGAGCTTTTTCTATTTCGTTTTTTTAAAACATTTTTCCTGTAGTTGACCTGTTCTTGTACCTTTTGATATTATTAAAACCTCAATATAATGATACTAAGTTTGTTTAACATAAAAGCTTTATGTCTTGATGAATAGCCTTAAGTTTTAAACCATAAGTTTAACGGAAAAATTTTATTTTGTGCGTCACACAACTGACGCTAGTTGTGTGAGCCCTTTTTTTCGTCTCACAAATTTGTGGTCCCAGAATTTTGTGGACCCAAATGCGTAAGATATGGGTCCACAAATGTGTAATACAAAAAGAGTGTCACGACCCAATTTCCGAACCCGGTCGTGATGGCGCCTCTCGCGGAGACAAGGCCCGCCAGACCAAAACAGAACGCCTCTTTTAAATAGTTAATCATCACAAAGATACGAATGGAGCACCCTTCTGAGTCAATTTGGTCAAGGGCGATGCAATGGATGAAAATCCCTGAACAAACCGGCGATAATAGCCTGCTAACCTAAGAAAGCTACGAATATTTGTGGCTGAGGACGGTCTGGGCCAACTCTGAACCGCCTTTATCTTCTTCGGATCAACCTGTATACCCTCGCTGGACACCACGTGTCCCAAGAAAGCCACTGAACTGAGCCAAAACTCACACTTGGAGAATTTTGCATAAAGCTTCTCCTCCCTCAGTCTCTGCAACACAACTCTCAAATGCTCCGCGTGCTCCTCCTGACTACGCGAGTACACCAGAATATCATCAATGAATACAATAACGAACGAATCCAGATAAGGCCGAAATACACTGTTCATCAAATGCATGAATGTTGCTGGGGCATTGGTTAGCCCGAAGGACATAACAAGAAACTCATAATGACCATATCTGGTCCTGAAAGCAGTCTTAAGAATATCTGAATCCCTGATCTTCAACTGGTGATAACCCGAACGGAGATCAATCTTGGAGAACACCCTCGCTCCTTGAAGTTGATCAAATAAATCATCAATGCGAGGCAAAGGATACTTGTTCTTGATTGTTACTTTGTGTAATTGCCTATAATCAATGCACATTCTCATTGTGCCATCCTTCTTCTTCACAAACAAAACTGGTACACCCCAAGGGGACACACTAGGCCGAATGAACCCCTTATCTAGGAGTTCCTGAAGCTGTTCTTTCAATTCCTTCAACTCTACTGGTGCCATACGATATGGCGAAATAGAAATGGGCTGAGTGCCCGGCACCAGGTCAATACGAAAATCAATATCCCTGTCCGGTGGCATGCCTGGCAGGTCTGCAGGAAAAACATCAGGAAAATCCCTCACAACTGGGACATAATCAATACTTGGAGTCTCAGCTCCAACATCCCTCACAAATGCTAGATATGAAAGGCAACCCTTCCCAATCATACGCTGGGCCTCCAAAAAAGAAATCACTCTACTAGGGATATAATCAGTCACACCATGCCACTCGATCCGCGGTACACCCGGCATAGCCAAAGTGACTATCTTAGCATGACAGTCTAGAATAGCACGACACGGAGATAGCTAATCCATGCCCAAAATGACATCAAAATCCACCATGCTCAATAGCAATAGATCCACTTGGGTCTCCAAACCCCCAATAGTCACCACACATAACCGGTACACACAGTCTACAACAACAGTATCGCCCACTGGGGTAGATACATGAACAAGTAAAGCAAGAAACTCTCGGGGCGTACCCAAATAATGAGCAAAATATGAGGACACATAAGAATAGGTGGAACCGGGATCGAATAATATCGAGGCATCTCTGTGGCAGACTGGAACAATATAGCTCTTAACCGTGCAATCAACTTAATTAATAGCAAACTCCCCAACTTGGATCAAAGCCATATAACAAAACGCACTCAATAAATCATAACACACATACTCTATTATTGTTGTAATACCATAGTGAGATTGAACTCACTCCTTCATAAGCTTGTGGAAACACAAATCATCTGAAATTTTAACTCTTCTACAATTCTTGCATTCACTCACACAATAGTTAAGCCCACTCTCTAGGCAGCACAATTTAGATTTCAACGCATATTCTTCACTTGTAAAGGAGATCTTCTAATAGACAACATAAGGATCACACCACCTTAGAACACTCCGCAGGAGATAACCCACCTGTTTTGCCTCCAATTAACATTTTGTATACCTTCCACTGTCATACACATTACACAGTCACTTAATCTTCCTGAGTCTAAACTCATACCGTAACATGAAATTTACTTCACTCCAAATAGGAGACATGAAAAGATTATTCACGCGCCCATAACTCGGGGCTACACATCCAATTACAATGGAAATCAAACACTTAATGGTTCATCTTTCATCCAGAAAACCTTCCTCGCCACTTCCGAGTCATATAGATACATCTCGCAGTACTGACATACTCATCACGTAGCTATCCAGCCGTCATTCAAACCAATAGGGGCAATACCGAACATATAAGTTCAAAACACTTGCTCACACAATCAACACCTCGATGCTCAAGCCATAGGCAAAGATCCGACCTTAAGTCCTCCAGACCGGCCCAACATCAACTCATAGAGATCAAATCTCGCCCCTCGATCAGGGAATCACAAGCCGTTGATGCACATCTGATATTGAGCGCTCATATGTGCATACGAACACGAGGAAGGAATTTCAAGAGTTACTTTTCAAGCTGAATCAAGGACGCACGATAAGAGTTTCAAGAATATGAAATTTTTTTCCTAAAGGTTCTGCAGCCTCTCGAGGATAAATACAGACGTCTCCGTACCGATCCGCGAGACTCTACTAAACCTGCTCATGACTCGTGAGACCCAAGTAACCTAGGCTATGATACCAACTTGTCACGACTTAATTCCCGAACCCGGTCGTGATGGGGCCTCTCGCGGAGACAAGGCTAGCCAGACCAAAACGGAACACCTCTTTTAAATAGTTAATCATCATAAATAGTAGTAACATATAATATAATATTCATAAATTGCGGAATTTAACGATAATAACAGCAGGAACCATCCCGACACAGCCCAAACCGGGGTATCACAAGTCATGAGCTACTACAGAATATGCTATAGGTCTACAAAGTACAGAATTCGATACAACAGTCTGAAGAAAACATAAATGATAGAGGATAAGAGAGACAAGGGGCTGCGGACGTCAACAGCTACCTCGTAACTCCAAATCACTGCCTAGCTTGGAAGGAATCAGCGCTCAGGTGCGGACTCTGCTATACCTGAATCTGCACACACGGTGCAAGGAGTAATGTGAGTACTCCGACTCAGTGAGTAATAATTACAAATAATGGCTGAAAGTATGAAAACACGTAAAGGCATAAAGCAATTCCATATCAAGCAGTAAAATCACTTAAAGCAGTAAATCAATGAAGAAATCAAATGATATTCCTTTTTAAAGCAGTAAACCAGTGAAGAAATCAAATGATATTCTTTTTTATACTAGTAAATCAGTGAAGAAATCAAATGATATTCCTTTTTAAAACAAGTAAAACAGGTAATTTAACAGGTAATTAACAAGTAGAAATCCGCTTCTCGGGAACAGTATCAATCGCTCAGCATAGTATCAGCCCCCTAGGATCACTCTCAGTACAGTATCAGCCCCTCGGGCTACCTCACAATCACTCAGCATAATGGCCAGCCATTGTTACCTGACCAAATTGCATCATACAGTGTCATTGTTACCACTGTTTCAAATCACATGGGTACCCGCGCTCACTGTGGGTGTGCAGACTCCGGAGGGCCCCCTTACAACCCAAGCGCTATATCAAGCCACCTCGTGGCATCATCACTCAGCATATCCTCACATCACTCAAGCCACCGCATGACATAAATAGTATCTTAGGCCCTCGGCCTCATATCACTCAACATATCCTCACATATGGCCCTCGACCTCACTCAGTCCAGAAATCATCATAAGCCCCTTGGGCATTAGTAAAACAGTAATTCTCAGCCCAAAACATGATGTAGAAATATCATTTAAGTTTCAAATCAAAGTAAAAGTGGCTGAGTTTGTAAAACAGTAGATATCAACAGGATTGAGTTCAAATAATAAGTCAAGCAGTAAGGAAACAGTAATAAAAATCCTCGAAGGGTTCAAATAGTTGGCACGAAGCCCAAATATGGCAATCAGCCCAAATCATGATGATAACAAATGAATTTCAGTCAAATATCCAGTAAAGTCATCAATCGGGATGGACCAAGTCACAATCCCCAGTAGTGAAAGACCCCACGCTCATTATCCAGCGCGTATCTTGCCTCAATATAGCACTACGATGTGCAATCCGAGGTTTCAAACCCTCAGGACATCATTTAAAACCATTACTCACCTCGAACTGGCTAATTCTCTAACTCGCGACGCCTTTTCCCCTTGAATTGGCCTCCACATGCGTCGAATCTATCCAAAATCAGAACGAATACGTCACAATATGCTAAGGGAACAAAGCCTAAGCGAAAACATTCGAAAAATATCAAAAATCTCGAAATTAGCAAAACCCGAGCCCCGGGACCAGGTCTCGGAATCGGGTAAAATTTACATTTTTAGAATCCTCATACCCTCACGAGTCTAACCATACCAAAATTATCCAATTCCGATACCATTTGGTCCTTCAAATCATCATTTTATATTTTTGAAAGGTTTCACAATTTTCTTTCAAAATTCCATCTCAAATCACGAATTAAATGATGAATTCAGTGATAGATTCATGTATTCTAGCCAAATCTGAGTTAAAATCACTTACCCCGATGAATTTCTTGAAAACCCTTCGAAATATTGCCAAAATCCGAGCTCTCTATGTCAAAATATTAAATAAAACCCAAAACCCCGTATTTATAGGTACCCCCCCAGGTATCAGCTACCGCGGGCCGCACCAAAACTCATGCGGTCCGCGCAAGCCAGTGCGGTCCGCCCAATGGCAACGTGCGGCCGCACAGGCCTCCCTCTGCAGTGACAGGCTTTAGTATTTTGGTCATAACGTTTGCTACAGATGTCCAAATTGCAATATCTTTACCTTTCGGGAAACTAGACACGAAGGGCTACAACTTTCGTTTTTGAATCACCTCAAAATTCCTTGTAGATTAAAAGATATGAGCTTCCGAAGTAGGACCAACGGATCGTTCCCCACCGCGGCCGCACACCATTTTGTGCGGTCCGCATGACACCTACCGCGGCCGCACACCACTTTGTGCGGTCCGCACAGCACTCAACGCGGGCGCACCTATTTTTTTGCGGACCGCATGGGTGAGTTCTGGGGCTTGCATCCCCTGTAGACCTGCTACAACTATGATTTTTGCACTAAAACATCCCGGAACCTACCCGGAACTCCCGGAACTTCAAACCAATTGTACCAACACATCTCATGACATCGTTCAAACTTACTCAAAACTTCGGAACGCTCACAACAACATCAAATCACCAATTTAACATAGGATTCAGGCCTAAGAACTCCAAAAACTCTTAAATTATGCTTTCGATCAAAAGGTCTATCAAATCTCGTCCGAATGACCTGAAATTTTGCACACACATCCCAAATGACACAATGAAGCTACTGCAACTCTCGGAATTCCATTCCGACCCCTATATCAAAATCTCACCTATCAACCGAAATTTGCCAAAATATCAATTTCGCCAATTCAAGCCTAAATCTTCTCTACAACTCCAAAACCCATTCTGATCGCGCTCATAAGTCACAAATCGCCTCCCGAAGCTAACCGAACCATCGGAACTCACTTCCGAGCCTTCTAACACATAGGTCAATATTTGGTTGACTTTTCCAACTTAAGCCTTCTTAAAAGAGACTAAGTGTCTCATTTCTTACCAAGTCCTCTACGAACTCGAACTAATAAACTCGATCACATAAACCACGGATAACGAAGCATAAGGAAGCTAAAATGGGGGAAATGGAGCGGTAACTCATGAGACGACTAGCCGGGTCGTCACAAAGAGGCCTCACACAACTAATGTCAGTTGTGTGAGGCACACCATAAAATAACTCAGTTTAACGTATATAAACTTCTATACAAGTATTTAAGAATAGAAAATCTATCAAAGTACTTTTATCTTGATCCTCAAAGCATCTTATTGACGAGCACCTATGGCGGAGTTAGGATTCATAGCTTATGAGTTCAAGATTTTAACTTTTTTAAGTTACTAGGTTTCTAAATTAATAATTTGTACATATTACATGGATGTTTTAAGACAATATTGTATAGGTCCAAATTTGGTAACCACGGTAACCGATAAGCAAGACAAAGGCGGGGTCGACCACGATATAACGACTGAAGGTCGTCCTCATAAAGACTGATGCCAGAAGCGGGCAAGCGAGATAAGAGAGTAACACCAGCATAGGTTCAGAGATGGACATAAAGAATATTCCTTTGGATATTTTTTATGCTATACTTTTTAGGGTTTTTGGGGAATATCCCTTATAAATAGGAAAAGATAGGGAACAAAAGGGGATCTGCTCTTTTGACCAGAAAATATTGTAAAAGATTGGTAGAAGAATATACGAAGAAGTTATCTTATTCATTGATTTATTCAAGCATATGTTGTTCAATCTTTATCCATAAATCTCAAGATTCCATACCTACCTTGACTTATGACTTTTCTGCGCCGCCATCAGAGAAAAGGATCATCCCAATCGTATAATAATTAGGTAGTAAATTCTTTCCCAGTACATTCCTTGTCGTTATTTACAATCGTTACACATTTTTGCTATCATATTTATTGTCAATCCTAACACATTAAATCTGCTATTTAATGCTCTTAAGCTCTACTCGTTAAACAAGTGCTCTATTTACTCGGTCTAGAATTTATTAGGTTCAACTAAGATTCACCCTTTAACTCATCATTAATTGGTTTAGTAATTATTTACCCAAACAATTTGGCACCGTCTGTGGGGAGGTTTTAGTTGAAACTGTAGTTCCTTCTAGATCGTAAAAAAAAATAGAACAACCATCTTTTCTTCGTTTTGCACAAATTAACGATGGCAGAAAAAGGAGATGCAAGACTGAAAGCGATAGCAGGCGTCACTACCAATATTTTGAACACCATCAACGAAGATGGCAGGGAAGACAATGAGAATGTGACACCAAACGCTAAGCCCAGGCAAAGTGCTTCACCTCCCCCTCATGAAAGCATGACAGCTTCACGCAAAAGGAGAACCTCCATGTCTACAGCTGAAGAAGCACCACCAACAGTGAAAAATTACTGGAAGAGTGACTATCAAGTACTCTAAACAATATACTCGGCAGACATGCTCAAAGGGAGAACAGAAATACCGTGTAAGCAGATATCATAACAACCACTGGCGAGCAGCCCATTCCTCAAACAGGTAATACTTACACCACTGTTGATGCAGGTAATGATGCGCTCGCAGCCGTTCTAAAGAAAATGGAAGAAATGGAAAACGAAAACAAGGCGCTCTGCGACTAGATGAGGGATCATCAAGAAAGGGTCGATAAGATACCAGGCGCCTCAAAGTTGCTACCAAAACGACACATTGGTCGGTTTGTCGAACAACCATACAGCGTGGAAGTGGCTCCACATGCCATTCCCAAAACCTTCAAAATGCCATCGTACCATAAGATATACGATGGTACTATAGACCCCGAAGATCATATCATCCACTACGTCACAGCGATGAAAGGCAACGATCTTTCGAAGGAGCAAGTACCATCAGTGTAACGGGGGGGGGAGCTTTAAACCTGGTATTCACAACTACCAGCGCGGTCAATAGCAACATTCGAGAAAATGGCCGACAAGTTCATCACCGGCCATGCAGGGGCTAAAAAGGCGGAAGCCGGAGTGAATGACATATTCGCCGTTAGGCAATTGCCTAGCGAGGGACTCAAGGACTTCCTCGCCCGATTTATATCACGACCCGGATTTTCCACCCTCGAGAGTCGTGATGGTGCCTACTCGTAGAAGCTAGGCAAGCCAAATATTGCGAATTTACCTCCTATTTTATTTAAACATATTAAACAATGTAAAATATTAAGTAGTTAAAATGGAATAAGATTAAACAAGCGGAAAATGCGGAAGCTAAAACTTAATAATCCAACCAAACGCTGCTACATAATTTGAAGTACAATACTACCAGAACTGGAGTCACAACTTCATAGACAGTCTAAGAACACTACAAAACAAAGTCTAAATGAAATACATAAGTCTGTCTCTGAAAAAAGTAAAAACAGAAAGAGGAAAGATAGGAGGTGACGCCAAGGCCCACGGACGTTTGCAGGACTACCTCGGGTCGCCTGTGTGGACTAAAGACAACACCCTCACTGCGGTCCAAGTGCTCCGGTATCAGTATCTGCACATAGTGCAGAGTATAGTATCAGCACAACCGACCCCATGTGCTGGTAAGTGCCTAGCCTAACCTCGGCGAAGTAGTGATGAGGCTAGGACCACACTACCAAATAAACTTGTGCAGTTAAATCATAAATAGCGGAAATAGAAGTAGATAATTACAATTAAAATTGGGCGGGGGAAACATGCTGCGGGGAGTAACAGGTAACAACAGAACGACAATAGAGAAATATAAGGAATGCCATAAATCAATTACCAGCAATAATAAGGAAATAGAAGAAACAGGTACACATGTAATACAGTTGCAGTCGTGCAACCCGATCCCATTTCATATGATACCGTTGTAGGCGTGAAACCCGCTTCCTTATATTACCATTGCAGGTGTGCAACTCGCTCCTATTTCACATATTACCGTTGCAGGCATGCAACCCGCTCCAATTTTACATATTACCGTTGCAAGCGTGAAATCCACTCCCATTTCTTATATTACCGTTGCAGGCGTGCAACCCACTCCCATTTCTTATATTACCGTTGCAGGCATGCAACCTGCTCCCATTTCATTTATCAACACTAATCATAAAAGGGTTCCGACAAGGGAACAATAATATCAAAACAAACATCCCGGCAAGGGAACAATAATATGACAATAATATCCTGGCAAGGGAACAATAATAATAATAATATCCCGGCAAGGGAACAATAATGATAATAACATCCCAGCAAGGGAACAATAATGATAACAACATCCCGGCAAGGTAATAATTATGATAATCCTCATATGAAGCGCAATAAACAACAACGGAGTCATAACAATTACAATACAAGACTCACGGGCATTGTTGACACCGACATATAGATACTCGTCACCATGCCTATACGTCGTACTCCACAATTAACACGTAGCAAATAAGACACGACTCGTAATCCCTCAAGCTAAGGTTAGACCAAACACTTATCTCGATGCCACGAACACAATTCAAGTCTCAACTATCGCTTTACCCCTTGATTCCACCACCAATTCACTCGTATCTAGCCACAAGTTACTTAATTACATTAATAAATGCTAAATGAATCGATTCTAATGCATGAAAATAAATTTTCTAAATCTTTTCCCAAAAAGTAAAAAATCGACCCCGGGCCCATATGGTCAAAACCCGAGATTCGAACCAAAACCTGATTACCCATTCCCCTACGAACCCAAATATGTAAATTGTTTTGAAATCGGACCTCAAATCGAGATCCAAATCCCCAATTTTTGAAAAACCTAGGTTCTACCCAAAACACCCAATTTCCCCCATGAAAATCATTGATTTTGAGTTGAAATTATGTGAAAAGATTTAAATATTGAAGAAAACTAGTTAGAAACGACTGATAATTGATTTGGATGAGAAGTTTTCTTTGGAAAATCGCCCAAGAGAGTTTATGTTTTGAGAAGATATGAAAAGTGGTTGAAAATGCGTCTAAGTATAAAATTACAGGTCTCTGATGTCGCAATTGCGACCAAACCCTTTAGAATTCTGAGACCTTCGCATTTGCGAACAAAATGTCGCATTTGCGACCCAGTCTATTTTCCAGTTTTCTTTGCATTTGCGATAGACCTCTCGCAAATGTGAAGTCGCATTTGCGACTAAGGCAGTAACTGGGGGGCATCGCATTTGCGATGGAAAACTCGCATTTGCGCGGGAAGGCTAGCCTGGGCTAGTTTGCATTTGCGACCTAGCCCTCGCATTTGTGAAGCCTGCAGGCCTGCAATAGAACAGTTGAAACCTGCAATTTTTCCAATTCCAATTCTACTCCGCGGCCTATCCAAAACTCACCCGAGCCCTCGGGGCTCCAAACCAAACATGCACACCAACCTAAAAACATCATACGGACTCGCTCGTGCATTCAAATCACCAAAATAACATCGACAACTATGAATTTAGCATCAAAATCATGAAATTTCGTAAGAACTTAAAATTTTCTAATTTTCTCAAATATGGTCTGATTCACGTCGTTTCAAGTCCGTTTCTTACCAAATTTCACAGACTCATCTTAAATCACATATAAGACCTGTACCGGGCTCCGGAACAAAAATACGGGCCCGATACCAATGGTTTCAAACATAAATTCTCTTCTTTACTTCATAATTAATTCTGCAAAATAATTTCTTTCAAAATTTTGTTTCTTGGGATTGGGACCTCGGAATTCGATTCCAGGCATACGCCCAAGTCCCATATTTTTCTACGGACCCTCTGGACCGTCAAATCATGAGTCCGGGTCCGTTTACCCATAATGTTGACCGAAGTCAACTCAATTCATTTTAAAGTCAAAATTCATCATTTTTCAAAGATTTTCACATATTGGCATTCCAGCTACGCGCCCGGACTGCGCACGCGAATCAAGGTGAGACAGAAAGAGGTTTTTAAGGCCTCGAAATGAAGAATTTATTTTTAAAACAAGTGATGACCCAAAGGTCATCACATTCTCCATCTCTAAAACAACCATTCGTCCTCGAACAGACAGAAGAAGGAAGTACCTGAGTCGGGGAAAATATAGGGATAACGGCTCCGCATATCGGACTCGGACTCCCAGGTTGATGCCTTAGCAGGCTGACCTCTCCACTGAACACGAACAGAAGGAAAACTCTTCAATCTCAACTGACAAACCTGCCAGTCTAGAATAGCTACCGACTCCTCCTCGTAAGACAAGTCCTTGTCCAACGGGACAGTGGTTAAATCTAACACGTGGGATGGATCGTCGTGATACTTCTGAAGCATGGACACATGAAACACTGGATGCACGGCTGATAAGCTCGACGGAAACGCAAGTCTGTAAGCCACCTTTCCCACTCAAGAATCTCAAACGGGCCAATGAACCTAGGGCTAAGCTTGCCCTTCTTCCCAAATCTCATCACGCCCTTCATAAGCGACACTCGAAGCAATACCCGCTCACCGACCATGAATGCCAAATCATGAACCTTACGGTCGGCATAACTCTTTTGCTTGGACTGAGCTGTACGAAGCCTATCCTGAATAATCCTGACCTTGTCCAAGGCATCCTGTACTTGATCCGTACCCAACAATCGACCCTTTCCCGGCTCAAACCATCCAACCGGCGACCGACACTGCCTACCATATAAAGCATCATAAGGAGCCATCTGGATACTCGACTGGTAGCTGTTGTTGTAAGCAAACTCCGCTAAAGGCAAAAACTAATCCCACGAGCCTCCAAAGTCAATGACACAAGCTCGGAGCATATCCTCCAAAATCTGGATGGTCCGCTCGGATTGCCCGTCCATCTGAGGATAAAATATTGTGCTCAACTCAACCCATGTGCCCAACTCTCGTTGAACTACTCTCCAGAAGTGTGAGGTAAACTGCGTACCTCGATTAGAAATAATAGACACGGGCACACCATGAAGACGAACAATCTCTCGGATATAGATCTCAGCTAACCTCTCGGACAAATAAGAGACTGCCACAGGAATATGCTGACTTGGTCAGCCTATCAACAATAACCCACACTGCATCGAACTTTCTCTGAGTCCGTGGGATTCCAACAACAAATTCCATAGTGATACGCTCCCACTTCCACTCAGGAATCTCGATCTTCTGGAACAAACAACCGAGCCTCTGATGCTCGTACTTAACCTACTGACAATTCAAACACCAAGCCACATATGCAACGATATCCTTATTCATTCTTCTCCACCAATAATGTTATCGTAAATACTTATACATTTTCGCGGTGCCCGGAAGAATAGAATGCTGGGAACTATGGGCCTCCTCTAAAATCAACTCTCGGAGTCCATCCACGTTTAGCACACAAAATCGATGCTGCAATCTCAGAACTCCATCATCTCCTAAGGTAACCTGCTTGTAACCTCCGTGCTGCATCGTGTCTCTAAGGACACACAAATGGGGATTATCAAACTGCCGATCTTGGATACGCTCCAATAAAGAAGAACGAGTGACTGTGCAAGCTAACACACGACTGGGCTCAGAAACATCCAACCTCACGAACTGATTGGCCAAAGCCTAAACATCCAAAGCAAAGCGGCCTCTCACCGATCGGAATATAAGCAAGACTGCCCATACTGGCTGACTTCCTACTCAAAGCATTGGCCACCAAATTGGCCTTTCCTGGATGATATAAGATGGTGATATTATAGTCCTTTAATAGCTCCAACCATCTTCTCTGCCTCAAATTTAGCTCCTTCTGCTTGAACAAATACTGCAGATTCTTGTGGTCCGTGAACACATCACATGCCACATCATACAGATAATGCCTCCAAATCTTCAACGCGTGAATAATGGCTGCCAACTCCAAATTGTGAACCGGATAGTTCTTCTCATGAATCTTCCACTGACGCGAAGCATAAGCAATGACCTTGCCATCCTGCATCAACATCGCACCAAGTCCAATACGAGATGCATCACAATAAACTATATATGGCCCTGAACCTATGGGAAAAACCAACAC
The DNA here is from genome assembly GCF_000715075.1 of Nicotiana tabacum. Taxonomy (NCBI): domain Eukaryota; kingdom Viridiplantae; phylum Streptophyta; class Magnoliopsida; order Solanales; family Solanaceae; genus Nicotiana; species Nicotiana tabacum. The sequence goes on along the minus strand of NC_134090.1, from coordinate 29,925,635 downwards.
CAGTGCCATACTCAGAGCTATCTTGAGCTTTTGAAAGCTCGCCTCACACTCGTTTGACCATCTGAACTGGTCCCCCTTCTGGGTCGACCTGGTCATCGGGGCTGCAATAGATGAAAACCCCTCCACAAACCGACGATAATAGTCTGCCAACCCCAAGAAACTCCGGATCCCTGTTGCTGATGCTGGTCTAGGCCAGTTCTTGACTGCCTCAATCTTCTTCAGATCAACCTGAAATACCCTCTACTGATACAACATGACCCAAGAATGCAACTGAACTCAACCAAAACTCATACTTCAAAAACTTGGCATACAACTGACTATCCCACAGAGTCTAGGAACCACTCTAAGATGTTGCTCGTGTTGTTACCGGCTGCGGGAATAGATCAAAATATCGTCAATGAAGACTATCACGAACGAATCCAAGTAAGGCCTGAACACTCGGTTCATCAAATCCATAAAAGCTACTAGGGCATTTGTCAACCCAAATGACATCACCAAGAACTCATAATGCTCGTACCGAGTGCGGAAAGCGGTCTTAGGGACATCGGATGCCCTAATCCTCAATTGATGGTAGCCTGATCTCAAGTAAATCTTCAAAAATACCTTGGCACCCTAAAGCTGATCAAACAAATCATCAATCCTCAGCAATGGATACTTATTCTTGATTGTAACCTTGTTCAACTGCCGTAATCAATACACATTCTCCTCGATCCGTCCTTCTTCTTAAGCAAAAACACTGGTGCACCCCAAAGCGAAATACTAGGTTTAATAAAACCTTTTTAAAGCAAGTCTTACAACTGGTCCTTCAACTCTTTCAACTCAGGCGGGGCCATACAATACGACAGGATAGAAATGGGTTGGGTGCCTAGAGCCAAATCAATGCAAAAGTCAATATTCCTGTCGGGCGGCATGCCTAGCAGGTCTGAAGGAAACACCTCCATAAACTCACGGACAACGGGCACAGAATCAATAGAAGGGACCTCAGCACTAGAATCACGAACATAGGCCAAATAGGCCAAACACCCGTTCTCAACCATACATCGAGCCTTCATATATGAGATAACACTACGGGTAGAATGACCAAGAGTTCCTCTCTACTCTAAAAGAGGTAAACCAGGTAAGGCTAAGGTCACAGTCTTGGCATGACAGTCCAAGATAGCGTGGTAAGGTGATAACCAGTCCATCCCCAATTTGATATCGAAATCCACCATGTCCAGCGAAAGCAAATCTACACGAGTCTCAAGACCCCCAATCACAACTATACATGAACGATGGACTTGATCTACCACAATAAAATCACCCATCGGTGTAGACACACAAATAGGAGCACTCAAAGAATCAATAGGCATGACCAGATATGGTGCAAAATAAGACGACACATAGGAGTATGTAGATCCTGGATCAAATAAAACCGAAGCATCTCTGCTACAAACCAGAACAGTACCTGTGATAACTGCATTGGAAGTCTAAGCCTCGGGCTTGGCTGGAAAAGCATAACATCGGGGCTAGGCCCCACCACCCTGAACTATATATCTAGGACGGCCTACTACTGGCTGGCCTCCACCTCTAGCGGCCTGAGCTCCACCTCTAATACTTCTACCTCCACCTCTAGCACCTCTACCGCCACCTCTGGCTAGCTGGGTGGGTTGTGGAACACTCGGTGCCTGAACCATGGCACGGGAACCCTAATGCTGAGAGTTTCTCGATGATCGAGGGCATACCTAGCAATGTGCCTCGTGTCGCCACAAGTAAAACAAGCCCTCGGTTGCTAGGGCTGAAGACCCTGAAAACTTTAAAGCAATGGTGCACTGATAGGAGCTGGTGGTGCACTGTAGGACTGCTGATCAGAATACTGCATATGAGAACCACGGCCACCTGAAGCACCGTGAGAAACCTGAAGTACTAACTGAAAAGTCCTAGGAAGATGGCCTCTACCAAAAGAATCTCTGCCTCCAGATGAGGCGCCACTGAATCTACCTGAATGACGAGGCCTCTTGTCAGACCCCTGACCACCTCCTTGCGATAGAACCATCTCAACTCTCCTGGCCACATTGATCGCCTCCTGAAAAGAAATCTCACTCCCCGTCTCCTTAGCCATTTGAAGTCGATTAGGATGGATTAGTCCCTCAATGATCCTCCCTACCCTCTCTATCTCGGTAGGAAGTATGATAAGAGCATGATGAGCCAAGTCGATAAATCTGGTCTCATACTGAGTAACGGTCATAGAACCCTGCTAGAGATGCTCAAACTGCCTCTGATAGGCCTCTCTCTGAGTGATGGGGAGAAACTTCTCTAGAAATAGCTGAGTAAACTTCTCCAAGTCAAAGCTGGTGATCCGGATGGTCTAGCTAAACAATAGTCTCTCCACCAAGTCTTGGCGGATCCCGACAAGCGAAAAGTAGCAAAATCAACCCCATTGGTCTCCACTATCCCCATGTTCCTGAGAACCTCATGACAACTGTCTAGATAATCTTGGGGATCCTTAGAAGATGCACCGCTGAAAGCAGTAGTGAAGAGCTTGGTGAACCTGTCCAATCTCCACAAAGCATCGGCAGACATAGCTACTCCATCACCGGTCTGGGCTACCATACCCGGTTGAACTACTCCAATTGGCTGAGCTACTAGAGTCTGAACTGGGGAGCCATCTACTCCGGAGTGGGAGTAGCAGGAGTCTGGGCCCTCCTCCAGCCTGAGAGATGCTTGGTGCTACAGGAAGCAAGCCTGCCCGGGTGACGCTCTCCATAAGGCCCACTAGATGGACCAGAGCATCCTGGAGTACTGGGGTAGCAATAAACCCCTCTGGGACCTAAGCTGGGCCCACCGGGACTGTCGAGGCTGGAACTTCATCATCAAAGTCAACCTGAGGATCTGCCGCTGGTGCTGCTGCTTTGGGTTGAGCTCTGCCCCTACCTCGGCCTCTAGCACGGCCTCACCCTCTGCCCCTCATGGGAACTGCTGCTGGGGGCTCGGGCTGCTGGCTGGTGGATGAGAAAGCATGTATTCTTGCCATCTGTGAAATAACAAAGTAAAAATTCAATTAGCATTGAGAAACCAAACCGCACGATAGGGAGGAATAAATGTGAAGTTTTTCCTAACTCTGTAGCCTCTGGGGATAAATACAAACGTCTTTGTACCAATCCCTCAGACTTTACTAAGCTTGTCAGTGAACTGTGAGACCCATGTAACCTAGAGCTCTGATACCAACTTGTCACGATCCGGATTTCTCACCCTCGAGAGTCGTGATGGCGCCTACTCGTGGAAGCTAGGCAAGCCGAATATTGCAAATTTATCTCCCATTTTATTTAAACATATTAAACAATGTAAAATACTAAGTAGTTAAACAACAGAATAAGATTAAACAAGCAAAAAATGCGGAAGCCGAAACTTAATATTCCAACCGAACGCTGCTACATAATTTGAAGTACAATACTACCCAGAACTGGAGTCACAGCTTCACATATAGTCTAAGAACATTACAAACAAAGTCTAAATGAAATACATAAGTATGTCTCTGAATAAGTAAAAATAGAAAGAGGAAAGATAGGAGGTGACGCCAAGGCCCGCGTACGTCTGCAGGACTACCTCGGGTCGCTTGTGTGGACTGAAGACAACACCCTGACTGCTGTCCAAGTGCTCCGGTATCAGTATCTACACACAATGCAGAGTGTAGTATCACCACAACTGACCCCATATGCTGGTAAGTGCCTAGCCTAACCTCGGCGAAGTAGTGACGAGGCTAGGACCAGACTACCAAATAAACCTGTGCAGTTAAATCATACACAGTAAAAATAGAAGCAGATAATTACAATTAAAATTGGGCGGGGGAAACATGTTGCGGGAAGTAACAGTTAACAATAGAACGATAGTAGAGAAACATAAGGAATGCCATAAATCAATTACCAACAAAAATAAGGAAATAGAAGAAATAGGTACACACGTAATACCGTCGCAGGCGTGCAACCCGATCCCATTTCATATGATACCGTTGCAGGCATGCAACCCGTTCCCATTTCTTATATTACTGTTGCAGGCGTGCAAACCGCTCCCATTTCACATATTATCGTTGTAGGCATGCAACCCGCTCCCATTTCTTATATTACCATTGCAGGCGTGCAACCCGCTCCCATTTCTTATATTACCGTTGCAGGCGTGCAACCCGCTCCCATTTCTTTTATCAACACCAATCATAAAAGGGTCCCGGCATGGGAACAATAATATAAAAAGAAACATCCCAGCAAGGGAACAATAATATGACAATAACATCCCGACAAGGGAACAATATTGATAATAACATCACGGCAAGGGAACAATAATGATAATAACATCCCGGTAAGGGAACAATTATGATAATGCTCATATGAAGCGCAATAAACCACAACGGAGTCATAACAATTACAATACAAGACTCACGGGCATGCTTGATAACGACGTATAGATACTTGTCACCATGCCTATACGTTGTACTCCACAATTAACACGTAGCAAATAAGACATGACTCCTAATCCCTCAGGCTAAGGTTAGACCAAACACTTACCTCGATGCCACGAACACAATTTAAGTCTCAACTATTGCTTTACCCATTGATACCACCACCAATTCGCTCGTATCTAGCCACAAGTTACTTAATTACATTAATAAATGTTAAATGAATCGATTCTAATGCATGAAAATAGATTTTCTAAAGTTTTTCACAAAAAGTCAAAAAATCGACCCCGGGCCCACATGTCAAAACCCGAGGTTCAAACCAAAATCCGATTACCCATTCCCCCACGAACCCAAATATGTAATTTGTTTTGAAATCGGACCTCAAATCGAGGTCCAAATCCCCAATTTTTTAAAAACCTAGGTTCTATCCAAAACATCCAATTTCCCCCATGAAAATCATTGATTGTGAGTTGAAATCATGTGAAAAGATGTTAAAGATTAAAGAAAACTAGTTAGAAATGACTTACAATTGATTTGGAGGAGAAACTTTCTTTGGAAAATCGCCCAAGAGAGTTTATGTTTTGAGAAGATGTGAAAAGTGGTTGAAAATCCGTCTAAGTGTAAATTTACAGGTCTCTGATGTCGCAATGTTCGCAATTGTGAACCCTTCAGAGTTCTGAGACCTTCGCATTTGCGAACAAAATGTCGCATTTGCGACCCAGTTTATTTTACGGTGTTCTTCGCATTTGCGATAGACCTCTCGCAAATGCGAAGTTGCATTTGCGACTAAGGCAGTCACATTTGCGACTAAGGCAGTAACTGGGGGGCATCGCATTTGCGATGGAAAACTCACATTTGCGAGGGGCGGCTGTCCTGGGCTAGTTCGCATTTGTGACCCAGCCCTCGCATTTGCGAGCCAGGATTCGCAAATGCGAAGCCTGCAATAGAACAACTGAAACCTGCAATTTTTCCATGTCCAATTCTACTCTGCGGCCTATCCAAAACTCACCCCGAGCCTCGGGGCTCCAAACCAAACATGCACACCAACCCAAAAACATCATACAGACTCGTTCATGTATTCAAATCACCAAAATAACATCGACAACTATGAATTTAGCATTAAAATCATGAAATTTCCTAAGAACTTAAAATTTTCCAATTTTCTCAAATACGGTCCGATTCACGTCGTTTCAAGTCCGTTTTTTACCAAATTTCACAGACTCATCTTAAATCACATATAAGACCTGTACCGGGCTCCGGAACCAAAATACGGGCCCGATACCAATGGTTTCAAACATAAATTCTTTTCTTTACTCCATAATTAATTCAGCAAAACAATTTCTTTTAATAATTTATTTCTCGGGTTTGGGACCTCGGAATTTGATTTCGGGCATACGCCCAAGTACCATATTTTCCTACGGACCCTCCGGGACAGTCAAATCATGGGTCTGAGTCCGTTTACCCAAAATGTTGACCGAAGTCAACTTAATTCATTTTGAAGCCGAAATTCATCATTTTTCACAGATTTTCACATATTGGCTTTTCGGCTATGTGTCCGGACTGCACATGCAAATCGAGGTAAGACAGAAAGAGATTTTTAAGGCCTCGAAATACAGAATTTATTTTTAAAACAAGTGATGACCTTTTGGGTCATCACAATTTAACAGGGTGAGAATGAGCCTACCAAATGTATCAGAAGGGATGGCGATAGCGGCCTTCCAGAATGGGTTGAGCAGGAGCGGGTTGAGAAAAACCAGAAAACTATTAAGCAGGCTCATGAAATACCCTCCCACCACTTGGGAAGAAATTCACAATGCCTATTACACCGAGGTGAGAGCGGACGAGGATGACCTTAACGGTCCGACCCACCGGCTGACATCAGTTCAAGCAGAATTTAGGAAAGATCGTCGTAAAGACGTTCGAAGAGATCAGTCAGGCCCCTATCTCAACCGAGAAAGACATCAGCTGTACGTCAGAACAGCCATCCCACTGTCTCCTCGACATACGGAAGTATCGGCCAGGCCGCACACAGGGACTCAGCAAAACGAAAGAGGTATGCCTACACTCTTATCCGCTCACAATGTTTGTGTTTCCCCTTCAGAAATAGTATACGCACTAGAGAAGCTTGGCACAAAGGTGAAATGGCCACAGAAGATGAAGTACAATCCAAGTACTCTGAAGTCGAATGTCCTCTATGAATTTCACCAGGAGCGGGGTCACAAAACCGAGGACTGCATAGCTCTACGGCAAGAGGTAGTAAACATGTTGAACCAAGGGCACTTAAGGGGACTAATGAGCGACTGTGGACGAGCCAACTTCGGGCTCAGACGTGAACAACACCAGGGCCCACCCAAACCACCCTCTCCCGCCCGCACCATCCAAATGATCATCAGTGGAGGCGATGAAGCAATGATCAACCATGTGAAGTTCACCACCACATACAAATTGAAGAAGTCGATCACTCATGAACGATACGATGACCTCTGAGACAGTATCATCTTCGATAAGTCGGATACCGACGGTTTGACTTTCCCTCATTTTGATGCTCTTGTTATTACTTTACGTATATCAGATACTGATGTACAAAAATAATGGTAGACGACAGAAGCAGCGCGTGTACTATCCACCCTCGAGTCCTCGCACAAATGAGACTCGAAGGCAAGATAGTACCGCATTGCATAGCACTAACATGGTTTAATAATGTAGTTGAGCGAACCTCTGGAGAGATAACGCTACTTGTTCTAGCCAGGGGCGTTACCCTAGAAACAACATTCCATGTCATGAACCAAGACACAGCTTACAACGCCATCATAGGGCAGTCATGGATACACACCATAAGGGCCATCTCATCAAGCCTCTATCAAGTAATCAAGTTCCCGACTCTATGGGGAATATTTAGTACCCATGGCAAACAACGCACCGCCCAAGAATGCTATTGTATTACCTAGGATTTCACGTACACCCAACAACTAAAAGGAACAGATGTAGAGGCATAGCAATTACTAAAGTCAAGGATCGGACTCGACGTACAAATAGACGTCATCAGGGACCTCGACATCGTGGAAGCCGCTAAATCAATGGTAAAAGATATCGATTCCGTCCAACTGAACAACAGTGACAACAGCAAAAAGGCTTATATCGGACATAAACTCTCAGAACCAGGTAAATTTCACAAGTTTTTAATTAACAATGCCGATCTGTTTGCTTTCTCCCATGCAGATATACCGGGTATCCCGAAAGACGTTGCCATGCACAAGCTAAACGTTGACCCACTCTATCCACCAGTGCGACAAATAAGAAGGAAATTCAATGCCGCAATCAATGAGGCCGTAAGTGATGAAGTGGATAAGCTCCTCGCCGACGGTTCCATATGGGAATCAAAATACCCCAATAGGTCGCCAATGTGGTCATGGTAAAAAAGAAAAACGGGAAATGGCGGATGTGCGTAGATTTCACAGACCTAAACAAGGCATGCCCAAAAGACTCCTTTCCCTTGCCTCATATTGACCAGCTCATCGACACAACAGCATGACACAAATTGCTAAGATTCTTGGATGCCTACTTGGGTTACAACCAAATCTTCATGAAGGAGGAGAACCAAGAGAAAAATACTTTCATCACACATCAGGGAATGTACTGCTATAGAGACATGCCATTCGGGTTGAAGAATGTGGGGGCAACGTACCAAAGATTGGTCACCAAGATGTTCAAAGATCAACTCGGCAAAACAATGAAAGTTTACATAGACAACATGTTAGTCAAATCAAAAAGGAAAGAAGACCACATCGAACACCTAAAAGAAGCCTTCGGTATATTGAGGATGTACAACATGAAACTAAACCCCGAAAAATGCGCGTTTGGCGTAACCTCGGGAAAATTTCTAGGTTTCTTGGTATCACAAAGAGGCATCAAAGTCAATCCAGATCAAATCAACGCCATTGAAGGGATACCCTAAGTGTTAACCAACAAGAAACAGGTGCAAAAACTGACTGGCTGTATAGCCGCCCTGTCAAGATTCATCTCGCGATCATCCGACAGATGCCACAAATTCTTCAACGTGCTAAAAAAAGACAACAGGCTCCAGTGGAATTTAGAATGCATTGATTCCTTAAGAGAACTAAAGGCATACTTGTCCTCGCCTCCACTACTTACCGAAGCAAAGCCTGGAAAATGCCTCCTAGTATATTTGACCGTCTCAGAAGTCGCAGTAAGTGTGGTGCTGGTCCGCAAGAACAAAAATCTCCAATTTATTATATTAGCAAAACCCTGGTCGACGCCGAAGCGAGGTACCCCCACCTCGAGAAGTTGGCCTTAGCATTGGTTATAGCTTCACGAAAGCTTAGACTCTATTTTTAGTGCCACCCCATATTGGTGGTGATGACCTTCCCTCTGCGGAGCATCCTACATAAATCTGAATTGTCACGAAAACTGGCCAAGTGGGCCATAGAACCTAGCAAGCACGATATAACATATCAGCCGCGAACAACAATAAAATCGTAGGTACTCGCCGACTTCGTCGCCGATTTCAGTGCCAAAATAATTATGGAGGTCGAGTAGGAAGATTCTCATACCTCCCATGGGAAACCCGACCTCTGGGTCCTTTACACCGACGGTGCATCCAACGCGTCGGGATCTGGACTGGGACTCGTACTCGTAGGGGAAGTTATCCGCCAGTCCAACAGTGCCCTAATATGACTAACAATGAGGCCAAGTATGAGGCCGTAATTGCAAGGTTAAAGCTAGCTATCAAATATGGAGCACAATGAGTCATTTTCAAATGTGACTCACAACTCGTCATCAACCAAATTACAGGGAATTTCCAAATCAAAGAGCAAAGGCTACAAAAGAACCAGGTAGAAATTCACAAACTACTGCCAGAATTCGATGAATGTCGACTCGACCAGATACCTCGAGCTCAAAACATCGAGGCGGATGACCTCGCCAAACTAGCAGCAGCTACCAAAAATATCACTAAAGAAAATGTAGTCACCCTCCTCCACTCGTCAATAGACCAACTTGAGTTACATTCCATAAATTTGACTTGGGACTGGCGCAACCACATCATGACATATTTGCAGGAGAGAATACTACCAAAAGATAAAAAAGAAGCCAAAAAGCTTCGAATGTAGGCGGTCAGGTACAACATCATAAATCACGACATGTACAAAAGAACATTCAGGGGACCCTTGGCAAAATGCCTAGGGCCGAGTCAAACAAGGCACGTGTTCGAAGAAGTACACGAAGGTCATTGTGGGGCCCATACAGGAAACCAAACCCTCATCAGATGCCTCATTCGGGTAGGATATTACTGGCCCACTATGAAAAAGGAAGCAGCAGATTATGTCAAGAAATGCGAGCAGTGTTAAAAGTATGCGCCTATGATACATCAAGCGAGCAAACACTTCCACTCTCTCACTTCGCCATGGCCGTTCATCAAATGGGGAATGGACATTATCGGATCCCTCCTAGTGGGGAGAGGTAAGATACGTTTTTCTTTTGGTTTTAACTGACTACTTTTCTAAATGGGTGGAAGAAGGTTTATTCACCCAAATACGCGAACAAAAAGTCATCACATTCATATGGAGGAACATCATATGCTGTTCTGGCATCCCTAAAGAAATCAGCTATGACAATAGAACCCAATTCACCAGGAAAAAGACCACTAAGTTCTTCAAACAATGGCACATCAAGCGAATACTCTCCACGCCATATCATCCCGCTGGCAACGGTCAAGCCGAATCCTCTAATAAAACAATATTGAACATCTTAAATAAAAAGCTTGAGGACGCCAATGGGTTATGGACGGAATTGCTACCAGAGGTACTATGGGCCTACCGCACCATGCCAAACACAAGCATAGGCGAAACGCCATATTCATTGGTCTACAGGACTAAAACCATGATACTCGTCGAGGTCGGGGAGCCTAGCCTAAGATACTCCAATGAAAGCGAACAAAACAACGACGAGAATAGGAAACAAGACCTCGACAAGGCAGAAGAACGAAGAGACATGGCTTACGTAAGAATGGTAGCCCAAAAACGACAAGCAGCAAAGTACTACAACAAAAAAGCCAAAATACAATAGCTCAAAGTTGGAGACTATGTTCTCAAATACAAAACACAAGCGAGTAAAGACCCGAAAGAAGGCAAACTAGGAACCAATTGGGACGGACCATACAAAATCACGGTAGCAACAAGCAAAGGAGCGTTCCAACTAGAAACAATGTAAGGAAAACTACTACAAAACAATTAGAATGTTGCCCACCTCAAATACTTCAACTTCTGAAAAAGGACGCCCCTCAAGTCGTACTCTTTTTCCCTCACCTGGGTTTTTTCCCAATTGGGTTTACTCAGGGAGGTTTTTAATGAGGCGACGAAGGGATGTCTTGAAGTTCAAGTATGATTCATCACTCCGCTTGCCGACTACTTCTCCAGGCCAAACGATGAAGGGACTAGATACATGGAAACTTTTCCAATATATGAGATACATGGAAACTTCTCCAATATATGTATGAAGCGGACATGTATAGTATTCTCCAGCGCGTGAAATAAAGCAGCATTCTATACTCTCCACCAAGATATTCTCTATTGAATTAAATAAAGCAACATTTTACTCTCTATCGTCTCTTTTTTCGCATCTAACATTCAACCTCGCTTGAATTACATACCGTTCGACCTCACTCGAATTACTTAACATTCGACCTCGCTCGAATTACTTAACATTCGACCTCGCTCGAATTACTTAACTTTCGACCTCGCTCGAATTACTTAACATTCGACCTCGCTCGAATTACTTAACATTCGACCTCGCTCGATTTACTTAACATTCGACCTCGCTCGAATCACATAACATTCGACCTCGCTCGAATCACTTAACATTCGACCTCGCTCGAATCACTTAACATTCGACCTCGCTCGAATTACTTTAACATTCGACCTCGCTTGAATCACTTAACATTCGACCTCACTCGAATCACTTAACATTTGACCTCTCTCGAATTACTTTACCCTCGCCCTTGCTTGAGTTACTAAGATCTACGATCGACTATGCCAAAACATTACACGCAAGAGACAAAAAGGAAGCCAAAAAGCTCGAATGCAGGAGGCCAGGTACAACATCATAAATCACGACCTGTACAAGAGAATGTTCAGGGGCCCCTTGGAGAAATGCCTAGGTCCAAGTAAAACAAGGCGCGTGTTCGAAGAAGTACACGAAGGGCATTGTGGTGCCCATACAGGAAACCGAGCCCTCGTCAGATGCCTCATTCGGGCAGGATATTACTGGCCCACTATGAAAAAGGAAGCCGCAGATTATGTCAAGAAATGCGATCAGTGTTAAAAGTATGCGCCTATTATACAACAAGCAAGCGAACACCTCCACTCTATCACTTCGCCATGGCCATTCATCAAATGGGGAATGGACATCGTCGGACCCCTCCTAGCGGGGAGAGGTAAGATACATTTTTTTTGTTTTAACTGACTACTTTTCCAAATGGGTGGAAGTAGGTGCGTTCACCCAAATACGTGAATAGAAATTCATCACATTCATATGAAGGAACATCATATGCCGTTCTAGCATCCCTAAAGAAATCAGCTATGACAATGGACCCCAATTCACCAGGAAAAAGACCACCGAGTTCTTCAAAAAATGGCACATCAAGCGAATACTCTCCATGCCATATCATCCCGCCGGCAACGATCAAGCCGAATCCTCAAATAAAACAATATTGAACATCTTAAAGAAAAAGCTTGAGGACGCCAAAAGGTTATGGCCGAAATTGCTCCCAGAGGTACTATGGGCCTACCGCACCACGCCAAAAACAAGCACAGGCGAAATGCCATATTCATTGGTCTAACATTCGACCTCGCTCGAATTACATACCGTTCGACCTCGCTCGAATTACTTAACATTCGACCTCGCTCGAATTACTTGACATTCGACCTCGCTCGAATTACTTAACATTCGACCTCGCTCGAATTACTTAACATTCGACCTCGCTCGAATTACTTAACATTCGACCTCGCTAGAATTACTTAACATTCAACCTCGCTCGAATCACATAACATTCAACCTCGCTCGAATCACTTAACATTCGACCTCGCTCGAATTACTTTAACATTCGACCTCGCTTGAATCACTTAACATTCGACCTCGCTCGAATCACTTAACATTCGTCCTTGCTAGAATTACTTTACACTCGACCTTGCTTGAGTTACTATGATCTACGATCGACTACGCCAAAACATTACACACAAGCGGCCGAAAATCAAGGGACCCCCTCACAGCAAGCAAAATAAGAATTCAGAGATACACAGCAAAAAGGTAATCATTCTGTTATAATTATTATATTACAAAAACTTTTTGCAAAAGGTCTCGAAGATGCCCTCACAAAAATATCAAGGCAAAACAAAATAAATACAACAACCCTACGTCGTGTCATCCCCCGCGGCATACTCCTCATTATACCAAGAATCGGAGGCGAGCTTGTCTGTATCATCATCGACATTGACCCCACTAGGCGTACCGGGATCATAACTGCAGGCTTCACGAGCTGTACATGCTTTAATATGAACACCCTCGAGTTTTGCCTCGGAAACCTTCCTGTTGGCCTTCAGAGACTTGTACACATAAAGCTGAGCCTCGGCATGAACCCACATCTCATACAACTCCCGCGGAATGACGGGATCAACAGAAGTATTAGACGTGGAAGGTTGCGACTGCTGTCGCACTTCCTCTACCTTCAAAGCAACAACATGTTCATTCAATCCTGATAACTCCGCCTCCAGATCTTGGATCCGCTCTTCTAGCCTCTCTACCTTGAGTGTTGATATCTCCACCTCATTATCCCATTAAGACCTACAAACGCGGAGGGCATCATACAGGGATGTTGCTTTAGATATGGCAGCCACCCTGCCTTTTTCAGCACGAGCCAATTCATCGACTTTAGCGCTTAACTCACTCCTCAGATCAACAGCCTCCGCTTCTCTTCGCCCAAGCTCAGTAGTTAAAGAGACCACTCGTACCTAAAGATCGGCGTTCTTGGCCATCACCCCCTTGCTCACCTCGAGCTCATCATCCTTGGCCTTAAGAGCCGCCTTAAGTTCACTGCATCAACCTATGGCCTTCATCAGCTCATCGTCCCACTCCTTCAGCTCTTCGACTTTCTGCTCCAACTCTTTCTCTTTCTGTTTAAAACTGTCCCGTAATAGCTGAAAATTGCTATCTTGAGTGAAGAAGTCGGCCAACACACGGTGCTTGGTGTTTTACTCTTTGTACTTGGAGGCCACCTTCTTAAAAACTGTCGTCCTTCGTTCATCCCTTTAGTTGCTCTCGATCTCCATAATCAGAGTCTGACATGTAGAGGAAAGAAAGTCAGTATAAGCAGATTATACATGCAAAACAAATCCTAATAGGAAAAGAAAAAACACTTACTCGCAAAGCCCTGCCAGAAATACTCCGCAATAGCTCTGCATCACTCATCAGCTGAAGCGTCGCGTTCTCAAAAGTGGCACACAAGGGGCGTAGGACGACACTACCTGCTCAGAGTTTGCCAAAAGGTCGTAACTCACGGGAATGATTATGTGTTGGTTAGGACCCTTCGTCCTCACTTCCAAGTGGGTATTTCTCTCCAAAAAGGCATGCACCTCTTCGGGATCGATGTCCGAGCCTGAACCATCATCCTCTACGAGCACCGCCCTATCCCCTCCGGCCACCAACGATACACCACCTTCAATAGCCCATGCAAGTTCCCCGCCTTGGCATATCCCCTCGGCCCGAGGGGACCTCCCCCGCCATAATTACATCTGCCATAAAAATGACCCTGTGTCTAGCATAGGCGAGGATGACACTCTCGAAGCAACGACCTTTTTTTTTCAACGCTGGTGGCAATGGCCTTCCCGATCTCCATCCTCCTCCTCTTTCTCGACGGCAACTCCTCCCCGTTAGAGGACTCATCTACAAGGTGGTAGACAGGCCAGGAAGAGATCTTGTCCCGTACAGTGACATCCCGATGAGAGGGGCCCCTTGTTGACAAAGTTAGAGTATGACCTCCACGGGGGGACTCAGCCAAAGTAAATTGCATCCCTGCCGATGCAACGGCCTAGCGAAATGCTGGCACTGGAGCTTTCTTTTTGGAAGCCCGTCGACCTGTCACCACAAAGAGGTCGTATCAATAAATGACGGCAAGCAGCAAAAGGCTGAAACAAAAGAGACACTTACTAGATGAAACCTTCAGCCCAAAGTGTTTTAGAAAACCGCCTAGTCTCGGATTCCCACCATGTGAGGTAACACGCGAGCCACCCAATCCTCAATGCCGACGACGGGAAAGGGTGCACGCCTCTTGGCTAAAAAGAACAACACTGAGAAATCACAGATGAATAAAAATCAAAAGGGATGAAAGAAGATAACAAGCGTATGTCATCAACACCTATGATTATGATTCCACTGCTCAGGAAATCCAGCAGGGTCCAACATCAAGTGCACCATTTTTATAAAAAAGTACTTGTGCCAAAACTTCTGGTTCGTCCTATCATCCATTCCAACTATCAACCCCCTGGTCCCGCGATGTCACAGGTGTATAATGGTGCCTCTGTAGAAACTTGGTGAAAACAAATGTAATAGATGGCAGATGTCAACCTCACAACCAGCCAACTCCGCGTACTTTATCAACATCACAAAAGCTTTATAAAAATACGGAGACAGCTGTGTCGGGAAGACGTTGTAAAACCGGCAAAAATCCTCCACCAGCGGAAGAAGAGGGAGAGTATAACCAATCAAGAAAGGATTGTCACACCTCATTTTTACCGCGCCCGCGGGGCGCGTGGGGAGTTTTCTCCAATTTAAGGACAGTCAAAACGGGATTTGTTTGTTTGTTTTAGAGTCGCCACTTGGGAATTTTAAGGCATCCCAAGTCACCAATTTTAATCCCTGAATCGAGGAGAATATGACTCTGTTTATTATTCTGCGAACCAGAAATCCTGAGTAAGGAATTCTGTTAATCCGGAAGAAGGTGTTAGGCATTTCCGAATTCCGTGGTTCTAGCACGGTCGCTCAACTGTTTTTATTATTGGCTTAATTATCTTGACTTTTACTAAATGCGTCCTTATTGCATGATTTTTACCACCGCTTTTATTTGTACTGCTTGTGATTAAGGGCCCTTCTTTGAATCGAATCACGTGTACGTATATTCGTGTTATAAATTTAAAAATGTGAAATTGTGTCACGCGCACGTGTACACGATGATCTTGATAATATATTTATTAAAAAAAATTATTTTTCGAAATTGTGTCGAATTAAGAATATTCGTCTTTCTTAAATAGTGAACCGCACATCTCGGGTTTTATGAAATTAATTTAACATCCTTGGAAAAATCCTTTTCTTAAATATTCGCTCGAAATTGCGCGTACGCATAATCCGAATTTGCTTTTAAAAATATAGTCAGGGTACGCGAACGCATCCCTAATTGCGCAGAATTTTTGTAATAATATTATGGATTTTCCACAAAAACTGTTTATTATATCTACACATTTTTATATGAAATTCCTGAAAAATTCACATTTTAGGGAATGCCTTTAAATTCTTTTAAAAGAATTCACAATTTATTAAATATTGCCCGTCGACTATAATTTCCGAGTATAAATTATATTCATCCACACTATTCAAATTCGAAGAAAAAAATAAAATATGATTTTTAGCAAATACAACATATATATATATGCCAAAGAATGAATTGTATATGAAACTAACAAAAATGATTTATGAAAGGAAGAAGTATTTTTTTTTTAACAATTTTTCATTATCTATTTAGTGCAAATTCTATTTCTAATTGCCATTGATATAAAGTGTTGCAATTTGTGCTTATACATATCATCTCATTCTCACATGCTTGTTTTTAATCCAAAATTATAATTGCTTAGTTTATTTATAACGATAAATAATCAAATTGATGAGAAAGGAGTTATTATTCGAATTGATTCAATTCGAATTGTATTACATACAACATAGTTGTGCGCCTCAACATTCATAATATTCTTAACATCATGACGAGCTATACCAACTCACCTTACTCATATGATTATAAATATACCTGTCATCATGCCATATAATAACTTATATCAATCTAAACAAAATCATATTTTTTACAAGATATACTACTAATGTAACTTCTTAATACTTCCATTCTACTTTACATTTAGCTAAAGGTATTATGGGATGTAACCAATGGCCCATTTTTATGCCATACTCCCTGTTTTGACAACTCACATATAACTATACTAATAATACTATTACAACATTTATATGAGTTTTAAGAAAAAGAATGATCAACTACTAATTCATGTCAAACATACTACTATATTAACCAAAACACAAAACAGGACTGAACTTTTAAAATAATGAACTTAGACAAAATAAAAATAGAATTGCAATTCAAGCTTCATTGATTTGTCATGCTGAATCTCTTTCCAACATAGAATTTAAAAGATAAGTACCTGGAAATGAAGGTAGAAGAAGTAGATTTCAGCAGTAGCAACAGTAATCAAATCAGCAGAATAGCAGTATACAGCAAGTCTGACCAAGACCCGTTAACCCAGATGAACAGTGACAGAAACTTGAGGAAAAATTTCAGATTCAAACTGAACAATATCCACAAACAAACAACGGACAGATTCTAGAACAACATTTTTCAGATTTCAGTTTCTTTCCTATTTCAAATTCAGCTTCCTGATTTTCTGTTTCTGCATTTGTATCTGTGTCAGATTGTGTGCGTGTGTGAGTGTTCTATTTTCTGTTTCTTTTGCTATTTTTCTTTCTTCTTCTCAGATTCCTGTTTCTCTCAAATGTATATGTATTTCTGTGTGTATTTTCTATGCTTTAGAAATCAGCCTCTCTTAAAATTCTCTGAAAAATGACCTCTAAAATCTCTGTCTGAAAACTGATTTCTCTCTCTCAAATTCCTTCTTAAAAATCTGCTCAAAATCTCACTTTTCCCTCTTCTGATCTCTCTTTTCTTTCTATCTGAAAGATCTCTCTTTTTTTTTTTTGATCCAGCTCCCTGTATTTATACAGGGCTGCCCCTTTCTTTTTAAGTGCTTCTTGGACCCCTTTCTTCTTTTAAAATCAAAAAGTTCCATTAAAAACTGCTTTTGAATAATTTAAATGATCCTATCCTGATTTTAAGCAGCCCCATTACCCTTTGTTTCCCATTATCACTTTAAATAATAGCCAATAACTTTCCACTTTCAGCCCATTATGCTATCATATTACCCTCATTATTCTGTCCCAGAAATACCCTCAGAAATCCTACTTTGATTACTATTATTACTGCTGTCAAACTTAAAATCTAACAATACAGATTTTTAAAATCTGTTCAAACCTGATTATTAATCTGATTTAAGACAGCTACAACCAATCCTAGAGTTTTGGACTGAATCCTAACTAAGAATGTAACCTTCTAACACAATTACATCTAATCAACATTTGTAAAATCACACTGAATTCAAAACTAACATCATAACAACATATCACTGAAATTATTATAACAATTCAGACTGGACTTCAACATTGAACCAAGATCAAACACACACAGGAGCATTGTCAATATACTGACAATGCCCTGTTCAGAAAACAATATATACACAACATTCATTTGAATTTACTGATTTGCAAACAAACATGATTTAATTGACGAGTATTAATCAGTTGACTATTTACATCATTTGTCCATAATCAGTCTAAAATAAAAGAAACAGACTGTTTCAATCAGCATTTTCAGAGACAAGATTTATAACACAACTGATCGTCGAACTTAATCGAGTCGATCACACACATTGTAATTAATCACAACCAACAGAAACAATTCATTTATTTGACTAATCATACGGGCATGAGACAAAGATGACAGAATTAATCAAATAAAAACCTGAAAAATTAACAGGTTATTAAACAAACAATTATTCATGTAAGAAACAAAAAAGAAATAAGGAAAGTACCTCTAAATCTTTAACTTCAACCGGACTCGAACTCAACTTGGATTTGGACTTTGTTTGAAATCAAACAGACCTTAGTCGAAGTATTTTCCACTGAAAATACTTCGACTAAGGTCGATTAAACCTCAATCTTTATTTAATTCAGGCAGAATCCAAAAGTCTGGTATTTCTAGGGTTCTTGAAGGTTCGATTTGGGACTTAACAATTTCTGGTCAGATTCGAGGGGGACCAAATACGACACAAGGGTGAGGGTAACCTAGGGGTCATTTGGTGTCAGTTTAGAACAGATCTGAGTGTGTTATTGTTTGGCTCGAATCTTCAAAAGACGATTCGAGAAGCTCTGAAATGATTCGAGCCAAACAAACACCAGATCCATAACGAGGCATGCTAGGGGGTACTATGGTGTTAACTAGGGGTTGTTTGGTTTAGATCTAAGCTCGACTCGAATCTTCAAATGAAGATTCGAGAACCTTCAGAAAGATTTGAGCCAAGTGGCTAGCATATTTGGATAGAGGATGTTCAGGGGGTTCTGGGGTGTTATTTTGGTGACCGGCGGCGTTGTTGCCGCCGGGTTTCAGGCGATAGGATCCTAGGGCGGCTAGGGTTAGCGGTGGGTTTCGGAAGATGATGATGAACAGTGGAGAGGGGGGTGTTAAGTTAGGGGGCCGGGGTAGGGGTTTGGGCTTATATAGGGACGGGGTGGGTTGATGCTGACCGTTAGATCTAGTAGGATGAAAGGTCAGGATTTATCCACTTAACCAAACGATGTCGTTTGGTTTAAGCTGGGGGGACGGGTTGAAACGGGTATCGGATCGGGTAATGATTGCGGGTTAGGTTCGTGGGATCTCAGCCGTTGGTTGGCTTTGATCCAACGGTCACTGATAAGCTATGACCAAACGCTGTCGTTTTGACTCGTTTGAATAAGACCGGATCTGGGCTGCCTGGATTGGACTGAGGGGGGGTATCTTGATTTGGGCCTGGATTTTAATCCAGGTCCGAGTTTCATTTATATATATTTTTTATTTTTCATTTTCTAATTCAAATTCCTAATTTTAATTATAAAATAATTTTAACCTCATAAAAAATATTAATTATTTTATAACAATTATTTAACACATAGACAAAACATTAATCACACAGTGAAATATTAAAATTAGAACAGACACATATTTTTTTGTGATTTTATTTTTTGAATCAATTATTAAATGCATAATTAAATCCTAGATATGCATGCAACATATATTTTTATTTTTATTTTCATTTTGTTATGACAAAGTAAACATTTACGGATATAAGACAAATATTTAACAAACATCACGCAAAAATTCAAAAATTGCACAGTAAAAGAAATTTATTTTATTTTTGATTTATTTTGGAGTAGTTTTTCGTGAGGCAAAAATCACGTGCTCACAGCTGCCCCTCTTTGTGCGGAAACTCGAAGAGTTTTCGTGCAAAGATAAAGTGAGCGGATACGAGCGATTTTTGCCCGTTCAAATACTCCGTGGGAAGCATTTTTTGAAAGATTTGACCGAACCTCTGCTTCAAAGGTTTCCTACATATCCTTGGCTATAAAGGAATCAGGTCAATGTAGTTCGGGAAGTTTTGGGTAGCTGGGACTACCGTGGGACTGTGATGTTACTGTTGTTTTGTGCTGCTTTTACTGCTTGCTGACCTCCTTATTACACCTTACTTCAAAGGTAATACAAAAAGCTAAACTAGACTATGGTACATGAATTATAAAATCTTATCTAGATCATGCCCTTGCGTTTCTTGTTGTCTTGATATCTTGGTGACTCTTGGGCATTTGGCTTATTCCGTATTCCTTTTCATTGTGTCCCGTATTTACTTCATCTGTTTGGGACTCTTGTCGTTTCCTGCTGGGGACTTTGTTGGACTCCTCTACTTTATTGACTCTAAATGTTCTCCTTTTTCATATGAGCGGGCTTTTGATTTCAACACTTCAATTGTATTCCCTTGTTCTCCAGGTGGGTGCCTGACTTCTTCTTTTCTTTGTTCATCCTCATTCTCCAGGTGGACGCCTGATTTCTTCAATTTTTTTTTCTTCGTTCTCCAGGTGGACGTCTGACTTCTTTAGTTCTTCATCCTCATTCTCCAGGTGGACGCCTGATTTCTTCTTTTCTCATCCTCATTCTCCATGTGGACGCCTGATTTCTTTAATTCTCATCCTCATTCTCCAGGTGGACGCCTGATTTTTTTTAATTCTCATCCTCATTCTCCAGGTGGACGCCTGATTTTTCAATTCTCATCCTCATTCTCCAGGTGGACGCCTGATTTCTTCAATTCTCATTCCTCATTCTCCAGGTGGACGCCTGACTTCTTTAGTTCTTCATCCTCATTCTCCAGGTGGATGCCTGATTTCTTCTTTTCTTCTTCATCCTCATTCTCCAGGTGGACGCCTGACTTCTTCTTTTCTCATCCTCATTCTCCAGGTCGACGCCTGACTTCTTTAATTCTTCATCCTCATTCTCCAGGTGGACGCCTGACTTCTTTAATTCTTCATCCCCGTTCTCCAGGTGGACGCCTGATTCTTTTAATTCTCCTCCTCATTCTCCAGGTGGACGCCTGATTTCTTCAATTCTCATCCTCATTCTCCAGGTGGACGCCTGATTTTTTTAATTCTCATCCTCATTCTCCAGGTGGATGCCTGATTTTTTAATTCTCATCCTCATTCTCCAGGTGGACGCCTGATTTCTTCAATTCTCATCCTCATTCTCCATGTGGACGCCTGACTTCTTTAATTCTTATCCTCATTCTCCAGGTGGACGCCTGACTTCTTCAATTCTCATCCTCATTCTCCAGGTGGACGCCTGACTTCTTTAATTCTCATCCTCATTCTCCAGGTGGACGCCTGATTTCTTCAATTCTCATCCTCATTCTCCAGGTGGACGCCTGATTTTTTAATTCTCATCCTCATTCTCCAGGTGGACGCCTGATTTTTTAATTCTCATTCCTCATTCTCCAGGTGGACGCCTGACTTCTTTAGTTCTTCATCCTCATTCTCCAAGTGGACGCCTGATTTCTTCTTTTCTTCTTCATCCTCATTCTCCAGGTGGAAGCCTGACTTCTTCTTTTCTCATCCTCATTCTCCAGGTGGACGCCTGACTTCTTTAATTCTTCATCCTCATTCTCCAGGTGGACGTCTGACTTCTTTAATTCTTCATCCTCGTTCTCCAGGTGGACGCCTGATTCTTTTAATTCTCCTCCTCATTCTCCAGGTGGACGCCTGATTTCTTCAATTCTCATCCTCATTCTCCTGGTGGACGCCTGATTTTTTTAATTCTCATCCTCATTCTCCAGGTGGACGCCTGATTTTTTAATTCTCATCCTCATTCTCCAGGTGGACGCCTGATTTCTTCAATTCTCATCCTCATTCTCCAGGTGGACGCCTAACTTCTTTAATTCTTATCCTCATTCTCCAGGTGGACGCCTGACTTCTTTAATTCTCATCCTCATTCTCCAGGTAGACGCCTGATTTCTTCAATTCTCATCCTCATTCTCCAGGTGGACGCCTGATTTTTTAATTCTCATCCTCATTCTCCAGGTGGACGCCTGATTTTTTAATTCTCATCCTCATTCTCCAGGTGGACGCCTGATTTCTTCTTTTCTTTTCATCCTCATTCTCCAGGTGGACGCCTGATTTCTTTTTAACTTCTTCATCCTCATTCTCCAGGTGGACGCCTGACTTCTTCAATTCTTATCCTCTACCAAGTGTTTCCTGACACAAATGTTGTTTTTGCCTCTGTTTTAAATCAAAGAAAACTTCGTTAGTTTAAAGCAGGGTGGTTAACTGGGGTATTCTTGCCGATGGTGGGGCTTCTTCTTCGTCTCTTTTTTATTGCCTTGGAATGGTTGAAAAAGACTGTTTTGTCCTTGTAATTGATCCTTGATTATAGGATTCCCCTCTGTATATTTTCCTTCAAACCCTTTTAACCGTAATCATATGTCTTTCCTGACATTGTTGATCCACTTTTGATTTCACTTTTCTTCCTCCCATATCTTATTATTTTTATCTCCCGCCTTTCATGGCCTTATTTTGTATCATGTAACCTTGAATCTTGGTAGTATACCTTGACATTCCTTCTTATTTGTTTGGAATAAAACTTATCTCAAAGCTTTAGAAAAGTAAGATTATTAGTGACGAAACACGCTGATTTCGACAATTATAGAATGAAAAGAAAAATCCAAGTTTGGATGACTGTTGGAGAAAGAATAAAAACTTATCTGATTGGAGTTACTGGCGCCAATGATCAGGGTATGCATTTTGGATTAATCAACCCAGTCTTTTAATCAATCTCCTTTTAATTGTCTCATTTTTGTTTTCCCCAAAATTTCCGTAATCCAACTTCATTTTTCATTTCACAGACCTGTTGGACTTGCAATATCTCAAAGAGTTTTCACCGACAAACCTTCCTCATTTGTTCATTTCTTACTTCTTTTTTGCCTTATGGTGCCTACGAAGGTTTTCACCAATAAGACTCTCTCATTTTACTTTCTCTCAACTTCCATCGCCTTATGGTGCCCGGGTGGGTTTTCACCTATAAGACTCTCTCATTTTTACTTTCTTTTCCTGTTTGTACCAGAGCGTTATGAACCATCTTCATTTGTTTGACTCAGCATTTTTCTAAGATTGGTCGAAAGGTCTTTTTGGTATGTGGTGGGAAATGGAAAAGGTATTAAAAGCTAAATAGCTTTGGTATGGGTTTAAAATTATAACTCTTGGAATCTTTTTCTTATTTCCAATACAACTCCTGCCAGTTTTCTTGATTGGGGTCTCTTGATGTTTCTTTTCATGCACATTATGTATATTGTGCACCCTATGACCGAGCCATGAGGCGCCTACGTATCCTTCTTTGAGGAATCAGGTAAAACGTAGTTCACCTAATAATAGTGATTTTTTTTCATATTTGATTTTCATTAATTCCAAGAGAGGGTAGGAAAGAAACAAGTATGTCTCAAAGGGGAAACAAAGGGTATAGTGTTTGGATAGCAGAATAAATTGCCTTTGTCATTCCAATCTTCGAAATAATGCTAAATACAAACATTCAAAAAGTTATGCATAATATCTCTTTACCGCGTCAGAATTGATTGCCATGTCTATGCATTTGCCTTCAATATCTATTAAGCATAGTGCACCATTCGATAATACTCTGGTCACAATGAATGGTCCTTGCCAATTCGGGGCAAATTTGCCTTTTGCCTCAACCTGATGTGGAAGAATACGTTTCAGCACATGTTGACCTACTTCGAACTTCCGTGGACGCACCTTTTTGTTGTATGCTCTTGCTATTCTTCTTTGATATAATTGACCATGACATACTGCGGTCAATCGTTTTTCATCAATCAAGTTTAACTGTTCTAGACGGGTTTTGACCCATTCATCATCATCAATCTTTGCTTCGGCGATGATCCGAAGGGAAGGAATCTCAACTTCTGCAGGAATTACTGCTTCAGTGACATACACCAACAAATAAGGAGTTGCTCCTACTGAAGTGCGAACAGTAGTGTGGTATCCCAATAATGCAAATGGTAATTTGTCATGCCATTGTCTTGAACCTTCTACCATTTTCCGAAGTATTTTCTTTATATTTTTGTTGGCCGCCTCGACTGCTCCATTCGCCTTGGGCTGATATGGGGTAGAGTTGCGATGTGTAATCTTAAACTGTTGACATACTTCCTTTATTAAGTTGCTGTTAAGATTAGCACCGTTATCTGTGATGATCACCTTTGGGATTCCGAATCGACATATGATATTTGAGTGGACAAAATCGACCACAGCTTTCTTGGTCACTGATTTGAATGTCTTGGCCTCCACCCATTTGGTAAAATAATCGATGGTTACCAGAATGAACCTGTGCCCATTGGATGCTGCTGGCTCAATCGGTCCAATCACATCCATGCCCCAGGCAACGAAGGGCCATGGTGCCGACATTGTGTGCAACTCGAATGGTGGAGAATGAATCAAATCTCCGTGTATCTGGCATTGATGACACTTGCGCACAAAACTGATACAATCTCGCTCCATGGTAAGCCAATAGTAACCAGCTCGGAGGATTTTCTTTGCCAACACATATCCACTCATGTGGGGTCCGCAAACTCCCGAATGTACTTCAGACATGACAGCTGTAGCTTGTCTGGCATCTATGCATCTTAATAATCCAAGATCTGGTGTTCTTTTATACAAAACTCCTCCGCTTAAGAAGAATCCATTTGCCAATCGCCTAATGGTCCTCTTTTGATCTCTTGTGGCTTGTGCGGGATATATTCCCATCCTGATATACTCCTTGATGTCGTGGAACCATGGTTCACCATCAAATTCTTCTTCAACCATATTGCAATAAGCGTGCTGATCGTGGACTTGAATATGTATCGGATCTACATAAGCTTTGTCCGGATGATGCAACATTGATGCCAGGGTAGCCAATGCATCAGCAACCTCATTACGGATTCTTGGAATATGTTGGAACTCCACTGATTGAAACCGCTGACAAAGATCATGTAGACATTGTCGATATGGTATGAGCTTCAAGTCTCGGGTTTCCCATTCTCCTTGAATTTGATGTACCAAAAGATCCGAATCTCCCATGACTAAGATTTCTCGGATACCCATGTCTGCGGCTAGCCTTAACCCCAAAATGCAAGCTTCATATTCAACCATATTATTGGTGCAATAAAATCGCAATTGAGCCGTAACAGGATAGTGATGCCCTGTTTCAGAAATGATTACAGCTCCTATCCCTACTCCTTTCATGTTAGCGGCTCCATCAAAGAAAAGTTTCCAGCCAGGTTTTTCAATTCGCTCCACCTCGTCGATATGCATTGTTTCTTCATCAGGAAAATAGGTTTTCAACGGCTCGTATTCTTCATCGACCGGGTTTTCGGCTAAATGATCGGCCAGTGCTTGGGCTTTCATTGCAGTCCGAGTCACATAGATGATGTCAAACTCTGTGAGCAAAATTTGCCACTTTGCAAGTCTTCCCGTTGGCATAGGCTTTTGAAAAATATATTTCAATGGATCCAACCGAGAAATGAGGTAAGTAGTGTAGGATGGCAAATAGTGTTTCAATTTTTGAGCTACCCATGTTAGGGCGCAACATGTCTTTTCCAGATGAGTATACTTAACCTCATAAGTTGTGAACTTCTTGCTAAGGTAGTAGATGGCATGTTCTTTTCTGCCAGTGAGGTCATGTTGCCCCAATACACAACCAAATGAATTTTCCAAGACCGTTAAGTAAAGAATCAGAGGTCTTCCTGGCTCTGGCGGGACCAACACGGGTGGGTTCGACAAGTACCCTTTTATCTTATCGAACGCTTCTTGACACTCATCGGTCCATTTGACCGCAGCATCCTTTTTCAACAATTTGAAAATTGGCTCACAGGTTGTTGTGAGCTGAGCAATAAACCTGCTGATGTAATTTAACCTTCCCAACAAACTCATTACTTCAGTTTTGTTTCTTGGAGGTGGCAATTCTTGGATGGCTTTGATTTTTGATGGGTCTAGCTCGATGCCTCGCCGACTGACTATGAATCCCAGTAACTTTCCAGATGGAACTCCAAATGCACATTTGGCAGGGTTAAGCTTGAGGTTGTACCTGCGAAGTCTTAAGAAGAACTTCCTCAAATCCCCAACGTGGTTGGCCTGATGCTTTGATTTTATGATCACATCGTCCACATATACCTCAATCTCTTTGTGTATCATATCATGAAACACGGTGGTCATCGCTTAGGTTGCTCCGGTGTTCTTTAAACCGAATGGCATTACCCGATAGCAATAAGTTCCCCATGGTGTGATGAATGCCGTCTTTTCTGCATCTTCTTCATCCATTAGAATTTGATGATACCCGGCATAACAATCCACGAAAGATCCTATATCATGCTTGGCACAATTGTCGATCAAAATATGGATATTGGGTAATGGGAAATTATCCTTTGGACTTGCTTTGTTGAGATTGCGGTAGTCAACACATACTCTAATTTTGCCGTCTTTCTTTGGTACAGGAACGATATTAGCCAACCAAACAGGATATTGAGTGACTCGAATGACCTTTGCTTCCAATTGTTTGGTGATTTCTTCCTTAATTCTCACACTCATATCAGGCTTGAATTTTCTCAGCCTCTGCTTGACAGGAGGCACCGTTGGATCGGTGGGCAATTTGTGAACCACTAAATCAGTTCTCAGGCCCAGCATGTCGTCATATGACCATGCAAAAACATCTTTGAATTCTATGAGTGTTTTAATTAACTCTTCTCGGATCTTTGGTTCGAGATGGACACTTATTTTAGTTTCCCGGATATTACTCGTGTCCCCTATATTGATGTCCTCGGTATCACTCAAGTTAGGTTTGATTTTTTCCTCAAAGTGAATTAACTCTTTACTAATCTCTTCAAAAACCTCATCTTCATCATATTCTGATTCATAATCACAATATATTTCTTGAATTATTACTTCGGAACCAAATTTATTTTTAAGACTGGGCTGAGGATTCCTCATACATGCCATATCACTAGAGCCAGCGTAAAAAGAACTGTACAGAAAAAGAAGAAAAAGAAAAGAAAACTGTCAGGAATAAAAAGGAAACTGCTTTTTATTGGATGATGAAAGATAACAAGGTTTACACACTTCAAACAAACTGTAAGATAAGCTTTGGGATTACAACCCTGAAGTAACCCAAACAAACTTGAAAGAAAACCGAAATAAACTACCAAGATTCCTTTCGAATGGGGAGAGGAGTGGCTTTCCAATTATTAAGCTTTGTTTCTGGCCCAATGAATTGAACTTCTGCGTTGCTACACCCTTCTCCGCTTTCCAACATATTCACATCATTAAACAATTTCTCGAATCTTTCAATTAATTCTTCCTCAGGATTGACCCGAGATTTAGGAATTGTTGTTATCGGGCGGTTTTTAGCACCGGTCTTGACAAAAGACTTTGACAGACGTGGGACTAGTTTTGGAAGAAACCATGCTTGGTGTTTCAACTTTCTGGCCTTTATCACGTCATTGATAGTGGGTATGAACCCCAAACCGAATGTTCCCCAGTTCTCGGGGAGAGATACTGGTTGTATAATTCCTTGCAAAGATGAGCCCAGACCTTTGCCGGGTATAAAACCATTTTTTAACATTTCATAGGCTACCATGACTGATGCAGAGGATATCTTTGGATTCAGAAGGTATTTTCCCTCTGGAATTTTCTCTACCGACACTGTGTCGGACACTTGGTATACCCATGGTCCTTGGTCATTTTCTGTTCCCTCGACCGGTACAATGGCACTGCTGCGAGCATTTAAACTTTCTTCCCCATGTACAACTATTTCTTGATGATCCCATTCAAACTTGACAGCCTGATGTAGTGTTGACGGGACTGCTTTAGCAACATGGATCCATGGTCGACCCAACAACAAGTTGTAAGAAACAGTTATGTCCAACACTTGAAATTCCATTGTGAATTCAACTGGCCCTATTGTTAGTTCCAACACTATGTCGCCAAATGAATCTCTGCTTCCACCGTCAAACTCCCGTACGCAGATACTATTCTTCTGGATCCTTTCCTCTTTAATTTTTAATTTGCTTAAAGTGGAGAGAGGGCAGATGTTTGCACTTGACCCATTGTCAACCAATACCCGGGTTACTACGGAGTTTTCACATTTCACAGTGAGGTAAAGAGCTCTGTTGTGCTCGGTACCTTCCACAGGCAATTCATCATCAGAAAATGTAATTCTGTTTGTCTCAAAGATTCTGTTGGCTATTCTCCCCAAATGATTTACAGAGATTTTTTCAGGAACATGAGCCTCATTCAGGATTTTCATCAAAGCCAAACGGTGCTCCTCTGAATGGATCAGTAATGACAACAATGAAATTTGAGCGGGCGTGTTCTTCAATTGATCCACAACAGAATAATCATGGAGTTTCATTTTTCTTAAAAACTCTTCCGCCTCTTCTTCCGTCACAGCTCTCTTTATTGGTGTTGGATTATTTTTAGTTTTTCTTAACTCTTCGGGTGTAAAACATCTTCCCGAACGAGTCAAGCCTTGCACCTCACACACTTCTTCCTTGACTTCTTTTCCCTTGTACATTACAGTCACCCGTTCATAGTTCCATGGGATGGCTTTGTTGTTGATGACTGGCAGTTGGGTTACAGGTGTGATAATAACCCGATTTGTACGGGCTCCTTCCACGAATACAATGGGTTTGTTAGCAACCCCTGGTACTATCACTTTCGGCCTTTCTTGTTTTGCGGCAACTTTGCTCGATGATCCCTCCTCGACTATCATAGATGGTTCATCACCATTTCTGTTCTGCTTAGGTACCGGCTCCTTCTCTGTTAACTGCTTATCTGGCTTGGCTTCATGAGACTTGATCATCATGACAGTTTGTGACGGCTTCTTTGTCTCCCCATCAGCTTGTATGATTTCTATCATATTGGCCTCTTGATGGGCTGGCATTGGATTTCTATTGATATTTGGGGCTTCGGGGGTTTGAACCTCGATTTTATTAGTATCAATCAACTCTTGTATTGCATTTTTCAAATGCCAGCATTTCTCCGTATCATGGCCTGGTGCACCGGAGCAATATTCACAGCTAATGGTGTAATCCAGATTCTTTGGCGGAGGATTGGGTAGCTTGGATTGTATTGGTCTTAGCATGTCTAGTTGTCTCAGCCTGTGGAACAGACTAGTGTAAGACTCTCCCAATGGAGTGTAAGTTTTCTTTTTCTGTTCCCTTTCTCCCCTGAATGCTGGCCTAGGCCTGAAAGCTGGTCCGGGATAGGCTCGTGGGTAAGTACTTGGTATGGCAGGAGCATGCCAATTGGTGTGAACAGGTGGCTGATTGTATGCTTGAGCATGGTTAATGGAAAAATGAGGCTCTGAAGGGTGATAGTAGTGTTGGGATGAATCGTGGTGGTAAGCTGATTGGCGAGGTCGTTGTTGATTATAGTAAAGCGGTGAACCTCTGGGTCCCGACCAAATTCCTGAATCAACTACCGCTGCTTCCTCCCTCTTCTTTCTTCCGATTCCTCCTACCCCGCCTTGAATAGCTTGAGTAGTTGCCTTAATTGCTGAATAGCTCATAATTTTATTTGTTTTGAGGCCTTCTTCCACCATACCTCCCATCTTCACCACTTCGTTGAATGATTTCCCAACAGCTGAAACCAAATGGGCATAGTAAGTCGGTTCCAAGGCTTGGAGGAAGTAGTCTACCATTTCACTCTCCTTCATAGGAGGATCCACTCTTGCTGCCTGTTCTCTCCACCGGAAACCATACTCTCTGAAACTTTCATTGTGTTTCTTCTCAAAGTTTGTCAAAGATAGTCGATCTGGGATGATTTCCAGATTGTATTGGAAATGGTATACGAATGCCTGTGCCAGGTCATCCCAGGTGTACCATCTCCCATGGTCCTGGCGTGTATACCACTCCAAAGCTGATCTGCTTAAACTTTGACTGAAGTAAGCCATCAATAATTCGTCCTTTCCCCCGGCTCCTTGCATCTTGCTGCAGAAACCTCTTAAGTGGGCTACTGGGTCGCCGTGCCCATTGTATAGGTCAAATTTAGGCATCTTGAAGCCAACTGGTAATTGTACATTGGGGAATAAGCACAAATCTTTGTATGCTACACTGACTTGCCCACCTAATCCTCGCATGTCTCTGAACGATTGTTCTAGACTCTTGACCTTCCTGAACATCTCTTCTTGTTCAGCATTTTTGGCTGGCTTGTCAATTTCGGTTGGGAGATCAAAACGAGGAGCAGTTGAATGGATTTCGGAGGCTTTGAGGGTGGGCTCCGGGGGTAATATTGGTTGTCCTGGGCCTGGAATGTAGGCTCACTAGGAGATTTGTGGAATGTAGCCGGGGGAGGTGCTACGAAAACAGGAGTCATAGGTGGAGGAAAATATGGAACTGGTTTCGGAGGTGGAGACTGCGGTGTCTGAGAGGTGGTGCCTCGGTAGTGCTGGTAAATGGGGAAATTTGGGGATAATTCAGTGGTAATATTATCCTGAGTTTGGGTCATTGATGGAGCAGGGTTATTTGGGTAAGATGGGGGTAACTGTCCTGTAGACCAGGCTTGGTACATCTCAGCCATTTGCTGCTTGAGTTTAAACATCTCTTCTTTGATTTTCCCGACATCCATCTCCTCTAGCTCCATACATGTGTCAACATCTGGGATAGACATACTTTCGGGTATTAGTCCTTTTGATCTTGTGTGATAATGATAATATGCCAGTATACTCTTTAGAGAAACTAACTGCTTGAATTCTGGAAATGAACAAACTTGTTAGTTTTGAGAGTTTAACACATATATAATCGCACGTTGAGATGCAATGCTCCTAGACAAATAATCCCTTTCTATTACGCATTTTGCACGGCCGCTTGTGTCATCCCAACTTTCTTGAAATGTTTATTGTTACTCACTTTTAATTTTATTTATTATATATATCTTTTATTGTGGTGGTCGAATCTTATAGAGATTGCCTACGTATCATGCCCCCGCATGAATCAGACCTTGCGTAGTTCGGACATGAGGCAAACACTTTTATTCATTATACAAAGATGAAATTACATTTGAAAACTTTAAGAAAATGATTGGAAATACACACACTTAAATAAAGATACAATTCTTAACATCTCACAACATGCCCCACTTTCCACTTTTGTTGTTAATTATTGGATTATCTGCTCAATGTGGGGCTTGACCTGGATGACCTCCCAGCGTACGATACATCCTTTCCAACTCCATTGCTAGATGACGGGCAAAAATGGGTGCATGCTCTGTGAACCTTTCATAATCCATTCCTTGGCAGTTTACGTAACTTTGAGATGTGTAGACCGCCAGGTCGTGGATTTGTGCCCTGAAATCTTGGAGACGTTGGTCTTGGTCCTGCAATTGCTGCTGGCGAGTGGTGGCTATATCTCTGACACGGTTTTCACGATCTAGAGCTGACTCTAATAGAGCTCGGAGTCTGGCTTGCTCTATCTTGCATGCGCTCTTTCCCTGTCGATGTCTGCTTGTTGATGTTCTCTGTTGCATCTTCTTGCCTCTTCTAGTTGTGCACGAAGCTGATCTTCTGATCGTATCCAATGGTCTTTTTCCTTCTTGAATTGTGCCTTGTCTTCTTCGGATTGCCTTACTTGGCGTTCCTTATTAGATCTGGCCTATTCATTTAATTGTTGGATCCATTCTTTTGCTTTGCTCAACGCCCTTTCGTTTTCCGCAAGAATGGAATTATAATCTTGCATTCTTTCAAAAAGATTGGCGATGGTTTTTTTATCCTTCCAGCTCCTCTTTGGTGTCTCAGAAACTCTTTTCATTTTTTGGAATCGAGCATGAAGATTTTCATTCTCACAAGCTAGACTCTTCTTCTCGCCTTCGGCTTCTTGTGCTTGCAAATCTTTCTCCAAACTGAGGCTTCTCAAATTTTCTTTTAGGGCATGGATAGTTGCTTTGTACCCTTTTTCCTTTTTCCCCAGATCAACCGCTCTTGGATTTTATCATTGAAGTTTTGAACATGAGGTCTTTTTGTTGGCCTTCTTAGCTCAGGCTCTGGTACATCATCCACGCGAGATCGTTTTTCAAACCACCTTGCATATCCAGCATTTATCTCACCCTTTGTAGTGTCTGGGACCTGAGTATCACTTTTCAAGTATCGACATCCATTCCACATCTGCTGAAGTAGAGCCTCGGGAATAGTGGCTTCTGGGTGTAATTCGATTACTTGCATACTCAAATCTTCATCATCAGGAACTATTTGATATCTCCCTAGTTGTCTTAGGACTCTTAGTGGCGCATACGGCTGGATGCTTCTCAATCCCAATAGTAGCAGATAACTATTTGAGGTTGACATGTGTATTACTTCCCTCATCGGGAGCCATCCCAAAGTCCATTCAATTTGATTTGCCGTTAAAGCTTTTAGATGAGATACCCATGCTTCCATCCCTTCTGGAGCCTGATAATTTTTTATTCTTTCCTCATAACTCTCGATGCAATTATCATTGTTTGGCCCATACTGTATGATCTTGGGCTGTTGTTGGAGATGTTCAATCACCCACATTTGCAACAAAATTTTGCATCCTTCGAAGACTTTTGCTCCTGATTTACATAAAGTCAAAGCCCGATAAATGTCTGATAGAATGATGGGGATAAGGGTGTGATTTTCTTTGGTGGTGAGGATTTGCACAACTTTCGCGGTGCGAATATCAATTGTTCGCTCTTTGTTTGGGAAGACCATGACTCCTAGAAAAGCCACCATGAAGGCAAAGGGACGGTGAATCTGCCAAGTGTCTTTGTTTTGCTTGTTAGTAAGGCCTTTCTCATGAATTTCGAACCCATCTGACTTTCCGAACCTTGAATACAAAAAGTTGAAGGAACAGCATCCATTGATGACATTGTTTTTCCTGATTTGACTGCTGATGTTCAGAAGACCGAAGAATCGATGTACCGAAGGAGCTTTTGTGAATATCAGGCTTTGATTTCTTAGACTTTCGTCAAAACCAGCATAGCCAGCTATCTCCTCTAATGTAGGAGTAAGCTCGAAGTCAGAGAAACGAAAGACATTGTGAACAGGGTCCCAAAAAGTTACTAACGCCGCAATCAGATCATCACGGGGTTTAACTTTCATAATGTCCGTGAGATTTCCCAAATGCTTGACGACCCATTTTTGACCATTTTCGCCTAAATCATACCACCACATTTGAAGCTGAAATAGAAATTCTTCTGTATTCGTGGATGGGGGGTTTTGTGTGGTGCTCATTTTGTATTTGAAATTTAATTTAATAAAGTCAAGACTCATTTTGAAAATATACACTAAAAAAATCATTTTATTTATTAAATATCTTTATTTCAAGATTTAAAACTATTTTTGTTTTTTTGAAATTTTTTAAAAACAACCCATTTTATTCCTCTCTTCTCACCATGATTTCATTTAAGCTGGTCAACAAGCATGTTCGAGGCAAATGAATGCACAAGTAGCAAGTAGGATGCATCATGATGGTCTTTTTGTTTCGGGTTCACCTGTCCTA
Organism: Nicotiana tabacum; assembly: GCF_000715075.1. Classification (NCBI taxonomy): domain Eukaryota; kingdom Viridiplantae; phylum Streptophyta; class Magnoliopsida; order Solanales; family Solanaceae; genus Nicotiana; species Nicotiana tabacum. The sequence goes on along the minus strand of NC_134090.1, from coordinate 29,892,194 downwards.
GATAGACCCAACCCCTGTGTTGAGTCTCCAAGGCCAAATGCATATGATGCAAATATTCGTTCCTACTAGGGATCCGGTACATGGCTGAGTTATTCTAAGTGAAAAACCTGAGGTTGATTGTTCTAAACCTGGCTTACCCAAACGGACAGTTTGAGCCGAAGCGGGGGCAACGTACCGGGAGAACGAAAGTCTATCCGGCCTAGTTACTTGTCCCAACTTCGTCTTATTTGGTATGACCTTTAACAGAAAGGTGGGCCACGCGCACGTGTGCACCATAAATTTAGAAGACTCAGAAAGAAAGGGGTTTCGTAGCAGTTGTATATATTCACAATTCAAATAATATTAAAGTGGTAAAAAAAAACATTTAGCATGTTAATCATATAAACAGTTGAAAATCATATAGTAAATAAAGCCAATTATCGCAGTTATTTTAAGCTCGAATTCTTTAAACCCTGAACCAGTGGTTCTGGGTTACAGTACTGAAATAGTCCCCAGCAGAGTCGCCAGAACTGTCGCACCTCCTTTTTATCGCGCCCGCGGGGCGCGTGGGGAGTTTTCTCCAATTTAAGGACTGTCGAAACGGGATTTGTTTGTTTGTTTTAGAGTCGCCACTTGGGAATTTTAAGGCGTCCCAAGTCACCAATTTTAATCCCTGAATCGAGGAGAATATGACTCTGTTTATTATTCTGCGAACCAGAAATCCTGAGTAAGGAATTCTGTTAATCCGGAAGAAGGTGTTAGGCATTTCCGAATTCCGTGGTTCTAGCACGGTCGCTCAACTGTTTTTATTATTGGCTTAATTATCTTGACTTTTACTAAATGCGTCCTTATTGCATGATTTTTACCACCGCTTTTATTTGTACTGCTTGTGATTAAGGGCCCTTCTTTGAATCGAATCACGCGTACGTATATTCGTGTTATAAATTTAAAAATGCGGAATTGTGTCATGCGCACGTGTACACGATGATCTTGATAATATATTTATTAAAAAAAATTATTTTTCGAAATTGTGTCGAATCAAGAATATTCGTCTTTCTTAAATAGTGAACCGCACATCTCGGGTTTTATGAAATTAATTTAACATCCTTGGAAAAATCCTTTTCTTAAATATTCGCTCGAAATTGTGCGTACGCATAATCCGAATTTGCTTTTAAAAATATAGTCAGGGTACGCGAACGCATCCCTAATTGCGCAGAATGTTTGTAATAATATTATGGATTTTCCACAAAAACTGTTTATTATATCTACACATTTTTATATGAAATTCCTGAAAAATTCACATTTTAGGGAATGCCTTTAAATTCTTTTAAAAGAATTCACAATTTATTAAATATTGCCCGTCGACTATAATTTCCGAGTATAAATTATATTCATCCACACTATTCAAATTCGAAGAAAAAAATAAAATATGATTTTTAGCAAATACAACATATATATATGCCAAAGAATGAATTGTATATGAAACTAACAAAAATGATTTATGAAAGGAAGAAGTATTTTTTTTTTTAACAATTTTTCATTATTTATTTAGTGCAAATTCTATTTCTAATTGCCATTGATATAAAGTGTTGCAATTTGTGCTTATACATATCATCTCATTCTCACATGCTTGTTTTTAATCCAAAATTATAATTGCTTAGTTTATTTATAACGATAAATAATCAAATTGATGAGAAAGGAGTTATTATTCGAATTGATTCAATTCGAATTGTATTACATACAACATAGTTGTGCGCCTAAACATTCATAATATTCTTAACATCATGACGAGCTATACCAACTCACCTTACTCATATGATTATAAATATACCTGTCATCATGCCATATAATAACTTATATCAATCTAAACAAAATCATATTTTTTACAAGATATACTACTAATGTAACTTCTTAATACTTCCATTCTACTTTACATTTAGCTAAAGGTATTATGGGATGTAATCAATGGCCCATTTTTATGCCATACTCCCTGTTTTGACAACTCACATATAACTATACTAATAATACTATTACAGCACTTATATGAGTTTTAAAAAAAAGAATGATCAACTACTAATTCATGTCAAACATACTACTATATTAACCAAAACACAAAACAGGACTGAACTTTTAAAATAATGAATTTAGACAAAATAAAAATAGAATTGCAATTCAAGCTTCATTGATTTGTCATGCTGAATCTCTTTCCAACATAGAATTTAAAAGATAAGTACCGGGAAATGAAGGTAGAAGAAGTAGATTTCAGCAGTAGCAACAGTAATCAAATCAGCATAATAGCAGTATACAGCAAGTCTGACCAAGACCCGTTAACCCAGATGAACAGTGACAGAAACTTGAGGAAAAATTTCAGATTCAAACTGAACAATATCCACAAACAAACAACGGATAGATTCTAGAACAACATTTTTCAGATTTTAGTTTCTTTCCTATTTCAAATTCAGCTTCCTGATTTTCTGTTTCTGCATTTGTATCTGTGTCAGATTGTGTGCGTGTGTGAGTGTTCTATTTTCTGTTTCTTTTGCTATTTTTCTTTCTTCTTCTCAGATTCCTGTTTCTCTCAAATGTATATGTATTTCTGTGTGTATTTTCTATGCTTTAGAAATCAGCCTCTCTTAAAATTCTCTGAAAAATGACCTCTAAAATCTCTGTCTGAAAACTGATTTCTCTCTCTCAAATTCCTTCTTAAAAATCTGCTCAAAATCTCACTTTTCCCTCTTCTGGTCTCTCTTTTCTTTCTGTCTGAAAGCTCTCTCTTTTTTTTTTGTTGATCCAGCTCCCTGTATTTATACAGGGCTGCCCCTTTCTTTTTAAGTGCTTCTTGGACCCCTTTCTTCTTTTAAAATCAAAAAGTTCCATTAAAAACTGCTTTTGAATAATTTAAATGATCCTATCCTGATTTTAAGCAGCCCCATTACCCTTTGTTTCCCATTATCACTTTAAATAATAGCCAATAACTTTCCACTTTCAGCCCATTATGCTATCATATTACCCTCATTATTCTGTCCCATAAATACCCTCAGAAATCCTACTGTGATTACTATTATTACTGCTATCAAACTTAAAATATAACAATACAGATTTTTAAAATCTATTCAAACCTGATTATTAATCTGATTTAAGACAGCTACAACCAATCCTAGAGTTTTGGACTGAATCCTAACTAAGAATGTAACCTTCTAACACAATTACATCTAATCAACATTTGTAAAATCACACTGAATTCAAAACTAACATCATAACAACATATCACTGAAATTATTATAACAATTCAGACTGGACTTCAACATTGAACCAAGATCAAACACACACAGGAGCATTGTCAATATACTGACAATGCCCTGTTCAGAAAACAATATATACACAACATTCATTTGAATTTACTGATTTGCAAACAAACATGATTTAATTGACGAGTATTAATCAGTTGACTATTTACATCATTTGTCCATAATCAGTCTAAAACAAAAGAAACAGATTGTTTCAATCAGCATTTTCAGAGACAAGATTTATAACACAACTGATCGACGAACTTAATCGAGTCGATCACACACATTGTAATTAATCACAACCAACAGAAACAATTCATTTATTTGACTAATCATACGGGCATGAGACAAAGATGACAGAATTAATCAAATAAAAACATGAAAAATTAACAGGTTATTAAACAAACAATTATTCATGTAAGAAACAAAAAAGAAATAAGGAAAGTACCTCTAAATCTATAACTTCAACCGGACTCGAACTCAACTTGGATTTGGACTTTGTTTGAAATCAAACAGACCTTAGTCGAAGTATTTTCCACTGAAAATACTTCGACTAAGGTCGATTAAACCTCAATCTTTATTTAATTCAGGCAGAATCCAAAAGTCTGGTATTTCTAGGGTTCTTGAAGGTTCGATTTGGGACTTAACAATTTCTGGTCAGATTCGAGGGGGGCCAAATACGACACAAGGGTGAGGGTAACCTAGGGGTCATTTGGTGTCAGTTTAGAACAGATCTGAGTTTGTTCTTGTTTGGCTCGAATCTTCAAAAGAAGATTCGAGAAGCTCTGAAATGATTCGAGCCAAACAAACACCAGATCCATAACGAGGCATGCTAGGGGGTACTATGGTGTTAACTAGGGGTTGTTTGGTTTAGATATAAGCTCGGCTCGAATCTTCAAATGAAGATTCGAGAACCTTTAGAAAGATTCGAGCCAAGTGGCTAGCATATCTGGATAGAGGATGTTCAGGGGGTTCTGGGGTGTTATTTTGGTGACCGGCGGCGTTGTTGCCGCCGGGTTTCAGGCGATGGGATCCTAGGGCGCTAGGGTTAGGGGTGGGTTTCGGAAGATGATAATGAACAGTGGAGAGGGGGGTGTTAAGTTAGGGGGCCGGGGTAGGGGTTTGGGCTTATATAGGGACGGGGTGGGTTGATGCTGACCGTTAGATCTAGTAGGATGAAAGGTCAGGATTTATCCACTTAACCAAACGATGTCGTTTGGTTTAAGCTGGGGGACGGGTTGAACCGGGTATCGGATCGGGTAATGATTGCGGGTTAGGTTCGTGGGATCTCAGCCGTTGGTTGGCTTTGATCCAACGGTCACTGATAAGCTATGACCAAACGCTGTCGTTTTGACTCGTTTGAATAAGACCGGATCTGGGCTGCCTGGATTGGGCTGAGGGGGGGTATCTTGATTTGGGCCTGGATTTTAATCCAGGTCCGAGTTTCATTTATATATATTTTTTATTTTTCATTTTCTAATTCAAATTCCTAATTTTAATTATAAAATAATTTTAACCTCATAAAAAATATTAATTACTTTATAACAATTATTTAACACATAGACAAAACATTAATCACACAGTGAAATATTAAAATTAGAACAGACACATATTTTTTTGTGATTTTATTTTTTTGAATCAATTATTAAATGCATAATTAAATCCTAGATATGCATGCAACATATATTTTTATTTTTATTTTCATTTTGTTATGGCAAAGTAAACATTTACGGATATAAGACAAATATTTAACAAACATCACGCAAAAATTCAAAAATTGCACAGTAAAAGAAATTTATTTTATTTTTGATTTATTTTGGAGTAGTTTTTCGTGAGGCAAAAATCACGTGCTCACAGCTGCCCCTCTTTGTGCGGAAACTCGAAGAGTTTTCGTGCAAAGATAAAGTGAGCGGATACGAGAGAAGGAATATGGTATGTGTATAGGTCCAAATTTGGTAACCATGGTAACGGATAAGTAAGACAAAGGACGGGGTCAACCACAATATAACGACTGAAGGTCGTCCTCATAAAGGCTGATGCCAGAAGCGGGCAACCGAGATAAAAGAGTAATAACAGCATAGGTTTAGAGATGGACATAAAGAATATTCCTTTGGATATTCTTTATGCTGTACTTTTTAGGGTTTTTGGGAAATATCCCTTATAAATAGGAAAATATAGGGAACAAAAGGGGATCTGCTTTTTTAACTAGAAAATATTGTAAAAGGTTGACAGAAGAATATACGAAGAAGTTGTCTTATTCATTGATTTATTCAAGCATATATTGTTCAATCTTTATCTATAAATCTCAAGATTCCATACCCACTTTGACTTCTGACTTTTCTGCGTCGCCATCAGAGAAAAGGATCATCCCAATAGTATGATAATTGGGTGGTAAATCCTTTCCTAGTACATTCCTTGTCTTTATTTACAGCCATTACACATTTGTGCTATCATATTTATTGTTAGTCTAACACATTAAATTTGCTATTTAATGCTCTTAAGCTTTACTCGTTAAACAAGTGCTTTATTTACTCGGTCTAGAATTTATTAGGTCCAACTAAGATTCACCCTTTAACTCATCACTTATTGGTTTAGTAATTAGTTACTCAAACAGTATGTAGATCAGAGTTCAGCTATATGAGACGGCCCGGTTTCGGAGATCACCGGAATGGGAGAAGGAACGGGCTCCTTGTGGAAATCGCTTCTGGACAAGGGATTTCTAGGAAGTATCTCTTCTTCGGTAGGAAAACTCTTACCCTCTTCAACCGTGAGATTGTGACGACCCGACCAGTCGTCTCATGAGTTACCACTCCGTTTCTCCCATTTATGCTTCGTATTACTTTGTCTATCGGTTTTATATACGATCGGGTTGGTTGGCTCAGGTTCGGAAAGGATTTGGTAAGGTTTGAGACACTTAGTCTCTTTTGAGGAAGCTTAAGTTAGAAAAGTCATCCGGATGTTGACTTATGTGTTAGAGGGCTCGGATGTGAGTTCCGATGGTTTGGATAGCTTCGGGAGATGATTTGGGACTTAGGAGCGTGATCGGAATGTTTTGGAAGTCTGTAGTAGATTTAGGCTTGAATTGGCGAAATTGGACTTTTGGCATTTTTGGTTGATAGGTGAGATTTTTATATAGGGGTCGGAATGGAATTCCGAGAGTTGTAGTAGTTCTGTTGTGTTATTTGGGATGTGTGTGCAAAATTTCAGGTCATTCGTACGTGGTTTGGTTGGGTTTTTGATCAAAAGCGTAATTTAAAATATTTTGGAATTCTTAGGCTTGAATCCGATGCGAATTTGGTGTTTTAATGTTGTTTTGAGCATTCTGAAGATTGGAACAAGTTTGAATGAGGTTATGGGATATGTTGGCATGTTTGGTTGAGGTTCCGGGGGCCTCGAGTGAGTTTCGGGTGGTTAATCGGACCATTCCATGATGTTTGGAATTACATAAATTGCTGATCAGTGTTGCAGAGGAAATGGCCTACGCGTTCGCGAGTTGGCCCTCGCGTTCGTGAAGGGACAGTTGGTGAAGGCTGGGATATAAACCTTCACGTTCGTGAGGAAGGCTCCACATTTGCGAAGGGCTGAGTGTTTGTGCATCGCGTCGCGGGGTGGTGTCGCGTTCGCATAGAGGAAAGTGGGTAGTTGAGCTTCAGGGGATTTTATTCATCGCGTTCGCGAGAGAGGTAACGCGATCGCGGAGGGTTAGTTTGAGGAAGCATCGCGTTCGCGATGGGCAGGTCGCAATCGCGAAGAGGAAATTCTGGTCAAAGTTATTTTGTGCTTCGCGAACGCGAGGCTTTGACCGCGTTCGCGAAGAAGGATCTCAGACCTGGGCAAAATGTTTAAATAGTCATCTTGTCCGTGATTTTGGGGTTTATTTTCACCATTATTGAGCGTTTTTGGAGCTTTTTGAAGATGATTGAAGAAGGATTCAAGGGGAATCACTTGGAGGTAAGATTCATGGACTTAAAACTCGATTTTAATGTGAAATCTACCTAATTAATCATAGAAATTAAGCCTAAAATTGAAGAACTAGGGCTTGAAATTGGAGACCTAAAAATTGGGATTTGAGGGGTCATTTGCGGTTGGATTTTGATGCTTTTTGTATGAATGAACTCGGGAAGTGATAAAGAATTCGTTGATGTGAATTTTATCGGAATCCGAGACGTGGGCCCAGGGGTCGGGTTTTGGTAATTTCGGGATTTATGTTGTAAATTGAATATTTTTGCTTGGGCATCGTTCCCTTAGCATATTTTAACGTCGTGGTTCTGATTTTGGTTAGATTCGACGCGAATGGAGGTCTATTCGAGGGGCAAAGGCGTTGCAGGCTAGAGTTTGGACTGGATTGAGGTAAGTAATGATTGTAAATGACGTCCTGAGGGTATGAAACCTCGGATTGCACATCGTTGTGCTATATTGAGGTAACACACATGCTTGATGACGAGCGTGGGGTCGTGCACTGTTGGAGATTGGGATTTAGTCCGTCCCGAATGACTATTTTACCGCGTATTTGACTGAAATTTATTTGCTATCATCATATTTTGGGCTGAATGCCATATTTGGGCCTCGTGCCAACTATTTGAACCTTTAGGGGATTTTTATTGATATTCCCTCACTGTTTTGACTTTATACTTGAACTCAGTCATGCTATATTCCACTGTTTTCATAACTCAGCCATGTTTACTCTATTTTAACATTTAAATGATCTTTTAAATTTTATTTTGAGCTGAAAATCATGTTTTGCTATTGCCCGAGTGGCTTGTGAGAATTTTGACTGAGTAAGGCCGAGGACCTATATTGTGAGGAAACGTTGATTATGATTATGAGGTCGAGGGCCTGAGATATGTACGCCACGAGGAGGCTTGTTGATATGAGGCCGAGAGACTAGTGATGATGCCACGAGATGGCTTGATATTGCGCTTGGGCCGTAAGGGGATCCTCCAGGAGTCTGCACACCCCAAGTGAGCACGGGTGCCCATTGTGATGTGAGTTATAGCCCGAGGGGCTGGTATTGTTCTAAGATATTGCCCGAGGGGAGAATTTGTTGATATTGAGCTAGAGGGGCGAACCTTTATGTGTTTATCTTTCTTATTGTCTATCATTTACCTGTTTAATTGTTGAAAAAGCATTTCATGAAGTTTAAACTGAACTTAAATGATTTTACATATCTTTACTGATTTACTGTTTCTACTGGTTTTACTGTTTCATTATAGCCTGTAATGTGCCTTACGTGTTTTGATATCTCTCAGTCGTTTATTTATGATTATTACTCACTGAGTTGGAGTACTCACTTTACTCCCTGCCCCCATGTGCAGATTCAGGCGTTTCTGATCCTGCTAGTGAGAGTTGAGAGCTCCCGACAGACTTCGGAGTCCACAAGGTAGCTGTTTGGCGTCCGCAGTCCCATGTTTCTCCCCCGTTATCTTATTTATATCTCTTTATCGGTTATTCTACAATAGTTTAGTAGGCATTTCAGATTTGTAGCGTATTGATAGATGCTCATGACTAGCGACACCCCGGTATCGGGCTGTGTTGGGTTACTTTCCGCAAACTGTATTGTTAACTACTTACTTTTGGATTATTTTTTATGTATTAGACTTAATTCTTGTTGTTTAATTGCTTAAAACTGAATTGAGAACGTGTCGATTGGCCTTGTCTTCACGAGAGACGCCATCATGACCGGGTCCAAGTTTAGGGTCGTGACAGAGATCCTCACCACCGGAAGGAGGAGCCGCCGACAATGGAGTGGTGTCGGAAACTTCGTCATGTATGCGAAGGGTTTATGCATGACATCTCAACGATGAGAAGTGTGTTACTAAACCTAAAGAAAGAGGTGATGACTAAATAAGAAGGAGAGAAATGGAATCGCAAAAACAAAGCTGATAACAAGAACTGGTAAAGAGGATCGAAGAAAGATAATGTTCATGCAAGGAGGAGAATGGCGGAAACTTCTGAAAAAATGAAACCCTCATCTATTTATAGGGCTGGATGGTGTGAGAATCGAAGTGAAGGATTGTCAATGGCACCAAAACCAAAACGACAAGCACCCGGATGCTGTCTCGGGAAGATGCGTAATGATGATGCATGTGGCAGTGACGTCACATCATGGTAACCATACCAATCATGACTCCGCTGGTTGTGTCGTTCTCTCGATCTTGGTCGACCCGACATGATTTAATAGCCAACTTCTCCCGCGACAAAAATGAATAATGTCCACTTATCGAGGACGTGCAGAGCTACGACCTCAACAAGCGGAGGGACTAACTGTATAGGTCCAAATTTGGTAACCACGGTAACGGATAAGCAAGACAAAGGATGGAGTCGACCATGATATAACGACCGAACGTCGTCCGTATAAAGGTTGATGCCAGAAGCGGCCAGCCGAGATAAGAGAGTAACAGCAGCATAGGTTCAGAGATGGATATAACGAATATTCCTTTGGATATTCTTTGTGTTGTACTTTTTAGAATTTTTGGAAAATATCCCTTATAAATAGGAAAAGATAGGGAACAAAAGGGGATCTGCTCTTTTGACCAGAAAATATTGTAAAAGGTTGACAGAAGAATATACAAAGAAGTTATCTTATTCATTGATTTATTCAAGCATATGTTGTTCAATCTTTATCCATAAATCTCAAGATTCCATACCCACCTTGACTTCTGACTTTTCTGCGTCGCCATCAGAGAAAAGGATCATCCCAATCGTATAATAATTCTGTAGTAAATTGTTTCCTAGTACATTCCTTGTCGTTATTTACAGTCGTTACACATTTGTGCTATCATATTTATTGTCAATCCAAACACATTAAATTCGCTATTTAATGCTCTTAAGCTCTACTCGTTAAACAAGTACTCTATTTACTCGGTCTAGAATTTATTAGGTTCAACTAAGATTCACTCTTTAACTCATCACTGATTGGTTTAGTAATTATTTACTCAAACAAATATAAAGTTTGGACTAAATTTATTAGGTTAGGCCGAACCCGTACTTTGATCTCTCTAGCTGTGCCACTGCCTTGATGTATTGGATTTTTTTTGTTTTCATACTCCGTCATATTTTAATACTCCTTCCATTTCAATTTATGTGAACATATTTGACTGGGCATAGAGCTTAAGAAAAAAGAGAGACTTTTGAAATGATGTACATATATTTTGGGTAGTTATAAATCATTATATAAAACTAAATCATTTTCAAATATAAAAAATAATTATTCTTTTTAGTACGAACTAAAACAGAAATAGATTCGCATAACTTGTAATAGGGGAGTATAAATTAAGATATCATCCAGAAGAGGTGTTCCCACTATAATTCAAATATCTTGTCAAATTTTCCGGCATATTTGCGAATATTTACAGACGCTATTTTGTATAAAAACGGCACCACCATGCTCTAGAGCAGAAAACCTGGAAAAACCTCATCATTTCGAAACTTTAAGTTTCTTTTTCATTTCAATGGCTTCGTTTTTTACTCTAACAGTCCTCTCCATACTTCTCTTCTTTTCAATCTCCTCCGTCAGTGCTCGTCACCACCAGCGGAATTCGCCGGAGTCATCTACGACGCCGTCAATTGCGGCTGAGATCCAAGGAGCTTGCAAGGCCTCGCGGGACCCACCGACTTGCGAGTCCGTGTTAACGGTCTCCGGCAACTTGCCGTCTGAGCTGGCAACACCGTTAATCATTCAATCCGCCGTTAAAGTCGTTTCACAAAACAACGCCGAGGCGATAGACATGGTGAATGCAATCATGGACGCGTCCGCAGGGAATCAGAACCTTACGGACTTGGTGAGGATCGGTATTGAGGTTCTAGGATACGCAGATAATAGGATCGAGCTAACGGCTCAGGTGTTGACACGTGGCAAGATAAAGGACGCACGTGCATGGATGAGCGCCGTGATGATTTACCAGTACGACTGCTGGTCCGTTGCAAAACGCGTTAACGAAACCATCCAGGTGGACAAAACCATCTCGTTTTTGAACTCGTTGATCGGGTACAGCAGCAACGCATTGGGTATGCTGGTGAACTACGACATTTACGGGGACGATACCGGGTCATGGGCCCCGCCCAAAACAGAACGAGACGGGTTTTGGGAAGGTTTGGATTTAGACGGGTCGGGTCATGATGTAAAGGGTGGGGTGCCTTCTGGGTTGAAACCGGATGTTACAGTGTGTAAGGAAGGAGGCTGTGACTATAAGACAGTGCAGGAAGCGGTGAATGTTGCACCGGATAATGGGCTGACCCGGAAGTTTGTGATATGGATCAAAGCCGGGTTGTATGATGAGATTGTTCGGGTCCCGTTTGAGAAGAAGAATGTGGTATTTTTGGGTGATGGAATGGGCAAAACTGTCATTACAGGTTCCTTGAATGTTGGTATTAATGGCATCAACACTTATGAGACTGCAACTGTCGGTAAGTGATTTATTGGATCAGTTTTAATAATTACAAATCTTTATGTTTCAATAACAAAATTCTTTTTCTCTATTTTGGACTATACAAAATTTGATTTTTTAAAAATATCTTTGGAAACAAGCCAAGTAACGGTTGGACAGAATTGCTCCTATAGTAGCTAGACTTCTTTTTTGTGTGTGTTATTTTGTAAAATAAGCGTAAATTTCTGCATAAACAGAGATATACTTTAAAAAAAACGATGACTCTGGCTGCTTGGCCACTGAATGAATGCATCTCCAAGCGCCGATGATGTTCACGAGTTGTTTAGGGCTAAATTTTCTTTCGCGGTTAGTTTTCTTACTTCTCCATTGGCATTAATTTTAGGGAGAATGACACAGTTATTCACAAAAATAAAATTATTTACCCTTACCTATCCATTTATTTTTTCTACCCATAAACTAATTACATTTTTACCCATAATAATTTTTGTGAGGAATTTTTTCTTTATTCTCCAATTCTTTTTTATTTCTATGCTTCTTTTTTTTTTTCTTTTTTCCTTTTCTAATTTCATTTAACTTGTTTTTTATATTCTTTTCCTCTTCATAATCTAATTTCATTTACTTTTTTTACTATTTTTTATTATTTTTTTATACTATTACTAAAGAAAAATCAAATTGTGTACCAATTAAATGTAGCTAATACAACCAAAAAATATTAACTAACATATGATACCAGTATAGTATATAGCTATACCAACAGGGTATACAATTGTACGCAAAGAGTTAAAAAAAATTAATTCAATTATTAAACTGAAATAATATCAGCTGTCAATAAAAATTTCAAAAAATTCTAAAAAGATCTAATTGTAAGAGTATACCGTTACATTATATAGCATTCTATAATTTTTTTTTTTTTTTTTGCATTTTCAATTTGCCCTCACGCTGGGTAAAAGCTTAAAGCAAATTAAAAAGAAAAATGCAAGTGAATTTACGGGTAATAAGTATACTATTATAGTATATTGTATACTATTACAGCATACTATTATGGTATATTGCATATTATTATAGTATACTATAACAATAAATTGTATACTATAATAGTATACTGTTGCAGTATAAATATACTTCTATAGTATATTGTATACTATAACGGTATACTGTTAGATAACTGTGTTTTTCTTCGATTATTACAATATAACCGTTGCGGTATATTGTAAACTATAATAGTATACTGTTGCAGTATAGCTATATATTCCTACAACATATTGTATGTCGTAGCGGTATACTATTGGGTAGCTGTATTCTTCTTCTATTTTCAGCTGAAAATTTCGATCTCAATCACCTCAAATCAACTCCAAATGCTATCAAATCTCAGTATGAACTTCCAAAAGGTACTATAAGCAATATTTAACAGCACCCACTTTGAATCAAACAAGAAATCTTCAAAAATAAAATTGAGCTTCAAGCCCAACAATGGTGGATATTCAAATACACAAAAAAAATTAGATCTGGGAAACTTACTCGAAGATACTATAAGCAATATTTTATAGCACCCACATCGAATCAAATAATAAATTTTCAAAATAAAATTTCAAATTCTGGAGCTTCAAGCTCAACAATGGTGGGTCTTCATACACACATAAAAATCATAAAAAGAGGAGGTAGAGCAATAGCTTGGGTTGACCCTCTTAATGAAGATCGATCTGGCAGAGGAGAAGTAGATCCATTTAAATCCACTACCAAGTAAGCTTGCAAAAATGAAGTCAAATGTTTTAACATTCTGTAGTTCAAATGCGAAGGCAAATAGCTGTGGGCCGGATAAATAGTCTTGGTTGCATAAGTAGGAAAAGTAAATAGTTTAGATTTGGGTATTTAAGGGTAAATAGTTTGAGCTTAATGATTATAAAGTGAGATTTTTTCTTAATTTTACATGGTTAGCGTGAAAAGAGGAGGTAAAGCCATTGTCCCTATGGGCTTGCTCCAACCAGCAAGGCGATGTAGCCTTTGTGGTACGGGTTCACTTGAACTCATGGGATAACCCATTTTTTTTAGATAACATGAAACATAAATATTTTATGTGAAAATTCACTAAAATTTCATTAAAACTTAGTAGATTAGAACACATCAAAGTTTAAGTCATAAATCTGCCTATGCCCAACAGAGAGCATGATGGTGTAGGACGTGCAAAGTGCAAAATCATTGCATTTGGTGTAACCCTTTATTTTTATTTTTATTTTTTTGAAGCCAACACCCAGGCTATACTGATTTGTGGTGATTTTGGGTGGGGGTTGGTGGAATCCTACCTGTCTATATAATTATCCAAGATAATTACACAGAGGAGGGCATAAACTTTAGCATCCAGTATTACACGGAGAATGAGAGCTATTATTCTTGTATATATTTTGAAAGCACAACAAAATAGAGATTGAAAGAGGGCCTCTCTTCCATGTTAAAATATTGATTAGTACTTAGTGATACCAGTAGTACCTCTAAGAGTTGACAGAAGTGATTAACCATTATCAGATAAAAACTGTCCCTTTTTGGTTCTAATTCTAAAGTGATGAACATAATTTAACCATTGTGATCATTCTTCACTAAAGCTTTGACACTGCTAGAGAGTAGAGAGTGAGATGGCTTGCTTGAAGAACATCTCTTGTCTGGTTGTATTTAAGACTTACTATGTTATTGTTCAAGTTGCATGATATTGGAAGTAGTGAAAACAAATTCTAAAGTGAGAGTAAAATCTGCAGATCGCCATTGCCTGCTGCAGTCAGGGGCGTATCTAGCTTATTAATGACTGGTTCAATTGAACCCATAACTTTTGACGCGGAGTAAAAATTTATATGTAAAAATTCATTAAAATTACAAAAATAGTAGATATGAACCTATAACTTAAAAATATAATAGGTACAATGCTAAAAACTTTAAAAGATAAACTCATAGAGCTTAAATTGAGGATCCGTCTCTGGCTGCAGATATATTATTTGATGAACTGTCGTAGTTTTGAGTAGTTCTAACGTTTGTATTACTCCTAAAACAGGAGTTGCTGGTGATGGATTCATGGCCAGCGGTATCACCTTCCAAAATACAGCAGGTCCAAACGCCAACCAAGCAGTGGCATTTCGATCCGACAGTGATCTTTCAATTATAGAGAACTGTGAATTCATCGGCAATCAGGACACCATATACGCCCATACATTGCGCCAATACTACAAGTGCTGCCGCATCCAAGGCAATGTAGACTTCATTTTTGGGAACTCAGCTGCTTTCTTCCAAGAATGTGACATCCTAATCGCACCTCGGCAATTCCATCCCGAAGAGGGAGAGACGAATCCTGTGACGGCTCATGGCAGGATAGACCCTGCACAGTCAACTGGATTTGTCTTCCAAAATTGTCTGATCAATGGAACAGACAAATACATGGCCTTGTACTACAAGAATCCCGAGGTGCACAAAAATTATCTGGGAAGGCCATGGAAGGAGTATTCGCGGACCGTCTTTATACAATGTACTTTGGAGGTTCTTGTTTCAGCTGATGGGTGGTTGCCTTGGAACGGTGATTTCGCGTTTAGTACACTTTACTATGGAGAATATAGAAATACTGGTGCTGGAGCTAATACAGCAGGACGAGTGCCATGGAGTAGCCAAATCCCAGCTGAGCATGTCAACTCATACTCTGTACAAAATTTCATTCAAGGGGACAAGTGGATTCTACGTCTTCTTGATTAACTTGTAATGCTAAAAGTACATAGTAAGTCGAGCTCAATTCATCGAATGTGATTACACAACATCAACTTCTGTACAACTGCGGTAAAGTAAAAAATCAAATGTAAGATATATCTTGCCAAGAGTTTTAAATTAACTCTGTCATGACATATAGTTCCTGGAGCTCTTGTTTTTGGTAAAAGGAGTTAGGTGTTTGTTACCACATTGTCTGGTGTTTCAATTACTTGTATGTACTACTAGAGATGTGACATATTGTAGAAGTTTACATTTTTCCGAAGTTGTTGAAGTGTTGCAAGTTTTGTGAAACATATAAAACTCTAAAAGACCTAATTCTTCCATGCATCAAAATATGATTATTCCTTTTAAAAATTCACAATGTGGAAGAATATAAACCACTTTAACTATTATGCACCAATGAACTTTTTATGTCCAGAGTCTATTCTCACAGGTTTTTGGCGTGGAAAAAAAAAAGATACTAAAATGGCAGCAATATATGGTTTGCAATTAACTTTACCAAGAAAAAGAGTGTACTCTGACTCAGTATTCATTGATTAAATAAATTTGAAGGCCGTAATAATAGCCAAGGAAACAGTTAAAACTGAATTTATACTTGCGATTTTTACTTTTTAGCGTGCAGTTGAAGCCATCAGTAATAGGCCAATTGGCCAAGATTTGGTCTTAAGAGGTTAAGCTATTCATACCAAAAACATCTCAATTTTCATGATAAACCAAAACTTTGATAAATTAATAAATTTCAACCATTCATTACATCTTTAGGTGGTAATTGAGTTGGATTTAATTTGCTAACATGTTAGTTTTTACCTTTTAGCACTGCATTTGAAACCATCAGTAAAAGGCCAATTGCCAACTTTGTGAAAGTACATGAGGGGTAAATTGTCTATTTAAAAATTTATTATAAGTAGTTGACTAGTTTATCAATTAGTCGACTAGAAATAAGAGCAGAATATTAGTAAATGCAGAAATAAAATGCAGAAAATAAAGACACCAGAATTTTATACTGGTTCACATTCAATGTGAATCTTACTCCACCCCACCTTGGGTTGCAAGGGTGTTCTCTTTCAGTGATCGAAGTTTTTTTAGTTACAGAATGGTTGATGTAGCTTTATGCCAACAACTTAATCGCTATGTCTCTTTTCTCTTCTTAATACAATGCCTCACCAGTGTTTATCTCTTTTTTTTCTCTCACTAATTACACAACAGACCTATAAGAACTACAATGCTTGTTTGGAGTAGAACAAAGGAGTTAAAATGATTCGATCTAAGTATGTCTTCTTCAAGTTCGGAACATATGTATATATACATTCCATGAGGCCTTCTTGACTCTTGAATGACGTGAATCTTGAGAGATTGCAAACTTAAGGGAGTTTGTCCTTGAAAGGAATCATAGATTGATTCTTTCCAAGAATAAAGTCAAGTTTCCGTTGATTTTCCTTGATTTATGGTTTTGACGAGCTTTCCATCTGCTAGGCATATCTTTTTGTTACTTGAGGCATATCTGCTGGATCCCTTGATTTTTTGGCTTCATCTATTTTCAGTGCATCCTTTTGCGATCTTGTTTCCCTTTGATTTGGTACCTTCCTATAATAGCTTCCATCAATCACTGATTCATTCTTCTTTCGGATTCCGCTACTTCTTCCTTTTACATCGCTAATTATTGATTCTTCTCCTTGCGTTGCTTTTAGAGCCCCCGCTAATAGATTATTTCCTTAATCTACTCTTGACTCGTATTGCTTCTTGAATCCCTTAATTGATTCCTTGTGATCCTGCACTAAATGTGATATATTATTTTCCATAATTGAAACTTATAATTAACAATCTTCCCCTTTTTGATAAGGACAAAAATTATATATATAAACAACAATTAACTTCCATGTAGTCGACTCCCCTCAATGGGTGATGCGTACTTTAGTCGACTCCCCCTCAACAGGTGATGCATATAATTTAGTTGACTGTGCATCTGCATAGTTAGTCGACTCCCCCTCAACTAGAACTTTAATATACTTCAGTCGACTCCTACAATATACACTTCTTTCTCCCCCTTTTTGACATCAGCAAAGAGGGGATATACATATATAGTAACTAAAGCAAACAATTAAAGGCAATCACATCCTAGGCAAACATTATAGACATTATAGCAAACATTATAGGCATGCAAAGTTTAGCAAAAATAGAGAAAAGTATCTAGCGACTAGTTATTGAGTCAACAACAGCAAAACATCAAAAAAATTATTTGAAACTTCCACAACTAGCGACATAAGAAGTAAGTAAGAGCGTTGCAAATCGCCTTCTTCAAACGTTCAAAGCTGGCATTGGCTGAAACTGTCACCCCATCAATCCTGTCATGTACTCCCTTCAACGCTTTGACTGCATTTTCTCCAAGTTTGAGAAGTTTAACCCTCATCTTTTAAACATCGGACCCAGTCTCCTTGGAGATCACATGGATGTCACAGAGGATTGAGTTACAGCAAGAAGGTCCTTGATGATGGTCAACTTGTTGTCAATGGCAGTCAGTTTCTCAACAAGATTAGGATCACTTACGCTGTGATGGGAACCAGAGGCTTTGGTCTTGGGATCAGGCTGAGTGTTTTTGACTTCACTTTCCTGCTTCTTCACCCAGGAACCCTTTGCACACACACATAACCCATACTGGCAAAAGCTCTGGAATTGTAGGATTTTGAAACAGAGATAAAAGGGTATTCTGAGATAAAGATGTTGTGGGCTTCTAAAAGGTGAGTGATACTGGTGGGATCATCATCAGTTTCAATCATGAAATTTATGACCCAAAAGGATTATTTAACCTTGAGTTTGGTAGATAGTAAACAAGAAAGATATCTCGTTAAGAGAAGGTAAAGAATGATCCAGTACGAGGACAAATAGTGGTTGCAACAATGTGGGTCAGAACACGGGTTTCAAAACTAACATCACTGGGACCTAATTGGTTATGAAGTAAATCAGATGGACACTCAACAATGCAACATTTTGCTTGATAAAAAAAATTTCAAAATCATCAGCCAAGTATTCTTGGGTCAAACATGGCACAATCAAGGACAATACATTTACCTACAACAATGGATTCCAACTTATCAGGCTTGCTAGAGCAAAGATTTGCATAAAACATTCTCATAGACTTTGTGAGGGGGTACAAAGAGGAATTTTGACCATCATTGAAAAACAAACAGATCCTTTACCTTACAATTGATGTCCTCCATATCATCAAGGTCGACTATTCTGCCATGAGAAATGGGCTTGTCTTTTAGAGCAACAAAGAAATCCCTATTTGGGGTATCCCAAAAATTGAGGTCGAATTCTAGAGAACTCGAGAGGTCTACTTTGGATTTCATGGAGGGTAAGAGATTCACGGGGTTCTTCCATAGGCCTTTTTCCTAGGGCTTTTTCATTTACTTGGTGAGATTCGTCTAATAGTTTTGCCTTAGAAGAGGCAAACCCTTCTGAGTGGTCAGACCCTAGGTCTACTGGTTCTGGGGGATGAAAAGAGGATTTTCCCTTCGAACAAGTACTTCTTCTAGTGGAGGCAGACAAATTATTGGAGTTTTTAGTCATGGAGAACTTTTGAGAAAGAGTTTGAAGGTTTTTTAGGAGGGTTTCCGAGCAATAGGAACAATGAAGACAGAGAAGAGTGGTTCAGAGGATTACGGTTGAGTGCAGGAAATGAAAGGGTGTCAATGAAGAGTCATGATGATTGATTTTCCTTTCTTGAAATCTGCAACTAATGGGAAAATAGAGGGAAATCGGAAGCGCTAAATTAATGCGTACTTACACAAACAAACAAAATTAAAAACATTAGGCATACAAGAATAAAAATTAACACATAGGTCCTAATCTTTATGATCAAGAGAAATAATACTAAGCAGTTCTCTTAGGGAGCAAAATCTATCTTCAAGTAAAGGCTTAGTAAAAATATCTGCTAATTGGTCAGTGGTGCCAACAAATGATAATTCTATATCTCCCTTGAGGACATGATCTCTAATGAAATGATGTTTATATGCTTAGCCCTAGAATGATGCACAAAATTCTTTGAAAGACATATAGCACTAGAATTATCACAAAATATTTGAATAGGTTTAAAAAATAGTTCATAATCATCCAGTTGATGAGACATTCATAGTAATTGTGCACAACATTGTCCAATGGCAAAATATTCGGCCTCTTTTGTGGATAGAGCAACTGATCCTTGTTTTCTTACTATTCCATGACATTAATGCCTTTTTGTCACGACCCGAATTTCCCACCCTCGGGAGTTGTGATGGCGCCTACTCATGAAAGCTAGGCAAGCCGAGAGTTACAATTTTATTACCCTTTTTCCTTAATCTTTTAACAATCAAATTTAACAGGCGATCAACAGTGGAATAACCATAATAATAAAATAAATGTGGAAGATGAAATCTGATAATATTACTAAATACTGATATGGAAATCCAAAATACAACTCTACCCAAAATTGGTGTCACAATGTCATGGACTATCTACGAATACTACAAACAGTAGTCCGAAGGAAAATAATACAAATCTATCTCTGAAATACATAAAAACAAAATGGAAAGATAGAAGGGGACGCCAAGGCCTGCGGACGTCTGCAGGACTACCTCGGGTCTCCTGATGGACTGAAGGTAGCAACCTCACCGTGGTCTAAAGCTCCAGCACCGGGATCTGCACACATTGCAGAGTGTAGTATCAGCATAACCGACCCTATGTGCTGGTAAGTGTCAAGCCTAACCTCGGCGAAGTAGTGACAAGGCTATGACAAGAGTACCAAATAAACCTTTGCAGTTATATCATCTATAGAAAATAATAACAATAGAAACTAGCAGTTAAAGATGGGAAGGGGAAACATGCACGGGGGAATATCATGTACAAACATAAATTCAGTAAAGAAGCATACGGAGCACCAAAATTCAACTATAACTAAGAATAAAGAAAACAATCACAAGTGCACGACATCACCCTTCGTGCTTTTACTCTCATTCTCACCATAAGAATCAATATAATTGGCACGACAACACCCTTCATGATTTTACCTCACATAATCATGGCACAACATTATCCTTCGTGCATTATCACTTATATCATGACATGACATCACCCTTCGTGCTTTTACATTTACAAAATTGGCACGACATCACCCTTCGTGCATTAACTCTCACTCACAAATATCACGCACGACATCACCCTTCGTGCTTTTACACTCATCCTTACCCAAGCAACAATCACAAAGCAATTCGGGTAAGGAAATCAATAAAATCACAATAGAATCCCGGCAAAGGAACAATAGTATAACAACAATATCCTGGCAAGGGAAACAATATCATGAGCAATAACATCCCGTCAAGGGAAATAATATCAAAAGCACTAACATCCCGGCAAGGGAGACAATATCATAAACCTCTTCTCTTTTCCTCAATTACTTTACAATTCAATTCTAAACTTGAGCCAATGCTCTACAACGTTCAATTAACAAGAATAATTCTATAAGCCTTGTTCAACATTAGGAATCATCATATTAAGCATGGACAATACATAACGGAGTCACAACAATTATAGTATAGGACTCAATCATAGTATAAGACTCACGGGCATGCATGACACCAACGTATAGGTACTCGTCACCACACATATACGTCGTACTCAACAATTAACACATAGTAAATAAGACTACGACTCTTATTCCCTCAAGTTAAGGTTAGACCAAACACTTACCTCAATGCCACGAACACAATGAAGCCTCAATGACCGCTTTACCTCTTGATTCCACCACTAACACGCTTGTATCTAGTTACAATTTACTTAACGATATCAATAAATGCTAAATAAACCAATTCTAATGCATGAAAATAGGTTTTCTAATGATTTCCCCAAAAAATCAAAAATCGACCCCAGGCCCGCTTTGTCAAAACCCGAGGTTCGAACAAAAAACCGATCACCCATTCCCCCAGGAACTCAAATATATAATTTGTTTTGAAATTGGACCTCAAATTGAGGTCCAAATCCCCAAAAATTGAAAATCCTAAGTTCTACCTAAAATCACCCAATATCCCATGAAAAACCCTTGATTTTGAATTGAAATCTTATGAAAAGATGTTATAGATTGAAGAAAATGAGTTAGCAATGACTTACTAATGATTTGGAGAAGTTGATGCCTTTGAAAAATTGCCCAAGATGTTTTTAGGGTTTGAAGAGTTGTAAAAATGAATGAAATCCCGTCAAAATCCCAATTAACTGGTCGCAGGTGTCGCAAGTGCGAAGCTCACAAATGCGAACCAGGCCTCTCATTTGCGAACCTGTGCATTGTCTGCTAACCTCGCAATTGCGAACAAATCGTCGCAATTGCGATAACTACCCTCCCCTGATGAATTCGCATTTGCGAAGGAAGGTTCGCAATTGCGAACATGGCAGGCCTGGGCTTTCTTCGCAAATGCGATCAAGCCCTCACAATTGCGAGATCAGAGCCTGCAACACAGCTGAATCTACAACACAGCTGAACCTGCAACAACCATTTCTCTAAGTCCAAATTCACTCTGTGGTCTATCCAAAACTCACCCGAGCTCTCGGAGCTCCAAACCAAACATGCACGCAAGTCCAAAAACATCATACAGACTTGCTCGTGCGATCAAATCATCAAAATAATATCAACAACTATGAATTAAACCTCAAATTCACGAAATCAGTCAAGAACATCAAAATTTCCATTTTCTCAAATAAAGGTCTGATTTATACTAAACAAACTTTGATTCTTTCCAAACTTCATAGATTCAACTTAATTATTATTTTAAACTTGTACCAGGCTGCGGAACCAAGATACATGCCCGATACCATCAAGAAATTACATAAATTCTCTTCTAAAAGCCTTTATATTTTTCAGCAAACAAATTTCTTTAACAATTCTTTTCTCGGGCTTGGGACCTCGGAATTCGATTCCGGACATATGCGCAAGTCCCAAATTTTACTACGGAGCCTACGAGACCATCGGATCACGGGTCCGGGTTCGTTTACCAAGAATGTTGACCAAAGTAAACTTTAATCAATTTTAAAGGCCAATTTCCTTATTTTTCTTAGATTTCACATAAAAGCTTTACGGAAACGCGCCCGGACTGTGTACGCAAATCTAGGTGAGACAAAAAGAGGTTTTAAGGCCTTGGAACATAGAATTTACTTTCAAAAAGAGTGATGACCTTTTCAGTCATCATATTCTCCACCTCTAAAACAACCGTTCGTCCTTGAACGGACATAATAAAAGTACCTGAGTCGGAGAAAAATAGGGATATCGGCTCCGCATATTAGACTCGGGCTCCCAGTTAGCTGCCTCGGCAGGCTAACCTCTCCACTGAACACAGATAGAAGGGAAACTCTTCGATCTCAACTGACGAACCTGCTGGTCTAGAATAGCCACCGGCTCCTCCTTATAGGACAAGTTCTTGTCCAACTGGACAGTGCTGAAGTCTAACACATGGGATGGATTGCTGTGATACTTCCAAAGCATGGACGCATAAAACACTGGATGTACGACTGATAAACTCGGCGGCAAAGCAAGTTTGTAAGCCACCTCTCCCACTCGATCAAGAATCTCAAAAGGACCAATGAATCTAGGACTTAGCTGGCCCTTCTTTCCAAATCTCATTACGCCCTTCATAGGCGATACCCGAAGCAACACCCACTCGCCGACCATGAATGCCACATCACAAACCTTATGGTCGGCATAACTCTTTTGCCAGGACTGAGATGTACGAAGCTTATCCTGAATGATCTTGACCTTGTACAGGGCATCCTGTACTTGATCCGTACCAAACAATCGAGCCTCTCCCGGCTCAAACCACCCAACTGGCGACCGACACCGCCTACCATATAAAGCCTTATAAGGAGCCATCTGGATGCTCGACTGGTAGCTGTTGTTGTAGGCAAACTCCGCTAAAGGCAAGAACTGATCCCACGAGCCTCTAAAGTCAATAACACAAGCTCGGAGCATATCCTCCAAAATCTAAATAGTACGCTCGGACTGCCCATCCGTTTGAGGATAAAATGCTATGCTCACCTCGACCCGTGTGCCCAACTCACGTGAACTGCCCTCCAGAAATGTGAGGTAAACTGCATACCTCGGTCAGAAATGATAGACACAGGCACACCATGAAGACGAACAATCTCTCGGATATAGATCTCGGCTAACCACTTAGAAGAATAGGAAACTGCCACAAGAATGAAATGTGATGACTTAGTCAGCCTATCAACAATAACCCACACTGCATCGAACTTCCTCTGAGTCCGTGGGAATCCAACAACGAAGTCCAAAGTGATACGCTCCTACTTTCACTCAGGAATCTCAATCTTCTAGAACAAAGCACCAGGTCTTTGATGCTCGTACTTTACCTGGTGACAATTCAAACACCGAGCCACATATGCAACAATATCCTTCTTCATCATCCTCCACCAATAATGCTTCCGCAAATCCTAATACATCTTAGCGCCGCTCGGATGAATAGAGTACCGGGAACTATGGGCCTCCTCTAAAATCAACTCTCAAAGTCCATCCATATTAGGCATACAAACTCGACCCTGCATCCTCAAAACTTCATCATCTCCTAATGTAACTTGCTTGGCATCACCGTGCCGCATTGTGTCTCTAAGGACAAGCAAATGAGGATCATCATACTGTCGATCTAGAATACGCTCAAATAATGAAGAATAAGTGACCATACAAGCTAACACATGGCTGGGCTCAGAAACATCCAACCTCACGAACTGATTGGCCAAAGCCTGAACATCTAAAGTAAGTGGTCTCTCACTGACCGGAATATACACAAGACTGCCATACTGGCTGACTTCCTACTCAAATTATCGGTCACCACATTGGCCTTCCTCAGATGATATAAGATTGTGATATCATAGTCTTTCAATAGCTCCAACCACCTCCTCTCCCTAAAATTCAGCTCCTTCTGCTTGAACAAATACTATAGACTCTTGTGATCCGTGAATACCTCACATGACATGCTATATAAATAGTGCCTCCCAATCTTTAGCGCGTGAACAATGACTGCTAACTCCAAATCATGAACTGGATAATTCTTCTCATGAATCTTCAACTGTCGCGAAGCATAAGCAACATGCACAGAATCCATAGAAGGAACCTCAACACTAGAATCACGAACATATGCCAAATAGGTCAAACATCCCTTATCAACCATACACCGAGCCTTAATATATGGGATAACCATACTGGTAGAATAACCAGGAGTCCCTCTCCACTCTAAACGAGGTAAACCCGGTAAGGCTAAAGTCACAGTCTTAGCATGACAGTCCAGGATAGCGTGGTAAGGTGATAACCAGTCCATCCCCAATATGACATCAAAATCAACCATATCCAAAAGTAACAAATCTACTCGAGTCTCAAGACACCCAATCACAACTATACATGAACGAAGGACACAATCTACCATAATAGAATCACCCACCGGTGTATACACATATACAAGAGCACTCAAGGAATCACTAGGCATGACTAGATACGGTGTAAAATAAGATGACACATAGGAGTATGTAGATCCTGGATCAAATAGAACTGAAGCATCTCTACTACAAACCAGAACAATACATGTGATAACTACATCGGAGGCCTCAGCCTTAGGCCTGGCTAGAAGAGCATAACCTCGGGGCTGGGCCCCACCACTCTGAACTACATCTCTGGGACTACCTCCTGCTGGTTGGCCTCCACCTCTAGCGGTCTGACCTCCATCTCTAATACCTCTACCTCCACCTCTAGCACCTCTACCTCCACCTCTAGCTAGCTGAGCAGGCGGTGGAACACTTGGTGCCTGAACCATAGCACGGGAACCCTGATGCTGAGAGCTGCTCGGTGCTCGAGGGCAAAATCTAGCAATATGCCTCATGTCGCCACAAGTAAAACAAGCCCTCAGCTACTGAGACTACTGACCCTAACAGCCTGAATACCCACCCTAAAAACTCTGAAGCAGCGGTGCACTGATAGGAGCTACTGGTGCACTGTAGGGCAAATGATCAGAATACTGCATATGAGAGCCACAACCACCTGGCGCACCGTGAGAAGCCTGAAGTGCTGAATGAAACGGCCTAGAAGAATGGCCCCTACCAAAAGAATCTCTACCTCTAGATGAGGTACCACTGAACCTGCCCAAATGACGAGGCCTCTTGTCAGACCCCTGACCACTCCCTGTGATAGAACCATCTCAACTCTCCAGGCCACATTGGCTGCATCCTGAAAAAGAAATATCGCTCCCCGTCTCCTTAGCCATCTGCAATCGAATAGGCTGAACGAGTCCCTCAATGAACCTCCTCACTATCTCTCTCTCTCAGTGGGAAGTATAAGAAGAGCATGATAGGCCAAATCAATAAATCTGGTCTCGTACTGAGTAACAGTCATAAAACCCTACTAGAGATGCTCAAACTGCCTCCGATAGTTCTCCCTCTGAGTGATAGGAAGACACTTCTCCAGAAATAGCTGAGAGAACTGATCCCAAGTCAAAGCCGGTGACCTAGCTGGTCTGGCCAAACAATAATCTCTCCACCAAGTCTTGGCGGATCCAGACAGTCGAAAAGCAGCAAAGTCGACCCCACTGGTCTCCACTATCCCATGTTCCGTAGAACCTCATGATAGCTATCCAAATAATCTTGGGGATCCTTAGAAGATGTACCACCAAAAGTAGTAGTGAAAAGCTTGGTGAACCTGTCCAACCTCCACAAGGCATCAACAGACATAGCTGGCCCCTCTCCGGTCTGTGCCACAATACCAGGATGAACTACCCCAACTGGCTGAGATGCTAGAGTCTGAAACTGTGGAGCCATTTGCTCCGAAGTGCGAGTAGCAGGAGTCTGGGCTCCTCTTCCAGCCTGAGAGACGGCTGATGCTACAGGAAGCAATTCTGCCTGGGCGACACTCTCCACAAGGCCCACTAGACGGACCAGAGCATCCTGAAGTACTGGGGTGGCGATGAACCCCCCTAGGACCTGAGCTGGTCCTTCTAGAACTGTCTGGGCTGGAACCTCATCGTCAAACTCAACCTTAGGCTCCGCCGCTGGTGGTGCTGCTCGAGCTCTATGCTGAGCCCTGCCTCTGCCTCGGGCCTTAGCATGGCCTCGACCTCTGCCCCTTATAGGAGCTACTACTGGGGGCTCGGGCTGCTGGTCAGCTGATAAAGAAGCACATGTTCTTACCATCTATGAAAGAACAGAGTGGAAGTTCAATTAGCATTAAGAAATCAAGTCGCACGACAGGAAAGGATAGATGTGAATTTTTTCCTAACTATGTAGCCTATGGGGATAAATAAAGACGTCTCCATACCGATCCCTCAGACTCTACTAAGCTTGTGCGGACACTGTGAGACCTAAGCAACCTAGAGTTCTGATACCAACTTGTCACAACTCAGATTTCCCACCCTCGGGAGTCGTGATGACGCCTACTCATGAAAGTTAGGCAAGCCGAGAGTTACAATTTTATTACCCTTTTTCCTTAATCTTTTAACAATCAATTTAACAGGTGATCAACATCAGAATAACCATAATAATAAAATAAATGTGGAAGACGAAATCTGATAGTATCACTAAATATTGATACCGAAATCCAAAATACAACTCTACCCAGAATTGGTGTCACAATGTCACGGACTATTTACGAATATTACAAACAGTGGTCTGAAGGAAAATAATACAAATCTATCTCTGAAATACATAAAAATAAAATGGAAAGATATAAGGGGATGCCAAGGCATGCGGACGACTGCAGGCTACCTCGGGTCTCCTGATGGACTGAAGGCATCAACCTCACTGTGGTCTAAAAGCTCCAGCACCGTGATATGCACACAGTGCAGAGTGTAGTATCAGCACAACCGACCCCATGTGCTGGTAAGTGTCGAGCCTAACCTCGGTGAAGTAGTGACGAGGCTAGGACAAGACTACCAAATAAACCTATGCAGTTATATCATATACAACAAATAATAACAACATAAACTAGCAGTTAAAGATGGGAAGGAGAAACATGCTCGGGGGAATATCATGTATAAATAGAAATTCAGTTAAGAAGCATACGGAGCACTAAAATTTAACTATAAGCAAGAATAAGGAAAATAATGACAAGTGCACGACATCACCCTTCGTGCTTTTACTCTCATTCTCATTATAAGAATTAATATAATCGGCACGACATCACCCTTCTTGCTTTTACCTCACATAATAATGGCATAATATTATCCTTCGTGCATTATCACTCATATCATGGCACGACATCACCCTTCGTGATTTTACATTTACAAAATCGACACGACATCACCCTTCATGCATTAACTCTCACTCACAAATATCACACACGGCATCACCCTTCGTGCTTTTACACTCATCCTTACCCAAGCAAAAATCACAAAGCAATTCGAGAAAGGGAATTAATAAAATCACAATAGAATCCCGACAAGGAAACAATAGTATAACAACAATATTCCGACAAGGAAAACAATATCATGAGCAATAACATCCCGGCAAGGGAGACAATATCATAAACCTCTTCTCTTTTCCTTAATTACTTCACAATTCAATTCTCAACTTGAGCCAATGCTCTACAACGTTCAATTAACAAGAATACTTCCATAAGCCTTGTTCAACATTAGGAATCAACATATTAAGCATGGACAATACGTAACGGAGTCACAACAATCATAGTATAGGAATCAATCATAGTATAAGACTCACGAGCATGCTTGATATGTACTCGTCACCACACTTGTACGTCGTACTCAACAATTAACACATAGCAAATAAGACTACGACTCCTATTCCCTCAAGCTAAGGTTAGATCAAACACTTACCTCAATGCTACGAACACAATCAAGCCTCAACTATCGCTTTACCTCTTGATTCTACCCCCAACATGCTTGTATCTAGTTACAATTTACTTAACGGTATCAATTAATGCTAAATAAACCAATTGTAATGCATGAAAATAGGTTTTCTAATGATTTCCCCAAAAAGTCAAAAATTGACCCCGGGCTTGCTTGGTCAAAACCCGAGGTTCGACCCAAAACCCAATCACCCATTCCCCCACGAACTCAAATATATAATTTGTTTTGAAATCAGACCTCAAATTGAGGTCCAAATCCCCAAAAATTGAAAATCCTAAGTTCTACCCAAAATCACCCAATTTCCCATAAAAAACCCTTGATTTTGAATTGAAATTATGTGAAAAGATGTTATAGATTGAAGAAAATGAGTTATCAATGACCTACTAATAATTTGGAGAAGTTGATGCTTTTGAAAAATTGCCCAAGATGATTTTAGGCTTTGAAGAGTTGTAAAAATAAATGAAATCCCGTCAAAATCCCAATTAACTGGTCGCAGATGTCGTAATTGCGACGGGAGTTTCGCAATTGCGAACTTGTGCATTGCCTGCTAACCTTGCAATTGCGAACAAATCATCGTAATTGCGATAACTACCCTCCCCTGATGACTTCGCATTTGCAAAGGAAGGTTCGCAATTGCGAACCTGGCAGGCCTGGGCTTTCTTCGCAAATGCGATCAAGCCCTCGCAATTACCAATCCTGTTGGGCTCGCAATTGCGAAGCCTGACCTTACAATTGATAGATTAGAGCCTGCAACACAGCTTAACCTGCAACAACCATTTCTCTAAGTCCAAATTCACTTCGTGGCCTATCCAAAACTCACCCGAGCCCTCGGGGCTCCAAACCAAACATGCACGCAAGTCTAAAAATATCATACGAACTTGCTCGTGTGATCAAATCATCAAAATAATATCAACAACTATGAAATAGACCTTAAATTTGTGAAATCACTCAAGAACATCAAAATTTGCATTTTCTCAAATAAAGGTTCGATTTATACTAAACGAACTCCGATTCTTACCAAACTTCACAGATTCAACTTGATTATTATTTTAAACTTGTACCAGACTCCGGAACCAAGATACGGACCCGATACCATCAAGAATTACACAAATTCTCTTCTAAAAGTCTTTATATTTTCTAGCAAAAAATTTTCTTTCAAAATTCTTTTCTCGGGCTTGGGACCTCGGAATTCGATTCCTGGCATATGCCGTAGTCCCAAATTTTACTACGGACCCTACAAGACTGTTGGATCACGGGTCCGGGTCTGGGTCCGTTTACCAAGAATGTTGACCAAAGTCAACTTTAATCAATTTTAAAGGCCAATTTCCTTATTTTTCTTAGATTTCACATAAAAACTTTCTGAAAACGCGCTCGGACTGCGCACGCAAATTGAGGTGAGACAAAAAGAGGTTTTTAAGGCCTCAAAACACAGAATTTACTTTTAAAACGAGTGATGACCTTTTGGGTCATCGCACTTTCTCAGTAATTGACATGTCCCACTGGTGCTTTTTTTGTCTTCCTTATCACCTGTAAGATCAGCATCTGAAAATCCTTCCAGCTTATAACTGTTAGAACGTGGATACCATCCGTAAGAAATAATTCCGATGAGATAACGAATTATTCTCTTTACTACAGTCAGATGTGACTCCTAGGAGCTGACTAAAACCTTGCATATTTACATACACTAAACATAATATCTGGTCAACTGGCAGTTAGGTAAAGCAAAGAGCCAATCATTCCACCATATTTGGTTTCGTCAATAGGATTTCCATTTTCATCTTTGTCAAGACTCGTTGACGGGTTCATTGGTGTACCAATTGCTTTAGCGCTGCTCATACCGAACTTCTAAATTAGCTCCTTTGTATATTTCGTCGGGCACACAAATGTTCCTTCTTCAAATTGTTGAATTTGAAGTCCAAGGAAAAACGTGAGCTCTCCCACCATGCTCATTTCAAACTCACTTTGCATAAGATTAGTGAATTCCTTGCACAAAACAGGGTTAGCACTAACAAAGATAATATCATCAACGTAAACATGAATAATAAGATAACCTTCCAATGATCTTTTAATAAATAGTGTAGTATCTACTTTACCTCTTATAAATACGTGATCAAGTAGAAATAAGCTAAGTCTTTCGTACCAGGCTAGTGGAGCTTGTTTAAGTCCATACAGAGCTTTAGTCAACTTATACACATGGTAAGGGAATTCTGAATCTTCAAAACCAGGAGGTTATTTTAAATATACCTTCTCATCAATAAAGCCATTTAAGACGTGGCACTTTTGACATCTATATAAAAAAGTTTAATTCTTTTGAAGGATGCGTATGCAAGAAGAGTTTGTATTGACTCTAGTCGAGCTACTGGCGCAAACGTTCATCATAGTCAACTCTTTCTTGCTGTGAGTACCCTTGAGATACTAATATGGCTTTGTTTCTCACAACCTTTCCATCTTCATTGAGCTTATTTCTGAAAACCCATTTTGTTCCAATTAAAGTAGCATCCGCAGGCTTAGGAAGAAATTTCCATTGATCTAGTTTTTCCTACATTGCTTGTACCCAGCTGGAGTCTTTTAGGGCATCCTCAACCTTCTTTGGTTCAATCTGGGAGATCACTGCTATATTTGCCTTTTTTTCTTGAGAGCTCACCTAGTTTTCATTCCTTCACTTGGATCTTCTATGATAAACTTTTGAGGATATTCTGGTTCACTTCTCCACTCATTTGGACGTGTTGCACTCGTATTAGTAGTTGATGCCTTCTGTGATTATGGTTGACTATTGACATGCTCATTAGTTGATTCTGTGACATTATCTAGCCTATCAGTCGACTTTTGAGGTTTGCTTGACTGTGGTGTTTCTTGACTGATATCTTCATCACCTACAATAATTCCTTTCTCGGCCATAGTGTTATTTTCATCGAATATGACATGTACTGATTCTTCTATAGATAAAGTGTGTTTATTATAAACTCTAAAAGATCTACTGTTAATGGAATAACCTAGAAAAATACCTTCATCACTTCTTGAATAAAATTTTCCAAGATTGTCCTTACCATTATTGTGGATGAAACATTTGGATGGAAATAACCTATGTTGGACCGTTTACCTTTCCATAGTTCATATGGAGTCTTCTTCAAGATAGGTCTTATAAGACACCTGTTGAGAATGTGGCAAGTTGTGCTTACTGCTTCTGCTGAAAAGTGGTTTGGCAATGAATATTCTAATATTATAGTTCTGGCCATATCTTGTAGAGTTCTACTTTTCCACTCAACTACTCCATTATGTTGAGGTGATCTTGGAGCTAAGAAGTTGTGAATGTATCCTTGATCATTGCAGAAATCTTCAAATGCTCCGCTTTCAAATTCTCCTCCATGATCACTTTAAATAGTTGTAATAAGATACTCTTTTCTCTTTCAACTCTCTAACAGAAAATCACAAAGTTTTTCAAAGCTTCATCTTTGTGAGATAGAAAAATCACCCATGTAAAACGTGAGTAGTCATCAACAATAACAAAAGCATATCGTTTTCCTCCTATGCTAGCAGTTCTGGTGGTCCAAAAAAATCCATATGAAGTAATTGTAATGGCGTTAAGGTAGACACAATGTCTTTGTTTTTAAAAGAGTTTCTGATTTGTTTACCAAACTGACATGCATCACATATATAATTTATAGAAAAATTAAGTTTAGGGAGACAAATAACTAAATCATGCTTGGAGAGTTTCTCAATAAGATGCATACTTGCATGACCAAGTTTCTTATAACACAACCATGGATCATCAGATATAGATGCTAAGCAGATTTGACTATCTAGATTTTTAAAACCAATAAGAATATAAATGTTACCATACCTTTTTCCTTGGAGGATTATTTTATTTGTCTCATCTTTAGTGGCACAACCTGTTTTTTTGAATTTAAGTTCGTACCCTGAATCACATAGTTGACTTATACTCAGGAGATTGTAGTTGAGTCAATCTACAAGATACACTTCAGTAATATAATGTCACAAATTTTTATTGAATGGAACTGTGCTAGTGCCAACTATCTTTCCTTTTGAGTCATCCCCAAATTTGACACTTTCTCCATTTATCTTTTAACTTCCTTGAACAGGTTTTTGTCACCTGTCATATGACTAGAACACACGCTATCTAAGTATCATTTTCCTTTGCGACTCTTCCTGTTGTGTTCCTGCAAGATAGAATTATCACTTTCTTTTAGGTACCCAAGCTTGCTTGGGTCCTTGTTGATTAGTTCTATTAAGATCAGGGTTGTTTTTGGGTTTCCAAATCCATCCTGAAACATTAGATTTACGTAATCGACAAAAAGAATATTTATGTCCACGTTTATTACAGTAGGGACACATAGAGGCTAATCCATTTTTTGATCTTCCACTTGTGTTAGTACTTGTGGACTCAGTTCTAGCTGATCCTTTTCAATTGACTTGTAAGCTGCCTGGTTAGACTTGACAAAACTGTGTTTGGTGGACTTGCGCATGCCATTAAGTTGCATTTGCAATTCCTGAATTTCATCTTGAAGTACCTCCTTTGCAATTTCACATACTTCAAGCTTGAGTTCCCAGTCTTTCTTTTCCCTATTGAGTCTCCTTAGTTTATTCATCATTTTTTGAGACTCTTTTACAGTAAGGTCAAGAATATCCTGCAATTCATTACGTCTATCACAATTATAAGATCTTACCTTGTTTGTTTCACCTCGTGCCATGGAACAATTTTCATCATCATCTTTGCCTTCGTCGTCTGATGCATCTTCATCGATCCAGCAGCCAGAGAGAATGTTCATGCCGTTTTCCAAGATTATCATGAAGCATGAATTTGCTATCTCCTCGTGTTCCAAACTGTCTTCATCACTCCAACTTCCAAAAGATTTATTTTTATTGAATTGTTGATACCCAATTTTGCCCTCATATTTTTTCAAATAATATATATTTTCAACATGTCATTTCGCATCATTATTTAGTTTATAAGAATTATACATGTATTTTTCATATTTTTTAGCAATTTTAGAGCTTTAAAGCTAATTTTCTTGCATTTAAATTACTTGAATATTTACTAATTATTCCTTTAAATTATTTTTGTGATGACCTAATCATCTAAAATTATTATTTGCATCCATATACATGTTTCAAATATTTTTACTTCATTGCATATGATTTTATTAGTATTTTAGGCTATTTGCATAATCTTGCAATAATAGCCTATATTTTGCAATTTATTGCATTTATCATTTTTATTCAAGGTCAAATAATATTTTACATTTTTATAATCCTCTACTGTGTTTTAATTTATTAAGTTGCATAAATAGCATTTTTATATTTTTGTTTAACTATTTTATTTAATTACTTCCCTTTAATCTCTTATTATAAAAGCTGGCCCAATTTTTGAGCTAATTTTCGGATCAAGCAGACCTAAATCCATGGCCCAATCCTCAAGCCCAAGCCAAACCTCTAAGCTGGTCGGTACCCTTTAAATAACCTGCCCTGCTTCCCCTTTTGATCTTGGTCGTTGATCTCAAATGATCAACGACCCAACGTAAACCCACCCATTTCCTTATATCCCCCATAACCTAACCCTAAAGACCCATTTCACCTGTCTGCCACCTCTATACGCTTTCAAACTCCTCCCTCCTTCAGAAACCCTAGCTGCTCTTCTCAATCTTCTCCGAATCCGGTTCAATCATGGAATCCTTCTGTGATTTTCTTATCTATTATGTGTTACCTCAGTATTACTTACAAAATTGTGGTATTACTTAGTATTTGCCCCATTTTTGGCAAATACCAGTCTCCGAATCAATGGAGATCAGCTTCGCCCTTCAATATTTGGACGATATTTTGTCCATATGCATCATGGAAAGGTCATACGAGTTCGATTTAGTGAGATATTTGACTATTTTTGGTTTTACGAGAAGTAGTCATACGAGAAGTAGTGGGGACGCAAACACAATGTGGTCGACGACGGCGGACTGTATAAGAAAGGCGGCAAGAGAGGTTTTAGGGATATCTACGGGACACTATGGTGGACACAAAGGAGATTGGTGGTGGAATGCAGTTGTTCAAGGTAAAGTGGAAGCAAAGAAGGCGGCTTACCTAAGGTTAGTAGGGAGCACTGACGAGGAGGAGAAGAGAGAGAACAGTCAAAGGTATAAGGTAGCTAGGAAGGAGGCGAAGATGGTAGTGACGGAGGCTAAGACGACAGCTTTTGCTCGTCTGTATGAGGAGCTAAGGAACAAAGGTGGGGAGAAGAAGTTATTCCGACTCGCTAAGGCGAGAGAGAGGACAACTCGGGATCTGGACCAAGTGAGGTGCATAAAAGATGATGACGGCAAAGTTTTGATGGGAGATGACCAGATTAAGAGGAGGTGGCAGACCTACTTTCATAAACTTCTAAGTGAAGAAGGGGATCAGGATATTATACTTGGGGAATCGAGGAATGCCGACAGTCACCATGAAGTAAGTAATTGTAGGGACATTGAGATCGATGAAGTCATGAAGGCAATGCGTAAGATGAGAAGGGGCAGAGCTACCGGGCCAGACGAGATTTCGGTTGAACTGTGGAGGTGTGTGGGTAGAGCAGGCTTAGAATGGCTTACTGCATTGTTTAGTGTTATATTCAAGACTAATAGAATGCTTGAAGAGTGGAGGTGGAGTACAATGGTCCCGTTGTATAAGAACAAAGGTGATGTCCAGAGCTGTAACAACTATAGGGGCATCAAATTACTAAGTCATACCATGAAAGTTTGGGAGAGAGTGGTAGAAATGAGAGTGCGAAGGACGATGTCTATTTCAGACAACCAGTTCGGGTTCATGCCGGGACGATCTACCACAGAAGCTATCCACCTTATTAGGAGGATGGTGGAACAGTACAGAGATAAGAAGAAGGATCTCCACATGGTGTTTATTGATCTGGAGAAAGCGTACGATAAGGTTCCTAGGAAGGTCTTATGGAGATGCTTAGAGGATAAAGGGGTCCCGAGTAACTATATTAGGGTGATTAAAGACATGTATGATGGAGCTAAGACTCGGGTTAGGACAGTAGGAGGCGACTCTGAACACTTTCCAGTTATTACGGGATTGCACCAAGGGTCTGCGCTCAGCCCATTCCTATTTGCCCTAGTGATGGATGCACTGACTCATCATATTCAAGGGGAGGTTCCATGGTGCATGCTATTTGCTGATGACATTATTCTAATTGACGAGACAAGAGGCGGCGTCAACGAGAGGCTAGAGATTTGGAGACATGCTCTTGAGTCTAAAGGTTTCAAGTTGAGTAGGACGAAGACGGAATACCTCGAGTGCAAATTTGGAGTTGAGCCGACGGAAGCGGGAGTTGAAGTGAGGCTTGACTCTCAAGTCATTCCCAAGAAAGGTAGTTTCAAGTACCTTGGATCAGTTATTCAGGGGATCGGGGAGATTGACGAGGATGTCACACACCGTATAGGGGTAGGGTGGATGAAGTGGAGGTTAGCGTTGGGAGTCTTGTGTGACAAGAAAGTTCCACCGTTACTAAAAGGTAAGTTTTATAGAGCAGTGGTTAGGCCTGCCATGTTGTATGGAACTGAATGTTGGCCGGTAAAGAACTCACACACCCAGAAGATGAAAGTAGCAGAGATGAGGATGTTGAGGTGGATGTGCGTGCATGCAAGGATGGATAAGATTAGGAATGCAGATATTCGAGAGAAGGTGGGTGTGGCCCCCATGGAGGACAAGATGCGGGAAGTAAGACTCAGATGGTTCGGGCACATTCAAAGGAGGAGCACTGATACACCGGTGAGGAGGTGTGAGCGACTGGCTGTAGTGGGCACGCAGAGAGGTAGAGGGAGACCTAAGAAGTATTAGGGAGAGGTGATCAGACAGGACATGGCGCGACTTAGGATTACTGAGGACATGGCCCTTGATAGGGAATTATGGAGGTCGAGTATTAAGGTTGTAGGTTAGGGGAGAGTGTGAATATTTCTACAGCACAAGTGAGGGAGACTATCTAGTTAGGAGTTGGACTAGGAATGTCAGTGGTCGTCTATTGATGTAGGGCTTTACCTTCTAGTTGTACTATACCAGCCATCTATTTCGTATTTCGTATTTCGTATCCTGTATTTCATATTTCATATCTCTTATATATTGTTGTTATTTTTATTACACATTTTTATGGTACTAATATATCATCTCCTATTATTTTTTTGAGCCGAGGGTCTCCTGGAAACAGCCTCTCTACCCTTCGGGGTAGGGGTAAGGTCTGCGTACATATTACCCTCCCCAGACCCCACTTGTGGGATTATACTGGGTCATTGTTGTTGTTGTTGTTGTTGTTTTGGTTCTACATCATAAACTAGGGTTTACCAAATTTTTTCCCTAATCCGATTTTTAATTAATTTTGCATGTTATTATTTCCTTATTTATGTTTGATTTTACAATGTTTCCTTGTTTGTTTACTTGACTTCTACTACTATATAAATCCCTCCCCTATTTCCCTTTTGGACGGGCTTTAATCACCGGATTCACTAGAAACTCAAAGCTATCACTCTATTATTCTCACATTCTTTTGTTCTATACTTTGGCTCTTGGTCGGCTGAAAGCCAAGGCCACCAGAATTCGATTATTTAGCCTTTCTTAGTGCGAGCACTTCCCGGGGTTCATTCGAAATCCTTGGGAACTCTGACGCACTAAGACTCTGGATTGTACTACTCTTTGTTGACATTTAGAGTACTGTGGAGTTTGTTCTTTCTTGCTTGTCTGTTTATTAACTGATAACTGGTAAATTCCTTGGCTTTTACAATTTCATTCTCTTGTTCATATCTTGCACGTTCGTACCTCTGAAATTTTGTGACTCAATCTGTTTCTAGACCATCTTTGTTTGTAGCCTTGCTGGCACTGAATTTGTTTTGTAATATGAACTCCTTTAGCATTTGAACTTACCTAAAATTTCCAGTTCTGAGACATGTTTATTGCACATGCTTAACTTGAACAATTTTTGACTCCCTTAAGCTCGCTTAGCCTAGTGTGTTGGTACCTGGATGTTTACATTTGCTGCTTGGCATGACTTTGCTTCCCTACTTTGTTCTAAATCCTTATAATGACTAACTCATACTTATAATGTGCTCTAATCTCTATTAAGGCATTCATATTCTAGCTATGACCTGTTCCCATGCTATTTTGTCACTTTATTATGTCTTTGGTTTGCTTAATCCTGTATCCCTCAGTGATTATTTGAGATCTTTAGAGTAGCTATCCTAACTTGTACTTTTCCCATATAAGGTTTGATACTGGTTTGTCTTATTGATGTAAGTTGGCATATATGTTTTTTTGGTATTGTGATGGATACTCAACACGACATGGATCCCTAGGCTTTAAAATCCTTCAAGTTAGTGCTCTATTTTGAACTTATTTGACATTATGCACTCTGATATATTTATCCTATAGCCTCAGAAAACCCGATTACCCTGACTCTCTCAATATGCTATCTCTTGCTAAGTGTTTGAATCTGTAATATCAACTTGCCCTCTAAGTCTTGTTGATTCTCTTAATTTATATGTTCTTTGTTTAATTAACCTTTCTATGTCTGATTCTAAAGTTCAAGTGCACCACTTCAAATTCTTCACTTAATCACTGTTCTCTCACTCTCATTTGTTATCTATATTATTCTGAATCTATCGCTCTTGGCCGGCTGAAAGCCAAGGCCATCAAAACTCTCTCTGTTGACCTCCCTTGTGTGAGCACTGCTCGGAGTCCATTTGAGACTCTTGTGAACTCTGACGCACTAGGATTTGGGGTCTCTTGGCCATTCTCTTTGTCGGTAGAACTTAAGCTGGCTATGACACTTAACTTTTCTCTCTTATTTTATTTGTCAAATCTGCACACTTGGTTTGCTTAATGGATTTTTGTGTGATTCTATAATTTATTTAGGTCATGTGGTCAATTTATAATTGTTTGGCCTGCCATGAGTTCCTCTGTGACTTTGGGCTGTGCTGATGGGCATAGTCTCCTGTTTGAGAGATGCTTGGATCTGGGCATGCTATTTGCAAAGAATGATCTTGTGAAGGCCCAGACAATACTGGGAATCTCCTTTTGAGCCTGCTGTTAGGCCTACTATTGTTCCTTGTGTAATCTTTATACTTATATTCATTATCTGGACCTGTAATAATTTATAAACAAACAATTGGGGTGTTAGTGAAATCAGGGAAACGGGTATATTCTAATGTTTGCATAAAATGGTAGAAAACATTCCTATAGGGTCTATGTGATCTCGTTGTTACTATAAACGACACGCCATATCTGTTATATGTTTTCATGTATTGCGAACTAGTAGAAATCATGCCTTTAGTTCACACACTCACTCAACTTATTTACTATACCTACTGCTACATGTTATTAGACAACATGCTTATAGGGAACCAATGTCAATAACTATCCTTCAATTTGTGCAACTGCAATGTATTTACTGGATAACATGCCTATAGGATTATTATTATCTTATGTCCTACTGATCCTCATCTAAATATAATGTCTATAGGATCTTAATTGATTTAATTAGCTATAGTTATTGTTATTTCTATCATATTGCTCGCCTAGAAAACATGCATATAGGGATGAAGTGTCATAGAATCAGTTTCAATTGCCAACTCTTAGAAATCCTGCCTATAGGATACTGTTACACGCCTAGAAAGTATGCCAATAAAATCAAACACGGGTAATTTTATGTTTTTAGACTGTTTATTTCCATCATTGCATAAATAACTTAGAGATCATGCCTATAGAATTTGTAATACCTATAATTTGTAAATTTGTTGTTCTAACATAATCAGCACCGCCTGCATGCCTGAAATCAAAATCACATAGAAGCCGCATCCATAGGATTTAATGACTCTAATTCTGATACTGTATACTGCCTAATGTAAAAAATCTGCCTGCGTGCATTAGTCTTTATGTATGGAGGCTAACTTGGGCCTTTAACTGTCTTTATGTGAAGTCATACTTGTTTTGAATGTTGCTTAGTTTTATCATTTTGAGCAACCTAAGTGAAGTATAGAACCACCAAATAGTAGGTTCAAAGCCTCCTGGACCATAGGCACGGGATGGCTAGTGCATGCATAGGGTACGACTTAGAATTGAATTAGAGCGCCCTTAGGTAAACAACTTTAACATAGTAATTGGGTAGAAGGAGATGATAGTCTGTGCCCACTGAATAATATGAGTATCTTAAGGGAGTTGCGAAGTATTATTTATATTGCATGGGGTGATCCTTTAGACTAAAAAACTTAGGACTCCCCCTATTCCTCTTCTTTATGAATTTGTGATCTACACTTTGTCATCTAATATAGACCATTATAGTTGTATCCTTGTACCAACTCTCATTGAGTTATAATAAAACTCCTTGACCTTTTATTCTCTTTGTTTATTTGATCATCTCTCCTAATTATAATCCACATAGCCTTAAGTTTGGCCAGGACCCACAATTGTAGATTTCGAGGAGTGCCTAACACCTTCTTTTTGAGGTAATTTAAGCCATTACCCGATCTTTGGTGGTGTTGACTTGTCAAACAGAGTTATCTGCATAATAGGTGCCCTAACGCACCTTAAAAACCGTTAGGTGGAAACTCTTCTTTTGACCCTCTATCTCCCATTTAAAAGAGTGGTCACATGTCGAAACTCGATTTCGCGAGAAAAAGGGGCTGACAGCATGACGACTCTGCTGGGGATACTTAGGCTCTTACCGTAAGGAAATAGATCTACGTGGATTACTCTCTTTCTTCACCTTTATTTGTTTAAATTTGCTATTACATGCACATCCCCTTCCCTATTCACCGTTGTTTGTTTAAATATGCTATTACATGCACATCCATTTCCCTATTCACCTTTGTTTGTTTAAATCTGCTATTACATGCACATCCGTTTCCTATTCACCTTTGTTTGTTTAAATTCGTTATGACACACAATGCCTTCCCCATTCACCTCTATTTGCTATGACCTCTCTTTATTGCTCTTCATTTCATTTCATCTTGTCTAAGATTGCCATATCATGCCTCTCCCACCCCTATTCCCTTACCTGCTTTATTATATTATGTATATATTTCACGAACTAAACTGGTTTTTTCCTTTTGGCTTTCTTTTTCATTTTTACCTCACTACTGTATTTACTGCTTTTACATATTTATCATGCAAATACTTGTCAACGTGTTATTATCTCTACATAAAGCATGCTCCATATCATACTCCATTCGTGCCAATTATCAACATAGCGATGCTTGATGAGTGTCCACGCTCTTCCCAAATTATCCTTTTTAAATTGGAAAGGCTTATTTGAGGTAGACTAGTTGATCAGCGGTGCAGTCGATGGTCCCGTACCTTTCCCTCTCAAGTTGTCCACTTGGGAGTACCAGTCTAGGCCATTCTAGAAACCTTACTCTAATATCAAAGGTACATGTATCATGTTAAACCTAGTACGGGTTAGAATGTTGTTAACGTAATAGCCCGCTAAGATAAGCCTTGTCTAAAGTCCAACGGGATTTCCACAATCCCAATGGACACTACCATTTTATGTGCATTACTTGGAGAAAATGTGCCAATATACCGATCATTATTGTGTAAGTGGTCGAATCTAGAGGGGGAAAGGGCTAACATTATTTGTTTGCAGAAAATGAAGCACGAATTCCCCAGGTTTGTCATGGTCCAAAACATCCCACCTCTACTACTTGATTGGTGGAAAAACCTTGCGCCTTGCAACAAGAATCATGTGAGAAGGGTCCTTGGTGACTTGCCATCTTTGCTTGACATCCGACCAAATAGGGCATTGATTGAGGCCGCCACCATGTTCTGGGATGAGAAAAAGGCTGTCTTCCACTTTGGTGACATAGAAATGACTCCACTATTAGAAGAAATAAGAGGCTTCGCTAAGTTGCCGTGGGATAGTCCAGGATTACTAGTGCTAGAGAATCACACCCCTCGTGATTTTCTAAAAATGCTAGGTTTTAAGAAAAATGATGAGTTGCTTTGTTTAAAGAAATCATACATCCCATTTGAATTCCTTTATGAGCGTTATGGGCACAGTAAGTCATATCGCCTTCATCATGATGAACTCGCCATTACTTCTTTGGGTACGGATGCACCGCCAGTTTGATGTGTTCATCATCTGCTTCTTGGGGTTGTTAATATTTCCAATGAAAGGGGGAAGGATTCATACCCGTTTAGCGATGGTCGCCAGGACTTTGATGGAGGGAATCTAGGGACAAACTTATACCATCATCCCCATGATCTTAGATGAAACGTAGTGTGCTCTAGATTGGTGCAAGCAGGGATTCAGACACTTCGAAGGTTGAATCTTTTACTGCAAGTCTGGCTGTTAGAACACTTTCATAGGGGAGAATATTGTCAAGAGATTCTGTGACGACTGTTCAATGACTACAAAGCTTACCATCACCCAAAGAAAATGACATTTATCCCAGACAGGTTTGCACATCCTGGAAATGCTGTAAGTTAGGTGAGTTTCTTCAGCAATCTGACAGACG
The DNA here is from genome assembly GCF_000715075.1 of Nicotiana tabacum. Classification (NCBI taxonomy): domain Eukaryota; kingdom Viridiplantae; phylum Streptophyta; class Magnoliopsida; order Solanales; family Solanaceae; genus Nicotiana; species Nicotiana tabacum. Next base: position 29,850,432 of record NC_134090.1, on the reverse strand, counting down.
AGCAAATATATTGGATGTTCGAATGGTTTCCTAGGAGTGAGTTCATCATCAGGTCAAGAGAGAATACTCATCTGGTACTGATCGGGTTGATGGGCATCTATCCTTATGCTCCTATAAGGGTAATGAGACAAGCGGGAAGAAAATAGGTTATACCTCGGGTTTCTAACATGGTCCAATACAAAGCAGATTTCAAAAGGGACATCATTCCATTCAAGTTCAAAGCACAACATATGTGGAACCAGAAGATCATTGTGGAGAAAAAAACAATTGAGCCAGACAGGTATCATGCTGATCATGTGTACTTCTTCTATCCATCATGGTTGGTAGACGATATAGTAGAAAATGTCAAGCTGGGAGTCAATCTAAAAAACAGGATCATAGTTGATGCTGCTGAGGCACATGTCAAGTATAGGAGGTTACGCAAAAGGGTTTTCGAGTCTGAAGCTAGTCATCTGGAACAATGCAAAGTGGACATGGAATCAATCAACAAATGGAAGGAAACTGCCACTAAGGTAACAGAGAGATTAGAATATTTGGAACAAGGATTGATGGAGCTTGAGGGGAAGATGAGAAAGAGGCTTTCAGATTGTCAAAACACGGATGACAGTGAAGGAGGGCTTATAGCAAAGGCTTACTTATTATTGGATATGCGCGATCTGGGGAACCTGATTGATGGAGTCAAGAGAGCCAAGTAGCGAGAGGGTCCTTCTAGGACCGAGTAGATTAGGAAATGATGTTCTTTACTACTTTCTAGCTTAGTTTTATATTTCGATGGTAATAAGGCCAAGTTCCATTAGTAAATTTATTATTATTGTCGATTTAGTGAAGGTTTGGCTCATTTTCACATTAATGAAATGACGCAATTATAGGCATCAATTTTTCTCCAAGTCTATGTGTCACTTAGGCCTACCTCGGGCACAACGAGGTCCCCAAATTAGGACTCGAATTATTACATGATTTTGCAAAACATGTTTAATATTGCAAGCATTCTTTCAATACTACTTACAAACTTGGTTACCTTTTGCCTTTGCCTTCTTTTGATTATTCCCATTCCCCAAGGTTGGTTCATACATACTGGCATCATCAGCATATCACACTAGATCTAGAGGTCCTCCACCTCCTCCTCCACCAAGTTATCCTAAAGTCAAAAGCAAAGGGAAAGGTAAAATGGATGATTTGAGCGGTATCAGGAAGGGCAATGCTACTATGGAAGAGAACATCGAAACTTCAGATGGCGAAGTACTATTGCACTGAATGAATTGGTCTTACGTCTGGAAGAGAAAGTCCTAGAGCTACAAGGAGAACTTGAGCAGGTCCAAAACTTGGCAAACCTTTCTCTCACCCTCAATGTCCCTGGTATTAACCAGCCAAATCCGACTACCCAAAACCAAGAACCACCGCAAATCACACAAAATCAAAACCCATCGCCAAATTCTCGTGCACCACACCAGTACCTACTCCTCAAAAACACCACCATCATCCCACTCAATGCCCACAAACCACAATTTATCACACAACCCAGAATGCACCACAACCTACTCCTGATCCCCAAAACTCAACCAATGATCACCCTTATACCTAGATTCCCAGAGTTCATCAAAGCAATCCCATATATGTGGAAACTTTACCCCGTACCCCGCAACAAGCCTTATACATACCTGAATCAACTGAGAAAGACCTTCTCATTAAGCACATGGCGGGGGACCTCAAGAAGATTAATGGCAAGGTTTAGAGTGTCGAAGGTGGTAAAGGCATTGAAGGTTCGAACTATGAGGACTTGTGCATTCAGTTAGATGTGGAACTGCCGGAGGGTTACAAACCTCCCAAGTTCGAAATGTTCGGTGGAACTGGTGATCCGAAATTGCATCTAAGGACATACTGTGACAAACTTGTAGGAGTGGGCAAAGATGAATGAATCCGTATAAAGTTGTTCATGAGAAGTCTCACAGGAGATGCTTTGTCTTGGTATATCAATTAGAACCCGAAGAAGTGGGTTAATTTGGTAAGCATGGCGTCAGATTTCATGGACAGATTCAACTTCAACACAAAAAATGTACCAGATATTTTCTACGTTCAAAATCTCAAGAAAAAACCAACAGAAACCTTCCGCAAGTACGCTACTCGATGGAGATCTGAAGCTGCACAAGTAAGGCCAGTGCTTGAAGAAGAACAAATGAATAAGTTCTTCGTCAGAGCTCAGGACCCGCAGTACTATGAAAGGCTGATGGTTATGGAAAACCACAAATTCTCCAACATCATCAAGCTGGGAGAAAGAATAGAAGAAGGGATTAAGAGTGGAATGGTGGCAAATTTTGAGGCACTGTAGGCCTCAAATAAAGCATTGCAATCGGGAGGTATTTCGAAGAATAAAGAAATGGGTGCTGTAATGATGGCCCAGGTTCCTAAGTCTCCTCTCACATACCAAACACCTCCACCTACATATCAAATGCCTCCACCCATATACCAGCCTTCACCCCCAGATACCAACAACCTTCTACTACCTACCACACCTATAACACTCAACTCGCATATTATCACTCACCACCACCCGCCCGCCAAAATTACCAAAAACCAAGACCAAACTTCGATCGCAAACTACCTAGACAATACACTCAGATTGCTGAACGTATAGACCAACTATACGAGAGACTAAAGGTTGTTGGTTATGTCACTCCCATTCCTGCCGTTGCTATGGAAAATTCTTCTCAGAGGGTCAACCCCAACAAAACATGTGCCTATCATTCAGGCACGAAGGGTCATACCATTGATGAGTGTTGCACACTAAAAGATAAGACCCAGACATTGATTGACACTAAGGTCATAAAAGCAAAGAAGCTGCACCAAATGTTTGTAACAATCCTCTTCTGGACCACATAGGTGAGGGAGTAAATGTAATAGAGACTGGCGAGGAATGGGATCCGGAGGGGTCAATGATGATGTCCAAATCCATTACTAAAAAGTAAATGGATACAGTCACATGCAATATAATTTACCCAACTATGAGTCGGGGTCGAATCCCACAGAGAATAATATATAGGCGATTAGGAATGTTAGAGAATTATCACTTATCGCGCAATGCCAAACACTTAGATTAGGGTTTAGGAAATGTTTATATCTAAATGCCGAAATGTAAACTAACCTAGAAAGCGAGTAAAATGATCAATGGCTACAAGTATGGATGCATCGGGAATTACACTCAAGTAACGATCCAATGTATGGTTTTACAAATATGAGCGAGTTTATGTTAATTTGCCACGAATAATAATTCTTAATTAGCTTCTTCTGAAGACTAACAAGACTTCCTAATTAAATTATTCCTAAAAAATTAAGAGATGAAGAACACCCCGAATGGCTACAAGTAGTTCAATCCTATCCCTAGGTAGAATCAATAAAATGAGGGTTAAAGCCTCAAGTTCTTGTTAATTAATCTTTCCCAACCCCAAATTATCTTTTTCAAAATTAATTCGGAGTTAATGGGCGAGTCCTAGGGTTAGCTAATCCCTTTGGAAACATTAAAGAATAATAATAATTAAAGTGACAATAACTCACTTCATAAAAGGATAAAAATCATTCAATACATAAGCACAACAAGGTATTTAATCCACACTATAAACATGAAAATTTCCATAAACAAGATTCACGTATTGAACAAAATATTACACACTTAGATATACGATACAAAGCAAGGAAATAAAGAAAGCAACATAAATGGGTAAGAAATCCTTAACCACAAGCTTGAAATCTTCAAAACCCAAGTGTGTGTGCAAACCCTAGCTTCCAAAACTTGTTCTTCTCTAGTCTATGGAACTGAAAATAAGCCAAAGATCCCTAAATATATCTGCTAGGTCGGGTATAAAAATGTTTTGGGGATCAAAAACGTGAAATTTCATTTCTGCCTAGATTTTGCCTCATTTTAATGCATCGCGATCGCGTAAGAAGGATTGCGATCGTGTAGAGTTATGATGATAACCAATGCGATCAAAGAAGGGATCCTATGTTCGCGTAGAACATTTCATGGGCAGTGACCACTTTCTTCATCGCCTTCACGGAATCAGCAATGTGATCGCGATACCTATTTGCTCAGCCTTATGCAATCGCGTGCCTATGTTTGCGATCACGAAGGGTTTTTGGCAACAGTCATATTTTACCCTTTTTTGCACATTTTGACTTGGTTTCTTCCATTTCTTCTCCAAATCACATGACACCTAAAAATTGCAATAAACCTCAGAAAATGTCCTAGTTCCCTACCAAAATTATGCAAAAATTTAAATATTAAGAGGAGATAAGTTGGTAAAATACCAACTTATCAAACCCCCAAACTTAAACTATTGCTTGTCCTCAAGCAATTCAAAAACTAAGAACATTCTTCAATAAAATCATCACTTAAGCTCAATGGCAAACCAAATATCGTTTCAAGTCAAAAAAGGCCACTTTAAGCACAATCTAGTGATTTCGGTTGGTACCAACAATTAATCCAAGGCATATGAATCACTAGCTTTTCGTACATTTTATTTCAATTTCAATAGTTCAAAAACCACATTAACCAAAGTAGCAACTAAGTCATGACACTAAAGATTCAAAATTTGCCTCTCTATCACAATTGTCTTCCCTCGCTCATTCCTCCCAATTGGAAATGGGATTAAATTCACAACTCGAATCTCACATGCCCTCACACTTTAAGAGAGAATCCCAAACTCACAAATTTCAATTCAAGACATCAATGGGATGATAAATGGAAAGACTCAACTCTCTATCTCTCAAAGATATTCAATTGCACACAAGTAGTACCATATGCCTGCCCTTCATGTATTTCTCCACTAATGTAGATATACTTGGTTCGAAATCAATTAGGACTTAAAGGGTTGTAGTTTAGGCTTTTGGTTAAGGTAGGGCACAATTTGGTAAGAGTGACTCAAAACCTCCCTAAGCACTACACTCTTTCAACAATCAAAGTCCACTTCCTTCAAGAATTTTTCCACCCTTTTTTCTCTTTTTTTGTATCATCTAGTCTTCCATTTATTCATACTTTCTTATTTTGTTTTTCGTTTCATCATCATTAACACTTTTCACTTTTTGAGAAACCTCCATATCACAACTTTTCCAACCTCCACCCCCAAACTTAGGCTTTTAGCCTATATTCATACTTTATATTACTTAGGGAGGTAGGGTTCCACAAGAACATCAATAAGATGATAGCTTGTAACATGGTTGTCAAAGAAAAAGGAAAAAGGCTCAAAAGGGTTGACTAGGGAAAATATTCACGGGTAGGAAATTTAGGCACAATAATGGTACAAGGAAGGCCTAATATTAATTTTCAAACCAAGTTAATCTAGGATTTCGCTTTGAAGCACATTCCGAGCAAGTTCTAGACTTCAAATGATGCAAAAGAACTTTTACAATTAAAGATCACCACACATGGCACATGAAAACTCAAATGGAATACAAATCCAAAATCCAATTGAAACCAATGAATCTCAAGGAAGTCACATGTAGCCTAAGAAGCTATTTAGTGAATCAAAGAGCCAAAATTAGAATCTAAAAGTCACAACAAGGAATTATCACTTCAATCATTTTTTCATTTTAAAGATCAAAACTTCATATGCCAAAGTTTAAATTATGTTGGTACCAAACAAGCCACATATTGGTTTATGGACAAAAGATTACACCCAATAACCACTTTATTCACGACTAGCTACTAAACTAACTACTAATATATATATATATATATTTACTTTCTACAAAAAACTAAAAACTAATCCCTTAAGAAAGTTGTCACGCCATCCATCATAGGGAAAAGTCACCCGGTTCAACATAAATAAATTCCTTGAAAAAGAACAGTGGTAGAAAGAAAAAATAAGGAGTTACCTTAATACTACTATACTAAAACCAAAAAATAATGACCAAAAATTTAAACACAAATAAAAACAGGAAAAATAGAAACTAACAAGGAATTACTAATAAACGAACAATGTTTACCAATTTACACAAGTTCACAACCAACCAAAAACAGAAACTTCATGTTCCACACAACTAAAACTACATGTTCCACACATATTCATCATATAGGAGCCACCCCCAACCGAAAGTATTGCATTGTCCCCAATGCAACTATACAAAACAAGCCAAAATGAAAAAGGTGCTCCCTAAATGGCATCACTCGTCACTGGAGGTACTGGGGGCTGCAAGCTCAAAGTCATCTTCCTCAGCCTCGTCTGGTCCACAAAACTTCCTCAAAGTGTTCATGATCTTTGTGAGGAACTTGCTTTTCTTCTTTTCATATTCCCTTTGCTTCCGCTGCCACCTTTTAATCTTCCCCAGCTTGGATTTGATGGATTGTTGCTCCTAAGCAAGGTCCGATAAGGTCGGAACCTTTCCTTGGCCAGCTGGACCTGCAGAGGTGCCCTCTCCGAATGGTGCAGAAGGAAAACCAACTACAAGCTGGCGTACCTGTGTATCCATGCCATAAACATGCCTAGAGATATACCTGAGAGTAATAGGTCCTTGCTCAAGTGGTGTGATAGCTGTGGAAGTCCCAGTGGCATCTGCAGGAGCCTCAAGTATCTCAGTGATGGTGTCAGTGAACTGGCCAAAGGTGGGAGATGCTACGTTAATCTTCCTTTTCTTCTACGCAGCTCCTGTTCCCTTTCTCAGCAGTGGGTGGATGAGCTTCTCCAGGTTCTTTTCCTTTTCTGTAGGCTTGAGCAATACCCCTGCATCATAGCATAATTTGGTGATCGGGGATGGGAAAATAAGCTCTTGGTCCGTTCTGCTACCACCTCTTTTATCTTATCCGCAATGAGCTGCCCTACGTTCACCGGTATACCCTCTATAATAGCACATATCACTCTTGCTTTCTCAAGTGTCACCTCTGTCTCATTTTTTGAAGGCATGATACAAGCACAGATAATGGAGAGCCAAGTCTTGGCCTCCCAGTGAATTCTGAAGACTCGATCCTGGAGTGATTCTTTATCCAGTTTGGCACCTATCCACCATACAAATGATTGATGAACCACTGGGTACCCAAATCCTGAGCTCGATCCCGGTACACCTGATTGTTAGCATTGTTGAAATTGTAGTGCGCATTGATCAGCTCTGGACTAAAATGGACTTCTTTTCCTCTGACAGTAGCCACCAACTCATTATGAAGTCCGTCTCTACAGCATTTGCATAAAATTCTCTGACTACTTCATGGTTGGCTGGACTGGGCTCTTCTGCAAAGTAAACCCATCCACTTGTTATTAATCTCCCATGGAACTCGGGCCATCGGCTTTCAAGGTCGGCCAGGAGGATGCCTCTTTCCCTAATCATGCTTTTGGATAGTTGCTTGTCATAGCGTTGAGAGCATCTTAGGGAGGAGAATGTGTCTCGATCAAAGTACTCCTCTTCGGCATATTGTTGCACATTTTCATTTGTTGCCGGATCCATTTTATAGCTCAAAGTACCTACAACAAGAGTATACATGTCAAATAACCATATGGACACTTAAGTCACTGCATTTAGAGGTATTTTGGCCAAAGAAATAGGTTAGCAAGCCTTAGGATCAAAAATGGGGAACACACTGTTTTTCTGCCTGGGCATTAGTGAATCGCGATCGCAAAACTTCTCACGCGATCGCGAAGAAGAAATTATCACAAAGCTATGCGATCGCAGAAGCATTTACGCAATCGCAATGTACAATTTTTGGCACTCAGCAGATTCAGACCTACGCAATCGCGGAATGAGGCATTGCGATCGCGAGGGTCTTCTTCTTCACCCAGAAAGAGTTCGTTTGGACATTTCAGTGAGCAGGTTGTGCACCCCAATTTTCTCAGCAAGTAAACACCATCAACCTATGTATTTTTACACCAAAATTTCACAAAGCCTCTCTCATTCTCTCAACCAATCTCTCACAACAAGCAATCACGTAAAGAAACCCACAATGTATTTGACAAAGTAAACAGAAAAACAAGCCCTAAAATTCAAAAGTAGGGCTACCCTTCCACTAATTTACCATAATAAGTAGAAGCAAAACTAAGCATTAAGGGAGAAATTAACATACCTTGAGGATAATGAAGGATTGATGCAATAGAATTGAAGCAAAGTTGATTTGGGAATGTTTCAGGGTTTAGGGGAGCAGGGGAGTTTTGTTCTTTGTTTGGCTGAAAATGGGCGTGAGTTAATACCTTCCAGTGGGTTTGAACTTAAAAACTTACCAGTCATCGCGATCGCGTGGAACTCAGTGGGTTTGAACTTAGTGGAACTCAGTGGGTTTCAACTTAAAAACTTACTAGTCATCGCGATCGCGTGGAACTCAGTGTGTTCATGTAGTACAAAATTACCAAATGGCCGCGATCGTGAAAGCTTTACCGCGATCGCGTAGAGTAAGAAAGTTCTTATTCTCTGTGAACGCGTACCTATTCCTGCGATCCCGATGCTTTGCATTTTTTTTGCAATTTTTTGTAGCTACTGGTTTGTGGCTGCCCCGTCAGCCCGACCTGCTCAAATCAACTCCAAAAATTTTGAAACTTGGCAGATTGGTTAGAAAAAATATAATAAGCTATTCTAAAAAAGAAAATTTCAAAAATGACTAGAAATTTTGAAAAATGATGGGTTGCCTTCCACCAAGCGCCACATTTAACATCGTGGCACGATGCAAGTTAACTTGACCACTTTTCTCGCCACTTGGATGATATGAACTGGGCACCTAGCTTGGAATCAAGCTTGTGACCACGATGGATGAGGGGTGGTAAGTCGATGATCAAGCCAAGACTTAATTTCTTCATTTTGCACTTTTTGGCTTTCATGTGAGGAATGTCATTTTGCTTTCTTGTTCTCTCAAACTGTAAAATGTATGGCTTTTGCCTTTCCTCCTCGCAATCCCTCATTGACTTGTGTAGCTCAATTCTCATATCACCACACAATTCCAATGTTGAAAAATGCTTGGAATGTGACATCAAACCTCCAAGTTGCAATTCGTCCCGGATTTTGACATCCTCTTTTTCCCCTGAACTAGAGTCAATTTCAACCACATTTTCATTTACACCGGATGACTCTAGTTCCATATTTTTCTTGGCATCATTAACACTCATGGAGCTAGTTGGCGGATGTTCAATCCTTGATTCTTCAAAGTAGAGCTCACTTTCTTCCTCAAAATCGGACTCTTCTTGACTTCCTTCCACACTCTCAAGTTGGTGGGAATAGTGAGCCTCAACCAATAGTTTCATTTGGTCTTCCAGAGTGCGGATATGTTCATCATTGTAAGCCAAGCCGTGTTTCAAGTCCTCGAGTGCAAAGTTGTGCTTCTCCTCATTTTCAAGAATGGTCTCCAACATGATCATCATCTTCTCATTTTGATTATTTGAGAGTTCTTCTTGGTTTTGATCAAGCGCCAAGGAAGGATTTTTGGCTTCCACATCCAAGGAAAATTCTTGGCTATCATTAACTTCCGAGGATTTTTGGACCTCTAAAGCTTCAAGCATTTCTCCCATTTGTGAGTGCAACCTTTCAAGTGCCAAGTCATTTTGGAGACTATTCTCCAAAAGCTCCTCCAAGGCACTTTGTTCTTTGTTTCCTCCTTCAAGTAGGCATTCTAACATGAGTTTGAACTCTCCATTTCGACCATGCTCAACTTCTTCCACTTCCATAGCCCTATAATTTTCATCACAAAAAGTAGAATCATCATAGCGGGGGCTTGGGGAAGGGAAGGACAAATAAGCACAATCATCCCAATGACCATTTTGAAAACCACACTTATCACAAATACTCCACTCATGATTTTGAGATTGTGCGCACAATCCACCCCCAGGAGAATTTAAACAATTTTGCCACGAGTGTGGTCCTCCACAATAAGGACAAGGGTCATCAAAGTATGAACAACTACCATCCGACCAATTTTTATTAAATGATGCCATTTTTCAAAAATAAGAAAATAAACAAGAAACGAACAAGAAAAAAAATAGACCAAGGTAAGAAAAATTAATTACACAAATATTCACAAGTTTGGACCAAAGCACTTACGCTTATTTCTCAAACAACCTAAATTATGCCAAATTTTTCCCCGGCAACGGCGCCACTTTTGATGACATCCAAATCCACTATTAAAAAGTAAATGGACACGATCACATGCAATATAATTTACCCAACTATGAGTCGGGATCGAATCCCACAGAGAACAATATATAGGCGATTAGGAATGTAAGAGAATTATCACTTATCACGCAATGTCAAACGCTTAGATTTTGGTTTAGGAAATGTTTATATCTAAATGCCGAAATGTAAACTAACCTAGAAAGCGAGTAAAATGATCAATGGCTACAAGTATGGATGCATCGGAAATTACACTCAAGCAACGATCCAATGTATTTCATGATTTTACAAAAATGAGCGCGTTTATGCTAATTAGCCACGGATAATAATTCTTAATTAGCTTCTTCCGAAAACTAACAAGACTTCTTAATTGAATTATTCCTAACCCAATTAAGAGATTAAGCACACCCCGAATGGCTACAAGTAGTTCAATCCTATCCCTAGATAGAATCTATAAAATGAGGGTTAAAGCCTCAAATTCTTGTTAACTAATCTTTCCCAACCCCAAATTATCTTTTTCAAAATTAATTCGGAGTTAATGGGAGAGTCCTAGGGTTAGCTAATCCCTTTGGAAACATTAAAGTACAAGAATAATTAAAGTAACAATAACTCACTTCATAAAAGGATAAAATCATTCAATACATAAGCACAACAAGGTATTTAATCCACACTTTAAACATGAATATTTCCATAAACAAGATTCAAGTGTTAAATAAAATACTACACACTTAGATATACAATACAATGCAAAGAAATGAAGAAAGCAACATAAATGGGTAAGAAATCCTTAACCACAAGCTTGAAATCTTCAAAACCCAAGTGTGTGTGCAAACCCTAGCTTCCAAAACTTGTTCTTCTCTAGTCTATGGAACTGAAAATAAGCCAAAAAACCCTAAAGATATCTGCAAGGTCGTGTATAAAAATGGTTTGGGGATCATAAACGTGAAATTCCACTTCTGCCTAGATTTTGCCTCGTTTTAATGCATCGCGATCGCGTAAGAAGGATTGCGATCACGTAGAGTTATGATGATAACCAATGCGATCACAGAAGGGATCCTGCATTCGCGTAGAACATTTCATGGGTAGTGGCCACTTTCTTCATCGCCTTCGCGGAATCAGCAATGCGATCACGATACCTATTTGCTCAGCCTTATGCAATCGCGTGCCTATGTTTGCGATCGCGAATGGTATTTGGCAGCAGTTGTTTTTCACCCTTTTTTGCACATTTTGACTTGGTTTCTCCCATTTCTTCTCCAAATCACATGACACCTGAAAATTGCCAATAAACCTCAGAAAATGTCCTAGTTTCCTACCAAAATTGTCTCGACTCAAAATCCAATAAGGGTCGTGATGACGTCGGACACCACTGTCAGGCAATCCAACAACAATTTACTTGCAATTTCTTATTTTATTTATTTTGAGATCATTTCCTTTAAACAAATGAATAATAAATAATAGACTCCACTGAATAAATGAGGATGTCTTTACAAAATTTAACTACTGAAAAATCACGTGATCATTCCAGAACCCGATGTCACAAGTCCATGAACATCTATCAGTGAATGAAATAAAATACATTGACTATCCGAAATACAAGTGGACAGAAATAAAAATACAATACAATACTCTGAAGGAGACTCTGCCGACTGCGGGGCATCTCAAAAATGCAGCTCACCTAAGTCTCCGTACTAACCATGCCACTATGCCACTGAGCCACTAGCCCTACATAAACCTGTGCAACAAAAATGCACAGCAAGTGTAGTATGAATACGAAAACAACGTGTACCCAGTGAGTATCCTGTCTAATCTCGAAGAAGTAGAGACGAGAGGTCGACTTCAACACTTGCTAGTGGTCCAATAGTAATATTATTAATGCGATGAATCACGAATTTATTAAGAACGGTAAATTCAAATAAGTCACGAAACAGGTAAAAGTTCCTTTTTATTCAAAGTCTCCGGATTCATAATCCATTAGTTAACAATTATCTCAAGTCAAGGAGAGCAAATATCTATATCAATAAATCTCAAGGAAAGAAATACAAGCATGCGCAAATCATGCCGAAGACGTACGACCCGATCAAACAATATTTAAACTGTGCACTGCCAGAGTTTCGAATGGCGTGAACCATAGATGCATCTATTTAATCTACCGAGGTGTTTGGCCCGTTCCGAAATTAAACACATACAGACAGTCAATCAAGAAGTCAACATGGAACAATTATCCAAAGAAAAGTCAATTCTCTCTTAACAATTTTATAAAAATAAAGTTTAATCCTTTTAGAAATTCATTTACCAATTCAATAGGATTTAAGCAATTCATCTGTCAATAAGGTTACAAATATTCCAAGTATAGCATGCTTTTGGATCCTAGACTACCCGAACTTTCACATGATAGTAGCTACGCACGGACTCTCGTCACCTCGTGCGTACGTAGCCCCCACAATTAAGAGCACATAACCAATTATTTCACCTATGGGGACAATTCCCTCTTACAAGTTTAGAAAGGAGACTCACCTCGCTCTGAAGATCCATAACTGGCATTCCACGCACTTCCGAAGACTCTAATCGATGTACAATGCTCCAAAACTAACCAATAATTATGCAAATCTATTAATATATGTTCAATTATTCATTACAATCCAATTTGTAGTTATTCCTAACTTCTATAAAAAAAATTACAAAATTTCCCTCGGGCCGACGTGCTCAGATTCCAAAATTTTTCGAAGATAAAGTTTACCCATGAACTGACGAACTCAAATATATGATTTTCTCTTAATTTCATACCCAAAATCGTGGTCAAAATCCAACAATATTAATTTTCTAGGTTTTCTTCAAAATCCCAAAATTTTTACTAATTTACATGATTTTCCACGTTAAAATCTTGATATAATCCAAGAAATTAACTTGCAATAGGTGGGAATCACTTACCGTGACATGGATGATGAAAATGGAGCTCCAAAATCGCTCCTAGGACGGCTCCCACGGAGGAAATGAGATGAAATGAGCCAAACCCATTTCTTTACATTTATACACTGCCCAGACGACTCTTCTTTGAGTTCGCGAGACCCCCATCGCGTTCACAAAGAAGAAAATCCCCCAAAACCATTTTCCAAACTCTTCTCAAACAACCTCTAGTATAATGGCCATAACATTTTGTACAAAACTCAAAATGACAAATGGTTTAATGTTTTGAAAACTAGGAACAAAGATCTACAACTTTCATGTTTTGGTTATCTACCAATTCCTTACATATTTTGTGATATAAGCTGCCAAATCCATCCCTGTGCAACACAAATGTCTTCTACATCTTCCCTGATATCCAGTAGTGTACAAGACATAACCTTTCTGTACACACATCCAAATGTTAAATGGTTTACCTTTCACAAAACTAGACACAAAGGGCTACAACTTTCATTTTTGGATCATCTCTAAATTCTTTATAGATTGCGAGATATGAGCCTCCGAAGTCAGACCAATGCAATAGACATTTCCTTCTTTGCGAACGCGAAGAATAGAGTCCCTGAAGCCAAATCCTTCTTCGCGAACGCGAGAGGATCCTCGCGAACGCTAAGAGCAACACCAGACAACAACATCAGCTATTGCAAAACAGCCTGAGTCCGAAATCACCCTGAAACACACCCGAGGCCCCCGGGGCCCCGTTCTATCACACAAACCAGTCCCAAAACATAACACAGACCTGCTCGAGGCCTCAAATCACATCAAACAACATCGAAATCATGAATCGCACCCCAATTCAAGCTTAATGAACTTTAAAACTTCAAACTTCTACATTCGATGTCGAAACCTATCAAATCACATCCGATTGATCTAAAATTTTGCACACAAGTCATATTCGACATTACAAACCTACTTCAACTTCCGGAATTGGATTCGGACCCCGATATCAAAAAGTCCACTTCTGGTCAAACTTCTCCAAAAACTTTCAAATTTCTATCTTTAGCCAAATGACTCCAAAGTGACCCACAGACCTCCTAATTCACTTCCGATCGCGCTCCCAGCACCGGAATCACCATACGAAGCTATTCCCAGACTCGGAATCCCAAATGGACATTGATAACACTTAAATGCACTTCAACCCAAACTTATGAAATTCTTCCAAAACTCTAACTTCCACAATAGGTGCCGAAACGTTCTTAGGTCTTCGAAAACCCGGTCCAGACATACGCCTAAGTCCAAAATCATCATACGAACCTACTGAAACCTTCGAATACCAATTCCGAGGTCGTTTACTCAAAAATCCAATCTTAGTCAATTCTTCCAACTTAAAGCTTGTGAAATGAGAATTCTCTTTCCAAATCAACTCTGAACTTACCGAAATTCAATTTCGACGATGCGTACAAGTCATAATACCTGAAGTGAAGCTGCTCATGGCCTCAAACTGCTGAACGATGCGCTAAAGCTCAAAACGACTGGTTGGGTCGTTACATTATCTCCCACTTAAACATACGTTCGTCCTCGAACGTGCTAAGAACTGCACTGGAGTTGTCCGAAATCACTGTTTAACACCTCGTGCACCTACCTGTGCTATTACAACCCAGTTGAGCACATTGGCTCAATCAATTCTGAAGATATTCCCTTTTATTCAAGAAAATAAGCTTAGAGCCCAATTCCAACATCCGAAATTCTCTGCCAGGCCTGCTTCCAATACATGAACACCGCATCAATCACTACACGAGGTACCAAAACATGACTGCATGCCTTTGCTGAATCCTCACCATGCACCACATCATTCACGGGACCATAATAACATTCTCTGATCATAATAACCGACATTCCTCGAATCTGATGCTCACAATGCACCTCATGATATATATATATATAGGTCTTTTTCCAACTCTCGCTATACAGCCACGATAGAAGAGATGTGTAGAAATTCATAACCATTTGTCGAATCAACAAATCATTGGGTCTATACTCCTGCAAGAACTATCACCTCATTCTGAAACAAATAATGGTCTCTGCTCCTTAATATACTTCATATAATCAGATTGCAATGATCCTAAATCCAATGATCTCATCTCACCAGTACGAACTGCTCAGGCAATAAGCCACCCCGGACATGATCAAAAGTCTCATATGATGCCACAATGTGCCAATATGCTACCAATTCGAACGCAATACAAAAGGAGAATGAACTCTGAAAAGGAAATCCAATTACCCCGCTCGCGAATCATACATGCGATGCGGGCACACATCAAATAGGAGTTTTCCTCAGAAAAATAGGAAACAAAATGCATAAAAACAGATATAAGGAATTGTACTCGACATCCCACTATTGCGGCGCACAACCCGATCCAAACAACATACCCATGGCGGCGTGCCACCCAATCCTCACATAAAATTCACATAAGGAGATACACCCCGAGCTAGATTGCTCATTACACAAAATATCGAATATCGGTCACAAGCACGCTAAGTGCATAGTACCATTTCTGGGGAGACATATAGTGCCATACGCTACAAAACTCAAGCACAAGTGAGGTGCGATATACGATCTGAATCTCGAGAGCCTTCCTGCTCATATAACATCATCTTTATGCGGAGCCTCAACACATAAGAAATTCACCAAGTCATCTCATAAAATAGCTGACAACAAAATAGCACCCCGACTACTCTTCCATAAGGAGCGCATTGCTGAAATGACCACATCTAGCCTGATATAGAGCCCATATTCACATTTAAATCCATCCACAGACCTCAAGTTGATTCTGATCACACCAAACTAGGCCAATAACCTTTCATGTGTCCATAATCACCCCCTTTTTCTCATAACACACAAGAACAACCATCATAACTGGAGTAATCCTCCACACTCCGCAACCCAATAAACCAAGTGCCCTCCAAGCATCAATTCTCAATTTAATGACATCACTACAATCTTCATCCTTGGTTTAACTTCTTCAATCAATCAAGTGATTACATGCCACACTTATATAACCTTCCCGTGGGGCACGCTCCCACAACTTCCGTAACAAATAATAGGACCGTACATCCAAACCACCGGCCGCACTAACGCTGAAAAGCGATCAAGAATCCTTAACCAGAATGCCAAGCCTTTTTCACAAAACACCGATCTCAGGTGACGCTGAAGACAATACCCACTTACTTTAAACACGAAACTCCTTTCCTGCTCATCTGAGCTCGTGACATCCTTGTCAACACCGAACTGCAACCTTGATCCTCACTTCAAATTCCATACCACTCACTGCACCCATCAGTGAATTCTCATAACAGTAGGATATGCAAATCTCTAAGTAGTGGTCTAAGCCACCATAGCCCTTTTGGGATCCGCCTATATATAATAGGCCATAACAGTAGAATACTTCTAAATAACATTAATTACGGTGGTCGACAAGCCTCACACATACCATCACAAATCACTTGCATAACTTGATCACGCTGAAGGAACTGATCACTACCACCAATATGCTAATTCAACTATGGTTAGCCAATCCATCTTCGTCCAATTTATCCTTTATTGCCTTAGAAATAATATTAACTCCATTCAACACATAACACACTCCATCCGCACTCATCCCGAGTGACCTTGAATCACGAGACCATGCTGTCTCCAATCCCACAAACCATTTCATACATCCCTTGCATGCACATTCGCATCCCCAACTAGCATGCTCATTCTGATAATCCCTCTACAAATCCGAAGTCTTTCCTCATTTTCCTCCCAAATGCTACACTGCAAGTCAAAACATCATAGAACATTCTGGGCCTCTTCTCATAAGCTGCTACAAAATCTTGATTCTTAACCGTACCTATAGGATCGAAATCATTAGGCACCACACTTTAACCTTTGAATCCACTAGGACCGTTATTGAGAGCCACCCGCTCTGACTTGGCCCCGAATATAATCAACTCCATGAATCTCCTAGAACATGAATACTCTCTCGATGAAGCACCTGACAGAATCACTTCCCTTAAAACCCGCATCTATACAAGGCATAAACCCTGAATCCTTCCCTAAGTCTGAACATGAGCCAATAAGGCCAACCATAGCACACCTTTAACAATTCCTTTTCTCAAACTACTACTTATGTTCCTTTCCCATAGCCTAAATAACCCATCAATATGCTAATAACCAAAAACCTCGCAAGTCGTTAACCATGCAACCCAATCATAGGAGGTGGGAAGCTCCCACTTGGCTTGAAGCCACTTATTACACAACTTTGGAATTCACCAGGATTCTTTATCTCTTATTGACATAACCTTGCGCAATCTACCGCCAAAAGTCTCAGAATCTTTATGTAAAACCCCCTTTTTATACTCTGAATCATCAATCACATTCGCACGACCGATATCTTTGCTGTATAACCAATAGAATTCTTCGTAGAAGCTTTGCCAACCATGCGACTGCTGATCTGCTCACTGGAGATAACCCACCTGTAGAATTTATGTGCCGACATCTTCCAACGCTGCTACACGGGGTACAATCACTACGACATCAATAACCTATCCTGAGTCCGAGCTCACTCTCTAGTTGCACAAGTTCATTCACCCCTCGTGGACATCAATTAAATGTGCGGCAACATCCTTCCAATTCAAAGTTAGGTTGTATCCTTCTTCATTTTAAGCAGCTCCTTTTTCGTTATATCAAATCTCCTGCCGCGTAATAGCCCATACTTCAAATTAAATCCGTAGACCCCAATCACCAATTCCTAAAATTCCCAAATCATTCCAAACTCTCCTTAAGGTGCGTAGTCATCCTACCACAAAACCCATATGCAACTCCGCCACTCTCCCACTTTGGCGGAACTCACTCCTTTAATCAACTACTCGACCTTCGCTTCTTATACCTGGCCTTCTAGAAATTTTAACCACTGCCTGACACTCCCCATATGTCCTTCCTCATCCTTTGCTGCTCAGTTGTTGCCTTAAATAAAATCTATCTTCGTAGCACTTGAAATCACAAATCGCTACTAACTTTAAATCTTTCCGAAGATCATTTTTCTCGAGCCATCAACATTCGAAACACTGATTCAATCCTGAACCACCACACCCCGTGATATCTAACAGTCGTTTCTCCAATATTATTTCACAATATCTTACCCCAAAGGCGAATTACAGAAGAACATAACACCGACAAACTTAACACATACAATCGAGCACGATGGCACTACATCGTAGATGAAAATTCCACCACGCTCGAAAATACCAAGTCTCATCACTCCATCACCCCAAATCTGGACATTCATAGGCCAATTGCTTTTCCTTCGCCGGAAATGAAATATCAGATCGCTGAATCGTGCATTGAGTAGACTTCCTTTCAAGTCATTCACCACCCCAACACATAGGCAAGTATCCTACCATCAAGTTAATACTATGCGATAACTAATCATGAGCATCACAGAAACCTGTGCATAGCCTTCAAGCTCTTAGAAGCACAACTACCGAGCCGAAACAATAGAAATATCCTTCCGCAAAGCGACGACAGTAGCCCAATCAACTATACTGGGAGGAACATCCCGCACCAACTCTGTAGTGCCAATACAAATCCTCAATTATAACAAGCATTTCGTGTCGCATAAGACTGAGTAGGAAGGAAACAAGGGCATAAGCCTCAAGGAATCAAATCGCACGATGGAGAATCAAGAAGGGAAGTGCTCCTAATAGCCTATAGCCTCTCGAAGATAAGTACAGATGTCTCCATACCGATCCGCAAGACTCTACTAGACTCGATCACGACTCGTGAGACCTACGGGAACCTAGTGCTCTGATACCATGTTGTCACGACCCAAAATCCAATAATGGTCATGATGGCACCGAACACCACTATCAGGCAAGTCAACAATAATTTACTAGCAATTTCTCATTTTATTAATTTTGAAATCACTTCCTTTAAACAAATGAATAATAAATAATAAACTCCACTGAATAAATGAGGTTGTCTTTACAAAATTTAACTACTGAAAAATCCCATGATCATCCCATAACACGGTGTCACAAGTGCATGAGCATCTACCAGTGAATGAAATAAAATATAGTGACTGTCCGGAATACAAGTGGACAGTAATGAAAATACAATACAATACTCTGAAGAAGACTCTGCCGACTGCGGGGCGTCTCGAAAATGCAGCTCACCTAAGTCTTCGTACTAACCATGCCACTATGCCACTGAGCCACTAGCCCCACATAAACCTGTGCAACAAAAACGCACAGCAAGTGTAGTATGAATACAAAAATAATGTATACCCAACGAGTATCCCATCTAATCTCGAAGAAGTAGAGACGAGAGGTCGAATTCGATACTTGCTAGTGGTCCAATAGTAATATTATTAATGCGATGAATCACGAATTTATTAAGAACAACAATAAATTCAAATAAGTCACGAAACAGGTAAAAGTTCCTTTTTATTCAAAGTCTCCGGATTCATAATCCATTAGTTAACAATTATCTCAAGTCGGGGAGAGCAAATATCTATATCAATAAATCTCAAGGCAAGCAATACAAGCATGCGCAAATCATGCCGAGGACGTATGACCCGATCCAACAATATTCAAACTGTGCACTGCTAGAGGGTCGAATGGCGCGAACCATAGATGCTTCTATTTAATCTACAGAGCCGTTTGGCCCGTTCTGAAATTAAACACATACATACTGTCAATAAGAAGTCAACAAGGAACAATTATCCAAAGAAAAACCAATTCTCTTTTAACAATTTTATAAAAATGAAGTTTAATCCTTTTAGAAATTCATTTATCAATTTGATAATATTTAAGAAATTCATTTGTCAATAAGGTTACAAATATTCCAAGTATAGCATGCTTGTGGATCCTAGAGTACCCAGACTTTCACATGATAGTATCTACGCACGGACTCTTGTCACCTCGTGCGTACATAGCCCCCACAATTAGGAGCACATGACCTATTATTTCACCCATGGGGACAAATCCCTCTTACAAGTTTAGAAAGGAGACTCACCTCGCTCCGAAGATCCATAACCGGCATTCCACGCCCTTTTGAACACTCGAATCCATGCACAATGTTCCAAAACTAGCCAATAATTATGCAAATCCATTAATATATGTTCAATTACTCATTACAATCCAATTTATAACAATTCCAAACCCCGATTAAATATTTGACAAAATTGCCCTCGAGCCCACATGACCGGATTCCGAAATTTTTCGAATATAAAGTTTACCCATGAACTCACGAACTCAAGTATATGATTTTCTTTTAATTTCATACCCAAAATCGTGGTCAAAATCTAAGAATATCAATTTTCTAGGTTTTCTTCAAAATTCCAAAATTTCTACTAATTTACATGATTTTCCATGTTAAAATCTAGATATAATCCAAGAAATTAACTTGCAATAGGTGGGAATCACTTACCGTGACATGGATGATGAAAATGAAGCTCCAAAATTGCTCTTTGGTCGGCTCCCATGGAGGAAATGAGATGCAATGAGCCAAACCCGGGGAGGCACTCAAACTCCTGTTGCTCGCACACCTGAGCAGGTTGTGCATGGACACTCAAACTCCTGTTGCTCTCAGGATGGGGGAGGCACTCAAACTCCTGTTGCTCGCACACCTGAGCAGGTTGTGCATGGACACTCAGACACCGGGGGCACATCCAGCCTAGCCGGTTGCCGTTGCTCAAAACTATGTAGCTCTTGCCATGCCAGAGAACGAGCAACATAGGTTGGAGAGGTTTGGTAGGCTTCAGCCTCTGACCTTCAGTGGTGTAAAGGGTGAGGATGCCCAGGGTTTCTTAGACAAGTGTTAGCGGATTCTTCACACAACGGGTATTCTGGAGATCAACGGGGTCGCTTTCACTTCTTTTTAGTTTTCTTGAGCTGCCTTCACTTGGTGGGAGGCTTATGAGAGGTGTAGGCCTATTGGTGCAGCACCCCTTACCTGGCAACAGTTCTTTGTTCTCTTTGTAGAGAAGTACGTGCCGCAGTCTCGTAGAGAGGAGCTACGTAGGTAGTTTGAGTGGTTGCATTAGGGGGAGATGACTGTGATGCAGTACGAGATAAGGTTCACCGAGTTAGCTCGTCATGCTATTTGGTTGGTTCCGACAGATAGAGAGAGGATTAGGAGGTTTGTGGATGGCCTCACTTATCAGCTTCGTATTCTCATGACCAGGGAGAGGGTGTCTGGTGCTACTTTAGAGGAGGCTGTAGACATTGCTTGTGAGATTGAGTCAGTTCATCGCCAAGAGCGAGATGAGAGGGAGGCCAAGAGGCCTCGAGGATCTGGTAGTTATGGTGGTGCTCCTTTGAGAGGTTAGTTTCAGTACGGCAGAGGTCGTCCATTCAGGCATGCTCAGCCAGCTTGCCTAGGTTATTGTGGGGCGTCATCGGGTCATGGTTCTCACAGTTCTCATCAGGTCCGGTCATCACATAGTGACCTTCTAGCTCAGAGTTCGTCCCGTGCTCCATCAGTTCAGGGCTCTTCTATGCCAGGTGCGTCAGCTAGTCATTTCGATGCTAGGGGTTCCCTTTAGTCCCCGTATCCAACACCCGGGAGTTGCTATGAGTGTGGAGAGATGGGTCATATATGGAGGCAGTGTCCTCGTCACCTTGCAGGTTCATCTAAGTAAAGGAGTCAGCTCAGATGGGGAGGTCGATTAGGTGGCAGTCAGGCCTATTTCTATGCACTTTCAGCTAGACCCGATGCTATTGCTTTCGATGCTGTTATTACAGGTATTGTGTCAGTCTTCCACAGGGATGCTTCTGTATTATTTGATCCCAGTTCCACCTTTTCTTATGTGTCATCATACTTTGCTCGTTATTCGGATACGTCCCGTGAGTCTCTTGTTTCACTTGTTCATGTATCTACTCCAGTGGGCGATACAGTTGTTGTAAACTATGTGTATCGGTCGTGTGTGGTGACTATTAGGGGTCTGGAGACCCAAGTGGATCTTTTATTATTATGTATGGTGGATTTCGATGTTATTTTAGGCATGGATTGGCTATCTCCGTTTCGTGCTATTCTGGACTGTCATGCCAAGATAGTGACATTGGCTATACCGGGCGTGCCACGGATCGAGTGGCAAGGTTTGACTGATTATGTTCCCAGTAGGGTAATCTCATTCTTGAAGGCCCAACGTATGGTTGGGAAGGGTTGTCTTTTGTATATAGCCTTTGTGAGGGATGTCGGTGTAGAGATTCCCATTATTTATTCTATTCCAGTTGTGAGGGAGTTTGAAGACGTGTTTCCTGCAGACCTGTCGGGCATGCCACCGAACAGGGATATTGATTTTGGTATTGTCCTGGTGTCGGGCACTCATCCCATTTCTATTCCTCCATATCGTATGGCATTAGCAGAGTTGAAGGAGTTAAAGGAGCAGCTTCAGGAACTCCTCAATAAGGGGTTCATTTGCCATCAACTTTAGGTTCATATAACGTGTATTGTGATGCTTCGAGAGTTGGTATTGGGTGTGTTTTGATGGAGGAGGGTAGAGTTATTGCTTATACTTCTCTTCATTTGAAGCCCCATGAGAAGAACTACCCCGTTCATGATTTGGAGTTGGCTGCCATTGTTCACGTGTTGAAGATTTGGAGGCATTACTTATATGGTGTGTCTTGTGAGGTGTTTACTGATAATCGTAGCCTCCAGCACTTGTTCAAGAAGAAGGATCTCAATTTAAGGCAGCGAAGATGGTTGGAGTTGCTAAAGGATTATGATATTACTATATTGTACCATCCGGGGAAGGCCAGTGTGGTGGCCGATGCTTTGATCCAAAAGGCAGTGAGTATGGGGAGATTGGCATATATTCTAGTTGGGAGAGACCTTTTGTAGTTGATGTTCAGGCCTTGGCCAATCGATCTGTGAGGTTAGATATTTCGGAGCCCAGTCGGGTATTGGCTTGTGTGATTTCTCGGTCTTCCTTATATGATCGCATCAGAGAGCGCCAGTATGATGATCCTCATTTGCTTGTCCTTAAGGACAGAGTTCAGCACGATGATGGCAGAGATGTGACTATTGGTGATGATGGGGTGTTGAGGATGCAGGGCCGGATATGTGTGCCCAATGTAGATGGGCTTCGGGAGTTGATTCTGTAGGAGGCCCATAGCTCGCGGTATTCCATTCATCAGGGTGCCACAAAGATGTATCAGGATTTGAGGCTGCATTATTGGTGGAGGATAATGAAGAAGGACATTGTGGGATTTGTAGCTCGGTGTCTCAATGGTAAGTAGGTGAAATACGAGCATTAGAGACAGGGTAGCTTGCGCTTCAGCAGATGGATATTCCAGAGTAAAAGTGGGAGCGGGCCACCATGGACTTTGTAGTTGGGCTGCCACGGACTTTGAAGAAGTTCGATGCTATTTGGGTGATTGTGGATCGGTTGACCAAGTCCCCGCACTTCATTCTTGTGTGTACTACCTATTCTTCAGAGCGGTTGACAGAGATCTATATCCGGGAGATTGTTCGTTTGCATGGTGTCCCAGTTTCCATCATTTCATATAGGGGCACTCAGTTTACTTCGCAGTTTTGGAGTTCGATGCAGCGAGAGTTGGGTAATCAGGTTGAGTTGAGCACAACTTTTCACCCTCAAACGGACGGGCAATCCGAGCGCACCATTCAGATATTGGAGGACATGTTGCGTGCTTATGTCATTGATTTCGGAGGGTCATGGGATCAGTTTCTACCTCTTTGCAGAGTTTGCTTATAACTGTTGTGAGCATGTGATTTTTGCCTCGCATGAATTACTCCTACAGAATCTCCAAAATTAGGATTTTTCTTTTTATTTATTTGGTTTTTAGGAATTAGTTGCCCAATTTTTGTGTTTATTTACATTTTGTGCGCATATTTAATTTTATTTAAATCATGAAAAATAGCTAATATATCACGCATTGCATTTATTATTTAATTTTATATTTTTAGATTAATTAGTAAATTAGTTTGTTTTACGAAAATGGAAAAATCACAAAAAAGAAAATAGCTTGTTTTTGCATTTTTTTAGCTTCGAATTTTGGTAGTTTTCTTTTAATTTGGTATTTAATTAGTTGTGGTAATTATTATTTAGAGCTAATTAATTTAATTTGGTAGGATAATTTGGTTTAGGGATTAATTTAGGTTTTATTTCTAATTTTTGAAAAGAAAAGATGTTTTTAAAATAAAAGGAAAATGGGAAAAGGAAAAGAAGTGAAAAGAATCAGATTTTTCGGGCCAAATCCATGAAATTCCTCAAAGCCCAATTAATTCAACCCCTCTACCCGACCAAACAGCCCAGATCCGCGTGCCAACATGACCCAAAATCCACTCAAAGAACCGGTCCGGTCACCCCTTCATCCAAACGACCCCGTTTTGCCCTCTACTAATCACGACCGCTGGATCTCCTTAATCCAACTGTCCGGAACTGGGGTATCACTTGATATATAATTGTCCAAAATCCCGTACCCCTACCCCCGTTTCTCATCTCTCATCTCACTCTCTCCAACCGGAACCGAAACCCTAGCAGCCGCCCTGAAATCCTACCGTCTTAGGGTTGCGGCGCCACCACCAAATTAACACCCTAGGACCGTCTTCGCTCCCTCATTCCAAATCTTCACTCAAATTCCTTCGAACATCTCTGGAATTTCTCGAATCTTACATCTGAGATTCGAGCCTTAGGAGCCAAATCCTGACCAGTGCATGCAAGGTCAAGAGTCCATTTTTCTCACGAGTTTTAGGGTCGGTATAGTCGGAAATAATGTTGTTCGTTTGTTCTTGGAAAAGAGCAAATGATTAACCTCATTTCGAGACTCAAATCGGAGAGTCAGTCGTGTTCGAGCTTAAAATCGGTGAGTTTTTTTTTCTTAGTTTTTGTTTGTTTTGTTTATTTCACCTCGTATTAGAATTTTTCTTCTGATTGAAACTAGTTGAGGTTCCAGTTGAAACCAACTTTTTCCCTTTTAAGTTAATCTGTTTCTTCATACTTGTTTCCTTCATGTTTAGTTTTTCTTTCTCCGCAATTGCTAATAAGTTGTGCCTTGATCCTTTGTTTGCCCATTTTCTTAGGTTTCGAGGTTTCAAATTTCTGATTTTTTTCCTCTTTGCTCATACTGATTTCTACAATATAGCATGTTCTGTTTTGTTTGATTAATTTTATTTGTTTCGTTTTATCTGTTTGATCGATGATCCATTAGTAGTAGAGTTCAATTCTGGGCTTAAATAATTAAAGTTAATTCAAGCCTAAAATTAGAGTTGTTTGGATTTGCCTTCCAGTTTTGGGATTTCTTATGTTCTTCGGTGTCATTTGGTCATTTCTGAGTATTCAAACCCCTCATAAGTAACTATGGTCATCATTGACTAGTTAAAATAGGCTGGTATAGTTGGACTTTGGGTTAGTTTAACTTAAGTTAACAATTCGGAGGGTAAATAACATGTTTGTTAAGGGTAATTTGGGGAATTTAAGTAGGGAATCTCCTAGTAACTGGTTTAGGCAACTTCTGGGAAGGTGTCATTAGGACTTAAATGAAATTTTGAGTTTTAACCAAGGGATTTCTAAGCAAAAAACAAAATTCCAAGAGGGTCTAAATGCAAATTTGATTTCCTTTAGGCTGCCCTAATAGCTTGCCTATAAAGGCATTGCTAATTGAAGCTCAAGTCAGATTTTTTAGAGTGAAAATTCTGAAAACAACTAAACGGCTGAAACTTCTGCAGAAAATATTGTTTTATTGAGCTTTAGTTTTGAAATATGAAATCCTCTTCCTCCTGAATCAATTTCCTGATTGTTTGAACTTAGAAATGGTTTGAGACTTAGTCATTGAGGTTGGTTTTGAGGTAAACTGGGTTGATTGTGTGTTTGAAACTGGATCTTGGTTTGCTGTATTTCATTTTCTGATTTTAAAATTGGTTGGTTGGTTTACTCCTGCTGCTGGGATCTGCTGCTGTTTCTTCATTTGCTGAAACCTCCTTTCTTCTTGTTTCCTCTTATTTTCCAGGTACACGACCCTGTAACTCTGTTGGTTGTGAGGTGAAAACTTGAAGAATGAATTGAAAATGAAGAATCGAAGCATAGAAATTATCCCATTTTTGTTTCATTGATTTGTTTTCTAATTTACTATGATCACCTTATCTAAATCAGCTTTAAATCAGTAGTTTGTATTTATTAGTAGACGTAATATGGTGTTAGTATTCATAAGTAGATCTGTTAGACTTGGGATGGTATCTGTTCATGCAAAGTCAGTGATAATGCTCAAAGTTATGCTTATTTGAGGTTTATTGAAAGATTATTATTATTGAGTGTTGAACTGTTGTTTGTGGATTTGGTCATTTATGGGCCAAATCAATAAATATCGAGTTCAATACTAGGCCTGTTGGTGATGTGGTGCTAGCGATTGACCAAGTATTCTTAAACATATCATTTGTTGTTGGTTAATCTTTGCGCAAAAGTAATACGACTGGTCATGTTGATATGAGATTGAAATTGTCAAAATTTAGAAATCCTGCTTGCTTATTATCAGTTGTAGAATCGTAAGTCACATTTGCTTTCAAAATCAAATCCTTGTTGGATATCATGTGATTGGTCGCAAATAAGTTGAAAATGATTCCAAGTTTGCCTGCACATACGTTAGTCTCATTGTTAGTCCATTTTGAATTCACTTACAACTTCAGTTGTTGTCCATAAGTTGCAGGGATTTGATGTGGAGCCTTGTACTCAATAGTTGCAGGGTTCCGAATTTGGGCTCATCACGTGGCCTAATCCTGAGAATTCCCTTGAGTAGATCGGAGCACTTCTCTTGTTGGGCCATCAGTCCATTTGTGTTGGCTCAAGCTTTTTTTACGTAAATGGATTAGTTTTCCTCATGCAAGCCACTTAGTTAGTTTAAAGGGAACCCTTGACTACACTTAATGTTAATTAATTAAGTTCGTTAATTAGAATAGAGGAGAGCCATATTAGATAAAACAAATAGTCTATGGTCCTCCGAATTCTAGCCTGAATATCCTTTTAAAATGGAATTGAGGTGCGCCGCGCCAAATAAAATCTCCAATGCATGGCCCTCATTTAATTATTTCTTTTAAAATACTTAGAACTCGAGGCGTGCCATTTAGTAAATTTCCATGGCCCTCGCAAAATTAAAACACGTAGTTGCTTTAGGCGTGTATTTTAATAATATTATCTTCCTAAATTCGGGTGTGCATTTCATGTGACCCAAATCCAAATCTTAAAACGTTGAATAAAATGTGCTTCGGATTGCGGGTGCATTTCATGTGGCGCGATCCAAAGACATGTTTTAAACGACGTTCAATCTTCTTTAAATAATTAAAAGCGGTTAATAGTTAAAATTGAACCATAGGCTAAAACATGTTTCAAAATCAGATAATAAGCCAATTATGATAGTTTAAGCAACCGTGCTAGAACCACAGAATCCGGGGGTGCCTAACACCTTCCCTCAGGTTAACAAAATTCCTTATTCAGAATTTCTGGTTAGCAGACTTCAAAAGGAAAGTCGAAATCTTCCTCGATTTGGGATTTTAAAATAAACCGGTGACTTGGGACACCAGAAAACAAACCATCCCAAGTGGCGACTCTAAATAAAAATGAATGAACAATCCCATTTCGAATAATGTCACTTAAATTGGAAAAACTCCCTTATGCTACCTTCGGGTATTGTAAAAAGGAGGTGTGACAACTGTTACGATCCAAACCGATGGGCCACGACGGGCGCCCGGTACCTTACTCAATCGAGTACCAACGTAACGTATATTTCTTATTACATCATCATATACACGTGGTATACGGGCCTAATAGGCCAACATGATCATTTATAAACTCAAAACATAGGCCGACAAGGCCGTACAATCTTTCACATACACGACATATGTCTACAAGCCTCTAAGATTACATAAATGTCATAAAGGCTGGGATAGAGTCCCGTCATACCAAACAATACACGTCTAAATCATACTAACCAAACAAGCAACTCCGAAGCAAATGGAGCGCACCAACATCTTCTGCTGAGTTGATAGCCTATTTGAAGGGCTCTCGACCTGTCTATCGGGACTTGCGGGCATGAAACGCAGCGTCTCCAGGTAAAAGGGACGTCAGTACGAATAATGCATCAAGTGTGTAAGGAACATAAATAAATACATAAGAGACATGGAAGAAATAATAGAGTACATGACTCAACCTGTAAGTCTGAATAACTTTGTAAATCATAAATTACTTTTAGCATCATGCATATCCGTATGAATGTCATATCGTGCGTAGGTACATGTTTCATAACATCATCAGCCTGTGAGGGCAACCCATCATATCATATCGGCCACTATGAGCAAAATCATCATCGTATACCAGCTAATCAGGTGGTGGTGCGTATATAACGCCATAACCTTTCCCATATCCCATATACATACATATATACGCGTATATAATGCTGTTTGAATCATATTTCAGCCACTGTGGGCAACATCATCATCATATACCAGCTGATCAGGTAGTGGTGCGTATATAACGACGTAACCTTTTCCCATATCCCATATACATATATTTACATATATACGCATATATAACGCCATCTGGTCATGGGTCAATGCACATGTATAAATGAGTGAAATGTAGGAAAAATATGTAATAATCTCAACATTCCTTTCGGATAAACTCTTTCAACTGCGTATTATTCTGAGACCCATGAACAAAAAATAATAATAATTCCCATGGGGAATCAAAAATATAGACACCCCTATTATTTCTATGAATAGAGTAATTTATGAAAACTGTGCGTTTGCTCGTTTCTTCAGTATAATTTGGACCATGCCAAAAGAAAGAAGGGATGACCTTAACATACCTGTTCCTTCAATTATTTGATCGAAGTTAAGCTTCTGCTTCCGTGAAATACGTTGGAACGAGAAAATGGAGTTTCTGCTTCTAAAATTGGAACAAACTTTGCTATGGATAGAAGGCTTCTAACGTTTTTATGAGCCAAGTATGAATTTAAGTTAAAGGGCAAACTTTTGTTCCAACGTTTTTGAAGTTGGCTTCAAGTTTTGTTTCTAGCTTTTTGGATAGATTGATACTAAGTTGTAATATCTCATTTGTGGTTTGTACAGATTCCTCCAAGGAAATAAGACTTAGAAGTCTTATTGTTATATTAAATTGTTATTTAACTTTGTTTATTTCTTAGGTGTAGATACCTATTTACAAATGTCATGAGTCATTTTTTAGATTGGTGGCCTTGTGCCACATGGAGAGTGGGTAAATATTAATAATCTTTACCCACTTATTAGTTAACTGGGTAATGTCCGTTACTCGATAATTAACCAATCATCCGCATAATTTATAAATTGCCCCAAATTACTTAAAATTCTATTTATTTTTGAAATACTTCACATATACTTTATATATATATTATCGTGGTCATATGGTACCTTGCATGGTACTAGTTCATAATTATCATGTATTATCGCTCGACCTGTATTTTATTCCAAAATGTCAAACATTGACAAAATTCGTTTTCTTAGACTTGCTCCCCCTTTCACCTTCATGAATTTACTAATCACTTGTGAAATAACATAATCCTTATAATCCCCAAATAATATTTTCCTTGGAATGATGTTAATTACCTTACGACAAATTCAACGTAAAATATTGCAAGGTGCAACTTCGTCGTAACTTAATACTGTAGGACGTAACATCAATCGTAATATATTACTGCAAAGCATAACATCGACGTAATACTGCGGGGCGTAACATTATTCCCCCCTTTGGAACATTCGTCCTCGAATGTTGACAAATGAACTTATCATTTCTATAACTTATATCTTCTGAATACTTTAGAACTTCCCTTGCCATGTAGGCGACTGTTCTATGAATAAGTCCAAAATCCAGGGCGTTCCCCCCCCCCTTATGCCTCCTTCTCACACCACAACTTGTAATCGGATCCTTCCAATCTCATAACTGTTTCTACCTTTCATCATGCAACCTGTACGATTTTGACCTTGCAAGTGTTCCCAATCTCTAGGCTTCATATGTAGAGCTTGATAAGATGTCCCTTTGGGCATCTATGAGTATACTGAAGTTCTTCGCTCAGTACTTTGTTGAATTCACAAATATTGCTATATCTTATCGCATAGGTTCGTTTAGTCATTCGTATGAATTTACTGCCATAACTCTTAGTTTAATTTGTCATTGCTGAGGTCTGCTAAAAAATCCCAGCTTACTCTCGTTGCTTATTCCATATGTATAAATTAAGTCCTTTAATGCTTCCGTGTTACTGCTCATCTTTAAAATGACGGCCTAATCTCATCTCATACCTTGTGACTTTTGTCCATCCATTGTTGATTCACCTCAATATTAATATACAATATACCACTGATAACTTGAAACTTCTTACGTAATACTTTGCCGTTAGGGCTTACGTTACATCAAGTAATATTCGAAGTAATTTTCCTGATCCACTTAACGGCGATATTGTACTGCAATAACCGTATTCTATAGCATCCTACGGTAGGTATTTTAATCCCGTACAATTCATGAATCCCTTTTTCTTCTTCTCCCTATTTTTTTTAAAAAAATTATTACTCAATCGAAGGCCCAAACGTCATCCTTTATATATCACAATTACACCCTTACTCTACTATTAGGGCAGCATTCCATCTCTTTTAAATGCTACTTATGAAGAGTAACTCCTTTGAGTCCATTCAAGCGATACTGAGCTTACAATAACATAGAGAAGCCATTAGCTCCCTTTTTTCATGGGCTTAGTCTTGAGGACTAATCCATTCTCGTCACCTTCTCACTGCCCTTTCATATCTGTATTCATGTCCTCCTAAAACCTTGTTGCTTTACCATACTTTAGCTTGTGACCTATACATATCTATTTATACTACTCGTAATCTTCCTTCAACTTTCTTGAATTTCCTTGTGTTATTTTAGAACATCAAGCGAGACATCACATCATCTCTAGCTCTTCTTTACTTTCTTAGATAGACCTCTTGATACCTAGAAATCATTGACTAGAAGATATGCTACTGACGATGCCGCTATCATTCTTGGATATTGAATCCCAGAGCTTCTAGTCTTTTACCTGAAGTATGGACCACTCTAATCCTTCTATACTTGAGTATTTCATATGTTGTTCACCTTTACCTTACTTATTTTAAAATATCACCTTACATTCTCCTATCTTTCCTTCATAACCTTCCTCCCACATAGGTATAAATCACATCCACCATTTGAAGATCTATTAAAATACTTGCACCTCTAGTGCCTATATAATCTGTTGGGAGCTCCATACTGGCTTCTTATGAGGCTGGTACTTCTTCTAACTGGTTTTATCGTAGAGCCGTTATAGAATATGGTTGTTGTACTATCTCTCTTGCACCTCTAATATTAAGAGTGATTCTGCTATGTTCTCAATCATGATTCATATAACTTTTGGGTCCAATAATCAGAATCTTGATTACTTAGTTGATGTCACTCTTTAGTTTCATCTTCCCTCCGATCAACCTTTATGTAGGCTTAAGCTATTTTCTGATATATGGTTCATGGTATTAATTATCCTGTCTAGCCTTTTATGGGCTTGAGAAATATGCATGATACAATTCTTTAATAATTTAATCATTCATTTATGACCTGTGCTCAATTCTTTCTTTTAACTTATACCAGAATCTTCTACAGCTGTATATGTTGCATGTATAAAACTAAGAACCCTTAAGTGAGTTCTTAACGCACCCAACTCTGGATCATTGATTGAATAATTTCTTTCGTTTCATCTTAGATTTCTTTCAACGTAAGCAATTACTTTTCCTGGTCTTTCTACCCCTTGTTGCATCCATACTTAGTTTATCTTAGTGTCCACACATGCTAGAGTTTTCATATAACTCATATGATCTCGAATATTACTTTTAACTTTACTTCCCGTTCATTAGCCACGGTGGGTGCCACTTTCCTTTGGAGTGCTTACAATGTTGTTGCGAGACTGTTGTTACACGACCATTTTCTCTTTAGGTCGTTGTGCTTAGGTTGAAGCCTTCTTCCTTATTTCCCCAGCTAGTGTTTCGTTGTAGTACTTAGGGAGAACCATTAAAGCTGTAGGATTATTACGGACCCTTTTTATGTCCTTACTTGCCTATAATCATCCGCAATTGCTTACTTCCATGCCCTTATGCTTGTATAGTTGCTTCTGAACTGATATTTTAACTGCCTTCCCAGTGGCACTTTCTTTTATCCCTGTAATACTTATACAGTACCTTTAACTACCCTGACTCTTGTTTGAATATATCTAAAGTATTATAATGATATTCTTTGAGGCTGAATTCTCCACGTTGGGTTCTACTATGTTTATCTTACACGATCTAATGACTCGTCTGTAACCTCCTGCTTAGCCATAACTGGGATCTTTCTGACCAATTACTAACTACTCGTTGTCCCATTCTCATATCAATATTCCTCGTAATCTTTCTTGGGTTATTTCCTTTGTCTTAACATACTTCTCGTACTGGCTCCTTATTTATTAATAGCAGCTCGGGCAGAAACCTTTACTTCCTTCCTTGACGTCGTGGTAGAACAATATTCTGGAATTTTATCATATCTGTGGGATTTAAATAAGTTCAATCTCATCCCTTTTATTTTTATCGCATTCTTCCTTTACCATTCCATAGTTACTAGAACCATTTAATTCTAACTTATTATCACATCCCTCCATATTCCCCCTTTTAGGGGAGTACTAGGATTTAGTGTTATGATGATCTACTTATAGATAAACTACTTCTTCCTCTTTGGCGTCTTTTCATATCATCGATGACCCTTACTCGCAAGGGTGACACGTAGTGTAACTGGCACATACAGTCGCTTAAGCTTAACTTTGCTCACATTGCTTGCTTTAGGGAAGCGTCTTCCTGAATGACCATTCTCTGAATTTCTCATGAATCTTCTTCTGTTGTCCATTCTATCATTTCCAACACGAAATCTGAAATTCTCATGATGTCGACCATTATCAAATCACTTAATCCCTAATTCATGTTTACTTTGTCTTATTCACCAGCCCATATTGATTTGTATTATTCTGGGGTCTAGCTTTTCCTTTTGGTAGTCGCGTTGGAGCAATGAGCTCATTTATCGAAATAAGGATATAACTTTATGGCATATACTCATTTGTTGTCTCAAGGCCTGTCACCCTTCGTCCCTTCCTTCACCTGACTATAGACTTTGTAATATTGTCATCATTTTTTTTCCTACCGTTGTTATCCTTGTATCACACCTTATGATTATCTCTCTTCTTATTTCCCTGCTAATATTTATGCCTATCACTTTCTTTTGAAAACTTCAACATGACATTCTTTTGCTTTTAGCTCCGCTTGCTTCATCCATTAGTTCTTCGGGTTGCCAAGCATTTTCTTTCTACTAGGGATGGGATCCATACTAAGGTAATATTTATCCCTTCAAGGCTTCCAGTGCCTATCTTTGTAGTACTCATATCTAGCTATACTATTTTAGAGTGCAACATCTAGGTGTCTCATAAAGAGATCTATTAGCATATTTGCAATATCCTTCGGAAATGTCAACTGACACAAACAATTCATCCATCACATCTTCTTATACTACTTTTGTTAACCCCCATAGGGCATATCTGGAATGGGTGTGACCAATTGTATATACCTCTGTTACTATTGAATATAACTCAAAAAGCTTATGTTCCTCTGCCTCAATTATAAACGTTGTTAACCTTAATTAACTGGGCGCCTCGTAATTCTTCATCTTGCTTCTTTTGTTTGTTGAAACTTGTATTTATCTTCTTAATATCTCATTGTCTTTCACCATAAAGATGGATAGACATTCTTTCCTTAAGGCTTCTTATCAAGAAGCTTATACCTTTCAGTACACCCATGATTTGCTAAAGACCTCACATTTACTTATCGTAGGTGTCATTCAAAAATCCAATTCCTCCGACTCAGCTCATCCACAACTATCTCTTTTTACAACCTTCATTCCGGATGTAGGTATCGTCTTATTATGAATAAAAAAACTTCGAAATTTCAATTCTTATAAGTGAGCTCTACCACATGATCTAGAGTAAGAAGAAAGAGTAACAATCCTAAATGCCTTGTAGCCTCCTGCTTATAAGTGTGGTGCACGGCACACCCATAAACAAGACTCTACTAGACATGACTTGTAGACTCCCTAGGACAGAATTGCTCTAATACCACTTTTGTCACAACCCAAACCGATGGGCCGCGATTGGCACCCGGTACCTTACTCAATTGAGTACCAATATAACGTATATTTCCTATTACATCATCATATACATGTGGCATACGGTCCTAATAGGCCAACATGATAATTTATAAACTCAAAACATAGGCCGACAAGGCCGTACAATCTTTAACATACACGACATATGTCTACAAGCTTCTAAGAGTACATAAATGTCATAAAGGCTGGGATAGAGTCCCGTCATACCAAACAATACACGTCTAAATCATACTAACCAAACAAGCAACTCCGAAGCAAATGGAGCACACCAACATCTTCCGCTTAGCTGATAGCCTACTTGAAGGGCTCTCGACCTATCTATCGGGACCTGCAGGCATGAAATGCAGCGTCCCCAGGCAAAAGGGACGTCAGTACGAATAATGTACTGAGTATGTAAGGTACATAAATAAAAACATAAGAGACATGGAAGAAATATAGAGTACATGACTCGACCTGTAAGTCTGAATAACTTTGTAATTCATAAATTACTTTTAGCATCATGCATATGCGTATGAATGTCATGTCATGCATTGGTACATATTTCGTAACATCATCAGCCTCTGAGGGCATCCCATCATATCATATCGGCCACTATGGGCAAAATCATCATTGTATACCAGTTGATTAGGTGGTGGTGCGTATATAACGCCATAATCTTTCCCATATCCCATATACATACATATATGCGCATATATAACGTCGTTTGAATCATATTTCAGCCATTGTGGGATACATCATCATCATATACCAGCTGATCAGGTGGTGGTGCGTATATAACACCATAACCTTTTCTCATATCCCATATACCTTTTCACATATTCCATATACATATATTTACATATATACGCGTATATAACGACATTTGGTCATGGGTCAATGCACATGTATAAATGAGTGAAATGCAGGAAAAATATGTAATAATCTCAACATTCCTTCCGTATAGACTTTTACAACTGCGTATTATTCTGAGATCCATGAAAGAAAATAATAATAATTCTCATGGGGAATCAAGAATATAGACACCCCTACTAATTCTATGAATAGAGTAATTTATGAAAACTGTGCGTTTGCTCGTTTCTTCAGTATAATTTGGACCATGCCTAAAGAAATAAGGGATGGACTTAACATACATGTTCCTTGAATTATTTGATCGAAGTTAAGCTTCTGCTTCTGTGAAATATGTTGGAACTAGAAAATGGAGCTTATGCTTCTAAAATTGGAACGAACTTTGCTATGGATAGAAGGCTTCTAACGTTTTTATGAGCCAAGTATGAATTTAAGTTAAAGGGTAAACTTTTGTTCCAACGTTTTTGAAGTTGGCTTCAAGTTTTGTTTCTAGCTTTTTGGATGGATTGATACTAAGTTGTAACATCTCATTTGTGGTTTGTAAAGATTCCTCCAAGGAAATAAGACTTAGAAGTCTTATTGTTATACTAAATTGTTATTTAACTTTATTTATTTCTTAGGTGTAGACACGTATTTACAAATGTCATGAGACATTTTTTAGATTGGTGGCCTTGTGCCACGTGGAGAGTGGGTGAAGATTAGTAATTTTTACCCACTTATTAGTTAATTGGGTAATTTCTCGTTATCCGGTAATTAACCAATTACCCGCATAATTTATAAATTGCCCCAAATTACTTAAAATTCTATTTATTTTTAAAATACTCCATATATACTTTATATATATACTATCGTGGTCATATGGTACCTTGCATGGTACTAGTTCATAATTATCGGGTATTATCGCTCGACCTGTATTTTATTCCAAGATGCCAAACTTTGACAAAATTCATTTTCTTAGACTTGCTCCCCCTTTCACCTTTATGAATTTACTAATCACTTGTGAAATAACATAATCCTTATAATCCCCAAATAATATTTTCCTTGGACTGATGTCAATTACCTTACGACAAATTCAACGTAAAATATTGCAGGGTGCAACATCGTCATAACTTAATACTGCAGGACGTAACATCAATCGTAATAAATAAATGCAAAGTATAACATTGACGTAATACTGCGGGGCGTAACAATAACAATAGCTATCAGTCGAGTATTCAGATGGATCCATATGAGGCTTTGTATAGGAGGCGGTGTAGATCTCCAGTTGGTTTGTTTGAGCCGGGTGAGGCTAGGCTATTGGGGACAGACTTGGTGCAGGATGCTTTAGAAAAGGTGAAGGTAATTTAGGAGAGGCTTCGTACAACGTAGTCCAGACAAAAGAGTTATGCTGACAGGAAGGTTCGGGATGTGTCCTACACGGTTGGTGAGAAGGTTATATTGAAGGTTTTGCCCATGAAAGGTGTTATGAGATTTGGGAAGAAGGGTAAATTGAGTCTTCGGTTCATTGGGCCTTTTGAGGTGCTTCGGAGGTTTGGGGAGGTAGCTTATGAGCTTGCTTTGCCACCCACCTTATCGAGTGTGCATCCGATATTTCACGTTTCTATGCTCCGGAAGTATATTGGGGATCCGTCTCATGTTCTGGATTTCAACATGGTGCAGTTAGATGGTGATTTGACTTATGATGTGGAGCCAGCAACTATTTTGGAGCGTCAGGTTCGAAAGTTGAGATCAAAGGATATAACTACAATGAAAGTGTAGTGGAGAGGTCGGACCGTGGAGGAGGCTACCTGGGATACCAAGTGAGATATGCGGAGAAGATATCCTCACCTGTTTGAGGCTTCAGGTATGTTTCTTGACCCATTTAAGGACGAACATTTGTTTAAGAGGGGAAGGATGTGATGCCTCAGCCAGTCGTCTCATGAGTTACCGCTCTGTTTCCCCTATTTCTGATTCTTAGTGCTTTGTTTATCGGTTCTATATGTGATCAGGTTGGTTGGTTCGGGTTCGGAGAGGTTTTGAGAAGGTTTGAGACACTTAGTCTCTTTTAAGAAAGCTTAAGTTGAAAAAGTCAACCGGATGTTGACTTATGTGTTAGAGGTCTCGATGTGAGTTCTGATGGTTCAGATAGCTTTGCGAGGTGATTTGGGACTTAGGAGCGTGATCGTAATGTGTTTTGAAGGTCCGGAGTAGATTTAGGCTTGAATTGGCAAAATTGGAATTTTGGCGTTTTCCGGTAGACAGGTGAGATTTTGATATAGGGGTCGGAATGCGATTTCAGGAGTTGCAGCAGTTCTGTTGTGTCATTTGGGATGTGTGTACAAATTTCAGGTCATTCGGACGTGGTTTGGTAGACTTTTTGATCAAAAGCGTAATTTTGAAGATTTTGGAATTCTTAGGCTTGAATCTGATGCGAATTTGGTGTTTTGAGCGTTTCGAAGATTGGAACAAGTTTGAATGATGTTGTGGGATATGTTGGCATGTTTGTTTGAGGTTTCGGCGGCCTCCGGTGAGTTTCGGGTGGTTAAACGGACCATTTCAAGATATTGAGAATTACAGAAATCTGTTGAAGTGTTGCAGAAAAATTGACCTTCGCGTTCGCGAGTAGGCCCTCGCGTTCGCGAGTAGGCCCTCACGTTCGTGAAGGGTTAGCAGGAGAGGCTGAGGATTTAGCCTTCATGTTCGCGAGGTAGGCTCCCCGTTCGCGAAGGGATAGGGTCTTGTGCATCGCATTCGCGAGGCATCAGACGCGTTCGCGTAGAGGAAAGTTGAGCGGTTGGGTTCAGGTGGATTTGTTTTTTGCGTTCGCGAAAAGGGAGTCACGTTCGCGGTGAGTAAGGGAGCAAGGTCTTCATGTTCGCGAGCTAGGAGTCGCTATCGCAATGAAGAAAATTTTGTCAAAGTCAGTTTGTGCTTTGCGAACACGAGGCGTTGACCACGTTCGCGAAACAGGATTGGATGCCTTGGCAGAATGTTTAAATACCCATTTGTCCGCAATTTTGGGGTTAACTTCCACCATTTTTTGGAGCGATTTTGGAGCTTTTTGAAGAGGATTGAAGAGGGATTCAAGGGGAAACACTTGGAGGTAAGATTTATGGATTTAATACTCGATTCTTATGTGATATCTACCTAATTAATCATAGAATTTAAGCCTAATATTGAAGAACTAGGGCTTGTGATTGGAGACCTAGAATTTGGGTTTTGAGGGGTCGTTTGTGGTTGGATTTTGATGCTTTTTATATGAATGAACTCAGGGAGTGATAAGGAGTCTATTGATGTAATTTTTATCAGAATTTGAGACATGGGCCTGGGGGTCGGGTTTGACCAATTTCGGAATTTGGGTTGTAATTTGATTTCTTTCGAGTGGGCTTTGTTCCCTTAGCATATTTTGATGATTTTGCACTGATTTTGGTTAGATTTGGAGCATCTGGAGGCCGATTCGAGGGGCAAAGACATTGCGAGCTAGAGATTTGGACCGGGTAGAGGTGAGTAATGA
Source organism: Nicotiana tabacum (assembly GCF_000715075.1). Taxonomy (NCBI): domain Eukaryota; kingdom Viridiplantae; phylum Streptophyta; class Magnoliopsida; order Solanales; family Solanaceae; genus Nicotiana; species Nicotiana tabacum. The sequence continues at coordinate 29,811,864 of NC_134090.1, read as the reverse complement.
TCGTAAATGTTGTCCTGAGGGTATGAAACCCCGAATTGCACATCGTTGTGCTATATTGAGGTGACGTACATGCTAGATGGAGAGCCTGTGGTCGTGCACCATTGGGGATTGTAACTTAGTCCATCCCGAATGACTGTTTTACCACATATTTGATTGAAAACTATTTGCTATCATCATGTTTTGGGCTGAATGCCATATTTGGGCCTTGTGCCAACTATTTGGATCCTTAGGAGATTTTTACTGATATTTCCTCACTGTTTTGACTTTATACTTGAACTCAGTCACACTATATTCTACTGTTTTCATAACTCAACCATGTTTACTTTGTTTGGAAGGGCGAACCCGCTTTGAATCCGAAAGCGAAGGAGGTGTGTCGGCCTCGGTTTCCTTTAACACATTAAATGATATTTTAAATGATAATTTGGGTTGAGCAGCATGTTTACTATTGCCTGAGCAGCTTATGTGATTCTGACAGAGTAAGGCCGAGGGCCTGTGTTGTGAGGAATATACTGATTCATGATTTTGAGGCCGAGGTCCTGAGATTGTATGTCACGAGGTGGCTTGTAGATATGAGGCCGAGAGCCTATTGATTATGCCATGAGATGGCTTGATATTATGCTTGGGCCGTAAGGGGCCCCTCCCAAGTCTGTACACCCCAAGCGAGCGCGGGTACCCATTGTAATATGAGATATAGCCCGAGGGGCTGGTGTTGTTCCATGATATTGCCTGAGGGGCAGATTCTGTTGACATTGTACCCAAGGGCCGAATGTTTATGTGCTTATCTGTTCTAGCTGCTTCTTATTTTATTGTTTAACTGTTAAAAAGGTGTTTTAAAGAAGCTTCTTCTGAACTAAGTGTTTTCACATGTTTTCACTGTTTCACTACTTTTACTGGTTTTATACTGCTTCATTATAGAATGTTGATGTGCTTTTACATGATTTCTTATCGCTTAGTCTTCATTTATTATTATTACTCACTGAGTTAGAGTACTCACTTTACTTCCTGCACCCCGTGTGCAGATTCAGGCGCTTCAGGTCCTGCTTGCGAGGGTTGAGAGCTTCCAGTAGACTTCGGAGATTCACTAGGTAGCTGCTCGGTGTTCGCAGCCTAGTGCTTCTCCCTCTATCTTATTTTCTCCTATTTTAGTAATGTAATAACTGTGTAGACTCTTTTAGACTCGTAGATTTTATGGTAGATGCTCATGACTGGTGACACCCCGATGTTAGGCTATGTCTATTCCGCAACTGTATCATTTAGCTTATTTTGGGATTATTACTATTATGTTAAAGACTTAATTTTTATTATTTAATTGCTTAAAAATGAATTGGGATTGTGTCGGCTTGCCTTGTCTTCACGAGAGGCGCCATCACGATCGGGTCCAGGTTTAGGGTCGTGACATGCATGCATATGGTACGACTTAGAATTGAATTAGAGCGCCTTAGGTAAATAATTTTAACATAGTAATTGTGTAGCAAGTGATGATAGTCTGTTTCCGTTGAATAATATGAGTAAATCCCTATCTTAAGGGAGTTGCGAAGTATTATTTATATTGCACGCGGCGATTCTTTAGGCTTAGAAACTTAGGACCCCCCCCCCTTTCCTCTTTCCTCTTCTTTATGAATTTGTGATCTACACTTAGTCATCTAATATAGACCGTTATAGTTGTATCCTTGTATCAAATCTCATTGTGCTATAATAAAACTCATTGACATTTTATTCTCTTTCTTTATTTGATCATCTCGCCTAATTATACTCCACATAGCCTTAAGTTCGGTCGGGACCCACAGTTGTGGACCTCGAGGAGTGCCTAACACCTTTTCTTTGAGGTAACTTGAGCCCTTACCCGATCTTTGGTGGTGTTGACTAGTTAAAATAGAGTTATCTACATAGTAGGTGCCCTAACGCATCTTAAAAACCGTTAGGTGGTGACTCTTGTTTTAACCCTCTATCTCCCATTTAAAAGAGTGGTCATATGTTGAAACCCAATTTTGCGAGAAAATGGGGGACGACACCTTTCTTTTGAGATCTGGGCATTCATCTTGAATATGCTCATATATTCCATACTCATAACACTTTTTATCATTCTTTTCTTGTTCATTATATTGCCTGGTTTGCCTGGGTATCATCCTATCTCTTCGTGTATTTTTGTATCTTCTCATTAAAACATCCATGTTCTTTGATATCATGGCAATATCTTCATCAAGAGCTTCAGGGTCGTCATCCATATCATTTTCTGTCCTTTCAGTTGTAGCTATGAAAGCGACTATTTTCTTCTTTTCTTCCTGGCTTGTTTTCTTGAGGTGAGTTTTCTCGAATGCTATAATATCTCCTCGAAGTTCATCATATGAAACTTTTTTTAGATCTTGTGATTCGAGTGCAACTACTTTTGTCTGCCAAGTGGTACGTAGGTGCCTTAGAATTTTCCGAACTTGATCACCAGTTGAGTATGGTTTACCAAAAGCTTTTAGATTGCTAATGATTTTGCTGAATTTTGCAAACTTTTCTTCAATGGATTCTCCGTCTTTCAGATGAAAGAGTTCATAGTCATGAACCAACATGTTGATGTGAGTTTTTTTCATTTTGCTGGTTCCTTCCTAAGTAACTTTCAGTTTATCCAACATTTCTTTGGATGTATCACAACTTGAGATTTTCTTATATTCCTCTCCACTTATAGCATTATAGAGTAAATTTTGTGCTTTAGGATTGACTTTAACAATTGCCATTTGCTCGCCTGTGTACTCATCTATATCTTCTGGATCAGCAGGTGGGTGAGCAGTTGCTAGTAGTGGATAGTTCCCCTTTTTGATAACTCGCCATACTTTGACATCATAGAATTTTGCATATATTCCCATACACACTTTTCAGTGAGAAAAGTGTTGTCCATTGAAATACGGTGGCCTAACTTGTTATGTTCCTTCTTGAAAGAGTTCTCGAACAATAACTTGATTTGCCATGACATTTTCTCACAAGCTGCTAAGCAAAAAGGGTGAGACTAGCGCTGATACCAATTTAAAGAACAAGGGGGGAGGGGGAGGGGTGAATTGCCTCTTTAAAAACTTATTATAAGTATTTGACTAGTTTATCAATTAGTTGATTAGAAATAAGAGCAGGATAATAGTAAATGAAGAAATAAAATGTAGGAAATAAAGACACTAGAATTTTATACAGGTTCAGATTCAATGTGAATCCTACTCCAGTCTCCTTGGGTTGCAAGGGTGTTTTCTTACAGTAATCGATGTTTCTTGAATTACAGAATGGTTGATGTAGCTTACACAAACAACTTAGTCTCTATGTCTCTTTTCTCTTATTGATAAAATATTTTATCGGTGTTTATCTCTTTTTCTTCACTCACTAATTACACAGCATATCTATAAGAACTAATGCTTGTTTGGAGTAGAATAAAAGGAGTGAAAACGGTTTGATCATAGTATGTCTTCTTCAAGTCCGAAACATATGTGTATATACATTCCATGAGGCCTTCTTGACACTTGAATGACGTGAATCTTGAGAGATTGCAAACTCAAAGGGAGTTGATCCTTGGAAGGAATCATAAATTGGTTGTTTCCAAGAATAAAGTCATGTTTTTTTGATCTTCCTTGATTTATGGTCTTGACGAGCTTTCCATCCGCTAGGCATATCTTTTTATTACTTGTGGCATATCCGCTGGATCCCTTGATTTCTAGCTTCATCGATTTTCAGTGCTTCCTTTTGCGATCTCGTTTCCCTTTGATTTGGGACCTTCCATTAATAACTTCCGTCAATCACTAATTGATTCTTCTTCCGGATCTCCGCTTGTAATGACCCGGTCGGTCGTCTCATGAGTTACCGCATTGTTTCCCCCATTTCTACTTTCTTATGTGTTGTTCAGCTACATTTCATCGTATTGTGTTAGTTGGTTCAGGTTTGGAGTAGTTTTGGAGTGTTATGAGACACTTAGTCTCTTAAGTTGACCATTTAGTTGGAAAAGTCAACCGGAAGTTGACATGTGAGTAAACGATCTTGGAATTTGGCTTTTATGGTTCAGATAGCTTCGTTAGATGATTTGGGACGTAGGAACGTGTTCGAAATATGTTTTGGAGGTATGTGGTAGATTTAGGCTTGAATTGGCAAAATTTGAATTTTAGCGTTTTTCGGTTGGTAGTGGAAATTTTGATATCGGGGTCGGAATGGAATTCCAAAAATTAGAGTAGGTCTGTCGTGTCATTTGTGATGTGTGTGCAAAATTTCAAGTCATTCGAATGAGGTTTGATAGGTTTTTAGATCGGTTGTGGAATTTGGAAGTTTTAGAATCCTTAAGCTTGAATTCGAGGGTGATTTGGTGGTTCGATGTTGTTATTAAGTGTTCCAAAGGTTGGAATAAATTTGAATAGTGATAGGTGACTTGTTCGTATTTTTGGATGAGGTCCTGAGGGCCTCGGGATGATTTCGGATGGTTGTCGAAAAGTTAAGAAATTAGAGAATGTTGTTGAAGTAGCTGGTTCTGTTATAACTGCACCTACGGTTAGGGGACCGCAGGTGCGATGATCGCAGGAGTGAGGAAGCAGCCGCAGATGCGGCCACAAGTGGAAAGGCCAGGAGGCGTAGGTGCGGAAGAAGGAACGCACCTGAGTGACCGCAGGTGCGGGTAGGGAGTCACAGATGTGGTTAGGGGAGATATAGTGAAAATCGCAGAAGCAGTTGGCTGGAGCGCAGATGCGGTCCCACAAGTGCGGGAAATGGACCGCAGGTGCGAGAATCGCTAGGCAAAAGCTATATAAACCTCACTTCGCGAATTTTAGTCTTTTATCTACCATTTTTGGCTGAGTTGGAGCTTAGGGACTTCGATTTCAATGAGGAATTTAAGTGTTTTCAGTGAGGTAAGCTACTTGGACCTTATATCTTATGTTTGTGACAACTATTCCATGGTATAATCATGTAATATGGGAATTAGAGAAGAAATTGGTAGATTAGGGCTTGAGTTTTGAAGAGCTTTGAGTGGTGATTTGAGGGGCCATTTGAGGTTTGATTTTGATGTTCTTCGTATGTATAGACTCGTGGGAGGATAAGGATTCTATTGATGTAACTTTTATTGGAATCTGAGATGTGGGCCCGGGGGTCGGGTTTGACCAATTTCGGGATTTTTGATTTAATTTGATTATTTTCGCATGGGCTTTGTTTCCATAGCATATATTGATGTTATGGTTCTGATTTTGGTTAGATTCGGGGCATTTGGAGGCCCAATCGAGAGGCAAGGGCATTGCGGGCTAGAGTTTGGCTTGTCTTGAGGTAAGTAACGCTTCTAAACTTGGTTTTGAGGGTTCAAAACCCCAAACTATATGTTGTATGATTACAATTGAGATGACGCAAATGCCAAGTGATGGGCGTGTGGGCATGCACTGTGAGAATCGCGGCCAGGATCATTCCATGGCACTACTTAGTGACTCTTTCTTGCAGATATCTGTGTTATAATTATGTAATTAAGTTAATGAGCTGTAAATCATGCTAATTATCATGTTAAGGCTTCACACCAAAATTGTTGAGACCTGAGAGGTCATTTCTTGCTCTTATAGCATTAGCTTCATTGATATTCCATACTCTGTCCTGATTCATGCATATTATATCATGCCTCAGTCTCGATTATTGTTATTTGACACATCAAATCATTGTTCGGGCTAGTATCATGACATTTTGAGCCCGTGTGTGTGAGGCTGGAGAGTGATGACTTAGTGAGGTCGAGAGCCTAATATTGAGTGATAGTATGGGATCGGGGTGCACGCAGCAGCGAGATATTGAACATGCCTTCATTGGCTTGTTATAGCGCTTGTGCTAAGAGAAGCCCCTCCAGAGTCTTTACACCCCTAGCGAGCGCAGTTGATGATATTGAGGGATGGATCTTCCTTGGAAATGGATCTTCTCTGAAGTATTGATACCTGGAGATAGATCTTCTCCATAGGGCCAGAATGGCCTTCCTCGGTACTGGATGACTAAAGTCAGTGATGTGTATATATTCCGGCTGGATCTTCCCTGGGCCTTGTGAGCCATATATAGTACCGAGTGTTGTGAGGTTGTTTTTATTATTATCTGGAGATGGATCTTCTCCATAGGCTGGAATGTCCTTTCTTAATAATGAGTGACTGCTGTCAGAAACGTATATATTCCGGGATGGATCTTCCATGGGCCGTATGAGCCATATACAGTACTGAGTGGACGAGCATTTAAGATTGTGGGCATATGAGGCACTCAGCATGGTGCATTCCATACAACATGTGTGTTGGCATGTAGGCGTAGTAGAGTTACACTTTCTTACCCTGTATATACTTGTTATATTTTACTATTCGAATTGTTTATTTAATTGAAGGCATGCCTACGTTTCTATATATTATTTCTGTTATCTTTAAGGAGGTTGAGTTCGTAAGTACCTATCAGTCCAAAGGTTGAACTTGTTACTTACTGAGTTGATGTACTCACATTACCCTATACACCTCGTGTGCATATTCAGGCACTTTGGATCCATTTGCGGTGGTTGATCGAGGCTTCTGACTTAGGAGATTATTGAGGTATTTGCACGGTGTTCGCAAGCCTTGCCTCTCCACCTTACTTTCCAGTTGTATTTCAGTTGTTCCCTTAGACATTACATTAGAATATGTATTTCCCTTAAACGCTCATGCACTCAGTGACACCCCGATTTTTGGGCTAGATTATATCTATTCTTCGAATTTCTTATGTTTCAAATAATTCTTTGATTAATTAAAGGCTTAAAAATGACTTTTATTGATAATGCTTAATTCTGAAATTGTGTCGGCTAGCCGAGTTTCACAATAGGCGCCATCATGACCGAGTCGGTTTTAGGGTCGTGACAAATTGGTATCAGAGCCTAGGTTACATAGGTCTCGCGAGTCATGAGCGGGTTTAGTAGAGTATCGTGGATAGGTACAGAGATGTCTGTACTTATCTTTGAGAGGTTGCGGAACCTTTAGGAAATAAACTTCACATTCTTGAATTCATATCGTGTGGCATTGATTCAGCTTGAAGCTTAACTCCTTGAATTCCTTCCATGCGTTCGTGTGCGCGCATGAGCGCTCGGTATCAGCTGTGCATCGATGGCTCGTAATTCCCTGATCGAAGGGCGAGATGTGTTTTCGGTGTGTTGATATTGGGCCAGTCTGGAGGACTTGAGGTCGGGTTTTGCCTATAGCTTGAGCGCTGAGGCGTTGATTGTGTGGGCACATGCTTCTAGATTTATATGTTCAGTAGTGTCCCTATTAGTGGAAGTGATGACCGGATGGCTATGTGATGAGGATGATGTGACTACGAGATGTGTTCATATGATTAGAATGTGACGAGAATGGGTCTGCTTGAGAGTAGAAGGAATTATTTAGTGCTTGATTTTCATCGTGATTTGATGTATAGCCCGAGTTAGGGTGTAATGAAGGATCTTTTCATGTTGTTAGTTAGGGACTGAGGTGGATTTTATGTCACGATTTGAGTTCAAACTCAGGAGGATTTGGTGATTGCGTGATGTTTATGGCGGTGGAAGGGTATAAAGAGAAGTTAGTTTGAGGCGGAGTAGGTGGGTTATCTCCTGTGGAGTGTTCTGAAATTGTGTTATCCTTATGTTGTTTGTTGAACGTCCTCTTTTACCAGTGAATTATATGTGCTGCATTTTGAGTTTTGATTGCGTATGAGAGTTGTCTTGACTGTTACGAGGATGAATGTGAGATTTGTAGATAATTTGAAATACCAGATGGTTTGTGTTGCACGAGCTTAGGAAGGATTTACTTTAACCTCACCATGGTATTATGGCAATAGTAGAGTATGGGCATTGAGAGTTTTGTGTGTTTTTACCTATGGCTTCGAGCCAAGTGGGGGAGCCTGCTATTGATCAGTTGATTGCACGGTTAGGTGTTGTATTGGTTTCAGTTTGAGGTACATTAGTGAATCAGTTGTGGCTTGCAGGGGTTGAGATCGAGGATGGCTTGAGTAAAGGAAATTTTAACAAAGGTTATGTCATGCTTTATGGGTATATGAGAAACGTTGGATGAGATAGTTCTTATTGTAAGGGATGTAATGGGTATGGAGTGTAATTGAAACCTGAGTAGAGTAGATGACTCCCGAGAATGGTTTTAATGGATTCAAGACTTATATGTAATAATTGGAGATCTTCAGGAGGTGTATTTGGCCAGAAACTGAGGTTTACATTGGAGGGTGTCAAGACTTGTGGCATTTCTATATCATTATGGATTCTACACATCAGTATTAGGAAGGTGAAAGTAATGGCTTTAGATTTGCAGGAAGTCTCTCCAAGCTAAGTATTTTGAATGTGGTACTTTTGGGAATATTTAAGAGAGTATTCAGCGGCTTATGAGCCTTAGATGAAGTGGTTTCATGCTTGAGTTTCGTGTAGTGAGTCTGGGTTGAGGATTGCAGTATTATGGCAAGGGGAATATCAATTTGAAGGAAATTTAGATGTAACTCTGATAAATAGGAAAGCTTGGTAGTGGGCCGGATCGGCATGGTAAGGGATATGATTAGTTCTTTGGGTGCTTATGAGGTAATGAGTTTCTACAGGTGTTTCGTGGCAATGCTCTTGGGTTTTTGGTAACTCGCGTAGCTTGGTTGGGTTAGAAGGATTCAGTATTGACGGTTTGGTTTTGTGCAAATGAAATTCGGAGAGTTCGTGATGGTTTCTACCACTGTTAGAGATGCATATTTTCTACTGGCATGAGGAGAATGTGTTGAAGAGTCATTTTCTTCTAGATGGGATCAAATAGAAAGTTCTTGGTTAGTTGAGTACGTAGTTGCTTGTGGCTCGGAAGGGATATGAGGTTCTTATGATTATCCTAGGATGGTATGGTATATGCGGTATGTTGTATAGGATTGAGATTTGCATGTGTAAGATCACGGTTCAGTTATGAAATGAAGATCATAAATTTTTAGGCAGCACGGACAATTTCAAATGACTAGGGAAATGATATTGCAAATTGGTGCGTCTTGATGAGGGTAAACATTTCATAAAGGGAAATGTGTTTGAGTTAAGGGTACTTCATTGGTATTGTGACACTCTTTTGTTGGATAGACTGCAGATATTCAAGTTTTCTTGGTGGCATAGAAGAATTATAAGAGTATCCCTCGTGGAATGATTGAGTATTAGAGGTGTGTTATGTATTCGAGCGGTGGAGTTGGGATCAGATATGGTGATTTGTGTGCCTTATGGATTTGGAGATCAGGGGTTCTCATAGTTAGGTTATGTCGTGGTTGGGGACCGCGTATATCGGTCTTGCGTGGTTGAAGGGGCAGCTTCAGGAACTTCTTGATAAGGGGTTCATTGGTAGGCCAATATGGATGTGTGTTTTGCATCAAATCAACTTTGTTGACTCTGAGTTGCTATCATTGAGGGATGTGTCGATTTGATTGTTATTGAGCTTATTAGTGTTCTGGGGTGACCTATGATTTACCTTTCCGTGTTTCCAGGAGTTATGATTTGTAGGTTATATGCACATATGATGTGGTTCTGTTGGAGTCTCATAGCAGAATTTGAGCAGGAAAAGTATCGAGTATTGCTCGGTGGATGGCGTATCGGTTGTGTCCTTTCGGGTTTGTGTGGTGTTATGTCATTTGCTTCACCGTGGTTAGGAGGATTTGCTTTTGGTTCTAGACATCAAATTACGCGTGCTTGTTAATTTTGGGCATAGTGACTTAAGGTGTTTCATGTGGACCAGTGGTCGGATAAGGTCGCTCAATGTAGCGAAGTTATGTGGAGGTATGATCTTTCGGGTTAGATTCATATGTTCTGGTTCCACGATGTGCGATGGGTTCTCAACATTGTGTTGTGGTGGTACTGGTGAGCTTGCGGTACAACTCTCTCATTAGGGTCACTTTTCCATGATTTGAGTACAGTTGGATTGTTGCTTATTGGTGCGCGGGTCGTACGGGTTGTGGATTTAGATTGTATCGATGTGTCATGTTACTAGAGTAGTCGTGTTAGATAAGATGAGGTAATTGGGATCTAGAATGAATACTATCGGATTCAGTTCCAGCATGTTGGAAGGATAATATCGGGATTCGTCGTAGAAATCTATTATGGTCCTTGCCAAAGGAGAGGGAGCTTCATGACTGGTTGACCTGAGGAATGGTTATGATTTCTGCATGTTTCTTTCATCATTGGTAGTATACGAAATTGTTGGAATGAGGCTTTATTTGATAAGAGGTTTATTATCGGTATTTAGTTGTTTGAGCAGTTGTTGTGATTTGGACTTATCGCTACAAGTGTTTGAGTTATATGGCATATCATGTGATTACATCTTGGGTTACAGATATGGTTTGATACAGCTTGTTCAGACTTATGCAATGTATAGATGAGAGATTCTGATCTTATAGATAAGTTTGAAAATGGAAATTTGGTTTTAAGATTCATGGGCTTGATTGGATTGCGAAATTTCAGTTATGTGGTGTTATCGGACCTATATGAGATAGGGTGCCATGGGATCACCCCCATACATGTTCATGGTAAGGTTACACAGCGATTTGAGGGTTTTCGTAACAACTCTAGGCGTATTCGAGGACGAACGTTTGTTTAAAAGGGGAGGATGTAACGACTCGGCTTGTCGTTTCATGAGTTACCGCTTTGCTTCCCCCATTTCTGCTTTCTTATGTGTTGTTCAGCTACATTTCATCGTATCGTGTTAGTTGGTTCGGGTTTGGAGTAGTTTTGGAGTGCTATGAGACACTTAGTCTCTTAAGTTGACCATTTAGTTGGAAAAGTCAACCGGAAGTTGACTTGTGAGTAAACGATCTTGACATTTGGCTTTTATAGTTCCAATAGCTTCGTTAGGTGATTTGGGACTTAGGAGGGTGTTCGGAATGTGTTTTGGAGGTCCGTGGTAGATTTAGGCTTGAATTGGCGAAATTGAAATTTTGGCATTTTTCGATTGGTAGTGGAAATTTTGATATCGGGATCGAAATGGAATTCCAAAAATTGGAGTAGGCCCGTTGTCTCATTTGTAACGTGTGTGAAAAATTTCAGGTCATTCGGATGAGGTTTGATAGGTTTTTGGATCGGTTGCGGAATTCGGAAGTTTTAGAATCCTTAAACTTGAATTCGAGGGTGATTAAGTGTTTCGATTTTGTTTTTAAGTGTTCCGAGGGTCGGAATAAGTTTGAATACTGATAGGTGACTTGTTCATATTTTTGGATGAGGTCCCGGGGGTCTCGGGATGATTTTGGATGGTTGTCGGAAAGTTTGGAAATTGGAGAATGTTGCAGAAGCAGCTGGTTCTGTCATAACCGCACCTGGGGTTAGGGAACCGCAGGTGCGATGATCGCCGGATTGAGGAAGAAGCCACAGATGCGGGCATAAGTGAAAAGGCCAGGAGCCGCAGGTGCGGAAGAAGGAACTTACCTGCGTGACCGCAGGTGCAGGTAGGGAGTCACAGATGCGTGACCGCAGGTGCGAGAATCCATGGGCAGAAGTTATATAAACCTCACTTCGCGATTTCAGTCTTTTATCCACCATTTTTGGCCGAGTTGGAGCTTAGGGACTTCGATTTCAAAGAGGAATTCAAGTGTTTTCAGTGAGGTAAGCTACTTCGACCTTATATTTTATGTTTGTGACAACTATTCCATGGTATAATCTTGAAATTAATTGGGGGATTAGAGAAGAACTTGGGAGATTAGGACTTTAGTTTTGGAGAGTTTTGAGTGGTGATTTGAGGGGCCATTTGAGGTTCGATTTTGATGTTTTTGGTATGTATAGATTCTTGGGAGGATAAGGATTCTATTGATGTGGATTTTATTGGAATCTGAGACGTGGGCCCGGGGGTCAAGGTTGACCAATTTCGGGATTTTTGATATAATTTGATTATTTTCGCGTGGGCTTTGTTTCCTTAGCATATATTAATGTTATGGTTCTGATTTTGGTTAGATTTGGGCGTTTGGAGGCCGAATCTAGAGGCAAGGGCATCGCGGGCTAGAGTTTGGCTTGGCTTGAGGTCAGTAACGCTTCCAAACTTGGTTCTGAGGGTTCGAAACCCCGAACTATGTGTTATATGATTACTATTGAAATAACGCAAATGCCAAATGACGGGCGTGTGGGCATGGACCAAGAGAATCGCAGCCTGGATCATTCCATGACACTGTTTAGTGACTCTTTCTTGCTGATATCTGTGTTGTAACTATGTAATTAAGTTAATGAGTTGTAAATCATACTAATTATCATGTTAAGGCTTCATGCCAATATTGATGAGACCCGAGAGGTCGTTTCTTGCTGTCATATCATTAGCTTCATTGATATTCTATACTCAGTCATGTTCAAGCATATTATATCATGCCTCAGTCTCGATTATTGTTATTTGACACATCATATCATTGTTCGGGCTAATATCATGACATTTTGAGCCTCTATGTGTGAGATTGGAGAGTGATTACTGAGTGAGGCCGAGAGCCTGATATTGAGTGATAGTATGGGATCGGGCTGCACGTCGCAGCGAGATATTGAACATGCCTTTGTTGGCTTGTTATAGTGCTTGGTCTAAGAGAAGCCCCTCCTGAATCTTTACACCTCCAGTGAGCGCAGTTGATGATATTGAGGGATGGATCTTCCCTGGACATGGATCTTGTCCGACGTATTGATACTTGGAGATGGATCTTCTCCATAGGGCCGGAATGGCCTTCCTCGGTATTGGATGACTACGGTCAGTGATGTGTATATATTCCGGGATGGATCTTCCCTGGGCCTTGTGAGCCATATACAGTACCGAGTGGTTGTGAGGTTATTATTGTTATTATCTAGAGTTGGATCTTCTCCATAGGTTGGAATGGCCTTCCTTAGTACTGAGTGACTACTGTTAGAGACGTATAAATTTCAGGATGGATCTTTCCTGGGCTATATGAGCCATATACAGCACTGAGTGGACGAGCATTTAAGATTATGGGCACATGAGGCACTCAGCATGGTGCATTCCCTACAGCGTGTGCATTGGCATGTAGGCGTAGCAGAGTTACACTTTCTTACCCTGTATATACTTGCTCTATTTTACTGTTCGAGTTGTTTATTTAATTGAAGGCATGCCTACGTTTCTATATATTATTTCTTTTATCTTTAGGTGGTTGAGTTTGTCACTACCTATCAGTCCAAAGGTTGGACTTGTTACTTACTGAGTTGGTGTACTCACGTTACCCCATGCACCTCGTGTGCAGATTGAGGCACTTTGGATCCAATGGCGGTGGTTGATCGAGGCTTCTGACTTAGGAGATTATTGAGGTATGTGCACTGCGTTCGCAGGCCTTGTCTCTCCACCTTACTTTCCATTTGTATTTCAGTTGTTCCCTTAGACATTACATTAGACTATGTATTTCCCTTAGACGCTCATGCACTCAGTGACACCCTGGTTTTTGGGCTGGATTGTATCTATTCTTGGAATTTCTTATGTTTCAAATAATTCTTTAACTATTAAAATCTTCCATAAATGTTTTCAAACTTGTTATTATCGTGTTGATTGTTGAGTTGAGGTTGGCCTAGTTTCACGATATGCGCCATCACGACGGGACGAGTTTAAGGGTCGTGACAAGTTAGTATCAGAGCCTAGGTTACATAGGTCTCACGAGTCATGAGTGGGTTTAGTAGAGTCTCGTGGATAGGTACTGAAACGTCTTTACTTATCTTCGAAAGGCTGCAGAACCTTTAGGAAATAAACTTCACATTCTTGAATTCCTGTCGTGTGACATTGATTCAGCTTGAAGCTTAACTCCATGAATTCCTTCCACGCATTCGTGTGCACGCATGAGCACTCGGTATCAGATATGCATCGATGGCTCGTGGTTCCCAGATTGAAAGGGCGAGATGTGATTTCTGTGTGTTGATGTTGGTCCAGTCTGGAGAACTTGAGGCCGGGTTTTGCCTATAGCTTGAGCGCTGGGGCATTGATTGTGTGGGCATGTGCTTCTGGATTTATATGTTCGGTAGTGTCCCTATTAATGGAAGTGATTACCGGATGGCTATGTGATGAGGATTATGTGACTACTAGATGTGTTCATATGATTTGAATGTGACGAGAATGGGTCTGCTTGAGGGTAGAAGGAATTATTTGGTGCTTGATTTCCATCGTGATTTGATGTATAGCCCGAGTTAGGGTGTAATGAAGGATCTTTTCATGTTGCTAGTTAGGGAGTGAGTGGATTTTATGTGGCGATTGGAGTTCAGACTCAGTAGGATTTGGTGATTGCATGATGTTTATAGCGGTGGAAGGGTATAAAAAGAAGTTAGTTTGAGGCGGAGCAGGTGGGTTATCTCCTGTGGAGTGTTCTGAAGTTGTGTGATCCCTATGTTATTTGTTGAATGTCCTCTTTTACTAGTGAATTATATGTGCTGCATTTTGAGTTTGAATCGCGTATGAGAGTTGTCTTGACTGTTACAAGGATGAATGTGAGATTTGTAGATGATTTGAAGTACTAGATGGTTTGTGTTGCACGAGCTTAGGATGGATTTAGTTTAACCTCACCATGGTATTATGGCAGTAGTAGAGTATGGGAATTATGAGTTCTGTATGTATTGACCTATGGCTTCGAGCCAAGTGGGGGAGCCTGCTATTGATAAGTTGATTGCACGGTTCATGTTGTATTGGTTTTAGTTTGAGGTATATTAGTGAATTAGCTGTGGCTTGCAGAGGTTGAGATCGAGTATGGCTCTAGTAAAGTGAATTTTAACAAAGGTTATGTCATGCTTTATGCGTATATGAGAAACGTTGGATGAATTAGTTGTTATTGTAAGGGATGTAACGGGTATGGTGTAGGATAACACTTGGTTGCTTAGAAGGACGGGTTACTCCCATAGGTGTTGTTGTTCTAATGGGGCACAGGTCGTTTGGTTTGTTTGATCAGAGTAATTGAAACTTGAGTGGAGTGGATGACTCCCAATAATGGTTTTAATGGATTTAAGACTTATATGTAATAATTGGAGACTTTAGGATGTGTATTTGGACATAAATTGAGGTTTACGTTTGAAGGTGTCAAGACTTGTGGAATTTCTATATTATTATGGCTTCAACACATCAGTATCAGGAAGGTGAAGGTAACGGCTTTAGATTCGCAGAAAGTCTCTCCAGGGTAAGTATTTTGAATGTGGTACTTTTGGGAATATTTAAGAGAGTATTTAGTGGCTTATGAGACTTAGACAATGTCGTTTCATGCTTGAGTCTCGTATGGTGAGTCTAGGTTGAGGATTACAGTATTATGGCAAGGGGAAATATCAATTTGAAGGAAATTTAAAAGTAACTCTGATAAATAGGAAAGCTTGGTAGTAGGCCGGATCGGCATGGTAAGGGATATGATTAGTTCATTGGGTGCTTAAGAGGTAATGAATTTCTACAGGTGTTTCGTGGCAATGCTCTTGGGTTTTTGGTGATTCACGTAGCTTGGTTGAGTTAGAAGGATTCAGTCCTGACAGTTTGGTTTTGTGCATATGGAATTCGGAGAGTTCGTGATGGTTTCTACCAGTGTTACATATGTATATTTTCTACTAGCATGAGGAGAATGTGATGAATAGTGATTTTCTTCTAGATAGGATCAAATAGAAAGTTCTTAGTTAGTTGAGTGCGTAGTAGCTTCTGGCTCGGAAGGGATATGAAGTTCTTATAATTATCCTAGGATGGTATGGTATATGTGGTATGTTGTGTAGGATTGAGATTTGCATGTGTAAGGTCACGGTTCAGTTATGAAAGGAAGATCATAAATTTTTAGGCAGCACAGGCAGTTTTGGATGACTAGGTAAATGATATTACGAATTGGTGCGGCTTGATGAGGGTAAACATTTTAGAAAAGGCAATGTGTTTGAGTTAAGGGTACTTTATTGGTATTGCGACGCTCTCTTGTTGGATACACTGCTGATATTCAAGTTTGCTTGGTGGCACAGAAGAATTATAAGAGTATCCCTTGTGGAATGATTGAGTATTAGAGGTGTGTTATTTATTCGAGCAGTGGAGTTGGGATCGGATATGGTGATTCCTATGCCTTATGGATTTGGAGATCGAGGGTTCTCATAGTCAGGTTATGTTGTGGTTGGGGACCGCGTATATCGGTCTTTCGTGGTGACTTTTGGAGGTTGGGAGGCCCGAGTGGATCCTTTGGTCCTTAGCATGGTGGATTTTTCTTTGATATTGGATATGGATTGATTGTCTCCAGGTCGTGCTATTCCAGACTGTTACGCTAAGACGGCGACGTTGGCTGTGACGGGATTGCCACGAATTGAGTGGCGAGGTCCGACGGGTTATGTTCCCAGTAGAGTGATTTCATTATTGAAGGCCCAGTTGATGGTTGGGAATAGGTTGTCCTTATTTGGCCTTCATGAGGGATGTCAGTGTAGAGACTCCTACCATTGATTTAGTTCCGGTGATGAAGGATTTTTTAGATGTGTGTCCTGCTGCTGGGCATGCTGCCGGATAGGGTTTTTCATTTCGATATTGATTTAGTGTTGGGCACCATATTGTATGGCACCGGAGAAGTTAAAGGAGTTGAAGGGGCAGCTTCAGGAACTTTTTGATAAGGGGTTCATTGGTAGGCCAATATTTGTGTGTGTTCTACATCGAGTCGGCTTTATTGACTCCGAGTTGCTATTGTTGAGGGATGTGTCGATTCGATTATTATTGAGTTTATTAGTGTTCTGGGGTAATCTATGAGTTACCTTTCCGTGTTTTGAGGAGTTATGATTTGTGGTTTATATGCACATATGGTGCGGTTTTGTTGGAGTCTCATAGCATAATTTGAGCGGGAAAAGTATCGGGTATTGCTCGGTGGATGGTGTATCGGTTGTGTCCTTTCGGGTTTGTGTGGTGTTATGTCATTTGCTTCCCCATGGTTAGGAGGATTTTCTCTTGGTTCTAGACATCAAATTATGCATGGTTGTTGATTTTGAGCATAGTGACTTAAGGTGTTTCATGTGGACCAGTGTTCGGATAAGATCGCGCAATGTAGCGAAGTTATGTGGAGATATGATCTTTCAGGTTAGATTCGTGTGTTCTTGTTCTACGATGTGCGATGGGTTCTCAACATTGTGTTGTGGTGGTACTGGTGAGCTTGCGGTACAACTCTCTCATTTGAGTCACTTTTCCATGATTTGAGTACATTTGGACAATTGCTTATTGGTGCGCGGTTCGCACGGGCTGTGGATTTAGATTGTATCAATGTGTCGTGTCACTAGTGTAGTCGTGCTGGATATATGAGATCATTAGGATCTAGAATGAATACTATCGAATTCGGTTCCAGCATGTTGAAAGGATAATATCAAGATTTGTCTTAGAAATCTATTATGGTCCTTGCCAAAGGAGAGGGAGCTTCATGACTGGTTGATCTGAGGAATGGTTAAGATTTCTGCGTGTTTCTTTCATCATTGGCAGTATATGAAAGTGTTGGGATGAGGATTTATTTGATAAAAGGTTTATTATTTGTATTTGATTGTTTGAGCAGTTGATGTGATTTGGAGTTATCGCTACGAATGGTTGTGTTATGTGGCATATCATGTGATTACATATTTGGTTATGGATATGGTTTGATACAGATTGTTCAGACTTATATAGCGTATAGCTGAGAGATTCTGATCTTATAGATAAGTTCGAAAATGGAAATTTAGTTCTAAGTTTCATGGGCTTGGTTGGATTGCAAATTTTAGTTATGTGGTGTTATCGGACCTATATGAGATAGGGTGACGTGGGACCACCCCCGTGTATGTGCATGGCAAGGTAACATAACGATTTGATGGTTTTCGAAACAACTCTGGGCTCGTTCAAGGATGAACGTTTGTTTAAGATGGGGAGGATGTAACGAGTCGACCGGTCGTCTAATGAGTTACCGCTTTGTTTCCCCCATTTCTGCTTTCTTATGTGTTGTTCAGCTACATTTCATCGTATCGTGTTAGTTGGTTCAGGTTTGGAGTAGTTTTGGAGTGTTATGAGACACTTAGCCTCTTAAGTTGACCATTTAGTTGAAAGAGTCAACTGGAAGTTGACTTGTGAGTAAACGATCTCGAAATTTGGCTTATATAGTTTTGATAGCTTCATTAGGTGATTTGGGACTTAGGAGCGTGTTCGGGATGTGTTTTGGAGGTCCGTGGTAGATTTAAGCTTGAATTGGCCAAATTGAAATTTTGGCATTTTCTGATTTGTAGTGAAATTTTTGATATTGGGGTCGGAATGGAATTTCGGAAATTGGAGTAGGTCCGTTGTATTATTTGTGAGGTGTGTGCAAAATTTCAGGTCATTCGGATAAGGTTTGATAGGTTTTTGGATCGGTGGTGGAATTCAAAAGTTTTAGAATCCTTAAGCTTGAATTCGAGGGTGATTTGGTGTTTCGATATTGTTTTAAAGTATTCCGAAGGTTGGAATAACTCTAAATAGTGATAGGTGACTTGTTCATATTTTTGGATGAGGTCCCGGGGGCCTCGGGATGATTTTGGATGGTTGTCGGAAAGTTTGGAAATTTGAGAATGTTGTTGAAGCAGCTAGTTCTGTTATAACCGCACCTGCGGTTAGGGGACCGCAGGTGCGATGATCGCAGGAGCGAGGAAGCAGCTGCAGATACGGCCATAAGTGAAAAGGCCAGGAGTTGCAGGTGTGGAAGAAGGAATGCACCTGCGTGACTGCAGGTGCGGGTAGGAAGTCGCAGATGCAGTTAGGGGAGATTAAGTGAAAACCGCAGAAGCAGTTTGCTGGAGCGCAGATGCGGTCCCGCAGGTACGGGAAATGGACCGCAGGTGCAAGAATCACTGGGCAGAAGCTATATAAACTTCACTTCATGAATTTCAGTCGTTTATCCACCATTTTTGTCTGAGTTGGCGCTTAGGGACTTTGATTTCAAGGAGAAATTTAAGTGTTTTCAGTGAGGTAAGCTACATGAACCTTATATCTTATGTTTGTGACAACTATTCCATGGTATAATCATGAAATTAATGGGGAAATTAGAGAAGAACTTGGGAGATTAGGGCTTGAGTTTTGGAGAGCTTTGAGTGGTGATTTGAGGGGCCATTTGAGGTCCGATTAAAGGTTGGACTTGTTACTTACTAAGTTAGTGTACTCAAGTTATCCCCTGCATCTCGTATGCAGACTCAAGCACTTTGGATCCAGTGGCGGTGGTTGATCGAGGCTTCTGACTTAGGAGATTATTGAGGTATCTGCACGTTGTCCGCATGCCTTGGCTCTCCACCTTACTTTCCAGTTGTATTTCAGTTGCTCCCTTAGACATTACATTAGACTATGTATTTCCTTTAGACGCTCATGCACTCAGTGACACCCCGGTTTTTGGGCTCGATTGTATCTATTCTTGGAATTTCTTATGTTTCAAATAACTCTTTAACTATTAAAAGCTTCCGTAAATGTTTTCAATCTTGTTATTATTGTGTTGATTGTTGAGTTGAGGCTGGCGTAGTTTCACGATAGGCACCATCACGACGGGTCGGGTTTTAGGTCGTGACACCGCTGCTCTTCCTTTTTCATCGCTAATCATTGATTCTTTTCTTTGTGTTGCTTTTAGAGCCCCCGTTAATAGATTATTTCCTTAATCTATTATTGACCGGTATTTCTTCTTGAATCCTTTAATTCATTCCTTGTGGTCCTACACCAAAGGTGATATATTATTTTTCATCATTGAAACTTATAATTAACACTCTGGGTCTACATTTTCCCAAACATGCCAATGAAACTTTGTATAACGGGCTCCATTTCGTATGATAGTTTAATGTTTGATAGAAGTCGTCTACCCATTCAACCAAAGAGTGATTAAAGTTCCTTACCTCCTATTACGAAATAACAGAATCAAAATTTTAAAACCAAAACATGTACATTTTTTGCGAGTTTATATATATATATATATATATCACGACCCAAACTGAAGGACTACGATGGACACCGGTGCCTTACTCAATCGAGTAACAATGTAACATATCTTTCTTATCTTACTATCATAGGTACATGATCCAAAAATGCCGACATGAGATAACCAGAAGGCCGACCCAACATGATATGTAAAGTTATACATGTGACATACGGGCCTATAAGACCGACATGATCATTTGTACACTCAAAACATAGGCTGACAATGACATACAAGTATCCATATACATTGTTGATACCCAATTTTTCCCTCATATATTTTTAAAATGCATATATACTTTAAAAATAGTGCATGAGCATCAACCAGTATTTTTCCATAATTTTTCTGTAATTTAAAAAAAAAATTAATTTATTATAGCATTTTATTATCCAAATAATTACTACTTGCATCATAAATATTTTATGATGATTTATTACTTGATTTTTTATCATTTATATTTATATTAAGCTTTAATAGTTTTATGCATAATTATATTTGTATGATTAAGCTATAATTGCAATAACTTTGCAATAATAGCCCGTATATGCATAATTACATTATTTACACGGAAAATGACATTTTGTATTTTTATAATATTAAATAATTATTTTTAATCAATTTTATGACTAAAAATCATTTTTATCATTTATTAAATATTTTTTACAAATCATTTTATCAATTAATTGTGTATTTAACAAATAGCCTCTTTTAATTTGGTTTAATTTTGGACCTGGCCCAAAATACTACCCTAGCCCAATTAAATAACCCTGATCCATAACTCATAGCCCAAATTCCTATTGACCCGCCCAACCCCATATCAAATCCTAGTCATTGATCTCAGAGATCAACGGTCCAGGATGTTATTTCTTTTTTAATTAACCCCTAACCCCCAAACCCTACTCACTTCCCATAACTTGCCGCCCTTATTTCCCTTCCCTCCTCACTTCTCTCTCAAACTCTCCCCTAACCCTAGCCGTTGTCACTTGACCCCTTCAATCCATGGGGGTTTCCCATCGATCTTAGGCCCTATCCGGCCTCCTACCTCTATTGGTTGTTCGATTTCTATGTTGTTTAATGGAATCTCAAGGAGATTCGAACAAGACTAGGTCCAAACCTTTCATTTTCTCGATGAACCCGCCTGTGTTCGTCTCTATATTTGTGAGTACTGTTATCTTCATGTTTATGGCTTAAACCTCTGGTTCCAAACCGGATTTTTTCTCACCTCTATCATTTTTTAAAACCCTCGTCACTTTCTACTCGAGTCTGTTCAGATCTCTATAGATCTTAGATGATTTTGAGTTTATCTGATATTTCTCTTTAAAAATCTTCTGTTTTTCTTGTTATTAATAGATTTTAGCTTTTCTCTAAAGCTAGGGTTTCATTTTTACGTTTCTGCAAAAAATTTCTAAAGAGTTTGAGTGTTTTAACTCCGGTTATCTTTGTTTAATCGACTTGTTTTCATATCTATGTTCTAATCCCTAGGGTTTCTAATCACTTCACTGTTTGTTCTGATATTTGCCCATTATTCTTTGGCCCTGTCAATTAGCAGAGATTAACTGATTTTATTTTCCTAATTAGGGTTCGAAATTATATTTTCTGTTGAAATTGGTATTTATCTGCGATTTTACTTATTTTTCCTTATTTGTGACTCATAATTGGTACTACCTGCCTTAATTAGGTTAGTAGCCTAAGTTCTGGGATTTGATTGTTTTAACCGGCCCATAAATGGTCTTTGATTTATTTGGTTACCTTATTAAACCTCAAACTTGGCTGTTAATTGATTCTCCCTAATTTAAAGGGTCTTTCACGGATCATGCTGTGTTAATTGATTGGGTCTAGCCCTAATAACTAGTTAATTTATTTGCATGCCTTATTTGTGAACTCTTTATTTTCTTTGCCTTATTTGTTTTACTTTGCTCAATGCTATATAAAAATCCCCATTCTGATTTTTTAGAACAGATGAAAAACACACGGAAAGATACAGAAAGAAACACCTACACACACATAAACTTTTACTCACACACTCACAACTGTAGTTCTTTCTGTTACTTCTATTTGCTATTCTATCTAGCCGGCTGAAAGCCAAGGCTAGACTCTTGGATTCCACTTTCTTTCAACTTCATGTTTTCTACTTCTTAACCGGTATGCCTCAATTTTTGTTAGCATGCTCTCCTCTATATGCTATGTAGTCAATTCATTATAAATTTGAACATGCTTCTATTTGCTCTATGTTCCTGTTTATTGCTCTCTTAACTAGCATGCCTTAATTCTTGTTAACTTATCCTGTTCTACATGTTAGTATGATTAGTTTACCTTAGCATGTCACACTTGTTACTTGTTTCTGAAAATAGCATGTTTAAATCCTATTACCCTACCATGTTCTGTGTGGCTGTTTGGCTAGTCATTTTAATTTCAGCATGTTTTTCTCTGCTTAATACCTATCTACATGATTACACCTAGTAATAACCAGTAAATCGAGTTAACTCCAGCAATGTGAAATTTGTTTTGATTACCTAGTCCGTATTCAGAAGTTGTTTAGGGATTATGAATGAGTGTGGTCAGTTCTGTCTATGATTCAAGTGTTCCTGTTTTGTTGTGATTGTTTAATTATTTGTATCTATTTCTGAACCAATCTGCTGGAATATGGTTCTATTATGTTTCTGTTCACTTCTGAAAAATCAAACTACTTTCTTTCTAAAATTGTCTCATACGCTTATACATTATTTTCAAACTTCTACTCTTAGTTATCTAGGGTCCTACCACCCCTAGTGTGAGCACTGCCTAGGGTCCATGAGACTCCTCCGAACTCTAACACACTGGGGCTGACCTTCCAAACTCTTTACAAAACTACTTCTTTGAAAAGGTTCTGGTGCGAGCATTGACGGGGGTCCTTGAGGCCCTTGGGAACTTTGACACACCAGAAGCCCATTTGTGTATTATGAACTACTTGTGGACATCAGACCTACTTGAAGGCCTGGCTTCTAGTTAGACATTAAGCCTGCCAAGGCTCCCTATAGTATAATGATTTTTTTTATTGTGTAATTTATTCATAATGGTCTGTAATAATGTAATAATCCTTGTAAAAATAGATATGGGGTTATTAGTAAAAGCTTGGGAGGGATTTTTATATATCTTTGTTGGGTTCGGGTAGAAATCATGCTTATAGGTTATTGTGGTGATCCTTTATGCCATTAGAAACCATGACTATAGGACTTATCTCGTTATTTGTAATTTTGAATTTTCACTTTGCATCCTAGAAATCCTGCTTCTAGCCATATTTATCAATTCTGCATCAAGAACCATATTTTTCAAACCCCATGTGCGCATTAGAGATCATGTCTCTAGGATCTTCTTTATTGAACTCGCTTGGCAACTGGTTAATGCCTTTACCCGCTTAGATATCATGCCTATAGGAAATAATCGTAAAAACAGTTTCAACACTTAGATATCATGCCTATAGGAAATACATATAAAATCAATCTTGACACATAGACATCATGCCTATAGGAAGTAAGTGTAAAAAATCAATTTCTGTGTTTAGATATCATGTCTATAGTAAATAATGCTTATAATCAGTTTCAACACTTAGAAAGCATGCCTATAGGATCTAAAAAGATAAAATCCACCTGTTAAATCAATCACTGGTTTATAAACTGTAGTCGTTAATTAACAATTTTAGGATTCTGCTCTAGTCCCCATTTAGGCAAGCTTGTAGGGTAATTAAAAATTCTGGGTCTATAAAAACTGTGATTTCTTGTTGCTTGAAACACGCCCAAATTCAGAATATTAACAAAAATTAGTAGGCAAATTGATAGATATTGTTGCCCGCTTTAATAAAGCTGTTATGTATTCTGTTCATGCTCATCTTAGAATCCTGCCTATAGGATCCTAAACTATAAAACTTTGTTTGTTTGAATTGCGTGCATTGGTTGGTTGTTTGTGGCGGTTAACGGGAGAGCCCTTTATTTGCTCCTTACATGATAGTCCTATCTGAATTTTGTTTATCGCTTAGTTTTCTCATTTTTAAGCAATGTAGGTAAGTCTAGATCTATCCAAAATAGAAGTCCTAAACACTTCCAGGGCTATAGGTAAGGGACGGGTAGTGCACGCATAAGGTACGCATTAGAAGCTATTAGAACGCTTAGGTAACAACTTAAAGATAGTAACAGGGTAGTAAAGGAGATAATAACCTATGTGCTAATGCTATGTGTAACACCCCAATTTGGGGAAAGTTACCAAGTATTGCATGGAAATGATCCTATAGGCTAAAAAATGTTGGACCCCTTTAATGTTTTTTAAAGTAATTGTCTATTTGTTTTAAATTTTTTAAACTTTTCTTTAAAGACTAATTCGCTTAATTGAGTTTGGACGGGACCCACCATTGTGGACCTCGAGGGGTGCCTACCACCTTTCCCTCAAGGTAATTTGGAGCCCTTATCCAATCTCTGGTAATGTAAACTGGTTTCATGAGTTAATTGTTCTAGGTGTCCTAACGCACCTTAATCCGTTAGGTGGCGACTCTTCAAATCTCTTACCCAATTCCAAAAGGAAAGGAGTTGTCCCTAAATGTCGAAACCCGGATTCTGCAAGGAAAAAAGGGGCACGACAGCATGGAGACTCTATTGGGGATATTTTTAGGCTCTTACCACAACAAACTTGCTTTTTGTGAATTAGTCTTAAGCATTCTTTATTCTGTTAATACGTGTGCACCCTTTTCCCTTCCCCCTTTATCTGGATTTAATTGCCTATTTTCAAGCATTTATGATTTCCTTTACTACTGAAACTGACCTGTCTCCTTTTTTTCTTTCTTAAACGTCTTTCAATTAAATATCACATTTATTGTTTTTAACGTGCAAACACATGACAATATGCTATTTATTGTTGCATAAGTCATGCTCAACATCATATTCCACTCGTGCGTAATCAATCCTATAGCAACGCTTGATGAGTGTTTGTGCCCTTCCTATATATCACCCTTTAAATTCGGAAAGGCTTATTTGTGGTAAAACTAGTCGATCAACGGTGTAGTCGACGGTTCTGTGCCTTTCCCCCTCAAGTTGTCCACTTGAGGGTACCAGTCTAGACCTCTATAGAAATCTTACTCTGATTAATTGTACATGCATCATGGACAAACCTGGCCATGTTAATATGTTGTCCACATAATAACTCCTTTAGACAAGCCTAATCCAAAAGTCCACTGGGTTTTCCATAATCCCAATGGACGCAACCATGATTTTGTGCATTAATTTTGGAGAAATAAGTGCCAATACACTAATCATTGTTGTATAAATAGTCAAATCTGGAGGGGGAAAGGGCCTAACCATATTTGTTTTGTAGAAAATGAGGCACGAAGTCCCCAATTTCGGCATGGTCCGTAACATACCACCATTGTTGTTAGATTGGTGGGAGGATCTTCCATCCAGTGATAAAAATCATGTGAAAAGGGTCTTAGGAAATTTGCCTTCTCTATTGGACCTCATGCCGAACAAGATGTTGATCGAAACTACCACAATGTTTTGGTACAAAGAAAGAGCCATGTTTCGCTTTGGAAACATAGAAATTACCCCTCTCTTGGAAGAAATAGGGAGATTCGCTGGGCTACCTTGGGATAGTCCTGGTTTATTGGTGCCGAAAAATCGCACTACTATGGGGTTTCTCAAGATGATGGGTTTGAGAAATAATGAGGACTTGGAGTGCCTAAAGAAGTATTACATACCATTTGACTTCCTCTATGAACGATACAGCCACAACAAATCTTATCGTATTTTTTATGACGAATTCTCCATCACTTCCTTGGGTTGGATTCATCGCAGGGTTTTTGTGTTCATCGTCTGCTTCTTGGGTATGATAGTGTTCCCGATCCAAGGGGATAGAATCCACACCAGACTGGTCATGGTAACCAAAACCTTAATGGATGGGATCGAAGGGCAGACATATACCATTGTCCCTATGATCATAGTAGACATATACCGGGCCTTAGAGCACTGTCAGAAGGGGTACAAATACTTCAAAGGTTGTAATCTACTGCTACAAGTTTGGTTGTTAGAGCATCTCCAAAAAGGTCAATACCGTCAAGAGCTTCCGCGAAGGCCGTAGAATGATC
The DNA here is from genome assembly GCF_000715075.1 of Nicotiana tabacum. Lineage (NCBI taxonomy): Eukaryota > Viridiplantae > Streptophyta > Magnoliopsida > Solanales > Solanaceae > Nicotiana > Nicotiana tabacum. Next base: position 29,785,931 of record NC_134090.1, on the reverse strand, counting down.
ACATAGCTTTCCATCATCCTAAGAGAATGACTTATATCCCAGACAGGTTTGCTCCACCCGAAAATGCTATAGGATGGGCGCAATTTTTCAGCAATTTGACCGAGGATCAGGTTCAATGGATGTTCGAATAGTTCCCTACCGACGAGTTCATCATCAGATCTAGGGATGTTCCACACTTGGTACTGATTAGGTTAAGGGGCATATACCCTTATGCTCCCATCAGGGTTATAAGACAGGCAGGCAGGAAGCAGGTCATACCACGAGTTGCTAAAATGAGTCACTACAGGGCAGATTTTCAAGATGACGACATCCCATACAAATGTGAAGCTCAGCATATGTGGCATTTGAAAATTATGGTGGAAAAGGATACCATCGAGCCAGATCAATATCACGCCGGCCATGTATACTTTTACACATTATGGTTAGTAGATAACATAGCAGGAATATTCGAGCCAAGGGTTCATCAAGGAAATAGAGTCATAGATGAAGTTGCTGAAGCACAAGTGAAAAATAACAAACTACGCAAAAGAGTTCACGAGTCTGAAGCCGAGCATTTGGAGTGACACAAGATCGATATGGAACTAATTAATGAATGGAGGGAGATGTATATTAGATCAAGAGAAATGTTGGAATATCTAGAGTACAGTCTGATGGAACTGGAGGGAAAAATAAGGAAGAGAGTCACCGATTGCCAGAACACCGAATGATGTGAAGGAGGACATTTACCAAGGGCATACCTACTGCTGAACCTATGCGAACTGGGGAATTTGATCGACGAAGCCAAAAACATCAAGCCTGGAGAAGGTCCTTCTGGGACCAAGCAGATTAGGTTTATTTACTTTTTCAAATGTAATAAGGCCAAGTTCTATCAGTGACTTATCTTATTTATTATCATTTTAAATTCATCTATTTTTACATTAATGAAATGAGGCAATTATTGGCACTGAAATTCTCCAAATCAACGTGTCTCTAGGCCTACCTCAGGCACAACAAGGCTCCCAAATTAAGACGCAAATTTACATTTCCTCAATATGTGTTTAAATACTGCAAACATTTTTAGAATCCTTACTCATTTGTTTACCTTTCGTTTTTCTTTATCTTTATCATTCCCATTTCCTAAGGTTGGTTCGCACATACTGGCATCATCAGTATATCACACCAGATCTAGAGGCCCTCCACCTCCTCCTTCTCCGAGTAATTCAAAAAGCAGAGGAAAAACTAAGATGGATGATTTGAGTGGTATCCGAAAAGAAAATGCTGAGAATATCAAAACTTCAGACGCTCGGAGTACTCTGGCCCAGAATGATTTGGTCCTGCGATTGGAAGAAAAAATATTGGAGTTACAAGGAGAACTTGAGCAGGTCCGCAACTTGGCAAACCTCTCCCTCACCCTAAACATCCCAGACATTAACCAACAAAATGCCCAAAACCCAGCACCTCCTCAAAACGTGCCAAACCAAAATCCACAAAATCCTCCCGCACCCCATCAATATGCCACACTGCCTCAAAATCCCAATCCTCTACCGGTACCAATTCCTCCCCAAAACCATCGTCAACCAACCCAGTACCCACAAACCACTACCTATCACACTCCTCAGAATACACCACAACCTATTCCCGATCCTCAAAACTCAACCAACGACCACCACTACACCCAAATCCCTGGCACCCACCAAAAAACCCCCATATACATGGAGACCCTACATCACTTCACTTAACCAATCTCCTATACGCCAGAATCTGCTAAGAAGGACCTGCTCATCAAGAACATGGCTGAGGAGCTCAAGAAGTTGACGAGTCGAGTTCAGGGTGTTGAAGGAGGTAAAGGGATAGAGGGTTTGAACTATGAGGATTTGTGCATACAACCAGATGTCATGGCACAACTTACAGGCTAAGATATCCATACACCTAGCAAGAATATAATGATTGGTCACCACCATGGCGTGGTCCTTATTACCGTCTCGAGCAGCCAGTGCCACATCTGAGTCAGACTTTCCACCAGGCCGATACAATATGGGGATCTGCAGAGGAAAATGCTTTGGTTGGGTTGAGAAATTTGTTCCTAGAAGACGAGAATATGGATTGCAATGTGATAGTTGAGGAGGAAGAGGAAGAAGGCCTCACTATTCAGACTATGGAGAAGGGAGTTGTTCTCAAGAATTGGACTGCCATACCATCCCGGGCCCGCCGAGTTCCTGGGTAGCTTAGCAATTAGCCTGAATTGTTTTAATAGCCATGCTAAACATTTAAGATATTTTCAGTAATTTTTATTTTAAAGATGCATTTTATTTTGAAATAATTGCTCGAGTCATCGAGCCGTACCTTTTATGGATATTTTCAAAATTAATTAATGCATGGCTATTTAGTATTCATTATTATCTTTCACATTTTTTCTTCTACAACAATATTATTAGTTTTCCTGATGAACCGATGATTGTGACATGTAATGAGACAACGCAATATAAGGATAGTGACTCAGAAGAAGAGGATGAAATACCTGAGGAAGTTGTCAGAGAAATTGAGAACTTTGAGAACAAACCTAAGTCCAACCTGGACAAAACCGAAGCAATCAATTTGGGAGATTCCGAAACCGTCAAAGAGACTCGCATAAGCATTCACTTATCACCGTTAGAGAACGAAGAATACACTCGTTCCCTGAAAGAATATGAGGATACTTTTGCATGGTCATATGATGACATGACCGGTCTGAGCACATTGACAGTGGTTCATAAGTTGCCCAACAATTCAATGTGTCCGTCGGTGAAGCAGAAACTCTGAAAGTGCAAACCTGATATGAGCCTAAAAATCTAAGAGGAGGTTAGTAAGCAGATCAAAGCCAAAGTCCTCAAGGTAGTTGAGTACCCAACCTGGTTAGATAAAATTGTACTAGTTCCGAAGAAAGATGGGAAAATCAGGGTGTGTGTTGACTATCGGGATTTAAACAGAGCAAGTCCCAAGGATGATTTTCCACTACTAAATATACACATCCTGATTGACAATTGATCCAAGCATGAACTCCAATCCTTTGTAAATTGCTACGCGGGTTATCACCAGATCTGGATGGACGAAGAAGATGCAGAGAAAACAACTTTTATTACACCGTGGGGAGTGTACTGCTACAAGATGATGCCATTCGGTCTAAAGAATGTTGGGGCTACTTATATGAGAGTCATGACAACCATCTTCCATGATATGATACACAAGAAAATTGAGGTGTATGTTGACGGTGCCATCATATGCCAGACAGTCAGATATTGGTTAAGTAACTGGGGCAGAATTTTGAGAAGGATTCTCAAAATTCCTAAGCACATCCAACAAACTTTGTTGCACGCAGAACGGCCGAAGGATCAAACTGGGGAAGAATTTTTAGGAGGACCCTCAAAATTCTAGTGCAAAGAAGCCGTAATGTCTCTAAAAGTGTTACAGTCATTAGTTCGTCTAATATACTTGATATTATATACCACTATGTTTCTAAATAACTCTATTTCATCAATAAGTGCATATTTTTTCGAAACTTTATTTCTATGGTAGCTAGGACGACTCGAACAGGGCCTCCAGAGCAAAGCAAAGCAAAGCAAACGAACAAAGGCAAGAACCAACCTCCCCCTACAAAACTCACGATTTTTCTTTGGATGCAGTCACAGTGAACATAACAGGAGTATTCGCAAATATACACATATCAAAATCACTATCAATCCGGCCACCAGACACAAACATATCTCCAGCTAAGAAATATTCTACTCCTACTTGCTACTTGTTCACTCCATAAGGCTAAGCATTGCCTTCTCTTTGCATGAGACTAAGCCTTTTCTCAAATCTTGCATGAGTCTAAGCCCTGCCTCCCTATTTGCATAAGGCTAAGCACTGCCTTCTCTTTGCATGATACTAAGCCATGTCTCAAATCTTGCATGAGGCTAAGCCCTACCTCAATATTTGCATAAGGCTAACCACTTCCTTCTCTTTGCATGAGACTAAGCCCTATCTCAAATCTTGCAGGAGGCAAAGTCCTGCCTCTATATTTGCATAAGGCTAAGCACTGCTTTCTCTTTGCATAAGACTAAACCCTGTCTCAAATCTTGCATGAGGCTAAGCCATGTCTCCATATTTGCATAAGGCTAAGAACTGCCTTCTCTTTGCATGAGACTAAGTCCTGTCTCAAATAATGCATGAGGCTAAGCCCTGCCTCCATATTTGCATAAGGCTAAGCATTGCCTTCTCTTTGCATGAGACTAAGCCTGTCTCAAATCTTGCATGAGGCTAAGCCCTGCCTCCATATTTGCATAAGGCTAAGCATTGTCTTCTCTTTGCATGCGACTAAGCCCTGTGTCAAATCTTGCATGAGGCTTACCTCTGCCTCCATATTTGCATAAGGCTAAGCATTGCCTTCTATTTGCACGAGACTAAGCATTGTCTCCCTTTCTTGCATGAGGCTAAGTCATGCCTTCTCATAAGACTAAGCTTTGTCTCCCTCTGCATAAGTGTTGCTCTATTCTAAACTTTGCATTATCTTCTTCTCTCGGGGCTAAGCTCTGCCCCAAAGACAACCTTCATGGTCCAAAGGAAATTTGCATCATGTTTAAATCATCACAGTTATCTATATACTTGCATGCATTGTGCTTAGGTTTTGAAGGAAATCTAGGAGGTAATCGTTCTTCAAATAGGAGCAACCTTCACTCCGGTTTCCGCTCGTACCACTTATACTCTGCCATTTAACCGATTCAGATCAATTACCCGTTGTTACTCTGTGACCATTCAGATATCTGCCCTATGATACATCTGTTACGATTCAGATTCACCGTCATAACTCCGCATAAAGCCATCCGACACTACCCTTCCCAAAAAAAACCGGTTCTAAAACACACGATTACTCCCATAACAATTCCATCAGTTTCAGTCACTGTTCAGTCTAGAATAACATGTGGCCTAATTCCTGTAGAACTAGAGATATGTAGGCAGCTCAAAGACCAGGGTACAGCCTATATTTTTCAAACACCCAATTCGGTCAAAATCGGTCATCATTTCTTTACCCGACAACTCCTTCATCCTTTCCGAGTAAAGAAGGGCAGCTGTTAATACCCTATTTTTCCCTTATATTTTTTTAAAATGCATATATACTTTCAAAATAATGCATGAGCATCAATCAGTATTTTTTCATAATTTTTATATAATTTTAAAAGGATTTAAATTAATTTATTCTAGCGTTTTATTATTCAAATAATTGTTAATTGCATCACAAATAATTTTATGATGATTTATTACTTGATTTTGTATCATTTATATTTATATTAAGCTTTAATCATTTTATGCATAATTTTATTTGTATCATTAAGCTATAATTGCAATAACTTTACAATAATAGCCCATAATGCATAATTATATTATTTACACGGAAAATAATATTTTGTATTTTTATAATATTAAGTAATTATTTTTAATCATTGTTATGCATAACAATTATTTTTATCATTTATTAACTATTTTTTACAAATTATTTTATCAATTAATTGGGTATTTAACAAATAGCCTCTTTTAATTTGGTTTAATTTCGGACCTGGACAAAAATACTACCCTAGCCCAATTAAATAACCCTGATCCATAACCCATAGCCCAACTTCCTATTGACCCGCCCAACCCTAGATCAAATCTTGGCCATTGATCTTAGAGATTAATGATCCAGGTTGCTATTTTCTTTTTTAATTAACCCCTAACCCCCCAAACCCTACTCACTTCCCATAACCCAGTGCCCATGTTTCCCTTCCCTCCTCGCTTCTCTCTCAAACTCTCCACTAAACCTAGCCACCGTCACCTGACCCCTTCAGACCATGGGAGTTTCCCATCAATCTTAGTCCACATCCGGCCTCCTACCTCTACTGGTTGTTCGATTTCTTTGTTGTTTGATGGAATCTCAAGGAGATTCGAACATGAGTCGGTCCAAACCTTTCATTTTCTCGATGAACCTGCCTGTGTTCATCTCTATATTTGTAAGTACTACTATCTTCATGTTTATGGCTTAAACCTCTGGTTCCAAACCGGATTTTTTCTCACCTCTATCAATTTTAAAAAAACCCCTATTCACTTTCTACTCGAGTTTGTTCAAATCTATATAGATCTGAGATGATTTTGAGTTTATCTGATATTTCTCTTTAAAAATCTTATGTTTTCTTGTTATTAATCGATTTTAGCTTTTCTCTAAAGCTAGGGTTTCATCTTTACGTTTCTGCAAAATATTTCTAAAGAGTTTGAGTATTTTAACTCTGGTTCTCTTTGTTTGCTTGACTAGCTTTCATATCTATGTTCAAATCCTTAGGGTTTCTAATCATTTCATTGTTTGTTATGATATTTGCCCGTTATTCTTTGGCATTGTCAATTAACAGAGATTAACTAATTTTATTTGCCTAATTAGGGTTCGAAATTATATTTTCTGTTGAAATTGGTATTTCTCTGTGATTTTACTTATTTTTCCTTATTTGTGACTCATGATTGGTACTACCTGCCTTAATTAGGTTACTAGCCTGATTTCTGGGATTTGATTGTTTTAACCAGCCCATAAATGGTCTTTGTTTTATTTGGTTACCTTATTAAACCTCAAACTTGGCTGTTAATTGATTCTCCCTAATTTAAGGGGTCTTTCCCGGATCCTGCTGCGTTAATAGATTAGGTCTAGCCCTAATTTACTGGTTAATTTATTTGCATGCCTTATTTGTGAACTCTTAACTTTCTTTGCCTTATTTGTTTTACTTTGCTGAATACTATATAAACCTCCTCATTCTGATTTTTTAGAACAGACGAAAAACACACAGAAAGATACAGAAAGAAACACCTACACACATATAAACTTTTACTCACACACTCAGAACTGTAGTTCTTTCTGTTACTTCTATTTGCTACTCTGTCTAGCCGGCTGAAAGCCAAGGCTAGACTCTTGGATTCCACTTTCCTTCACCTTCCTGTTTGCTAGCTCTTAACTGATATGCCTCAATTTGTGTTATCATGCTCTCCTCTATATGCTATGTAGTCAGTTCATTATGAATTTCAACATGCTTCTATTTTCTCTATGTTCCTATTTATTGCTCGCTTAACTAGCATGCCTTAATTCCGGTTAACTTATTATGTTATACATGTTAGTATGATTAGTTTACCTTAGCATGTCTCTATTTAGTCATTGACACTTGTTACTTGTTTCTGAAAATAGCATGTTTAAATCCAATTACCCTACCCTATTCTGTATGGTTGTTTGGCTAGTCATTTTAATTTCAACATGTTTTCCTCTGATTAATACATGTCTGCATGATTCCACCTAGTTATAACCAGTAAATCGAGTTAACTCCAGCAATGTGAACTTTGTTTTGATTACCTGGTCCCTATTCAGAAGTTGTTTAGGGATTATGTGTAACGACTCGGCCGGTCGTTTTTAGAATTTACGCCCCGAACCCCTATTAACTGCTTTGCCCAAGTTTATTTCTGCTAATGTGATTTGCCGGGATGCTCGATTTTGAGTTTCGAGGAGTTTTGGGACACTTAGACCCTAAATGAGAGCTTAAGTGATAGAAAGTTGACCGAAGTCGGAACAGTAGGGAGACAGCCTCAGAATTTAAATATGACGGTTCCATTAGCTCCGTTAGGAGAATTTGGGGTTGGGAGCGTGTTCGAAATGTGTTTTGGAGGTCCGTAGCTAATTTAAGCTTGAAATGTCGAAGTTTGAATTTTTGAAGTTTTCGGTTTGATAGTGAGATTTTGATCCGAGGGACGGAATGGAATTCCGGAAGTTTCAGTAGCTCCATCATGTCATTTGGGATGTGTGTGCAAAATTTCAGGCCATTCGGACGAGATTTGATACAGTTTTTGATCGAAAACATAATTTAAGAGTTCTTGGAGTTCTTAGGCTTGAATCCTATGTGAAATTGGTGATTTGATGTTGTTATAAGTGTTCTGAAGTGTTGATCAATTTGAACGATGTCATAGGATGTGTTGGTATAATTGGTTTGAAGTTTCGGGAGTTCCGGGTAGGTTCCGAGATGTTTTAGTGCAAAAATCATAGCTGTAGCAGGTCTATAGGGGTTGCAGGCCCCAGAACTCACCCATGCGGTCCGCACATAAATAGGTGCGCCCGCGGTGAGTGTTGTGCGGCCCGCACAAAGACGGAATGCGGCCGCATGAAGACTGGCGCGGACCGCACAAAGTTGTGGTGTGGCCGCATGAATGGGTTTGGCAGCTTCTCTGAACTTCACTGACGCGGACCGTGTGACCATAGTGGGCGGCCGCATGGAGAGGGACGTGAGCCGCATGAAGTGGGATGCGGCCGCATGAGTTTGACCTGAAGGGTACTCTATATAAATACGAGGTTTTGGGTTTTATTTAATATTTTGACCTAGAGAGCTCGGATTTTTGCAATTTTTTGAAGGTTTTTCAAGATATTCATAGGGGTAAGTGATTTTAACTCATATTTGGCTAGAATACATGAATCTAACACTGAATTCATCATTTAGTTCATGATTTGAGAGGGAATTTGGGAAGAAAATTGTAAAACCTTTCAAAAATGCAAAATGATGATTTAAAGGACCAAATAGTGTCGGAATTGTATAATTTTAGTATGGTTAGACTCGTGAGAGTGCGAGGTTTCTGGGAATATAAATTTTTACCGATTCCGAGACGTGGGCCCGAGGGGCGTTTTGGTCATTTTCCATAATTTCGCGTATTAGCTTTGAATTAAAACATAGGATCATTTATTTGAGATGATATTTACGATATGCAATTGAATTGATTAGATTTGGGCCATTTGGAGTCGAATACTCGTGGCAAAAGCGTGGTTTCTAGTTGATTTTGAGCCGGTTCGAGATAAGTGGCTTGTCAAACCTTGTATGGGGGACTTTTCCCCTTAGGATGTGCTATATTTGATAATTGAAATGCCCTGTACGTGAGGTGACGAGCGCGTACTTGAGCTAATTGTTAAAAATCCGATTTTTCCTTAAGTATTTCAATAGAGTTCCTTTTCTTGTTTTATTCTACTTGTGAATTTAGCATGTTGCTAGTCTAGAAAGGCATGTTTAGTTGACTTAACTGCCTATTTGCTTAAATTGCCTGAATTGCATTACGTGAAGCATGTTAGGCTAGAAGTAAATGTTTACTTGGTACGAAATTAGCGTTTAATTTAATATTCTTATGTTGTTGCTCTGTGTTATAAATTGGGACTACGGGTTAGATTCCCGGGAGATTCCCCCAGCACATTTACTTTGGGACTACGGGTTAGATTCCCGGGAGATTCCCCCTGCACATTTACTTTGGGACTACGGGTTAGTTTCCCGGGAGATCCCCCGCACATATATTGAGGATACCAAGAGATCCTTGGGATACCAAGAGATCCTGGCTTATATTGAGGATACCGAGAGATCCTCGGGATACCAAGAGATCCCTAGTACATATTGAGGATACCAAGAGATCCTCGGAATACCAAGAGATCCCTGGCTTATATTGAGGATACCGAGAGATCCTCGGGATACCAAGAGATCCCTAGTACATGTCGAGGATACTAAGAGATCCTTGGGATACTTAGAGATCCCCGGTTACTTTCCTTATGGTTTGCTTTCATCATTATTTCCGTTATTGTACTCTTATTATCCTACATAGATTCTTACTGTAGATTCTCAATTGCATTGCTTCTCTTATCCTGCCATCTTTATATTTTATATAACCTCAGTAGGGCCCTGACCTTCATCGTCACTACCCAACCGAGGTTAGTCTTGGCACTTACTGAGTACCGCTGTGGTGTACTCACGCCTCTTCTACGCATGTTTTTCATGTGCAGATCCAGGTACCTCTACTCAGGCGCACTATCGATGAGGCAGGAGGACTAGGGAGACTTCGAGGTAGATCTGCTATGTCCGCAGACCGATGAGTCTCCCTCTTTATTCTATCTTTAGTATTTAGTTCTCTTTCCTTCCGTTTGTTAGATATTCTGGAGTTTGGAGCCTCACTATACATTTCTGTAGCCTGTGTTTCCCATGAGTTTCCGGGTTTTGGGATTGTTCTAGTCTTGAGATATTGAGTCGTATATGCCGAGCGGCATTCAGTACAATTTCCTTTTTAGATAATTAAATATGCTATTCTATTTTTCCGCAATTATTATGTTTCCGCAAGTGTTAGGCTTACCTGGTCACGGAGACTAGGTGTCGTCATGACATGTTCACGGTTGGTGAACTAGGGTCGTGACAAGTTGGTATCAGAGCTCTAGGTTCATAGGAGTCATGGGACATAGGCCGGTTTATTAGAGTCTCGCTGATCGGTACGGAGACGTCTGTACTTATCTACGAGAGGCTATGTAACCGTTAGGAAAATTCCACTTCATTTCATTTTTTATCATGCGTCATTTATTCAGTTTGGAGCTTATATCATATGTTCTTTTTGCATTCACTCGTGTATTGAAATTGCGCACTCGGTATCAATTTTGCACCGATGGATCGTGATGCTACAGAAGGATTATAAGGGAGCCAAGAATTTGCTCAACCGTTGTTACCGCGTGTCATCCATATCGATAATGCAAAAGTATTGAGAGATCATTCAATTGTGCACATGGGGGTGCAATAGGTTCTGACATTTGGTTGATAAGTACGGTCTTAAGAAGGTTTACTTAATTACCTAATCGTCGCAGTAATGGTAGAGTCACGAGGTGGACGTAGACCTGAAGATAGTTGGTGGTAATAGGGACTATGTGGTACGTATGAGATGTCTATCTAGCGAAGGGTACAACTATCAACCGAGATGCTGGAGGAAGTGAGTTTAACTGTCCTAAGAAGGACATGTGCCAAACGAATGGCTTGGGGTGTCTCATTGATGGTGACATACGAGCGATAAAGGTTAGTATTGTGGAGCATCAAGATGTATCTTATGGCCTTGCACCAAGTGAAGAGAGTCCACTATCAACGATCAAATTGTTGGTCATGTGTCATATCAGATTTGGCATGAGGTGTATTTATGTGGTATCCAAAAATTCTCTGAAACTTGTATATGAGTAGGAGCTGAGATTTGTATGGGGTGATGTGGGGACTTTCGATGTTCCTATGTCCATAATGATTCTACATTCAGTATCAGCAGGGAAATGAAAACAATTTTAGAATACTCTTAGTGCTCCAGTTAATCAGGGCACTCTCATGGGATAATTATCTTTTAAATGCACCACTAGCATGGGGTTCCTTAAATGGTTATTCTAGTTATCCGACACATACTCAGTATGAGCAGCCGAACTGCAGATGGGTTGTTATGAATGTAGTGATACTAGAAACATCATGAGAAACTATCCCAAACTTGGGAGAAACCTATTTCATCAGAACACACAGTCAACACACTCCATTATAGTTACTAATCTACATACGCTACAAGATAGAGATGGAGAACGAACGGGTAGATGGCGCCTAAGAGGTGGATGCCCGACCCATTGATATAATTGCTATAGTGTGGCTGAGGCCACTACACCAGATGGTGTCATTACAAGTACAATTCTGATTGTTATAAAAATGATATTTGTTTTCCTTAACTTGATTTGATTTTGAAAATTGAGGTGAGTCCTTTTAATATGCCCCACTCATGAGTGAGCTTCGTAATCTTGAAATCTACTTATGTGAATACTCACGCTGGGCTATTATATGGAGATAGCTATCCCTATCATTATATGTTGTGATTTTCTTTGACGAAAATTATTGGAAAGAAGAAAGAAAGGAAATAAAAAATTTCAGTTGGCACAATGTGCAAATACTTGTGATTCAGAGTTGAGGGTGATATCCTCAAATAATTTTATAATGTGAAATATTTTAAACCGAGCTACAAGCTGCGGTGGATGTTATATAAGGACAAGGTCCTGGTAGTGAAAGGTTTATGTGTTTAAAATTCTCCTTTTATGAAATTAAAATTTTTGGTACTATATTTTAAATGGGAGTCATGCCTATTGGGCTTATTTGACAATTCTTGTATATTTTCTGTTCATATTCAACCATTTTTTTTGTGTTGTAAATGTTGAGCTTTAGCCTATGAGATGAGCGTCCATGTGGCGTTAAATGTGACTCGTTAATTTGGGTAAGTAATTATGATGTCTCAATGCCTCATTGTGAGTAAAGTGGAGGTCTGAAATAAGATGATTGTTAACATAAGGTTAATTGGCAATGTTGTGATTTATGAACAACTATTATGGCCAGAGACATGGTTATTAGCATACAGATGATGCGTTTCATGTCCATATATCAGCATGATAATGCAATGCTTATAATGATGATATTAGTGTTATTGATATATACATTGTGGTGTTTCATTGGGTTGTGGATGTGTTGTTAGTAGTTGTTTTGGTGTTACTCTAGCAGGTGGATAGGCCCAAATACAAGGGAGGCTCTACAGAAATTTCAAAAAATAAAATAAAATTGGAAGTTAGAAAATTTGAGACCTTAAGATGTACGAAGAAAGAGATAAGCTACGTCGTGTATTTGAGGATGAATGACCCTAAGTGGGGGAGAATGTAACAACCCGGAGGAATAATTTCGAAGTATTTAAGCATTATTAAAAGTTTAAGTGTGTTGAAATAAGACTAATGCAGTGTGATGATGTGGAATTCGGATCCTATGACGAATGGCAGATTTTGAAGTTTGGGTCCTGTCCTAAGGTTATGGACTAAGGATGAGGTGAAACCTTCAGTTAAGTTGAAGGATCAGTTACAGGAATTTGCTTGGTAAGGGTTTTATTCGGCCTAGTGTATCGCCTTGGGGTGCTCCTGTATTGTTGGTAAAGAAAAAAAATGGTGGTTCTATGCGTATGTGTATTGATTATCGACAGTTGAGTAAAGCTACAATGAAGAACCGTTATCCTTTGCCTCGTATTAATGATTTATTTGACCAGCTTCAGGGCGCACAGATGTTTTCTAAGATTGACATGCGCTCAGGTTTCCATCAGTTGAAGATTCGGGAGCCAGATATCCTGAAGACTTCTTTCAGGACTCGGTATGGTCAGTATGAGTTCCTTGTTATGTCATTTGGGCTGACCAATGCCCCAATAGATTTTATGCATTTGACGCACAGTGTATTTCGTCCATATCTTGACTCTTTTGTCATTGTCTTTATTAATGACATTCCGGTGTATTCCCAGAGTCGGGAAGATCATGAACAACACCTGAGGACAGTACTTCAGGCTCTAAGAGAAAAGAAAATTTATGCAAAGTTTCAAAATGTGAGTTCTGGTTGTATTTCGTTGCATTCTTAGGTCACGTGGTATCGAGTGAGGGTATTCGGGTGGATCTAAAGAAAGTAGAAGCAGTGCAGAGAGACTTATGGCAATGGTTGTTCAGGCCTTAGTCAGACAGTTTGTGATATTGGACCTTTCGAAGCCCAGTCGAGTCCTAGCTTGTGTGGTTTCTCGGTCTTCCTTGTTTGACCGTATCAGGGAGCGGCAGTATGATGACCCTCATTTGCTTGTCCTCAAGGACAAGGTTCAGCACGGTGATGCCAGAGATGTGACTATTGGTGATGATGGGGTATTGAGGATGCAGGGTCGGGTCTGTGTACCCAATGTTGATGGTATTCGGGAGTTGATATTGGAGGAGGCTCATAGTTCGCGGTATTCTATTCATCCAGGTGCCGCGAAGATGTATCAGGATTTGAGGCAGCACTATTGGTGGAGGCGGATGAAGAAGGATATAGTTGGATTTGTAGCTCGGTGCCTCAATTGTTAGCAGGTGAAGTGTGAGCACCAGAGACCAGGTGGGTTACTTCAACAGATAGAGATTCCGGAGTGGAAGTGGGAGCGGATCACCATGGACTTTGTAGTTGGGCTCCCACGAACTTTGAGAAAGTTTGATGCTATTTGGGTGATTGTGGATCGGCTGACCAAGTCCGCTCACTTTATTCCTGTGTGTAATACTTATTCCTCAGAGCAGTTGGCGGAGATCTATATCCGAGAGATTGTTCGTCTGCATGGTATCCCGATTTCCATCATTACAGATAGAGGTACTCAGTTCACATCACGGTTTTAGAGGGTCGTTCATTATGAGTTAGGTACTCGGGTAGAGTTGAGTATAGCATTTCAACCTCAGACGGACGGACAGTCCGAGCGCACTATTCAGATTCTTGAGGATATGCTTCGCGCGTATGTGATTGAGTTTGGAGGGTCTTGGGATCAGTTCTTGCCATTGGCAGAGTTTGCTTACAACAACAGCTATCAGTCCAGTATTCAGATGGCATCGTATGAGGCTTTATATGGGAGACGGTGTAGATCTCCGGTGGGTTGGTTTGAGCCGGGCGAGGCTAGATTATTGGGCACGGACTTAGTTCAGGGTGCCTTGGAAAAGGTTAAGGTGATTCAAGACAGACTCCGTACAGCCCAGTCCAGACAGAAGAGTTACGCGGACCGGAAAGTTCGTGATGTTTCCTATATGGTTGGTGAGAGGGTTTTGCTTCGGGTTTCGCCTACGAAGTGCGTTATGAGATTTGGGAAGAAAGGGAAGTTGAGTCCGAGGTTTATTGGCCCTTTTGAGATATTGAGGTGAGTTGGGGAGGTTGCTTATGAGCTTGCCTTACCTCCCAGCTTGGCAGGAGTGCATCCAGTATTTCATGTATTGATGCTCCGGAGGTATCACGGTGACCCGTCGCACATGTTGGATTTCAGTTCAGTCCGGCTGGACAAGGATCTATCCTATGTTGAGGAGCCAGTGGAAATATTGGACAGGCAAGTTAGAAAGTTGAGGTCAAAGAACATTTCTTCGGTAAAGGTTCAGTGGCGGGGACAGCTGGTCGAGGAGGCGACCTGGGAGACCGAGCAGGATATACGCAGACATTACCCTCATCTTTTCACTACTTTGGGTATGTTCTTTATGCTCGTTCGAGGACGAACGAATGTTTAAGTGTGGGAGGATGTAACGACTCGGTCGGTCATTTTTAGAATTTATGCCTTGAACCCCTATTAACTGCTTTGCCCAAGTTTATTTTTGCTAATGTGATTTGCCAGGATGCTCGGTTTTGAGTTTCGAGGAGTTTTGGGACACTTAGTCCCTAAATGAGAGCTTAAGTGTTAGAAAGTTGACCGAAGTCGGAACAGTGGGGAGACAGCCTCAGAATTTAAATTCGACAATTCTGTTAGCTCCGTTAGGAGAATTTGGGGTTGGGAGCGTGTTTGGAATGTGTTTTGGAGGTCCGTAGCTAATTTAGGCTTGAAATGCCGAAGTTTGAATTTTTGAAGTTTCCGGTCCAATAGTGAGATTTTTAACCGAGCGTCGGAATGGAATTCCGGAAGTTTCAGTAGCTCTATCATGTCATTTGGGATGTGTGTGCAAAATTTCAGGTCTTTCGGACGAGATTTGATACTGTTTTTGATCGAAAACATAATTTAAGAGTTCTTGGAGTTCTTAGGCTTGAATCCTATGTTAAATTGGTGATTTGATGTTGTTATAAGCGTTTCGAAGTGTTGATCAAGTTTGAACGATGTCATGGGATGTTTTGATATAATTGGTTTGAAGTTCCAGGAGTTCCGGGTAGGTTCCGGGATGTTTTAGTGCAAAAATCATAGTTGTAGCAGGTCTACAGGGGTTGCAGGCCCTAGAACTCACCCATGCGGTCCGCACAAAATAGGTGCGCCCGTGGTGAGTGTTGTACGGCCCGCACAAAGACGGAATGCGGCCACATGAAGACTGGCGCGGACCACACAAAGTTGTGGTGCGGCCGCATGAATGGGTTTGGCAGCTTCTCTAAACTTCACTGACGTGGACCGCGTGACCATAGCGTGCGGACGCATGGAGAGGGACGCGAGCCGCATGAAGTGGGACGCGGCCGCATGAGTTTGACCTGAAGGGTACTCTATATAAATAAGAGGTTTTGGGTTTTATTTATTATTTTGACCTAGAGAGCTCGGATTTTGGCGATTGTTCGAAGGTTTTTCAAGAAATTCATCGGGGTAAGTGATTTTAACTCAGATTTGGCTAGAATACATG
This sequence comes from Nicotiana tabacum, assembly GCF_000715075.1. NCBI lineage: Eukaryota > Viridiplantae > Streptophyta > Magnoliopsida > Solanales > Solanaceae > Nicotiana > Nicotiana tabacum. The sequence continues at coordinate 29,769,979 of NC_134090.1, read as the reverse complement.
AATCTAACACTGAATTCATCATTTAATTCGTGATTTGAGAGGGAATTTGGGAAGAAAATTGTGAAACCTTTCAAAAATGCAAAATGATGATTTAAAGGACCAAATAGTGTCGGAATTGTATTATTTTCATATGGTTAGAATGCTGAGATTGCGAGGTTTCTGAGAATATAAATTTTTACCGATTCCGAGACGTGGGACCGAGGGGCATTTTGGTCATTTTCCATAATTTCGCGTATTAGCTTTGAATTAAAACATAGGATCATTTGGTTGAGATGATATTTATGATATGCAATTGAATTGATTATATTTGGGCCATTTGGAGTCGGATACTCGTGGCAAAAGTGTGGTTTCTAATTGATTTTGAGCCGGTTTGAGGTAAGTGGCTTGTCTAACCTTGTGTGGGGGACCTTTCCCCTTAGGATGTGGTATATTTGATAATTGAAATGCGCTGTACGTGAGGTGACGAGCGCGTACTTGAGCTAATTGTCGAAAATCCGGTTTTTCCTTAAGTATTTCAATTGAGTTCTTTTTCTTGTTTTATTCTACTTGTGAATTTAGCATGTTGCTAGTCTAGAAAGGTATGTTTAGTTGACTTAACTACCTATTTGCTTAAATTTCCTGAATTGCATTACGTGAAGCATATTAGGCTAGAAGTAAATGTTTACTTGGTACGAAATTAGCGTTTAATTTAATATTCTTGTGTTGTTGCTCTGTGTTTTAAATTGGGACTACGGGTTAGATTCCCGGGAGATTCCCCTTGCACTTTTAAATTGGGACTATGGGTTAGATTCCCAGGAGATTCCCCCTGCACATTTACTTTGGGACTACGGGTTAGATTCCCCTGCACATTTACTTTGGGACTACGGGTTAGATTCCCGGGAGATCCCCGACACATATATTGAGGATACCGAGAGATCCTCGGGATACCAAGAGATCCCTAGTACATATTGAGGATACCAAGAGATCCTCGGGATACCAAGAGATCCCTGGCTTATATTGAGGATACCGAGAGATCCTCGGGATACCAAGAGATCCCTAGTACATATTGAGGATACCAAGAGATCCTCGGAATACCAAGAGATCTCTGGCTTATATTGAGGATACCGAGAGATCCTCGGGATACCAAGAGATCCCTAGTACATGTCGAGGATACTAAGAGATCCTCGGGATACTTAGAGATCCCCGGTTACTTTCCTTATGGTTTGCTTTCATCATTGTTTCCGTTATTGTACTCTTATTATCCTGCATAGATTCTTACTGTAGGTTCTCAATTGCACTGCTTATCTTATCCTGACATCTTTATATTTTATATAACCTCAGTAGGTACCTGACCTTCCTCGTCACTACCCAACCGAGGTTAGGCTTCTAGATTTGATCAAATAGAAAGTTCTCAGTTAGTTGAGTGCGTAGTAGCTTGTGGCTCGGAAGGGATATGATTTTCTTATAATTATCCTATGATGGTATGGTATATGTGGTATGTTGTGTAGGATTGAGATTTGCATGTGTAAGGTCATGGTTCAGTTATGAAAGGAAGATCATAAATTTTTAGGCAGCACATGCAGTTTTGGATGACTAGGTAAATGATATTACGAATTGGTGCGGCTTGATGAGGGTAAACATTTTAGAAAGGGCAATGTGTTTGAGTTAAGGGTACTTAATTGGTATTGCGACGCTCTCTTGTTGGATAGACTGCTGATATTCAAGTTTGCTTGGTGGCACAGAAGAATTATAAGAGTATCCCTCGTGGAATGATTGAGTATTAGAGGTGTGTTATGTATTCGAGCAGTGGAGTTGGCATCGGATATAGTGATTCCTGTGCCTTATGGATTAGGAGATCAAGGGTTCTCATAGTCAGGTTATGTTGTGGTTGGGGACCGCGTATATCGGTCTTTCGTGGTGACTATTGGAGGTTGGGAGGCCCGAGTGGATCCTTTGGTCCTTAGCATGGTGGATTTTTATTTGATATTGGATATGGATTGATTGTCTCCAGGTCGTGCTATTCCAGACTGTTACGCTAAGACGGTGACGTTGTCTGTGACGGGATTGCCACGAATTGAGTGGCGAGGTCCGACGGGTTATGTTCCCAGTAGAGTGATTTCATTATTGAAGGCCCAGTTGATGGTTGGGAATAGGTTGTCCTTCTTATTTGTCCTTCGTGAGGGATGTCAGTGTAGAGACTCCTACCATTGATTTAGTTCCGGTGATGAAGGATTTTTTAGATGTGTGTCCTGCTGCCGGGCATGCCGCCGGATAGGGTTTTTCATTTCGGTATTGATTTAGTGCTGGACACCGTATTGTATGGAACCGGAGAAGTTAAAGGAGTTGAAGGGGCAGCTTCAGGAACTTTTTGATAAGGGGTTCATTGGTAGGCCAATATTTGTGTGTGTTCTACATCGAGTCGGCTTTATTGACTCCGAGTTGCTATTGTTGAGGGATGTGTCGATTCGATTGTTATTGAGATTATTAGTGTTATGGGGTAATCTATGAGTTACCTTTCCGTGTTTTGAGGAGTTATGATTTTTGGTTTATATGCACATATGGTGCGGTTTTGTTGGAGTCTCATAGCATAATTTGAGCGGGAAAAGTATCGGGTATTGCTCGGTGGATGGCGTATCGGTTGTGTCCTTTCGAGTTTGTGTGGTGTTATGTCATTTGCTTCCCCATGGTTAGGAGGATTTGCTCTTGGTTCTAGACATCAAATTATGCATGGTTGTTGATTTTGAGCATAGTGACTTAAGGTGTTTCATGTGAACCAGTGTTAGGATAAGGTCGCGCAATGTAGCGAAGTTATGTGGAGCAATGATCTTTCGGGTTAGATACGTGTGTTCTTGTTCTACGATGTGCGATGGGTTCACAGCATTGTGTTGTGGTGGTACTGGTGAGCTTGCGATACAACTCTCTCATTTGAGTCACTTTTCCATGATTTGAGTACATTTGGACTATTGCTTATTGGTGCGCGGTTCGCACGGGCTGTGGATTTAGATTGTATCGATGTGTCATGTCACTAGTGTAGTCGTGCTGGATATATGAGATCATTAGGATCTAGAATGAATACTATCGAATTCGATTCCAGCATGTTGATAGGATAATATCAAGTTTCATCTTAGAAATCTATTATGGTCCTTGTCAAAGGAGAGGGAGCTTCATGACTGGTTGATCTGAGGAATGGTTAAGATTTCTGCGTGTTTCTTTCATCATTGGCAGTATATGAATGTGTTGGGATGAGGATTTATTTGATAAGAGGTTTATTATCTGTATTCGATTGTTTGAGCAGTTGATGTGATTTGGAGTTATCGCTACGAATGGTTGTGTTATGTGGCATATCATGTGATTACATATTTGGTTATGGATATGGTTTGATACAGCTTGTTCAGACTTATATAGCGTATAGCTGAGAGATTCTGATCTTATAGATAAGTTCGAAAATGGAAATTTAGTTCTAAGATTCATGGGTTTGGTTGGATTGCAAAATTTTAGTTATGTGGTGTTATCGGACCTATATGAGATAGGGTGACGTGGGATCACCCCCGTGTATGTGCATGGTAAGGTAACACAACGATTTGATGGTTTTCGAAACAACTCTGGGCTCGTTCAAGGATGAACGTTTGTTTAAGATGGGGAGGATGTAACGAGCCGGTCGGTCGTCTAATGAGTTACCGCTTTGTTTCCCCAATTTCTGCTTTCTTATGTGTTGTTCAGCTACATTTCATCGTATCGTGTTAGTTGGTTCGGGTTTGGAGTAGTTATGGAGTGTTATGAGACACTTAGCCACTTAAGTTGACCATTTAGTTGAAAAAGTCAACTGGAAGTTGACTTGTGAGTAAACGATCTCGAAATTTGGCTTATATAGTTTTGATAGCTTCGTTAGGTGATTTGGGACTTAGGAGCGTGTTCGGAATGTGTTTTGGAGGTCCGTGGAAGATTTAAGCTTGAATTGGCCAAATTGAAATTTTGGCATTTTCTGATTTGTAGTGAAAATTTTGATATTGGGGTCGGAATGGAATTTCGGAAATTGGAGTAGGTCTGTTGTATTATTTGTGAGGTGTGTGCAAAATTTTATGTCATTCGGATAAGGTTTGATAGGTTTTTGGATCGGTGGTGGAATTCAAAAGTTTTAGAATCCTTAAGCTTGAATTCGAGGGTGATTTGGTGTTTCGATGTTGTTTTAAAGTATTCCGAAGGTTGGAATAACTCTAAATAGTGATAGGTGACTTGTTCATATTTTTGGATGAGGTCCCGGGGGCCTCGGGATGATTTTGGATGGTTGTCGGAAAGTTTGGAAATTTGAGAATGTTGTTGAAGCAGCTAGTTCTGTTATAACCGCACCTGCGGTTAGGGGACCGCAGGTGCGATGATCGTAGGAGAGAGGAAGCAGCTGCAGATACGGCCATAAGTTAAAAGGCCAGGAGTTGCAGGTGTGGAAGAAGGAACGCACCTGCGTGACTACAGGCGTGGGTAGGAAGTCACAAATGCAGTTAGGGGAGATTAAGTGAAAACCGCAGAAGCAGTTTGCTGGAGCGCAGATGCGGTCCCGCAGGTACGGGAAATGGACCGCAGGTGCAAGAATCATTGGGCAGAAGCTATATAAACCTCACTTCATGAATTTCAGTCTTTTATCCACCATTTTTGTCTGAGTTGGCGCTTATGGACTTTGATTTCAAGGAGAAATTTAAGTGTTTTAAGTGAGGTAAGCTACTTGAACCTTATATCTTATGTTTGTAACAACTATTCCATGGTATAATCATGAAATTAATGGGGAAATTAGAGAAGAACTTGGGAGATTAGGGCTTGAGTTTTGGAGAGCTTTGAGTGGTGATTTTAGGGGCCATTTGAGGTCCGATTAAAGGTTGGACTTGTTACTTACTAAGTTAGTGTACTCAAGTTATCCCCTGCATCTCGTATGCAGACTCAAGCACTTTGGATCCAGTGGCGGTGGTTGATCGAGGCTTCTGACTTAGGAGATTATTGAGGTATCTGCACGTTGTCCGCATGCCTTGGCTCTCCACCTTACTTTCCAGTTGTATTTCAGTTGCTCCCTTAGATATTACATTAGACTATGTATTTCCTTTAGACGCTCATGCATTCAGTGACACCCCAGTTTTTGGGCTCGATTGTATCTATTCTTGGAATTTCTTATGTTTCAAATAACTCTTTAACTATTAAAAGCTTCCGTAAATGTTTTCAATCTTGTTATTATTGTGTTGATTGTTGAGTTGAGGCTGGCGTAGTTTCACGATAGGCACCATCACGACGGGTCGGGTTTTAGGTCGTGACACCGCTGCTCTTCCTTTTTCATCGCTAATCATTGATTCTTTTCCTTGTGTTGCTTTTAGAGCCCCCGTTAATAGATTATTTCCTTAATATATTATTGACCGGTATTGCTTCTTGAATCCTTTAATTCATTCCTTGTGATCCTACACCAAAGGTGATATATTATTTTTCATCATTGAAACTTATAATTAACACTCTGGGTCTACATTTTCCCAAACATTCCAATGAAACTTTGTATAACGGGCTCCATTTCGTACGATAGTTTAATGTTTGATAGAAGTCGTCTACCCATTCAACCAAAGAGTGATTAAAGTTCCTTACCTCTTATTACGAAATAACAGAATCAAAATTTTAAAACCAAAACATGTACATTTTTTGTGAGTTTATATATATATATATATATACGACCCAAACTGAAGGGCTACGATGGACACCGGTGCCTTACTCAACCGAGTAACAACGTAACATATCTTTCTTATCTTACTATCATAGGTACATGATCCAGAAATACCGACATGAGATAACCAGAAGGCCGACCCAACATGATATGTAAAGTTATACATGTGACATACGGGCCTATAAGACCGACATGATCATTTGTACACTCAAAACATAGGCTGACAATGACATACAAGTATCCATATACATTGTTGATACCCAATTTTTCCCTCATATATTTTTAAAATACATATATACTTTAAAAATAGTGCATGAGCATCAACCAGTATTTTTCCATAATTTTTCTGTAATTTTAATAAAAAATAATTAATTTATTATAGCATTTTATTATCCAAATAATTACTACTTGCATCATAAATATTTTATGATGATTTATTACTTGATTTTTTATCATTTATATTTATATTAAGCTTTAATAGTTTTATGCATAATTATATTTGTATGATTAAGCTATAATTGCAATAACTTTGCAATAATAGCCCGTATATGCATAATTACATTATTTACACGGAAAATGACATTTTGTATTTTTATAATATTAAATAATTATTTTTAATCAATTTTATGACTAAAAATCATTTTTATCATTTATTAAATATTTTTTACAAATCATTTTATCAATTAATTGGGTATTTAACAAATAGCCTCTTTTAATTTGGTTTAATTTTGGACCTGGCCCAAAATACTACCCTAGCCCAATTAAATAACCCTGATCCATAACCCATAGCCCAAATTCCTATCGACTCGCCCAACCCCATATCAAATCCTAGTCGTTGATCTCAGAGATCAACGGTCCAGGATGTTATTTCCTTTTTTAATTAACCCTTAGCCCCCAAACCCTACTCACTTCCCATAACCTGCCGCCCTTATTTCCCTTCCCTCCTCACTTCTCTCTCAAACTCTCCCCTAACCCTAGCCGTCGTAACTTGACCACTTCAATCCATGGGGGTTTCCCATCGATCTTAGGCCCTATCCGGCCTCCTACCTCTATTGGTTGTTCGATTTCTATGTTGTTTAATGGAATCTCAAGGAGATTCGAACAAGACTAGGTCCAAACCTTTCATTTTCACGATGAACATGCCTGTGTTCGTCTCTATATTTGTGAGTACTGTTATCTTCATGTTTATGTCTAAACCTCTGGTTCCAAACCGGATTTTTTCTCACCTCTATCATTTTTTAAAACCCTCGTCACTTTCTACTCGAGTCTGTTCAGATCTCTATAGATCTTAGATGATTTTGAGTTTATCTGATATTTCTCTTTAAAAATATTCTGTTTTTCTTGTTATTAATAGATTTTAGCATTTCTCTAAAGCTAGGGTTTCATTTTTATGTTTTTGCAAAAAAATTCTAAAGAGTTTGAGTGTTTTAACTCCGGTTTTCTTTGTTTAATCGACTTGTTTTCATATATATGTTCTAATCCCTAGTGTTTCTAATCACTTCACTGTTTGTTCTGATATTTGCCCATTATTCTTTGGCCCTGTCAATTAGCAGAGATTAACTGATTTTATTTTCCTAATTAGAGTTCGAAATTATATATTCTGTTGAAATTGGTATTTATTTGCGATTTTACTTATTTTTCCTTTTTTGTGACTCATAATTGGTACTACCTGCCTTAATTAGGTTAGTAGCCTAATTTCTGGGATTTGATTGTTTTAACCGGCCCATAAATGGTCTTTGATTTATTTGGTTACCTTATTAAACCTCAAACTTGGCTGTTAATTGATTCTCCCTAATTTAAAGGGTCTTTCACGGATCATGCTGTGTTAATTGATTGGGTCTAGCGCTAATTAACTAGTTAATTTATTTGCATGCCTTATTTGTGAACTCTTTATTTTCTTTGCCTTATTTATTTTACTTTGCTCAATGCTATATAAACCTCCCCATTCTGATTTTTTAGAACAGACGAAAAACACACGGAAAGATACAGAAAGAAACACCTACACACACATAAACTTTTACTCACACACTCACAACTGTAGTTCTTTCTGTTACTTCTATTTGCTATTCTATCTAGCCGGCTGAAAGCCAAGGCTAGACTCTTGGATTCCACTTTCTTTCAATTTCATGTTTGCTACTTCTTAACCGGTATGCCTCAATTTTTGTTATCATGCTCTCCTCTATATGCTATGTAGTCAATTCATTATAAATTTCAACATGCTTCTATTTGCTCTATGTTCCTGTTTATTGCTCTCTTAACTAGCATGCCTTAATTCTTGTTAACTTATCCTGTTCTACATGTTAGTATGATTAGTTTACCTTAGCATGTCACACTTGTTACTTGTTTCTGAAAATAGCATGTTTAAATCCTATTACCCTACCATGTTCTGTATGGCTGTTTGGCTAGTCATTTTAATTTCAGCATTTTTTCCTCTGCTTAATACCTGTCAACATGATTACACCTAGTAATAACCAGTAAATCGAGTTAACTCCAGCAATGTGAAATTTGTTTTGATTACCTGGTCCGTATTCAGAAGTTGTTTAGGGATTATGAATGAGTGTGGTCAGTTCTGTTTATGATTCAAGTGTTCTTGGGGCTAAGCTCTGCCCCCAAACTCTGCACAAGACTAAGATTTGTCTTGTTATCACCTTTGGTACCATGTCTCTGCACTTTATGGGCTGATATATAGCCAACTTGTCCAAAGGCATATAGTCCAAAGGCATCATCCTCATAGCTCGAAGACACCATGTCATGGCCTGAGGATCTCTCAATACTGCATATCATTATTAGAAGGTGTCATGGTTCAAAGGCACCATTCTCGTGGCCCGAGAGACATCATTCATGGCCTGCGAATCCCTTATCGTGTGATTCATGGCCCAGGACGTCATGGTCTAAGGATGTCATCCTCTCTGTCCAAAGACAACCTTCATGGTCCAAAGGGAATTTGCATCATGTTTAAATCATCGCAGTAATCTATATACTTGCATGCATTGTGTTTATGTTTTGAAGGAAATCCAGGAGGTAACCGTTCTTCAAATAGGAGCAACCTTCACTCTAGTTTCCGTTCGTACCACTTATACTCTGCCATTTAACCGATTCACATCAATTACCCGTTGTTACTCTGTGACCATTCAGATATCTGCCCTATGATACATCTGTTACGATTCAGATTCACCGTCATAACTCCGCATAAAGCCATCCGACACTACCCTTCCCAAAAAGAATCCGTTCTAAAACACACGATTACTCCCATAACAATTCCATCAGTTTCAGTCACTGTTCAATCCAGAACAACATGTGGCCTAATTCCTGTAAAACTAGAGATATGTAGGCAGCTCAAAGACCAGGGTGCAGCCTATATTTTTCAAACACCCCATTCGGTCAAAATCGGTCATCATTTCTTTACCCGACAACTCCTTCATCCTTTCCGAGTAGAGAGGGGCAGCTGTTAATACCCTATTTTTCCCTCTTATTTTTTTAAAATGCATATATACTTTCAAAATAATGCATGAGCATCAATCAGTATTTTTCATAATTTTTATATAATTTTAAAAGGATTTAAATTAATTTATTCTAGCGTTTTATTATTCAAATAATTGCTAATTGCATCACAAATAATTTTATGATGATTTATTACTTGATTTTGTATCATTTATATTTATAAAAAGCTTTAATAATTTTATGCATAATTTTATTTGTATCATTAAGCTATAATTGCAATAACTTTACAATAATAGCCCATAATGCATAATTATATTATTTACACGGAAAATAATATTTTGTATTTTTATAATATTAAGTAATTATTTTTAATCATTGTTATGCATAAAAATCATTTTTGTCATTTATTAACTATTTTTTAAAAATTATTTTATAAATTAATTGGGTATTTAACAAATAGCCTCTTTTAATTTGGTTTAATTTCGGACCTGGACAAAAATACTACCCTAGCCCAATTAAATAACCCTGATCCATAACCCATAGCCCAACTTCCTATTGACCCGCCCAACCCTAGATCAAATCTTGGCCATTGATCTTAGAGATTAATGATCCAGGTTGCTATTTTCTTTTTTAATTAACCCCTAACCCCCCAAACCCTACTCACTTCCCATAACCCAGTGCCCATGTTTCCCTTCCCTCCTCGCTTCTCTCTCAAACTCTCCACTAAACCTAGCCACTGTCACCTGACCCCTTCAAACCATTGGGGTTTCCCATCAATCTTAGGCCACATCCGGCCTCCTACCTCTACTGGTTGTTCGATTTCTTTGTTGTTTGATGGAATCTCAAGGAGATTCGAACAAGAGTCGGTCCAAACCTTTCATTTTCTCGATGAACCTGCCTTTGTTCATCTCTATGTTTGTAAGTACTATTATCTTCATGTTTATGGCTTAAACCTCTGGTTCCAAACCGGATTTTTTCTCACCTCTATCAATTTTTAAAAAACCCTATTCACTTTCTACTCGAGTTTGTTCAAATCTCTATATATCTGAGATGATTTTGAGTTTATCTGATATTTCTCTTTAAAAATCTTATGTTTTCTTGTTATTAATCAATTTTAGCTTTTCTCTAAAGCTAGGGTTTCATCTTTACGTTTCTGCAAAATATTTCTAAAGAGTTTGAGTATTTTAACTCTGGTTCTCTTTGTTTGCTTGACTAGCTTTCATATCTATGTTCTAATCCCTAGGGTTTCTAATCATTTCATTGTTTGTTATTATATTTGCCCGTTATTCTTTGGCACTGTCAATTAACAGAGATTAACTAATTTTATTTGCCTAATTAGGGTTCGAAATTATATTTTCTGTTGAAATTGGTATTTCTCTGCGATATTACTTATTTTTCCTTATTTGTGACTCATGATTGGTACTACCTGCCTTAATTAGGTTACTAGCCTGATTTCTGGGATTTGATTGTTTTAACCAGCCCATAAATGTTCTTTGATTTATTTGGTTACCTTATTAAACCTCAAACTTGGTTGTTAATTGATTCTCCCTAATTTAAGGGGTCTTTCCCGGATCCTGCTGCGTTAATAGATTAGGTCTAGCCCTAATTAACTGGTTAATTTATTTGCATGCCTTATTTGTGAACTCTTAACTTTCTTTGCCTTGTTTGTTTTACTTTGCTGAATACTATATAAACCTCCTCATTCTGATTTTTTAGAACAGACGAAAAACACACCGAAAGATACAGAAAGAAACACCTACACACATATAAACTTTTACTCACACACTCAGAACTGTAGTTCTTTCTGTTACTTCTATTTGCTACTGTGTCTAGCCGGCTGAAAGCCAAAGCTAGACTCTTGGATTCCACTTTCCTTCACCTTCCTGTTTGCTACCTCTTAACTGGTATGCCTCAATTTGTGTTATCATGCTCTCCTCTATATGCTATGTAGTTAGTTCATTATGAATTTCAACATGCTTCTATATTCTCTATGTTCCTATTTATTGCTCTCTTAACTAGCATGCCTTAATTCCTGTTAACTTATTATGTTATACATGTTAGTATGATTAGTTTACCTTAGCATGTCTCTATTTAGTCCATGACACTTGTTACTTGTTTCTGAAAATAGCATGTTTAAATCCAATTACCCTACCCTATTCTGTATGGTTGTTTGGCTAGTCATTTTAATTTCAACATGTTTTCCTCTGATTAATACATGTCTGCATGATTCCACCTAGTTATAACCAGTAAATCGAGTTAACTCCAGCAATGTGAACTTTGTTTTGATTACCTGGTCCCTATTCAGAAGTTGTTTAGGGATTATGTGTAACGACTCGGCCGGTCGTTTTTAGAATTTACGCCCCGAACCCCTATTAACTGTTTTCCCTAAGTATATTTCTGCTAATGTGATTTGCCAGGATGCTCGATTTTGAGTTTCGAGTAGTTTTGGGACACTTAGTCCCTAAAAGAGAGCTTAAGTGATAGAAAGTTGACCGAAGTTGGAACAGTGGGGAGACAACCTCAAAATTTAAATCTGACGGTTCCGTTAGCTCCATTAGGAGAATTTGGGGTTGGGAGCGTGTTCGGAATGTGTTTTGGAGGTCCGTAGCTAATTTAGGCTTGAAATGCCGAAGTTTGAATTTTTGAAGTTTCCGGTCTGATAGTGAGATTTTTATCCGATGGTCGGAATGGAATTCCGGAAGTTTCAGTAGCTCCGTCATGTCATTTGGGATGTGTGTGCAAAATTTTAGGTCATTCGGACGAGATTTGATATATTTTTTGATCGAAAACATAATTTAAGAGTTCTTGGAGTTCTTAGGCTTGAATCCTATGTGAAATTGGTGATTTGATGTTGTTATAAGCGTTCCGAAGTGTTGATCAATTTGAACGATGTCATGGGATGTGTTGGTATAATTGGTTTGAAGTTCCGGGAGTTCCGGGTAGGTTCCGGGATGTTTTAGTTCAAAAATCATAGCTGTAGCAGGTCTATAGGGGTTGCAGGCCCCAAAACTCACCCATGCGGTCCGCACAAAAATAGGTGCGCCCGCGGTGAGTGTTGTGCGGCCCGCACAAAGACGGAATGCGGCCGCATGAAGACTGGCGCGGACCGCACAAAGTTGTGGTGCGGTCGCATGAATGGGTTTGGTAGCTTCTTTGAACTTCACTGATGTGGACCGCGTGACCATAATGTGCGGCCGCAAGGAGAGGGACGCGAACCGCATGAAGTGGGATGCAGCCGAGACGTGGGCCCGAGGGGCGTTTTGGTCATTTTCCATAATTTCACGTATTAGCTTTGAATTAAAACATAGGATCATTTGGTTGAGATGATATTTATGATATGCAATTGAATTGATTAGATTTGGGCCATTTGGAGTCGGATACTCGTGGCAAAAGCGTGGTTTCTAGTTGATTTTGAGCCGGCACTACTAAAAAAACCAAGGTTTAGCGACGAACAAAATCTGTAGCTAAACAGAAAAATCCGTCGCTAATCTCATTTACCGACGGATTATCAAAAGATTCTTCTAGAAACGAGCATTTTAGCGACGACGTTCGTAGCTAAATCCAGTTTTTTTTGTAGTGCGGTTCGAGGTAAGTGGCTTGTAAAACCTTGTGTGGGGGACATTTCCTCTTAGGATGTGTTATATTTGATAATTGAAATGCCCTGTACGTGAGGTGACGAGCGCGTACTTGAGCTAATTGTCAAAAATCCGGTTTTTCCTTAAGTATTTTAATTGAGTTCTTTTTCTTGTTTTATTCTACTTGTGAATTTAGCATGTTGCTAGTCTAGAAAGGCATGTTTAGTTGACTTAACTGCCTATTTGCTTAAATTGCCTGAATTGCATTAGGTGAAGCATGTTAGGCTAGAAGTAAATGTTTACTTGGTACGAAATTAGCGTTTAATTTAATATTATTGTGTTGTTGCTCTGTGTTTTAAATTGGGACTACGGGTTAGATTCCCGGGAGATTCCACCTGCACATTTACTTTGGGACTACGGGTTAGATTCCCGGGAGATTCCCCCTGCACATTTACTTTGGGACTACGGGTTAGATTCCCGGGAGATTCCCCCTGCACATTTACTTTGGGACTACGGGTTAGACTCCCGGGAGATCCCCCGCACATATATTGAGGATACCAAGAGATCCTCGGGATACCAAGAGATCCCTGGCTTATATTGAGGATACCGAGAGATCCTCGGGATACCAAGAGATCCCTAGTACATGTCGAGGATACTAAGAGATCCTTGGGATACTTAGAGATCCCCGGTTACTTTCCTTATGGTTTGCTTTCATCATCGTTTCCGTTATTGTACTCTTATTATCCTGCATAGATTCTTACTGTAGATTCTCAATTGCATTGCTTATCTTATCCTGCCATCTTTATTTTTTATATAACCTCAGTAGGGCCCTGATCTTCATCGTCACTACCCAACCGAGGTTAGGCTTGGCACTTACTAAGTACCGCTGTGGTGTACTCACGCCTCTTCTAAGCATGTTTTTCATGTGCAGATCCAGGTACCTCTACTCAGGCGCACTATCAGTGAGGCAGGAGGACTACGGAGACTTCAAGGTAGATCTGCTGCGTCCGCAGACCGATGAGTCTCCCTCTTTATTCTATCTTTAGTATTTAGTTCTCTTTCCTTCCGTTTGTTAGATATTCTGGAGTTTGGAGCCTCACTATACATTTCTGTAGCTTGTGTTTTCCCGTGAGTTTCCGGGTTTTGGGATTGTTCTAGTCTTGAGATATTGAGTCGTATATGCCGAGCGGCATTCAGTACAATTTCCTTTTTAGATAATTAAATATGGTATTCTATTTTTCCGCAATTATTATGTTTCCGCAAGTGTTAGGCTTACCTGGTCACGAAGACTAGGTGCCGTCATGACATGTTCACGGTTGGTGAACTAGGGTCGTGACAAGTTGGTATCAGAACTCTAGGTTCATAGGAGTCACGGGACACAGGCCGGTTTATTAGAGTCTCGCTGATCGGTACGGAGACGTCTGTACTTATCTACGAGAGGCTATGTAACCGTTAGGAAAATTCCACTTCATTTCATTTCTTATCATGCGTCATTTATTCAGTTTGGAGCTTATATCATATGTTCTTTTTGCATTCACTCGTGTATTGAAATTGCGCACTCGGTATCAATTTTGCGCCGATGGATCGTGATGCTACAGAAGGATTATAAGGGAGCCAAGAATTTTCTCAATCGTTGTTACCGCGTGTCATCCATATCGATAATGCAGAAGTATTGAGAGATCATTCAATTGTGCACATGGGGGTGCAATAGGTTCTGACATCTGGTTGATAAGTACGGTCTTAAGAAGGTTTACTTAATTGCCTAATCGTCGCAGTAATGGTAGAGTCACGAGGTGGACGTAGACCTGAAGATAGTTGGTGGTAATAGGGACTATGTGGTACGTATGAGATGTCTATCTAGCGAAGGGTACAACTATCAACCGAGATGCTGGAGGAAGTGAGTTTAACTGTCCTAAGAAGGACATGTGCCAAACGAATGGCTTGGGGTGTCTCATTGATGGTGACATACGAGCGATAAAGGTTAGTATTGTGGAGCATCAAGATGTATCTTATGGCCTTGCACCAAGTGAAGAGAGTTCACTATCAACGATCAAATTGTGGGTCATGTGTCATATCAGATTTGGCATGAGGTGTATTTATGTGGTATCCAAAAGTTCTCTGAAACTTGTATATGAGTAGGAGCTGAGATTTGTATGGGATGATGTGGGGACTTTCGATGTTCCTATGTCCATAATGATTCTACATTCAGTATCAGCAGGGAAATGAAAACAATTTTAGAATACTCGTAGTGCTCCAGTTAATCAGGGCACTCTCATGGGACAATTATCTTTTAAATGCACCACTAGCATGGGGTTCCTTAAATGGTTATTCTAGTTATCCGGCACATACCCAGTATGAGCAGCCGAACTGCAGATGGGTTGTTATAAATGTAGTGATACTAGAAACATCATGAGAAACTATCCCAAACTTGGGAGAAACCTATTTCATCAGAACACACAGCCAACACACTCCATTATAGTTACTAATCTACATACGCTACAAGATAGAGATGGAGAACGAATGGGTAGATGGCACCTAAGAGGTGGATGCCCGACCCATTGATATAATTGCTATAGTGTGGTTGAGGCCACTACACCAGATGGTGTCATTACAAGTACAATTCTGATTGTTATAAAAATGATATTTTTTTTCCTTAACTTGATTTGATTTTGAAAATTGAGGCGAGTCCTCTTAATATGCCCCACTCATGAGTGAGCTTCGTAATCATGAAATCTACTTATGTGAATACTCACGCTGGGCTATTATATGGAGATAGCTATCCCTATCATTATATGTTGTGATTTTCTTTGACGAAATTTATTGGAAAGAAGAAAGAAAGGAAATGAAAAATTTCAGTTGGCACAATGTGCAAATACTTGTGATTCAGAGTTGAGGGTGATATCCTCAAATAATTATATAATGTGAAATATTTTAAACCGAGCTACAAGCTGCGGTGGATGTTATATAAGGACAAGGTCCTGGTAGTGAAAGGTTTATGTGTTTAAAATTCTCCTTTTATGAAATTAAAATTTTTGGTACTATATTTTAAATGGGAGTCATGCCTATTGGGCTTATTTGACAATTCTTGTATATTTTTTGTTCATATTCAACCATTTTTTTTTGTGTTGTAAACGTTGAGCTTTAGCCTATGAGATGAGCGTCCATGTGGCGTTAAATGTGACTCGTTAATTTGGGTAAGTAATTATGAGGTCTCAATGCCTCGTTGTGAGTAAAGTGGAGGTCTGAAATAAGATGATTGTTAACATAAGGTTAATTGGCAATGTTGTGATTTATGAACAACTATTATGGCCAGAGACATGGTTATTAGCATACAGATGATGTGTTTCATGTCCAGATATCAGCATGATAATGTGATGCTTATAATGATGAGATTAGTGTTATTAATATATACATTGTGGTGTTTCATTGGGTTGTGGATGTGTTGTTAGTAGTTGTTTTGGTGTTACTCTGGCAGGTGGATAGGCCCAAATACATGGGAGGCTCTACCGAAATTTAAAATAAAAATAAAAATTGGAAGTTAGAAAATTTGAGACCTTAAGATGTGCGAAGAAAGAGATAAGCTACGTCGTGTATTTGAGGATGAATGACCCTAAGTGGGGGAGAATGTAACAACCCGGAGGAATAATTTCGAAGTATTTAAGCATTATTAAAAGTTTAAGTGTGTTGAAATAAGACTAATGCAGTGTGATGATGTGGAATTCGGATCCTATGACGAATCGCAGATTTTGAAGTTTGGGTCCTGTCTTAAGGTTATGGACTAAGGATGAGGTGAAACCTTCAGTTAAGTTGAAGGATCAGTTACAGGAATTTGCTTGGTAAGGGTTTTATTCGGCCCAGTGTATCGCCTTGGGGTGCTCCTGTTTTGTTGGTAAAGAAAAAAAGGGTGCTTCTATGCGTATGTGTATTGATTATCGACAGTTGAGCAAAGCTACAGTGAAGAACTGTTATCCTTTGCCTCGTATTGATGATTTATTTGACCAGCTTCAGGGCGCACAGATGTTTTCTAAGATTGACATGCGCTCAGGTTTCCATCAGTTGAAGATCCGGGAGCCAGATATCCCGAAGACTTCTTTCAGGACTCGGTATGGTCAGTATGAGTTCCTTGTTATGTCATTTGGGCTGACCAATGCCCCAACAGCTTTTAAGCATTTGACGCACAGTGTATTTCGTCCATATCTTGACTCTTTTGTCATTGTCTTTATTGATGACATTCCGGTGTATTCCCAGAGTCGGGAAGATCATGAACAACACCTGAGGACAGTACTTCAGGCTCTAAGTGAAAAGAAAATTTATGCAAAGTTTCAAAATGTGAGTTCTGGTTGTATTCCGTGGCATTCTTAGGCCACGTGGTATCGAGTGAGGGTATTCGGGTGGATCTAAAGAAAGTAGAAGCAGTGCAGAAAGACTTATGGCAATGGATGTTCAGGCCTTAGTCAGCCAGTTTGTGAGATTGGACCTTTCGAAGCCCAGTCGAGTCCTAGCTTGTGTGGTTTCTCGGTCTTCCTTTTTTGACCGTATTAGGGAGCGGCAGTATGATGACCCTCATTTTCTTGTCCTCAAGGACAAGGTTCAGCACGGTGATGCCAGAGATGTGACTATTGGTGATGATGGGGTATTGAGGATGCAGGGTCGGGTCTGTGTACCCAATGTTGATGGTATTCGGGAGTTGATATTGGAGGAGGCTCATAGCTCGCGGTATTCTATTTATCCAGATGCCCCGAAGATATATCAGGATTTGAGGCAGCACTATTGGTGGAGGCGGATGAAGAAGGATATAGTTGGATTTGTAGCTTGGTGCCTCAATTGTCAGCAGGTGAAGTGTGAGCACCAGAGACCAGGTGGGTTACTTCAACAGATAGAGATTCCGGAGTGGAAGTGGGAGCAGATCACCATGAACTTTGTAGTTGGGCTCCCACAGACTTTGAGAAAGTTCGATGCTATTTGGGTGATTGTGGATCGGCTGACCAAGTCCGCTCACTTTATTCCTGTGTGTACTACTTATTCCTCAGAGCGGTTGGCGGAGATCTATATCCGGGAGATTGTTCGTCTGCATGGTATCCCGGTTTCCATCATTTCAGATAGAGGTACTCAGTTCACATCACGGTTCTAGAGAGCCGTTCAACATGAGTTAGGTACTCGGGTAGAGTTGAGTACAGCATTTCACCCTCAGACGGACAGACAGTTCGAGCGCACTATTTAGATTTTTGAGGATATGCTCCGCGCGTGTGTGATTGAGTTTGGAGGGTCTTGGGATCAGTTCTTGCCATTGGCGGAGTTTGCTTACAACAACAGCTATCAGTCCAGTATTCAGATGGCACCGTATGAGGCTTTATATGGGAGATGATGTAGATCTCTGGTGGGTTGGTTTGAGCCGGGCGAGGCTAGATTATTGGGCACAGACTTAGTTCAGGGTGCCTTGGAAAAGGTTAAGGTGATTCAAGACAGACTCCGTACAGCCCAGTCCAGACAGAAGAGTTATGCGGATCGGAAAGTTCGTGATGTTTCCTATATGGTTGGTGAGAGGATTTTGCTTCGGGTTTCTCCTATGAAGGGCGTTATGAGATTTGGGAAGAAAGGGAAGTTGAGTATGAGGTTTATTGGCCCTTTTGAGATATTGAGGCGAGTTGGGGAGGTTGCTTATGAGCTTGCCTTACCTCCCAGCTTGGCAGGAGTGCATCCAGTATTTCATGTATCGATGCTCCAGAGGTATCACAGTGACCCGTCGCACGTGTTGGATTTCAGTTCAGTCTGGTTGGACAAGGATCTATCCTATGTTGAGGAGCCAGTGGCAATATTGGACAGGCAAGTTAGAAAGTTGAGGTCAAAGAACATTTCTTCGGTAAAGGTTCAGTGGCGGGGCCAGCCGGTCGAGGAGGCGACCTGGGAGACCGAGCAGGATATGCGCAGCCATTACCCTCATCTTTTCACTACTTTGGGTATGTTCTTTATGCTCGTTCGAGGACGAACGAATGTTTAAGTGTGGGAGGATGTAATGACTCGGTCGGTCGTTTTTAGAATTTACGTCCCAAACCCCTATTAATTGATTTTCCCAAGTTTATTTCTGCTAATGTGATTTGTCGAGATGCTCGGTTTTGAGTTTCGAGGAGTTTTGGGACACTTAGTCCCTAAATGAGAGCTTAAGTGTTAGAAAGTTGAGCGAAGTCGGAACAGTGGGGAGATAGCCTCGGAATTTAAATTCGACGGTTCCGTTAGCTCCGTTAGGAGAATGTGGGGTTGGGAGCATGTTCGGAATGTGTTTTGGAGGTCCATAGCTAATTTAGGCTTGAAATGCCGAAGTTTGAATTTTTTAAGTTTCCGGTCCGATAGTGAGATTTTTATCCGAGGGTCGGAATGGAATTTCGGAAGTTTAAGTAGCTCTGTCATGTCATTTGGGATGTGTGTGCAAAATTTCAGGTCTTTCGGACGAGATTTGATACTGTTTTTGATCGAAAACATAATTTAAGAGTTCTTGGAGTTCTTAGGCTTGAATCCTATGTGAAATTGGTGATTTGATGTTGTTATAAGCATTCCGAAGTGTTGATCAAGTTTGAACGATGTCATAGGATGTGTTGGTATAATTGGTTTGAAGTTCCGGGAGTTCTGGGTAGGTTCCGGGATGTTTTAGTGCAAAAATCATAGCTGTAGCAGGTCTACAGGGGTTGCAGGCCCTAGAACTCACCCATGCGGTCCGCACAAAAATAGGTGCGCCCGTGGTGAGTGTTGTGCGGCCCGCACAAAGACGGAATGCGGCCGCATGAAGACTGGCGCAGACCGCACAAAGTTGTGGTGCGGTCGCATGAATGGGTTTGGCAGCTTCTCTGAACTTCACTAACGTGCAGCCGCACGTTGCCTTTGTGCGGATCGCACTGGCTTGCGCGGACCGCATGAGTTTTGGTGTGGCCCGCAGTAGCTGATACCTGAGGAGTACCTATAAATACGAGATTTTGGGTTTTATTTAATATTTTGACCTAGAGAGCTCGGATTTTGGCGATTTTTCGAAGGTTTTTCAAGAAATTCATCGGGGTAAGTGATTTTAACTCAGATTTGGCTAGAATACATGAATCTAACACTAAATTCATCATTTAATTCGTGATTTGAGAGGGAATTTGGGAAGAAAATTGTGAAACCTTTCAAAAATGTAAAATGATGATTTAAAGGACCAAATAGTGTCGGAATTGTATAATTTTCATATGGTTAGACTGGTGAGAGTGCAAGGTTTCTGAGAATATAATTTTTTACCGATTCTGAGATGTGGGCCCGAGGGGCGTTTTGGTCATTTTCCATAATTTCGCGTATTAGCTTTGAATTAAAACATAGGATCATTTGGTTGAGATGATATTTACGATATGCAATTGAATTGATTAGATTTGGGCCGTTTGTAGTCGGATACTCGTGGCAAAAGCATGGTTTCTAATTGATTTTGAACCGGTTCCAGGTAAGTGGCTTGTCTAACCTTGTGTGGGGGACTTTTCCCCTTAGGATGTGCTATATTTGATAATTGAAATGCCCTGTACGTGAGGTGACGAGCGCGTACTTGAGCTAATTGTTGAAAATCCGGTTTTTCCTTGAGTATTTCAATTGAGTTCTTTTTCTTGTTTTATTCTACTTGTGAATTTAGCATGTTACTAGTCTAGAAAGGCATGTTTAGTTGACTTAACTACCTATTTGCTTAAATTGCCTAAATTGCATTACGTTAAGCATGTTAGGCTAGAAGTAAATGTTTACTTGGTACGAAATTAGCGTTTAATTTAATATTCTTGTGTAGATGCTCTGTGTTTTAAATTGGGACTACGAGTTAGATTCCCGGGAGATTCCCCCTGCACATATACTTTGGGACTACGGGTTAGATTCCCAGGAGATTCCCCCTGCACATTTACTTTGGGACTATGGGTTAGATTCCCGGGAGATCCTCCGCACATATATTGAGGATACCAAGAGATCCTCGGGATACCAAGAGATCCCTGGCTTATATTGAGGATACCGAGAGATCCTCGGGATACCAAGAGATCCCTAGTACATATTGAGGATACCAAGAGATCCTCGGAATACCAAGAGATCCCTGGCTTATATTGAGGATACCGAGAGATCCTCGGGATACCAAGAGATCCCTAGTACATGTCGAGGATACTAAGAGATCCTCGGGATACTTAGAGATCCCCGGTTACTTTCCTTATGGTTTGCTTTCATCATTGTTTCCGTTATTGTACTCTTATTATCCTGCATAGATTCTTACTGTAGGTTCTCAATTGCACTGCTTATCTTATCCTGCCATCTTTATATTTTATATAACCTCAGTAGGGCTCTGACCTTCCTCGTCACTACCCAACCGAGGTTAGGCTTGGCACTTACTGAGTACCACTGTGGTGTGCTCACGCCTCTTCTGCGCATGTTTTTCATGTGCAGATCCAGGTACCTCTACTCAGGCGCACTATCGATGAGGCAGGAGGACTAGGGAGACTTCGAGGTAGATCTGCTATGTCCGCAGACCGATGAGTCTCCCTCTTTATTCTATCTTTAGTATTTAGTTCTCTTTCCTTCCGTTTGTTAGATATTCTGGAGTTTGGAGCCTCACTATACATTTCTGTAGCCTGTGTTTTCCCGTGAGTTTCCGGGTTTTGGGATTGTTCTAGTCTTGAGATATTGAGTCGTATATGCCGAGCGGCATTCAGTACAATTTCCTTTTTACATAATTAAATATGGTATTCTATTTTTCCGCAATTATTATATTTTCGCAAGTGTTAGGCTTACCTGGTCACGGAGACTAGGTGCCGTCATCACATGTTCACGGTTGGTGAACTAGGGTTGTGACATTATGAATGAGTGTGGTCAGTTCTGTCTATGATTCAAGTGTTCCTGTTTTGTTGTGATTGTTTAATTGTTTGTATCTATATCTGAACCAATCTGCTGGAATATGGTTCTGTTCTGTTTCTGTTCACTTCTGAAAAATCACACTGCTTTCTTTCTAAAATTGTCCCCTACCCTTATATACTATTTCCAAACTTCTACTCTTAGTTATCTAGGGTCCTACCACCCTCAGTGTGAGCACTACATAGGGTCCATGAAACTCATCTGAACTCTGACATACTAGGGCTGGTCTTCCAAACTCTTTACAAAGTGCTTCTTTGAAAAGGTTCTGGTATGAGCATTGCCCGGGATCCTTAATGCCCTTGGGAACTTTGACACACCAGAAGCACATTTGTGTGTTATGAACTACCTGTGGACATCAGACTTGCTTGAAGGCCTAGCTTCCAGGTTAACATTGGGCCTGCCAAGGCTCTCTATAGTATAATGATTTTTTTTCATTATGTAATTTATTCATAATGGTCTGTAATAATGTAATAATCCTTGTAATAATAGATATGGGGTTATTAGTAAAAGCTGGGGAGGGATTTTTATATATCTTTGTTGGGTTTGGGTACAAATCATGCCTATAGGTTGTTGTGGTGATTCTTTATGTCATTATAAACCATGCCTATAGGACTTATCTCGTTATTTGTAATCCCGAATTTTCACTTTGCATCCTAGAAGTCCTGCTTCTAGCCAGTTTATCAATTTGCATCAAGAACCATATTTTTCAAACCCCATGTGTGCATTAGAGATCATATCTCTAGGATCTTCTTTATTGAACTCGCTTGGCAATTGGTTAATGCCTTTAACTGCTTAGATACCATGCCTATAAGAAATAAGCGTAAAAATAGTTTCAACACTTAGATATCATGCATATAGGGAATACATATAAAATCAGTCTTGACACTTAGACATCATGCCTATAGGAAGTAAGTGTAAAAAATCAGTTTCTGTGTTTAGATATCATATCTATAGGAAATAATGCTTATAATCAGTTTAAGCACTTAAAAACCATGCCTATAGAATCTAAAAAGATGAAATCTTCCTGTTAAAATCAATCACCGGTTAATAAACTGTAGTCGTTAATTAATAGTTTTAGGATTCTGTTCTGGTCTCCACTTAGGCAAGCCTGTAGGGTAATTAAGAATTCTGGATCTATAAAAATTGTGATTTCTTGCTGCTTGAAACACGCCCAATTCAGAATAGTAACAAAAATTAGTAGGCAAACAGATAGATATTACTGCCCGCTTTAATAAAGCTGTTATGTATTCTGTTCATGCTCATCTAGATATCCTTCCTATAGGACCTTAAACTATAAAACATTGTTTGTTTGAATTACGTGCATTGGTTGGCTATTTGTGGAGGTTAACATGAGCCCCCTTTATTTGCTCCTTACATGATAGTCTTATCTGAATTTTGTTTGTCGCTTAGTTTTCTCATTTTTTAAGCAATGTAGGTGAGTCTAGATCTATCCAAAATAGAAGTCTTAAACACCTCCAGGACTATAGGTAAGGGATGGGTAGTGCACGCATAAGGTACGCATTAGAAGCTATTAGAACGCTTAGGTAACAACTGAAAGATAGTGACAAGGTAGTAAAGGAGATGATGACATGTGCGCTAATGTTATGCGTAACACCCCAATTTAGGGAAAGTTACCAAGTATTGCTGGAAATGATCCTATAGGCTAAAAAACGTAGGACCCCTTTAATTCTTGTTTTAAAGTAATTGTCTATTTGTTTTAAATTGTTAACCTTTCCTCTATAGACTAATTTGCATAATTGAGTTTGGCCAAGACCCATTGTTGTGGACCTCGAGGGGTGCCTAATACCTTCCCCTCGAGGTAATTTTGAGCCATTACCCAATCTCTAGTAATGTAAACTGGTTTCATGAGTTAATTGTTCTAGGTGCCCTGACACCCCTTAATCCGTTAGGTGGCGACTCTTCAAATCACTTACTCAATTCCAAAAGGAAAGGAGTTGTCCCGAAATGTCGAAACCCGGATTTCGCGAGGAAAAAGGGGGCGCGACATACATGACATCGATCTACAAGCCTCTATGGGTACATAAACGTCATAAAGGTCGGGGCAGGGCCTTGTCATACCAATAAATACATATCCAAAGCATACTGACCAAATAAGCAACTCCTGAGCAAGTGGACTGCACCAACACCTTCCGCTGAGCTGATAGCCTACTAGAAGGATTGTCAACATGTCTATCGGGACCTGCGGGCATGAAGCGCAGCATCCCCAGGCAAAAGGGACATCTGCACAAATAAAGTATCAAGTATGTAAGGCAGGAAAGCCTACATAAGAACGGTAATGTAAAGAGAGATAGAGAAGATACAACCTTTAACATGTGAGTGCCTCTAAGGGCGACTGATATGAAATGCATGATGCATATATATACATAAACTTTTAAAAACATACGTCTCTGTGGGCATTATCATCATCATATCATACCTGGCCTCGAATAGGACTCGGTAAAAACGTACCTGGCCATCATAAGGCTCGTAAAATTGTACCCGGCCACGTGGAGCTCGGTAAATCCAACTAATCAGTTGTTGCACAATAGGTGTCGTACCCGACCGACTATAGCGTGGCTCGGTAGAATAAAATAGATACATATATATCATGTATGTTGGACTCATTAGATCACATTCTAAACCTTTTGGAGTGATGTATGGTCATTGCACCTTCGATCAACAGTATGGACATCCATACCATCAATATGAACCTCATATGATTCAAGTATCATACATACTTGCTTAGAATAACTTTATAAGGAAAGAACAACATGGACAGCCTTAGTTGCTAGGAGTAGATCTATTATGAAATAGCATATCGTTTACGTTCATTTCACTTAGATCATGCCAAAAGAAAGAAGGAGGTGTCTTAACATACCCTTTTCAATCTTCTCTCCAATCATCAACCAAGCTCAATATAATCTTCTTATGTCAACTATGAGTAAATCGACTTCGTCGTTATTACATAAGCGTTCTAACTCTCATATTTCGAAACTAATATTCTACAAGAAAATGGACAGCACCTTAACTATTTTTACTACATCCCATAAGTTACTAAAAGTCAACAAAACAGCCTAAACAACAACCAGTAGCTATATGGAACACAAAAAACACAATAACACGCTGAGCCGCAAGCTCAATTCATGTCTAGTAACACAATATTTTGAACCCTTTCCCTCTTCTTTATATTCAGAAAATTGTTGATAATAAAAACACGGCATACTCAGGTTATTCCATAAATTTTACAGCCATGAAACACTGAAAGAACACCTCCTAAACAGTCCAACAATCAACAACATAACTAACAAGCCTTTCGATCGATATCTCACAAGTTCTAGCTTCAACGACTTAGCCGTAACTTGGATAAGCTTAATTACATGTAGAGTAAGAGGTTCATTACCTTTAAATAATTAGAAAAACTCCAATTTGGGCTTACAACACCACGAAATCTCCTTCCAACGCAACCACAAGAACAAAGAAGCGAAACTAGCAATCAATTCGGGTTTTTCGGCACTAGAATCACTTTGGAAGACTTGAAATCACCTAGGGTTGATATTAAGAACTTGAGAAATTATTTTACATAACTTAAAATACTTAAAACAACCTTCCAGACGAGCTGGAACCACCCAAAAATCAGCAACAACAAGAAGAACAAGAAACTTAGTAGCGCGACGGGATTCCCGACACTTGATTTGTGTTGTTTGTCCTTTATTTGGGTCTTGGATCATGAGAGAACCTTGAGAGAGTGTTTTTAGGTTAATAGGGTCTGAATATACTGAAAATGAATGAGCTAAAACGGGGTTGAGGCGTCTTATATATATATATATATATATATCAATATATCTCAACCGCCTACATGGGGCCCATAGAGAGCTGTTTGGCGCACTCTTGCGACAATACAAATATCTCTCTGCTCCGATGTCGTATTGACCAAAGGTTTAATGCGTTGGAAACTAGACTCGTAGAGCTTCAATTTGATATGTGGATAATCCTGTAGTACCAAGTATATTAGGACGACCGGTCAGGTCGTAACATTAAGACCATAAAATATCTAAACGATTTACAAGGTGGGTGAATAAGTTCACAAATATCCCCTTGTATACGTTCCAAAAATGCAGGGGACTCAATCCCAACCTTTGTTGGGGATGGTCTAATAATTTTAACTTGCCTTGATAATAAGATGCGCAAGAAAATTCATTAGTTAAAAGAATATTTAAATTCTTTAATGGATGCCCATTTGAGTTTTCTATAATTCGTCTCATCATAATTGATCCAGCGTGTCCCAATCGATCATGTCAAAGTACAAAAGTATTGAATTACTAACCTTTTGGTTTACGATGGAACATGCCTCAATTTCACTTATTCTTGTCCAATGCCCAAGACAAAGATGTGAACTTCTCAATAACCCTTTTTCGGCCAGAGACATTCTTGGCAACGATGAGATATTTAAGATTATTCTCATCTATTGTCTCAATATGATATTCATTTTGGCGGATATCTTTAAAACTCAACAAGTTCCTTCTGGACTTGGAGGAGAATATTGCATTATCTATGATAAATATTGTTCCTATAGGCAGAATTATAGTAGCTCTTCTAGAGTGTTCAATTAAATTACTACTACCAGAAATTGTGGTAATATTTTCCTTACACAAACTTAAATGAGATAAATATTTTGTCTCTTTGAATATTGTATGTTCGTACATGAATCAATTAAACAATTAATTTTACAATTAAATTTTGATCCAAGTTTGCTTTGTGAGATATCCATATTTGCTTCCCATGGTTTGACATACAAAATAAATATACGAATAAATATTAGTATTTTCAGAGAAAAAGGAAAGGAGACAAATTTTGAATATAATGAAGTTTAAGAAAGAAAGAAGTTTTTTCAATCAAATCATGATTTCGTCTTCTTCGTCCAATTACGATTAAAAAAAGTCCCGCCATTAGATATCCAGATTGCATTATTTATACCCAATAATTCTAATGCCGTTACAATTTCAATATTGAATGTAAATCATAAATCATGTTTATTAGTAGTTATTTTGTCATAATGTGCAGGTTGTTACGTCACATTAACTAGCACACTATGTTTATTCGTTAAAAGTAACATGCAGACTCGTATGGTACTGACTATAGTTCTTATTAACACTAATTAATTATCTATTGTGTAACTATAGTTACTGTAATGATAATAAAAAGCTTAGCTACATTTGACCTAATTTTTAGCACATTTATGAATGTAACTTATGATGACCTTTGCCAATTTTTGTTCCACAACTCGCTTGACTTCGAAATGTAACATAAGACTATCATACGAATAAAATAACTCATAATATAACTTATTATCATGTTAAGCACCCTAGCCTCACCCCAAAAGTACATGTTATAACATTCCAAACTTGTTGACTTTTGACAAAACTTATTTTCTTCAATTCATTTAGCGTCTAATTTTTCCAACCCTCTTGGTACTAGTTATTCATGATCTTAAATATTTGTAATCTCTAAGGTAACATGATTAACTTACTTTATGTACTTTTAACGACGATCTCATTTTCGATCTTACATCAATTGACTTACAATGTACTCTCATGTATGAAAACACGGGGTGTAGTATCATTACCCCCTTTGGAACATTCGTCCTCGAATGTTGACTGATGTGCTTATCAGTTTCATAATCTATTGCTTTTACGAATACTTTAATATTGTCCTTTTCATCTAGACAACTGTTCTATGAATAAATTCAAAGGCCAGGGAATTCCTCTCCCCCTCCCCCTTTAGGACCCTTTCTCATACCACGACATGTGGTCGGAATTCTTCCAATCTCGTAAATGTTGATACCTTCTGTCATGCAGCCACTACGACTTTGTTCTTGTGCGACTCTTATATCCTTTTTCCTTCTTCTTTTAGCCAATATATAGGCCTCACATTGTGAATATATATAGAACTATGACAAGTTGTCCCTCTAGGCATCTATAGGTATACTGAAGTCTTTCGCTTGGTACTTTGGCAAATTTACGATTATTGATATATCTTGTTTCGTAGCCTCGGTTATCTATCCTTATGGCTTTACTGCATCTAGGTAGGTCATACTATACCATAACACTTACTTCAATTTATTATTATCGAGGTTTACTACCTAACTCTAGGTTACGCTCTTACCGCTTATCCTATATGTATAAATCTAAGTCCTTTAATTCTTCCTCATTACTATTCATCTCAAGAATGACAGCCTAATCTCATCTCATAATTTGGAACTTTATACATCTATTGGTGATTCATCTTAATGTTGATCTATAATCTACCACTGATAACTTGAAACCTCTTACGTAATACATTGTCACTAGGACTCACGTCGCATCGGGGAATATTTGAAGTGATTTTCCTGATCCATCTAGACTATACTTCAATAATCGTATTTCATAGCATCCCAACGTGATTCATTTTATGAGGGTATTCTAATCCTGTGCAATTCATGAAATTCATTTCTTTAAATCATTACTCAATCTAAGGCATAAATGTCATCCTCTTATCTATCATAATTACACTCTTATTCTATTACCAGGGCAACATTTCATCTCTCCTAATTTCTCCTAGTCTTAGACTCTTGCGAATTCATTCTGGCTATATAGAGATTTCTATAACTTACGAAAACCATCACCTCTCTTGTTTTGATGGGTTTAATTCTGATGCCTTACTATTCTTGTCACCTTCTCAGTCACCTTTTCTTATCCTTACTCCTATCTACCTAAAACCTTGTTTCTCTACCATACTTTAGCTTGCGATTTAAACATATCTATTCATACTACTCGCAACCTTCTTTTAGCTAGATAGCACCATAGATTTCCTTTCGTGCCTACTCAGTTGCTTTTAAACATAAGCAATTACTTTTCCTAGTCGTTTTTCCACTTATTGCATGAATACTTGGCTTGTCTTATTGCCCACGAATACTAGAATTTCCTGTACCTCATATGATCTCAAACATCACCTTTGTTTTTTTTTTCCATTCATTAGCCACGATAGGTGTCACTTTCTTATGGAGTGCATACAATGTTGTAGTGGGACTGTTGTTACAAGACCATTTCTTCTTCAAGTTAGTATGGTTAGGTTGAAGCCTTCTTCCTTATTTAATCAGCTGGTCTTTCGTTGTAGTACATAGGGAGAACTTCTGACTATTGTAAAGCTGCAAGCTTACTACATTTTATACCCAAAGGAATTTTTGATGATCTCACTCGTCTATAATTATCCTTAGTTACTTACCTTCGCGCCCTTGTGCTCGTAGGGTTGCTTCTGAACTGAAATTTTGACTATCTCCCCAGTGGCACTTTCTTTTATTTCGTAACACTTATACGGTATCTTTAACTACCCCAACTCCTATCTGAATATTTCTCAAGGATCACAATGTCATCATATCTACGAGATTGAATTCCCTACGTTGGGTTTCACTACGTTTACCTTGCATGATCTGTTAATTTATCTATATCCTCTTGTCTAGCCATAACTAGACTCTTCCAGAATCAACTACTAACTACTTGTTGGTCCATTCTCATATTTATATTTTGTGTAATCTCTCTTGGGTTATGTCCTTTTGTCTTAACTTACCCCTCACACTGGCTCCTTATGTATCAAATGTTTATTTGCACTTATTTATCAATAACATCTAGTGATGGAACCCTTACTGCCTCTTACCAGCGTCGTTCTTGCATATCGTTCAGGAGTCGTGACATATCTATACAATCTCAGTAAATGCAATCTCATTCTGTTTACCTTTTTACCGCATTCTTCATTTACTATTTCATAGTTACCTCATCATCTTTGGTGTTTTTCACATTTTCACTGACATCCTACTCACCCGGTGGTAACCCTTTTGTACCAAGGATAACTGAATTTCTACGCACGAGGGTTACACCTAGTGTAACTGGCACACTTAGTCCCTTAAGATAAACTCTGCTCACAGTGCTTGCTTTAGGGAAGCGTCTTCCTGAGTGACCTTCAAATGTTACTCTTTTGTTGTTCATTCTATTATTGTCGGAATGCAATCTTTGAAATTCTCAAGATGCCGACTATTATCAAATGCTTCGATCCCTAGTTCGTGTTCAATTTATATTGTTCTCTAGTTCATACTAATTTCTATTACTCCGGTGGTCTAACTTTTCCCTCAGGTAATCACGTTGAAGTCACCAACTCATTTCTCTAAAGGAGGATATGACTTTTGGCCTATATTCTTTTATTGTCTCAAGGTCTGTCACCTCTTGTCTTTTCCTTCACTTGACTATAGACTGTGTCATCCTGTCATATTTTGATTTACCGTTATCAACACTACAAGAAAAACGACCTTTAAAGAAGGGAAACCTGGTCCCTAAAAATCCGAATCTTCTCCTAATACACCAATTGCAACGGGAAAAAACGGATCGCAACCCATCGTAATAGCTTCCGCCGCTAAAAGTCAACAACGACGAGTTGAGAAACCTGGTCGCTAAATGTTTTTAAAGACGGACCCAAAATCCGGTCGTTAAATACTTTTAGAGACCACATATCTCGTCCCAGTAGATGATTAATATATTATGAAAAAAAATATTTTTCCATTGTTAAATGGTTTTAGCGACCACTATTCTCTTCTCTAATAGACGATAACTATATTATGGAAAATAAATATTTTTCGGTCGTTAAATAGTTTTAGCAACCATCATTTAATTAGTCATAATTTATCTTTTAGAGACGAGCAGCACTGGTCTCTATTTAAATTAATTGTAGTAACTTTAACGACCGTATTTATGATCTATTATTCAAAAAATATTAAATTGCTATTGAAAAAACTAAGTATAAAAAGGTAATATATATAATATATAAATAAAATTATTAATTACAATGTTAACATCTCATGATATTAGTTTTAATATTTGCTCAACACCTTAACAAAAAAACTTGGCTAACATCTTGAGCTAGAATATGATATCAAGTTTTATATAATATTCCTAGCAAAATAATAATGAGCTTGTGTATCTTCCAAACTCGAATCTTGATTGTAGCTTCAATTTTCAAAATCTGTAAGTACAAAATTTTAAAAAGACGATGAATAACTATTGGTAAAACGATATATGTAAATTTACACTAGCAATGGTGAAACCGCTTACCCCAAAACCAGTTTAAATTCATCAGGTGTTATCCAACAATATCAACAAGGCTACAGGAATATAAAAAAATTAATTAGAAAAGTTCTGGAGACTTGGATTTCAAATTGCACAGTAAAAAGCAATATGCAAAAGGGAAAGAAGAATCAGAGAATCAAAGTGAATCTTTAAATGGAGAACAAGGAAAGTTTGAAGCTTGCAGTTAAGCTCACTATAGCTACTTTCCTCACAGTAGCCATTTCCATATTCATAGCAAAGATCTTCCAAAAAGTTCAAAAACAAAACAGGAAAAAGCAACAAAAGAAACATTCCTGTTATCTAAATGCAGAAATCAAACCTCAATCTTGTTTCAAACGAGTTTTTGCTGATAACTCATATTCTCAATTCAAACACCTCAAGCTTGTCAACAGCAATAGTACAATACAATTTATATGATTGTCTAACGACAAATCAAACTTCGGTTCGATAAATCCCAGTACGGTAACTCGGGATTTACCATTCAAGAGAGTATGTCAAATTCCCTTAAAAATTATGGTCATACTAAGAAACAAAGGAAGTAACTTCAGAATTAGCCCATGTGACATATTTTAACAAAAATGAAGTTCGACTCTCTTAGTTCCTTCCTCAGCTAAGCTGCGAACCTTGATCAAATAAGTATACATCATTTTTAGAGTGATGAAAAATTAAAGATTTCTTCTTTTTTGTCTTCTATCAGATAGGAAAGAAGGTATTTATTACATTTCTTACAATACATAGCCATAACAGAACATAATAATATAAAGAAGAAAGATAATTCTTGAGAATTGAAAGATGGAAATGCAAGTTTCTTTTTCAGATTGTGGAACTCGCCAAAGAAAAGTAACTGATGTCAAAGTACATGTGCCCTAACTGTAAAATAACTCCGAACACAACATCAAATATGACATAGAACCACATTATGACATAGTACTAATGATTAAAGATCTTATAAGGAATATGAAAGTTTTAGCTTAATCAGTTATATGTTATAACTCTCAAGCATCTAAAGAATGAAGATTTACCACTGTTTATACATAGTCCTTTTTTCTCTCTTATTATTTCATCTATTTATTATCGCTGGTGATTTGTAGTTTTTCTGTTTATCATTCACATGTTATTATACAAATCTGTCAGATTCAGAACCAAAGTCACCACTTCACTCAAGGAACAAGTCTTAGAATGTATACTGAAAATAGAAAATTCTTTGACGGTAACATTTTTGGGAGTGAAATTGCCAAGAAGAATATTCTGTTGAGTGGAAACAGAGAAAGTTGCTTTGCTCATATCATAATCTTGGTAAACAAATGGATAAAAATAATGGCAGATCCAATGCCTACCGACTTGGATGATTGGAAACTTATAGCTAAATTGTTGAGTGAAAATTCTAGCAATTTGATAAAGAGGTGAATCATCAGCTTTTGTAATAGAATTTGAAGGGGTATCAGCAAATATATGTTATGAAGTTGAAAGAAACTTAACAGCTGATTTATCAGCCATAAATACCCTATTACCAACATTAGTATCCTTATTTGATCCACAATCTATTAAGAAATTATCAGCATGATCAAAACCAGAAACACACAAAACTCCCAACACCAATAAAAACATACTCTTCACTAACAATAAAAAATTCCAAGTTTCCTTCATCATTCAAATCCCTAAAAAAGACACAAACTTTGACCTAAAACCAACAGTTCTTTAAAGGTAACAGTAACACAAAGAACTAAATATCACCTATTTCACCCTATAAGCTAAAGAAACAGCAGCATAAGAGTAAAGATGTCAGGAACTAAGAGAGTCAAACTCCCTTCACATAAATCAAGTGATAACAGGTTCACCAATCAAATCTAAGAAAAATTGCAAATATAACGAGAAAGAGATCAGAACACTTCACAGACGATAATAAACAAGCATCAAGGTACAAATACCAACAAAATATCATGTAAGCAAATATAGACAGAAACACCTTAAGCTTAAAATATCATGTAAGCAAATATTGTTACTAACTTGGTCAGCAGACAAAAGTAGTAGTCATTCAGTTGAAACGAACGATGTCGAAGGAGAGACATGTGATTGTTGAGCAGCAAAGAATTCCTTTATTTTCCTCATTTCTTTCATCTCATCTTCTAAGGTAGGCAATCGATCTTGTAAGGATTTGTTTTCCTCATTCAAAGATTTATTTTTCTCTCTAATTGAACGTAGCACGGACAGTAATTGAGCCTTTGAAGAAGTGTCACCTTTCAAGTCTTTCGCCTTTACTCCACCCCCAAAGCCAAATACATGGCTACGGGTTTGAGGTCCACAATATTTTCTACTATCTCTATGCTAGGTAAAGATGGATCCGATTGAACTATTTCTTCAATCTGAGCCTACAAAACATATGAAAAAATATTTTATATCAGAACCAATAAAATTTCAAGTAATTTACATATTCAATTTACAAAACATACATGTTTTTCAATTGCTTCAGGTTCAACAAGCTTGTTATTTTTCTTACGAGTCTCAAAGAAAATTGTTGCCAAATCTAGTGGATTGCCATCTTTCCCGCCCTTTACATAAAAGGAAAATATGTCAAAAAATACCTCGTAAATATTTCTAGGAAAATAGAGATTTTATGATAATACCTTTTGATAAATTATCTCTCGAATAGGCTTACTAACAACATGGTGAAGCATGTTCAACTTAGCTCGGTTTGCTGCATTCCTATTGCTTCTCGCCTTTGTGAAACAATATACTTAAATATAATTATTGTAATAAACTTAAATAGTATACTTAGGTTTGATTCCAAATATAGCGGAAAAAATATATCTGGTGCTAGGAAAGGGAATCAAACTACAGATGCTTTGGCGAAATAGACTATTAAATTATTGAGCATATCTGAAAACTTTCTGAAGAAAAATATTCCTTTACTAACCACTCTCATTCTTTCTTGTCTACTCCCTTTGGAATACTCCTAAGAGCTTGTTGGATTGGCTTATTCTTCACATATTTTGCGTGCAAGTATCCTCTCCATTTATTCCATAACTCTTTCATCCATCCCAAGATATGATCACGATGATCATTCATGTCAACACTCTCAAAATTATCCTACAATAATCAAAATATTGGTTGAGTTAATGCATCACAAGATAAATAATGCACTGTTACAAATAACGCATGTTATAGATAAAGGAAAAAAAAAGAAATTGCAGTCACAAAGAAATCAAAGATCATCAACATCATTAGAATTGTATAGTGATTTGAATGTGATGGTAACATGCAAATATATGATAATTTTTATTAAGAATTCTTAGCTAACTCAAGAAGTTGTGGTGGAAAATTTAACTAGTGAAAGTGAAAAACAATTGTAGGTTCATAAAGACAGCTCGTTATGCCCTTCGATGCATAATTTGTTTATTTTCTAACTTTATTCCAACTGTGGACACATTTCAACAAGAAAAGAAAAGTACTCCATTAATAGAAACTGAAATCACAATTAAAAAATCTATACACAGTCATAAGCAAAAACATTTATGCAGTTTCTTTGAATAATTTAACAATAATATATAAATTCATATCAAGTTCAGGTATGGTTTTTTTTTTGCAGCCTGCATATATATGGGAAGCTTAATTAATTTAGCGCTATATTAAGCACCAGACACCAGCAAAATATTAAGCAGGTTCTAATAAGAATAGTACACTCTATGAATAAAAAGTTTGCAACCACACCAAACTACACCTATGGTCTTCCTCTCAACAGCGCAAATAATACCATTATACATGCGACTCAAAATGCACATGCATACTCTTAACTACATTTGTTACCTCAATAGCTGCCCACATGTAATTCAACTTTTCTTGTTTAATATCATTCTACGATGATACTCCCAACGGACACATATTGCGGTCACGAACTATTCTGCCCAAGTGCCTTCAGAACAGTTTGCTATTTGTTCCAACTATTCGATTGTTGTAAAAGGTTACTTTCAGCTTTTGTCTGACTTCAAGTGATGCAACTTCTTTTCACTTGTTCCTACCTCGAACTCTTTTTATCTCAATTTCTAGAGTGAATATAGTAAGGTCACACGATGGATTGGGTATGAATATTAACCAATTGGGTCAAATCCTGCCAAATATCTATCTTAAATCCCTAACCATATCCATAACAAAAGAAAAGAAGAGAAACTAATGGCTTTCCAGTACATTAAACTACTACTACTTTACCGTCGAGACTCAACCTCTACCATCTGTAGATAGTTGTCCCAATCTTCCCCATGTGACCCTACCCTCACACTATTCCCCGAGGATTAATCTTCCACCGAGCAATAAATTAGGCTAATCTCTTTTTGCATTTTTCTTGCAACTCCTTGCCATATACCTTCCCCCGAACTACAAACATGAACAAATATGAATATACCTTTCCCTTGTTTGAAGATTAATTCTTCAGACACACAATACGCTATAAACATGAATATACTTCAGAGAAATCAAATTATCAAATTAGGAATCCCAACCCAATAATCTTTTTATTGGTTATACAAAAAAGAAACGAAATTATGAAACTTTTTACCAATTTAATGTTAGAGAAGAAGGAGAAGAAAAAGTCGAATACACCAAAGCAATAAAGCGAATTCCACTTAGATAAGAAAAAGAGCAACTCAGAAGAGGAGGCATACCTGGGATTCACAAATGAGCGAGGTTGAAAACTAGGGTAGACCTGCGATTCACGAACCAACAAATTTGCAACCTTTGCTTTGAGAAAACACAGATTTGAGAGATGGATAGGGAGGCAGGGTTGCTTTGTGTTTATTAGAGACTAGGGCAGAGTAGTTGTGTTTTGGGAAAACAGAAAGTTTCTTTAATTTTAAGGATGTTAAATTTTAGTACATTAGTTTTGGCGCCTATTTTTTTAAAAAATAATATTTTTTTATTATTTTAGTATTATATTTGGAGGTATTCTCTCCCGCTCATGGCCCCTCAATTATAATTTGGGACCAGTTACTAATTTTTTTAGGGACCAGATTTAGTACCTTCGCAATAAAATACAGCATTAAGAACTACAATATAATTTCGTCCAAATACATATACTTTTAGAGACAGGATTATTAACTCGCCCCTAAACGTTGGTCACAGATAAGGATTTTTCTTGTATTGCAACCATTTATCACATCTTACTCATAATGCTTCATTTACTCTCTTCTTATTCTCCTGGTAATACTTCTATCTATATCCTAATTCCGAAAACTTCAAGAAAACATTCTTTCGCTTTTAGCTCCCGTTGCTCCATCCACTGCCTTATCGGGTCACCTAACATTCTCTCTTTGTTATGGACGGGAGCCATACTAAGGTAAATATTTATCCCTTCTAGGATTCCAGTGCCTATCTTCTGAATTTTCTGAACATTCTAGTATTCATATCTAACTGTACTTATTCTAGAGTGCATACCTGATGTCTCACAAGGAGAACTACAATCACATTTGTAATATCCTTCGAAAATGTCAGCTAATGCTAACAATCAATCCACCGTTTTGGGATACTCTAACCCCAGCTGGATCCTAATATCACATCCTTCTTTTAAACGATATATGTTAGCTCTCATATGGCATAACTAAGATATGTGTGGCCAATTATACTGTCATGACCCAACTTTCCCTCTGTTTGGGTATCGTGATGGCACCTAGTGTTAGGGATTAGGTAAGCCTAACATTTTCAGAATAACAACAATAATAGAAGAACATCTAACAATTTGAAAGGGAAATCTCCACAAAATTTACAATTCCCAAAACCGATGGTATAAGATATAAGCTCTACAGAGTTTGCTACAACTTCTAAAATACAACTATCTCAAAATAAGAGTAAACAATGTAAACACAAAATAAGAAGGTGACTCCGAAGCCTGCAAACGCAGCAACAGGTTTACCTTGAGTCTCCACAGCAACGGTCCGAACAACTACTAGTGATCCAATACTTGGATCTGTACAAAAATGTACAGAAACATAGAATCAGCACACCACAGCGGTGCCCAGTAAGTATCAAGACTAACCTCGGTGAAGTAGTGATATGGAACAGTCAAGACAACTCCTGGTCTAATAAATTGAAGAAGTATAAGTATAAAGACAACAGTGCATGATTTCTACATAAAGACTACGCGATATGGCTAACAATACAGTAATTGCAATAAGGAAGGAAAAAACAAGTAACAGTGAAACACCATAATAAGGACACAGAAGAGTGAACGGAACACAACCCAAATCCGAAATCACAAATACAGTAAAGACGAGTAATAACTCAGCTACTACGACAGTTTTTACATCAGGTCTTAGCCAACAAACTCCAATCAATTAGTCAAATCCTTCAAGTATAAATCTTTCACCCATAAGTTTTCGAATAGAAATCTTTAGAATATAATCCTTCCCAATAAAGATATTTCGAAATATACTTCCTTCAAATAAATATCTTTCAAACATAGTTCTTTCAAAATAAAATAACTTTTGAATATAATCTTTTCAAATAAATATCCTTCGAATATAAGTCACCCTGTGACACCTCATCACATAATCATACAATACGGGTCTCAATACCTAAACCCAAACACTTGGCATCCTGTGCCCTCATCATACCTCATAATCGCATTGACGACTCAGGTTCCAAATAGAGCCATTCTCACATGGAAGGCAAGTAAATAAGGGTATGCATCTATACTTAGCAATATCAAGAAACTCTCTATCTGATAAGGGTGCTTAGCTACGTGTATGCTTGTGCAAGTGTCCTAACATAGGTCATACCAGCTAATAAGCATAAGGAAAAGAACAGATAACACGTAGAATGTTTACCAGAATGTAAGCATAGAAGAACAACAGCTCAGAACACAGATATAACAACATGGGATCTCTTAGGATACCGTCTCGTAGTCCCAAACGTAAATGTGCAAAGGGATCTCCCGAAACACCGTTCCGTAGTCCCAAAGTAAATATGTAGTGTTGGGGGATCTCCCGAAATACCGTTCCGTAGTCCCAAAGTAAATACGCAGCGCAGCCAACAGAGATAACAATTACAGTATGGCAAAAACCTCGTGCATCACCACAACAAGTACAACAGCAACAATGACAATAAAATAAAGTACGACAAGTAAATCAACTCAAGAACTTTAAATCACAAAGAAACGGTAGAACTCATTCACAAGGAATAACCACAGTAAAGAATGTTAGGCGTATAAAGAACAGCTCAACAAGGAAGGAACTAATATGCCACAACGATCCACAATATACAGTTCCAAATAAGAGCAAGTCAACTAAAACATAGGATATCTAGACTTCTTTTAAGGTTGGGCAATTACGAAGAATATTCAACAATTTAATTAAAGATAGACAACGGAAAGGTAATCATAACCTCAATTAAGACTAAACAACTGTAGGATAAGATGATGATAATTTCAAATAAAGATAAGCAGTTATGAAAAGATAGCAGGCCAATAGAAGAGGTAAAATCTTCAGCTAAGTCAAATAGGCAATAAGAGTGAATCCTAAAGCAATTATTTCTAATTTAAGCATGTAGAGTTGAAACTAGTAAATAGGAAACTTAATCATAGCAAGAACAACTTCCTACTTAGTGAATATAAGGACCGACGAACCTTAAAAGGCCAATTTTCCACAATTAAGTCCAAGCACGCACTTGTCACCTCGCGTACACAAACTACAATCAGCATAGAATACTCAAATCCTAAGGGAAAATCCCCCACACAAGGTTAGGCAAGATACTTACCTCAAAGAAGACAAACCGATACTCTAAAATGAACTTCTTGGGTGAAAGACCTCCGGACGACTCAAATCTAACCAAAATAACTTCAAAGCACAAATAAAACTCATAAGAAACTATTTCGGATCATAAAGTCTCAAACTTTAACAAAATCCAAAAATCGATCCAAAAGTCGACCCCTGGGCCCACACCTCGGAACCCGACAAATTTTACAAAAATAGAATACCCATTTCGATACGAGTTCAACCATACAAAAATTATCAAATTTCGATACTATTATGTTTTCCTTCAAATCATGATTTTTCATTTTAGAAGTTTTCTTCAAAAACCAATATTTTCCTCAACCCAAAACACAAATTAAATGATAAAAATGAAGATAAAATTATGGAATATATTAGATACTAGGTGAAGAACACTTACCCAATCGAATTGCTTGAAAACCCCACAAAGAATCGCTCAAAACCAAGCTCTACAAGTCAAAATATGATAAAAATGGACTAACCCTCGATTTGAAGATCTTATATTCTGCCCAGGTGATAAAGCATCGCGAACGCGGAGGAAGGATTGCGTTCGCGAAGAAGAAAAATGAAGGTTGCCCAGGTTGTGCTTCGCGAATGCGAATAAACATTTGCGAATGCGGAGAAGAAAATACGGAAGCCTACGCGTAGGGAAACACCCGAACGCGAAGAGTAACGAGTACCAGTGCTCAAGGACAGGTTTCTACTATGCAAACTCGAAACAGAAGACGCGAACGCGAAGAGGGTATCACGACCCGAATTTTTCACCGTCGGGATCATGATGGCGCCTAACATTAAACCCGTTAGGCAAGCTAACGTTACTAATTTGTTTACCTTTTTACTTTATCTTTTAGCAATTTACAAGTTAACATAACATAAACAACAGAATAAAATGCGGAAGAACGGAATTTAACAATCTAACTGAATACTAATATGAAATCCATAATACAACTCCACCTAGAACTGGTGTCACAATGTTATGGACTGTCTACGAATAATATAAACAGTGGTCTAAATAAGAAAATACAAACCTGTCTCAGAATAGATAAAACAGAAGAAAATATGATAGAAGGGAGAATGTGATGACCCAAAAGGTCATCACTTATTTTAAAAGTCAAATCTGTGTTCCAAGGCCTTAGAAACCTCCTTTTGTCTCACCTCGATTTGCATGCACAGTCCGGGCGTATATCCGGAAAGCCCTTATGTGAAAATTTGAGAAAATGCTAATTTTGCCTTTAAAATTGAATTTAAGTTGAATTCAGTTAACTTTTTGGGTAAACGGACCCGAACCCGTGCTTCGACAGTCCCGGAGGGTCCGTGGAAAAGTATGAGACTTGGGCGTATGCGCGGAATTGAATTCCCAGGTCCTTAGCCCATGAAATTAATTTTTGAAAGAATTTAACTGAAAATATAAGAGTTTATTAAAATTTAAAGATGTTTGAATTTGATGGTATCAGGCCCGTATTTTGGTTTCGGAGCTTGGTACAGGTTTAATATGGTATTTAGGTTGTGCTTATAAAATTTGGTAAGAAATGGAATTCATATGACGTGAATCGGACCCTCGGTTGTGAAATGAAAACTTTAAGAGTTCTTGAGATTTTTCTTTGATTTTGATGCTAAACTCGTAGTTCTAGGTGTTATTATGGCGATTTGATCGCACGAGTGAGTCCATATGATTTTTTAGACTTGTGTGCATGTTGATTTGGAGCCCCGAGGGCTCGGGTGAGTTTTAGATAGGTTTCAGGTTGTTTTGGACTTAGGAACTTTTGCTGTTTTGCTGCTTCTGATATACTGATATTTTGTTCTTCGCGTTCGCGATACAGCTCACGCGAACGCAAAGTACAAGCTGGGCTAGGGAGGGGTTTCTTCTATGCGAACGCGAGGCCTTGGTCGGGAACGCAGAGCACTTGGGGGATTGCTCTTCGCGAACGCGACTGGCCACACGCGAACGCGTAGTGTAATGGAGATGGATGGGGAGACCTTGAGTTATTCTTCACGAATGCGATCCCAGGCCCGCGAACGCGATGGTCAGGGGGACAGACCATCGCGAACGCGTAGGCCCTTCTGGACACAAGCATTGCGAACGCAACAGACCCTTCGTGAATGCGAAAAAGGTCTGTCCAGCGATTAAAAACAGAACCTAGGTCGGGATTTCTTCAAAAATTCATATCTCCTTCCCTAAAATTCGACCTTGGGCGATTTTTGAAGAGAATTTTCAACACCAAATCATAGGTATGTGTTCTTAAACCCATTTCTTTCATTTTCCATAAACACCCATTAGATTTCTAAGCTAAAATCTTGTTCTTTAAGGGTAAAAATTAGGGATTTTAAGAGAATTGGGGATTTTAAAATTTTGGGGATTTAGACTTCGACTTGGGGTCGAATTCCGAAGCTAATTGCATATTTGGGCTATTGGATGAATGGGTGAACGAGTTTTGGCTTGAACTTCGAGTTTTGACCAAGCAAGCCTAGGGTCGGGTTTTGACTTTTTGGAAGAATGTTGGGAAATCTATAATTTTCATTTGAGTTGGTTTCTTTGGCTTCAATTAATGTTAATAAATTAATATTGGCTTGATACAATTGAATTGGAAGTGGAATCAAAAGGAAAATCGTTATTTGAGGCTTGAGTTTGACCGTGGAATTCGAGGTAAGTGTTTGGCCTAACCTTAGCTTGAGGGAATAGGTGTTGTGTCTTATTTGCTATGTGTTAGTGTCGAGCACGACGTATAGGTGAGGTGACGAGTATCTATACATTGGTGTCAAGCATTCTCGTGAGTCTTATATTAAGATTGTTGTGATTTTATTATGTATTGTTCATGCTTAAATTAATGATTAGCTCTGTGGAACAAGCCTTATGATAAATTCTTCGAAATTGATCATTGTCGAGTATTGGCTCAAGTTGAGGTTTATTTTTTAAAGTAACTATTGAAACTAGATTGGTTATAGCTGATTCCCTTGCTGGGATGATATTGTTTCTATTGTTGACTCCCTTGTCGGGCCGGTATTGTATCTATTGTTATTTCTATTGTTGACTCCCTTGCCGAGACGTTATTATTCCTATTGTTTGGGTAAGGAAGAGTGTAAAGCACGAAGGGTGATGTCGTGCATGATATTAAGAGCGAGAGTTAATGCACGAAGGATGATGTCGTGCCGATATTGTGAGTGTTAATGCACGAAAGGTGATGTTGTGCCATATTAATGAAATTAAAAGCACGAAGGGTGATGTCGTGCCATGATTATGAGAGAGTAAAAACATGAAGGGTGATGTCGTGCACTTGTTACTGTGTTATTATTTCCATTGCTTCAAGTTTGATATTTACTTTGTTGCTTTACTTTATTATTGTCATAACCTGATATCTCCTTCAGTATGTTTCCCTTTTTTTCGTCTTATTTGCTTAATTCTTGCTATTGTTGCTTCTCGTATATGATTTAATTGCATAGGTTTCTATGGTTATCGTGTCCTAGCCTCGCCACCACTTCGCCGAGGTTAGGCTCGACGCTTACCAATATATGGGGTCGGTTGTACTGATATTACACTCTGCACTCTTTTGTACAGATCCTGGTACTGGACCCTACGGACCGTAGTTCGAGGTTGCTGTCTTCAGTCCAGTGGAGACCCGAAGTGGTCCTGCAGGTGTCCGCAGGCCTTAG
Source organism: Nicotiana tabacum (assembly GCF_000715075.1). NCBI lineage: Eukaryota > Viridiplantae > Streptophyta > Magnoliopsida > Solanales > Solanaceae > Nicotiana > Nicotiana tabacum. The sequence continues at coordinate 29,727,855 of NC_134090.1, read as the reverse complement.
CGTCGCCTTCTATCATATTTCCTTCTGTTTTATCTATTTCTGAGACAAATTTGTATTTTCTTATTCAGACCACTATTTGTAGTATTCGTAGACAGTCCGTGACATTGTGACACCAGTTCTGGGTGGAGTTGTATTATGGATTTCGTATTAGTATTCAGTTAGATTGTTAAATTCCATTCTTCCGCATTTTATTCCGCTATTTATGTTATGTTAACTTGTAAATTGCTAAAAGATAAAGTAAAATGGTAAACAAATTAGTAACGTTGTCTTGCCTAGCGAGTTAAATGTTAGGCGCCATCATAATCCCGACGTTGGAAAATTCGGGTCGTGACAAGTTGGTATCAGAGCTCTAAGTTGATTAGGTCTAACAATTAACGAACAAGCTTAGTAAACTCTGAGGGATCGGTACGGAGACGTCTGTGTTTATCCCCTAGAGACTACAGAGTTTAGGAATAACTTCACATCTATTCATCTCTATCGTGCGACTTGACTTCTCGATGCTAATTGAACTTCTACTCTGTTCTTTCGCAGATGACGAGAACACATACTTCTTCATCCGCTTAGTAGTAGCTCCTACGAGGGGCAGAGGATGAGGCCGAGGCCGTGCTAGAGGCCGAGGCAAGGGAAGGGCTCAGCCCAGAGTAGCAGCACTAGTAATGGAGCCTCAAGTAGAGTTTAAGGAAGAGGCTTCAGCCCAAACCGTTCTAGAAAGCCCAGCTCAGGTCCTAAAGGGGTTCATCGCTACCTCGGTACTCCAAGATGCTCTAGTCCGTCTAGTGGGCCTTATAGAGAATGTCGCTTAGGCAGGCTTACTTCCTTTAGCACCAGCCATCTCTCAGGCTGGGGGAAGAGCACAGACTCCCTCTACTCGCACTCCGGGGCAGATGGCTCCTCAATTTTAGACTCCAGCAGCTTAGCCAGTTGGGGTAGTTCAGCCGGGTGTTGTAGCTCAGACCGGTGATGGAGCAGCTATGTCTGCTGATGCTTTGTGGAGGTTTGATAGGTTCATCAAGCTTTTCACTACTACCTATGGCGGTACATCTTTTGAGGATCCGCATGACTATTTGGATAGCTGTCATGAGGTTCTACGTAACATGGGGATAGTGGAGACCAATGGGGTTGACTTTGCTGCTTTTCGTCTATCAGGTTCCACCAAGACTTGGTGGAGGGATTATTGTTTGGCTAGACCAGCTGGGTCGCCTGCTTTGACTTGGGACCAGTTCTCTCAGTTATTTCTGGAGAAGTTTCTTCCTAGCACTTAGATGGAGGACTATCGGAGGCAGTTTGAGCCTCTCCAGTAGGGTTCTATGACCGTCACTCAGTACAAGACAATATTAATTGCCTTGGCCCATCATGCTCTTATTATACTTCCCACTGAGAGAGAGAGGGTGATGAGATTTATTGAGGGACTAGCTCAGTCTATAAGATTGTAGATGGCTAAGGAGACAGGGAGTGAGATTTCTTACCAGGATGCAGCCAATGTGGCCAAGCGAGTTGAGATGGTTCTATTACAGGGGTGTGGTCAGGCGTCTAAAAAAAGGCCCCGTCATTCTGGTAGGTTCACTGGTGCCTCATCTAGAGGCAGGGATTTTTTTGGTAGTGGCCATCCTTCCAGGCTATTTCATTCAGCACTTCAAGCTTCTCACAGTGCTCCAAGTGGTCGGGATTCTCATATGTAGTATTTTGATCAGTTGCCCTACAGTGCACCACCAGCTCTTATCAGTGCACCACGCTCTAGAGTTTTCAGGGTGCTTACTTAGGCCGTCAAGGTCAGTTTCAAGGTCAACAGTTTTAGCAGCCGAAGTCTTGTTATACATGTGGTGATCCGAGGCACATTGTTAGGTTTTTTCCTCGAGCTTTGAGCAGTTCTCAACACCAGGGTTCTCGTGCTATGGTTCCAGCACCGGGTGTTCCACCACCCGCTCAGCTAGCTAGAGGTAGGAGTCAAGGTGTTAGAGGTGGAGGTCAGACCGTTAGAAGTGGAGGTCAGGCAGCTAGAGGTGGATACCAGCCAGCAGGAGGCCATCCCAAGGATGTAGTTCAGGGTGGTGGGGCCCAACCCCAATGTTATGCTATTCCAGCCAGACTTGAGGCTGAGACCTCTGATGCAGTTATCACAGGTATGGTTTCAGTTTGCAGTAGGGATGCTTCAGTTTTATTTGATCCAGGGTCCACATATTCCTATGTGTCATCTTATTTTGCCCCTTATCTGGTTGTGCCCCGTGATTATTTGAGTACCCTAGTATATGTGTCTACACTGGTGGGTGATTCTATTGTTGTAGTCGTGTATATCATTCGTGTGTGGTTATTATTGGAGGTCTTGAGACTAGCGTAGATCTCCTGCTTCTCGATATGGTTGATTTCGATATTATCTTGGAGATGGATTAGTTATCCCCTTATCATGCTATCTTGTACTGTCATGCTAAGACCGTGACCTTAGCATTGTCGGGGTTGCATTGTTTGGAGTGGTGAGGGACTCCTGATCATTCTACCAGCAGGGTTGTCTCATATCTGAAGGCTTGGCATATGGTTGATAAGGGATGTTTGGCCTATTTGGCGATGTTCGTGATTCTAGTGCTGAGGCTTCTTCTATGGATTATGTGCCCATTATCCGTGAGTTTCCAGAGGTATTTTCTGCAGACTTGTCGGGTATGCCACCCGACAGGGATATTGACTTTTGCATTGATTTGGCTTAGGGCACTCATCCCATTTCTGTCCTACCATATCGTATGGCCTAGCTAGAGTTGAAAGACTTGAAAGAATAGTTATAGGATTTGCTTGATAAAGTCTTTATTAGGCCTAGTGTCTCACCTTGGAGTGCGCCGGTGTTGTTTGTTAAGAAGAATGATGGATCGATGAGGATGTGCATAGATTATCGACAGTTGAATGAAGTCACCATCAAGAACAAGTATCCATTGCTGAGGATTGATGATTTATTTGATCAGCTTCAGGGTGTCAAGGTATTTTCGAAGATTGATTTGAGGTCTGGCTACCATCAGTTGAGTATTAGGGCATCTGATGTCCCTAAGACAGGTTTTTGCACTCGATAGGGGAATTATGAGTTCTTAGTGATGTCATTTGGGTTGACAAATGCCCCAGCAGCTTTCACGGATTTGATGAACCGAGTGTTCAAGCCTTATTTGGATTCCTTCGTGATTGTCTTCATTGATGATATTTTGATCTATTTCCGCAGCTGGGAGGAGCATGAGTAGCATCTTCGAGTCGTTCTCCAGTCTTTGAGGGACAATCAGTTATATGCTAAGTTTTCGAAATGTGAGTTTTGGTTGAGTTCAGTTGCACTATTGGGTCATATTGTATCAACAGAGGGTATTTAGGTGGATCCTAAGAAGATTGTGGCAGTCATGGACTAGCCTAGACCCACATCAACCACAGAGATCCGGAGTTTTTTTGGTTTGGCGGGCTATTACCATCGGTTTGTGAAGGGTTTTTTGTCTATTGTAGCCCTGATGACCAGGTTGACGCAGAAGGGTTCCCAATTCAGGTGGTCGAACGAGTGTGAGGTGAGCTCAAGACAGCTTTGGCTACGACGCCTGTGTTGTTATTTCCCACATATTCAGGGGCATATATAGTGTATTGTGATGCATCTCATATTGGACTTGGTGCGGTGTTGATGCAGAATGGCAAGGTTATTGCATATGCTTCACAATAGTTGAAGATCCACGAGATAAATTATCCAGTTCATGATTTAGAGCTAGCCGCCATTGTTCATGCGCTGAAGATTTGGAGTCATTATTTATATGGCATGTCATGTGAGGTGTTCACGGTTCACAAGAGTTTGCAATACTTGTTCAAGCAGAAGGAGCTAAATTTGAGGCAGAGGTGGTGGTTGGAGCTATTGAAAGACTATGATATCACCATCTTGTATCATCTAGGGTAGGCCAATGTAGTGGCCAATGCTTTGAGTAGGAAATCAGCCAATATGGGTAGCCTTGCGTATATTTCGGTCGGTGAGAGACCGTTTACTTTGGATGTTCAGGCTTTAGCCAATCAGTTCGTGAGGTTAGATGTTTCTGAGCGTAGTCGTGTTCTAGCCTGCACAGTCGCTCGTTCTTCATTATTTGAGCACATCTGATCTCGGCATTATGATGATCCTCATTTTTTTGTCCTTAGGGACATGGTGTAGCACAATGGTGCCAAGTAGGTTACAGTTGGAGATGATGGAGTTTTGAGGATGTAGGGTCATATTGGTGTGCCTAATGTGGATGGACTTCGTGAGTTGATTCTAGAGGAGGCCTATAATTCCCGGTACTCTATTCATCCGAGCGCCGCTAAGATGTATCAGAATTTGCGGCAACATTATTGGTGGAGGAGGATGAAGAAGGATATTGTTGCGTATGTAGCTCGGTGTTTGAGTTGTCAGTAGGTAAAGTACGAGCATCAAAGACCTGGTGGTTTATTTCAGAAGATCAAGATTCCTGAGTGGAAGTAGGAGCGTATCACTATAGATTTCGTTGTTGGACTCCCACGGACTCAGAGGATGTTTGATGCAGTATGGTTTATTGTGGATAGGATGACCAAGTTAGTGCATTTCATTCCTATGGCAAATTCCTATTCTTCAGAGCGATTGGCTTAGATCTATATTTGGGAGATTGTTCTTTCTCATGGTGCACCTGTGTCTATCATTTTTGACCGAGGTACACAGTTTACCTCGCATTTTTGGAGGGTAGTACAGCGTGAGTTGGGTACACGGGTCGAGTTGAGCATAGCATTTCATCCTCAGATGGATGGACAGTCCGAGCGTACTATTCATATTTTAGAGGCTATGCTCCGAGCATATGTTATTGACTTTGGAGGTTCTTGGGATCAGTTCTTTCCATTAGCAGAGTTTGCGTAAACAACAGTTATCAGTCGAGCATTCAGATGGATCTCTATGGGGCATTATATGGTAGGCAGTGCCGGTCACCGGTTGGATAGTTTGAGCTGGGAGAGGCTCGGTTTTTGGGTACAGACTTAGTATAGGATGCCTTGGATAAGGTTAAGATTATTCAGGATAGGCTTCGTACAACTCAGTCCAGGCAAAAGAGTTATGTCGATCGCAAGGTTCATAATGTGGCATTCATGGTCGGAGAGCGAGTGTTCTTCGGGTGTCGCCCATGAAGGGCGTGATGAGATTTGGGAAGAAGGGCAAGCTAAGGCCCAGATTTATCGATCCTTTTAAGATTCTTGATAGAGTAGGAGAGGTGGCTTACAGACTTGTGTTGCCACCGAGTTTATCAGTTGTGCATCCAGTATTTCATGTGTCCATGCTTCAGAAGTATCACGGCGATCTATCCCACGTGTTTGACTTCAGCACTGTCTAGTTGGACAAGTACTTGACCTTTGAGGAGGAGCTGGTAGCTATTCTAGACCGGCAAGTTTGTCAGTTGAGGTCGAAGAGTTATCCTTCAGTTCATGTTCAGTGGAGAGGTCAGCCTATCGAGGCAGCTACCTAGGAGTCCGAGTCCGATAAGCGGAGCCGATATCCCCATCTTTTCCCCGACTCAGGTACATTTCTATGTTCATCACTTGTTTTACAAGTCAAATCAGTGTTCTGAGGCCTTAAAAACCTCCTTTTATCTCATCTCGATTTGAGTGCGCAATCTGGGCATATATCTGCAAAGCCTTTATGTGGAAATTTGAGAAAAATGCTAATTTTTCCTTTAAAATTGAATTTAAGTTGACTTCGGTCAATATTTTGGGTAAACGGACCCGGACCCGTAATTCAACGGTCCTGAAGAGTCCGTAGGAAAATATGGGAATTGGGCGTATGCCCGGAATTGAATTCCGAGGTCCCAAGCCCGAGAAATGAATTTTTTAAAGAAATTGTTTAACTGAAAATATAAGAGTTTATGGAAATTTAAAGATGTTTGAATTTGATGGTATCGAGCTCGTATTTTGGTTCCGGAGACCGATACAGGTTTAATATTGTATTTAAGTTGTGCCTGTAAATTTTGGTAAGAAATGGAATTCATATGACGTGAATCGGACCCTCGGTTGTGAAATGGAAACTTTAAGAGTTCTTGAGATTTTTTTTTATTTTGATGCTAAACTCGTAGTTCTAGGTGTTATTATGGCTATTTGATCGCACGAATAAGACCGTATGATATTTTTAGACTTGTGTGCATGTTTGGTTTGGAGCTCCGAGGGCTCGGGTGAGTTTCCGATAGGTGTCAGGATGTTTTGGACTTAGGAACTTCTATTGTTTTGCTGCTTCTGATATACTGATAATTTGTTCTTTGCGTTCGCGATTCAGCTCATGCGAACGCGAAGTACAAGCTGGGCTGGGGAGGGGTTTCTTCTACGCGAACGCGAGGTCTTGGTCGTGAACGAGGAGCACTGGGGGGATTTCTCTTCGTGAACGCGACTGGCCACACGTGAACGCGTAGTGTAATAGAGGTGGCTGGGGGAGACCTTGAGTTGTTCTTCGCGAATGCGTCCCAGGCCCACGACCGCGATGGTCATGGGGGATAGACCAGCGCGAGCAGCTCATCGTGAACGCGTACGCCTTTCTGGCCATAAGCAACGCGAACGCGATAGACCCTTCGCGAACGCGACAAACCCTTCGCGACCGTGAAGAAGGTCTGTCCAGTGAGTAAAAACAGAACCTAGGTCGGGATTTCTTCAAAGTTTCATATTTGCTTCCCTAAAATCCGACCTTGGGCGATTTTTGAAGAGACATTTCAACACCAAATCATAGGTATGTGTTCTTAAACCCATTTCTTTCATTTTCCATCAACATCCATTAGATTTCTATGCCTAAATCTTATTCTTTAAGGGTAGAAATTAGGAATTTTAAGAGAATTGGGGATTTTACAAATTTGGGGATTTAGATCTCGATTTGGGGTCGATTCCGAAATTAATTGCTTATTTGGGCTCGTTGGTGAATGTGTGAACGAGTTTTGGCTCGAATCTCGAGTTTTGACCAAGCGGGCTTGGGGTCGGGTTTTGACTTTTTGGAAGAATGTTGGGAAATCTATAATTTTTCATTTGAGTTGGTTTCTTTGGCTTCAATTAATGTTAATAAGTAAATATGAAGTAGAAGTGGAATCAAAAGGGAAAGCGATATTTGAGGCTTGAGTTTGGCTGTGGAATTCGAGGTAAGTGTTTGGCCTAACCTTAGCTTGAGGGAATAGGTGTTGTATCTTATTTGCTATGTGTTAGTGTCGAGTACGACGTATATGTGAGGTGACGAGTATCTATACATTGGTGTTAAGCATTGCCCGTGAGTCTTATATTAAGATTGTTGTGATTTTATTATGTATTGTTCATGCTTAAATTAATGATTAGCACTGTGGAACAAGCCTTATGATAAATTCTTGGAAATTGACCATTGTCGAGTATTGGCTCAAGTTGAGGTTTATTTTGTGAAGTAATTGTTAAAACAAGATGGGTTATAGCTGATTTCCTTGTCGGGATGATATTGTTTCTATTGTTGACTCCCTTGCCGGGACGGTATTGTTTCTATTGTTGACTCCCTTGCTAGGACGTTATTATTCCTATTGTTTGGGTGAGGAGGAGTGTAAATCACGAAGGGTTATGCCGTGCATGATATTGATAGTGAGAGTTAATGCACGAAGGGTGATGTCATGCCGATATTATGAGTGTTAATGCACGAAGGGTGATGTCGTGCCATATTAATGAAATTAAAAGCACGGAGGGTGATATCGTGCCATGATTATGAGAGAGTAAAAGCACGAAGGGTGATGTCGTGTCGTTTCTGTTGATTTCTATAGTGAGGACGAGAGTAGAAGCACGAAGGGTGATGTCGTGCACTTGTTACTGTGTTATTATTTCCGTTGCTTCAAGTTTGATATTTACTTTGTCGCTTAACTTTATTATTGTCATAACCTGATACCCCCCTTAGCATGTTTCCCCTTTTTCCATCTTAGTTTGTTTAATTCTTGCTATTGTTGCTTCTCGTATATGATTTAATTGCACATGTTTATATGGTTGTCGTGTCTTAGCCTCGTCACAACTTCGTCCAGGTTAGGCTCAACACTTACCAGTACATGAGGTCGGTTGTATTCATACTACACTCTGCACTCTTTTGTGCAGGTCCCGGTGCTGGACCCTATGGATCGTAATTCGAGGTTGCTGCCTTCAGTCCAGTGGAGACCCGAGGTAGTCCTGCAGGTGTCTGCAGGCCTTGGCGTCCCCTTCTATCATATTTCCTTCTGTTTTATCTATTTCTGAGACAGATTTGTATTTTCTTGTTCAAACCACTGTTTGTAGTATTCGTAGACAGTCTGTGACATTGTGACACCAATTCTAGGTGGAGTTATATTATGGATTTCATATTAGTATTCAGTTAGATTGTTAAATTCCATTCTTATGCATTTTATTCCGCTGTTTATGTTATGTTAACTTGTAAATTGCTAAAATATAAAGTAAAAAGGTAAACAAATCACTAATGTTGGCTTGCCTAGCGGGTTCAATGTTAGGCGACATCACGATCCCAACGGTAGGAAATTCAGGTCGTGACAGAGGGAAATATGCAGAGCTACGCAATCGCGGGTAGTATTACGCGAACGCGAAGAAGGAAATTGAGGCGATCAGCAGGGACGCTTCGCGAACGTGAAAGGAGGTTCGCAATCGCGAAGAAGGACATTAGACACCAGAACCAACCGTTCAAAAATAAGGGAAAATGACCCGTAGCCCACCCGAAACACACCCAAGGCCCCCGGGACCCTGTCTAAACACACAAACAAGTTCTATAACGTAATACGGACTCACTTGCTTGAGATCTCAAATCACATCAAACAACATCGAAAATGCAAATCATGTCATGAATCGAACTATGAACTTCCAAATCTTCCAACTTCTAAAATTCGCGTCGAAACCTATCAAATCAACCCAAAACGACGACAAACTTTGCAGACAAGTCCCAAATGACAAGACAAAGATTTTTCAACTCTCGGAATTGCATTCTGACCCCGATATCACAAAAGTCAACTATGGGTCAAACTTCTCCATTTTCCAAACTTTAACTTTTCCAACTTTTGCCGAAATGCCTCAAGTTACCCTACGAACCTCCAAATCCAAATCCGGATGCACGACTAAGTCCAAAATCACCATATGAATTTGTTGACATCATTCAAAAATCATTTCAAAGCCGTTTACACAAAAGTCAAATTCCGGTCAAATTCTCACCACTTAAGCTTCCAAAACTAGATTCCTTCTTCCAATTCAACTCTGAATCATGCTATAACTGAATTCAACCACGCACGCAAGTCTATACACATAATATGATTCTTCTCAAGACCTTATGTCGGTGAGCGGAACTTAAATTCCCAAAACTACATGTTGAGTCGTTATATACACATACCTCTGTTACTATTGAAAGTAACTCTGAATGCTTATATTTCTCTTCCTTAATTATAAATACTGATAATCTTCACTAACTGGGTACCTCATGCCCTTCTTCACCTTGCTTCTTTTACTTGTTGAAACTTGTATCTACATTCTGATTCTCTCGTTGCTTTTTACCATATGGGTCAATATATATTCATTCCTTAGGGCTCTTTAACAGGAATCTTACACATCTTGGTACACACATGATCTACTAAAGACCTTGAATTTACTCATCATAAGCATGATTTAAAATCGAGTTCCTCTTACTCAATGCTTCCACTACCACATTCAATCTACCAACTGTATTTTTAGATGTAGGTATCGTTCTATTATGAATAAAGTAGAATTTAGGAGTTTGAATTATGCCAACTGAGCTCTACCACATGATCTAAAGTAAGAAGAAAGAGTGACAGTCATAAATGCCATGTAGCCTTCTGTTTATAAGTGTGGTGCACAACACACCCATAAACAAGACTCTACTAGACACGGCTTGTAGACTCCCTAAGAGAGAACTACTCTGATATCACTCTTGTCACGACACAAACTGAAGGGCCGCGATGGGCACCCGGTGCCTTACTCAACCTAGTACCAACGTAACATATCTTTCTTATCATACAATCATAGGTACATGAGCCGGAAAGGCTGTCATGAGATAACCAGAAGACCGACCCAACATGATATGCAAACTTATACATGTGACATACGGGCCTATAAGGCCGACATGATCATTTGTACTACAAAACATAGGCCGACAAGGTCATACAAGTATCCATATACATGACATCTATCTACAAGCCTCTAAGAGTACATAAACGTCATAAAGGTCGGAACAGGGCCTCGCCATACCAATCAATACATATCCAAAGTATATTGACCAAATAAGCAACTCCGGAGCAAGTGGAGTGCACCAACATCTTCCGCTGAGCTGATAGCCTACTAGGAGGACTGTCAACCTATCTATCGGGACCTACGGGCATGAAACGCAGCATCCCTAGACAAAAAGGATATTAGTACGAATAAAGTACTGAGTATGTAAGGCAGAAAAGCATAAATAAGAACGGTAATGTAAAGAGATATATAGAAGATACACTCTATATCATCTAATTTCCTCTGAGGATGACTGGCATGAAACAGATGATGCATATATATATACATAACTTTTAAAAACATACACCTCCGTGGGCATCATCATCATCATATTGTACCCGGCCTTGAAGAGGACTCGGTAAAAACATACCTGGCCATCATAAGGCTCGGTAGAATCGTGCCTGACCATATGGAGTTCGGTAAACCCAACTGATCAGTGGTTGCACAATAGGTTCCGTACCCGGCTGACTATAGCGCAGCTCGGTAGAGTAAAACAGATACATATATATATACTGCATGTTGCACTCATGGGATCACGTTCTAAATCTTTCGGAGTGATGTATGGTCATCGCACCTTCGATCAACATTATGAACATCCATACCATCAATATGAACCTCATATGATTCAAGGATCATACATACTTGCTTAGACTAACTTTATAAGGAAAGAACAACATTAATAACCTTAGTTGCTAGGAGTAGATCCGTTATGAAATAACATATCGTTTACATTCATTTCACTTAGATCATGCCAAAAAAAAGAAGGAAGTGCCTTAACATACCTTTGCAATCTTCTCTCCAGTCGTCAACAAAGCTCAATATGATCTTTTTATGTCTACAATGACTACATCGGCTTCGTCGTCATCACATAAACATTTTAACTCTCATATTTTGAAACTAATATTCTATAAGAAAACAGACAACATCTCCCCTGTTTTTACTACATCTCATAAGTTACTAAAAGTCAACAAAACAGCCCAAACAACAACTAGTAGCTATATGGAACACAAACAACACAATAACATGCCGAGCGGCAAGCTCAATTCATGTTTAGTAACACTATATTTTGAACCCTTTCCCTCTTCTTTATATTCAGTAAATTGTTGATAATAACAACCCAACATACTCAGGTTATTCCATAAATTTTTCATCCATGAAACGCTGCAACACCACCTCCCAAACAGTCCAACAATCAACAACATTATTAACAAGCTTTTCGATCGATATCTCACAAGTTCTAGCTTCAACGATTTAGTTGTAACTTGGATAAGCTTAAATACATGTAGAGTAAGAGGTTCATTAACTTTAAATAGAAATAAAAACTCCAATTTGAGCTTAGAACAACACGAAATCTCCTTCCAATGCAACCACTTGAACAAAGAAGCGAAACTAACAATCAATTCGGGGTTTTCAGCACTAGAATCACTTCGGAAGACTTGAAATCACCTAGGGTTGATATTAAAAACATGAGCAAGTATTTTACAGAACATAAAACAACCTTCTAGACGGGCCGGAACCACCCAAAAATAAGCAACAACAAAAAGAACAAGAAACTTACTAGCGCGGCGGGATTTCCGACACTTGATTTGTATTGTTTGCCCTTTGTTTGGATCTTGGATCATGAGAGAACCTTGAGAGAGTGTTTTTAGGTGTCTAGAGTTTGAAGATACTGAAAAAGAATGAGTTAAAACAGGGTTGAGGCATCTTATATATATATATATCAACTGCCTATGTGGGGCCCATAGAGAATTGTTTGGCGCAATCTTGCAAAAACAAAAATATCTCTCTACTCTGATGTCGTATTGACGAACTGTTTAATGCGTTGGAAACTAGACTCATAGAGCTTCAATATGATATGTGGATAATCCCGTAATTCCAAGTTTATTGGGGGAAAAGCATAGCTACGTTTGACCTAATTTCAGCATATTTATGAATATAACTTGTGATGATCTTTGCCAACTGTTGTTCCACAACTCGCTTGACTTCAAAACGTAACACACGACTATCATACGAATAAAATAACTCATAACATAACTTCCTTATCATGTTAAGCACCCTAGTCTCACCCCAAAAGTACATGTTATAACATTCTTATCATGTTAAGCACCCTAGTCTCACCCCAAAAGTACATGTTATAACATTCCAAACTTGTTGACTTTTGACGAAACTTATTTTCTTCAATTCGTTTAGCGTCTAAGCTTTCCAACCCTCTTGGTACTTGTTATTCACGATCTTAAATATTTGTAACCTCTAAAGTAACACGAGTAACTTACTTTATGTACTTTCAAAGCCGATCTCATTTCTGATCTTACATCAATTGACTTACGATGTACTTTCACGTAGGAAAATATGGGGTGTAACTATATATATATATATATATATTCTGTTATATATAAATGTCTAAGGGTGTACGAACACAGCATCCCGCTATTGTACAAAAGGCTATATAAATTGTACGTTGAAGTTGGCCCAATTTCATTGGTATAATTCTTTTCCAGTTTGCACGTGTCTTATAGTATTTTTTCCATCATACCACGTGTGCTCTCACCTACTTCAATCTCTTCCATTTCCTCTCCAGTTTCATTTCAATCTATTTCTCACAGGCTCTCTTAATTCATGTACCCATATAGTAAAATCCAAAATCAACACTCCCTCGGACCGTCACTCATCATAGCTGACACTCTATTCATTTATTTTGCTCAAAGTGAGAAAGAAAGTGATATTGGAGTTGAGAAACCCACCAGAAGAGAGTAGATTCACTTCAGAGCTGTGAAGGAGAAAGAGAACTGCATATGAATTGAAGCAGGAACTCAAATCGTATGAAACACTGAATTTTGAGCATTACAGGGATAAAAAAGATAGTGATTGCTGTGTGTAGTGGTACACGTGTTTGCTGGTTATAAAAACAACAGTATACGTGTCAATAGGCAAAAAGGCAAAGAAGCCAAGATCCAATAAAATAGGCTTATATATATCACTTCAAAGCAATATTTGTGTTGTGACATTTATTACAAAGATCTTTCTCCTGCATTCTCAGCCCTTTTGCTAAAGCTACTTCTCTATCATATCATAGGCAGATGGGCGCAGAGCCGATGGAGTAGATAGTAAAAACAATTAAAGTGAAGATAATAACTATGAGGTGAGAAAAAAAGTACAGTGAATATCTTATATGTACTCTATATTTACATACAACAATACAATTTAATCATACGAGTTACTACTATAAGTTAAAAGTATCGCTTAACGATAATTGATATATAAGACACATGCCTTATATTAAATTTTCTTGATCAAAACACCGAGTGCACATATATGTGTAACTTAATTGATAATCACATGCGGGGCGGATCTAGTAGCTGACATACGAGTTCGGCCGGCGTTTTGTGTTCATACTGTGTATTTTTATTAAATAATTTATTAATATATATAAAAATTAAATTCAAAATTCAGTTATTAACATAATATCGCTATTTTAAAATTTAGAAACCATAAAATTTAAATTCTATTTCCAGCGCTGATCACATGTCCTCACTAAACACTATTTACGTAAGTTGCTTCAGAAGTTAATTGACTGGCATAAAAGAAAAGGCAACATGTGAAGCATAACTGTCACGACCCGAAATTCTCACCCTCGGGAGTCGTGATTGCGCCTACTCGTAGAAGCTAGGCAATCCATGAACTTTGAAATCATTAACTCTTTCGTTTTAATTCATTTTTAACCAATTAAATTAACAATGAATAAGCATTTAAATGACAGCGGAAAATAAAATTTAGCGGAAGTCTTAAATAAATATGAAACCAAAATATCTAGAAACCAATACATGTCTCTACCCAAAATCTGGTGTCACAACATCTACGGACTATTAAGAGTGCTACATACAACAGTTTGAAAGAAAGAGAATATTGTTTGTCTCGAATACATGAGATAACAAAACACAAAATAGGATAGAGGAGACGCCGGGCCTACGGACGCCTGCAAGGCTATCTCGGTGGACTAAAGGCTGGCTCCCGATCTACTGCTGCGCACCAAATGCTGCTCCGGTATCTGCACATAAGTACAGAGTGCAGCATCAGCATAACCGACCCCATGTGCTGGTAAGTGTCTGGCCTAACCCCGGCGAGGTAGTGACGAGGCTAGAACCAGACTCCAGATAAACCTGTGCAGTTATATAATATATGGCGGAAAAATAAATAGGAAATAACAGTTTAAAAGGGAGGGGGTACATGCTTCGGGGAAATGTATCAACCTAACAGAAACCGAACAGATATATGAAAGAACAGTACAATATCTACAACAATGTAATAATACTACTATTGCGGCGCACAACCCGATCCTGTATTATTTAACATTGTTGCGGCGTGCAACCCGATCCATATATACATATAGCTGTTGCAACGTGCAACCCAATCCAAATATAATAATTGTTGCGGCGTGCAACCCGATCCAATATAATAGTTGTTGCGGCGTGCAACCCGAGCCAATATAATAGTTGTTGCGGCGTGCAACCCGATCCAATATAATATCTGTTGCGGCGCGCAACGCGTTCCAAATATACAGCTTAAAATGATCATAACAACAGTCCCGGCAAGGGATCAAAATAAACTATGCTATTCCGGCAAGGGAACTCAACAGTACAAGTATATACATCCCAGAAAGGGAGAATCAGCTATAACCAATCTTAACTCAACTCCTACTCGTCTCAATTACCACCATTTCTCAATCATAAGTAGATTCCACGATAAATAAACCAAGTCGTTGCTCAATATAAAGGATTTACTCACTATTTCAACCATAGTAACATTCGGGAATACAACAAGTATCAATTTAAGACGCACGATCATGCTTGACACCAACGTATAGATACTCGTCACCATGCCTATACGTCGTACTCAACAAGAAGAAAATAGCAAATAGGACTCAACTCCTAATCTCTCAAGCTAAGGTTAGACCGAACACTTACCTCGTTGCCTCGAACACAACTCAAGTTTCAACTATAGCTTTACCCCTTGATTCCACTGCCAATTCGCTCGTATCTAGCCACAAGTTACTTAATTGCATCAATAAACGCTAAATGAATTAATTTGAACACATGAAAATGAGTTTTCCAAAGTTTTACCCAAAAAGTCAAAATCATCCCCAGGCCCACGTGGTCAAAACCCGAGGTTCAAACCAAAACCCGATTAGCCATTCCCCCACGAACTCAAATATATAATTTATTTTGAAATCGGACCTCAAATCGAGGTCCAAATCCCCAATTTTTGAAAAATCTAGGTTCTACCCAAAACACCCAATTTCCCCCATGAAAATCATTGATTTGAAGTTGAAATCATGTTAAAAGATGTTAATGTTTGAAGAAAACTAGTTAAAAATAACTTACAATTGATTTGGAGAAGAAAGGTTGTTTGAAAAATCGCCTCTTATGTTTTTGGGGTTTTGAAAAGTGAAAAATGACTGAAAATCCCGTCTATTTATACCCCTCTCCGACCCCCTGTGCGGACCGCACAAAATGGACTATGGCCGCACAGGCCTTCCTGAGGGTACTGCGGTCCAGTGCCCTGTGCGGACCGCACAAGTCGACTGCGGCCGCACAACAACGCCCTGTGCGGATCGCACAAAGTCAACTGCGTCCGCACAGCTTCCATCGCGCACCGCACAAGGTCGACCGCGGACCGCACTGGTGGGTTCAGAGACCTGCAACTTCTGGTTTTAAGCCTAAAACATCCTGAAACTCACCCGAGCCCTCGAAACTCCAAACCAAGTGTGCATACTAACTCAAAAACATCATATGGACCTACTCGTGCGATTACCTCATCAAAATAACATGTAAAATCATGAATTGAACCTCAAAACTTAACATTATGATCAAGAATTCTCAAAGTCCATAACTCCTCAATCGGAAGTCCAATTCACGTCAAATAAACTCCGGTTTTCACCAAATTTCATAGAAATGTCTTAAATCATATATAAGACCTATACCGGGCACCGAAACCAAAATACAGGCCTGATACCATCATGTTCTAAGCAAATTTCATTTCAATTTTCCTTAAACAGTTTCAGAAAATTATTTCTTTTTAAAATTCATTTCTCGAGCTTGGGACCTCGGAATTTGATTCCGAGCATACGCTCAAGTCCCATATTTTCCTACGGACCCTCCGGGATCGTCAAATCACGGGTCCGGGTCCGTTTACCCAAAACGTTGACCGAATTCAAATTAACTCATTTTATAACCAAATTTTATCATTTTCACAGAATTTCATATTTAAGCTTTCCGACTACGTGTTCGGACTGTGCATGCAAATTGAGGTGACTCTAAATGAGGTTTTCAAGGCCTCAGACCACGAAATTTAATTTAAAGCAAGTGATGACCTTTTAGGTCATCACATTCTCCACCTCTAAAACAACTGTTCATTCTCGAACGGACAGAAGAAGGAAGTACCAAAGTCGGGGAAAAGATGGGGATAACGGCTCCGCATGTCGGACTCGGACTCCCAGGTCGATGCCTCAGGAGGCTAACCTCTCCACTGAAACACGAACGGAAGGAAAACTCTTCGACCTCAACTGACGAACCTGCCGGTCTAGAATGGCTACCGGCTCTTCCTCATAAGACAAGTCCTTGTCCAACTGGACAGTGCTGAAATCTAACACGTGGGATGGATCGCCGTGATACTTCCGAAGCATGGACACATGAAACACTGGATGCACGGTTGATAAGCTCGGCAGCAATGCAGGTCTATAAGCCACATCTCCCACTCGATGAAGAATCTCAAACGGACCAATAAACTTAGGGCTAAGCTTGCCCTTTTTCCCAAATCTCATCACGCCCTTCATAGGCGATACTCGAAGCAACAACCGCTCACCAACCATAAAAGCCACATCTTGAACCTTGCGGTCTGCATAATTCTTTTGCCTGGACTGAGCTGTACAAAGCCTATCCTGAATGATCCTGACCTTGTCCAAGGCCTCCTGAACCAGATCCATACCAAACAACTGAGCCTTCCCCGGCTCAAACCATCCAACCAGAGACCGACACCGCCTACCATATAAAGCCTTATAAGGAGCCATCTGGATACTCAACTGGTAGCTGTTGTTGTAAGCAAACTCTGCTAAAGGCAAGAACTGATCCCACGAACCTCAAAAGTCGATGACACAAGCTAACATCATATCCTCCAAACTCTGAATAGTCTGCTCGGACTGCCCATCCATCTGCAGATGAAATGTTGTACTCAACTCAACCTAGGTGCCTAACTCTCACTGAACTGCTCTCCAGAAACATGAGCGTACCTTGGTCCGAAATGATAGATATAGGCACACCATGAAGACGAACAATCTCCCGGATATAGATCTCAGCTAACCTCTTGGATGAATAAGAGACTGCCACAAGAATGAAATGCGCTGACTTGGTCAGCCTATCAATAATGACCCAAACTGCGTCGAATTTCCTCCGAGTCTGCGGGAGTCCAACAACGTGATCCGCTCCTACTTCCACTCGGGAAGCTCAACCCTCTGAAACAATCCACCCGGCCTCTGATGCTCATACTTAACCTGCTGACAGTTCAAACACCGAGCCACATATGCAACAATGTCCTTCTTCATTCTACGCCACCAATAATGCTGCCGCAGATCCTAATACATCTTCGCGACACCCGGATGAATAGAGTATCTGGAGCTATGGGCCTCCTCTAAAATTAACTCTCGAAGCCCATCTACACTAGGCACACAAACTCGACCCTGCAATCTCAAAACTCCATCATCATCTAAGGTAACCTGCTTGGCACGTCCACGCTGCACCGTGTCTCTAAGGACACATAAATGGGGATCATCAAACTGCCAATCACGAATACACTCCAATAAGGAAGAACGTGCGACCGTGCATGCTAATTGTTACGCGGCGCCTTCCTGAGATTCCTTGGAAGGGCGACGTAAGGCTAAGCAACTGATGTCAGTGCAGTTGCTGTCCGCCAACTGAGGTCCCCTCCGTACGCTAGACTAGATTGTCAGTGCCGTATGGGAAAACCAATGTCAAGAGAAATTGAGAGAACATGAATGAGAATTGAGAATGAAAGAAAGCTTGATTGCATTAATGAAAGCTATTACAGAAAGGAAATGCGGTGTCGAGGGGGAGAGACACCAGTACAGAGAATTGTTTGCTTGCTAGAAAGTTTTGATTGTTTGGTCCCCCTTAATAATGCTTAAAAAAAATAATCCAAAGCTACAAGACTAGACTTGATTAAGCTAGAGAAACATAATGAAATTACATGGAATAAAACTACTCTATATTTACAATGAAAAAGACTTAGTTTGCTATAAGGCAGAAAACAGGGCCGTTGTCGGCAGCATAGTCTTTGGCATCAGGATCTGCGCGCGCGGCGCTGTTGGCATCTGCCTGCGGTTGGGCGCTGGCGAGGGATATCGGTGGGGCGACAGAGGCACATGCGCGCTTGTCACTTGGCGCGACCAAGACCACGGGGCCGTCCGTGGCGCTAGGCATTGGAAGGCTTGCTAGGACGCCACGGGGCACGCCCAAGGGGTCATGGGGCACGGCTGGAAAGCCGCCCATGACATTCTCCCCCACCTGAGTTGGCGACGTCCTCGGCGCCTTACTTGCAAGATAATCTTCAATTAGGCTCTTGTAGGCTTTGAGGTTTGTTCCCCTCTCCCAAGTGTTCTCCTTTGTATCACAGCCCTGCCATTTCACCAAGAACTCCTAGTGATCTTTCCTTGAGGCATGAATCACTCTATCATCAAGGATAGCTTCAACACGCCTCTTCCCGGTTGAATTAGGCCCTCGAATACTGGGTATTGTGAGCTGGCTCCTTGAAGGATCCTCTGTATCTTCCCGAAAAGGTTTTAGGAGGCTGACATGAAAAACAGGATGAATTTTCCACCAAGCTAGGGTATCCACCCGGTATGCAACTTTCCCAATACGCCTTTCAATGGACAAGGGTCCAATATATTTTTGCAATAAGCGAGGGTCATGGACCCCTGCAAATAAGTAACGTTTTGGAATTTTGACCATCACTTTGTCTCCTACTTGGTATTCAACAAAGCGACGATTCTGATCAGCATGCCTCTTCATCCGCTTTTGAGCCTTGACAAGATAGCTCCGCACTATCTCCAAATTTTGCTTCCACTCTTTAGAGAAGCTAGCAGCTCGAGGAGATTTAGACATATTTGGTGCATTGACGGTGTGTGGGAGTAGCGGTTGCTGTCCGGTAACAATTTCAAAAGCGCTTTTGTTTGTACTAGAGCTCTTTTGTGAATTGAAACACAGTTGAGCAGCATCCAGAAGCTTCACCCAATTCTTCTGCGATCCGGTTACAAAATGACGCAAATATTCCTCCAACATACCATTGAACCGCTCCGTCTGGCCATCAGATTGCGGATGAAAACTTGAGCTGTGATTCAGCTTCGACCCAAGACACTTAAAGAGTTGGGTCCAAAAGTTGCTAGTGAAGCGTGAGTCACGATCACTAACAATATCTTTGGGTAGGCCCCAATATTTGACGACATGAGAGAAGAAGAGTCGAGCTGTATCTTCTGCTGATATATATTGTGGGGCAGCAATAAAGGTAGCATATTTGGAAAACCGATCTACCACAACCAAGATAGTTGTTAGATCTCCGACCTTGGGCAATCCGGTGATGAAATCCAGGGAAACACTTTCCCAAGGTCTCTTTGGAACAGCTAGTGGTTCCAAAAGTCCCGCCTGTGTTAAGCGGTCTGACTTGTCCTTCTGGCATACTAGACAAGTCTTCACATACTGAGCAACTTCATCGGCCATTTGAGGCCAATAATATGCACGGCGAAGTAACGCCATGGTGCGTTCTTCACCGGGATGGCCGGCCCATAGAGTATCATGACATTCCGCTAGAAGAGTCCTTCGTAGATCTCCTCCTTTAGGAACATAAAGTCGGTTCCCTTTCACTTTCAGAAAACCATCTTCCATGTAGAACTGGCGAGTCTTGCCTTGTCCTACCAAATCAACCAAATACTGTGAAGCAGGATCTCTGATGAGTAGATCTTGTATCTGGTCCTTGATGGAGGTGGCTACCTCGCTCCCCCTTAGGGTGGCGAGTAAGCACACTGATGCTAGATCAGCTCTCCGACTGAGCGCATCAGCAACATGATTGGTCTTCCCACTTCGGTATTCCAGGTTGAAGTGGAATTCAGCTAGGAGTTCCTGCCACCTGGCCTGTCGACCATTCAACTTCGGCTGGGTCATGAAATGGCTAACAGCTGTGTTGTCTGTCTTGACCACGAACGGGGTTCCCAGCAGATAGTGCCTCCAGAGGCGCAAGCAGTGGACGACAGCCAATAATTCTTTTTCATGGGCGGCATAGCGCCGCTCTGCATCTTTTAGCTTCCGGCTCTCGTACGCCACAGAATGCCCTTCTTGTAGCAAGACGCCACCGAGGGCATAGTCAGATGCATCTGTTTGTACTTCGAATGGCTTGGCCAGATCAGGAAGGGCCAAGACGGGGCTACTAGACATAGCCGCTTTCAATGCGTTAAAGGCCTCCGCTCGCTTGGGTCCCCATTCCCAAGGCGTGATCTTCTTGAGGAGTTCTGTCAATGGTACTGCAATGAGGGAGTAGTTTTTCACGAATCGCCGATAGAAATTGCATAGACCAAGGAACGCCCTCAAGGCGTGGATATCCTTAGGTGGCGGCCAATCTGTGATTGCCTGAATCTTCTGCTGGTCCATCTTGATCCGCCCTTCCCCAATGACATGTCCGAGGAAGTCAATTTGCTTTTGAGCAAAGGAGCACTTAAGATAGCTTCGCATATAGTTCATGCTCCCGCAATCGAGCTAGGACCTTCCGCAAGTGCATCAGGTGTTCCTCCAATGTTTTGCTATATACCACAATGTCATCCAAGTAGACCACCACGAATTCATCAATGTACTCCCGGAAGACTTGGTTCATCAAAGTGCAAAATGTAGCTGGGGCGTTAGTCAAGCCGAATGGCATAACTAGGAAATCGTACGACCCATATCTTGTCACACAGGTCGTCTTGTGCTCATCACCCTCTGCAATCCGAACTTGCCAATAACCTGTCTTCAGATCTATTTTGGTGAACACTGTCGCACCACCCAGTCTATCGAACAAGTCTGCCATTAACGGAATAGGGTACTTGTTCTTCACAGTAATTTTGTTTAGAGCCCGATAGTCCACACAGAGTCATAGACTACCATTATGTTTCTTTTGGAATAGCACAGGGGACCCGTATGGGGATTTGGAGGGCACGATAATCCCTGTGTCTAGCATTTTCGTCAATTGTCTCCGAAGTTCGGTGAGTTCGGGTTGTGACATTCTGTAAGGCGCCCGGGCAGGTGGCTTCGCGCCCGGCACCAGCTCAATTTCATGATCCACAGTGCGCCTAGGCGGTAGTCGCTTTGGCATGTCTTGTGGCATGACATCTTCAAACTCTAGTAGTAGCTCCTTCACGGGTTCAGGAATGGGACCCGAGGAGCATTCTACATCTTCGATGCAGAGGGTTGCCAGGAACGTAGGTTCGTTTCTTTTGACCCCCTTCTTCAACTGCAAGGCCGAGATGTTTTCAACGGCCATCTTCATGGGCATGCACGGGATAATGCAGGGCTTGGCCCCGTTTGCTCCCATCATCAGTAACATGTCAGCATACGGTACAGGCATGGTGTTGGTTTGCCTCAGGAATTCCAATCCAACTATCAACTCGAAGTCATCTATGATCACCACGCGCAAGTTGAATTTTCCTTCGTAAGGGCCAAGCTTCATCGGTACTTCTTTGGCTATTCCACCCACTGGCTGGGGAGGTGAGTTGATAGCCTTGACACGGCCTCTACCTTTCCCTACGACTAGACCAAGGCGCTCCACCTGAGTCGAGGCTAAGTAGTTGTGGGTAGCACCCGTGTCTACCATGGCCCGAATGGGCTTGCCATTCACCTTCATCTCAACGAACATTAAGGTCCTCTCGTGCTTAAGAGGAGTCTCATCATCCGCCTTCTTTTTCCCTTTCTTGGTGACGGGACATGGGTCCTTCTTCTTACGGATACCAGCACTAGTCTCTGCTAATGCCTCAGAAATGGAGCCAACAATTGCATTGAAGGCACCTACGGGTTCAGTCTGATCCGCATCGTCTGAATCGTCATCTGTCCCATCATCAAAAGTCTGATGGGCATTCATCTATGCATGTGGGCACTCATTGTTCCAATGTGGTCCACCACAATGACGGCACCCTGAAGGAGGCTTCCTCCCCCGATCATTGTTGTTAGATGCAGCACTGTTGCTGCCTGTGGAGGGAGCCTTAGGTTTGGTTGAGCTCCGATCTCCCCCACTTCTGCTAGGGCCACCATTGCTAGACTGGCCCCCTTTGAATCCCGCTCGGGTAGGCGGTTGAGGCCTATCCTTCCGAGCTTCCATTTGATAGTCCCCAAGGCATTCAGCTGCTTGGATCGCCTTGGGCAGGGTATCTACCCGTTGCCTTTGTAGTTCCATACGGGCATAAGGTTTCAGCCCTTCTAGGAAAGTGAAGAGCTTGTCTTTGTCCCCCATGTCGCGTATTCTTAGCATGAGTGCGGAGAATTCCCGCACGTAGTCCCGTACAGATTTGGTCTAACGGAGCTCCCGTAGCTTTCTCCTTGAATTGTATTCAACATTCTCGGGGAAGAATTGTAGGCGGATGGCTGCCTTCAGTTCTGCCCATGTTTCGAGAGCATCTTCACCGGCCTTGATAGCTTCGTATTTCACCCGCCACCAGAGTTTAGCATCACCCTGAAGATACATGGCAGCAGTTGCTACCTTCTTGGCTTCTTCTAGGCCCCCAACAGCATCAAAATATTGTTCGACATCAAAAATGAAGTTCTCCACTTCCTTGGCATTCCTAGCTCCACTGTATGGCTTTGGCTCAGGAATTTTCAATTTTTGTGTCGCGGAGGTGGGGTTTGCAGCGCCCCCGACCTGGTTTCCACTGCCTCGCAGTAGGCCCTGTAAAGCAGCATTGACAACATTGAGCTTGTCTGTCAAGTCGTCAATAGTTTGTTGCATGGCAGTCACCCTATCTGCCTCTTGTGCCCTGTAAGCTAAATCCTCGGCACGCTCCTGTTGGAGTCCCTCGAATTTGCCAAAAATTTCGGCTGCCTCTGTGGCTGCCGTTTGCCGATCTCCCTCGGAGTCACGACTGATGTTTTCTATGTCAACTTCGGCCTGGAGCACCCTGCGGTCCAGGTCATCCAACCTTTGCCCTAGGCTGGTTCTTAGTTCAGGCACCGTATCCATGATGGGCAGTAATCCGTCAACCGTCTGTTCAAGGGCCGCAATGCAGTCCCCATGATTCACCATGGTCAGAAATGGTGGTAATGGCAATGCGTTCCCTCGTCCGATGTCGAGCCTAGGCTCTGATACCAACTGTTACGCGGCGCCTTCCTGAGATTCCTTGGAAGGGCGACGTAAGGCTAAGCAACTGATGTCAGTGCAGTTGCTGTCCGCCAACTGAGGTCCCCTCCGTACGCTAGACTAGATTGTCAGTGCCGTACGGGAAAACCAATGTCAAGAGAAATTGAGAGAACAGGAATGAGAATTGAGAATGAAAGAAAGCTTGATTGCATTAATGAAAGCTATTACAGAAAGGAAATGCGGTGTCGAGGGGGAGAGACACCAGTACAGAGAATTGTTTGCTTGCTAGAAAGTTTTGATTGTTTGGTCCCCCTTAATAATGCTTAAAAAAATAATCCAAAGCTACAAGACTAGACTTGATTAAGCTAGAGAAACATAATGAAATTACATGGAATAAAACTACTCTATATTTACAATGAAAAAGACTTAGTTTGCTATAAGGCAGAAAACAGGGCCGTTGTCGGCAGCATAGTCTTTGGCATCAGGATCTGCGCGCGCGGCGCTGTTGGCATCTGCCTGCGGTTGGGCGCTGGCGAGGGATCGGTGGGGCGACAGAGGCACATGCGCGCTTGTCACTTGGTGCGACCAAGACCACGGGGCCGTCCGTGGCGCTAGGCATTGGAAGGCTTGCTAGGACGCCACGGGGCGCGCCCAAGGGGTCATGGGGCACGGCTGGAAAGCCGCCCATGACATAATAAACGACTTGGCTCAGAAATATCCAACCTCATGATCCGATTGTCCAAAGCCTAAACATCCAAAGCAAGCGGTCTCTCACCGACCGCAATATAAGCAAGACTGCCCATACTGGCTGACTTTCTACTCAAAGCATCAGCCACCACATTGAACTTTCCCGGGTGATATAAGATAGTAATATCATAATCCTTTAACAACTCCAACCACCTCCTCTTCCTCAAATTCAACTCCTTTTGCTTGAACAAATACTGAAGACTCTTGTGATCCGTGAACACCTCACATGCCATGCCATACAGATAATGCCTCCAAATCTTCAATGCATGAACAATGGCTGCCAATTCTAAGTCATGAACTGGATAGTTCTTCTCATGAATCTTCAACTGCCTCGAAGCATAGGCAATGACCTTGCCATCATGCATCAACACTGCACCAAGCCCAATACGAGAAACATCACAATAAACTGTATAAGGCCCTAAACCTGTGGGCAAAACAAACACCGGTGTCGTAGTCAGAGCTGTCTTGAGATTCTAAAATCTCGCCTCACACTCGTCCGACCATCTGAACTGGGCACCCTTCTGGGTCAACCTGGTCATCGGGGCTGCGATAGATGAGAACCCCTCTACAAACCGACGATAGTAGCCTGCCAATCCCAAGAAACTCCGAATATCTGTAGCTGATGCTGGCCTAGGCCAGTCCTTGACTGCCTCAATCTTCTTCGGATCAACCTAAATACCCTCTGCTGATACAACATGACCCAGGAATGCAACTGAACTCAATCAGAACTCACACTTCGAGAACTACGCATATAATGACTATCCTTCAGAGTCTGAAGAACCACTTTAAGATGTTGCTCGTGCTCCTCCTGGCTGCGGGAATATATCAAAATATCATCAATAAAGACTATCATGAACGAGTACAAATAAGGCCTGAACACTCGGTTCATCAAATCCATAAAAGTTGTTGGGGCATTTGTCAATCCAAATGACATAACCAAGAACTCATAATGCCCGTACCGAGTGCGGAAAGCTGTCTTAGGGACATCAGATGCCCAAATCCTCAACTGATTGTAGCCAGATCTCAAATCAATCTTTGAAAATACCTTGGCACCCTGAAGCTGATCGAACAAATCATCAATCCTCGACAGTGGATACTTATTCTTGATTGTGACCTTGTTCAACTGCCGGTAGTCAATGCACATTTTCATCGAACCATCCTTTTTCTTAACAAACAACACCGACTCACCCCACGGCAAAACACTGGAACTAATGAAACCCTTCTCAAGCAAGTCTTGCAACTGCTCCTTCAACTCTTTCAACTTCGGTGGGGCCATGCGATATGGCAGGATAGAAATGGGCTGAGTGCCCGGAGCCAAATCAATACAGAAGTCAATATCACTGTCGGGTGGCATCCTCGGTAGGTTTGAAGGGAAAACCTCAAGAAACTCACGAACAACGGGCACAGAATCAATAGAGGGAACCTCATCACTAGAATCGCGAACATACACCAAATATGCCAAACACCTCTTCTCGACCATACGACGAGCCTTCACATACGAGATAACACTGCGGGTAGAATGATCAGGAGTCTGATCGCTACCTACTTTGCACTACTAAAAAGTACGAAGAGAGGGTCGCAATAGCTTTTACCGGATTTGTGGGTCGGGATCGATTTCCACAGGGAGCTAGGAATGGAGTCGAGTATCTATTTAGATTGGAATTGTGTAATTGTTCCAAATGTCACTTTCAAACATCTTTTGATTTTTCTTTAACAAACTAATATTATCAATTACCAATTAGAACTAAATTATGCTAATGAGAAAATTGCTAGAGTTGTATCTAATGGGTAGAAAGGCAATAGGGTAGTGACTTTCACCTAGGTGGCTAATTGACGGGTAAATGCTTCTAAGGCTCGATTGACATGATTGGGGAAATATGCTATAACCGTTGCACAATTTTACCCACTCTCACACCTCTAGGTAGAGAGAGTGATTTTGCCCAATTGACTCTCTCGAGACCAAATGGGTAGGCAAATTAGCTCAAGCAACTAGGGTTCAAGTCGGGTAATTACTCTCTCGAGGTTTAACCCTTTAATTGGGACTATCAATTCTCTTGAGTCCATCCCAATTCCTTGTTGGGTCAATTTTGGAGACTTAGGCTCTCTTTCTCAAGAAGAGCCAAGTCAACTTAGCACAAACCAGTGTTTGCAACCACCAATTCATAGATTAAACCATAAAATTGACCCAAATAACAAACACCCATAGTCAATCTAACAATAGATGGCAACACCCATCAATTACCCACACTAGGGTTGAGCCACAACCCTAACTAATGGGTTTAGCTACTCATTCTTGAAGAAGAAAATAGAGAAATAGATGAAGAACAAGACATATTAATTAAAAGCTAATGTAAATACAGAGAATCTATCGTTAAATCTAAGTTAAGATTCCCCAAATGGCTACACAATAGCTTCTCACGAGCGCAACTTTGTTCTGGAAGTAATTGATACCCTAAAAATGGAAAAATATTCTATTTATACTAAGCTGGAAAAACTGAACAAAAATGCCCCCGGAGGGTCAGTGCGGGCCGCACAAAATGGACTACGGCTGCCCTAGGCTCTTGGACTTGAAGTCTTGGCTCTCTGAACTCAGGCTCCGCGGACCACGCAAAATGTACTGCGGACGCGGAGGTCTCTATGCGGTCCGCACAAAAATGACCACGAACCGCGCTGGCTTGATCCTTGTCAAATTACATCTCTCTGATCTTCTTTTCTGCAGACCGCGCAAGATCGAATGCGGCCGCACTTCCTTGAAGCTCGATTTTCCAGCTCTCTGAATCCCCTAGTGTAGACCGCACAAAGTGTAGTGTGGCCGCACTAGGCCTTTTTGTCCTGAATTTGCCTTGTCTTTGGTACTTGAGCAGGTTTCACTCCTTTTGAGCCGATTTTTGACATTTCGTCAAATTAAACCTTCAATTAAGCACAACTTATGAGCCTTTTGGGACTATTTTGTAAGAATTTATAATCAAAGCGTAAGCAGGAAGTTGCATTAAACACGTCAAAATTCCTAGTTATCAACTCCCCCAAACTTAAGCTTTTGCTTGTCCTCAAACAAATAAAATAATACCCGCCCCTTAAGCGAAAATTCAAGTATTTTCAGCTATCCTAAAGTAACCTCAACAAGCATCAATTGGGACTAACAATTGCTCTCAATGCGAATGAATCATTAATAACATTTAACCTTTGATAAACCATGGATCAAGTATGACACAAGAACATCAAGAGTTGACTCATTACATCAAAGAACTCTCTCAATTACTTTGGTCATTGTGGAATCCAAACTCACATATCCTCAACTCTCCCTAAGTAAACCTCACCTTTTAGAGTATTAGCACACAAACCGAGGTCAATGGGAATTCACTCATCTCTCTCAAGGAAAGGTCACAAGTCCGAATCTAAGTACCATATGCTTGCCCCTCATGTAAGTATCCACTAATGCAAGCTTCGTTCAACTCAAGATCATATAGGGCTTTTGTGGAGTCATTGTGAAGGCTTTTGGTTCAGGGTAGGACATGTTTAGATCTAAGTGGGTTCCATCTTCCCTTAAGCACTTCTTTTGATTCATTTGGCACAATTCTCTTGACTCTTTGAGTCATCTTACTTCTTTCTAAGGGGTTAGAGAGACCCACTATCACTCTTTCTCATGCAATTCAAAACGTTTCTCCTTTTTCAACTTTCCACACCTTTTTCTCTTTTGCTTTTCTTGAATCCCTTTTTATTCTTTTTCACATTGGGCTTTCTTTTTGTCTTTTTATTTTCTTTCTTTTTCATTGCCTTTCCTTTTCTTCGCTTTTGTACCTTTTACCACTTTGTTCCCTTTCTCGTCTCTCCCCCCAAACTTATACTTTTTCCATGTGATCAAGGAAAGATCGGGTGCCAAGAGAGGGTATCTTTTAGAACGGATATAGGCTTGTATCATGGTTTCTAAAAGAAAAAGGTTTAAGGCTTAAAAGGGTTTACTAGGGATCATATCATTGGTAGGCTATGGAATTATTTAACTATCATTTGGATCAAGGAGAGCCTATAATCACTTCTCAAGTCAAATTTCACCTAAGATTTCACCTCAACAAACATTAAGGGCAAGTTCTAGACCAATGGCTCGGGACTTGGACTCGCAATTTGATTACTTACTACACGAGCTAAAGGATTACTAAAGACATAAAGTCGGGGGCCCACAACAACCTTAGATACGATTTGAGCACACAATGGTCCCGAAAGACCACTTGATGATTATTGGTCAACACAAGAGTCTCAAGGTCACGACTTTCACCATCCTAAACACAACATTTTGTCTTTGACCATGGGATCAAAGGCAAATGTGCTAGGCCCAAGTGAAGCTTTGCTTAAGGTACCCTTAACTATAAACTA
Source organism: Nicotiana tabacum (assembly GCF_000715075.1). Taxonomy (NCBI): domain Eukaryota; kingdom Viridiplantae; phylum Streptophyta; class Magnoliopsida; order Solanales; family Solanaceae; genus Nicotiana; species Nicotiana tabacum. The sequence goes on along the minus strand of NC_134090.1, from coordinate 29,699,148 downwards.
CCAAAAACAAAAACAAAAACGGACTCAAACCCTTCAGAAGGTTGTCACGCCATCCATCATCGGGAAGAGTCACCCGGTTCACACAATACTCCACCTTTGGAAAGAATTGTGGCATTAAGAAAACCAAAGGTTTATTGAAAGCGCCAAAATGAAACAAAACGAAAAATTTTACGAAAATAGAAAGAATATATACAATAGGGGATTTGAATATACAACAGGGAATGAATATATACAATGATGTAACTTTATATACAGACTAAATGAAAGATAAAAAGTGCTATAAAAGTAACTAAGTGTAGGATTATATACAGACCAAACGAAAATCAAGAAAGCGTAAACTAAATCAGTATATATACAGTCATCCAAAGATAAAGGGAGCACCCCTTCAAATAAAAGCTGGCATTGTCCCCAATGCCAACTAAATCAAATAAGCACCAAAACTAAAATAGAGGAAGGATATGAAGACTCCCTAAGCTGTGTCCGTCTGCATTGGATCATGGGCGGTCCCTGAGTCCTCTGTATGCTCGGGAACCTCAGACTGGTTCCTGGTATCCTGCTGCTCAGCTGCTAGGACCTGGGCCTGGACCTGGACGGGCTGTGTATCAGTTACATCCTATGGCTGACTGGAGGAAGCCTCCAATGGGTCTGCCAACTGGATGACGGCATCATCTGCGCTTGGGATCATCCTTCTCCTTTTCGGAGGTCACTGCTCCTGCTCCTGCTGTGGCTCTGCTGCTGGCACTGCTGCTAGAGCTGGTTCCTCAAACAATAAGTCTAAAGGCAGCTAGTCTTCCTTCAATCTATCCATATCTGCCCGAAGCTTCTTCATGGACTACCTGGAAGCCCGTGTCTTGCGCAGCTTCTTGTGCTCCTTAGCGAGCTCCTTCAGAGCCCTACCATGTGAATCCACTACCTTTGCCAAATCAGCCTGGGTACTGAGGATCTTCTCCTGGTTTTCAATTATCTTCTTCAAGGTATCCTCTATAGACTCTGGGACCTGTGTTGGCTGAGGGGTCGACTGAGCTGCAATGGTGGAGGTCAAGGTAGACAACTTGGATGATGCAGTATACATATAGTTGTTTAAACTCTAAAACATCTGGCTCAGTCGGTGGGCAATGATAGGATGGGCCCAAGTAAATGGAATCTATGGGCCCGCTGATGTGGAGGGGCCTAGAGGAATATCTGAAGTGGAGGGTCCGGGAGGTATCTCAGTAGAGGTAGAGGCAGGCTCAATAGGGGCCTCTACCACAACTGGCTCTTCAGACTGGCTAGTTGGGGCCGAAGCGGGTGCCTTGTAGCTCTTGTCCTTGGGGTTGTCTGATCCCCTCAAGCTATACCATGAGAATGGAGTTGTAGCCTTGACCTTGATGTCAAACCGCCTCTTTTCTACCTTCAAATCTCTGAAGTAGATGGTCAGGGTGTTGGGGAAAGGGTAGTTCCTATCAGTCTCAGTACCCACAATCGAGATGATGCGGGACATCACATTCCCCACATTGATGGGATACCCTGCCATGATGGAAGCAACTAGGACAGCCCGGTGGAGAGGTAGAGTCTGATCATGGGAAGTGGGGTCTAATTGGCTGCACACAAACGTCTCCCAACCCCTAGCCTCAAAGTTTAGGGTCCTCCGTAATATTTTGACCCCAACAGTCAACCACTCCGGAACGGTACCTGGGATTGCCAAGTACTGAGCTAACCATGTATGGACCTCCTCGCCCATCTCCAGCTTTGCCATATAGAGAGACTCATCTTCCTCATTGAATACCAAATATTCATTTAGAGACTTCCCGTCGAACAACACCTTTTTGTTTCGAACATTAGTCACTTTGGAGCCCTTGACGATGTGGGCCACATTACAGTAAAACTCCTTGACCAAGTGTTCATTTGCCTCCCCGCAGTCATCTATAAAGTGCTCCCACCCCACTCTTGTTCTAAACTGTCTATGCACTCGGGGTTTAGGGGTAGAAGATCTCTATCTACGAAACTCCTCTCCAAAAACAGTTTTCGCACCAGCCACCACTCCCTGAATTTGTGGTATGCTACTTGGCTTACAAACCTGTCTTCCCACACTTCGGGTTTCCTAGTACGGGCAATCCCCACAACCTGAGGCTCACCCCCCTTAGGTACCTCCTCATCTCCCCCATCACCTCCGCCTGCACTCTCCCCGGATAATCAAGCTGTGGGGGAGGTGGAGTACTCGCCACTGCCGGCTGCTGAGCCTTCAAACAACTCAGTGGAGACATGATCTGCTTCTTGGGCAGTGGGTGTGGGTGGAGGAGTATCATTAGTCAATCTCATTCTCCCAGGCCAGTCAGGGACATATTCGGGCATAGAATCAGAGGAAATATCCTGAGAAGGTATGTACTCACTCCCCGACTGGTCACAAGCTCTATCAGCAGCTTTAATTACTTTCCGCAACCTTTTAGTACTTTCTCTAACTTGGGGAGTACGTCGGATCATCTTCTGGCCCTTGCCTTTTTGGGAGGATTCACCTCTCTCGGGTTGTTTTAAGCCTCTTTGTCTTGGAGTAACCATTGTCTGCAAGCACAAGCATCTAACTTTGTTAGTATCAGCAGAGACAATGAGACATTAGTTCAGTAAGAATTGCAAAACAGAATAACACAATTGCAGAAACAGTTGCAAAACATGGCCTGTGCGGACCGCACAAAAAGGAGTGCGGCCGCACTGAGACCACCGCGGACCGTGCAAAAACAACTGCGATCCACACAGGGGTGGGACTCAGAATACCCCCCTTTGAATCTGACCACCACGGACCACACAAAGTAGTACCGCAGCCGCGGTGGTCCAATGCGGACCGCACAAAATGCAGTGTGGCCGCACTGGGCTTAAGGTCACCTTGCATAAGCTCATCACTGCGGTCCGCACAAAGTGGCAATGCGGACTGCACTAGGGCACCACGGACCGCACAAACTTGATCGCGGTCCGCGAAGAGTGCCCAGTTATGGCATTGAATTAGGGTTCGAGATATAGCTACTTAGTTCAAATTTACACCTAGTTAGGCTCCCTACTCAATTTACCCACTACATTATACTCAAGAAGTTCACCAGAATCATCATTTGAATTGAACTAACCTAAAAATTGAAGAAATATGGGAGGAGAAACTACCAGCTAATAGAAATAAAGCTAAAATGAAATTAAACAATTAAACTAAAAAGGGTTGGGTGAAATGTTACCAGGTATTGAAATGGTATGAATTAAGGCAATGCACATATGCAGGTATGATCAAAAGAAGAAAGATGAACAATGCTTTAGGTCTCTGAGAGTTAAAAATGCAAAAAGTGTAAAAGGGGGTCCCTGGGTTCTATTTATAAAATGACCGCCGGGACCCATTCTCACCTACCAGCGCGGCCGCACAAAATGGACCACGATCTGCGCTGGGTTTGTTTAGAAGAAGTTTGAGAAGGCAACCTCTAGGGTCTGCACAAAATAGACCGTGGCCACCGCGGTCCACCGCGGTCCACACGAAGTGTAATGCGGCCGCGGTGGCAAACTTCAGAGAGTCCTCACATTAGCTCACACCAGTGCGGTCCGCACAAAGTGTAGTGTGACCGCACTGGCAACTTCAGAGACTTGCTCAATTTTTCCATCATGTCTTACACTGCATCAACATAACCCTGCAACATCTCACAACCAATTAGCACAAAAATCAATCCTACACTACAATGAAAATCAAAGAAAACAAGAAGAAAAAGACATGGGTTGCCTCCCAAGAAGCGCCTGATTTAACGTCGCGGCACGACGCATGTTACCATCACATCATTTGAAATGAAGAAGCGCCACCACTTGACCCGGTGCCCATTAACTCTGAAGACTTCACCATTTTTGTTTCTCAAATTAAGAGCACCAAAAGGGGTCACAAACACAACTTCAAACGGTCCACTCCATTTGATTTGAGCTTTCCCGGAAATAGACGTAACCGAGAGTTGAACAAGAGAACCAAATCACCTACATTGAACTCCTTTCTACAAGCATATTTGTCATGAAGTTACTTCATCTTGTCCTTATACAAGGACGAACTGGAGTAGGCATGGAATCTAAATTCATCGAGTTCATTGAGTTGTTCAACACGAAGATTAGCTACAATATCCCATTCAAGGTTCAACTTCCTCAAAGCCCACATGGCCTTGTGCTCTAATTCAATCGGAGATGGCATGCTTTCCCAAACACCAACCGATATGGAGACATCCCAATTGGAGTTTTGTAAGCCGTCCGATAAGCCCATAGAGCGTCATCCAACTTCTTCGACTAATCAGTCCTATTTGTATTGACCGTCTTTGACAAGATACTTTTGATTTCTCTGTTGGAGACTTCCACTTGACCACTAGCTTGAGGATGATAAGGGGTCTAAACCTTATGATTGACACCGTACTTGGAAAGCAACGTGTCAAAAGCTTTATTGCAAAGGTGAGACCCCCCATCGCTAATAATCGCACGAGGAGTGTCAAACCTTGTGAAGATGCTCTTTTTAAGAAATGCAACAACACTCCGGGCTTCATTGTTAGGCAAAGCCACGGCTTCAACCCATTTTGAGACATAGTCAACCGCCACTAGAATGTAAGTATTCCCACAAGATCTAACAAATGGACCCATGAAATCGATGCCCCAAACATCAAAGATATCCACTTCAAGAATTGTATTGAGAGGCATCTCATCCATTTTTGAAATTCCGCCCGCTCTTTGGCAATCATCACACCTCTTCACAAAATCACCCGCATCTTTGAACAATGTGGGCCAATAGAATCTACAACTAAGAACTTTCGAGACAGTCCTCACCCCACCATGATGGCCACCATAGGGTGAAGAATGACAAGCCTCTAAGATACTCAATTGTTCTTCCTCCGGGAAACATCTACGAATCACACCATCCGTGCAAATCTTGAACAAGTATGGCTCATCCCAATAAAAATCCAAACTATCCCGCTTGAGATTCTTCCTTCGGTTAGAAGAGAGCTCACACGGGATTACTCCAGTCACAAGGTAATTGGTAATATCAGCAAACCATGGCATATCATTCATTGACACCGCGAGGAGTTGTTCGTCGGGAAATGAACCATTGATCTCAAGGCCATCACAAGGACTCCCCTCCTACTCCAAACGGGACAAGTGGTCCGACACTTGATTCTCACTACCTTTCCGGTCCATAATTTCTAGATCAAACTCTTGAAGTAGTAACACCCATCTCATCAATCTTGCCTTGGAGTCTTTCTTTGTCATCAAATACCTAAGGGCAGCATGATCGGTGTGCACTATAACTTTGGCCCCCATAAGATACGGCCAAAACTTTTCCATTGCAAATACTATAGCCAACAACTCTTTCTCAGTGACTATATAATTTCTTTGAGCCTCATTCATGGTCTTGCTTGAATAGTACACCGAATGAAACATCTTGTTAACCCTTTGACCCAAAACAGCCCCAACTGCAACGTCACTTGCGTCACACATGAGCTCGAAATGCAAGCTCCAATTTGGTGCAGTAATGATCGGGGTAGTGGTCAACTTAAGCTTGAGAAGCTCGAATACTTACATACATCCCTCATCGAACACAAACTTTGCATCCTTTTCTAGCAACTTCCACAAGGGGTGTACCACTTTTGAAAAATCTTTTATAAACCTCCGGTAAAAACCCGCGTGCCCAAGAAAACTCCTCACCCCTTTGACAGAAATGGGTGGAGGAAACCTTGAAATCACCTTTATCTTGGTTTTATCAACATCAATCCCTTGTTTTGAAATTTTGTGACCCAACACTATACCCTTTTCAACCATAAAATGACATTTTTCCCAATTGAGTACGAGGTTTGTGTCTTCACACCAGGCCAACACTCTATCCAAATTACCCAAACACTCTTCAAAGAAATAACCAACCACACTGAAATCATCCATGAAGACCTCCAATATATCTTCCACCATGTCGGTGAAAATAGCCATGATGCATCTTTGGAATGTCGCCAGAGCCTTACACAATCCGAACGGCATCCGAGAGAAAGCGAAGGTTCCATATGGACAAGTAAAGGTGGTCTTCTCTTGGTCCTCCGGGGAAATTAAGATTTGATTATACCCCGAGTAACCATCCAAAGGCAATAAAAAGCACGCCCCGCGAGACGATCAAGCATTTGGTCAAGGAATGGCAATGGGAAATAGTCCTTTCGGGTCACCTTGTTTAGCTTCTGGTAGTCCATGCAAACACTCCAACCTGTGACTGTCTGAGTAGGAATAATTTAATTGTTGTCATTGGTCACCACAGTCATACCACCCTTCTTCGGTACACATTGCACCGGAGAAGTCCACGAGCTATCAGAAATGGGGTACACAACCCCGACATCCAACCATTTGATCACCTCTTTCTTTACCACTTCTTGCATAGCCTCGTTCAATCTTCTTTGATGCTCAAGGAAGGCTTTGCATCATCCTCCAAGATAATTTTGTGCATACAAAATGCGGGGCTTATTCGCCGAATGTCAGCTAGAGTCCATCCAATTGCCCTTTTCCGCTTTTGAAGAACCGCCAAATTGGCCTCAACCTGCATGTTAGTAAGGCAAGAAGAAAGAATAACTGGTAAAGTAGAATTTGAGCCCAAGAATTCATACCTGAGGTGTGGAGGAAGTGGTTTCAACTCCAACACTGGTGGCTCCTCAATTGATGGCTTTGTTGGTGGAGTTTTCGGGTTTTCAAGATCCAAAGACAATTTTCTAGGCTCGTAAGAATAAGAGCCCATCCCATGAAATGCATTCACGCACTCCACTCTACTTGCATCGTCATTGACATCAAGATTTAATAGCACGGCCTCAAGAGGATCCTCCACATTGATCATAGCACTGGTATCATCCACAATTACAGTTGTGACAAGGTCTACAAATGAGCACACCTCGGTGCTATTGGGTTACTTCATAGATTTGCAAACATGGAAAATGACCTTTTCATCTCCCACTCGGAAAGTGAGCTCACCCGCTTCAACATTAACCAATGCCTTCCCCGTTGTAAGGAAAGGTCTGCCCAAGATAATAGGAGCCTCATAGTCCACTTCACAATCCAAAATGACAAAGTCAGCCGGCAAAATGAATTTGTCCACCCGGACAAGCACATCATCAATAATTCCCAAAGGTCGCTTCATCGATCGATCCGCCATTTGAAGTCTCATTGAAGTTGGCCTAGGTTGCTCGATACCCAAAGTTTTGAAAATCGAGAAGGGCATTAAATTGATACTAGCTCCCAAGTCACATAAAGCCTTGGCAAAATCCGCACTCCCAATGGTGCAAGGTATGGTGAAAGCACCAGGATCTTCAAGCTTCGGGGCCATTGAATGCACTATAGCACTAACTTGGTGAGTCATCTTTATAGTTTCACAATCCATAGAACGCTTCTTTTTAACCAAGTCTTTCATGAATTTTGCATAACCCGGCATTTGTTCAAGTGCCTCCACCATAGGCACATTAATAGATAAGCTATTCATCATGTCAATGAACTTTTTAAACTGATTATTATTCTTCTGCTTCACGAGCCTTTGAGGATAAGGTGGAGGTGGCCTTGGCAAAGGAGCCTTGGCTTTTGGCACAACCGGCTTCGGCATGTCAATTATGTGTTCCCTAGACGGGTTCATATCATTTTGGGTTTCCATCTCGACTTCTTGAATATCAATCCTCACTTCATTGTTCATCTTTTCATCAACCACATCTTCAACTACCAATGGGACTTCGTCATCTTACAACTCAATATCATCATCCACGACATGTTTTTGCTTAGAGGCATTCGTATCACCGCCTCCCCCACTTCTTGTTGTGACCGCCATAACATGATTGTTCCCACCCTTTGGGTTCCCTATCGTATCACTTGGTAGAGCACCCTTCGGGCGAGTATTCAATGACTGAGAGATTTGGCCTAATTGCACCTCCAAGTTTCGCATAGAGGTGTTGTGAGAAGCTAACTATGCATCCAAATCCGCATTCCTCTTCATCATCTGCTCAAACATCATTTCAATTCTGCTCATATCATTACCAGAAGAACTAGGATCTTGAGAAGGGAAAAGGGGTGGATTGTTCGGTTATTGGTACATTGGGGGCCTTTGAAAGCCTTGCCCTCGGTTGCCTTGGTTTCCATTGTTGTTCCACCCGCCTTGATTGTTGTTGTTGCCCCAATTGTTGTTATTACCATTCCAATTGCCTTGGTTGTTGTTTTGATTACCCCAATTGTTGTTTTGGTTATTGTTGTTCCAATTTCCACCACTTTGTTGTTGATTGCCCCAATTTCCTTGGGGTCACCATTGTTGGTTTGAAGAGTTGCCTCTATTGCCTTGATAGTTGTTGACATATTGTACCTCTTCACTTTGGTCATCATAACCATCATTTTGACACCTATCATATTCATCAACAAATTGCTCATAATTTCCTTGATTTTGTTGCCCCTTTTGCCTTCTCTTGTTGACAAGCATACGAACACCCTCCATGACATTCATTTGGTGAGGATTCTGAACTTGTTGCAACTGTGCCTTAGCCAATTGATTCATCGTAGTAGTAAGCTCAGCTATCGTTTGCCCATGATCATGTAATTCCTTGTGCAAATGGATAACCGTATGGTCACCTTGAGGCATATTTGCTCCACTCTGCCATGCTGAAGAAGTGTCCGCCATTTCATCAAGTACATCACATGCCTCATCATAAGAAAGCTTCATAAAATTTCCTCCGACCAATTGGTTCGCAATGCATTGATTTGTAGTATTTATGCCCCGGTAGAAGGTTTGTTGGATCATGGCCTCAGTCATATCATTATTTGGGCATTCCTTCACCATCGTCCTATACCGCTCCCAAATCTCATGCAAGGGTTCTGTTGGCTCTTGCTTGAAGGCTAATATTTCATCTCGAAGTGCCGCCATATGACTAGGAGAGAAGAATTTGGCAATAAACTTATCCGCCAACTCATCCCAAGTTGTAATGGAATGGTTGGGGAGTCTCTCAAGCCAATCAAATGCCTTTCCCCGAAGTGAGAACGGGAAAAGTCTCAATCTCAATTTATCCTCGGACACATTCGTCTGCTTGCTCCCCCAACATGTATCTACGAACCCCTTGATATATTTGTAGGCATTTTGATTTGCAGTGCCCGTGAAGTACCCACACTGCTCAAGTAAGGTCAACATCATATTGGTTATCTGAAAGTTGCCTGCCCGGATTCGGGGTGGGACAATAGCACTTGCATAGCCCTGGTTCGGTAATACTCTGGGAGCCACTCTTGGAGGAACCGGGGGAGGGTCTGGAATATTGTCATTTGGATTAGCATTGGCATTTCGGCCTCTCCGTTGACCTTGAGGTGCAAGAGGCACCTCATCTTACTCAAGATCATCTACCTCCTCCCCCGCTATCACGTTTCCAAGAGGGTCATTAGTGTTGTTTAAAGCCATGTTGGTACCTGAGTAATGACACAAACAAGAAAGTAACAAAGAAGGAAAGAAGAACAATACACAAAACTAACTAAATAGATAGCCAAAACCGTTAGGTCCCCGACGACGGCGCCAAAAAGTTGATCTCTACCTACTCCGCACTACTAAAAGTAGGAAGAGAGGGTCGCAATAGCTTTTACCCAATTTGTGGGTCGGGATCGATTTCCACAGGGAGCTAGGAATGGAGTCGAGCATCTATTTAGATTGGGATTGTGTAATTGTTCCAAATGTTACTTCCAAACATTTTTTGATTTTTCTTTAACAAACTAATATTATCAATTACCAATTAGAACTAAATTATGCTAATGAGAAAATTTCTAGAGTTGTATCTAATGGGTAGAAAGGCACTAGGGTAGTGATTTTCACCTAGGTGGCTAATTGACGGGTAAATACTTCTAAGGCTCAATTGACATGATTGGGGAAATATGCTATAACCATTGCACTTACCCACTCTCACACCTCTCGGTAGAGAGAGTGATTTTGCCCAATTGAATCTCTCAAGACCAAATGGGTAGGCAAATTAGCTCAAACATCTAGGGTTCAAGTCGGGTAATTACTCTCTTGAGATCTAACCCTTTAATTGGGACTATCAATTATCTTGAGTCCATCCCAATTCCTTGTTGGGCCAATTTTGGAGACTTAGACTCTCTTTCTCAAGAAGAGCCAAGTCAACTTAGCACAAACCAGTGTGTGCAACCATCAATTCATAAATTAAACCATAAAATCGACCCAAATAACAAACACCCATAGTCAATCTAACCTTAAATCACAACACCCATCAATTACCCACACTAGGGTTAAGCCACAACCCTAGCTAATGGGTTTAGCTACTCATGTTTGAAGAAGAAAATAGAGAAATAGATGAAGAACAAGACATATTAATTAAAAGCTAATGTAAATACAGAGAATCTATCGTTAAATCTAAGTTAAGATGCCAAAAATGGCTACATAATAGCTTCTCATGAGCGTAGCTTTGTTCTGGAAATAACTGATACCCTAAAATGGAAAAATGTTCTATTTATACTAAGCTGGAAAAACTGGACAAAAATGCCCATGCGGGATCAGTGCGGGCCGCACAAAATGTACTGCAGACGCACTAGGCTCTTGGACTTGAAGTCTTAGCTCTCTGAACTCAGGCTCCGTAGACCGCGCAAAATGGATCGCGGCCGCGGAGGTCTCTAATGTGGTCCGCACAAAAATGACCGCGGACCGCGCTGGCTTGATCCTTGTCAAATTACATCTCTCTGATCTTCTCTTCCGCGGACCGCACATAATGGCAATGCGGCCGCGGAACCTTCAGACCGTGCAAGATCGAATGCGGCCGCACTGCCTTGAAGCTCGATTTGCCAGCTCTCTGAATCCCCTAGTGCGGACCGCACAAAGTGTAGTGCGGCCGCACTAGGCCTTTTTGTCCTGAGTTTTCCTTGTCTTTGGTACTTGAGCAGGTTTCACTCCTTTTGAGCCGATTTTTGACATTTCGTCACTTTGTCAATCAAACCTGCAATCAAGCACAACTTATGAGCCTTTTGGGACTATTTTTTAAGAATTTATAATCAAAGCGTAAGCAGGAAGGAGCATAAAACACGTCAAAATTCCTAGTTATCAGAGTCCCTCTCCACTCTAAACGGGGCATACCTGGTAAAGCTAAGGTCACAGTCTTGGCATGGCAATTCAAGATAGCGTGGTAAGGTGATAACCAGTCCATCCCCAATATAACATCGAAGTCGACCATGTCTAAAAGCAACAAATCTACACGAGTCTCGAGACCCCCAATCACCACAATGCAAGAACGATGGACTCGATCAACCACAATAGAATCACCCACCGGTATAGACACATAAACAGGAATACGAAACGAACCACTAGGCATGACCAGATACGGTGGAAAATAAGATAACACATACGAGTATGTAGACCCTGGATCAAATAACACTGAAGCATCTCTATCACAAACCAGAACAGTACCTGTGATAACCGCATCTGAAGCCTCAGTCTCGAGCATGGTTGGAAGAGCATAACATCGGGGTTGGGTCCCACCACCCTGGACTACCTCTTTGGGACGGCCTGCAGCTGGCTGGCCTCTACCTTTAGCGGCCTGAGCTCCACCTCTAAATCCTCTACCTCCACCTCTAGCACCTCTACCGCCGCCCCTAGCTGGCTGTGCGGTATGTGGAACATCTGGTGCCTGAATCATAGCACGAGAACCCTGCTGCTGCGACTGAGTACCCACCAACCTCGGACAAGCCCTCCGGATATGACCATACTCACCACACTCATAACATCCACCTGAATGTTGCGGCTGAGGAAACTAAGACTGACCCTAGCGACCTGAATAACCACCCCGAAAACTCTGGAGTGGCGGTGCACTGATAGGAGCTAGTGGTGCACTATAGGGATGCTGATCAGAATTCTGCATGCGAGAACCACGACCACCCGAAGCACTGTGAGAAACCTGGAGAGCTGACTGAAAGGGCCTAGGAGGATGGCCTCTACCATATGAATCTCTGCCTCCAGACGAGGTACCACTGAATCTGCCTGAATGACGGGGTCTCTTATCTGACCCATGACTGCCTCCCTGCGACAGAACCATCTCAACTCTGCGGGCCACATTGGCCGCCTGCTGAAAAGCGATCTCACTCCCAGCCTCCTTGGCCATCTTAAGACGAATCGGCTGAATAAGACCGTCGATAAACCTCATCACCCTCTCTCTCTCGGTGGGAAGTATGATAAGAGCATGGCAAGCTAAATCGATGAACCTGGTCTCATACTGGGTAACCATCATGGAACACTGCCGGAGGTGCTCAAACTTCCTCCGATAGGCCTCTCTCTGAGTAATGGGGAGAAACTTCTCCAGAAACAACACTGTAAAATGCTCCCAAGTCAAAGATGGCGACCCGGCTGGCCTAGCTAAGCAATAATCCCTCCACCAAGTCTTGGCGGATCCAGACAGGTGAAATGTAGCAAAATCGACCCCATTAGTCTCAACAATACCCATGTTCCTAAGAACCTCGTGGCAGCTGTCTAGATAATCCTGGGGGTCCTCAGTAGATGCACCGCTGAGAGTAGAAGTGAAAAGCTTGGTGAACCTATCCAGCCTCCACAAAGCATCAGCAGACATGGCTGCTCCATCGCCGGTCTAAGCTACTACACCCGGCTGAACTGCTCCAACTGGCTGAATAGCTAGAGTCTGAATCTGGGGAGCCACTTGCTCCGGAGTGCGAGTAGCAGGAGTCTGAGCCCCTCCTCCAGCCTGAGAAGTGGCTGGTGCTACAGGAAGTATATCTACCTGGGTGACACTCTCCATGAGGCTCACTAGTCGGACTAGAGCGTCCTGAAGAACTGGGGTAGCAATAAACCCCTCTGGGACCTGAGCTGGGCCCACTAGAACTGTTGGGGCTGGAACCTCCTCGTCAAAATCAACCTGAGGCTCCGCCACTAGTACTGCTGCTCGGGGCTGAGCTCTGCCCCTACCTCGGCCTCTAGCACAGCCTCGCCCTCTGCCCCTAGTGGGAGTTGTTGCTGGGGGCTCGGGCTGCTGAACGGTAGATGAGGAAGCGTGTGTTCTCTCCATCTGCGAAAGAATAGAGTAGAAATTCAATTACCATTGAGAAACAAATCCGCACGACAAAAAAGAACAAATGTGAAGTTTTTCCTAACTCTGTAGCCTCTAGGGGATAAATACAGATGTCTCCATACTGATCCCTCAGATTCTACTGACCTTGTCCGTGAGTTGCGAGACCTATGTAACCTAGAGCTCTGATACAAACTTGTCATGACCCGAAATTCCCACCCTCAGGAGTCGTGATGGCGCCTACTCGTAGAAGCTAGGCAAGCCATGAACTTTAAAACCATTAACTCTTTCGTTTTAATTCATTTTTAACTAATTAAATTAACAATGAATAAGCATTTAAATGACAACGGAAAATAAAATTTAGTGGAAGTCTTAAATAAATATGAAACCAAAATATCTAGAAACCAATACATGTCTCTACCCAGAACCTGGTGTCACAACATCTACGGACTATTAAGAGTGCTACATACAATAGTTTGAAAGAAATATAATACTATTTGTCTCGAATACATAAGATAACAGAACACAAAATAGGATAGAGGAGACGTCGGGCCTACGGACGCCTGCAAGGCTACCTCGGTGTCTCGGTGGACTGAAGGCTGGCTCCCAATCTATTGCTGCGCACCAAATGCTGCTCCGGTATCTGCACATAAGTGCAGAGTGTAGCATCAGCACAACCGACCCCATGTGCTGGTAAATGTCTGGCCTTATCCCGGCGAGGTAGTGACGAGGCTAGAACCAGACTCCAGATAAACCTGTGCAGTTATATAATATATAGTGGAAAAATAAATAGGAAATAACAGTTTAAAAGGGAGGGGGTACATGCTTCGGGGAAATGTATCAACCTAACAGAAACCGAACAGATATATGAAAGAACAGTACATCATCTACAGCAATGTAATAATACTATTGTTGCGACGCGCAACCCGATCCCTTATCATTTAACACTGTTGCGGCATGCAACCCGATCTATATATACATATAGTTGTTGCGGCGTGCAACCCAATCCAAATATAATAATTGTTGTGGCGTGCAACCAGATCCAATATAATATCTGTTGCGGCATGCAACCCGATCCAATATAATATCTGTTGAGGCGTGCAACCCGATCCAATATAATATCTGTTGCGGCGCACAACCCGATCCATATATATATATCAATAAAAATATTGCGGCGCACAACCCGTTCCAAATATACAGCTTACAATGATCATAACAACAGTCCCGACAAGGGATCAAAATAAACTATGCTATTCCGGCAAGGGAACTCAATAGTATAAGTATATACGTCCCGGAAAGGGAGAATCAGCTATAACCAATCTTACCCCAACTCCTACTCGTCTCAATTACCACCATTTCTCAATCATAAGTAGATTCCACGATAAACAAACTAAGTCCTTGCTCAATATCAAGGATTTACTCACTATTTCAACCATAGTAACATTCAAGAATACAGCAAGTATCAATTTAAGACGCACTGTCATGTTTGACACCAACGTATATATACTCGTCACCAAGCTTATACGTCGTACTCAACAAGAAGCAAATAGTAAATAGGACTCAACTCCTAATCCCTCAAGCTAAGGTTAGACCGAACACTTACCTCGATGCCTCGAACATAACTCAAGTTTCAACTATAACTTTACCCCTTGATTCCACCGCCAATTCGCTTGTATCTAGCCACAAGTTACTTAATTACATCAATAAACGCTAATCAATTTGAATGCATGAAGATGAGTTTTCCAAAATTTTACCCAAAAAGTCAAAATCGTCCTCGGGCCCACATGGTCAAAACCCGAGGTTTGAACCGAAACCCGATTACCCATTCCCCCACGAACTCAAATATATAATTTATTTTGAAATCGGACCTCAAATCAAGGTCCAAATCCCCAATTTTTGAAAAATATAGGTTCTACCCAAAACACCCAATTTTCCCCATGAAAATCATTGATTTGAAGTTGAAATCATGTTAAAAGATGTTAATGATTGAAGAAAACTAGTTAAAAATGACTTACAATTGATTTGGAGAAGAAACGTTGTTTGAAAAATCGCCTCTTATGTTTTTGGGGTTTTGAAAAGTGAAAAATGACTGAAAATCCTGTCTATTTATACCCCTCTCCGACTCCCTGTGCGGACCGCACAAAACGGACTGCGGCCGCACAGGCCTTCCTGAGGGTACTGCGGTCCAGTGCCCTGTACGAACCGCACAAAGTCGACTGCGGCCGCACAGCTTCCACCGCGCACCGCACAAGGTCGACCGCGGACCGCACTGGTGGGTTCAGAGACCTGCAACGTCTAGTTTTAAGCCTAAAACATCCCGAAACTTACCCGAGCCCTCGGAACTCCAAACCAAGTGTGCATACTAACTCAAAAACATTATATGGACCTATTCGTGCGATCACCTTATCAAAATAACATGTAAAATCATGAATTAAACCTCAAAACTTAACATTTTCGTCAAGTACTCTCAAAGTCCAAAACTCCTCAATCGGAAGTCCAATTCATGTCAAATAAACTCCGTTTTTTCACCAAATTTCACAGAAACGTCTTAAATCATATATAAGACTTGTACCGTGCGCCGGAACCAAAATACGGGCCTGATACCATCATGTTCTAAGCAAATTTCATTTCAATTTTCCTTAAACAGTTTCACAAAACAATTTCTTTTAAAAATTCATTTCTCGGGCTTGGGACCTCGGAATTCGATTCCGGGTATACGCCCAAGTCCCATTTTTTCCTACGGACCCTCCGGGACCGTCAAATCACGGGTCCGAGTCCGTTTACCCAAAACGTTGACCGAAGTCAAATTAACTCATTTTATAACCAAATTTTATCATTTTTCACAGAATTTCATATTTAAGCTTTCCGGCTACGCGCCCAGACTGCGCACGCAAATCGAGGTGACTCTAAATGAGATTTTCAAGGTCTCAGAACACAGAATTTAATTTAAAGCAACTGATCCATTTATTTCTGTTAGAAAAATATTACGTGGGGCAACGAGCCTCTAACTAAACAAAGTACACAAAATTATGAGATTGAAGAATCATATTGCCTTACTATTATGGTACTCCGCGAATAGTAATCATATTGCCTTACTATTATGGTACTCGGGAGAAGTTTTATTTTGTGTCTCATACAACTTACACTAGTTGTATGAGGCTCCTTTTTGTCTCACAAATTTGTGGACCCCAATCTTACATTTTTGGGTCCATAGAAATCTAGATCCATAAAATTGTGAAACAAAAAAGTTATCTTATACAACTAGTGTTAGTTGTATGAGACACAAAATAAAATTTTCCAGTACTCGACGAATAGTTTTAGGATTGAAATACTAATAAGGCTTTACTCAACTGGCGATATTGATTATAATAAAAGACATTTTACTACATTAACATCACAGAACCACATGATCTTGACTAGTGTTTGCTTTGTTTGCTAAATTATTATGCAAGTGGCTATTGGTTTAAATTTATCATAGTTTATTTTTGCTTATTATTGATTGATTCATAATATATTTCACATTTAATTCCAAAAAGAGCCCCTGATGATAATGTTCTATCACCTTTTTCATAATTTTGCAAAGATTCTATTACACTATATTTATCCTTCTATTCACGTAATCTTCTAAAGATAAACAACTCTCTCGATCGAATTCATTGAAAAAGAACTTAAATAAGAGGATCCTAATTAGCTTAAATTTAGACGCATAAAAAGTGGTGATCATCAACGGAAATCAAAAAATAAAATGAACCGCTCGCACCCCTAGCTACGTCTGGGCACGAAAGTGTCGCGACCTCAAACCACCCCGATCGGGATGACGCCTATCATAGTACTAGGCAAGCCAATTCAACATTTACAATATCGGGTTCTTTTTAAATTCGTTGTTCTGAAACAGATTAAGTTTCAAATCTTTCATTTTTAATATATCAACAAAAATATGTGGAACCAGTACGAAAATACATCAACATAGCCCGAATCTGGTGCCACAAGTCATGAGCCACTAAGTACAACTCAACACTGTCTGCTTAATACAAATTAAGTCTGAAATATAAAGTATTAGGATATGAAAGAGAAGAGCAGGGCTACGAACGCCGTGCAGCTACCTTGCTAACTCCGGAAATACACTAAAGTTGCTGAAAGCCCTCACTCTGATGCTCTGGCACCTGGATTTGCACACAACGTGCAAGGAGTAACGTGACTACGCCAACTCAGTAAGTAACTAAAGTAAATAAAGTCTGAGTGCAGTGTCTGTTGGGATCGAAATAACATGGTGCATACGGAAGCTAACAATACAAAGCTTGGTGGACGATAAATCAGACGACAAAAGAAAATTATACTAAACTGATTATAATAGTTTATAATGGTTTGATCAATTGATCTACATATGATAAAACTAATATAAAAGAAGAAAAACTATCGAAAGAAAAATCCCCTCCCCCCTAAACAAAACTCTTTAAAGAGTACATTGTGGATATTTTTTTGTGTTATTATGAGAAGCAGAGATCCTTAATTTATAGATGTGCAAAACTTGTCTTCTAAGAAAAGGATAAGACATATTAAGGAGATTTAATCCTTTTAGGAGTCTTTTTCCATTCCTTCAAGAAAGAGAGTCCTAATAGATTAGAAAGTCAGGGCAAATCCTAACAATCTCCCCTTGGCCTGAATTTTCTTGACAAAGTTGATTCACCTTTTTCACATAATCTTCATCACTGCTGCTTTCCATGATTAAAAATCGGTATAGGTTTAAAATCTTGGTATTGGTTAAAAGAAGCCCAAGTATGGGTTAAAAGGAGCCCACATGTTAAGAATAAACATGGGGTAAAAGAAACTCATGCATTAGAAAGAAGCGTGAGTTAAAACTGGCACTAGAACTCATGCATTACAAATAGGCATGACTTAAAACTGGCATTGGTTAAAAGTGGCAAAATATGAAAGAGTTTTTATTCCAATAAAGATGCAGCAACATGCGGTTTGAATACAATTGTGATTGTAAATTTATCTCCACATGTAGGATATTGAATAAATCTTCATTATCGTCGTGATTTAAACACGCATTGAATCTGTCTTCAACCTCGTTTAACCATTGACTCTAAACCATTAGTTCTGATACCACTTGTTGGGATCGCAATAACATGGTGCATAGAGAAGCTAATAATACAAATGTGATGACCCGACCAGTCGTCTCATGAGTTTCCACTCTGTTTCCCCCATTTCTACTTCTTATTGCGTTGTCTATCGGTTCTATATGTGATCGGGTTGGTTAGTTCGGGTTCGAAAAGGATTTGGTAAGGTTTGAGACACTTAGTCTCTTTTGAGGAAGCTTAAGTTAGAAAAGTCAATCGGATATTGACTTATGTGTTATAGGGCTAGGATGTGATTTCAAATGGTTCAGATAGCTTCGGGAGCTGATTTGGGATTTAGGAGCGTGATCGGAATGTGTTTTGGAGGTCCGGAGTAGATTTAGGCTTGAATTGGCGAAATTAGGTTTTTGGCATTTTCTGGTTGATAGGTGAGATTTTGATATAGGGGTCGGAATGGAATTTCCAGAGTTGCAGTAGTTCCGTTGGGTCATTTGGAATGTGTGTGCAAAATTTCAGGTCATTCGGATGTGGTTTGGTATACCTTTTGATCAAAAGCGGAATTCGGAAGATTTATTGAAACATAGGCTTGAAACCGATGTCGTCTGGGGTGTTTTAAAGATTGGTATAAGTTTGGATGATGGTATATGAGGTGTTTGTGCTTTTGGTTAAGGTCCCGGGGGCCTCAGGGTGATTTTGGGTGGTGGACAGAAAGAATGAAACTTTGGTTTGGTAGCTGAAGAGTGAAGTCTGTTGTCATAACCGCATCTGCTGTTGGGAGGCCGCAGGTGCGACGCCCCGCAGATGTGGAAAAGAAGGCGCAGAAGCGGAAGTGTCTGGGAAGGCTATGACCCTGCAATGGCACATGTGCGGAGTGAGCATCGCAGATGCAGAATTTGGCGGCTTAAGTGAAAACCGCAGAAGCGGTTCAAGGACCGCAAATGCGGTACCGCAGAAGCAGGATTTTGGCCGCTGATGTGAAATCCTTGGGCCAGAAGGTATAAATTGTTTCCTTCGTGATTTTTGAGCTATTTCACCATTGCTAAGTCGGTTGTTTGGAGCTTTTTGGGCAATTTAAAAAAGGATTTCAAGGGAACTTCATTGAGGTAAGGATTTTGGACCTAAAACTCGTTCCTATGGTATTATTTCATGGATTATAGCTGTAATTAATGAAATTTAAGGTTAAAATTGGGGAAACTAGGGCTTGGTATTGAAGACCTAGACTTGAGGATTTGAGGGACCATTTGAGGTCGGATTTTGGTACTTTTGATATGTATGAATTCATGGGGAGATAAGGAATCTATTGATGTGAATTTTATCTAATTCCGAGATGCGGGTTCGGGGGTCGGGTTTTGGTAATTTCGGAATTTCTATTGTAAATTGATTATTTTCGCTTGGGCTTCGTTCCCTTAGCATATTTTGATGTTGTGATTCTGATTTTAGATAGATTCGACGTGAGTGGAGGCCGATTCGAGGGGCAAAGACATCGCGGGCTAGAGTTTGGACCGGGTTAAGGTGAGTAATGGTTGTAAATGTTGTCTTGAGGGTATAAAATCCTAGATTGTACATCGGTGTGCTATATTAAGGTGACGCACACGCTAGATGACGAGCGTGGAGTTATGCACTGTTAGGGATTGTGACTTAGTCCGTCACGAATGACTATTTTACCGCGTATTTGACTGAAAACTATTTGCTATCATTATGTTTTGGGCTGAATGCCATGTTTGGGCCTCGTGGCAACTATTTGAACCCTTAGGAGATTTCTACTGATATTTCCTCACTCTTTTGATTTTATACTTGAACTCAGTCATACCATATTCTGCTGTTTTCATAACTTAGCCATGTTCACTCTGCTTTAACACTTAAATGATATTTTAAATGATACTTTGGGCTAAGCACCATGTTTTACTGTTGCCCGAGTGGCTTGTGAGATTCTGACTGAGTAAAGCCGAGGGCCTATGTTGTGAGGAAGATACTGATTATGCTTATGAGGCTGAGGGCCTGAAATTTGTACGCATTTTATAAAGTTTAAACTGAACTCAGTGACTTTACACATCTTTACTGCTTTCACTATTTTTGCTGGCTTTTACTGCTTCCATATAGCCTATTATGTGTCTTACGTGATTTCTTACTTCTCAGTCTTTATTTATGATTATTACTATTTGAGTTGGAGTACTCACTTTACTCCCTGTACCCTATGTGCAGATTTAGGCGCTGCTGATCCTACTTGCGAGGGTTGAGAGCTCCCGACAGATTTTGAAGTTCACGAGGTAGTTGCTCGGCATCCGTAGCCCCGTGCTTCTCCCCCTTTATATCATTTCCTTTCCTTTATTAGTGATTCTGTAGTAGCTTTGTAGACTCTTCAGACTTGTATTTAATTGATAGATGCTCATGACTAGTGACACCCCGGTATCGGGCTGTGCTGGGCTTATTTTCCGCATCTTTACTGTTTCATCTTATCTATCTGGGATATTTATTAAGTTTAAGACTTACTTGCATTATCTTAACTGTTTAAAAATGAATTGGGAATGTGTCGGCTGGCCTTGTCTTCACGAGAGGCACCATCACGATCGGGTTCGGGTTTAGAGTCGTGACAAGTTGTATCAGAGCCTAGGTTACATAGGTCTCACGAGTCATGAGCAGGTTTAGTAGAGTCTCGCAGATTGGTACGGAGACGTCTGTATCTATCCTCGAGGCTGCAAAACCTTTAGGAAAACTTCATATTCTTGAAATCCTTATCGTGGGAATTTGTTGATCCGATTACTAAACTTTTGTTATTCTATTCTCTCACAGATGGTGAGGACACGCACTACCGGTCAAGATGGACGACCACCAGTACCACCAACTGTAGCCACTAGTGGCCAAGGACGCGGTCATGGTCGCGGTAGGGGCAGGGGTATGGCCCGCATAGAAATTAAGGTAGCACCTGCAGATCCACCAGCCGCCCAGTTCAGGATCAGGTCCCAACTGTGGACGCTCCAGCAATACCAACTCAGATACCGGCTATGCCTATTGTGATTCCGGGTCTTCAGGAGGCCTTGGCTCAGATTCTTTCAGTTTGCACTGGCCTAGATTATGCGGTCTCCGTTACTAAAGCTGCAACTACTTCTCAGGCCGGGGGAGGCACTCAGACTCCCGCCGCTCTTACACCTGAGCAGGTCGTGCAGGGACTTCAGACACCGAGGGCGCATCCAGCCCAGCCGGTTACAGCTGCTCATGACTATGTAGTTCCTGCCATGCTAGAGGACGAGCAGCGTAGGTTGCAGAGGTTTGGTAGACTTCAGCATCTATCTTTTAGTGGTGCAGAGGGCGAGGATGTCAGGGTTTCTTGGATAATTGTCAGAGGATGCTTTGTACAACGGGTATTCTAGAGACTAGCGGGGTCGTTTCCACTACTTATCCGTTTTTTGGAGCTGCCTTCACTTGGTGGGAGAATTTTGAGAGGCATAGGCCTGTTGGTGCCGCACCCCTTACCTGGCAGCAGTTCTCCATTATCTTTCTGGAGAAGTATGTGTCGCAGTCTCACAGAGAGGAGCTGTGCAGGTAGTTTGAGTGGTTGCGTCAGGGAGAGATGACTGTGACACAGTATGAGATGAGGTTCTCTAAGTTAGTTCGCCATGCGATTTGGTTGGTTCCGACAGATAGAGAGAGGATTAGGAGGTTTGTTGATGGCCTCACTTATCAGCTTCGTATTCATATGACCAGGGAGAGGGTGACTGGTGCAACTTTTGAGGAGGTTGTAGACATTGCTCATGAGATTGAGTCAGTTCGTCACCAGGAGCGAGAGGAGAGGGAGGACAAGAGGGCTCGAGGATCTGGTAGTTATAGTGGTACTCTTTCGAGAGGTCAGTTTTAGCACGGCAGAGGCCGTCCATTCAGGCACGCTCAGCCAGCTCACCGAGGTTATCGTGGGGCGTCATCAAGTCATGGTTCTCACATTTCTCATTATGGCCAGTCATCACTTAGTGCCCTTCCAGCTCAGAGTTCGTCCCGTGCTCCATCAGTTTAGGGCTCTTCTATGCCAGGTGCATCTTCTAGTCATTTCGGTGCTAGGGGTTCCCTTCAGTCCCCTTCTCAAGCACCCGAAAATTGCTATGAGTGTGGAGAGATGGGCCATATATGGAGGCAATGCTCTCGTCATCTTGCGGGTCCATCTCAGTAAAGGAATCAGTCATCGGCTTCAGCACCCGTTACTTCACCAACACCCGCCCAGCCAGCTAGGGGTGGAGGTCAGTCAGCTAGGGGTCGCTCTAGAGGGGGAGGTCGATCAGGTGGCAGTCAGGCCCGTTTCTATGTGCTATTACTTCCGATGCTGTCATTACAAGTATTGTTCCAGTCTGCCATAGAGATGCCTTTGTATTATTTGATCCCGGTTCCACCTTTTCTTATGTGTCATCATACTTTGCTCATTATTTGGGTGCGCACCATGAGTCTCTTGTTTCACATGTTCATGTATCTACCCTAGTGGGCGATACTATTGTTGTAGACCGTGTGTACTGGTCGTGTGTGGTGACTATTGGGGGGTCTGGAGGCCCAAGTAGATCTTTTACTATTATATATGGTGGATTTCGATGTCATTTTAGGCATGGATTCGCTATCTCCATGTCATGCTATTCTAGACTATCATGCTAAGACAGTCACATTGGCTATACCGGGTGTGCCACGAATTTAGTGGCGAGGTTTGACTGATTATGTTCCCAGTAGAGTGATCTCATTCTTGAAAACCCAATGTATGGTTGGGAAGGGTTGTCTTTCGTATCTAGACTTTGTGAGGGATGTCGATGCAGAGACTCTCAGTATTGATTCTATGCCAGTTGTGAGGGATTTTCCTGATGTATTTCTTGCAGACCTGTCGGGCATGCCACCGGACAGGGATATTGATTTTGGTATTGACCTGGTACCGGGAACTCAGTCCATCTCTATTCCACCGTATCGTATGTTACTAGTGGAGTTGAAGGAGTTAAAGGAGCAGCTTCAGGAACTCCTTGATAAGGGGTTCATTCGGCCTAGTGTGTCACCTTGGGGTACGTCAGTTCTTTTTTTGAAGAAGAAGGATGGCACTATGAGGATGTGTATTGATTATAGGCAATTGAGCAAAGTAACAGTTAAGAACAAGTGTCCTTTGCCTCACATTGATGATTTATTCGACCAGCTTCAGGGAGCGAAAGTGTTCTCCAAGATTGATCTCCGTTCAGGTTATCACTAGTTAAAAATCAGGGACTCAAATATTCTTAAGATAGCTTTTAGGACCCGATATGGTCATTATGAGTTCTTGGTGATGTCTTTTGGGCTGACCAATGCCCCAGCAACATTCATGCATTTGATGAACAGTGTGTTCCAACCTTATCTCGACTCATTTTTCATAGTCTTCATTGATGATATTCTGGTGTATTCGCGTAGTCAGGAGGAGCACGCGGAGCATTTGAGAGTTATGTTGCAGATATTGAAGGAGGAGAAGCTTTATGAAAAATTCTCCAAGTGTGAGTTTTGGTTCAGTTCAATGGCTTTCTTGGGGCACGTGGTGTCCAGTGAGGTTATTCAGGTTGATCCGAAGAAGATAGAGATGGTTCAGAGTTGGCCCAGAGCATCCTCAGCCACAGAGATTCGAAGCTTTCTTGGTTTGGCAGGCTATTATCGCCGGTTTGTTCAGGGATTCTCATCTATCGCATCGCCCTTGACCATGTTGACTCAGAAGGGTGCTTCATTTGTGTGGTCGGATGAGTGTGAGGAGAGCTTTTAGAAGTTCAAGACAGCCTTGACCACAACTCAAGTGTTAGTTTTGCCATCAACTTCAGGTTCATATATCGTGTATTGTGATGCTTCGAGAGTTGGTATTGGTTGTGTATTGATGCAGGAGGGTAGAGTTATTGTTTATGCTTCTCATCAGTTGAAGCGGCATGATAAAAACTACCCCGTTCATGATTTGAAGTTGGCTGCCATAGTTCACGCATTGAAGATTTGGAGGCATTATTTTTATGGTGTGTCTTGTGAGGTGTTTACTAATCATCGTAGCTTCCATCACTTGTTCTAGCAGAAGGATCTTAATTTGAGGCAGTGGAGGTGGTTGGAGTTGTAAAAGGATTATGATATTACTATACTATACCATCAGGGGAAGGTCAATGTGGTAGCCGATGCTTTGAGCCAAAAGGCGCTGAGTATGGGGAGTTTGGAATATATTCTAGTTGGGGAGATACCTCTTGCAGTTGATGTTCAGGCCTTGGCCAATCGGTTCGTGAGGTTAGACATTTCGGAACCCAATCGGGTATTGGCTTGTGGGTTTCTCGGTTTTCCTTATATGATAGCATCAGAGAGTGCCAGTATGATAATCTGCATTTACTTTTCCTTAGGAACAGAGTTCAGCACGATGATGCCAGAGATGTGAACATTGGTGATGATGGGGTGTTGATGATGCAGGGTCGGATATGTGTGCCCAATGTAGATGGGCTTCGGGAGTTGATTCTGGAGGAGGCCTATAGCTCGCGGTATTCAATTCATCCAGGTGCCGCGAAGATGTATCAGGATTTGAGGCATCATTATTGGTGGAGGAGAATGAAGAAAGACATTGTGGGATTTGTATCTCGGTGTCTCAATTGTCAGTAGGTGAAATATGAGCATCAGAGACCGGGTGGCTTGCTTCAGCAGATGGATATTTCGGAGTGGAAGTGGTAGCAGATCACTATGGACTTTTAGTTGGGCTCCTACTATCACGACCCTGGTTCTCCCTCCGTGAACCGTCATGATGACACCTAGTCTCTACGACTAGGTAAGCCTATATTGCGGAAGATAAACCAAATTGCAGAAATTAAACGATTTAAAACAGAATTAGAGTAATAAAACAGTGTTAAAAATGTCGCTCGACATACACAATATTTAACTCTCAAACCGATACATACTTCCAAGACCCAGAAACCCATGAATCACAAGCTAAGGATATTACATAGTGCTCTAACTCCAGAATAGTCTAAAACAAGTAAATACAGAAGGGCTGTAACTACAAGAGAGAATAGAGAGAGAGAGACTCCTCGGTCTGCGGACGCGGCAGATATACCTCGAAGTCTCCGAAGGGTCTCCTCGCCTCAAGGATGGCAAGTCTGAGTCAAGGTACCTGGATCTGCACATGAAAAACATGCGCAAAAAGGGCATGAATACACCACAACGGTACTCAACAAGTGCCAAGCCTAACATTGGTCGGGTAGTGACGAGGAAGTCAGGGACCTACTGAGGTTAAATAGAATATAAGGTTCAACAGTGTAGAACAGAACAATATAAATAAGTGTAGCAATAAAAGTATCACAAGATATAAAGGGCAACAACAACTATTACAGAAAGAAATACAGTTCAACATCAAATAACAATCGGGGGTCTCCTAGAATACCGTCCTGTAGTCCCAAATATACATATCCAATGGATCTCCCGGGATCTTGTCCCGTAGTCCAACTCATGGTGGGCGGGGATCTACCGGAATCTTGTTCCGTAGTCCCAAATGTAAATACCCAGTACTGGGGGAATCTACCGGGTGCATTCCCGTAGTTCCATATAACTGTGCAGGGGGATCTACCGGAATCCCTCATCCGTAGTCCCAAAATAAACAGACAAGGGGGAGCTAACCGGAATCCCACATCCGTAGTCCCAATGTAAATACACAGCAGCAACAGGAAAATATTCAGAAATGGCAAATTTCATATTAAGGCAAACAAGTAATTCTAGCCTAGCATGCTGCACAGAATTCAGGTAAGGCAGTTTGAGCAAGTAAAGTAATTAAGTCACTTAGACATCCTTTCCTAAGCTAACAACAGGCTTAATAGCGCAAGTAATAAAAACAGGAAAGCAAACATACTAGTAATTACTTGATGAAAACCGGATTTCCAACAATTAGCACAAGTACGCACTCGTCACCTCACGTACAAGGCATTTTAATTACCAAATATACCAAATCCTAAAGGGAAGGTCCCCCACACAAGGTTACACAAGCCACTTACCTCGAACCGGCTCAAAATCAACTCGAAACCACGTTCTTGCCACGAGTACTCGACTCCAAATGGCCCAAATCTATTCAATTCAATTTCATAATGTAAATAACACTTCAAGTAACCGATTCTACAAAGCAATTCTAAGCTAATACGCTAAATTAGGTAAAATGACCAAAACGCCCCGCGGGCCCACATCTCGGAATCGGATAAAATTTATATTTTCAGAATCCTCATATTCTCACGAGTTCATGTATACCAAAATTATCCAAATATAAGGTGAAATTCCCAATCAAAAGTTGAATTCTAGGTCTAAGAACTTTCTTCCAACTTTTCCCCAATTTTCATATCCAATCCGAAATTAAATGATGAAACTAACTATAGATTGATGGAATATAACTAGAAAGGGTTAAATAATTGTTACCCAATGATCTCCTCTTCAGTTTCCTCTCACAATTGCCCTCTCCCGAGCTCCAAATCGAATTTCCAACTTTTGAAACTAAACCCTCGAAATTTCCTATATCTGCCCAGCTGTTACCGCATCAGCGGTCCTGGGACCGCTTCTACAGTCCCGCTTTTGCGGAACACGGGTCGCATCTGTGACTTTTCACTTAAAACCAATCTTCCGCATCTGGGACTCCCCATCCGCAGATGCGGTACCGCTCTTGTGGAAATGCTACCGCTTCTCCGATCCCTGCAGAACTTCCCCATTTCCGCTTTTGTGATAGATCCGCCGCTTCTGCGGCTTCGCACCTGCGGTCCCACACTCACAGGTGCGGTTATGACAGAAGAACAGCTGAAGCTACAACTCCAAAACTCCAAATATCTTTCCGTCAACCATCCGAAATTATCCCGAGGCCCCCAAGACCTCAACCAAACCTACCAACATATCCCATAACTTCATTCAAACTTGTTCCAACCTTCGAAACGCTCAAAACAACATCAAAACACCTATTGTTCATCGGATTCAAGCCTAAGAATTTCAAAAACTCTAAAAATATGAATGACCTGAAATTTTGCACACACGTCACATTCAACACTACGGAGCTACTCCAACTTCCGGAATTCCATTCCGACCCTCGGATCAAAATCTCACTATCGAACCAAAAAACTTTTAAATTCAACTTTTGGAATTTCAAACCTAAATTAGCTACGGACCTCCAAAACACAACCCGAACATGCCTCTAAGCCTGAAATCATCCAACGGAGCTAACAGAACCATCGAATTTCCATTCCGAGGCCATCTTCACACTGTTCCGGCTACGGTCAACTTTCCAACACTTAAGCTCTCATTTACGGACTAAATTTCCAAAACTCTCCGAAACACAAAACCGAACATCCCGGCAAATCAAAATAGCAGAAATAAACTTGGGAAAGCAGTTAATAGGGGATCGGGGCGTAAATTCTTAAGATGACCGGCGGGGTCGTCACATCATACTACACTTAAACATTCGTTCGTCCTCGAATGAGCATAGAGACATACCTAAAGTAGTGAAAAGATGAGGGGTAACAGCTGCGCATATCCTGCTCGGTCTCCCAAGTCGCCTTCCCGACCGGTTGACCTCGCCACTGAACCTTCACTGATGCAATGTTCTTTGACCTCAACTTTCTAACCTGCCTGTCCAATATCGCCACTAGCTCCTCAACATAGGATAGATCCTTGTCCAACTGGACTGAACTGAAATCTAACACATGCGACGGATCACCGTGATACCTCCGGAGCATCAAAACATGAAATACCAGATGAACTCCTGTCAAGCTGGGAGGTAAGGCAAGCTTATAAGCAACCTTCCCAACACGCCTCAATATCTCAAAAGGGCCAATAAATCTCGGACTCAACTTTCCTTTCATCCCGAATCTCATAACACCCTTCATAGGCGAAACCCAAAGCAGAACCCGCTCTCCAACCATATAGGAAACATCACGAACCTTCCGGTCCGCGTAACTCTTCTGTCTGGACTGGGATGTACGGAGTCTATCCTGAATCACCTTAACCTTCTCCAAAGTATCCTGAACCAAGTCTGTGCCCAACAATCTAGCCTCACCCAACTCAAACCAACCTACCGGGGATCTACACCATCTACCATATAAAGCCTTATATGGTGCCATCTGAATGCTTGACTGATAGCTGTTGTTGTAGGCAAACTCCACCAATGGCTAGAACGGATCCCAAGACCCTCCAAACTCAATCACACACGCATGGAGCATATCCTCAAGAATCTGAATAGTGTGCTCGGATTGTCCGTCCGTCTGAGGATGAAATGTTGTACTCAACTCCACCCGAGTGCCCAACTCATGCTGAACGGCTCTCTAGAATCGTGATGTGAACTGAGAACCTCTATCTGAAATGATGGAAACTGGAATACAATGCAGACGAACAATCTCCTGGATGTAGATCTCCGCCAACAACTCCGAAGAAAAAGTAGTACACATAGGGATGAAGTGAGCGGACTTGGTTAGCCGATCCACAATCACCCAAATACCATCGAACTTTCTCAAAGTCCATGGGAGCCCAACTACAAAGTCCATGGTGATCCGCTCCCACTTCCACTCCGGAATCTCTATCTGCTGAAGCAATCCACCCGGTCTATGGTGCTCATACTCCACCTGCTAGCAGTTGAGGCACCGAGCTACAAACCCTACTATATCTTTCTTCATCTTCCTCCACCAATAGTATTGTCTCAAATCCCGATACATCTTCGCGGCACCCGGATGGATGGAATACCGTGAACCATGGGCCTCCTCTAGAATCAACTCTCGAAGTCCATCAACGTTGGGTACACAAATCCGACCTTGCATCCTCAATACACCGTCATCACCAATAGTCACATCTATGGCATCACCATGTTGAACCTTGTCCTTGAGGACAAGAAAATGAGGGTCATCATATTGCCGCTCCCTGATACTCAAATATGGAAGACCGAGAAACCACGCAAGCTAGAACTTGAATGGGCTCCGGAAGATCCAATCTCACAAACTGGCTGGCTAAGGCCTGAACATCCATCGCCATAGGCCTCTTTGATACTGGTAAATAAGCTAAACTCCCCAGACTCTCTGCCCGGCGACTCAAGGCATCAGCCACCACATTGGCCTTCCCCGGGTGATACAAAATAGTGATATCATAGTCCTTCAACAACTCTAACCACCTCCTTTGGCACAAATTTAGATCCTTTTGCTTAATCAAGTGCTGCAAGCTCCGATGGTCAGTATAAATGTCACAAGGCAGACCGTATAAATAATGGCGCCAGATCTTCAAGGTGTGAACAATGGCAGCTAACTCAAGGTCGTGGACCGGATAATTCTTCTCATATACCTTCAACTGTCTAGATGCGTTGGCAATCACCCTACCGTCCTGCATCAACACCACTCTGAGGCCAATCCTCGAGGCATCACAACAGACCGTATAAGACCTCAAACATGTAAGCAGTATCAAAATTGGGGTTGTAGTCAAAGCTGTCTTGAGCTTCTGAAAGCTCGCCTCACATTCCTCCGTCCACTGGAATGGAGTACCCTTCTGGGTCAGTCTGGTCATAGGGGCTGCAATCGATGAAAACCCCACAACAAAATGGCGGTAGTAACCCGCCAAGCCAAGGAAACTACAGATCTCTGTAGCTGAGGATGGTCTGGGCCAACTCTACACGGCCTCTATCTTTTTCGGATCCACCTGAATACCCTCACTCGATACCACGTGGCCTAAGAATGCCACTAAATCCAACAAAAACTCACATTTTGAGAACTTAGCATATAACTTTTTCTCTCTCAGAGTCTGAAGAACGGTCCTCAGGTGCTGCTCATGATCTTCCCGACTCCGGGAATACACCAGAATATCATCAATAAAGACAATGACGAACAAGTCAAGATATAGACGGAACACACTGTGCATCAAGTGCATAAAAGTTGCTGGGGCATTGGTCATCCCAAATGACATGACAAGGAACTCGTAATGACCATACCGAGTCCTAAAAGCAGTCTTCGGGAAATCTAGCTCCCGAATCTTCAACTGATGGTAACCTGAGCGCAAGTCAATCTTAGAAACCCGTGCGCCCTGAAGCTGGTCAAACAGATCCTCAATACGAGGCAAAGGATAACGGTTCTTCATTGTAACCTTGTTCAACTGACGATAATCAATACACATTCGCATAGAACCATCTTTTTTCTTCACAAACAAGATAGGAGAACCCCAAGGTGATACACTAGGCCGAATAAAACCCTTATTAAGAAATTCATATAATTGATCCTTCAACTCAAGATGAGCCATACGATACGGAGGAATAGAAATGGGCTGAGTGCCCGACAACAGATCAATGCCAAAATCAATATCTCTATCAGGTGGCATGCCCGGAAGATCAGCTGGAAACACATCGGGAAAATCCTGTACTACTGGACCTGAATCAACTGAAGGGGTATCAATACTGACATCTCTCATATAAGCTAAATACGTGTCACACCCCTTCTCAACCATATGCTGAGCTTTAAGAAACGAAATAACTCTATTGGGAGTGTGATCTAAAGTACCCATCCACTCAACACATGGCACATTTGGCATAGCCAGCGTCACGCTTTTGGCATGACAATCAAGAATAGCATAATGGGGCGACAACCAGTCCATGCCCAAGATAATATCAAAATCTACTATGTTATGCAACAATAAATCGGCTTTGGTCTCAAAACCACTAAGAGCAACCAAACACGATCGATAAATGTGGCCCACAACAAGAGAATCTCCCACAGGAGTAGAAACATAAACAGGGGAACTCAAAGAATCCCGAGGTACACCCAAATGCGGAGAAAAATAAGAAGACACATAAGAGTAAGTGGAGCCTAGATCTAATAGAACTGATGCATCTATGTGACAAACCAATATAATACCTATGATGACAGAATCGGAGGCAACAGCCTCGGTACGGGTAGGAAGGGCATAGTATCTGGCCTGGCCTCCCCCTCTAGGGTGATCCCTACCTCCCCGACCTCCACCTCTAGCTGGCTGAGCAGGTGGGGTAGCAACTAGAGCTGTAACCATAACCTGAGAACTCTGTGGGGCACGCTGTGGCTGAGAAGTTTGTAGAGATGCACCCCTCCCAAGTTTGGGGCAATCCCTCACCATATAGCATGTGTCACCACACTCGAAATAAACTCTGGGAGGATGTGATGGTTGTGACTAGCTCGGGCCAGGTCTGCTAGACTGACCTCTGAAAGCACCTCGCGTAGGAGGCGCGCTAGATACTGGTGGTGCATAATAAGGCTCTTGAGGCCTAGGAGGAGCTGGAACACGACTGGCTGCTAGAAGAGCTAAATGAATAGGGCGACTCATATAACCCCTACCATGGCGACCTGCTACTAGGGCACGGCCACCAGAGACGTGGCCCGACTCTCGAGACCTCTTAGCCTCCCTCTCCTCTATCTCCCTAGAATGCATACCCTCAATCCTCCTAGCAATGCTCACCACCTGCTGATAAGAAATATCCATCTCCAACACCCGAGCCATGCTAGACCTGATGTTGGGAATAATGCCCTCAATAAACCGGCGAACCATCTCACGAACAGTAGAAATCAAGGCTGGTGCATGCCTAACCAAACTAGTGTAGCGGATAGCATACTCTGAGACAATCATAGAACCCTGGCACAAATTCTCAAACTCTGCGCGCCATGCATCCCTGATACTCTGAGGAACATAATCCCTAAGGAACAGATCTGAAAACTGAGTCTAAGTCAATGAAGCAGCCTCGTCTGGACTGTCTAACTCATAGGTGCGCCAACACTCATAGGTGCCCCCTTGAAGCTGGAAAGTAGTGAAGGAAACTCGCTCGATCTTGATATACCCATGGTATGGAGAATGCGGTAACACTCATCTATAAATCCCAGAGCATCATCCGATGCTAGACCACTAAATATAGGAAGCTTGTACTTCTTGAACCTCTCAAGCCTTAGCTGCTCATACTCGAAAGCCGTTGCCCTGTCCTCGGGCTGAACTGGCACTACAGACGGTACAGGAATAATCTCAGGGTCCTACTCAACATGCACTCCCTGCTCAGGAGTGCGGGCGGCAGGAGTCTATGCTCCTCCCCTGTCCTGAGACGTAGCTGCAACAAGGGGAAGTAACCCTGCCTGAGACAAAGTGGTGTACATGCTCATGAACTATGCTAGAGTCTCCTGAAGAGCTGGAGTAGTAGTAGCAGTAGGCGTATCGGGTGCCTGGACTCCGGTTGGATCTACTGGTGGTACCTCGGTGGCAGCTCGCGCAGGTGCTCTGGCTGCACCACGTACGCGTCCTCGGCCTCTACCCCGGCCCCAACCTCTAACGGCTGTAGTAGGGGGCGCCGGTGCCTGATCATCTCGGGTAGCGCGTGTCCTCACCATTTGTGAGAGAATAGAAGACAGAAGTTTAGAATTGTGATGTCAAAATCTCGTACGACAAGGAAATCAAAGGAAGTGGAATTGTTTTCCTAACCGTTACATAGCCTCTCGTAGATAAGTACAGACGTCTCCGTACTGATCATCGAGACTCTAATAAACCAGCTTGTGATCCATGACTCCTATGAACCTAGAGCTCTGATACCAACTTGTCACGACCACGGTTCGCCCTCCGTGAACCGTCGTGAAGGCACCTAGTCTCTACAACTAGGTAAGCCTAAATTGCGGAAGATAAACCAAATTGCAGAAATTAAACGATTTAAAATAGAATTAGAGTATTAAAACAGTGTTTAAAGTGCCGCTCGACATACACAATATTTAACTCTCAAACCGATACATATTTCCAAGACCGGAAAACCCATGAATCACAAGCTAAGGATATTACATAGTGCTCTAACTCCAGAATAGTCTAAAATAAGTAAATACAGAAGGGCTGTAACTACAAGAGAGAATAAAGAGAGAGACTCCTCGGTTTACGGACGTAGCCGATATACCTCGAAGTCTCCGAAGGGTTGCCTCGCCTCAGGGATGGTAAGTCTGCGTCAAGGTACTTGGATTTGCACATGAAAAACATGCGCAGAAAGGGCATGAGTACACCACAGCGGTACTTAGTAAGTGCCAAGCCTAACCTCGATCGGGTAGTGACGAGAAAGGTTAGGGTCCTACTGAGGTTAAATAGAATATAAGGTTCAATAGTGTAGAACAGAACAATATAAATAAGTGCAGCAATAAAAGTATCACCAAACATAATGGGCGACAACAACTATTACAGAAACAAGGTAAACATGAAGAAATACAGCTAAGCACCAAAATAATAACGATCGGGGACCTCCCAAGATACCGTCCTGTAGTCCCAAATATACATATCCAATGGATCTCCCGGGATACCGTCCCGTAGTCCAACTCATAGTGCGTGAGGATCTACCGGAATCCCGTTCCGTAGTCCCAAATGTAAATTACCCAGTACTGGAGGAATCTACTGGGTGCATTCCCGTAGTTCCATATATCTGTGCAGGGGGATCTACCGGAATACCACATCCGTAGTCCCAATGTAAATACACAAAAGCAATAGGAAAATATTCAAAAATGGCAAATTTCATATTAAGGCAAACAAGTAATTCTAGCCTAGCATGCTGCACAGAATTTAGGTAAGGCAGTTTGAGCAAGTAAAGCAATTAACTCACTTAGAAATGCTTTCCTAAGCTAACAACAGGCTTAATGGTGCAAGTAATAAAAACAGGAAAGGAAACATACTAGTAATTACTTAATGAAAACCGAATTTCTAACAATTAGCACAAGTATGCACTCGTCACCTCACGTATAAGGCATTTCAATTACCAAATATACCAAATGCAAAGGGGAAGGTCCCCCCCACAAAGTTACACAAGCCACTTATCTCAAACCGGCTCAAAATCAACTCGAAACCACGTTCTTGCCACGAGTACTCGACTCTAAATGGCCCAAATCTATTCAATCAATTTCATAATGTATATAACACTTCAAGTAACTGATTCTACAAAAAAATTCTAAGCTAATACGCGAAATTAGTAGACAAAAATGCCCCTTGGGCCTAATTTATATTTTCAAAATCCTCATACTCTCACGAGATCATGCATACCAAAATCATCCAAATCTAAAGTCAAATTCTAGGTCTAAGAACTTTCTTCCAACTTTTTCCCAATTTTCATCTCCTATTCGAAATTAAATGATGAAACTTACTATAGATTGATAGAATATAACTAGAAAGGGTTAAATAATTGTTACCCAATGATCTCCTCTTCAATTTCCTCTCAAAATCGCCCTCGCCCTCGCTCCAAATCGAATTTCCAACTTTTGAAACTAAACCCTCAAAATTTCTTATTTCAGCCCAGCTGTTACCGCATCTGCGGTCCTGGAACTACTTCTGCGGTCCTGCTTTTGCGGAACACGGGTCGCATCTGTGACTTCTTACTTAAAACCGATCTTCCACATCTATGACTCCCCATCCGCAGATGCGGTACCGCTCTTGCGGAAATGCTACCGCTTCTGTGATCCTTGTTGAACTTCTTTATTTTTGCTTCTGCGATAGATCCACCGCTTCTGCGGCTCCGCACCTACGGTCCCACACTCGCATGTGAGGTTATGACAGAAGAACAGCTGAATCTGCAACTCCAAAACTCCAAAAATCTTTCCGTCAACCATTTGAAATCATCCTGAGGGCCTCGGGACCTCAACCAAACCTACCAACATATCCCATAACTTCATTCCAACTTGTTCCAACCTTCGAAATGCTCAAAGCAACATCAATATACCTATTTTTTATCGGATTCAAGCCTAAGAATTCCAAAAACCTCGTCCGAATGACCTGAAATTTTGCTCACACGTCACATTCAACACTACGGAGCTACTCCAACTTCCAAAATTCCATTCCGACCCTCAAATCAAAATCTCACTATCGAACCGAAAAACTTCAAAATTCAACTTTCGGCATTTCAAGCATAGATTAGCTACGAACCTCCAAAACACAATCCGAACACTCTCCTAAGCCCGAAATCACCCAACAAAGCTAACGGAACCATCGAATTTCCATTCTGAGGCCGTCTTCATACTGTTCTGATTATGGTCAACTTTCCAACACTTAAGCTCTCATTTAGGGACTAAATGTCCCAAAACTCTCCGAAACTCAAAACCGAACATCCTGACAAATCAAAATTGTAGAAATAAACTTAGGGAAAGCAGTTAATAGGGGATCGGGGCATAAATTCTTAAGACGACCGGCCAGGTCATCACACCCACGGATTTTGAAGAAGTTCAATGCTATTTGGGTGATTGTGGATCGGTTGACCAAGTCTACGCACTTCATTCCTGTGTGTACTACCTATTCTTCTGAGCGGTTGGCAGAGATCTATATCCAGGAGATTATTCGTTTGCATGGTGTCCCGATGTCCATCATTTCAGACAGGGGCACTTAGTTTACTTTGCAGTTTTGGAGGTCTGTGCAGCGAGGCTTGGGTACTCAGGTTGAGTTGAGCACATATTTTCACCCTCAGACGGACAGGTAGTCCGAGCATACTATTCAAATATTAGAGGACATATTGCGTGCTTGTGTCATTGATTTCGGAGGGTCTTGGGATCAGTTTCTACCGCTTGTAGAGTTTGCTTATAACAACAGCTACCAGTCGAGTATTCAGATGGCTCCATATGAGGCTTTGTATGGGAGACAGTGTAGATCTCTAGTTGGTTGGTTTAAGCCGGGTGAGGCTAGACTATTAAGGACAGACTTTGTGCAGGATGCTTTAGAAAAGGTGAAGGTAATTCAGGAGAGGTTTCGTACAGCGCAGTCGAGACAAAAGAGCTATGCTGACAAGAAAGTTTGAGATGTGTCCTACATGGTTGGTGAGAAGGTTCTGTTGAAGGTTTCACCCATTAAGGGTGTTATGATATTTGGAAAGAAAGGTAAGTTGAGTCCTCGGTTCATTGGGCCTTTTGAGGTGTTTCGGAGGATTGGGGAGGTGGCTTATGAGCTTGCTTTGCCACCTAGCTTGTCGAGTGTGCATCCGGTATTTTATGTTTTTATGCTCCGGAAGTATATTGGGTATCCGTCTCATGTTCTAGATTTCATCACGGTGTAGTTAGATGGTGATTTGACTTATGATGTGGAGCCAACAACTATTTTAGAGCGTCAGGTTTGAAAGTTGAGGTCAAAGGATATAGCTTCAGTGAAAGTGCAGTGGAGAGGTCGGACCATAGAGGATGCTACATGGGAGACCGAGCGGGAGATACAGAGCAGATATCCTCATCCGTTTGAGGCTTCATGTATGTTTCTTGACTCGCTCGAGGACGAACATTTATTTAAAAGGGGGAGGATGTGACGACCCGGATAGTCGTCTCATGAGTTGCCAATCTGTTTCCCCTATTTTTGCTTCTTATTTCTTTGTCTATCGGTTCTATATGTGACCAGGTTGGTTGGTTTGGGTTCGAAAAGGATTTGGTAAGGTTTGAGACACTTAGTCTCTTTTGAGGAAGCTTAAGTTGGAAAAGTCAACCGAATGTTGACTTATGTGTTAGAGGGCTAGGATGTGAGTTAAGATGGTTTGGATAACTTCGGGAGGTGATTTGGGACTTAGGAGCGTGATCGGAATGTGTTTTGGAGGTCCAGAGTAGATTTAGGCTTGAATTGGCGAAATTGGATTTTTGGCGTTTTCCGGTTGATATGTGAGAATTTGATATAGGGGTCGAAATGGAATTCTGAGAGCTGTACTAGTTTTGTTGGGTCATTTGGGATGTGTGTACAAAATTTCAGGTTATTCGGATGTGGTTTGGTATACTTTTTGATCAAAAGAGAAATTTGAAAGATTTTTGGAAACTTAGGCTTGAATCCGATGTGTTTTGGTTGATCTGATGTCATTTGGGGTGTTTTGAAGATTGGTATAAGTTTGGATGATGGTATATGAGGTGTTTGTGCTTTTGGTTGAGGTCTTGGGGGCCTCGGGGTGATTTCGGGTGGTTGACGGAAAGAATGGAACTTTGGTTTGGCAACTGAAAAGTGAAGTCTGTTGTCAAAACCGCATCTGCAGTTGGTAGGCCGCAGGTGCGACCCCCCGCATATGCGGAAAAGAAGGCTCAGAAGCGGTTGGAGAACCGCACCTGCGATGGCGCAGGTGCGGAGTGAGCATCGCAGATGCGGAATTTGGCAGCTTAAGTGAAAATCGCAGAAGAGGTTCAAGGACCGCAAATGCGGTACTGCAGAAGCGGGATTTTGGCCGCAGATGCGAAATACCTGGGCCAGAATGTATAAATTGTTTCCTTCGCGATTTTTGAGCTATTCCACCATTGCTAAGTCGGGTTTTTGGAGCTTTTTGGGCGATTTGAAGAAGGATTTCAAGGGGACTTCATTGAGGTAAGGATTTTGGACCTAAAACTCATTCCTATGGTATTATTTAACGGATTAGAGCTGTAATTAATGAAATTTAAGGGTTAAAATTGGGGAAACTAGGGCTTAGTATTGGAGACCTAGACTTGAGGATTTGAGGGACCATTTGAGGTCGGATTTTGGTACTTTTGTTATGTATGAACTCGTGGGGAGATAAGGAATCTATTGATGTGAATTTTATCGAATTACGAGACATAGGCCCGGGGGTCAGGTTTTGGTAATTTCGAGATTTATGTTGTAAATTGATTATTTTCACTTGGGCTTCGTTCCCTTAGCATATTATGACGTTGTGATTCTGGTTTTGGATAGATTCGATGCGAGTGGAGGCCGATTCAAGGGGCAAAAGCATCGCGGGCTAGAGTTTGGACTGGGTTGAGGTGAGTAATGATGTAAATGTTGTCCTGAGGGTATGAAACCCTGGATTGCACATTGTTATGCTATATTGAGGTGACATACACGCTAGATGACGAGCGTGGGGTCGTGCACTATTGGGGATTGTGACTTAGTCTGTCCCGAATGACTATTTTACCACGTATTTGACTGAAAACTATTTGCTATCATCATGTTTTGGGCTGAATACCATATTTAGGCCTCATGCCAACTATTTGAACCCTTAGAGGATTTTTACTGATATTCCTCACTATTTTGACTTTATACTTGAACTTGGTCATAGTATATTCTGCTATTTTCATAACTCATCCATTTTTACTCTACTTTAACACTTAAATGATATTTTAAATGATACTTTGGGCTTAGCATCATGTTTTACTGTTGCCCGAGTGGCTTGTGAGATTCTGACTGAGTAAGGCCGAGGGCCTATGTTGTAAGGAAAATACTGATTATGATTATGAGGCCGATGGCCTGAGATTTGTACGCCAAGAGGTGGCTTGTTGATATGAAGCCGAGAGCCTAGTGATGATGCCACGAGGTGGCTTGATAATGCGCTTGGGTCGTAAGGTGTCCCTCCAAGAGTCTGCACACCCCCAGTGAGCGCGGATACCCATCATGATGTGAGATATAGCCCGAGGGGCTGGTATGGTTTCTAAGATATTGCTCGAGGGGCAGATTTGATGACATTGTGCCCGAGGGGCGATCCTTTATGTGTTTATCTTTTCCTATTTGCCTGTCATTTACTTGCTTAATTGTTAAAAAGTCATTTTATGAAGTTTAAACTAAACTCAGTGACTTTACACATCTTTATTGCTTTTACTATTTTTACTGGCTTTTACTGCTTCCTTATAGCCTGTTATGTGTCTTACGTGATTTCTTACTTCTCAATATTTATTTATGATTATTACTCACTGAGTTGGAGTACTCACTTTACTCCCTACACCTCGTGTGCAGATTCAGGCGCTGTTGATCCTGCTTGCGAGGGTTGAGAGCTCCCGGCAGATTTCGAAGCTCACGAGGTAGCTGCTCGGCGTCCGCAGCCCCGTGCTTCTCCCCCTTTATCTCATTTTCTTTCCCTTATTAGTGATTCTGTAGTAGCTTTTTAGACTCTTCAGACTTGTATTAAATTGATAGATGCTCATGACTGGTGACACCCCGGTATCGGGCTGTGTTGGGCT
The DNA here is from genome assembly GCF_000715075.1 of Nicotiana tabacum. NCBI lineage: Eukaryota > Viridiplantae > Streptophyta > Magnoliopsida > Solanales > Solanaceae > Nicotiana > Nicotiana tabacum. The sequence goes on along the minus strand of NC_134090.1, from coordinate 29,660,196 downwards.
ATTTTCCGTAACTTTACTGTTTCATCTTATCTATCTGGGATATTTATTGTGTTTAAGACTAACTTGCATTATCTTAACTATTTAAAAATGAATTGGGAATGTGTCGGTTGGCCTTGTCTTCACGAGATGCGCTATCACGACCAGGTTCCGGTTTAGGGCCGTGACAACAAAGCTTGGTGGACGATAAATCAGACGACAAAAGAAAAATATACTAAACTAAGCATAATAGTTTATAATGGTTTGATCAATTGATGTACATATGATAAAACTAATATAAAAGAAGAAAAACTATCGAGAGAAAAATCTCCCCTTAAACAAAACTCTTTAATGTCTACATTATGGATATTTTTTTGTGCTATTGTGAGAAGCAGAGATCCTTAATTTGTAGATGTGCAAAACTTGTCTTCCAAGAAAAGGTTAAGACATATTAAGGAGATTTAATCCTTTTAGGAGTCTTTTTCCATTCCTTCAAGAAAGAGAGTCCTAATAGATTAGAAATTCAGGGCAAATCCTAACAGTGATGAGCATTTAAAATCATATGCATACTTTATCAAGAATCTCAACAGAAATATCAAAGTCAAAATCTGCAGTTAAATAACCAAATGTCTCGTAAAAACTCTAGTTTCAATGAAAATCCTTTAAAGCATTTATTCAACATTTTTCAATTGAGGCTCAGTATAAAAGAAGAGTGAAGACAGGAAATCTCATAGACAAGCCCCTCAAGCAAAGTTTCACTCATAAGTATAGCCCCTCGGGCAAGCCTCTCAGTCACTCGTGACTCAACTCTCGTCAATCAGTATTCACACTCAGCACTCCCACTAAATAGATATCTCATAATAATAATAACCATTGCGGCGTGCAGCCCGATCCATAATATATAGTCGACTACGCTCACTCACTGGGAGTGTACAGACTCCGGAGGAGCTCCTACAGCCCAAGCACTATATCGATGCGTCACGCAGCCCGATCCAACATATCATTGCGGCGTGCAGCCCAATCCACACATACATACACATACACAAACACACACACACACACACACATACACACACACACACACACACACATATATATATATATATATATATATATATATATATATATATATCGCTGTGACGTGCAGCCCGACCCATAGATATATATATAATCCTTACCATCAGGTCCTCGACCTCTCTCTCAATCATTAACCTCACAGCCACTTGGGCATTCCAGTGAAAATCAGGGAACTCAGCCCAAACAATATTTGGAAGTAGAGTAATGAAACTGAATCAATAATAAATAGGTAGAATCATGACTGAGAATATGCTTTCAAATCAAACAGTGTGAGAAAAGTAGTAAAATACCCCTAAGGGTCCAAACAGTTCGGCACGAGGCCCCAAACATGGCTTTCAGCCCAAGTTAACAGATTCATTTCTAAACACATGGATATCATATAAAGTTTATCAAAATATGCAACTCTAAAGTCGCCACGAGATGGACCAAGTCACAATCCCTACGGGTGCACGCCCACACGCCCGTCACCTAGCATGTGCGTCACCTCATTATCAAAACAGTACAAAATTTCGGGGTTTCATACCCTCAGGTCTAGATTTACAATCGTTATTTATCTCAAACCGGATGAAATCCTACTCCGCGATGCCCTTGCTTCTCGACTCGGACTCAACTCACCTCGAATCTATCCAAAATCAGTATCATAACATCAATATACGCTAAGGGAATCATAACAAGAAGTCCGCATCTGCGGAATTTCACTTAAAGTCCCCATCTGCACCTGCGATCAAGTTGCCACATCTGCGGGCTTGTAGGTGCGACTAACCTCCGCTTCTGCGCTGCATCCCCAGCCAACTGGCCTTCACTCCTGTGATGAAAATTCCGTTTCTGCAGCTCGCGCCTGCGGTCCCCAATCCGCATGTGCGGTTATGACAGAAACACAACAGCTTCTGCTGCAAACTCTATTTTCCAACTCTCCGATAAGCACCCAAAATCATCCCGAGGCCCCTGTACCTCATCCAAAAATACGAACAAGTCATATATCATTACTCAAACTTATTCCAACCTTCTAAACACTCAAAATGACATCGAAACACCAAATCACCCCTCAGATTCAAGCCTAAGGATTCCAAAACCTCCGAATTCCGCAACCGATCCAAAAACCTATCAAACCTCATCTGAATGACTTGAAATTTTGCACACACGTCAAAGATGACACAACGGACCTACTCGAATTTCCGAAATTTCATTTCGACCCCGATATCAAAATTTCCACTGCCAACCGGAAACTCCAAAATTCAAATTTCGCCAGTTCAATCCTAAATCTACCACTGACCTCCAAAATGCGTTCCGATCACGCTCCTAAGTCCTAAATCTGCTCACGATGCTATCCGGACCATAAAAACCAAGTTCCGAAATCATTTACTCACAAGTCAACTTCCGATTGACTTTTCCTACTAAAGCTTCCCAAAAAGAGACTAATTGTCTCATTTCTCTACAAAACTAATCCGAACCCGAACCAACCAACACGATACGATGAAATGTAGTTGAACAACACATAAGAAAGCAGAAGTGGAGAGAACGAAACTGAAACTCATGAAACGACCGGCTGGATCATTACAGAAAGTCCACTCTAGTATAGTGTGTATCCTCGTAGTAGCTAGCCTATTTGCTTGTGTATTATCTTGCTAAAAAAAGATATAGGTAATCTCATAGTCACAAAAACCCAATTATTTCTTATTGGGGAAAGTGATATATATAACCTTCTGAGTTCTGAACCAAAAGGTTAGGTAACAGCATAACGATGTCTACTTAGCACCCCTATTAAAATCAATTCAAGTTGCTATATATTTGACTAAATACGTTTAGCCCAAATACACTCGTACGTACATGAGGTGTGATATTATCCGTTTTGACCTAACTCAGTACAATTTTCTCCAAAGACATCACATAATTTAGAGTATTATAACATGTTTCTAAAGTGTGCTACATGTTTATTGAAAAGAATTGCTTAATTAATGGGACATGCAACATGTGGGATCATGAAAATGAAATGCTTTGTGGGACATGCAACATGCATAATAAGGTCTTGAAAATGCAGTACGTACTTCCATGTGAATATGTAAATATCTAAAATTCATGTTAAGAACTTTGTATTTGGCACCACTTGAGCAAAAAAAATATAAAGATTCGTTTAGGACAATAAAGTCTTCCAATACGTTTAAGCATTTAAATTATGGCTCATTGTTATATAATTCTCTACTATCAAGCTTAACAAATATTTAACGTGAAGTGTTGTACGAAATGAACCAATTTTATTCCTTTTTATAGATTTCAATTAAATTAAATAACGATAAATTAAGGAAGAGATAAGAGTAATGTAGATACATTTCCCTTAAGGGGTCGTTTGGTTTGAATACAGGTTATGCTGGATAAATGCTAGGATTAATTATGCTGGGATTAGTTATGTTGGTATTATTTTTTATCCACAGTTATTATGTTGTATTAGAAATGACATGCATTGCATAATTTCTAAGAAGAAGTTGTTTGTTTACAAAAATACCCTCCATCTTCTTGCTCCTTTATCTAATTGACACGTCAATTTCCAATTCTTACATCAACAAGTATTAAATAATTTTTTGAAGCTCTAGTTTTCAATTCTTTGAAATATATTTGCTGATTTCTTCTTCTAAATCTTCTTGCTTATATCGGACAATAGTTGATGATCCATAAGAAAACCTAATTTTGTCATAATAAAAATAAAAGGAATTAATATACAAAAAAATTCAATTAGAAAAAAGAGTCTATGAGCAAAAGTTTATAATTTTCAAGCACATAAAGAGAAACAAATGAACCCAACTAATATTTGGAAAGAGGATCTTAGGACTATTTTGTGAATTTCACTATTTATTCCGAGGATAACAATCCCAACACTAATTATCCTATCCCCTGCAAGGTATAAGTTATGGCGATACTAATTTTAATCCCGGAATAATTTGTCCCAAGTTTGGTAACCAAACAAGGTATAATGTGTTATTAAATTTTTATCTTGACACTATTTTTACTTATGTCTCATACCAAACGACCCCTAAGTCTGTAACTAAACGCACACACATAGTGGTTTCAGATTTCACTATTTTGTCTGAGGATAACAATTCCAACACTAATTATCCCATTCCCTATAAGGTATAAGGTATAAGGTATAACGATACTAATTTTAATCCCGGGATAACTTATCCCAAGTTTGGTAACCAAACAAGGCATAAGGTGGTATTAAATTTTTATCCCAGCACTATTTTTACTTATCCCTCATACCAAACGACCCCTAAATCTATAATTCTATAACGTCTCCGCTGGACGCAATCCCACTATATCACTAATGATATAGTGAACTTCCCCTTGAAGTGAATCATATGCAAAGTAAATCTAGATTAATCCGATCGTGATTCTGGATATTAGATGATCAATAACCAGTGGCGGAGTCACTCTCTGGCAAGAGGAGTCAATTGACACATCTTCGTCGGAAAATTATATTGCATATATATATGTTACATATTTTATTTTTATGTATATATATATATTATGTGTTGACTTCCCTTAATTTCTTCGTATTCTTATTTATATTTTGACCTTCCTCGGTAAAAATTCTGATTTCTCCGCTGTCAATAACTAAACACATGCTTCTAAATGCAGTACATTATAGGAGAGCTTACAAAACTTCTAAACACAGTGCATTATAGGCATGTGGTACGTACAGCTCATTTACTCCAAGCATTAATTGAAAGGCATTCTGTACAACTCACTGATTGGATTTGCATATGATTAGTAGTTTGAATTTATTGAATTTTGTACCCTAAAAGTCCAAATAAAATATACATTAAAATAAAGTGCTGTCTTTGTGGGTGCATCTTCCCAATGACATGAAAACTCTTTAAATCTTTTGTTGCTTTTGCATGACCTAATGCTACTGGATCCATTATCAAAACAACATTTCAAGACCAAACAAGTAAGACTTCCACTTTTCACCTTCTTTTCCTACATATGGTAAGTTGAAATTTCTCTTCAAAAACTAGTCATTGTTAGTGCAGACTCTGAGGAGCAATTTTGTGTTGAATTTTAAGACCCCCCTTACCCCCCACGTACCCAACTCCACACAAATTTTCTGGTGCATTAATCCAGCATTACTTTATTAGTTCAGATTTGCAATTCTATCACGTTTCATCTAATTTTAGTGGATTCAAAATTTATTATTTGCACATATTTAATAATTTTTTGAGAAAAAATACATGTGTGAGCGAAAGCTATGAGTTTAAATGAACCCATAGTCTCTACACAGGATAAGCTTACGCCCCTATGTACATCCACATTTGATTGAAGTGTGATTATGTAAACTCTTATCAAATATAGGATATAGAGTAGTGGAGGAATGGACATAGTCCTTGAGCCATATAGGGGACTTAGAGGTTCTAAAAGACTGTCTCAAAGGAGCAGGTGGAACAGGGGAACAAAGAAAAGAAGAGGAGAGGTCAGACCGAGAAGAAGGAGAGATGGGAGGAATGGACATAACAAACTCAAGAGAGAAGAGAAGGAAGGAGTCCCTGAAGGGGGTGTAGGAGAAAGCTCTTCCCAGGCTGCCAACATAAGAAGAACTTTTTGAAAGCCCTAACTTCTCTTTTGCATGGTAGGAAATTAAATGGACGAGGGAGAGGTTCAGATCCTACTAAATCCTTCTCGTCACATAGATTTCCCTTTTAGCCAGTTATTCAATAAAGTTGGCTTCTTATGATGAGGGCATAACTCTACCCCTTTTTTTGCAAATATGGACCATCTTTTATGCTTGTCTTGTTCTCCCAATCTGGGACCATAGTCTGTGGAGCTAATCCAATTAATTTTGTTTTTTTTTCTTAATAAACACTTGGATGAGGGGTTGAAAGCTAGGGTTTCGTATAATAAAGCTGGCAAATATTCTTTTGAAAATCAAAATAATCAACAAGCTTTCTAAGTTTAGTTATTCTAATTGTGTCAAAACATGATCACTCTTTTTTGATTGTTTTTCTTTTCTGCGATGTGGGGTTTGATTAAAAAAAACAAAATATACGTGAGGTTCTTATGGTTTTGAAAGTTAGCGATAACTCTTAATTATCTCAGTGGTAATTTTGTTTGTTTAGGACATAGGCATCTCAAATATTATTAGGCCTGTTCTTAGGTTCTCTTTTCATATAAAAGGTTAACTTTCTTCTTTTAAAATGGATAATTTCACTTGCTTATGGGTTTTGTATGCAACAACATGAGCTTATTCAGAACTATATATACTCAATTGCTAGGACAACAGAGTTTAGAAATCATGTTGTTGAACTGTTCTATGCAATAATTACATTGAACGTGTGTTCAATATATATTATATACCTATAAACCTAGTAAAATTTTATTTATACAAATGGTGTAATTTTTAGTGAGGCGTGATCAATTGACCACCCTTAGGACAATGTAACTTCGTCCATGAGTATTGTTTAACCAAAAATATATCTTTCAGTCAAAGTCTAGTTTTAGAAGAAAACGAGTTTCTGATAACCAAGTTTTGCTTCACTTTCTCAATGATATCAAAGGAAAATAACAAGAATAACTAAGGAAATAATTGTTTGCAAAGCCAAGGTAGAGAATTTCGAGAAAGCAGAAAAGTAAAGTGTATATTTCAATATTGTCTCAGATGTCCCCTTACAAATAGGATTGCCCAATATTTTGGATTCTCATAACCGATGCATTTATTGCGATAAATGCCTTACCACTACTAGAAATCCGGAAAAAAGTGACCAAGAAAAGCGACCAAAGTTGGTTGCTTATTGGCCAAAAAGCGACCAAAAAGCGACCAAACAGGCCTGGTCGATATTAAGCTGGTCCCTTTACCTTAGGGACCAAAGTTGGTCGCCAATTAGCGACCAACTTTGGTCTCTAAGGTAAAAGGACCAAATATTCCGGGTAAAGAAAATGGCGACCAACTTTGGTCTCTTTAATATTTTAATAATATAATTTTGACGACCAAAGTTGGTCTCCACATGTAAATTACGTTTTTTTATTATTAATAAAAAAAGCGACCAACTTTGGTCTATAAAGAAAATATTATATTTTAAAATCTGAAAATTAGAGACCAACGTTGGTCGCTTTATTATTAATTTTTTTAATTTTTTTTTTTTAAAATAAGCGACCAAAGTTGGTCGCTAAATTCAAAAATTAATTATTTTTTTAATTATAAGCGACCAACTTTGGTCGCTATATTTTCAGAAATTATTTTTTTAAAATGAAATAGCGACCAATGTTGGTCGCTTTTGAGAAATCTGGGTTCAAGAGCGACCAAGGTTGGTTGCTATTGCCCAGAAAATTATTTTTTTAAGGGATAAGCGACCAAAGTTGGTCGCTTTTTTGGGTATATTTTTGGCAGAAAATGCCTGTTTTGGCAGCTACACCACCTGCCAGGTTACCAAAAATCCTAAACAGGCATTTTATGCCAACAACAACAATAATAAAAAGCAACAACAATAACAACAACAACAATAAAAAGCAACAACAACAGCAACAATAATAAAACTAACAAACTATAAAGTTCAATAGAACTAACACATTAAGCTAACCAAACTAAGTTAACTGTTATTACAAGTCCATTCGAAAACCGATTGTATTTGTCTAGTTGAAAGTATTTAAAAGTCAAGGATTGTTTTCTACATCATTATCATCACCGTCTGATGAACTTTCATCAGCAAGACGGTATCCAGAAGGGCTTACTTGTCTAGGATGGGAAGAACGATCACGGAGAGGACGGGAGGAACGAGCACGGGGAAGGCGAGCCTCTGGCGATGACTCACGAGACCGGGGAATCGGAAAACTGCCAGAAGCTAGGAGAGATTTGATATGCTCTTGCATACCAATGTACTGAGCATCTCTAATCTTTTCTCTTTCCTTGGCGGCTTCTAGCTCGGATGTGAGCTTTGTCATAGTCTCCCGCATAGAGGAGAGGCTCTCCCCATCAAGTTGCTCGGCTTACGAGGAATTCCCTATTCCTTGCATTCCACACTTATAGCGATGGAATTTCTTAGTAGGAAGCCTGTATACCTTCCCCCATTTTGGACCGCCAGCAGCCTGCGTCCAGATTTTTTCAGCATACTCGTTCGAAGATTGGATTGGGTCACCCGACTCATTAGGTGGCTAACTGCGTATGAATTCCTCCACTTCAGTTGTGAAGCGATCCTATAAGAAAAATTATATTGAATTAGTATTTCAAAATTTATATAAAAGTAAATCAAAATACTTAATGAAAAGTGAAAACTTACATGTACAGTCGAGGCTCGGCCCTCGACCCACCTTTCTTGATCCGTCTCTTTCTTCTTCTTTACAATATGAGTCTCCTTGAATAGCTCATCTTGGTTCATCGGATGCCCCAACTTCTTCTCCTGAAAACTCATAAATTTTAGTTAATAAACAGAATAGATATACTTTGAAAATTAAAATAAATTAAGCAATTACGAACCATTCTTTTCTTTATTGTCCCTAGGCTGATCGCACCTCCAGTGTGCATGGATCCTCCCTTCTCAGATGCACGAGCTTTATTTCTTTTTCGCTCTTCTCTAAGAACTCTACGGTAAGTCATTGCCTTTGCAAATCCTCCCATAAATTCTGAAGCAACCAGCCAGGCTTCTGGTTCAACTTTCTAGCTTTGGAGAAACAATGCGACAACCGCTTGCGAGCTTTGAGATGAAAATTTGCAGCCACATCCGCGCTATAGTGGCGTTCCCATACACACTTGCTCTGTATTTCAAAAGTTAAGTATTATATGGAAATATCATATTTAGATGGAAATATCATAAAAGCTATATTTGATATATTATACTTAGCTTTTATTAGCTAATAATTATTCAAAAGTTAAGTGCATTAACTGCTTATAATATAGTATATAGTATATTAGTGCATATATATATATACTATGCACTAAGTATTAGTGCATTAGCTAATATTATATCGAATATAATATTAGCTAATAAAAGCTAAGTATTAATGCACTTAACTTTTGAATAATTATGTATAAATGCACTAAGCTTTTATCGAATATATATAAAAATTATATTCGATATATATAAGCTATATTCGATATAATATTAGCTAATGCACTAATACTTAGTGCATAGTATAGTGTAAGTATATATATATATATATATATATATATATATATATATATTCTATAATACATATTTAGATGGAAATATCATAAATATAAATAATTGTACTGCTTAAAAAAACACTTATACCTTAAATTGATTGAAAATTTGCTCCTTCAGCGCGAATGGGAAATCACTCCAACTTGCATAAGGGCCATCATAAAACTTTCTGGTGGCTTTGGTGATTATCCTTGTAGTAATATTACTAGGGATGAACCTGCAATTTAATAAAAAAATACATTAATATCTTAGTAAAACTGTACAAAACAATAAACGTAAAAATAACAAATAACTCTTACCCATCACCTTTAGGGAATATGATGATCCTGCCATATTGATCATAATGCACCTCCTCGTCATCATCAGCATCACCGTCCGAAGCATGTATATCAGAGGCATGTGTGGAAGGTGTAGGGGGGTCAGAGCTAGTATCTCGCAGGCGAAGGCCTGAAATAGGTGGAGTCCCAGATAAAGATGGTTGCGAGCCCTGTGACTGTGACATAGTTGTATGGCCCGCAAGTGGACGTGACACTGATAGCTGTGACCCAGGTAGCTGTGACACTGATGCCTGTGATCCATGTGGATGTGACATGGATCGATGCGATCCATGCGATGCAGATGGATGCGATCCACGTGGTTGTGCGACAGCTGGACTGTATGTCGGACGTACAGTCCTATGGCCCTGTGACGAAAGACCTGGTGTCTGCACGAAGGTGTAGGGCTGGTGATGTTGTGGCAGCTCAGAATAGCCCTGAGGTGGAGGCAAGCCATAGGCATAGGCATAGGCATTTCTAAAGAGGCAGGAAAAGATGGAGGATTATCTTCTACCCTCCTCTTTGGTTTCTTAGCCTTTTCTCAACCCCGAGAACTAGCAGGATTATTGTTACCTCGACCCTTGCCTGTCATCTGCATAATATAATACATATTTAGATTGAAACATATAAAGAAACTAGCTATAAACGAGAGTTATTAAAGAACCAACTTTTTGAAGCTCATCGACGTATAGTTCCTCGTCCGAAAATTCTTCTTCCTCACTAGTTTGAGCTTCATCAGTTGATTCTTCTTCCTCGTTTTCTATAATTCTTTCTTCATTTATATCAACTTCTTCCAATATGTGTTCAGGATGTTCCAAATCATTTTCTAAAACTTCGTCCACTATTTGGTCAACACTGGAGATATCGTTTTGGTATGCAACATCTAACACATTCTCGACTTCCACCCTACCCACAAGCTTAGTTTTTATTACAACCCACCAATAGGACTTATTCCGCCACAATGGATAAGGAGCATAATATACTTACCTAACATTATGTGCAATTATGAAAGGATCATAGCGATCATACTCCCTCGTATGATTAACCTCAATTATGTTGTATTGATTGTGTACTCTTGTACCTCTTGTTGGATGTGGGTCAAACCACTTGCATCTAAAGAGTATCAATTTCTTATATGGCCAACATGTATATTCTAGTTCTATTATTTCTTTGAGCACACCATAATAATCAATATCTCCATCTTGGTTGCCATCACCACCTTGAACCCACACCCCACTGTTGTTGCTATTTTTATTTTTAGAGCAATCCTCTGTATGAAACTTATAACCATTCACAACGTACTTAGATATTGTTGTGACCTCAACCCCAGGTCCCCAAGATATATCTATCAAAAATTGATTTACACCATTATTTGGATCATTTACCTACATATTGTTAAAAAAATTCATAAGTTAGCATAACTTCCAAACATTGTTTACCTACATAGTGTTAGAATATTTTAAGGAGAAACTTACAAATTGTTTGAACCACGTATCAAATCTCGTATATACAGCATCATGGCCAAATTGACCCACGAAATGACTGTGACACATCAAATATTTTTAGTAGTTGCATTGAGATGTAAGCACAGTAATTTTTATATTTTGATAACTACTAAATCAATACTTATTTGAGAAATGGTATAACTTCGGGACTATTTAGCAACACGTGAAGTGTAGCTGACTTGAACTCCATATCACTCAAACTTCTCTTTCTAACATCCTTAGAACATCGGCCTGGTTGATTGAATATGCACATAGGCGGATATAATGGATCATTCCTAAGGTCGACTGTGTGCCTGTTGGGCCTATTCCTAGCACATGGCACATTACTCTCAAAATAATAAGAACAAAAATGAGCAGTTTCCTTTGCAAGATAAGCTTCGCATATAGATCCTTCAATCCTATTCCTCTGCTTAACAAATTGTTTGCATTTGCCAATTGTCCTACATAATTTCAGGTTAGCTAAGAACATTCAAATAAAACAGAAAATTACATCAAACATATAATATTACCTCTTAAAGGGATACATCCATCTGCATTGAATAGGCCCTCCAAGTCGTGCCTCATGTACAAGGTGGATTGGAAGGTGTTCCATCACATCAAAAAACCCACATGTAAATATCTTTTCCACCTTAGAAGAAGTTACACGAATGTTCTAATCTATCCCGAGTAGGTTTTCTTCCCTTAATGTGGAAGAACACAAGTCTTTGAAAAATAAACTAATCTCTGTGATGGGTTTCCAGATTCTTTCAGGTAAACCACAAAAGGCACTAAGGTCTCCATGAAACCATGACAGTCATGACTTTTCAAATGGCTCAACTTCCCTACCTCCATATCAACTTTTTCCCCAAAATTCGACGCATAACCCTCAGGCATCTTCAATTTCGTTACACAATCACAAATCTGCCGTCTTTCCTCCAAAGTGAATGTGTAACTTGCTTTGGGCTTGAATCTCTTACCATTGTTTGTAGTATGCAAGTATAATTCAGGCCGCCTGCAATATTCTTGTAAGTCCATTCTAGCCTTCGGATTATCCTTTGTCTTACCTTTAACATCCATCACTGTCTTGAACAAATTGTCAAAATAATTCTTCTCAGTATGCATGACATCTAGGTTGTGACGGAGAAGATTATCCTTCCAATAAGGCAACTCCCAAAATATACTCTGTTTGGTCCAATTATGAGTAACACCGTATCCGGGGAATCTATAAGGTGGAGCTTTAGTAACTTTATTGAAGTTCTGGACCCTCTCCCAAATTTTCTCACCTGAAAGTATTAGATGTGGATAATCATATTCCATTTTATTCTTTTTGAATGCATTTTTCTCCTTCTAAACTCATGATCAGGAGGCAAGAATTGACGATGACAATCAAACCATTATTGCTTTCGGCCATGTTTCAAAGTGAACGCTTTACTATTTTCCATGCAGTAAGGACAAGCTAGCTTCCCAGCAGTCATCCACCCAGACAACATTCCATACGCAAGAAAATTATTAATTGTCCACATTAAATTAGCACGCAAATTAAAATTCTGCTTGGTTGATATGTCATATGTTTCAACACCATCGTACCACAATTGTTTCAGCTCATTAATCAACGGTTGCAAATATACATCTATCAAACTTTTCGGATTACGTGGACCGGGGATAATACAATTTAAGAATATATATATGGACTAGTGATGCACAACTCGGGTGGTAGATTATAAGGTGTAAGAAAGACAGGACAACATGAATACGGTGTCACAGATACAGAAAAAGGCGTGAAGCCATCCGCACACAGACCTAACCGAATGTTCCTTGGTTCACTAGCAAAATCTGGATATGGCCTATCAAAGTGCTTCCAAACTTCTCCATCTGAAGGATGACACATAACACCAGGTGGTCTTCTATTTTCAAAGTGCCATCTCATATGAGGAGCAGAACTCATCGACGCATATAACCTTTTTAGCCTAGGTATAAGAGGTAAATAATGCATCGTCTTGATAGCGACCATCTTCTCGCTGGAAAACCTCTTGAAACGAGGCTTTTCGCAAATTGTTTACAACTGCTTAAATTTGCATCATCTTTATAATATACATGCAACCATCTTCACAACAATCAATTCTCATTGGCGAAAGTCCTAACTTAGAAACTAATCTCTTTGCCTTATAGAAATCACCAGGTAATTCGATATCGGAGTCAACTAGTTCACGCATAAGGTCAATGAAAGAGTCCATGGCTCCTTGAGAAATATTCCAATCAGATTTGATACTTAGTAATCTAACTGCAACAGACAACTCAGAGTACGAACTTCCTTTACGTAGTGGACGACTAGCTTCCTCTAACTGTTCATAAAAATGTTTTGCTTCATCATTAGGAGCTTGTTCAATATTTTCATTAGGCTCACCCCTTAAGTGCATTCCAAAAGCATCCGCAACCATATCATGAATTCTGGAATCACGATTTGTATTCTCCACCGACCTACTACTTTCACCAGCAACCATATTATGAAATATCCCATGGCTACCATCGATCTCTCCATGATTAGTCCACATAAAGTAATTCACTATAAACCCCTTACTATAAAGATAAACCTTAACTCCTCCGGTTTTCCAAACTTCATACAGTTGCACCTAACACAAGGGCACCTAATTACTCCTTCATTTCGGTATGGCGGAAGTAACATTGCATGTCTAATAAAGTCATCAATCCCTTCTACAAAATCCTCCCGCAATCCCCGCCGATTAGGATAATTCCTATTATACATCCAAGTACGATGTTCCGTCTATATAAATAAAGCAAGAACAAATTAATTTAGTTAATTCATATCCTAATTTTTTTTAGTTAACTAAAAGTCCAATTCATATCCTAAAAGTCCAATATGACCTTAAGTTCATAATTAATACATTAATAAACTCCTCCGTTTAATTATTTTTTCTTATCATATAAATGTATAATGCATAGTTTAAAGCATGAATACTAAATGTAGGACGACCCAACCTTATATATAAAAAAATTTATACATGTGACATACGGGCTTATAAGGCTAACATGATCATTTGTAAACTCAAAAAATAGGCCGGCAAGGCCATACAAGCATCCGTATACATAACATCTGTCTACAAGCCTCTAAGAGTACATACTTATCATAAAGGTCGGGACAGGCCCCCGTCATACCAAACAATACGGGTCTAAATCATACTGACCAAACAAGCAACTCTGGAGCAAATGGATCGCACCAACATCTTCCACTAAGCTAATAGCCTACTTGGAGGAATCTCGACCTGTCTATCAGGACCTGCGGGCATGAAATTCAGCATCCCTAAGCAAAAGGGACGTCAATACGAATAATGTACCGAGTATGTAAGGCACATAAATAAGTACATAAAAGACATAGAAGAAATATAGAGTAAATGACTCAACCTGTAAGTCTGGACAATTCTATAAATCATAAAATACTTATAGTGTCATGCATATGCGTATGAATGTCATGTCGTGCATAAGTATATGTGTTCATAATATCATCAAGCCTCTGAGGGCATCCCATCATATCATCTCGGCCTCTGTGGGCAAAATCATCAACGTATTCCAGGTGATCAGGTAGTGGTCCATATATAATGCCGTAACCTTTTCCCATATCCCATATACATATATATACATATAAATACACGAATATAACGTTATCCGATCATGTGGTCGATGTACATGTATAAATGCATGAAATATGTTAATAATCTCAATATTCCTTTTGGATAAACTTTATCAGCTGCGTATTATTTTGAGACCCATGAAAAGAAAATATAATAATATGTCACATGGGGAATCAAGAACATAGATACCCCTAGTATTTCTATAAGTAGAGTCGTTTATGAAAGCTATGTGTTTGCTCGTTTCTTTTATATCATTTGGATCATGACAAAAAGAAAGAAGGGATAGCCTTAACATACTTGACCGATTCTCTTGACAATCCCTCTAACATACGTCAATCGCGACGAAACACGTGACGACGAGATTAAAATAGGGAATAATCCGTATGATATTCTTGAGAAAGATTACACTATATTCCGTTATAATTGCCAAATCTCACGTTCTTACGACGCCATGAAATTTTGTTTGAAATTGATATATGTATCTCTCTTAAGATGCCAAATCTCTCTTTAATGGATACATGTCTTAAGAATGCCAAATCTCTCTTTAATGGATATATGTTAAAAGAATGCCAAATGTCTCGTTCTTATCATGTTATGAAGTTTCATACCAACTATTTGAGCCCTCATCCGTTACTTTAGAAATTATCCAACCTTGATAAGATAAGAGATATGTTGAATTTGTAAGCTTGTGGGCCCCACTTTATGGCTTAGTTGGCCAAAGACTTTTTCAAGTTTTGCCACCTTGCAATCTAAGCCAAAGAGTCACAATTTTGGCTTGATTAAGACTTAACATTGATGCCACGTTTGGGGGTCTTTAAAATTATCCAAAAATCTTAATTAATCTCCCACTATTCCATAATTAACCAATTATCCACATAATTAAGAATTATCTCAAATTACTTAAAATACTACTCACTTTTAACACACTTTGTACACCTTACTATCATGGTCATGTGGTACGTTGTATGGTACTAGTCCATAAATATCGAGTAATATAGCTCGGACCGTATTTTATCCCAAATTGACAAACTTCGACGAAACTTCACTTTATTCGATTCGCTTACCCTCTCACCTTCACGAATTCACTTATCACTTGTTTGAAAAAGCATAACACTCATAATCCCAAAATAATCTCATTTCCGAACTTGCGTCGATTAACTTACGATGAAATATTAATATCCAAAAATACGGGATGTAACATCTCATTCCTGAGCATTCATCAATTCACTTATGGCATACTTTCATGTACGGAAACATGGGATGTAACATCATTCCCCCCTTTGGAACATTCGTCCTCGAATGTTGACTGATGCACTTATCATTCTCATAACCCGTAGCTCTTGCGGATACTTTAATACTCTTCTTGCCATTTAGGAAACTATTCTTTGAATAAATCCAAAGTCCAGGGCATTTCCCTCTTTAGGCCTCTTTCTCACACCATGTTCTGTGGTCGGAATTCTTCCAATCTCGTTACTCTTGCTACCTTCTATCATGTAGCATGTACAACTTTTTCCTTGTATATGTGCCTATGCGACTCTTCTCTCATCTTTCCTCCAGATTTTAGCTAATATCTAGGCCTCACTTTTTAAGCATATACAGAGCTTGATAAGTTGTCCCTATGGTATCTATAGGTGTACTCTGTCGAACTTACGAATATTGCTATATCTCATTTTATACTTCGTAACTTTTATCTATCCATTGTTGATTTACCTCAATGTTGATCTACAATCTACCACTGATATCTTGAAACTTCTCATGTAAAACATTGCTACTAGGGCTTACGTTGCAACGAGGAATATTCGAAGTGATTTTCCTGATCCTCTTAGCGGCGATACTGAGCTTTCTATAACTTAGAGAAACCATCAGCTCTCTTGTTTTCATGGGCTTAATCCTGAGGACTTATCCATTCTCGTCACCTTCTCACTCGCCCTTTCTCATCCTTACTCTTGTCATAAAACCTCATCACTTTACTATACTTTAGCCTGTGACCTATACATATTTATTTATACTATTCGCCACCTTTCTTCAACTTGCTTGCACCATAGATTCCCTTATGTTATTCTTGAACATCAAGCGAGACATCACATCATCTCTAACTCTTCTTTACTCTCTTGGCTATATCCCTTAGTACCTAGAAACTATAGGCTGGAAGATATGCCACTAATGACACCACTATCCTCCTTGGATACTGAATCCTAATGCTTCTAATCCTTTATCTGAAGAATGGATTATTCACAATCTTCTGCACCTGAGTGTCTCGTATGTTGTTCACCTTTATCATACTTGCCTTAAAATCTTGCATCGTATCTTCTATCTCTTTCATGACCTTCCTCCCATATAGGTATAATTCACGTCCATAACTTGAAGTTCTATTATAATACTTGCACCTCTTGCGTATACATAATTTGGTGGGGGCTTCTTATTGATTTCTTATGAGGCGGGTACTCTTCTAACTGAGTTTATCGTAGACCATTATAGAATATGGATATTGCACTATCTCTCTTGTACTTGTGATATTAAGAGTGATCCTGTAATGTTCTCAATAATGATTTCTATAATTTTCTAGGTCCAATAATCAGAATCCTAATTTACTTCGTTGTTGTAACTCTTTAGTTCCCTCCTCCTTCTGATTAGCCTTTATGTAGGCTTAAGCTATCTCCCGATCTGCGGATCATGGTATTTGTTATTATTTTAGCCTTACATAGATGCTATGGAATATCCATGATACAATCTTCTAATAATTCAATCCTTTGTCTATTACCCGGGCTCAATCCTTTTTTTAACTTATACCGAAATCTTCTAAGGCTTTATGGTTGTCAACATATATGCTGCATGGGTAATACTCCGAAATCTTAAGTGCATTCATAACGTAACTAACTCTGAATCATTGATCGAATAATTCATTTGATTCCTTCTCAACTTTCTTTAATCGTAGGTAATTACTTTTCCTAGTCTTTATGTCCCCTTGTTGCGTGCATACTTAGCTTGCCTTAGTGCCCACACATATTGGAATTTCATACAACTCATATGATCTTGAATATCACTTCTGATTTTACTTCCCCTTCATTAGCCATGGTAGGTGCCACTTTCTTATGGAGTGCATACAATGTTGTTGTGAGACTGTTGTTATAAGACCATTTCCTCTTTAGGTCACCGAGCTTAGGTTGAAGCCTTCTACCTTACTTCCTCAGCTAGTCTTTTATTGTAGTACTTAGGGAGGATCCCTTGACTCTTGTAAAGATGTGAACTTATTACATTGTATACTCGACGAACCTTTTGATGTCCTTCCTTGCCTATAATTATCCGTAGTTACTTACTTCCGCGCCCTTATGCTTGTAGGGTTGCTTCTGAACTATTATTTTGACTGTCTTCCCAGTGGCATTCTCTTTTATTTCCGTAATACTCATATGGTACCTTTAACTACCCCAACTCCTATCTGAATATTTCTCAAGGAACGATGTCATATTTGCGAGACTGAATTCCCTATGTTGGGGTTCACTATGTTTACTTGCACGATATGTTGATTTGTTTGTATCCTCTTGTCTAGCCATAACTAGGCTCTTCCTGAATCAATTACTAACTACTCAGTGGCCCATTCTCATATCAATATTTCGTGTTATCTTTCTTAGGTTATTTCCTTTGTCTTAACTTATATCTCGCACTGGCTTTTTATTTATCCATAACATCCCAGGCAGGAACCCTTATTTCCTTTCCTTGATGTTGTGTTTGCATAATGTTCTGGAATCGCAACATATCTATAGGCTTTGAATAAGTGCAATCTCATCCCTTTTTCATTTTTTATCACATTCTTCCTTTACCATTCCATAATTACTAGCACGGCTTAATTCTGACTTAATGCCATATCACTCCATATTCCCACCTTTAGGGGAGTACTAAGATCTAGAGCTATGACGATTTACCTATATATGTTTTACCTCTTTATCTTTTTTGTCTTTTCACATCATCGATGATCCTTATTCGCCTTGCGATAATCCTTCTACACCAAGTATAACAAAATTCCTTACTCACGAGGGTGATACTTAGTGTAACTAGCACATACGATCCCTTAAGCTTAACTTTGATCACATTGCTTGCTTTAGGGAAGCGTCTTCCTGAATAATCATTCTCTGAATTTCTCATGGATCTTCTTCTGTGGTCCATTCTATTGTTGTCGGAATGCAATATGAAGTTCTCATGATGCCGACCATCATCAAATCACTTAGTCCCTAATTCATGTTTAGTTTATCTTTTTCACCATCCATACAGATTTCTATTACTCTGGGTCTAACTTTTTCTTCCTGTAATCACGTTAGCGCCGCGAACTTATTTCTCGCAATGAGGATATGACTTTAGGGCCTATACTTCTTTGTTATCTCAAGGCCTGTCACCTCTTGTCTTTTCCTTCACTTGACTATAGACTCTGTAAAACTGTTATCTTTTTTATCTATCGTTGTCATCCATGTATCACATTTTACTCATAATGCTTCATTAACTCTCTTCTTATTTTCCTGCTAACATTTCTATCTATCACTTTATTCTAAAAACTTTAACAAGACGTTCTTTTGATTTTTGCTCCCCTTTCTCCATCCATTGGCCCTTCATATTGCTTAGCATTCTCGCTTTACTAGGGACGGGAGCCACACTTAGGTAATATTTATCCCTTCAAGGCTTCTAGTGACTATCTTTGTAGTGCTCATATCTAGCTGTACTATTTTAGAGTGCACTATCTGGATGTCTCACAAGGAGTTTTATTAGCACTTTTGCAATATCGTTTGGAAATGTCAACTAATACACACAATCCATCCACCATTTTGGGTTACTCTTACCCTAGCCGGATTCTGATATCCCGTCCTGCTCTTAAACCATATATATTAGCTCCTATAGGGCAAAACTGAGATCGGTGTGGCCAATTGTACATACCTTTGTTACTGTTGAAGGTAACTCAAAAGGCTTATATTCCTATGCCTGAGTTGTAAATATTGTTAACCTTCATTAACTGGGCGACTCGTACCCTCCTTCATCTTGCTTTTTTTGCTTATTGAAACTTGTATTTATCTTATGAATCTTTAATTGTCCTTCCCCATAAAGGTGGATATATATTCTTGCTTTAAGGCTCCTTATCAAGAGGCTTATACGTCTCAGTACACACATGATCTAATAAAGACCTTACATTTACTTATCATAATCATCATAAAAAATCGAGTTCTTCTGACTCAACTCTTACATAGTCACATTCAATCTCTCACCACCTATCTTTCTTGATGTAGATATCGTCATATTATGAATAGGATAGAGTTTAGGTTATTGAGTTCTTACAACTGAGCTCTACCACACAATCTAGAGTAACAAGAAAGAGTGTTAGTCCTAAATGCCCTGTAGCCTCCTGCTTATAAGTGTGGTGCACGACACACCCATAAACAAGACTCTACTAGATAGGGCTTGTAGGCATCCCCAAGACAGAACTACTCTAATACCACTTTTGTCACAGCCCAACTGATGGGCCGCTACAGGCACCCGGTACCTTACTCAATTGAGTACCTACATAACATATCTTTCTTATTATACTTTCATTGGCAAATGGGCCAAATGGGCCATCATGAACTAACCAAAATAGACAATGGGGAATACTCAATGTAGGACGCCAACCTGATATTTAAAACAATTTATACATGTGACATATGGGCTTATAAGGACGATATGATCATTTATAAACTCAAAACATAAGCCGACAAGGCCATACAAGCATCCGTATATATGAAATATGTCTACAAGCCTCTAAGAATACATACTTATCATAAAGGTCAGGACAGGGCCCCGCCATACCAAACAATATGGGTCTAAATCATACTGACAAAACAAGCAACTCCGGAGAAAATGGATCGCACCAACATCTTCCGCTAAGCTTATAGCCTACTTGGAGGACTCTCGACCTGTCTATCGGGACCTGCGGGCATGAAATACAGCATCCCTAAGCAAAAGGGACGTTAGTACGAATAATGTACCGAGTATGTAAGGCACATAAATAAGTACATAAAAGACATGGAAGAAATATAGAGTAAATGACTCAACCTGTAAGTTTGGACAATTCTGTAAATCATGAAATACTTATAGTGTCATGCATATGCATATGAATGTCATGCCGTGCATAAGTACATGTGTTCATAATATCATCAAGCCTCTGAGGGCATCCCATCATATCATCTCGGCCATTGTGGGCAAAATCATCAACGTATACCAGCTGATCAGGTGGTGGTGCGTATATAACGCTGTAACCTTTTCCCATATCCCGTATATATATACATATAAATATGCGTATATGACGCTATCTGGTCATGGATCGATGTACATGTATTAATGCATGAAATGCATGAAAATATGTTAATAATCTCAATATTCCTTTTGGATAAACTTTATCAACTGCGTATTATTTTGAGACCCATGAACAGAAGATATAATAATATGTCACATGGGAATCAAGAACATAGAGACCCCTAATATTTCTATAAATAAAGTCGTTTATGAAAGCTGTGTGTTTGCTTGTTTCTTTTGTATCATTTGGATCATGCCAAAAAGAAAGAAGGTATAGCCTTAACATACCTGGACTGATTATCTTGATAATCCCTCTAACACACATCAATCGCGATGAAACACGTGACGACAAGATCAAAATAGGGAATAATCCGTATGATATTCTTGAGAAAGATTACACTGTATTCCCTTATAATTGCCAAATCTCACGTTCTTATGAAGCCCTGAAATTTTGTTTGAAATTGATATATTTATCTCTCTTAAGATGCCAAATCTCTCTTTAATGGATACATGTCTTAAAAATGCCAAATCTCTCTTTAATGGATATATGTCAAAAGAATGCCAAATCTCTCATTCTTATCAGTTATGAAGTTTCAAACCAACTATTTGAGCCCTCATCCGTTACTTTAGAAATTTTAGTATCCAACCTTGATAAGATAAGAGATCTCTTGAATTTGTAAGATTGTGGGCCCTACTTTGTGGTTTAGTTGGGCAAAGACTTTTTCAAGTTTTGCTACCTTGTAATCTAAGCCAAAGAGTCACAATTTTGTCTTGATTAAGACTCAACATTGTTGCCATATTTGGAGGTCTTTAAAATTATCTCAAGATCTTAATTAATCTCCCACTATTCCATAATTAATCAATTATCCACATAATTACTAATTATCTCAAATTACTTAAAATAATACTCACTTTTAACACACTTTGTACATCTTACTATCATGGTCATGTGGTATCTTGTATGATACTAGTCTATAAATATCAGGTATTGTAGCTCGGGCTGTATTTTATTCCAAATTGACAAACTTCGACGAAACTCTCTTTCTTCGATTCGCTTACCCTCTCACCTTTACGAATTTACTTATCACTTGTTTGAAATATCATAATACTCATAATCCCAAAATAATCTCATTCCCAAACTTGCGTTGATTAACTTACAACGAAACATTAACGTCCGAAAATATGGGATGCAACATCTCATCCCTGAGCTTCATCAATTTACTTATGGCATACTTTCACGTACGAAAACATGGGGTATAACACTTCTTGGGTTGGTATTGGGTGTGTGTTGATGCATGAGGGTAGTGTGATTGCTTATGTTTCTCGTCAGTTGAATCCCCATGAGAATAACTACCCTGTTCATGATTTGGAGTTGGCTGCCCAATACGCGTTGAAGATTTAGAGGCATTATCTATATGGTGTGTCTTGTGAGGTGTTTACTGATAATCGTAGCCTCCAACACTTGTTCAAATAGAAGGATCTCAATTTGAGGTAGTGAAGATGGTTAGAGCTGCTAATGGACTATGATATTACTATCTAGTACCATCCGTGAAAGGCCAATATGGTGGCCGATACCTTGAGTAGGAAGGTGGTGAGTATGGGCAGTTTGGCATATATTCCTGTTTGGGAGAGACCTCTTGCGTTTGATGTTCAGGCTTTGGCCAATCGATTTGTGAGGTTGAATATTTCGGAGCCCAGTCGGATCCTAGCTTGTGTGGTTTCTCGGTCTTCCTTATTTGATCGTATTAGAGAGCGCCAGTATGATGATTCTCATTTGCTTGTCCTCAAGGACAGAGTTCAGCATAGCGATGCTAGATATGTGACTGTTGGTGATGACGGGTATTGAGGATGCAGGGTCAGATATGTGTGCCCAATATAGATGGGCTCTGGGAGTTGATTCTAGAAGCGGCCCACAGTTTGCGGTATTCTATCCATCCGGGAGCTGCGAAGATGTACCCAAATTTGAGACAACACTATTGGTGGACGAGATTGAAGAAAGATATAGTGGAGTTTATAGCTCGGTGTCTCAATTGTCAATAGGTGAAATTTGAGCATTGGAGACCAGGTGGCTTGCTTCAGCAGATAGATATTCCAGAGTGGAAGTGGGAGCGGATTACCATGGATTTCGTAGTTGGACTCCCACAAACTTTGACGAAGTTCGATGCTATTTGGGTGATCGTGGATCGGCTGGCCAAGTCCGTGCACTTCATTCTTGTGTGTACTACCTATTCTTCAGAGCGGTTAGCTGAGATTTATATCCGAGAGATTGTTCGCCTGCATGATGTCCCAGTTTCCATAATTTCAGATAGGGGTACTCAGTTTACATCGCAGGTTTGGAGGGCCGTGCAGTGAGAGTTGTGTACTCAGGTTGAGTTGACCACAACTTTTCACCCTTAGACGGACGGACAATCCGAGGGCACTATTCAGATATTGGAGGACATGTTGCACGCTTATGTCATTGATTTTGGGGGTTCATGGGACCATTTTCTACCGCTCGCAGAGTTTGTATATAAAAACAGTTATCAGTCGTGTATTCACATTGCTCCATATGAGCCTTTACACAGGAGGCGGTGTAGATCTCCAATAGGTTGGTTTGAGCCGGGCGAGGCTAGGCTTTTGGGTACAGACTTGGTACAAGATGGTTTGGACAAGGTGAAAGTGATTTAGGAGTGGCTTCGTACAGCTCAGTCAAGACAAAAGAGTTATGCTGATAGAAAGGTTCGTGATGTGTCTTATATGGTTGAGGAGAAGGTTCTACTATAGGTTTCACCCATGAAGGGTGTTATGAGATTTGGGAAGAAGGGCAAGTTGAGCCCTCGGTTCATTGAGCCTTTTGAGGTGCTTTGGCGGATTAGGGAGGTGGCTTATGAGCTTGCCTTGCCACCTAGCTTGTAGGGTGTGCATCCGATATTTCATGTTTCTATGCTCCGGAAGTATATCGGCGATCTGTCTCATGTCTTGGATTTCAGCGTGGTTCAGTTAGATGGTGATTTAACTTATGATGTGGATCCAGTGGCTATTTTGGAGCAGCAGGTCCGAAAGTTGAGATCAAAGGATATAGCTTCAGTGAAAGTGTAGTGGAGAGGTCGGTACGTGGAGGAGGTTACTTGGGAGACCGAGTGAGAGATACAAAGTAGATATCCGCACATGTTTGAGGCTTTAGGTATGTTTCTCTACTCGTTCGAGGACGAATGTTTGTTTAAGAGGGGGATGATGTAATGACCCGGCCGGTCATTTCATGCATTATATCCCTGTTTCCCCAATTTTTGCTTCCTTATGTGTTCCTCAGCTGTATTTCATCGTATCGTGTTGGTTGGTTCGGGTCCAGAGTGGTTTCAGTGTGGAATGAGACACCTAGTCTCCTATTTAGAAGTTTAAGTTGGAAAAGTCAACATGATATTTACTTATGTGTAAACGATCTCGAATGTGATTTCTGATGATTCAGTTAGCTCCGTTAGGTGATTTTGGACTTGGGAGCTCATCCGGAATGTAATTTGTATGCCCGTGGTAGAATTAGGCTTGAATTGGCAAAATTTAAAATTTGGCTTTTTTCGGTCGGCAGTGGAAATTTTGATATCGGGGTCAGAATGGAATTTCGGAAGTTGGAATAGGTTCGTAGTATCATTTTTGACGTATGTGCAAAATTTCAGGTCATTCGGAGGTGATTTAGTAGGTTTTGGCGTCGTTTGCGAAATTTGGAAGTTTAGAAGTTCTTAGGCTTCAATCCGAGGGTGATTTGCTGTTTTGATGTTGTTTTGAGTGTTCCGGAGGTTTGACTAAGTTTTTATGTTGATATATGACTTGTTGGTATATTTGGTAGAGGTCTCGAGGGCCTCAGGTTGATTTTGGGTGGTTGATAGAACAAGGTTGGAATTTGAGGAATGCTGAAGTTTTCACTCAGTTGTCATAACCGCACCTGTGGAGCGGGGACCACAAGTGCAGGCACGCAGAAGTGGCCAAGGCTAAATATGGCAGGATCTGCAGGTGCGAGAGTGGAGCGCACCTGCGTGGATTGGACCGCAGAAGTGAATTCTGGGATTTAATTGAGAACAACACCTGCGATGGAGTTTCTGCAAGTGCGGTGTCGCATAAGCGACATGATGACCGTAGATGCGGAAGTTCTGGGCGGAAGGTATAAAAGGTGGAATTCGCGAATTTTAGTTCATCTTCCACCATTTTTAGTCAGCCTTGGAGCTTTTGAGAGCAAATTTGAGGAGTAAATCAATGGTTTATCAGCAAGGTAAGTGACTTGAGTCTAATACTAGTGATTATGGTGATTTTCAGTTGTTTAAGCATTTAATTAGTAGGAATTAGGGATAAAAATAAGGGGTTAGTGTTTGGAAATTGGAGAGTTTGATTTGGAGATTTAAGGGACCATTTGATGTCGGATTTTGATGAATTTGGTATGGATAGACTCGTGAGTGAGAGGGGTTTCTAGTTTTGTGATTTTTTCAGATTCCAAGACATGTGCCCGGGGGTCGGGTTTGGGTAAATTTTGGGATTTTGGTCTAAATTGATAATTTTTTGTGTGGAATTGGTTCCTTGACCTATATTGATTGCATTATATTTGACCGGTTTGAGGTAAGTAATGATTGTAAATCTCTGGGTGATCATATTGTTTTTGTGATCACCCAGAGGGTCATCTGGTATTTTAGAATCCGAATCCGGATTTCGAGGCCTTGAATACCTCATTTTCCTTATCCTCGATTTGCATGCGCATTTCGGGCGCGTTTCCAGAAAGATTTTATGTGAAATCTAAGAAAAATATTGAATTTAGCCTTTAAAATTGATTAAAGTTGACTTTGGTGAACATTCTTGGTAAACAGACCAGGACCCATGATTTGATGGTCCCGTAGGGTCCTAGTAAAATATGGGACTTGGGCGTATGCCCGGAATCAAATTCCGAGGTCCCTAGCCCGAGAAAAGATTTTTTAAAGAAAATTGTTTGTTGGAAAATATAAAGACTTTTGGAAATGAAAAGGTGTGTGTTCTTAGTGGTATCGGGCCCGTATTTTGGTTTTGGAGCCCGGTACAGGTTTTATATAGTATTTAAGTCATAACTGTGAAATTTAGTAAGAATCGGAGTTGATTCGGTATAAATCGGACCTTTAGTTGAGAAAATAGAAATTTCAATATTCTTAAAGAATTGCATGAATTTGAGGTTAAATTTGTAGTTGTTGATGTTATTTTGATGATTTGATCGCACGAGCAAGTCCGTATAATGTTTTTAGACGTGCATGCATGTTTGGTTTGGAGCTCCGAGGGCTCGGGTCCATTACAGATAGTCTTCGGGGTGTATGGACTTAGGAAAAGACCTGTGCTGCATAATTCTAGAAAATTGCAGGTCTCTGAACTGGGGTCTCGCGGTCCACTGTGGATTTTTGCGACCGCGCTGGGGATTCCACTGCCGCGGTGGGATTTCACGGTCAGCGGTGGGCAAGGCCAGAGTTTTCGCGGCCGCGACCGTTATTTCGCGGTCAGCGTTCTGAGGATCTTTGAGGGCTATATAAGCGGTGCTTTTCATCCATTTTCATTTTTTCAAAACCCTAAAGCATAAGAGGCGATTTTTCCAATTCTTTCTTCCCTAAATCATATGTAAGTGATTTTAAACTTATTTATTTCACTCCTTAACTTCTTTTTACAAGATTTCATCCTAGAATCTAGGGTTTTCATGGTGAAATTGGGAATTTTGGGTAGAACTTAGGAATATTGAAGTTTGGGGATTTAGACCTCAAATTAAGGTCGGATATTAAAACCAATTGTATATCCGGGCTCGGGGGTGAATAGTTAATCGGGTTTTGGTCAGAATTTCGGGTTTGGACCGAGCGGGCCCGGGGTTGATTTTTGACTTTTTGGGGGAAACATTGGAAAATCTATTTTCATGCATTAGAATCGGTTTATTTAGCATTTATTGATGTTATTAAGTAAATTATGGCTAGATACAAGCGGATTGGTGGTGGAACCAAGGGGTAAAGCGGTAATTGAGTGTTGAATTACCCGTTAGTTTGAGGTAAGTGTTTGCTCTAACCTTGACTTGAGGGAATAAGAATCCCCGACTTTTGTGTTATATGATATTCCATGTGTGTGGCATATATGTGTGGTGACGAGTACCTATGCGCCACCAAATTACCATGTTTAGCTGTTTCCCCTCCCCATTTTCAATTATACTAGTTCCTCTCTTAATTGCTACCTGCTTAAATTGTTTCCATGCCTTAACTGCTACTTGCTCATAAATGTATCCATGCCTAATTCCTCCATATTAACTATTGCTCTCTTATTTGAAGTATCCAATTGTTTCATGGTCCTGTTTTATTACGTTGTTGGATTATATTGGCTTTTTAGTGCCTTATTGTGCACCTTGGTTGGTCTCGTTGAGTAGTTTACACTGGTAAAGTTGCATAAATGTAGTGATATTTTGTGGTGTGAATTGAGGAATAAGTACATTGGAGGACATGGCTTAATTTGTGAAATACTTGTCTTTGTTTTTGTGAATGGTGTTGATTTGTACATTGGGATCGGGTTGCACGCCTCAACAAGGAGTAATAAGGGTGGACAGGTGGGATCGGGTTGCGCGCCACAATATGAGGAATATGGGTGACATGTGTTGAGGAGTAATAAGGGTGGACAGGTGGGATCGGGTTGCACGCCGCAACAGGGAGGAATAAGGGAGAATATTGATATTGTTATTGCTGATTATATGATGGGATCGGGATGCACGCCATATCAGTTGTTGTTGTGTGTTCATATCTGTTGAGGTCCATTATCGTGATATTGAAACACCCTTAAGGATTGGTTATAGCTGAATACTAGTAGAATAGTTGGATTCCAGATTTATTAAATGTTAGTTATTGTTTATTTACATTCTGTATCTCCTTTCCATTCAGTATAAACTATTGCAGGTTGCATATGTTGTATGCCCCGCCATAACCTCGTCACTACTTCGTTGAGGTTAGGCTCGTCACTTACCAGTACATGGGGTCGGTTGTACTGATACTACACTCTGCACTTCCTATGAAGATTTCGGAGCTAGTGGCTGATCAGAGTTCAAGGGTGCTGCCTTCTATTTAGGAGACCCAAGGAAGTCCTGCAGGCATCCGCAGGCCCTGACATCCCCTTCTACCTTTACTATATTCTGTTTCTACTTTTCCACCGAAATAGATGTATATTTTCTTTTAGACCATTACTTGTAGTAATCGTAGACAGTTCGTGAGTTGTGACTCAAGTTCTGGGTGGATGTTATTTCAGATTTCGTTCTTGCTTAAAGTTAAGCTTTAAAATTGTTTCTTCTGCAATTATTTCTGTTGGTTCTTCTTGTTAAGTCTTAGATACCTGAAGAATAAAAGAAAAAAGGTGTAATAAACTGTGACGTTGGCTTGCATAGCGAGTTCAATGTTAGGCGCCATCACGGCCCCAAAGGTGGGAAATTTGGGTCGTGACAAGTTGGTATCAGAGCTCTAAATTGCTTAGGTCGCACAATTGACGGACAAGCTCTGTAGAGTTTGGGGGATCGGTACGGAGACGTCTGTGCTTATCCCCTAGAGGCTACAGAGTTAGGAATAGTTTCACTTCTATTCATCTATGTAGTGCGGTTTGATCTCTTAATGCTAATTAAATACTCTACTCTGTTCTTTCGTAAATGGCGAGAATGTATACCACTTCTTCAGCTGATCAACAGTCTGAGCCCCTGGTAGCAGCTCCCGCAAGGGGTAGAGGTCGAGGCTGTGCTAGAGGCCAAGGCAGAGGCAGGGCTCAGCCTAGAGCTCGAGCAGCAGCACCAGCGGCGGAGCCTCAGGTAGAGTTTGATGATGAGGTTCTGGCCTAGACTGTTCCAGCAAATCCACCTCAGGTCCCAGAGGGGTTCATAGCTACCCCGGTACTCCAGGATGCTCTGGTCCTTCTAGTGGGGCCTTATGGAGAGTGTTACTCAGGCAGGCATACTTCCTGTAGCACTAGTCGTCTCTCAGACTGGGGGAGGAGCACAGACTCTCGCTATTCACACTCCGTATCAGATGGCTCCCCAGTTTCAGACTCCAGCAGCTCAGCTAGTTGGGGTAGTTTCGCCGTGTGTTGTAGCACAAACCGGTGATGGATCAGCTGTGTCTACAGATGCTTTGTGGAGATTGGACAGGTTCACCAAGATTTTTACTACCACATCTTCAAAGGATCCCCAAGACTATTTGGACAACTGTCATGAGGTTCGTCGGAACATGGGGATAGTGGAGACCAATGGGGTCGACTTTGCTACTTTTTGCTTATCAAGTTCCGCCAAGAAATGGTGGAGGGATTTTTGTTTGGCTAGATCAACTAGGTCGACTGCTTTGACTTGGGATCAGTTTTCTCAGCTATTTCTGGAGAAGTTTCTCCCTAATACTCAGAGGGAGGACTATCGGAGGTAGTTTGAGCGTCTCCAGAAGGGTTCTATGACCGTCACTCAGTATGGGACCAGATTTATTGACTTGGCCCGACATGCTCTTCTTATACTTCCCACCGAGAGGGAGAGGGTGATGAGATTTATTGAGGGACTCACTCAGCCTATCTGATTGTAGATGGCTAAGGAGATAGGGAGAGAGATTTCTTTCTAGGATGTGGCCAATGTGGCCTGGCGAGTTGAGGCAGTTCTATCTCAGGGGAGTGGTCAGGGGTCTGACAAGAGGCCTCATCATTTGGGTAGTTTCAGTGGTGCCTCATCTAGAGGCAGGGATTCTTTTGGTAGGCACCATCATCCCAGGTCGTTTCACTCAGCACTTCAGGCATCTCATAGAGCTTCAGGGGGTCATAGTTCTTATGTACCTCCTTCAGGACAGCCAGCTCCTATCAGAGCACCTCCTTTTTAAAGCTATTATCATGGTCAGTCAGCCCACTAGGGTCAGTCTCAGCTCCTCAACCGCAGCATTCAGGTGGATTTTTTGAGTGCGGTGAGTATGGTCTTATCCAAAGTGCTTGTCCGAGATTAGTGGTTGTTCAGTCGCAGCAGCAGAGTTCTCGTGCCATGATTCTGGCACCACCCGCCCAGCCAGCTAGAGGCAGGGGTCAGTGAGCCAGAGGTAGGGGTCAGCCTGTTAAAGGTGAAGGACATGCTGTTAGAGGTGGAGTCTACGCCACTAGAGGTGGAGGCCAACTAGCAGAAGGCCGTCCCAGAGATATAGTTCAGGGTGGTAGGGTCCAACCACAATGTTATGCTTTCCCAGCCACGCCTGAGGCCGAGGAATCCGATACCGTTATCACAGGTACGGTTTCAGTATGCAGTAGAGATGCTTTAGTTTTATTTGATCCAGGGTCTACATACTCCTATGTGTCTTCTTATTTTTCTTCGTATTTGGATGTGCCTCATGATTCTTTGAGTGCTCCTATATTTGTGTCCACGCCGATGGGTGATTCTATTGTTGTAGATCATGTCTATCGCTCGTGTGCAATTATTATTGGGGGTCTTACGACCCGTGTAGATCTCTTACTTCTGGATATGGTTGATTTTGATGTCATATTGGGATGGATTGGCTGTCACCTTATCATGCCATATTGGATTGTCACGCCAAGGCCATGACCTTAGCTTTGCTAGGGTTGCCTCGATTAGAGTGGAGAGGGACTCCCAGTCATTCTATCAGTAGGGTTGTTTCTTATATAAAGGCACGGTGTATGGTCAAAAAAGGGTGTTTGGCCTATTTGGCATATGTTTGTTATTCTAGCGCTGAGGTTCCTTCTATGGATTCTATGCCCGTTGTTCATGAGTTTCCAGAGGTATTTCCTTCAGACCTACTGGGGATTCCACCCGACTGGGATATTTACTTTTGTATTGATTTGGCTCCGGGCACTCAACACATCTCTATTCCGCCATATCGTATAGCCCCGCCAGAGTTGAAGGAATTGAAAGAGCAGCTGCAAGTCTTGCTTGATAAGGTCTTTACTAGTCCTAGTGTCTCTCCGTGGGGTGCACTGGTGTTGTTTGTTAAGAAGAAGGATGGGTCGATGAGGATGTGCATAGATTATCGGCAGTTGAACAAGGTCACCATCAAGAACAAGTATCCATTGCCGAGGATTTATGATTTGTTTGATCAGCTTCAGGGTGCCAAAGTGTTTTCGAAGATTGATTTGAGTTTTGGCTACCATCGGTTGAGGATTAGGGCATCCGATATCCCTAAAACAGATTTTCGAACTCGGTACAGGCATTATGAGTTCTTAGTGATGTCATTTGGGTTGACAAATGCCATAGCAGCATTCATGGATTTGATGAACCGAGTGTTCAAGCCTTATTTGGATTCCTTCGTGATTTTCTTCATTGATGATATTTTGATCTACTCCCGCAACCGAGAGGATCATGAGCATCACCTTTGAGTCGTTCTTCAGACTTTGAGAGATAGTCAGTTGTATGCTAAGTTTTCGAAATGTGAGTTTTGGTTGAGTTCAGTTGCGTTCTTGGGTCATGTTGTATCAGTAGAGGGTATTCAAGTGGATCCTAAGAAGATTGAGGCAGTCAAGGACTAGCCTAGACCCATATTAGCTACATAGATTCGGAGTTTCTTGGGTTTGGCAGGTTATTACCGTCAGTTTGTAGAGGGGTTTTATCTATAGCAGCCCCGATGACCAGGTTGACCCAGAAGGGTGCCCAGTTTAGGTTGTCAGACAAGTGTGAGACGACCTTTCAGAAGCTCAAGATAGCTTTGAATACGGTGCCGGTGTTGGTTTTGCCCACAGGTTCAGGGCCATATACGGTAAATTGTGTCGCATTTCGTATTGGACTTGGTGCGGTGTTGATGTAAAATGGAAAGGTTATTGCATATGCTTTGCGATAGTTGAAGATTCATGAGAAGAACTATCCATTTCATGATTTGGAGCTAGCAGCCATTATTCACACGCTGAAGATTTGGAGGCATTATTTATATGGCATGCCATGTGAGGTGTTCACAAATCACAAGAGTTTGCAGTATTTGTTATAGCAAAAGGAGCTCAATTTGAGGCAGAAAAGGTGGTTGGAGCTATTGAAAGATTATGACATCACCATCTTGTATCATCCGGAGAAGGCCAATGTTGTGGTCGATGCTTTGAGTAGGAAGTCAGCCAGTATGGCAGCCTTACGTATATTCCAGTCGGTTAGAGACCGCTTTCTTTAGATGTGCAGGCTTTAGCCAATCAGTTCGTGAGATTGGATGTTTCTGAGCTCAACCATGTTTTAGCTTGCACAACCGCTCGGTCTTCATTATTTGAACGTATCAGAGATCGGCAGTATGATGATCCTCATTTGCTTGTCCTTAGGGACATGGTATGGCATGGTGGTGCCAAGTAGGTCATAGTTGGAGATGATGGAGTTTTGAGGATGCAGTTTCGTATTTGTGTGCCTAATGTGGATGGACTTTGTGAGTTGATTCTAGAGGCGGCACATAGTTCCCGGTATTCCATTCATCCGGGTGCCGCTAAGATGTATCAGGACTTGCGACAACATTATTGGTGGAGGAGGATAAGGAAGGATATTGTTGCGTATGTAGCTCGGTGTCTGAATTGTCAGCATGTAAAGTGCGAGCATTAGAGACCTAGTGGTTTGCTTCAGAAGATTGAGATTCCTGAGTGGAAGTTGGAGCGTATCACTATGGACTTCGTTGTTGGACTCCCATGGACTCAGAGGAATTTTGATGTGGTATGAGTTATTATTGATAGGCTGACTAAGTCAGCGCATTTCATTCATGTGACAGTCTCCTATTCTTCAGAGAGGTTAGTTGAGATCTATATCCGGGAGATTGTTCGTGTTCATGGTGTGTCCATGTCTATCATTTCCGATCGAGGTACGTAGTTTGCCTCGCATTTCTAGAGAGCAGTTCAGCGTGAGTTGGGTAAAGTGGTCGAGTTGAGCACAACATTTCATCCTCAGACGGACGGGCAGTCCGAGTGTACTATTCAAATTTTGGAGGATATGCTCCGAGCATGTGTTATTGACTTTGGAGGTTCTTGGGATCAGTTCTTGCCATTAGCGGAGTTCGCCTACAACAATAGCTATCAGTCGAGCATCCAGATGGCTCCCTTTGAGGCATTATATGGTAGACGGTGTCGGTTGCCGATTGGGTGGTTTGAGCTGGGAGAGGCTCATTTGTTGGGTACGGATTTAATCCATGATTCCTTGGACAAGGTTAAGATCATTCAGGATAGGCTTCGTATAGCTTAGTCCAGGCAAAAGTGTTATGCCAACCGTAAGGTACGTGATGTGGCATTCATGGTCGGAGAGCGAGTATTGCTTCGGGTGTCGCCCATGAAGGGCGTGATGAGATTTGGGAAGAAGGGCAATCTATGACCTAGGTTCATCGGACCTTTTGAGATTCTTGATCCAGCGGGAGAGGTGGCTTATAGACTTGCATTGCCGCCGAGTTTATCAGCTGTGCATCTAGTGTTTCATGTGTCCATGCTTCGGAAGTATCACGGCGATCCATCCCACGTGTTAGACTTCAGCACAGTTCAGTTGGACAAGGACTTGATCTACGATGAGGAACCGGTAGCTATTCTAGACCGGCAAGTTTGTCATTTGAGGTCGAAAAGTTATCCATCATTTTGTGTTCAGTGGAGAGGTCAGCCTGTATAGGCAGCTACCTTGGAGTTTGAGTCTGATATACGGAGCCGATATCCCTATCTTTTCACCGACTCAGGTACTTTTCTATGTTTGTTCGAGGACGAACGATTGTTTTAGAGGTGGAGAATGTGATTACCCAAAGGGTCATCTTGTATTTTAAAATCCGAATCCGAATTCTGAGGCCTTGAAAACCTCATTTTCATTAGACTCGATTTGCGTGCGCAGTCCGGGCGCATTTCCGGAGAGATTTTATGTGAAATCTAAGAAAAATATTGAATTTAGCCTTTAAAATTGATTAAAGTTGACTTCGGTCAACATTCTTGGTAAACGGACATGGACCCATGATTTGACGGTCCCGTAGGGTCTGTAGTAAAATATGGGACTTGGGCGTATGCACGGAATCGAATTTTGAGGTCCCTAGCCCGAGAAAAAGAATTTTTAAAGAAAATTATTTGCTGGAAAATATAAAGACTTTTGAAAATGAAAAGGTGTGTTTTCTTGGTGGCATCGAGCCCGTACTTTGGTTCCGGAGCCCGATACAGGTTTGATATAGTATTCAAGTCATAACTGTGAAATTTAATAAGAATCAGAGTTGATTCGGTATAAATTAGATCTTTAGTTGAGAAAATCAAATTTTCAATGTTCTTAAAGAATTTCATGAATTTGAGTTTAAATTCGTAGTTGTTGATGTTATTTTTGATGATTTGATCGCACGAGCAAGTCCGTATGATGTTTTTAGACTTGCGTGCATATTTGGTTTGGAGCCCCGAGGGCTCGGGTGAGTTTCAGATAGGCTTCGGGGTGTATGGACTTAGGAAAAGACCTGTGCTGCATAATTCCAGAAAATTGCATGTCTCTGAACCGGGGTCTCGCAGTCCGCCGTGGATTTTCGCGGCCGCGTTGGGGATTCCACTGTCTCGGTGGGATTTCGCTTTCAGCGGTGGGCAAGGCTAGAGTTTCTGCGACTGCGCCCGTTATTTCGCAGTTAGCGGTGAGCTTCGCGGCCGCGGCCCTTTTTCCGTGGTTAGCGTTCTGAGGATCTGTAAAGGCTATATAAGCGGGACTTTTCATCCATTTTCATTTTTTCAAAACCCTAAAACATAAGAGGCGATTTTTCAAATACTATTTCTTCCCTAAATCATATGTAAGTGATTTTAATCTCATTTCTTTGACTCCTTAACTTCTTTTTACAAGATTTCATCCTAGAATCTAGGATTTTCATGGTGAAATTGGGAATTTTGGGTAGAACTTAGGAATATTGAAATTCGTGGATTTAGACCTCAAATTGAGTTCAAATCCCAAAACAAATTTTATATCCAGGCTCGGGGGTGAATGGTTAATCGAGTTTTGGTCCGAATTTCGGGTTTGGACCAAGCGGGCTCGGGGGCTGATTTTTGACTTTTTGGGGAAAACATTGGGAAATCTATCTTCATGCATTAGAATTGATTTCTTTAACATTTATTGATGTTATGAAGTAAATTGTGGCTAGATACAAGCGGATTGGTGGTGGAACCGAGGGATAAAGCAGTGATTGATTTTTGAATTACCCGTTGGCTCGAGCTAAATGTTTGGTCTAACCTTGACTTGAGGGAATAGGAATCCCCGACTTATGTGTTGTATAAAATTCCATGTGTGTGGCATATAGGTATGGTGACGAGTACATATGCGCCACCAAATTACCATGTTTAGCTGTTTCCCTTCCTCATTTTCTATTATACTAATTCTAGTCTTAATTGCTACCTGCTTAAACTGTTTCCATGCCTTAACTACTACATACTCATAAATGTATCCATGACTAATTGCTTCATATTAACTGTTGCTCACTTATTTGAAATATCCAATTGTTTCATGGTCCCGTTTTATTACGATGTTGGATTATATTGGCTTGTTGGTGCTTTATGGTGCACCTTGGTTGGTCTCGCTGAGTAGTTTACCCTGGTAAAGTTGCATAAAAGTAGTGATATTCCGTGGTGTGAATTGAGGAATAAGTACATTGGAGGACTTGGCTTAATCTGTGAAATACTTTTCTTTGTTTTTGTGAATGGTGTTAATTTGTACACTGGGATCGGGTTGCACGCTTAAACAAGGAGTAATAAGGGTAGACAGGTAGGATTAGGTTCGGCGCTGCAACAGGAGGAATAAGGGTGATATATGTTGATGAGTAATAATGGTGGACAGGTGGGATCGGGTTACATACCGCAACAGTGTGAAATAAGGGAGAATATTGATACTGTTGTTGCTGATTATATGATGGGATTGGGATGCACGCCACATCAGTTGTTGTTATGTGTTCATATCTGTTGAGGTCCATTATCGGGATGTTGAAACACCCTTAAGGATTGGTTATAGCTGAATACTAGTAGAATAGTTGGATTCCGGATTTATTAAATGTTAGTTATTATTTATTTACATTTTGTATCTCCTTTCCGTTCAATATAAACTGTTGCAGGTTGTATATGTTGTATGCCCCTCCGTAGCCTTGTCACTACTTCGTCGAGGTTAGGCTCGGCACTTACCAGTACATTGGGTTGGTTGTACTGATACTGCACTCTGCACTTCCTGTGCAGATTTCGGAGCTAGTGGTTGATCAGAGTTCGAGAGTGCTGCCTTCAGTTTAGGAGACCCAAGGTGGTCCTGCAAGCATCCTCAGACCCTGGCGTCCCCTTCTATCCTTACTATTTTCTGTTTTTACTTTTCCTCCGATATAGATGTATATTTTCTTTCAGACCATTACTTGTAGTAATCGTAGATAGTTCGTGAGTTGTTACTCCAGTTCTGGGTGGATTTTATTTTAGATTTCGTTCTTGCTCAAATTTAAGTTTTAAAATTGTTTCTTCCGCAATTATTTTTGTTGGTTCATTTTATTAAGTCTTAAATACTTGAAGAATAAAGGAAAAAAGTATAATAAACTGTGATGTTGGCTTGTCTAGCAAGTTTAATGTTAGGCGCTATCACGGCCCCGAAGGTGGGAAATTTGGGTTGTGATAGTTTTACTACTTCGAGGTGACACAAAGGCTAGGTGACGAGCATGTGGGCATGCACTGTTGGGGATTGTGACATGGTCCGTTCCGCAACAACTATAAAGTTGCATATTTGACTGAAACTATACGATACTTATGTGTTTTAGAAAGAATTTCTATAAATTGGGCTGAATGCTAAAGCTGGGCCTTGTGCCAAAGCTGGTTAGATCCTTAGGGGCCATTTCTTATTATCCTCTCACTGTTTTGATTGAAAATCTATACGCAGTCATGCTATGTTTACTGATTTCATAACTTACTCTTTATTACCATATTTTGATGCATATAAAATATTATTTTAGTCTGAACACCATATTTTTACTGATAGCCCGAGTGCTTGAGAGGTTTATGACTTAGTGAGGCCGAGGGCATATTTTGTGAGGATATTATGGGATTGGGCTGCGCACCACAACATGTTGTTACTGATTCATGATTATGTGAGGCCGAAGGCCTGATTGATTTACACCACGAGGTGGCTTGTTATAGCACTTGGGCTGTAGGAGCCCTCTGGAGTCTTCACACCCCTAATGAGCGCGGGTACTCTGAGTGAGTGATATGATGTTTTGCCCGAGGGGCTGTACACGAGTGACTGTGAGGTTTGCTCGAGGGACTCTATATGAGTGATGTTCTACCCGAGGGGCTGCTTATGAGTGAACTTTTGCCCGATGGGCTCTATATGAGTGATGTTCTACTCGAGGGGCTGCTTATGAGTGAACTTTTGCCCGAGGGCTATTTATGAATTTCATCATTTTACTCTTTTTTGCATTGAGCCTCTATTGATATCTTCAAATGATTTTTATCGAAAACTGGATTTTAAAACGAGATGATTTGACTCGCGTACTAATTTGAAAGCATGTTGTAATTTTTGAGATTTCATGATGTGGACTTTATGTGTTTTATTGCTCGTCACTACTGCTCAGTCTTTATTTACTATTATTACTTACTGAGTTGGCGTACTCACATTACTCCCTGCACCTTTTGTGCAGATCCAGGGGTTGCTGGACGTGCTAGCGAGTGTTAATTTCATCAATCGCGGATCTATTGGAGTTAGCAAGGTAGCTGCTGTCGCGCCCCTTTTTAACCTCCACAGAGAAAGTCCGGGTTTCGACATTCATTGGGAACAACTCGTTTCCTTTTGGGAATTGGGTATTTGAAGAGTCACCACCTAACGAATTAAGGTGCGTTAGGGCACCTAGAGTAATTAACTCATGTAACTAGTTTGGATTACCAGAGATTAGGGTAAGGGCTCGAAATGACCTCGAGGGGAAGATGTTAGGCACCCCTCTTGGTCTACAACTGTGGGTCCCGGCCGGACTTATATTTATGAATTAGTCTATTAACAAATAAATAGTTGAATCAAATAATTTGCAAGTAAAGCTCGTTGTATAACTCAAATAATAAGGCAAAGATTTTGAACAAGTTGTATACATATGAAAC
Organism: Nicotiana tabacum; assembly: GCF_000715075.1. Taxonomy (NCBI): domain Eukaryota; kingdom Viridiplantae; phylum Streptophyta; class Magnoliopsida; order Solanales; family Solanaceae; genus Nicotiana; species Nicotiana tabacum. The sequence goes on along the minus strand of NC_134090.1, from coordinate 29,622,247 downwards.
AAAGTTTTAAACAAAAGGAATTTTGCGAAAGGAGGAGTCCTAGATTGGTTAGCCTATAGGATCATCCCACACAATGTCCAATAAACACTCCTCAATGAGGGGCTACACGTGACATTAGTGCGTAGTCATCATATCCCATATCTACCCTTGTCACCCCCTTAGTGGTCATTAAAGCACGTGTGGGTTAGCGATCTCTATTGCGTGCTATTACCCATCGCTTCTTAAAGGTCCTGGAGGAAATTTAGGACCCCTTCCTATAGGTAGTTCTAGACAGGCCCCTAAGGTTTTAAAAGAGAAAATACTAAGGTGACAGGCAATAACAATTAGGACCTTAGCACATAAGAAATAAAAGGAGCAATTAGAGACTCACGTTTACCTCCACAAACATTGTACATAGGCAGCACGACTCAAACACAGATACGGGCCTTTTGTTAAACAATATCCTAAGGCATGATGTCTAGGTGAATATCAAGACACAGAAGATAGGCAGTTTATTTAAACTCTGAAGTAACGGCCCTATCAATTTGCCTACTGATTTTTAAGCCTGTTAAAATCAAAACAACATTAAGTAACATAAACAGTTCAGAGTTGCAGGATTTGAAAATGCCCTGTATGCTTGCCTACACGCGGAATAATGATAACTACGTTTTATAAAATAGGGGCAGATTTTAAGACTGACTCTTAAGTCCCTATATGCATACTTTCTAATAGCGATTAAAAGCAGTATTGGATAGAATTCATTTCAGGAAAATAAACCATTAATTAGACTAGATTCGAAGCAAAATACTCAAGAACTGGATTGACTTATTTAAACTAAACTGATTTTTTATCTAGGCAGAGTTTCTGGTGTTTCTCCCTATAGGCATGATATCTAATTATTTAAGAACTGATGTTAGAAATTGGTAGGCATGATAGCAAATGAAAATACATGTAAATACCCGTAATAACAGAAATTGACATGGACCATATCCTATAGGCATGGTATCTACTTGTGAAGTTAATTTTAAGACCTATAACATGATTTCTATATTGGAACCACTTGAGACCTATAGGCATGATTTCTATCATAGCAAAATATGAAGTCCTATAGGCATGGTTTCTACTTGGTAAGACAATAATAGCAAAATATAAAGTCCTATAGGCATGGTTTCTACCCGTATTACCCCACAAACATGTAACTACCCACCCTTTTTCACTAGTTACCCTAATATTCGTGTACAAATTATTACAGACCATATGAATGAATTACATAAGTAGATAAGAAAAATAAGAAGTTATTCCATAGGGATCCTACAAATAGGCCCATATTTCCAAAGCCTCCAATAGCCTCAAATGCCCAAATTCCATAGACAAAGTCATTGTCTAGGTGGGTCAGAGTTACCTAAGGATCTCAAGGATCCCGAGTAGTACTCACACCTAGACTTGGTAACCAAATTGAGTAAGTGCAGCGTGGAAGGGCCAGCCTTAGTATGCCAGAGTTCAGAGAGTTCTCAAGAGGATCCCAAGGCAGTACACACACTGGAGGGGGAAGAACCTAATGACTTAGGAGTAGAGTGAGAGTGCTTGACACAGTATGAAAGGTTTTAGTGGGAAAACAGTGTTAAAGAAATGTTTGCTTGAAATAGTGTAGTAAAACAATAGAGGAGTAATTCAGTGAGATAGTTTTGAAAAGAGTAGGGCAATAAATAAACAACAGACTAACCTTAAGACAAAATAGGTTCAGCATCACACATAGAACAAAGAACCAAGACAGGTTTAGCATCACAAGCCTTCACACAGGGGTAAATGGGAATTGGGGACAGGTAAAGCACATAATGGTAGACACATAGAATGCAGAAGTCTTTGGAATTGGTACAGATATGCTCAGAAACACTGATCAGACATAGTCAGAGAATCAGCAATGCTTAAGGGGTTCAGTATAGGATCAACATGATTTAAAATCAATCCCAGAATCATACAAGTTTAGGAGTGCAGACTACTTTACAGGGAGATTAATATCAGAATCCAGATAGAGCAAGATTACATGGAGACAGACTATATAGAAGTGGTAACACACTCATACTGATCCTAAGGAATGGGAGTACATAACATGCCAATCATGTAAACATATTAACTACAGGTTTCACAGCTAAACCATAAGTAAAGGTAAACTAGAAATAGGATGAATTGAAGTAATAAAAGGACCATATTGTTTTTGGAACTTGAATTGAAATTAGAACATAACAGTAAAGAAGGTAGTAAACACAAAGTGAGGAGCAAAAGAGTAGCGTAATCAGCCTTGGCTTGCATCCGACTGACTTAGAGCAATAGCAAATAACCAGAGAAAAGAGAGTAGAAGCGAGTTTTTGTGTAAGAGAGAGTTTTGAACCAATGTGTTCCTTTGTTTGTGTTAATGAGAGAGTGTTTATATATATTAGTTCAAAAATTAAGTAAAATAAGGCAAGAATCAAAGTAGTATAGTAATTATGGAACCAAGTACTAATCAGAATCAAATCAATGCAAGTACCCCTTTAATTAAGGGATAATCAACCAACGGTAATGGGCAGAAAAATGTTTAAGGAAAGAAATCAACTAGGGTATCAGGTACAAGTTAGACAATTAGGGGTAAGTATATAAGGGTTCAATTAAGGAAACAACTAGTAAAAAATCAGTAAAATACTCGGTTAACCAAATAAGGTAAGAAAATAAAATAAAGTTGCAGAATATGAAAATAATCGAAAATCAGTATATAGTAAATCAGTGAATCAAAGACTCAAAATTACTGATTTAAGTAGAGTAACAGGGGTTCCCATGAATAAGAAAATAAACCAAGTTTAAACAAGAGAATCGAAGGTCTAAAGGGAAGTTTTCAAATCAAGCCAAGAAACAAGGAGCTCAGAGTCAATCAAAGAGAGAGTTTTAGCATATAAATAGGGTGAGATAGGAGTAACCAAACATACCAAGCAAAGAGGCAAGTATTGACCAGTCAAGATGCACAAAAACACATAGAGGTGATATAAGTTAGGCTAAAAACTCAGTAGGAACATATTTGAAGCAAGATAGTCACAGAAACTCAAGCAAGCAACGATCAGTCATGCTAACCCACAGAACTAAACGAAAAAGATCTAGAAAATTAGGGCTTTTAACATGGGAGAGTTGAAGAGGTAGTAAAATCACAGAATCAGTCAAAATATGCAAGAAATAGAAGTTTAAACATAAAGAATCAGTTTAAACAAAATTTTTAAAAAGTTCCAAGGATAGTGTAAAACACTAAAGAAACCAACTCGAATCATCCTAGATCTGTATAGATCTAAGAGATACAGGAAGAAATTAGGGTTTTTAGAAGAAATCCATATAGAGATGAAAGAACCTGTCTAGAATCCCAACGATCGTAACACATGCGGCGTGATTTTGCTTGAAATCACACTAAAGTAGCCAAGAACAGACAAGTGACGAAACCTAGGTGCAAGTCGGCGTGGCCCTGGGACCTTGAAGACCTTAGAGAAGCCATTGGAGGCTTAGGAGTAAATGAGAGATCATCGGAGAAGACCAGAGAAGAGAGGTCGGCGGTTTGAAGGGCTAGGGTTTGGTTGAGTTACTGAAAGAGGAGAGGAGATGACAGAATACATAGGTGGCAGTCTATGACAAATGGTTAGGGATAGGGGTCGTTTACAGTTAAAAAAGGAAGGAACGGACGAGGACCGTTGATCTTTTAGATCAACGGCCAGGATTTGACGGGTCTTTGGTCAGGTAATTTCATTTAGGGCCTGCGTCGGGTAATTTGATTAGGAATTGGGCTGGGTATTGGGTTTAAAATTGGGGCTAAAGTTGAAATACAATCTGGCTATATTTTAAATAGCCAATTTATCCCTATATGATTTATAATAAAAAAACAGATAATTTATAAAAAAATATTTTTTTGTAGTAAAATAATTTAAAATAGATATTTAACATTTTTAAAAATATAGAAGATCAATTTTACGCATACAAATGTAATTATATATTAATAAGGCTAATAATGCAATTATATGCAATTTAGCTTTTAAAAATATAAAATGCAATTATAAAAATGCACTAAAAATATTTTAACAATATTTTGGCATACATATAGGATTTAAATGACAAAATCACCCCAACAATAATTTGAGGGATAATTATTGGGGATTTTATGAGTAAAAGGAAAGGAAATAAATCGATTTAAAATCTTTAAAATTATAGAAAAATTATAAAAACCTTGTGCATGCTTATATATGCATATATATGCTATTTTGAAAGTATTTATGCATATTAAAAATGTATATAGAAAAATTGGGTATCAACAGCTGTCCCTCTTTACTTGAGAAGGATGAAAGAGTTTTCAGGTAAAGAAATGATGGCCAATTTTGACCGGATGGGATGCTTTGAAAGATAGGGGCCGGACTCTGGTCTTCGAGCTGCTTACATATCCCTGGTTTTACAGGAATCAGGCCATGTGTAGTTCTGGGTTCATCTGTGGAATATGCCGATGAAATTATTGCAAGAACAGACACGCGATGCCGAAGCGGCTATGGTGAGCGGTTAAAGCTCGGGATAGTTGAAGGAACTGGAGCGAGATTGCTCATGCTATGATAGCGGTTACTTCCTGGTTACCTGCAGATAAAAGATTCTACAAACATGTATTTGCGAAAAACTAAACATGATACAAATTCCCTTTGGACCATGAAGGTTGTCTTCGGACGGTTAAAGATGACGTCCTTGGAGCATGATGTCCTGGGCCATGAATTGTTTAATGAGGGATTCGCAGGCCATGAAATATTGTTCTCGGGCCATGAAGATGGTGCCTCCGAACCATGACGCCTTTGAATAATGATATGCAAGTTTTGAGAGATCCTCGGGCCATGGCATGTTGTCTTCCGGCTATGAGGGTGATGCCTTTAGACTATGTTGCCTTCGGATAGATTGGCAATATTTCATCCCATGATATGCAATAATATGATTTTAACAAGACAAGGCTTAGTCTTGTGAAATGGAGGACAGAGTTTAGCCAAATTGGAAAACAAATAGATAGTAAAATAGAGCAATATCTGCGCAAAGAGGCACAATGCTTAGTCCCATGCGAATGTGGAGGCAAGGATTAACCTCATGCTGATATGGAGGTAAGGATTAGCCTCATGCAAGTATGGAGTCAAGGATTAGCCTCATGCAAGTAGAGAGGCAGGGATTGCCTCATGCAGGTATGAGGAGTCAAGGATTAGACTCATGCAAACATGGAGTCAGGGATTAGACTCATGCAAATAGGGAGGGAAGGATTAGCCTCATGCAAGTATGGGGAGTCAAGGATTAGACTCATGCAAACATGGAGTCCGGGGTTAGACTCATGCAAATAGGGAGGCAATGATTAGCCTAATGGAGTCAAGGATTAGACTCATGTAGATAGGGAGGCAAGGATTAGCATCATGCAAGTATGGAGTTAGGGATTAGACTCATGCATATATGGAGTCAGAGATTAGAAATAGGGAGGCAAAGATTAGCCTCATGCAAGTGGAGTCAGGGATTAGACTCATGCAAATAGGGAGTCAAGGATTAGCCTCATGCAAGTATGGAGTCAGGGATTAGACTCATGCAGATAGGGAGGCAAGGATTAGACTCATGCAAATGTGGAGTCAGGGATTAGACTCACGCATGTAGCGAGGCAGGGATTAGCCTCATGCAAATGTAGAGTCAGGTATAAGACTCCTGCAAATAGGGAGTCAAGGATTAGACTCATGCAAGTAGGGAGGCCAGGATTAGCCTCATACAAATGGGGAGGCAAGGATTAGCCTCATGCAAGTATGGAGGGGCAGGGATTAGTCCCATGCAAAAAACGAGCATCAAATTAGAGTAGTGTATGCCTTAGCTGGAAATGTATTCGATGTCTGATGGCCTGATTGATAGTGAATTATCTTTGTGTATACATGTTTTGAGAATGCTATCGCTATTTCAAATATGCCTGCGTTCAAAGAAAAACTGTAAGTTTTTGCAGGGGGAAGGTTGGTTCGTGCTCCTGTCGGCTGGCTTTGCTTTGCTCCATTCTGAAAGCCTTTCGAGTTCCCCTGGGTGACACCTGACTGTTATGGAAATAGAGTTTTCAAAAATATTCAATTATTGATAAAAAATAGATTTGTTTTGGAAATGTATTGATATATCAAGTAATTTTTGATGAACTAGTGACTGTAACACGTCTCGAAGGCATTACAGCTCTCTCATATTGGAATTTTGAGGGTCCTCCTCAAAATTCTGCCCCAGTTTGGTAGATGATCTTTGACCATTTGTGGATAATGGATCTTGTCGAACCTTCTTCGAAATTTTGAGAATCCTTCTCAAAATTCTGCCCCAGTTTCTTATCTGATTCCTGACCGTCTGACATGCGATGGTGTTGGCTGGACTTGCTCCAGAATTTTGAGGTCCTCCTCAAAATTCTGCCCCAGTTTCAGATCTTGGGGGAAATGAAAATTTTATTATGATTTGACCGAACCCATAAGGCTGCCTATGTATCCCCTCTTAAACGGGAATCAGGTCAAGCGTAGTTCAATTACATCAAATGAGGAAATGTAAAATATCTAAGCATAATTACTCTTTCCTGCGTCTGAATTGATTGGTTTTGGCTAGATTCTCCATCTATTTCTGCAAGTATGAGTGCTACTCCTGTTAGCACCCTATGAACCGAGTACAGACCTTGCCAGTTGGGTGAGAATTTCCCTTTGGCTTCATCTTGATGTGGGAAGACCTTCTTTAGTGCCAACTGACCTAGTGCAAATTGCCTGAGTTTGACCCTTTTGTTGAAAGCTCTGGACATTCTGTTCTGATAAAGTTGACAGTGACACACTGCGCTCATCCTCTTTCCATCTATATGGGCCAATTTCTCATAGCGGCTCCTTATCCACTCTACATTGCTGAGTTCAGCTTCATGTATGACTCTTAAAGAAGGAATCTCTACCTCGGTCGGGATGACAGCCTCGGTACCATAAACCAGCATGTAGGGAGTTGCTCCGGTTGATGTGCGAACTGTAATGCGGTATCCCAAAAAAGTGAAGGGTAACTTCTCATGCCACTGTTTGTGGTTCTTTACAATTTTCCTTAATACCTTCGTAATGTTTTTGTTGGCGGCTTCTACGGCTCCATTTATCTGAGGTCTGTAGGCTATGGAATTTTTGTTCTTGATTTTGAAAGTTTCATACATAGCTTTCATCAGATCACTGTTGAGATTGGCATCATTATCAGTGATAATGGATTCAGGAATACCGAATCGGCAAACAATTCGATCCTTGACAAAGTCTACGACGACTTTCTTGGTAACATCTTTGTAAGATGCAACTTTTACCCATTTTGTGAAGTAATCAATGGCTACCAGAATAAACATGTGTCTGTTTGAAGCAGTGGGCTCAATTGGACCAATAACATCCATTGCCCTAAGCGGCGAATGGCCAAGGAGAGCTTGTTACATTGAGCTTACTTGGCGGCACCTTTATCATGTTAGCATGCACTTAACATTGAAAGCATTTGCGTACATACCGAATATAATCCGTCTCCATGGTCATCCAAAAATAACCTGCCCTGAGTATCTTCTTAGCCAAGACGAAACCATTCATGTGTGGACCATAGGTCCCAGCATGCACATCCTCAAGTAGCTTAGAAGCTTCCTTTGTGTCAACACATCTTAGTAAACCCAAATCAGGGGTTCTTCTGTACAAGTTCCCTCCGCTGTGGAAGAAATGATTTGACAATCTCCGGAGCGTGCGTTTCTGAGTGTGATTTGCATGCTCCGGGTATTCTCCTTTTGATAAGTATTCTTTGATGTCATGGAACCAAGGGTTTCCATCTGCTTCTTCCTCAATATAAGCACAATACGCCGGCTGATTATAGATCCTCACCTGAATAGGATCAATGTAGTTCTAATCTAGATGTTGTATCATGGATGAAAAAGTGGCCAATGCGTCAGCAAACTCATTCTAAATTCTAGGCACATGTCGGAACTCTATCTTTGTAAACCTCTTTCTCAATTCCTGCACATGGTGCAGATATGGCAATATCTTTGAATTCTTGGTGGCCCACACTCAAAGTACCTGGTGCACAAACAAATCTGAATCACCGATCACCAGCAACTCCTAAACGTTCATGTCGACTGCCATGTTGAGCCCTAGTATGCATTCTTCATATTCCGCCATGTTGTTGGTGCAGGGAAATATGAGTTTAGTAGATATCGGATAATGCTGACCCATTTCTAATACCAAAACCGCTCCTATGCCCACTCTTTTGAAATTTGCGGCTCCGTCAAAGCACATCCTCCAACCGTCATATGTTTCGGTAAGGTTTTCTCCTACAAATGATACTTTTTCATTAGGAAATACATTTTCAAGGGTTCGTGTTTTCCTACCACCAGATTTTCAGCAAGGTGATCTACCAATGCTTGTCCCTTGACCGCCTTTTGAGTTACATAGACGATATCGAATTCACTTAGTAGTATCTTCCAATAAGCCAACTTCCCAGTAGGCATGGGTTTCTGAAATATGTACTTCATAGGATCCATCGTGGATATGAGGTAGGTAGTGTAGGCTCAGAAGTAATGCCTCAATTTTTGGGCTGTCCAGGTCAAATCACAGCAAATGCGTTTAAGCAGAGTATATCGTGATTCATAAGGTGTGAACTTCTTACTCAAGTAGTATATGGCCTGCTCCTTTCTTCTTGTCTCGTCATGTTGTCCCAAAACACATCCGAAGGCTCCATCTAATACAGATAGATAGAGTAGCAAAGGTCATCCTGGTTCTAGAGGGACCAGAATTGGTGGTGTGGACATGTACTCCTTGATTTTGTCAAAAGCTTTTTGATAATCCTCCGTCCAGCTCGTTTCAGCATCCTACCTCAGCATCTTGAAGATGGGTTCACATATGATTGTGAACTGTGCTATAAAGCGACTGATGTAGTTGAGACATCCTAAGAAGCTCATCACATCCTTTTTGCTCTTAGGTGGTGGTAACTCCTAAATAGCTTTGACTTTAGACAGATCTAGTTTGATCCCTCGACGACTGATGATGAATCCCAGTAACTTTCCTACCGGAACCCTGAATGCACACTTTGCGGGGTTCAATTTCAAATTGTACCTCCTTAGCCTGTCAAAGAACTTCCTCAAGTCTGCTATGTGATCTGCAGTCCTCTTGGATTTGATAATGACATCGTCCACATACACCTCTATTTCTTTGTGTATCATATCATGGAAGATGGTTGTCATGGCTCTCATGTAAGTGGCCCCAGCGTTCTTCAAACCGAATGGCATCATCTTGTAACTATATACACCCTATAGCATAATAAAAGCTGTCTTCTCTACATCTTCTTCATCTATCCAAATCTGGTGATAACCCACGAAGCAATCAATAAAGGATTGGAGCTCATGCTTGGCACAATTATCGATTAGGATATGTATATTTGGCAGTGGAAAGTCGTCCTTGGGACTTGCTCTTATTAAATCCCGATAGTCAACACATATTCTGAGCTTCCAGTCTTTCTTTGGAACTAGCACAATGTTAGCCACTATGGGATTAGTAGGCAACTATGGGAACTAGCACAATGTTTCTTTGAACTTTCTGAGTTTCTGTTTTACTGGCAGACACATGGGATTAGTAGGCAACTTGTGAGCCACTATGGAAGTGCTCAAACCGGTCATGTCATAATATGACCCTGCAAAAATGTCCTCATATTTTTTTAGGAAATGAATGTACTCTTCCTTCTCTATTGGTGACAAGTGAATGCTGATGCGGGTCTCCTTGACGGTCTCAGCATTTCCCAAATTCACTTCTTCGGTCTCGTCGAGATTGGACTTATGCTTATTCTCAAAATTCTCAACCTCCCTGACAATTTCTTCGGGTATCTCATCTTCTTCCTCTGAATCATTATTCTCATGTTGCGTTGCCTCATTACATGTTACAGTCACTGGTTCATCAGAAAAAGTAATAATAATATTGTAGAAAGGAAAAGTGTAAGGATAGTAGTGAATAATAAAGAGCAAATGTATTTGATTAAAACTGAAAAAATCATCCAGACAAAGTACAGCTTGATAAATCGAGCATTTATTTTGAGACAAGTAAATCTTAAAACTAAATTATGGGAAATCTTAAATGCCTAGAATGGCTATAGAAGTAAAATCTGCCAAGCTACCCAGAGACTCGGCAGGCTCGGGATGGTGTAGCGGTCCAGTTCCTGAGAACAGCTCCCTTTGCCACAGTCTGATTAGTGATGCCTTCTTCCTCTTCCTCCTCAATTATGGCACTGTAGTCCGGGTCTTCATCCTCCAAGAACAAATTCTTCAACCCAGCTAGTGCTTCTTCCTCTGCAGTTCCTCATATTGTATCAGCCTGGTGAAAAGCTTGTTCCAAACGTGGCACTGGTTGCTCAAGAGGGTAATACGGTCCGCTCCATGGAGGCGACCAATCATTGTACTTTTGCCATGTATACTGGTATCCGAGCCCAAAGATGGTACCATGATTTTTCAGCTGTATTGGTTTGGTGATGCCTTGGAGGTTCTTTCCCAACCCTTTGCCGAGTTCATATCCGGACCATGCTAGTATGCTTTCTATTTTGTTACTCTACCACTTATCCTTCTCGACGACATTGATCCGTTCGATGTAATGATAGGTTTCCTCTCCTAGCCTTCTTCTATGTCCAATCACCGGGATGGTTTGACTAGTGTAGATGGGGTTACTTCCATCTCCGTGAATTATTACCTCCTGGAGCTTCCATTCAAACTTCACGGCTTGATGTAGTGTGGAAGTCACGGCTCCAGCGGCATGGATCCATGGCCGGCCCAACAGAAGATTATATAAGGATGGTATGTCAAGCACCTGAAATTCAACGTCGAACCAAGTTGTCCCCATCTGCAGGCAAAGGTTAATTTCCCCGATCGTGGCCCTTTGGGACCCATCGAAAGCCTTCACATTCATGTTTCCTACCCGTATAACATGGAAACCTTTGTCCAACCTTTTCAAAGTGTCCAACGGACAAATATTTAGGCTCGAACCTCCATCAACCAAGACCTTGGCAGTGAATTTGTCTTCAAATTGCACCATAATATGCAATGCTCGATTGTGATTCAGTCCCTCGGGTGGTAGCTCATCTTCATGGAAGATGATTTTATGACTTTCTAGTACTTGCCCAACCATGTTGGCCATTTCTCCGCCGGTGATGTTATTGTGTACTTAAGCCTCGCTCAACATTTTCATTTAGGCGTTATTGTGTTCCTCTGAATTCTGCAATAGTGACATGATAGATATCTGAGCAGGGACTTTGTTCAGATGGTCAGCAACAGAGTATTCCTTTGCATGTACTTTCCTCCACAGGTCATCTGGCCCGGTCTCAATGATAGGCTACCTAGTAGTGGCCTCCTTACTTGAACCTCCCAGGTGTTCAAGCGTATACTCTTTCAGTTCTAGTCATTCCTTGTGCAGTGTCAGATTTCTCTATCTTGGCCTTCCCTTTCTACCGAGTCTCGACAACATAATCCTAGGGTATTGTTTTTAAGTTGAATGGGGGTGTGGTTGACACCGTCACAGTAAAAGGTGTGACCACTTCTACTTCAAATGGAGGGGAGGTGGCTGCGGGCGGAGCTACTTCTACCTCGAATGGAACTGATGCAATTACCTCAACATCAATAGGTATCTGAATCTAAACCACAACAGGAGTAAGTGTGACCGCAACCTTAAAGTCATCGCCTTCTCGAATAAGCCTGATCGTCCCCTCAGGGTCCCATTCTTCATTTGTCTCTATCACATGTACACCATCACCTCTGTGATCGGGGAGGGGATTATTACGGACATTAGGTGTGGCTTCCTTTGCTTGTATGACCTTGTTGTCAATTACCGTCTGGATTTTATCCTTCAGTGTTCGGCACTCAGCAGTGGTGTGTTCTTTCATACCAGAATGGTACGCACAAGTCTTGTTCGGATTGACCCATTGGGATAGATTTTCTTATGCCACAACAGGAATAGGAGTGATGTAACCTGTGGCTTTTAACCTTTCATATAGTTGGTCGATGGGCTCAGCTATGGTGGTATATTGTTTGGGTGGCTTGCGGTCGAGGTTGGGTCTTGGTCTTGGAAACTTTTGGCGAGCTGATGGTGATTGGAAGTAGGATGGTTGGGAGTTATAGGTGTGATGGACGGTGGCTGGTTAGGAATATCTAGGAGATGAAGGCTGATATGTGAGTGGTGATACTTGGTATGTGGGTGGTGATGCTTGGTATGTGGATGGAGGTGTTTGATATATGGGTGGAGGTGTTTGATATGTGGGTGGAGGTGTCTGGTAGGTAAGTGGAGGTTTTGGGCCCTGGGCTACCATTACCGCCCCAACATCTCTCTTCTTCGATATGCCACCTGATTGTAGTGCCTTATTCGTGGCTTGTAGTGTCTCGAAGTTCGTTACCATCCCGCTCTTTATTCCTTCTTCGATTCTTTCTCCAAGTTTGATGATGTTAGAGAATTTATGATTTTCGATAACAATCAACCTCTCATAATATTGTGGATCTTGTGCCTTGACGAAGAATTTATTTATCTATTCTTCGTCCAAAGAGGGCCTGACCTTGGCCACTTCCGACCTCCAACGAGTAGCGTATTCTCGGAAAGTCTCAGTATGTTTCTTTTTAGGATTCTGAATGTAGAAGAAATTCGGTCCATTTTCTATGTTGAACCTGAACCGGTCCATGAAGTGTGACGCCATGCTTACCCAATTGGCCCATTTCTTAGTATTTTTGGTTGATATACCAGGACAAAGCATCCCCAATGAGACTCCTCATAAAGAGCTTCATCCGGATCTTTTTATCTTTCCCGACCCCGACAAGCTTGTCACAATAGGTCCTTAGATGAACCCTGGGATCACCTGTGTCATCAAATATTTCGAACTTGGGAGGTATGTACCCCTCTGGCAGTTCGACATCCGGCTGTATGCACAGATGTTCATAGTTCAAACCTTCTATTCCTTTGTTGCCCTCAATACCTTGAACTCAGTTTGTTAAATTCTTGAGTTCTTTAGCCATGTTTTTAATGAGCAGGTCCTTCTCGGAAGATTCTGGTGTATATGAGATTGGTTGGGTAGAGTAAGGAATAGTTTCCACATATATATGGTTGCTTTGATGGGTGCCAGAGACTTGGGTGTAGTGATGGTCATTGGTGGAATTTTGGGGATCGAGAATGAGTGGTGGTGTGTTTTGGGGAGTGTGGTAAGTATTGGTTGGCAGGTAATGAATTGGTTGATTGTGATGTTGTTGTGGAGTTGGTATAGACAATGGATTGAGATTTTGGGGTGGAGTTGCGTATTGATTTGGTGCGGTAGGATTTTGTGGCTGTTGGTTTTGTGTGTTCTAAGGAGGTGCTAGGTTCTTTGTGTTTTGTTGGTAGATATCAGGGGCATTCAGGGTAAGTGACAGGTTTTCCATGTTGCGAACCTGCTCAAGTTCTTCTTGCAATTCTAGTATCTTTTACTCCAGTCTTAAGACTAAATCATTTGGGGCCGAAGTACTACGACCATCTGAAATCTCCGCTTTCTCAACATTTTCCTTTCAGATTCCACTTAAGTCGTCCATCTTTGCTTTTCCTCTACCTTTTGTGTTGCTTGGAGGAGGAGGAGGCGGGGGGCCTCTAGATATGGTGTGATACGCTGATGAGGCCAGTATTAGTGAACCAAACTAAGGGGATGGGAAGAACAATAAAAATAAGCAAAAACAAAAGGTAACAAGTTAGTGAGGATCCTGAAACGTCTGCAGTATTTAAACACATATTGCGGAAATGTAAATTCGCGTCATAATTTGGGAACCTCATTTTTTCCCGAGGTAGGCCTAGCGACAGATAGATTTGGAGAACTTTTAATGCCAATAAATGCTTCGTTTTATAATATAAAAATAGACGAATCCCAAAACGACACTAAGATAAAATAAAATAAGTCACTACTGGCACTTGGCCTTATTACATTTTAGGAAAAGCAAATAAATCTAGCCTATTTGGTCCCAGAAGGACCTTCCCCAAATTCGATCTTCCGGACTCCATCATATATATCCCCCAGCTCGTGCAGCCCCAGCAGCAAGTCGGCTCTGGCCAAATTTCCTCCTTCAACTCCTTCAGTGTTCTGGCAATTTTCAATCCTCTTTATGACTTTGCCTTCCAGCTCCACTATTCCTCGCTCCAGATATTCCAGTTTTCTGTTGGAAGTGATTGCCATCTCTTTCCACTCCTTGATCAACCTCACATTCCTCTCATGTATTTCCCGGTGCTCATTCTCAGAGTTGTGGACCCTCTTGCGCAACCTGTTGTATTTGACTTGAGCTTCAGCTTGCTCATCTATGATTCTGTTCCCTCGACCGGCCGCTGGTGTCACCATTCCTTTTAGATTGTCCTCCAACCATGCCGGGTAGAGAGGCTCTCACCCTACATGGTACCTGTCTGGCTCAACAATGTTCTTTTCCACAATGATTTTGCAATGCCACATGTGCTGAGCTTGGCACTTGTAAGAGATACCGTCATCTTAGAAGTCTGCCCTGAAATGACTCATCTTGAAAACCCTTGGTACAACCTATTTTCTGACTGCTTGCCTCATAACTCGCATAGGGACATATGGGTATATCCCTCTCAACCCGATCAGCACCAAGTGCAGAGCATCCCTGGATCTGATAATAAATTCATCTATTGGGAACCATTCAAACATCCACTGCACCTGTTTCTCGGTTAGATTGTCAAAGAACTCTACCCATTCTTTGGCACTTTCCGGCTGAGCAAATCTGTCTAGAATGTAAGTCATCTGCTTAGGGTGATGGAAGGAAATATGGTCATTCCAAGCCCTTCACGGAAATTCTTGGCGATAGCGACCTTTTTGGAAATGCTCCAGCAACCATAACTGTAGCAACAAATTACAACCCTCGAAATGCTTTACCCCTCTTTGACAACGCTCCAAAGCTCTGTATATGTCGGCTATGATCATGGGGACTATGGTATATGTCTGTCCATTAATCCCTTCTATTAGAATCTTGGCGACCATGGCCAACCTAGTGTGGGTTCTTCCCTTTTTCATTGGGAACACTATCAGGCCTAAGAAGCACACAATGAATACAAACACTCTGTGGTGGATATGACCCAGAGAAGTGAAAGAGATCTCATCACGGTAAGTACGGAAAGACTTGCTATGGCCATACCTCTCGTACAGGTACTCGAAAGGTATGTAAGATTCTTTTAAGCACACTAAGTCTACATTCTTCTTCAGCCCTATCATCTTTAAAAATCCCCTACCCGTATGGTTTTTCTGGTACCAATAGCTCGGGACTATACCAAGTCAATACCGCAAGCCCTCCAATTTCCTCTAGAAGTGGTATCATTTCTATGTCGCCGAAATGAAACATAGTCCTCTCACTATCCTAAAATAAAGTGGCAGCTTCGATCAACTTGTTGTTTGGCTCAATATCTAGCAAGGAAGGCAGGTTACCCAAGTACTTTCTCACATGTTTCTTGTCACTTGAGGAAAGGTCCTCCCACCAATCTAGCAGCAATGGTGGGATGTTGCTAACCATACCGAATCTGGGGACCTCGTGCCTCATTTTCTGCAAAACAAAAGGGTTAGACCTTACCCCCACTAGACTCGACTATTTATACATTTATGATCAACATACCGACATTTAGTTCTCCAAATTAATGCACAGAATGTGGTTGTGTCAGTTGGGATTATGGAAAACCCAATGGACTTTGGATAAGTCTTACCTTAAAGGACCATTATGTGGACGACATAACTGATCTAACTAGGTTTGACCATGATATATGCACAATTTTAACCAGAGTAAGGTTTCTATGAGGTTTTAGACTGGTACCCTCAAGCGGACAACTCGAGGGGGAAGGCACGGAACCGTTGACTGCACCATTGATCGACTAGTTTTACCGCAAATAAGCCTTTCCGAATTTAAGGGTAGTAAATAGGAAGAGTGCAACCACTCATTAAAGCGTTGCTATAGGATTTGATACGCAGGAGTGGAATATGATGCGGAGCATAATTTATACAGTAATTAATAACAAGTAGTCAAGTATTTTCACTTATAAAAAATAATTACAACATTTAAATAATCGAAAGACAGTTACATGAAAAAGAAGACAAAGAAACAATTCAGTTTCAGGGATAAAGAACCATAAATGCTTAAAAAATGGATAGTTAAATTCAAATAAGGGAGAAGGATACGGGATAAAGCATGCTTGGACTAATTTGTAAAAAGATAAGTTCATTATGGTAAGAGCCTAAAGGTATCCCCAGCAGAGTCGCCATGCTATCGCGCCCCTTTTTTCCTCCGAGGAGAAAGTCCGGGTTTCGACATTCATTGGGAACAACTCGTTTCCTTTTGGGAATTGGTTATTTGAAGAATCGCCACCTAACGAATTAAGGTGCGTTAGGGCACCTAGAGTAATTAACTCATGTAACTAGTTTGAATTATCAGAGATTAGGGTAAGGGCTCGAAATGACCTCGAGGGGAAGATGTTAGGCACCCCTCTTGGTCCACAACTATGGGTCCCGGCCGAACTTATATTTATGAATTAGTCCATTAACAAATAAGTAGTTGAATCAAATAATTTGCAAGTAAAGCTCGTTGTATAACTCAAATAATAAGGTAAATATTTTGAACAGGTTGTATACATATGAAACAAAGTTTTAAACAAAAGGAATTTTGGAAAAGGAGGAGTCCTATGTTGGTTAGCCTATAAGATCACCCCACACAATATCCGATAAACACTCCTCAATGAGGGGTTACACGTGACATTAGCACGTAGTCATCATATCCCATATCTACCCTTCCCACCCCCTTAGTGGTCATTAAAGCGCGTGTGGGTCAGCGATCTCTATTGCGTGTTGTTACCCATCCCTTCTTAAAGGTCCTGGAGGAAATTTAGGACCCTTACCTATAGGTAGTTCTAGACAGACCCTAAGGTTTTAAAGGAGAAAATACTAAGGCGACAGGCAATAACAATTAGTACCTTAGCACATAAGACAGAAAAGAGCAATTAGAGGCTCAAGTTTACCTCCACAAACATTGCACATAGGCAGCACGACTCAAATACAGATAAGGGTTTTTGTTAAACAATATCCTAAGGCATGATGTCTAAGTGAATATCAAGACACAGAAGATAGGCAGTTTATTTAAACTCAGAAGTAACAGCCCTATCTATTTGCCTACTGATTTTTAAACTTGTTAAAATCAGAACGACATTAAGTAACAAAAACAGTTCAGAGTTGTAGGATTTGAAAATGCCCTATAGGCTTGCCTACACGCAGAATAATGATAACTACATTTTATAAAACAGGGGCAGATTTTAAGATTGACTCTTAAGTCCCTATAGGCATGCTTTCTAATAGCGAGTTAAAGCAGTATTGGAGAAAATTCATTTCTAGAAAACAAACCATTAATTAGACTAGTTTTGAAGTAAAATACTCAAGAACTGGATTGACTTATTTAAACTAAACTGATTTTATATCTAGGTGGAGTTTCTGGTGTTGTTCCCTATAGGCATAATATCTAATTGTTTATAAACTGATGTTAGAAACTGGTATGCATGAGCAAATGAAAACACATGTAAATACCCGTGATAATAGAAGTTGACCTAGACCATATCCTATAGGCATGGTATCTACTTGTGAAGTTAATTTTAAGACCTATAACATGATTTCTATTATTGGAACCACTTGAGACCTATAGGCATGATTTCTATCATAGCAAAATATGAAGTCCTATAGGCATGGTTTCTACTTGGTAAGACAATAATAGCAAAATATAAAGTCCTATAGGCATGGTTTCTACCCGTATTACCCCACAAACATGTAACTACCCACCCTTTTTCACTAGTTACCCCAATATTCATTTACAAATTATTACAGACCATATTAATGAATTACATAAGTAGATAAGAAAAATAAGCAGTTATTCTATAGGGAGCCTACAAATAGGCCTAGATTTCCAAAGCCTCCAATAGCCTCAAATGCCCAAATTCCATAGACAAAGTCATTGTCTAGGTGCGTCAGAGTTCCCTAAGGATCTAAAGGATCCCGGCCAGTGATCACACCTAGACTTGGTAACCAAATTGAGTAAGTTTAGTGTGGAAGGGCCAGCCTCAGTGTTCCAGAGTTCAGAGAGTTCTCAAGAGGATCCCAAGGCAGTACACACACTAGATGGGGCAGAACCTAATGACTTAGGAGTAAAGTGAGAGTGCTTAACACAGTTTGAAAGGTTTTAGTGGGAAAACAATGTTAAAAAAAGAGGTTTGCTTGAAATAGTTTAGTAAAACAACAGAAGAGTTATTCAGTGAGACAATTTTGAAAAGAGTAGGGCAATCAACAAACAACATACCAACCTTAAGACCAAAACAGGTTCACCATCACACACAGAACAAAGAACCAAGATAGGTTTAGCATCACAAGCCTTCACACAGGGGTAAATAGGAATTGGGGACAAGTAAAGCACATAATGGTAAACACATAGCATGCATAAGTCTTTGTAATTGGTATAGATATGCTTAGAAACACTTATCAGACATTGTCACAGAATCAGCAATGCTTAAGGGGTTCAGTATAGGATCAACATTATTTAAAATCAATCCCAGAATCATACAAGTTTATGAGTGCAGACTACTTTACAGGAAGATTCATATCAGAATCCAGATAGAGCAAGATTACATGGAGACAAACTACATAGAAGGGGTAACACACTCATACTGATCCTAAGGAATGAGAGTACATAACATGCCAATCATGTAAACATATTAACTACAGGTTTCACAGCTAAACCATAAGTAAAGGCACTAGAAACCGGATGAATTGAAGTAATAAAAGGACCATATTGTTTTTGGAACTTGAATTGAAATTAGAAAATACTAGTAAAGACGGTAGTAAACATAAATTAAGGAGAAAGAGAGTAGAGTAATCAGCCTTGGCTTGCAGCCGGCTGACTTAGAACAATAGCAAGTAACTAGAGAAAAGAGAGCAGAAGAGCGTTTTTGTGTGAGAGAGAGTTTTGAACCAATGTGTTCCTCTGTTTGTGTTAATGAGAGAGTGTGTATATATAGTAGTTCGAAAATTAGGTAAAATAAGGCAAGAATCATAGTAGTATAGTAATTATGGAACCAACTACTAATCAGAATCAGATTAATGCAAGTACCCTTTTTAATTAAGGGGTAATTAACCAGCGGTAATAGGCAGAAAAATGTTTATTGAAAGAAATCAAGTAGGGCATTAGGTACAAGTTAGATAATTAGGGGTAAGTACATAAGGGTTCAATTAAGGAAACAACTAGTAAAGAATCAGTAAAATACTCGGTTAACCAAATAAGGTAAGAAAAAGAAATAAAGTTGCAAAATATGAAAATAATCGAAAATCAGCATATAATAAATCAGTGAATCAAGGACTCGAAATTACTAATTTAAGGAGAGTAACAGGGGTTCCCATGAATAAGAAAATAAACCAAGTTTAAACAGGAGAATCGAAGGTTTAAAGGGAAGTTTTCAAATCAAGCCAAGAAACAAGGAGCTCAGAGTCAATCAAAGAGAGAGTTTTAGCATGTAAATAGGGTGAGATAGGAGTAACCAAACATAGCAAGTAAAGAGGCAAGTATTGACCAGTCAAGATGCACAAAACACATAGAGGTGATATAAGTTAGGCTAAAAACTCAATAGGAACATATTCGAAGAAAGATAATCATAGAAACTCAAGCAAGCAACGATTAGTCATGCTAACACACTGAACCAAACGAAAAAGATCTAGAAAATTAGGGCTTTTAACATGGGCGAGTTGAAGAGGTAGTAAAATCACAGAATCAGTTGAAATATGCAAGAAATAGAAGTTTAAACAAAAGAATCAGTTTAAACAAAATTTTAAAAGAAGTTCTGAAACCATAATTTTTAGAAGAAGGTGAAAGCATTTAAAATCAACGATTCTTGTAAAAAAGTTGCAAGGACAGTGTAAAACACTAATGAAACCAACTCGAATCGTCCTAGATCTGTACAGATCTAAGAGATATAGGAAAAAATTAGGGTTTTTAGAAGAAATCCATATAGAGATGAAAGAACCTGTCTAGAATCTCAAGGATCGTAACAAATACGGCGTGATTTTGCTCAAAATTACACTGGAGTATCCAAGAACAGACAAGTGACGAACCCTAGGTGCATGTCGGTGTGGCCCTGGGCCCTTGAAGACCTTAGAGAAGGCAAGCATGGCATTAGAGAAGTCATTGGAGTCTTAGGAGTCAATGAGAGATCACCAGAGAAGACCCGAGAAGAGAGGTCGGCAGTTTGAAGGGCTAGGGTTTGGTTGAGTTACTGAGAGAGGAGAGGAGATGAGAGAATACAGAGGCGGGGGTCTCTGACAAATGGTTAGGGTTAGGGGTCGTTTAGTGTTAAAAGGGAAAGAATGGACGAAGGTCGTTGATCTTTTAGATCAATGGCCAGGATTTAACGGGTATTAGGTCGGGTAATTTCATTTAGGGACTGGGTCGGGTAATTTGATTAGGAATTGGGCTTGGTATTGGGTTTAAAATTGGGGCTAAAATTGAAATGTAATCCGGCTATATTTTAAATAGCCAATTTATCACTATATGATTTATAATAAATAACAGATAATTTCTAAAAAAATAATTTTGTGTACTAAAATGATTTAAAATAGATATTTAACATTTTAAAAATATAAAAGATCAATTTTATGCATATAAATGTAATTATACATTAATAAGGCTAATATTGCAATTATATGCAATTTAGCTTTTAAAATATAAAATGCAATTATAAAAATGCACTAAAAATATTTTAACAATATTTTGGCATAAATATAGGATTTAAATGACTAAATCACCCAAAAAATAATTTGAGAGATAATTATTGGGGATTTTATGAGTAAAAGGGAAGGAAATAAATCAATTTAAAATCTTTAAAATTATAGAAAAATTATAAAAATCTTGTGCATGCTTATATATGTATATATTTGCTATTTTGAAAGTATTTATGTATATTAAAAATATATAGGGAAAAATTGGGTATCAACAGCTGCATGGTGATCGCGACCCTGCTCTTCTCCTTCATATCTTCCTATAGATGTTATTAGTTGGTTTCCAGACTGTATTAGTCTTAGTATCATTGGACAGTTCTTAGTAGATGCTCATGACTGGTGACACCTCGATGTCGGGCTTTTCTTTCCGCACTTTGTTATTCAAATTTATCTTATAAAGTTTTATTAATTAAATAGCTTGAAGTAATCTTTAAATTGAAATATCGGGTTGTTTTGGTAAAAGAGTCTAGCCTAGTTCCACGATAAGCGCCATCACGACATGGTAGATTTGGGTCGTGACAATTAACTAAATAATGGTAATTTCTTATTGAAATATGAAAATTTTAATGAGAAAATGCGTAATACAAAGGCATAAATTACATGGTTTGACCCATAAGTTCGAGTTTGTACATTGCACTTATGTTTTGTGGCCAGTTATTTCAATTTCTATAATAATTAGTATCTATAAACGTGAGTTGCTCATTAATAATGGCACGTGATAATTTAAATATTTATTTATATGATGAAACAATAAAATTTTATTATTGAGAGAAATTTTATATATAATACTAAAACAAACATCTAAATGTCGAAAAATATTGATATATATTTAAAATGAAAGGGTATCATCAGAACTTATATAAAGATCAATTTTAGTCATGTTAAGTAGATAATTATGTATTGTAGTTTAAAGGTATCTAATGTGATGGTATCATAAACACTTCTTTTTAGCCGGTATTTTTTGTATATGTTTTCTTCTAATGCTTTGGTTACTCTGCCATAACCAAAACTATTATCGTCGATATTGATATCTCTCTTGAAAGTGCAACATATAGTTATTCGTTGTAAGAAAAGATATTGTGATATATATATATATATATATTTCAATATTTAGGGTGTTTGTCCTTGTGCTTTATTTATTATAACTACACAACATAAACATAGAGAAAATTATTTTCACACAAATTTAAAAGTATATTCTTTAGTTTTGGAAGATGTGTGACGACCCGGCCAGTCATCTTATGAGTTACCGCTCCGTTTCCCCCATTTCTGCTTCTTATTGCTTATCGGTTCTATATGTGATCGGGTTGGTCGGCTCGGGTTCGAAAAGGATTTGGAAGGGTTTGAGATACTTAATCTTTTTTGAGGAAGAATAAGTTGGAAAAGTCAACCGGATATTGACTTATGTGTTAGAAGACTTGGATATGAGTTCCGATGGTTCGAATAGCTTCGGGAGGTGATTTGGGGCTTAGGAGCGTGATCGGAATGAGTTTTGGAGGTTCAGAGTAGATTTAGGCTTGAATTGGCGAAGTTGATATTTTGGCGATTTCCGGTTGGTAGGCGAGATTTGATATAGGGGTCGGAATAGAATTCCAAGAGTTTTAGTAGTTCTGTTGTGTCATTTGGGATGTGTGTGCAAAATTTCAGGTCATTCGGATGTGGTTTGGTTGGGTTTTTGATCAAAAGCGGATTCGGAAGATTTTTGGAAACTTAGGCTTGAATCCGATGTGTTTTGGTTGATTTGATATTGTTTGAGATGTTTTGAAGATTCGTACAAGTTTGAATAAGGTTATGGGATATGTTTGTGCTTTTGGTTGAGGTCTGGGGGGCCTCGGGGTGATTTCGGATGGTTGACGGAGGAGTTTGAGATTTTGTGAAGTTGCAGATTTTTTTCTGCTTCTAGTATTTCCGCATCTGCGGATTGCGGACCGCAGGTGCGACGCCACATATGCGAGAAAATGGTCGCAGGAGCGGAAGCTGGGAAGTAGGGAGGAAACCGCAGATGCGGTTAGGAGGACCGCACCGACGATGGCGCAGATACGGATAAGGGATCGCAGATGCGGAATAGAGGAACATAAGTCAAAACCGCATAAGCGGTTGGTTGACCGCAAATGCGTTACCGCAGAAGCGGTAAATTAGCCGCGTATGCGAAAATGCCTGGGCCAAAAGGTATAAATTGTGTCCTTCGCGATTTTTGAGCTATTTCACCATTTTTAATTCGACTTTGGAGCTTTTGGACGATATTGAAGAGGGATTTCAAGGGAACTTCATTGAGGTAAGGAATTTGGACCTAAAACTTGTTTCTATTGTATTATTTCATGGATTAGGTTTGTAATTAATGGAATTTAAGGATCAAAGTTTGGGGAAACTAGGGCTTTAAAACTTAGACCTTTGATTGAGGATTTGAAGGACCATTTGAGGTCGGATTTCAGAATATTAGATAGGTATGAACTCGTGGGGAGATAAGGAATCTATTAATGTAAAAATTATCGAATTCCGAGACGTGGGCCCGGGGGTCGAGTTTGGGTAATTTCGGGATTTGTGTCGTATATTGATTATTTTCACTTGGGATTCGTTCCCTTAGCATATTTTGAAGCCGTGATTCTGATTTTGGATAGATTCGGCGCGAGTGGAGGCCGATTCGAGGAGCAAAGGCATCGCAGGCTAGAGATTTGACCGGATTGAGGTGAGTAATGATTGTAAATGATGTTCTGAGGGTATGAAACCCCGAATTTGCACATCGTTGTGCTATATTGAGGTGAAACACACGCTTGATGGCGAGCCTGGGGTCGTGCACTATTGGAGATTGTGACTTAGTCCGTCCTGAATGACTATTTTACCGCGTATTTGACTGAAATCTATTTGTTATCATCATTATTTGGGGTGAATGTCATATTTGGGCCTAGTGCCAACTATTTGAACCCTTCGGGGATTTTTATTGATATTTCCTCACTGTTTTGACTTTATACTTGAACTCAGTCATGTTATATTCCACTGTATTCAAACTCAACCATATTTACTCTACTTTAATGCTTAAATGATATTTTGGGCTGAGCACTATGTTTTACTATTGTCCGAGTGGCTTGTGAGGATTTTGACTGAGTAAGGCCGAGGGCCTATATTGTGAGGAAACACCTGATTATGATTATGAGGCCGAGGGCCTGAGATATGTACGCCACGAGGTGGCTTGTTGATATGAGGTCGAGAGCCTAGTGATGATGCCACGAGATGGCTTGATATTGCACTTGGGCTATAAGGGGCCCCTCTAGGAGTCTGCACACCCCCAGTGAGCACGGGTACCCATTGTGATATGAGATATAGCCCGAGGGGCTGGTATTGTTCTATGACATTGCCCGAGTGGCGGATTTTGTTGATACTGTGCCCGGCAAGAGAACGCGAGTATAACAATAACATCCCGGCAGGGGAACTAACAATGATAATCAACATATTATGCATGAACAAATCACAACGGAGTCACAACAATTACAATACGAGACTCACGGGCATGCTTGACACCGACGTATAGATACTCGTCACCATGCCTATACGTCGTACTCCACAATTAACACATAGCAAATAAGATACAACTCCTAATCCCTCAAGCTAAGGTTAGACCAAACACTTACCTCGATGCCTCGAACACAATTCAAGCCTCAACTACCACTTTACCTCTTGTTACCACCACCAATTCCCTTGTATCTAGCAACAAGTTACTTAACTATTTAACTAAATGCTAAATGAATCAATTCTAATGCATGAAAATAAGTTTTCCAATAATTTCCCCAAAAAGTCAAAAATTGACCCCGGGCCCACATGGTCAAAGCCCGAGGTTCGAACCAAAACCCGATTGCCCATTCACCCACGAACCCAAATATATAATTTTTTTTTAAATCGGACCTCAAATTGAGGTCCAAATCCCCAAAATTTGAAAAACCTAAGTTCTACTCAAAACACCCAATTTCCCCCATGAAAACCCTTGATTTTGAGTTGAAATCATGTGAAAAGATGTTGAAGATTAATGAAAACAAATTAGAAATGACTTACAATCGATTTTGAAGAGTACTTGTCTTTGAAAAATCACCCAAAGGTGTTTTAGTTTGGAGAGGGTTTCAAAAATGAGAAATTTTTGGCTAAGTTATGATTTTGCAGGTTGCAGATGTCGCAATTGCGACCAGGGTTTGCAATTGCGAACCCATTCAAAACCTGCTAACTTCGCAAATGCGAAATATATGTCACATTTACGAGCATGGGAAATTCCGGTCACCTTCGCAATTGCGATAGACCTGTCGCATTTGCAAAATCACAATTGCGAGGAAAGGTCGCATTTGCGACCAAGGCCTGCCAAACCAGTCTTCGCAAATGTAAATGTTTTTTCGTAAATGCGAGCTCGCAATTGCGAAGCCTGTAGACCTACAATACACAACAGTTTTTCCTAAGTTCAAAACACTCTATGGCCTATCCAAAACTCACCCGAGCCCTCGGGGCTCCAAACCAAACATGCACGCAAGTTCAAAAACATCATACAGACTTGCTCGTGCGATCAAATAATCAAAATAATATCAATAACTATGAATTTAGCATCAAAATCAAAGAAAACTCTCATGTACTTTCAAAGTTTCAAATTTTACAACTAAGGTTCCGAATCACGTCATATGACCTCCGTTTGTTACCAAATTTTACAAGCTCGACTTAAATACCATATAAGAGCTGTCCCGAGCTCCGAAACCAAAATACAGGCCTGATACCACCAAATTCCAATACATTCAATTTTCCAAAAACTCTTAAAATTTCAATGAAATAATTTTCTTCAAAAATTCATTCCTCGGGTTTGTGACCTCGAAATTCGATTCCGGGTATACGCTCAAGTCCCATATTTTTCTACGTACCCTCCGAGACCATCAAATCATGGGTCCGAGTCCGTTTCCTCAAAATGTTGACCGAAATCAACTTAAATTCATTTTAAAAGCAAAATTTATCATTTTTATAGATTTTCACATAATGGCTTTCTAGATACATGCCCGGACTGCGCACGCAAATTGAGGTGAGATAAAAAGGAGGTTTTAAGGCCTTAGAACAAAGAATTTATTTTCAAAACAAGTGATGACCTTTTGGGTCATCACATTCTCCACCTCTAAAACAATCGTTCGTCCTCGAACGAACATAAGAAGGAAGTACCTGAGTCGAAGAAAAGATGGGGATTTCGGCTCTGCATATCGGACTCAAACTCCCAGGTCACTGCCTCAACAGGCTGACCTCTCCACTAAACACGAACAGAAGGGAAATTCTTCAATCTCAACTGATGAACCTGTCGGTGTAGAATAGCTATCGGCTCCTCCTCATAGGACAAGTCCTTGTCCAACTGGACAATGTTGAAATATAACACGTGGGAGGGATCACCGTGATACTTCCGAAGCATGAACACATAAAACACTGGATGTACGACTGATAAGCTCGGCTGCAACGCAAGTTTGTAAGACACCTCTCCCACTCGATCAAGAATCTCAAACGGCCGAATGAATCTAGGGCTAAGCTTGCCCCTCTTCCAAAATCTCATCACGCCCTTCATAGCGACACCCGAAGAAACACCCGCTTGCCAACCATGAATGCCACATCGCGAACCTTACGGTCGGAATAACTCTTTTGCCTGGACTAAGCTGTACGAAGCCTATCCTGAATGATCCTAACCTTGTCCAAGGCCTTCTGTAGTAGATCCGTACCCAACAACCGAGCCTCTCCCGGCTCAAACCACCCAACTGGCGACCAACACTGCCTACCATATAAAGCCTCATAAAGAGCCATCAGGATACTCGACTGGTAGCTGTTATTGTAGGCAAACTCCACTAAAGGCAAAAACTGATCCCACGAGCCTCCAAAGTCAATGACACAAGCTCGGAGCATATCCTCCAAAATCTGAATAGTGCGCTCGAACTGCCCGTCCGTCTGAGGATGAAATGATGTGCTCAACTCCACCCGTGTGCCCAACTCACGCTGAACTGCTCTCCAGAAATGTGAGGTAAACTGCCTACCTCGGTCCGAAATGATAGACGTGGGCACACCATAAAGACGGATAATCTCCCAGATATAGGTCTCAACTGACCTCTTGGAAGAATATGAGACTGCTACAGGAATGAAATGTGCTGACTTGGTCATCCTATCAACAATAACCCACACTGCATCGAACTTCCTCTAAATCCATGGGAGTCCAACAACGAAGTCCATAGTGATACGCTCCCACTTCCACTTAGGAATCTCAATCTTCTGGAATAAACCACCAGGTCTCTGATGCTCATACTTTACCTACTGACATGTCAAACACCGAGCCACATACACAACAATATCCTTCTTCATCCTCCTCCACCAATAATGCTGCCGCAAATCCTGATACATCTTAGCGACACCCGGATGAATAGAGTACCGAGAACTGTAGGCCTCCTCTAGAATCAACTCTTGAAGCCAATCCACATTAGGCACGCAAACTCGACCGTGCAGCCTCAAAACTCCATCATCTCCTAATGTAACCTGCTTGGCACCACCGTGCTACACCGTGATCCTAAGGACACACAAATAAGGATTATCATCTTACCGATCTCGGATACGATCCAATAAAGAAGAACGAGCGACTATGCAAGCTAACACACGGATGGGCTCATAAACATCCAACCTCACAAACTGATTGGCCAAAGCCTGAACATCCCAAGCAAGTGGTCTCTCACCGACCGAAATATACGCAAGACTGCCTATACTAGTTGACTTCCTACTCAAAGCATTGGCCACCACATTGGCCTTTCCCGGATGATATAAGATAGTAACATCATAGTCCTTTAATAGCTCCAACCACCTTCTCTGCCTCAAATTTAGCTCCTTCTTCATGAACAAATACTGCATACTCTTGTGATCCGTGAACACCTCACATGACACACCATATAGATAATGGCTCCAAATCTTCAACGCGTGAATGATGGTTGCTAACTTCAAATCATGAACTGAATAATTCTTCTCATGAATCTTCAACTGCCACGAAGCATAAACAATGACCTTGCCATCCTGCATCAACACCGCACCAAGTCCAATACGATATGCATCACAATAAGTTGTATATGGCCCTGAACCTGTGGGCAAAACCAATACCGGCGCCGTAGTCAAAGCTGTCTTGAGCTTCTAAAAACTTGCCTCACACTCGTCCGACCACCTAAAATGGGCACCCTTCTGGGTAAACCTGGTCATCTGGGCTGCAGTAGATGAAAACCCCTCCACAAACCGATGATAATATCCTGCCAAACCCAAGAAACTCCAGATCTCTGTAGCTAATACGGGTCTAGGCCAGTTCTTGACTGCCTCTATCTTCTTAGGATCTACCTGAATACCCTTTGCTAATACAACATGACCCAAGAATGCAACTGAACTCAACCAGAACTTACACTTCGAAAACTTAGCATACAACTAACGATCTCTCAAGGTCTGAAGAACCACTCTCAGATGCTGCTCATGCTCCTCCCGGCTACGGAAATAGATCAAAATATCATCAATGAAGACTATCACGAACGAATCCAAGTAAGGCTTGAACACTCAATTCATCAAATCCATAAAAGCTGCTGGGGCATTTTTCAACCCAAATGACATCACCAAGAACTCGTAATGCCCGTACCAAGTGCGGAAAGCTGTCTTAGGGACATCGGATGCCCAAATCCTCAACTGATGGCAGCCAGATCTCAAGTCAATCTTCAAAAATACCTTGGCACCTTGAAGCTGATCAAACAAATCATCAATACTCGGCAATGGATATTTATTCTTGATTTTAACCTTGTTCAACTGCTAGTAATTTATACACATCCTCATCGATCCGTCCTTCTTCTTAACAAACAACACCGACGCACCCCAAAGCGGGGCCATACGATACGGAGGAATAGAAATGGGCTGAGTGCTCGGAGCCAAATCAATGCAGAAGTCAATATCCCTATCGGGTAGCATAACTGGCAGGTCTAAAGGAAATACCTCAGGAAACTCTCGAACTACAGTCACAGAATCCATAGAAGGAACCTCAGCACTAGAATCATGAACATATGCCAAATAGGCCAAACACCCCTTCTCGACCATACACGAAGCCTTCATATATGAGATAACACTACAGGTAGAATGACCATGAGTCCCTCTCCACTCTAAACGAGGCAACCCTGGCGAGGCTAAGGTCACAGTCTTGGCATGACAGTCCAAGATAGCGTGGTAAGGTGATAACCAATCCATCCCCAATATGACATCAAAATCAACCATGTCCAAAAGTAACAAATCTACTCGTGTCTCAAGACCCCCAATCACAACTATACATGAACGATGGACCCGGTGTAGACACATATACATGAGCACTCAAAGAATCACTAGGTATGACCAGATACGGTGCAAAATAAGATGACACATAGGAGTATGTAGATCCTGGATCAAATAGAACTGAAGCATCTCTACTACAAACTAGAACAGTACCTGTGATAACTGCATCGGAAGCCTCAGCCTCAGGCCTGGCTAGAAGAGCATAACATCAAGGTTGGGCCCCACCACTCTAAACTACATCTCTAGTACGACCTCCTACTAGCTGGACTCTACCTCTAGTGGCCTGAGCTCCACCACTAATACCTCTAACTCCACCTCTAGCTGGCTGAGCGGGCGATGGAACACTCAGTGCCTGAACTATGGTACGGGAACCCTGGTGCTGAGAACTGCTAGGTGCTCGAAGGTAAAATCTAGCAATACGCTTATGTCTCCACAAGTAAAACAAGCCCTCGGCTGTTGGGGCTGACGACCTGAAAACTCTGAAGAGGAGGTGCACTGATAGGAGCTGGCGATGCACTATAGGACTGCTGATCAGAATACTGCATGTGAGAACCACGGCCACCTGAGGCATCGTGAGAAGCCTGAAGTGCTGAATGAAATGGCCTAGGAGGATGGCCCCTACCAAAAAAATCCCTACCTCCAGACGAGACACCACTGAACCTACCAGAATGACAAGGTCTCTTGTCAGACCCCTGACCACCTCCTTATGATAGAACCATCTCAACTCTTCTGGCCACATTAGCCACCTCCTGAAAAGAAATCTCACTCCCCGTCTCCTTAGCCATCTGTAATCGAATAGGCTGAATAAGTCCCTCAATAAACCTCCTCACTCTCTCTTTCTTAGTGGGAAGTATAAGAAGAGCATGACGGGCCAAGTCAATAAATCCGGTCTCGTACTGAGCAACAATTATAGAACCCTAATGGAGACGCTCAAACTGCCTCCGATAGTTTCTCCTTTGAGTGATAGGAAGAAACTTCTCCAGAAATAGCTGAAAAAACTGATCCCAAGTCAAAGCTGGTGACCCAACTGGTCTGGCCAAAAAATAATCTCTCCACTAAGTCTTGGTAGATCCAGATAAGCAAAAAGCAGCAAAGTCGACCCCATTGGTCTCCACTAACCCCATGTTCCTGAGAACCTCATGACATCTGTCTAGATAATCCTAGGGATCCTCAGAAGATGCACCGCTGAAAGTGGTAGTGAAAAGCTTGGTAAACCTGTCCAATCTCCAAAAGGCATCAACTGCCATAGCTGCTCCATCACTGGTCTGAGCTACCACACCGGGCTGAACTGCTCCAATTGGCTGAGATGGTAGAGTCTAAAACTAGGGAGCCATTTGCTACGAAGTGCGGGTAGTGGGAGTCTATGCTCCTCCCCTGGCCTAAGAGACGGCTGGTGCTACAGGAAGCAAGCCTGCCCGGGTGACACTCTCCATAAGGCCCACTAGACGGACCAGAGCATCCTGGAGTATTATGGTAGAAATGAACCCCTCTAGGAGCTGAGTTGGGCCCACCAGAACTGTCTGGGCCAGAACCTTATTATCAAACTTAACCTGAGGCTCTGCCGTTGGTATTGCTACTCTGGGTTGAGCTCTACCCCTGCCTCGGCCTCTAGCACGGCCTCAGCCCTGCCCTCTGCCCCTTGTGGGAGCTGCAACTAGGGGCTCGGGCTGCTAATCAGTTGATGAGGAAGCGCACGTTCTCGCCATCTCGAAAGAACAGAGTAGAAATTCAATTAGCATTGAGAAACCAAACCACACGACGGGAAAGAATAGAAGTGAAGTTTTTCCTAACTCTATAGCCTCTGGGGGATAAATACAGACGTCTCCGTACCGATCCCTCAGACTCTACTAAGCTTGTCCGTGAATTGTAAGACCTAAGTAACCTAAAGCTCTGATACCAACTTGTCATGACCCGAATTTTCAACCCTCGGGAGTCGTGATGGCGCATACTAGAGAAAGCTAGGCAAGCCAAATTATTCTAATTACTTAACCTTTTTCAATTTTAATCCCTTAACAGTGGTGAATAAATATCATATAAGCGGTGGAAATAATAAAGCGGAAGACTAAAATATAACGAGTTTAATATTACCGATACAAATCCTCAAACATAAACTAAAACAACCCATATCTAGTGTCACAATTTCACAGACTGTCTAAGAATACTATAAATAAGGTCTAAATAAAAATACATGAATCTGTCTCTGAATAAGTAAAAATAGAAGGAGATGATAGAAGGAGACGCCAATGTCAGCGGACGCCCACAGGACTACCTCGTGTCGCCTGTTGGACTGAAGGCAGCAACCTCACTGCGGTCCAAAAGTTGCAGCTCTGGGATCGGCACACAGTGTAGAGTGTAGTATCACCACAACCGACCCCATGTGCTGGTAAGTGCCTAGCCTAACCTCGGTGAAGTAGTGACGAGTCTAGGACCAGACTACCAAATAAACTTGTATAGTTAAATCATATACAGCGGAAAAATAAAAGTAGATATTTACAGTTAAAGATGGGAGGGGGAAAGCATGTTGCGGAGAGTATCAAATAACAACAGAATACCAAAAGAGGAATGTAAAGAAACCAAAATTCAATTGCCAACAAGAATAAGGAAAACAAACATAGTATTCACTTTCATTTCTTCCTTATTTCAGACGTGCAACCCGATCCCATTTTATATATCACCGTGGCAGCGTGCCACCCGATCCCATTTCATATATCACCGTGGCGGCGTGCCACCTGATCCCATTTCACATATCTTGTTGCAGGCGTGCAACCCGATCCCATTTCATATATCTCATTGCAGGCGTACAACCCGATCCCATTTCATATATCTTGTTGCAGGCGTGCAACCCGATCCCATTTCGTTTATCTCGTTGTAGGCGTGCAACCTGATCCAATTTCAAATATCACCGTGGCGGCGTACCATGCGCTCCCATTTCATATATCATGTTGTTAGCGTGCAACCTGATCCCATTTCAAATATCACCGTGGCAGCGTGCCACCCGCTCCCATTTACAAATCAACATCAATCATAGATACTCAACATAATAACAACATCTCGGCAAGGGAGATAATTTCGTAAACAATAACATCCTGGCAAGGGAGAAAATGTCATAATAATAACATCCCGACAAGGGAGACAATATCATAAACAATAACATCCCAGAAAGGGAACTAACAATGATAATCAACATATTACGCATGAACAAATCACAACGGAGTCACAACAATTACAGTACGAGACTCACGGGCATGCTTGACACCGACGTATAGATACTCGTCACCATGCCTATACGTCGTACTCCACAATTAACACATAGCAAATAAGACACAACTCCTAATCCCTCAAGCTAAGTTTTCCAATGATTTCTCCAAAAAGTCAAAAATCGACCCCCGACCCACATAGTCAAAACCCGAGGTTCGAACCAAAACCCAATTACCCATTCACCCACGAACCCATATATATATATATTTTTTTTAAATCGGACCACAAATCGAGGTCCAAATCCCCAAAATTTGAAAAACCTAAGTTCTACCCAAAACACCCAATTTTCCCCATGAAAACCCTTGATTTTGAGTTGAAATCATGTGAAAAGATGTTAAAGATTAATGAAAACGAGTTAGAAATGACTTAAAATCGATTTGGAAGAGTACTTGTCTTTGAAAAATCGCCCAAAGGTGTTTTAGTTTTGAGAGGGTTTGAAAAATGAGAAAATTTTCGGCTAAGTTATTATTTTGCAGGTTGCAGATGTCGCAATTGCGACCAGAATTCGCAATTGCGAACCCTTTCAAAACATGCTAACTTCGCAAATGCGAAGTATACGTCGCATTTGCGACCATGGGCAATTCCGGTCACCTTCGCAATTGCGAGGGACCTGTCGCATTTGCAGCATCGCAATTGCGAGGAAAGGTCGCATTTGCGACCAAGGCCTGCCAGCCCAGTCTTTGCAAATGCGAACGTTTATTCGCAAATGCGAGCTCGCAATTGCGAGCCAGGCTTCGCAAGACCTGCAACACACAATAGTTTTTCCTAAGTTCAAAACACTCCGTGGCCTATCCAAAACTTACCTGAGCCCTCAGGGATCCAAACCAAACATGCACGCATGTCCAAAAATATTATACGGACTTGCTCGTGTGATCAAATCTTCAAAATAACATCAATAACTATGTATTTAGCATCAAAATCAAAGAAAAATCTCATGAACTTTCAGAGTTTCAAATTTTACAGCTAAGGTTCCGAATCACGTCATATGACCTACGATTCTTACCAAATTTTACAGGCTCGACTTAAATACCATATAAGACCTATACCGGGCTCCGGAACCAAAATACGGGCCCGATATCACCAAATTTCATTACATCAAGTTTCCAAAATCTCTTGAAATTTCAGTTAAACAATTTTCTTCAAAAATTCATTCCTCGTGCTTGGGACCTCGGAATTTGATTTCAGGCATACACCCAAGTCCCATATTTTCCTACGGACCCTCCGGGACCGTCAAATCACAGGTCAGGATCCGTTTACCTAAAATGTTGACCGAAGTCAACTTAAATTTATTTTAAAAGCAAAATTTATCATTTTTCACATATTTTCACATAATGGCTTTCCGGATACACATCCAGACTGCGCATGCAAATTGAGGTGAGACAAAAAGGAGGTTTTAAGGACTCGAAACACAGAATTTATTTCCAAAACAAGTGATGGCCTTTTGGGTCATCGGGTATAATTTTCTTTACTACACGAAAAATTAATAATAAAAAATTTATTTGAGTAGGAAAACTATTGAAATATAATATAATAATATATTATCGTGGTGACTTTGTTTTCTCAATTTCAACGTTGTATGTCGTCCATTTAGCACTACTTTAATTTTTTTGGTATTGAATATTATAAAGTGGTAATGTATTACCAATATGAAAGATTCTTATGAAATTGATTTTATTAAGCATTCCTACATATTTTTAATAAGAATTCAATAGACAAGATTGTATAAATTTTAAAATCTTAAACATTAAAAAAATTAACATAATAATTATTGTAGTTAAAAAAAAATAAGTTATCACCGCTATGTCCTTTTCCTATGAGTTCTTCTGTTTAATATTTTAGGGCTATTTTGGCCTACCAATATTATCTTCATTCTTTTATAATAATATAGATCCTCTTGTTTCTAAATGGATTTGGACAATATAATACGTTTTCAAATTAAATTAGTAATATGAATTTTTTAAGAAGTATATTCTAAAACTAATAGGATTGCAGGGCTAATGTCTAGAATTCTAATTATGTGCTTTTATTGTGAGTTATTGTGCTTAATATTAAAAGGTTATTGTTATAATCCAACATTTTATTCATGCTTTTATAATAATATAGATAATTAAAAACTAAACCCAAAAAGTTCTGTTGGTCAACTTAATATTAATATTAATTCGTGACTTTTTTTTGGATAAATGAGAAATTTTATTTATAATAACTAAATAACAGTCATCTTAGCCTTTTTATGTTTGTATTTTTCAAACCTCTTTTAAAATATTTTTCTTGAGCCGAGAGTCTATCAGAAACAACAACTCTACTTCAGGCGAGGTAGGAATAAGGTCTACATATACTCTATCCTCCCAGACCCCGCTTGTGAGATCACATTGGATATGTTGTTGGTCAATAATAACTAAATAACAGCCGAATTGGCATGATTATTAGCATTAGTAATAAACTATTAGTCGTACCTGCGAGATGCGCGGTTAATATTTTTTATTTTAAATTTTATTCTGTTATTTTCATACTATTATCTGAATTTTAATGAATAAAATCTCCATTAAATGAAAGGGATTTATATTCATTGAATAATTTTTTTGTTATGTATTTTTCTTTATTACATTATCCAATATTTAATATAATTGCATTGTTAATATAATTTTTTTATTAGCATATTACTTTATTTAATATTTTTGTCTACTACTTTCTTTTTGTAATATAATAGAAGATATATATTTTATTACTCTTGAAATATTTTTTATTTTAAATTTTATCCTATTATTCTCAATAATATTATCTGAATTTTAATGAATAAAATTTTTGTTAATTAAAGAGAGTTGTATAGTCATTGAATAACTTTTTTGTTATGTTTTTTTTTATTATATAATTCAATATTTAGTATCATTGCATTATTAATAAAAACTTTTACTAGCATATTACTTTGTTTAATATTTGTCTACTACTTTTTGTAATATAATAGAAGATATATATTTTATTACTCTTGAAATATTTTTTTTTATTTTAAATTTTATCCTATTGTTCTCAAGAATATTATTTGAAATTTAATGAATAAAATCTCTATTAAATTAATGAGACTTATATAGGCATCGAATAACTTTTTTGTTCTGTATTTTTATATATTATATTATCCAATATTTAGTATTATTGCATTGTTAATAGAAACTTTTATGAGCATATTACTTTATTTAAATTTTTGTATGCTACTTTCTTTTTATAATATAATAGAGATATATTTTTTATTTTATTATTTTATTATATTATTAACAATAATATTTTATGAATAAATAAACTTTTTATTTTTAAAAAGAAAACCCAAAATTATTGAAAAAAAAAGAAATTTTAAATTGGTAATTTTTTATAATTTTAGTTTTTTATTTTAAAATAATTTAAAAACTCCA
The DNA here is from genome assembly GCF_000715075.1 of Nicotiana tabacum. Lineage (NCBI taxonomy): Eukaryota > Viridiplantae > Streptophyta > Magnoliopsida > Solanales > Solanaceae > Nicotiana > Nicotiana tabacum. Next base: position 29,586,458 of record NC_134090.1, on the reverse strand, counting down.
ACTTGAAACTACTCTCCAATTTGAATGGACAATTTTTTTTATTTTTTTATTATAAAATATTTTTTTATTTTTTTATAGATTTTTAAATTCAAAAACAATAAGAAATAACTACTTATTAACTAAATAACTAATTGTTAACTATTTATGCTATGTAGCTTTTTCCTAGGCTGCCACTTGGCTTTAGAAGATGATTTTTTCCTCTCCTTTTAATAATATAAAGAAGATTGGCTAGTTTTGGAATTATTTGTGTGGTTAAGTTAGGGAGACTAGTGTCTAAGCGCTAACCATTATGTTAAATTCTAATTAGCATGAGAAAGAACATCGTCTTAATTCTACATCAATAACATTAATTGATAGTAATAGAGTAAAAGGAGAGAAAATACCAAATTGTGTGAACACCTCGTTTAGAGTTTAAATTGATAAAATAAATATTTTATTTATTTAATTAAGTCTTGAACACACCAACTGATATGGTGTTATTTGTACATCATGACTTGTCCGTTTCCGCGTTTCTAGGCTTCACAATAGCTTTCTCTTTTCTTTTCCAATTCCTTCTTTTCGTTCTACTTAAGTGGAGCAATCCGAACTCTCAACAGTATATAAAAGAGGACCACATGCATGTATAAACACCTCAACGAACTGATGTGGATACTCCTCAGCCCGAGGACAATCTCTCAAATACACATGTTGATGTTATTGACCCTTTTTTCTTTTCTTTGCTGATTCTTCTCAATAAAATTTTTCATGTTGCACTAAGTTACTTACGGATGTATGCATGCGGCCGGGGAACACTTTAGGGTGAACACCCATCCAAACAAGTAGGGTCAATAGTTTAGCATTTAGACCGTAACATTTAGCAACAAATAAATATTTACTGATATGGGAGTTCAACACTTCTATTGGGGCAGACACGTAAGTTTTTTTTTTATAATGGGGATGGTTTTTGTTTTAATACGGCCTCTATTGCGTGACCATATATGTGTTGGTTGCTATCTTCTTACTTGGTGTATTTGTAAATAATAATTCTGGAGAAAAGAAAGTTAGCGTATAAATGTAAAGATAAACGAAATATTAATTAATTCGAGCCCACTAAATTCACAGTGTTTCCTTAAGGAATGTAATCCCCTCCTAGTACCCAAGGTTATGGATTATTTCCTCTCAGGATAGAACGAATTAAACACTGGTGTAGCGGTACTTCAAACCCCAATGTTTCAGCGAACACAAAGTTCGGCAGCAAATCACACTTACGGATACTTTGTTTGTAGTTTAAAATAATGCAGAACAAGGGAAGAGAACTTAGAAGTCGAATGGAAATTCTGAGAGGAAGGACTGCAATTTATAGCTGATATTGAGTTCTTACTGAAGAGGATATCAACGACAGCCAAGATCTCAATTTTGTTTCTGCCTGTGCCTTCTCCTAACAGCTCCTTATTCCGTTTTACAGTGTGAGTTTTGTGTTGTGTGTCCTTGCTCTAACAGCTACTGTACATATTTATAGTGCAGTAAGCTATTAAGAGAATTACCAGCCACCACTCATGGTGGAGCAATCTCTAGGCTGTTATGGAGGAAGCACTTGACATGGTGGAAAGAGCACCTGCTTATGAAGCACTAGACTACCAATGGACAATGGAGCATGCACTTGGCCGAACTGGTGGGACACTTGGATTCTATCCACGGATTGGAAAACATCCGTTACAAACACGGATAATATTACGTTAATATTGACTATTAACAAATAAATTTTGTCCAAAAAATTAATCAATCAATTGATTATTTTACCAAATCCGAATCCGAATCCAAATCCGAAGTCGAAGTCGTAGCCATAGCCGAAGCCGAGCCGAGCGAGCGACGACGACGACGACATGAGGCTTGCCTTCTTCTTAACTCTTTAAGAGCTACAAGAAGAGCAATTGTATATATACCTCACCAAAATCCTTTTCCTCTTCCAATATGGGAATGTTTCAAGAGAGGAAAACTTAAAATTTTACTCAAAAATTTCATTTTTCCTCCATTTCCCATTCACCCTCTTTTTAAGACTTTTCCATCTTAAAATCCTCAACAATCCCCCACATGAATGGGGAATGGCTATATCACGGAAGTATGCATGAAAAACTTGTGTGATTTGCAAGCAAGGATTAATTGCATCTGGATAAGTAGGTTTCTCTTTGAACTTTCTGTAGTGAACTTATGTTGGATATACTCGATCAATCGGTAGATTTGATATCTTTGAATCGTCGAACTTTAGTGTATACATAGACAACCATAAGTCACACAATCAACCCTTAACCGTCTTTGGTTCTCATTGTTGTATTCGTTTCAGCCATGAACACCGCCTAGTTTCATAAGTGCGTAGAGAATTAGCCTTGCAAAATTCTCCTTGAAGCGGCTAAAACTTCACAGTTACATAGGTGATTTCTAAACGTGTCATTCCGTAGATACACTATATTATATACCCCGTATCAAATTTAGAAATCATTGAAAAGCCTTAATGCTTTATCCTTATTACTGAACATTGTCTCATCACGAGAATGGACTAAAATTTTTGTTGACAATGTTGAACCGTCATTAATAACTTTGTTTGATCTCCTTGAAACTAGATCTTGGGATCTCCAGTCTTCTAGGTAGAGTTACCGCCACAATAACTTGTTCTCGGCCATAGTCCCATTCCCCTCGATGATTTCTCAACTACCACTCTAGTTAGGCCTTTTGCCAGTGGATCCGACACATTATCACTTGACTTTACATAGTCAATCGTGATAATTCCTCTAGAGAGTAGTTGCCTAACGGTTTTATGTCTTCATCATATATGACGAGATTTACCGTTATACATAACGCTCCCAGCCCTTCCAATTGTCGCTTGGCTATCGCAATGTATGCATATTGGTGCCAAAGGTTTGGGCCAAAATGGAATGTCCTCCGAAGCCATTCAGCTTCTTCACCGGCTTTATCTTAGGCTATAAACTCAGCCTCCATTGTAGAGCGGGCAATACAAGTTTGTTCGGACGACTTCCAAGATACCGCTCATCCACCAATAATTAATACATATCCACTTGTGGACTTCGAATTAGTTGAACCGGCGATCCAATTTGCATTACAATATCCTTCAATCACTACTGGATATTTACTATAGTGCAAATCAAAGTTTTGGTATGTTCTAAATATCCCAAAACTCGTTTCATTGTCATCCAATGAGATTGACCTGGATTGCTCGTGTATCGACTCAGTTTACTTATATCACAAGCTATATCTGGTCGTGTACAATTCATGATGTACATTAAGCATCCCAACACACGAGCATAATCCAATTGTGATTGCTTTGGCCTTTGTTCTTTGCTAATGCAAGATTCATGTCAATTGGAGTCTTTGCAGCTTTAAACCCTAAGTGCTTGAATTTTTCAAGTACTATCTTAATATAATGAGATTGTGACAATGCCAGACCTTGAGGAGTCTTTTGGATCTTAATCCCCAGAATTAAATCCGCAACTCCCAAGTCCTTCATGTCAAACTTGCTAGTTAGCATACGCTTAGTCACATTTATTTTGGCAATGTCATTACTCATTATCAGCATACCATCCACATATAGGCAAACAATGACTATGTGATTTGGAACATTTTTAATGTACACACATTTCACATTCATTTATCTTAAAACCATTTGACAATATTGTTTGGTGAAATTTCGCATGCCATTGTTTGGGTGCTTGTTTTAGTCCGTAGAGGAACTTAACAAGTCTACATACCTTCTTTTCTTTACCTGGAACCACAAACCCTTCAGGTTGTTCCATGTAGATATCTTTCTCCAAATCTCCATTTAAGAAGGCTGTCTTTACGTCCATTTGATGAATTTCAAGACCATAGACTGCAGCTAAAGCTACTAGCATTTGTATGGACGTAATTCTCGTCACTGGAGAATATGTATTAAAGTAGTCAAGACCTTCTCGTTGTCTATACCCTTTGACAACAAGTCTTGCCTTAAATTTATCAATAGTGCCATCATCTTTCATTTTTCTTTTAAAAATCCATTTACAATCCAAAGGTTTATTTCTAGGAGGAAGGTCAACCAATTCCCATGTATGGTTGTTCAATATGGATTCTATTTCACTATTGACTGCCTCTTTCTAGAACAATGATTCCGAAGAAGACATAGCTTCTTTAAATATTCGAGGCTCATTTTCTATTAAGAAAGTCACAAAATCTGGTCCAAACGAAGTAGATGTTCTTTGACGTTTGCTACATCTTGGATCCTCCTGATTAAATGTACTTTCTTTTGTTTCTTCCTGAGGTCGTTTAGATCCTTCACCAATCGACTTTCATTCCTTTTTATACGGATATATATTTTTAAAGAACTGAGCATTATCTGATTCTATAACTGTATTATTATGAATGTTGGGATTTTTTGATTTATGAACCAGAAATTGATATGTTTTACTATTGGTCGCATATCCTATGAAAACACAATCAACTATTTTCGATGCTATTTTTACCCTTTTGGGTTTAGGAAGTTGCACTTTTGCCAAACACCCCCACACTTTCAAATAATTCAAGTTGAGCTTCTTTCCTTTCCATTTTTCATATGGAATGGATTGTGTTTTGCTTTGGGGTACTCGATTTAGTATCCGGTTAGCCGTAAGAATGGCTTTACCCCACAAGTTCGGTGACAAACTAGAACTTATCAACAATGTGTTCATCATCTCCTTTAATGAAAGATTCTTTCTTTCCGCAATCCCATTGGATTGGGGCGTGTAAGGGGCTGTTGTTTGATGAATAATTCCATATTCTAGACATATCTCTTCAAAAGGAGATTCATATTCACCACCCCTATCACTTCTTATTATTTTGACTTTCTTGTTAAGTTGTGTTTCAACTTCATTTTTATATTGCCTGAATGCGTCTATTGCTTCATCTTTATTATTAAGTAAGTAAATATAGTAATATTGAGTATTGTCGTCAATAAAAGTTATGAAATACTTCTTTTCACCGCGAGATGGTATTGACTACATGTCAGAAATATCTATGTGAATTAAGTCTAAAGGATTTGAATTCCTTTCAACCGACTTATAAGGATGTTTAACATACTTAGATTCCACACATATTTGACATTTTGATTTTTCACATTCAAACTTAGGCAATACTTCCAAGTTAAATATTTTCCGCAAGGTCTTATAATTGACATAACCCAAACGTACATGCCATAAATCATTTGACTCAATTAAGTAAGAAGAAGTTGAAGCTTTATTATTATTTTCGACAACTATTACATTCAGCTTGAAAAGGCCCTCAGTAAGGTAACCTTTTCCTACAAATATTTCATTCTTACTTATCACCACCTTGCCGGATACAAAAGCGCACTTGAAACCGTGCTTTACAAGAAGTCCAGTAGAGACTAAGTTCTTCCTAATTTCGGGAACATGAAGGACGTTGTTCAAAGTTATGACCTTGCCAGAAGTCATCTTGAGAAATATCTTCCCATATCCTTCAATTTTTGTTGTAGCAGCATTTCCCATAGAAAGCGTCTCTTCGGGTCCAGCAGAAGCATATGTAGAAAATGCTTCCCTCACAACACAAACATGACGAGTGGCTCCAGAATCAATCCACCACTCCTTAGGATTTCCTACCAGGTTGCATTCAGAGAGCATAGTACACAAGTCATCAATATTTTCGTGCTTTTCAACCATGTTTGCTTGACCCTTCTTCTTGTCTTTCTTTGGAGCACGACACTCTACAGATCTGTGTCCAGCTTTTCCACAGTTGTAGCAATTTTCATTGAATCGCTTCTTGCTTGGGTTATTTCTTGGCCCAGAAGCTTGCTTCCTCTTTCTCTTAATTTGAGAAGTAGCCTCAACAATATTTGCTCCCATTATTGTTGAGTTTCCACGGCCTTCTTTTCAGCTGCTTTGTTGTCCTCTTCGATTATCAACCGAACAATGAGATCTTCAAGGGACATCTCCTTTCGTTTGTGTTTCAAGTAATTCTTGAAATCCTTCCACAAAGGAGGCAACTTCTCAATAATTGTTGCAACTTGGAATGCTTCATTGATGACAAGACCTTCAATGAAAATTCCGTTAGTAAAAATACTAAAACTTTTACTTTCAACATCAGTATTCATTTTATATACCTTCAACAAGTAGATCATGAATAATCACTTGCAATTCCTGGACTTGGGTAATAACAGACTTGCTATCTACCATTTTGTAGTCCAAAATTTTTGCGGCAACGAAGTTCTTCATCCCGACATCTTCAGCTTTGTATTTTCTTTCAAGCGCAATCCACATTTATTTTGACATCTCCACATTACTGTAGACGTTATACAGATTATCCTCCAATTCACTAAGAATATAATTCTTGCACAAAAAGTCAGAATGCTTCCACGCCTCAATCACGAGAAAACGTTCATTCTCTGGAGTTTCATCGGGTAGATCAGGAACATCTTCCTTGATGAACTTCTGTAGACATAACGTAGTCAAGTAGAAGAACATCTTCTGCTGCCAACGTTTGAAATCAATCCCGAAAAAAATTTCGGATTTTTCTGCCGGTGCCAACGCCGATGTTCGGCTTGTCGATGCGTTGGCAGTCATCATCGGAACAACTTGGTTTCCATTGTCATTTGCCATTTTTTCTGTGAAAGAATGACACAAACAAAACATTTAATAAATGTTTAAACTTGGAGTAAAAAAATCACGTAGATTTTAATCTCCAATAAATTGCCACGAAGGCTTTAATCTCCAAACGGGAATAGACGAAACCACAAAGGTTTTAGTCTTCAGAACTGTAAGTTCTCCAACAAAATTCCACGAAGGTTTTAATCTCAAAAAACGGGAGTAGACAAAACCACAAAGGTTTTAGTCTCCAGAGCAGTAAGTATACCACAAATATAGAAATAAAGATATTAAATTCCTTAAGCTTGTTGGTTGCTATCTTCTTACTTGCTGTATTTGTAAATAATAATTCTGGAGAAAAAAAAGTTAGCGTATAAACGTAAATATAAATAAAACATTAATTAATTCGAGCCCACTGAATTCACAGTGTTTCCCTAAGGAATTTAATCCCCTCCTAGTACCCAAGGTTATGAATTATTTCCTCCCAGGATAGAATGAATTACACACTGGTATAGCGGTACTTCAAACCCCAGTGTTTCAGCGGCAAATCACACGGATGCTTTATTTGTAGTTTAAAACAATTCAGAACAAGGAAGGAGAACTCAGAAGTCGAATGGAAATTCTGAGAGGAAGGACTGCAATTTATAGCCGATGTTGAGTTCTTACTGAAGAGGATATCAACGACAGCCAAGCTCTCAATTTTGTTTCTGCCTGTGCCTTCTCCTAACAGCTCCTTATTCCATTTTTCAGTGTTAGTTTTGTGTTGTGTGTCCTTGCTCTAACAGCTACTGCACATATTTATAGTGCAATCAGCTATTAAGAGAATGACCAGCCACCACTCATGGTGGAGCAATCACTAGGCTGTTATAGAGGAAGCACTTGACATGGTGGAAGGAGCACTTGTTCATGGAGCACTAGGCTGCCAATGGACAATGGAGCATGCACTTGGCCGAATTGGTGGGACACTTGGATTTTATCCACGGATTAGAAAACATCCATTACAAACACGGATAATATTACGTTAATATTCACTATTAACAAATAAATTTGGTCCAAAAAATTAATCAATCAATCGATAATTTGACCAAATCCAAATCCAAATCCGAAGCCAAAGCCGAAGCCGAGCCGAGCGAGCGAGCGACGACAACGACGACGTGAGGCTTGCCTTCTTCTTAACTCTTTAAGAGCTACAAGAAGAGCAATTGTATATATACCCACCAAAATCCTTTTCCTCTTCCAATATGGGATAATGTTTCAAGAGAGGGAAACTTAAAATTTTACTCAAAAATTTCATTTTCCCTCCATTTCCCATTCACCCTCTTTTAAAGACTTTTCCATCTTAAAATCCTCAACAATATGTTTATTTAAAACTTTAGCTGTGTTATATAAAGTGTTTTTTGTTTATTTAGTTATGTCTTCAACAAACAATATATTACCTCCGTATTTGCAAACATAAAAGAAGTGTTCTATATCTTTATCAAAACGCGGCGTGAATCAAAGTATTCTTCTTATTGATGTATTTATTCTTATGGTTTTGTGAGATTTATCTTGAAATTCTAAGATTACGGATCATGCTTATGCTAGATTGTTGACCATGAAAAGTTTGTTAATATGAAATCTAATTCAGGCAAGCATGAAACATGGAAACTAATATGGAAAACAATTCTGTTTAGTTGGAAAGATCTTTTCATGTTACACATAATTAAATTATTCGCTTAACATAATAATTGTATACGAAATAGCAAAGTGTGAAAATCAATTAAGTGATACAATAATTGATAGCTTTGCGTTTCCATAATCAGCAATAATAAATTCAGTTTACCAGCAAACTATATGTATACGGTCGAAATCAGGTATGCCCGATTTCATGGGCTCGAAGAGTTGCTTCAAGCCTGAGTTCACAATGGACCGAGTCCGAACCCCATGGACCAAGCTCGAGCCCGATGGACCGAGCTCAAGCCGATGGCGGGGTACAAGGCTCGAAGATTAAGGTACGCGATGAGCACCGAGGCCGCGTATGACCAATCCCGAGATGATGCCGTTATGGGTTTCCAATATAAGATAAAGATTCCCGCAATGTCCCTAAGATCATGGCATAAATGCCTGAATAGATTTGTACGAGCTTATACGGATTTGTACTAGGTAGTTGGACAATTGTCCCAATAAGATTCCATACTAAAAATGAAAGTGTACCTTATTTAGGGCTTCCCCTACTATATAAAGGGGACCCCAATCATTTGTAACCTTCATCAATCATTGGCAAAAGAATATACTCTCTTGCTTTCTTTCTCATTACTCATCAGAATCGTCTCTTAACTTTATTGTTTTTACTATATTGCTCTTGTTGACCTACCTCGAGGCTATCATAGCTTGAGGTCAAGATTTGCTTAAATACTGGTTTAATTCAACTCACTTCTTTAATTTATACGTTAGATATATTGGTATTAATTAGTATTGAATTAAATCGCGTATCTTTAAAACCACAAACAAGTTTAATTGTTACTCGTATTTCGAGGTAAACAATTTGGCATCCACCGTAGGGCTAAAGATAATTGTGGTTATTTCAGTACTGATTCTGATAACACACATTATTTTTACACTTGTTCTTGTCAAGAATTTTTGTTCTCAGGTTAAAACATGTCAAACTCACAAAATGCACCCGTACACGTCGATGATGGTCTTGGATTTCATAGGGAAAACAACAATGTAGTTGCTCCGAGAGCCGGTGTACCACTGATTAACCCTGGGGAAGTTCCAAATGTGGAACCAGTCGATGTTAGTTCACACATTTCTTTGAATGCGGATTTAGGTGCAGACCCCGGAGGACGTGTACGCAAGGAAGTTCGATCTGGTGGCCAAGGAACATAGGGTATAGGAGATGGGGAGTTAGCCTCCAAGTAATATTCGAGATGCTACAAGCTCAACAGATTGCTATCGCTCAGCTTCAAAGTCAGCATAAAAGTCCAAGTGTGGTCGAACCAGAAATCACTCACCGTACTAAGCCGGTGCCAGAAAGATCGAACGATAATAGCTCGGGGACTGATCCCACGATTATGAAGATGCTCGAGGAGCTCACCAAAAGAATTGAGTCGGGGGAGAAAAAGATTGAGGATAATGACAAAAAAGTAGAGACGTATAACTCCTATGTTGATCAAATACAGGGGCACCCCCGGTCTTAAAAGGATTGGATGCCAAACAATTCGTGCAAAAGCCATTTCCCCCGAGCGCTGCTCCGAATGCCATCCCCAAGAAATTTTGTATGCCAGATATACCTAAGTACAACAGGACGAGCGATCCTAATGAACACATCACCTCGTACACATGAGGGATTAAAGGAACTGACTTAAATGATGACGAGATCGAGTCGCTTTTGTTGAAAAAATTTGGAAAAACTTTGTCAAAAGGATCAATGATTTGGTATCACAACTTGCCACCGAACTCCATCAATTCGTTTGCTATGTTAGCATATGCCTTCTTAAAGGCACATGCCGGGGCTATAAAGGTTGCGACAAAGAAATCAAACGTTTTCAAGATAAAACAGAAGGGTGATGAAATGCTTAGGGAGCTCGAATCCCTATTTCAAATTGAGTGAATGGAATTACCATCGGTATTGGATGATTGAGACGTGCAAGAATTTACACAGAGGTTGAATGAGCAGAGTTCGATCGCATCACGACAGTTGAAGCAAAATTTGATCGAGTATCCAGTTGTGACTTGGGCAGATATATATAATCGTTACCAATCGAAGATCAGGGTCGAGGACAACCAGCTGGGGGCCCCTTCGGGTTCAGTTCATCCAAATAGATTGGCAGTTAAGGCCTCGAGGGATACGGATAGGGAACCAAGATCAAATAGGGAACGATATCATCCATATGTCACAGATCAAAGAAATAACAGTTCGGGGGGCAATCCTCCTCGGAGTGATCAAAGAAATGATTGTGGGCAAACTTCTTGGGGACTTATGAGTAAGAATGGTTTTGATAAACATACCGATCCTGCAGAAGCACCTCGATTATCGGAGTATAATTTCAGTGTCGATGCATCGGGGATCGTATCATCTATCGGAAGGATCAAAGACACCAGGTGGCCCAGACCTATACAAACCGATCCTTCTCAAAGAAATCCAAACTTGATGTGTAAATACCATGGCACACATGGCTATAGGATCGAAGACTGCAGGCAGCTGAGGGAGGAGGTAGCTCTGTTGTTCAACGAGGGTCATCTTCGGGAGTTTCTCAGTGATCGAGCTAAGAATCACTTCAGAGAAAGAGACCCAAACAGAAAAAATGAGCAGGAAGAACCACAACATGTAATTCATATGATCATTGGCGGTGCCGATGTTTCACAAGGGCCTATTTTCAAACATACCAAGGTGTCAATTACTAGAGAAAAATGGACTCGGAATTATGTCCCCGAGGGCATCCTATCATTCAATGACGAGGAAGCGGAAGGCATTTCCCAGCCGCACAATGACGCCCTGGTAATTTATACTTTGTTAAATAAAATTCAAGTTAAACGTGTTCTAGTGGATCCAGCTAGCTCAACAACCATAATCAGATCGAGGGTCGTAGAGCAGCTCAATATGCTCCCAAATTGTTCCTACATCTTGGGTCCTAAACGGCTTCAACATGGCAAGCGAAACAATGAAGGGGGAGATAATCCTACCAATGAACGTGGTCGGGACCATCCAAGATACAAAATTCCATGTCATTGAAGGCGACATGAGATATAATTCACTAGTCGGGAGGCTATGTCTCCACAACATGAGGGTAGTACAATCGACCCTTTATTAGATGATGAAATTCCCAACAGTGGATGGGGGTGAAAACAGTTTACGGGGAACAACACACTGCAAAGGAAATGTTTGCAGTCGATGAGGTGACATCGATACCAGTACATTCGATCTCAAAATAATCGAGCACCAAAGATAAACAAATGGCCAAATAACAATCACCATCCCCAACCTCGACCGAATCGGAGAAACATGTCATCGAAGAAGAAGAAGAAGAAGAAGAAGAAGAAGAGGATTTCCTTACTCCTCGAACTTTCATTGTTCCCAAAGAGTCAAATGCAACCAAGTCAATGGTCGAGGAGCTGGAACAGGTCATACTGATCGACTATATGTCCGAGAGAAAGGTATACCTGGGAACGGGGGTAACCCCCGAACTTAGGAAAAAATTCATTCAATTTCTTATCGATAACATGGATTGCTTTGCTTGGTCCCATTTAGACGTGACAGGGATCCCACTGGAAATAACAACATACCGGCTGAGCCTCGACCCTAGGTGCAAACCAGTAAAGCAAAAAAAAAAAAGGCCCTAGTCCGAGGTGAAGCATGCATTCATAAAGGATGAGGTAACTAAACTTCTTAAAATAGGGTCCATTCAGGAGGTAAAATACCCCCAGTGGTTAGCCAACGTAGTTGTAGTCCATAAAAAAGGGAACAAACTTAGAATATGCGTAGATTATAATTATTTAAACAAGGCATGCCCTAAAGACTCATTTCCACTACCTAATATCAATCGTATCATCAATGCCACGACCGACCATGAAATCCTTACCTTTCTCGATGCCTACTCGGGGAACAATCAAATTCAGATGAACCTAGAGGACCAGGAGAAGACCTCATTTTCACTAAGGTTGGAACATACTATTACAATGTAATACCCTTCGGGCTAAAAAATATTGGAGCTACATACCAATGCCTAGTTAACAAAATGTTCGAGGAACAGATAGGTAAATCAATGGAAGTTTACATGGACGATATGTTGGTTAAGTCGCTGCGCGTAGAGGACCATTTAACTCATTTGCAGGAAACATTCAATATCTTGAAGAAGTACAACATGAAGCTTAACCCAGAAAAATGTGCTTTCGGGGTCAGTTCAGGAAAGTTCCTCGGCTTCATGGTATCAAATCGGGGAATCAAAATCAACCCCGACAAGATCAAGGCCATCGAAGATATCACTATCATAGACATTGTGAAAGCCGTACAAAGGCTAACAAGACAGATAACTGACTTGGGCCGATTCATTTCGAGGTCATCGGATCGAAGCCAAAAGTTCTTTTCCTTACTCAAAAAGAAAAATGATTTTGCATGGACCCCGGAATGCCAACAAGCATTGGAAGAATTGAAGGGATACTTATCGAGCCCACCTCTGCTTCACACTCCAAAGATAGATGAAAAGCTTTACTTATATTTGGCAGTGTCCGAGATAGTGGTAAGTGGGGTATTAGTTCAAGAAGAGCAAGGTACGCAATTCCCTGTCTACTACATAAGTCGGACTTTAGGAGATGCTGAAACTAGATACTCACACTTAGAAAAATTATCACCTGCATTAATAAGCACATCTAGAAAGCTAAAGCCATATTTCCAGTGTCACCCAATATGCGTGTTAACCACTTATCCTCTCCGAAATGTTTTTCATAAGACTGAGTTATCAGGCCGATTGGCCAAATAAGAAGTCAAACTTGGCAGGTACGATATCGAATATCAACCCCGAGCGACCATCAAGTCTCAAATCTTAGCTGACTTCGTGGCCTATTTTACACCGATCCTCATACCCGAAGTGGAGAAAGAACTTCTGCTAAAATTGGGTACATCATCGGGGGTATGGACCCCCTTCACAGGCGGTGCCTAGAATGTGAAAGGGTCTGGGCTTGGCATCGTTTTGAAACCGCTTACAGGTAACACTATTAGAGAATCTTTCAAAACTTCTAGGTTGACTAATAATGAGGCCGAGTATGAAGCTAAGTGCGATTCTCTGTTGGTGGTAAACCAAGTAAACAAAAGCTTTGAAGTTTGAGAGGATAGAATGCAAATATATTTGGACAAGCTACAGGTAACCTTGCATCGCTTTAAGGAATGGACTCTAGACAATGTACCTCGAGAGCAAAACAGTGAGGCAAATGCACTTGCAAATTTGGGTTCATCAGTGTTAATGGGATAGCATGGAAAAAGACACTAAAAAGTTTGTTAGAAAATGTGATAAATGTCAAAGGTTTGCACTGATGATTCATCAGCACGGTGAGAAACTTCACTCAGTCCTGTCCTCGTGGCCTTTCATGAAATGGGGAATGGACATCGTCGGCCCTTTACCAACCGCCCCAGGTAAAGATAAATTCATTTTGTTTGTGACTGACTACTTTTCTAAATGGGTGGAAGCACAGGCCTTCGAGAAGGTCAGAGAAAAAGAAGTTATTGACTTCATCTGGGACCACATCGTGTGTCGATTCGGGATACCTGCTGAAATCGTATGCGACAACGACAAGTAATTCATCAGCAACAAGGTAACGGAGTTCCTCGAAGCACACAAAATAAAAAGGATTTTATCAACTCCATATCATCCGAGCGGGAACAGGTAGGCCTAATCGACAAACAAGACTATCATCCAAAACTTGAAGAAAAGGTTGAACGACGCTAAAGGGAAATGGAGAGAATTTCTGCCCGAGGTTCTTTGGGCATATCAAACGACATCGAAGTCTAGCACGGGGGCAACCCCGTTCTCCTTAGTATATGGCTCCGAGGCCATGATTCCAGTCGATGTCGGGGAACCCAGTGCTAGATTTCGACATGCATCGGAGGAATCAAATCACGAGGCTATGAATACTAGCCTCGAGCTATTAGATGAAAAACAAGAAGCTGCACTTGTTCGGATGTCCACGCAGAAGTAAATGATCGAGAGATATTATAATAGAAGGACCAACCTCCGACACTTCGGAATCGGGGAATTAGTTTTACGAAAAGTCACCCTCGATACTCGAAATCCGAATGAAGGGAAACCAGGCCGGAACTGGGAAGGATCATAACAAGTCATCGGGGTTATCGGTAAAGGATCTTACAAACTTGGCACAATGGAAGGCGAACACTTTCCAAATAATTGGAATGTATCACTACTCAAACGGTATTACTTCTAAGATATGACATTCTCCTTTTCTCCATTTGTATTTAAGACTAACTCATTATAGATGTTCGATCGAAGACATCGAGAGCACTCTTCTACACTAAGACCTTAGGTTTTAAAGCACGTGTTGCTCTCCTTTTCCCTTAGATCAGGTTTTATCCCAAATGGGTTTTTCCGGCAAGGTTTTTAATGAGGCAACAACTATGTGCTACCTAAGGAGAATTCAATCCAAATCGAATACTGGGGGGCATCACCCTCAAAGGCTATATTTTTGAGAAAAATACTTCACGCCAAAGACGGCCTCGATAGAAAAAATTTATAATGGGCCAAATGGTTAGATGAACCGTGTCTATATAGGATAGTCGAGCCCCTATGGAAAAACATGTACGCATGTATGAATTATTCAAAGAAGCATTCTTTTTATATCAAACACTTTGTGTCTCAAATAAGTTTACTACTATAAAGGCTCCATACTTGTGATTCTATGAGAAATGGCTCATCGGCAAAACACAAATACACCTCGAATACTCGGGGATTGTCATCGACAGTCAACACATTCGATTCATCTAAACTCGAATTCAGAAGACCTCAAAGATGTATCCCTCGACATAAAGGCCAAAGCCATCATACTCGGGGACTAACATTTCGAACAAGTTCTAAATGCTATCGGGAAACAAGACCATAAGACACACCCGAAGGCAACGGCCATATTAAAGGCTACAATTGAAATAACATGGCTCGAAGAATTTAAATAACATGGTCCGATCTAAAAGAACCTACGGTCCAAAACATGTAGAGTTCGAGACCTTGTTCTCACTCAACTCGAATCTAAGGGTCCCATCATCCCGAGCTCGCATCAAATCAACTTAAGCACAACTCGAGGATTCATAAAAAACCTTAAGATGTATTCCATTATAAGTTCAAAGATCGCCCATTAATTACTAAAAAACCTAAGGGTTTGTTCTACTCTAATTCCGAGCCCGTGCTCACTCGATCGTTGAAGTTATAACATCAATATTTTTCACAAAAAGAAGACGAAGCAGAATTCGAAACAAATCGGAGATGGAGCGGAAACAAAAGGAATTCCTTATATTCATAAAGGGTATTTACAGTGCCCACAAGGGGCTTTACACAAAAACAAAAAACAAAATCCTAAGAGCCTAATCTACTTTGGGAGCCGCATCCTCGGGAGCCGCATCTTTGGGAACCTCCTTCTCAGAGACTCTATCCTCATCTCCTCCACTTTCGGAACCACTAGCAAAATCTTCATCATCAGAGAGTAAAGCGGCATCCTTGGCCTCCAAAGTTTTTGCCTTTTCAATATCAGCTGATAGGTCAAGCCACGAGCGTGCATTTCCTCAAGAGCTTCTCTTCGGGATTTTCGCCTGGCGTGATCGAGAGCACATGACAATTTGACTTCAGCAGCAATGGAGATTTTCTATGCCCGAATGTTAGCAGCTTCGGCTTCAGCTCGATAAGAGGCAACAAACGCCTCTGCCTCAGATTTGGCCTTTGCAAGCTCGACGACCGATTTAGCTTCGAGCTCCTTAATCTTTTGGCTCTGAGCCATGTTTTCCCCCTTTGCATTTTGAAGATGGTATTCAACCGAAGCCAACTGGGCCCAAAGCGTGTCTTTCTCCGAGCAAGGTGATCCATATGCTGTTTCTACCCTAGGGTCTCGGCCTTTTTCGTCTTGACCTCTTCTCGAAGTAGCTCCACCAGCTCGCCCTTCTGCTGAGCCTGCAAAATTGAAGTGTTAATCGCTAAACCAAATGAGCACATAACAAACCCCCAAAGGTTACATTACCTGCTCAATTAGCTTAGTTTGTTCTCGATGAGCCTTCGCCTGTTCAACTCGGAGATCCCTGATCTCCTCCTTTTTCTGTACATAGAGGTGTTTAAGGTTGTCTCTCTCTTCCACAAGCTTCTTTAGATCGGCCTCGAATTGAGCAAGCTCGGCTCGAGATTTGGAAAATTCTTGTTGATGAAACTTCATGGCCTTCACACAAAGAAAAGGAGTTAGACTTAGAAAAATGAGAGTAAAACTCGAGCATAATTATGGAGGAAGGGACTTACTTGTTTGAGAAGACATTGAGCCTCATCAAAGATAAACGAAGTGTCAGGGTCGGGACCATTTTCGACCCCCGCAAAACATTCCCAAAAAATATCATTCCCTTCGTGGGTCGTTCCCACGTCAGGAGTCTTCATGGCCTAGGCATCTCGGAACTACCCTTCAGAAAACACAGGGCCAGGCGGGCAGTCATCTATGTTAAATATCCCAAGTGATTCACTTGGGACATTCTCTTCTCTTCGAAGGGCCTCGGAATTAGGCTATTTGGCTCGCCTGTCAGATGTCCACCAAGGCGGGGAGCACTTTTACCAACCGATGGCTCAGGGACTCTGCTCAAGCTCCCCTTCGAGATTTCTTCGATTCGAGATTGAACCGCATCAGCCGTCGCCAGTTTGGCGGCCTTCGAAGCTTCAGTGCTCCCCCTCTTCCGAGCTATCAACAGGCAGTCATCCTCTTCTTCCTCTTTCTCGTCATCCTAAAGGTGTTGGATCGCTTCTGCAGATAGGGCTGCAGGATCGGCCCTAGGCTTTCAAGCCTTATTTTTCTTGGGCTTCAGAGAACTTGCTGGCGAAGCCCTTTTCCTTTTCTTCTTCTTGGTTGGCTTCAAGATTTCCTCTTCACCGGGCGGGGGTGGCCTCAAAGAAACAGTATCTCTAAGACCTGCTTCAGGAGAAAGTAAGTATTTTACAGAAAAACGTTGACATATGAACAAGGTAACTCACCATGGTTTTTAGCTTCCCATCGACCCTTCGCCAAATCATCCAACAACGTTTTGCATGTGAAGAAGTGGAGGCCAGTTGTCTGACCCAACCTGCGAGGTCCAAAATTTCACCAGGAAACCAAGGTAAGGTTGCACCATCGAAACACAATCAGATCGAGGAAGAATAGGGAAAGCAAAGTGGTAAGAATCGTCAATAGGGCTGTACCTACGTTTCATGTTTCATTCCTCGGGGAATGGTATCCTTTCGGCAGGAATTAAGTCGGAGGTCTTGATTCAGACAAACCGGCCTATCCATCCTCAATCTTTGTCCATATCGATAATATAGAATAACGCCTTCGAGGACCGACAGTGGAGCTTTATCGAACCACCTTGATAGAGGCGAGGGCTGTATAGCCTGATTAGATGGTCAAGTGTAAAAAGCAACCCCTTGACCTTGCTCGAAAAGAACCTGAGCAATTTGACTATACGCTAGAAAGAAGGGTAGATCTAGCCAAGTGTCACCCGATACTGGTGACAGAAATCGAGAATGACTGGATCTACAGGACCCAGTACCGGATCTACGAAATCCAGTGTGAAAGGATAAGTATACACACTTAGGTATCCTTCCACATGGGTAGTGATATCCTTCACTAGGGAAAGAATCACCACTTCTTTGTTCTCCTAACTGCAGTCCTCTTTTACCTACTTGAGATCGACTTCAGATATTGAGCAGATGTATAGGGACATAGGCTCACATCGGCCTGGAACTGATGGAGGCTTATCGATTTTAAAATCGGAGGATAGCTCGCATAGCCCAGGAATGCATTCCTTAATACGAGGTGGCACCGTCGTTCTACCACCGGCCGACTGCGATGATGAGGAGGCTTTTTCTTTCTGAGGAACGATTTTAGATGTTTTAGCCATTGTTGTTGAGAAATTCAAAAGAAGAGAAGAAGTTGATGTTGTAACAAGAACAAATTAAAGAAAGGGTGAACTCAGAGAAGATGAAGAAACTAGTGAGGTTTTGAGAAAGATTTAAGAAGTAAAGAATGTAAAAGTTGTGAAATTGATCTATTTTATAGTGGTCGCTTTAACGGTTTGGGGAAGCCAATGGCCGACCATCAACCTCCTTCAATTAATGGCTTTGGGAACTATGCAGACGCGACCTTTCAATCACTTAAGTCGCTGACATCACGAGATTGACGTCATGATCGAGGCATCGAGAGAGCAAGGAT
Organism: Nicotiana tabacum; assembly: GCF_000715075.1. Taxonomy (NCBI): domain Eukaryota; kingdom Viridiplantae; phylum Streptophyta; class Magnoliopsida; order Solanales; family Solanaceae; genus Nicotiana; species Nicotiana tabacum. The sequence continues at coordinate 29,567,955 of NC_134090.1, read as the reverse complement.
CAAATCGCTTCTTATCGTCTTACTCTAAGAAATACGGGGACTATCTATATACGGTCGAAATCAGGCATGCCCGATTTCATGGGCTTGAAGAGTCGCTTCAAGCCCGAGTTCAGAATAGACCGAGTTCGAGCTCGATGGTGGAGTACAAGGCTCGAAGATAGAGGTACGCGATGATCGAGCACCGAGGCCGAGTATGACAAACCCCGAGATGATGCCGTTATGGGTTTGTAACAGAAGAGCAAGATTCCCACAACATCCCTCAGATCATGGCATAAATTCCGGAATAGATTTGTACGAGCTTGTACGGATTTTTACTAGGTAGTTGGACAGCTGTCCCAATAAGATTCCTTACTAAAAATGGAAGTGTGCCTTATTTAGGGTTTCCCCTACTATATAAAGAGGACCCCAATTATTTGTAAGCATCATCAATCATTGGCAAAAGAATATACTCTCTTACTTTTTTGCTCATTACTCATCCGAATCATCTCTTAACTTTATTATTTTTACTTTTCGAGGTCAAGATTTGCTTAAATACTTGTTTGATTCAATTCACTTCTTTAATTTATACGTTAGATTTCTTGGTTATTAATTAGTATTGAATTAAATCACGTATTTTTAAAAACACAAACAAGTTTAATTGTTACTCGTATTTCGAGGTAAATACTATATTTTGCAAGGAGTCATCTCTTCCTAACTGAATCTTGTGCATTAATTAGTTCATCCAATTGAGAAGAAAAACAGAAGTTCCGAATAATTAGGGTTACCAATAACATGAAATCAGCTAATTATATCTCATAAATTCGAAACACTCTTTAGGCTAATCAAATTCCACTATAAACTAAAAGATCAGAGACTAATTAATTTCCAGATACGGATTGATCATTCGTCAATGATGTTGATGGCTCAAGGCATTCCAACTTGAATTAACTTATTGAATTCTTTGCATAGAAATGCTTTCTGGACATGGGCACTGGCCAAACTTTACATTGCGTCATATTTTTGCTTCCTTATTGATCTCACCTTTAAATTGAATAAAAAAAAAAGGAAGAAGAAGGGGGGAGGAGTAGTAAAAGAATCACAATTATAAAAGGTGAAGAAAGAAGGGAATTTTTTTCTTCCAACCTAGTGTTCAGAACCCGTATTGGAGTACGATGAAATTCGAAATAGGGCCGAAAAGTCACTCTGTAGTAGGGTTCGACTAAATTCGAATTTGGGCCGAAAAGTCTAATATTGGAGGCAAAACACTCTTTAACAAAGATGATTGCATATAGAGGCGAAGTCAGAGTTTGAAGTTACTGGGTTAGAGATGCTAGCCTTTTTATGTTATAGGATTCTAAAGTAAGAATTTGTACCTATTTAATGGATTTCTTAAGATAAATATAGGATTTGCATTAAAGCTACTGGATTCGAACGAACCCGTTACCGAAGCTCTAGCTCTACCCCTGACTGCATTATATCGGAATACTCGAACCTAAAACCTCTGGTTAAGTATTAATATACTTACGACTCCACGACGATATTGCTTGTTGGTTGGTAGAAGGGAAAAAGAATTACTGCTATTATATCATATTTTGTACAATATAATTAATATTTCAACTCATGAGTTGTTCTTTCTGCATTAGGTTAAATATAAATTTGTGGAATAATATAGTATAATTTGTTGTTTCTATTAGAAATGATCTCCAGACATGAGAGGTCGGCAAGTCTTTTATATATGTTTTGTCTTATCATGTCTGTAAGGTAATCTCTGCAAAATTCCCCACCACCCTTCCCCTATAAACTTTTTTGTAAAAAAAAATATATAAAAGAAAAAGAAATTAAACAGGAAATTAAGCAAACACAATCAAAATAGAAACAGCTGAATACGTGTTATTCCATTTGGTTAATTAGCTGTTTCTGCAGCAGGCTTATAATAGAGTTTCATAGATACGTATATAACCTCAACATCCCTAGGCACAAAACGGGTTTAGGGTTTTGTTTCGGTCTCGATCTCTGTGTTATTAGTTTGTTTACCTTTCCTTTTTTACTTCGTTTTTCATTTATTTTTGTCTAAGCTAAAGTAATCCAAAAATACTCTTAGCATAATGTGATATTATCCATTTTAGATCAAACTTGTACAATTTTCGAGCAAAACGCCTCACACTATTTAAGAGTATCGATAAATCTTATACTCCCTCCGCTTCAATTTATGTGAACATATTTCCTTTTTGGTCCGTGCTAAAAAGAATGACCACTTTCCTTATTTGGAAACAATTTATCTTTATGCAATGATTTATAGCCACACAAAATATATGTGCCTCATTTTACACCACAAGTTCAAAAGTTTTCTCTCTTTTCTTAAACTCTGTTCCAAGTCAAATGGGTTCACATAAATTGAAACGGAGGGAGTATATAGCTTCCTTTTCTTTTCAACTACTAATGTGAGATTTACATCCAACAATCTCCCATTTAAACTAAGTCTCACATAGCCCATCACCAAGCTCTCGAACTAAGTTCCACATGGCCATTACCTCTAGGCTTATCTAGAGATTAACTATGTGCCACCTACATCTTATAACCTAGCTACTTGTAGTGCGCGTGTGCATACAAGCTTAGAGAAAGTAGTAAATCAAGTCTCATGCTATTGCTTCGCCCTTTCTATACTTGTCCTGTCGAACCATAGGCTTTAATATTAATTGTTGGGCTAAATTAGCCAAAAATACTCTTAATATTGTGTCATATTATTCGCTTTGGGTCAAATATCCCTAAAGGCCTCACACTATTTAAGAGTTCACTACACTTTATATGTAGCTTTCTTTTCATTCGGCTACTAATGTAGAACTGTATTCGCTCACTCAACTTTATTTTGTTCAACTTCTATACACTAACACTGTAAAAGAAATTTGTTCGATCCATCGAATCAATTTAAAGATACTTAAAAATTAGCAAGATTAGTAACCTAAAAAAATTACCAATTGTAACAATATACTGATAGTATAAAAGTCTCTACATTGTTAATTATATCTCTTTTCTTCATTTTGGTTGATCACTTTAATTATATTCTTTATATGTTGGAACTACTAATGTCACAACGTCTTGGGGTCCTTCTATGGTAAAGTAAAATAAGAGAAAAATGTGAATGCAAGAGGGAAGACAATCATTTACTGTCCACTTTAAATGCAGGAACTGATGTTGTTATCTTTATTGTAATTATTGTTTTACTGTTTTATTACGATATAATACACTATTTGGTTTGATCTTAGGGCGAAAAATTGACAGCGTTAAAAACAGTATTTCTTTCTAAAATATTTCTTTCATAAAAATATATTGATCAGAGAGAGAAATGTCAGCAAGAATTTAACATTTGATTTTGATGGTTAGCAAGTTAAACAAGGCAAATAGATAATTCTAGGGATGAAGCAAAGGCAGCAGGTCTCTACTAAATGCGCTTCTATACCAATATAGTAAAAGGAGGACATTTATGGCTCTTTTGAACACACCCCCCCAACCCACAACCCCCTAAAAATGGTAACTTCTTTTCCTTTTTTATTTTGAAATAACTTGATCTTGTGGTCCCCTCCAATTGGTAAATATTTACCCGAGTATTTACTCAATAATAACAACAAGCGTGGTGTGGAGAGGATAGTCGGTACGCATACTTTACCCCTACCTTGAAAAGGTAGAGAAACTATTTCTGATAGACCCTCAACTCAAGGAAAGATGAAAAAAGCCAACTTCCAACACCTGGAAAGCATTGTACGAGTATTAACTCTAATCCAATAAATACACGATAAATTTCTTTAAAAACATGATAATCACTAAACTATAGTAAATTAATACATATTCTCATCTTAATTTATTATTAGATTTAGTATAAACATTCGATACGAATAAATTTTTACCCCAACCAAAAGTGGGTTAAGTCCTGGTTGAATAAAGTCTGCAATCCCCCTCCCACCCCCTTCTTTTTGTCCCTCTATATCTTGATATACATGCATATAGATAAATGTACGAATGTGTATATGTCATAATGTATACTCTCTTCGTTTCATATTAAATGAGATACTTTCCTTTTTAGTCTGTTCCAAAATAAATGACACATTTCTAAATTTGGAATTAATTCAGCTTTATACTCTTTTATTTTACTCATTTTTCCTTAATGAGAAGCTTTTATAGCCACACAAATGTCATGGCCCCACAAACTTTTTACCCTTAAGCTTTTAAGACCACAAGTTTCAAAAGTCTTCATCTTTTTTCTTAAACTCCGTGACGAGTCAAACTACCTCATTTAATATGAAACAGATGGAGTATAACTTACGCCTTTTCTCTACCCTACGAAGGTGTACTAGTCAGACCTCTAAGGCTTCACTCAAGTACATCTTCAAGAGCTTTGATAAGTCACCACCCTTTTTGCCCCCCTTTTTTACAATTAGATTTTTCCACTGCTTTAAGAGTACTTCCATAAATATGAGGAAAATCTTTTCATAATGACACAAGAAAAGCACAATATATATTCTTCTTCTCTTCTCTTCTCCCTCCATATTGTTCATCTTTATTCTTGCCATGGATATCAACCACCACCTTAAGCTCACAACCACCACTTGGCAACCAACCATGGCCAATATGAATGACAATATCTTCGACGATCATCATCATCATCAACAACAACAACAACAACAGCAGCAACAACGACAATTCCCTTTTGATCATAACCCCATTTGGCCTAGTTTTCCTCTTCAAAACCCCCACCACCACCTTCCCTCTTTCTCAAGTGAATTGCAACAACAACGAGAACAACAAGTCCCTTTTGATCATGTTGGAAACAACCATGTTCAAACATTAATCGAAGATCATCATGATCAAGAACCCGAGGACGATGAAGAAGAAGAAGAAGAGGAGTTAGGAGCCATGAAGGAAATGATGTTCAAGATTGCAGCTATGCAACCAGTGGATATTGATCCAGCCACCATTCGAAAGCCTAAAAGGCGAAATGTCCGAATTAGCAACGATCCACAGAGCGTTGCAGCCAGGCTCCGCCGCGAAAGAATCAGTGAAAAAATTAGGATCTTGCAAAGATTAGTCCCTGGTGGAACAAAAATGGACACTGCTTCCATGTTAGACGAAGCCATTCGCTATGTTAAGTTTTTAAAAAGGCAAATTCGCCAATTACAATCGTCAAACCATCACCTTTCACCATCACAGGTACCAGTAGTGCCGTGCCCTAATACTGAAAATTGGGCAAATATGGTCACACCAACAAAAGCTCTAATTCTTGGCTCCTCCGGTATCACCACCACTACCATCGCTACTACCACAACCTTTGTTGGTAACAGTGCATCGAATCCTACGTATGAGGTAATTGGTAATTAGTTAAAAAGATTCGGAATTGAAGTGATTATTATGATTATTATTATGTACTAATGGAAATTATTTATAAGAATAAAATTAATAATAATGGAGGAAATTGTGTATACTGGTAATGTCATGTGGAATTGTGAACTAAAAGAAATAGGTTTGTTAGGATTGTGTTGACTAAAGGGCATGATAATCATCACAACGGTTAGACTTGAATTACGTACGTTCCATATATATAATTTATAGTATAAGGATTTATACAATAAGGTTTTTTTTTCTGATCATTGTCCGAAAGCTCGTTTGGCTGAATTCTCTCCCGGGAATAAAACAGTGACGTGAGAAGCAATTGAATATGATTATACCCTTGGTCCCTTCCCCACCCCTACCCCTTACCCTAGAGGCGGACCTAGTGATAATTAGGGGTTCGGCGGGATCTAGTAATTTTGACTCAAACTTTATATTTCTGTAAAAATTATTTAATATGTACAAATAACATGTTCATAACCCAATAAATAAAAATAATTAGTTCAAAACCCATAAACTAAAAATTCTGACTATGTTTGTGCCTTACCCCTTCATTTCTGTGCTCGTGTGTGTGTATGGTGTTGTACAATCAAGTAATATATGCATCATTGGCATGTATACGTGCAAAAGAAAAGGGAAACAAAGAAAAAAAAGTTAATTAAAGGGCTTGAGATTTGGGTCTTCTTTGATTTCATTTATCAAATTTTGCCAGGATTTTTCGGCTGAGTTTGTGAGTAATTTAAAGCATTTGAAGTTATATTTGTGTTTTGGTGATGAGACTGAAGGTTTAGTGAAAAAGAAAGGAGTAGCTATATATATCTTTAAAAAAAATTGGAAAAAGATTTTTCTATGCAGCATCAACCATAACACGTCTTAAGAAAATAAAAAGTTGGAAATTAAAGAACTAAAACCTCTACATCCTGATCATTTGAGTTTCCTCTCTCTCTCATATGAACTAAAAATCAGCAAGCTGCTATCTAGGGAAGCCCAACAATGTCTCCCTAGTTTTAGTTCCTAATCAACTTCTTTTAGCTTTTATTAATTATTACTCCCCCGTTTCATATTGTATCAAGTAGTTTGACTCGGCACGGAGTTTATGAAAAAAGAAAAAGATTTTAGGAACTTGTGGTCTTAAAAGCTTAAGAGGTAAAAAGTTTGTGGGGCTATGACATTTGTGTGGCTATAAAAGATTCTCATTAAGGGTAAATAGGTAAAATGAAAGAGTTTAAAGTTGAATTATTTCCAAATTTAGAAATGTGTCATTTATTTTGGAACAGACTAAAAAGGAAAGTACCTCATTTAATATGAAGCGGAGGAAGTATGTTTCATTCGAGAAGGACCTAGTGAATTTTCTTTCCTAAACCAGTGTATGTTTCATTAACTTGAGGATTTAATCTGTATTTTGATTTGGAAAACATGTAATATATCAACATTTGAGCTGAGTAAATTCCAATATATATACTACGTATAGCATCATTATTTCAATTGAATAAATAGTTGACTTCACGTCTGGACACGCTCCCTCCATTTTGATTGTCATTGATAAACAAGTGTAGAAGCATCAATCTAACTTCATTAAGTATGATCAGTTAGTTTTATGGTTATATGATAATTAGGGTTTATAATTTGGAAACACTTATACAAATCTATGAAGGACAAGTGCAGCCCTCTACCACCCTCTCACAAATGCAACTTGGGGTTTACATGCGGAATATAATTTTGAAGATTTAATTTGTCCTTATTTATTTCTGCTCTTTTTCTTTAGAGAAGACTGAAAAATGTGCATGAGGGCGCTGGGGAGTGGGAGGGGTGGCAGAGGGAGAGAGAGCAGAGTGTTCATGAAGTTGAAGGAGAATGTAATCTCGATAGGCTAAAGAGTGGACATCGAGCAAAAGGAGCGAACAAGCTCAATAAAAAATGTGCCTAGAGCAAAGTTAATTAGTGGCTCAGTTAAGGGACTGAATTGAAGAGAAGGAGAAACACAGAGTGAACGGAGAGTAGAAAGATGCATTGTGAAAACAAATTTATCAAAATTTGACTCTGATACTATGTGAAATTTTTTATCCAACCATAATAAAATCTTAAGGCGGTGAGTGGAATGACTCAATATATTATAAGCTCCTTTGAAAATCCTTAAACAATCGATAAGAGCATGAAAATGACAAAAGCATATTTTACATAATATATAAGATTTTTATCATGTAAATGCAACTAGATGATTTTCTAATTAATTTAAGCCCAATTTATATATTGTTTTATTACCTGAAATAGCCCTTATTGTATATAATACGTAAAAATTCTTTCACCAATTAAACAAACAGAGTCAGCTCATCCTTTTGGAGGAAGGAACAGTTAACTAAATATGTGTGAGTCATTTCCATCATCCTCTCCCTTGCAAAAATGAATATGTCCCCTACTCTATATAAAACCTTGTCCAAAAATATGATTAATTACTTCTATGAAGTAGATATCCTACCCGATCGCGACAAACAGAAAGTATCCTCCACTGAACTACTCCTCATAAACCCTTACACAGCTTTTGCTAAAAAATCGTTTGCACCCTGGACCCAAATTCGTTCCCTAGTCCAACACAGATAAAAATAGCCAAAGAATATGTTGCTACCTCAAAACTTGACCAGCATCCTATTCTTGCAACTCAAGGGGAATAATTTATCACCCTTCAAATCTCAAATGATTTTTCCAGGAAATAAAGAGATCATGGTTTTACCCATATCCATTGTGGTGCTATCCGAATCGCTCTAACATATCACGGAAGAAAAGGTCAACTTGTTGTAGCTCGACTTTTTCTTCTAGATACAAGATACTTGGAATACCAACATGCGAATTTAGGTACCGCAGAAGTTACCTTAAATGCTGGTACTATCTTCATAACTATCTTTCCAAATTTCAACATGTCTCTTTATGACCCATTCTTAACCGAAGCACTAAAAATCCAAGTCCAAATCCAAGGAGCCCCATAAGTCAAAGATTCCATCCAAGCCACTCTTCATCACCAAATGGAGTGGCGAGTCCAAAATCATGCCACAGATCTCTGCCTTCCCGGAGGAGAAAGTTCTTTACTCTTTAATATTGATACTACCAAAGGAAATACCATGTGCACCAAAATACCCAGACAAATTTCCAGAGATGAGCTTGTCAAAATTCTTCCTGATTCCTGGATCACAAATTATGAAAAGTTAAGGGAACCAGAGGAATCTCTGCAATCTGGTGAAACAACTTTTACCAAAAGAAATGACAAAACCGTTTGCATAAGCTTTGACCATTCCCATCTCAAAAAACCAAATAAAACCATCTACTCTTGCTAAATGATTCAACCCAAATATACAACAGATACATACCCTGAACCTGACAGAGAGTTCTTCTGGAATATACAAAGCATCATGGAAGAACATGACTGGTGTCAACATTTTGACAAAGAAGGAAAAAGAGTTTGGTGGTTCAAATGCCCCTTTACAGGACACTACCCTTGGAATCTTGGTTCCGACTGCCAAGACTGTTTGGAAGACCCAATTTGAGAATATGATGAACACTATATGTGTCATTGGGAAAGATTTGACCTCAACGAGATCAAACCAAAATTCAAGAAAAAAGGAAAAACAACTGAAAAGCAATTTCGAGTCAAATATAAAAATAAAGACCCTTTAATTAGCTCATTAAGCCGTCCAGGTAAATATAAATTTCTTGTCAGTTACAAACCCCAGGAATGGCCAAAATTAAAAAAAAATCACTCCAAGCTGGGAAGATAGAGAAACCACACCAAAACCCAAACCACCATCACCTCATTACCCAACATCCAAAAGGCCACCTGAACATAAAATTTCACCAACTCAAAAAACCTCAAATCCCACACAACCACAGATAATCATGCTAAGTCCTTCACGCTCCAGTCATACCCAAGATTTTCCTTCACTTCAACCTTTTATAAAAGAGGGCATAAGTCATACTCCAGAAATCACCAAGAAAAATATAATGCTACCTACTGGAGAAAAATTCCCAACAAGTGACATTGAAACAACAATGAATTGGCAATCAGAAAATTCCATCTGCCAAAACAAAGTGCTGAACAACATTGGTCACACCATAAAGAACGTACCCCAAACAAAAAACACAATGATGAGCAAAGTGGAAACAATTGAGAAAAAGGTGGCGCAGACATCATCTCACCATGCAGGACTAATCAAAGCTTTGGAACTAAGGTTGGCAAATTTACAATATGATATTTGTTCTTCAGGAACTTCACTTTTCAAATTCTTCCAACAACAACAAAAGGAGATGATTTCCATTAGAGAACAAATTCAACTTTTGAGAAATGACTACTTTGAGACTCAAAAGACCCCAGTTTTTCTCTCAAATCCTATCTTCTTCCCTATGTCGCCACAAGCATATTCCCCACCTAAATTGAACTACACCTTTTCTACTTTTCCAACTGGCTCACAAAATCGTATTTCTTTTACCCAACCCTTAAAAGAAGAACATGATTTGACATTGCAAAAATTGTTTGGGAAAGGAAAGATGCTCTTGCAGCGCAAAAACAAACCAAGAAAAGGCGAGATCATGGTGAAAGTTCAAAAGGATCCAACCCCAAAAATCTGATGATTTCTAATTAGAAGGCTGCAGACCTCTATGTATCCCAGCCAAGAAACATATCAGAAGAAGATGCCCCATGGTCGGAATCTCTAAATTCATCAGACGATGAAACAATAGAAGATAGCTCTCAATCAAGCAATGAGTCCACAACAAACTCTTCCGAAGGCGACGATCCTCCAATATTTGTAAACCAGCCAAGAGACCTAAAAATATCTGAAGTTAATGAGGAACAAGAAGGCATGATAGATGAACTAATCCCATAAAGATGATATGAGCCCATGACGTCAAAACCAGTTGGAACTGGTTTTCACACTTTCATCTTAGAAGATGTCAATGTTTCAGAATGGCCTCAAAGGATCCAAGACTTCTATACTTGTATGGTGACTAAAAATTTAGTGGAATGAGAAAAGTATATCATCCTGTCAGAACTCACTTCACAGTTCTTAGGAATTCTCAGAGATTGGTGGAACTCACTTGGGATTCAAAACTTTTTTCTTACTTCCCAAGATTTTGCCTTCAACATCAGAATCCTACATGAAGTTTTCTATGGAGATACTGGCCAAAGACGGGAAAAGATGCGAAGACAACTCTTCAAGGTGAAGTGTGTGTCATTCGACAGAAATGACATTGACAAACATTTTCAAATAATGGCGAAAATATACTTGGAGATCGGTGGAGACATCAATCTAAAGCAAGCCTTTGTCTCTTCATTTCCAAAGTTATTGGCAAGCCGAACCATGACCACCATTGAAGAAAAGTTTCAGTCCATAACAATCCCACAAGTTGGTTATATCAGGCAAGCTACTTTCGTCGCATTGGATGACATTTGTACGAAGCGCTCTGCCCCTAAAACAAATTATCCAACACAATCCAACACTTGACAAAGCATGCCACAAATCTGATCTAATCACCGGATTAGAATGTTCCTGCCACACATCTTGGCGACAAAGAGGATTCAGGAGGTTCAGATGGCCAAGAATTCCAGATGGGAAATCAAGGTCTAGGAGGCGCCCAAAATATTTCAGACGAAGGAGGCCAGGAAATTTTCATAAAAAGAACATATGCTTTATTTGCCACATGATTGGTCATTTCGCTAAAAAAATTTCCCAATCAAGGAAATCTGTCAAACTCTTGCAAGAAATTGAAGATTACACTGGCATACATATTGGAAAAGAAGAAGACCCCGAGTCCATATTCTCTATAGATGATGAACCCACTGAAGAAACCTTATTCTCTCTTGATATATACGAAGATCATGGTGATGACCACTATTAAATATCCGAACCAGCTGCTAAAGCCCAGGAAGAAATCAATGCTATCACTGTCATCCCTCAAGTGGAACTCAAGGTTTATTCATCCAAATGGGATAAACCAACCAAAGTCATTGCTTTCATTAACACTGGAGCTGTTGTTTACTCATGAATTCTGTTGTTCTCCTTGAAGATTAATGGGTGCCGCACTTTAAGGATTTCAACACTGCATCAAATTGAATCTTGACTACCACCGTCATCACAAAGCACCTAGTCACAATTGAGTTCTTTCAAGGATTGAACTACAGAACCAAGCTGATAGGGTCTGATGTACCAAGGAAAGATCTTATTGTGGGATTCGACATTTTCAGACAACTAAAAGATCAACTGCAGATCAGGGCTAATAGGATAACTTTTAAGAAGCAGTTCAAACCATATTCTAAAATTCCAAGGTTATTCCAAATCACCAATAACGAACAAATCATGGAGATTGAACAAAATCTCATTGAGCATTCATGTGTTGAATCCCATAAGGATTTTATGAAGAAAGGGAAAAGCTCGTTATGGATGAACGAAGAGTTTTTTATCAAGCTCCCTTTAAAAAAATGAAAGCATTAATCCAACAAAAACCAGTCATTCAGACATGAATCCAAATCATCTTCAGCTTGCAAAGAAGGAATGTGAAAAACTCTTGGAATGTGATCTAATAGAGCCATCAGATTCACAATGGGCATACGAAGCATTTTATGCCAACAAAAGAGCTGAGCAAACAAGAAGAAAACTCAGCTTAGTCATTAACTACCAACCACTTCCTCCAAGAGGATAAATTCCGTATACCAAATAAATTCACTCTTTTCTCCTACTTAGCCAAGGCCAATATTTTTTCAAGTTTGATCTAAAATATGGATTTTTGCAACTCGGAATCCACCCTGAAGAAAGACCCAAAACGGAATTTTGCATTCCCCACCATCACTTCCAATGGAAAGTCATGCCTTTCAAATTAAAAACCGCACCCTATTCCAAAAAGTCATGATAAAAATATTCCAGCCCTTCCTCCACACATCTCTAGTTTATATTGTTGACATCTTGTTATTAGTGATGCAATGGAGGAACATGTCAACTTGCTTCGTCAATTTGAGGCATTGGTAACACAGTATGGAATCATGCTTTTAGCAAAAAGATGGTTCTTGCTCAAAATAAGATTGATTTCATCGAAATGCATTTTGTCCAAGGTGCATACGGTCCAGGACCACATATATGTCAGGAACTATTCGAATTTCAAGATACCTATCTCACAATAAAGCATATCCAACAGTTCTTGGGTGTAGTAAATTATGCTAGAAATTTCATCCCAAATATCTCTACATACATTTCTACACTTGCAGAGATGCTGAAAAAAAATGCTCCATCATGGGGAAAGAAACAAGATGAAGTAGTCAGGGGAATAAAAGAGATATCTAAGCATGTCAAGTCCCTCTACATCCTTTCAGATGGAAAGAAGATACTGCAAACTGATGCCAGCAATGAATATTGGAGTGACGTTCAATTTGAAGAAAAAGATGGCCATAGAAAAATATGCGGATATACCAGAGGAAAGTTCAAAGATGCCGATCAACATTATCACTCCACTTTCAAGGAAATTCTTATAGTAAAGAATGTAATCAAGAAATTCGGTTTCTTCCTTATTCATACAAAATTTCTAATAGATATGGATATGAAGGCCTTCCCAGAGATGATCTTGATAAATACAAAAATTATTCCCAATCCTCAGATTCTCAGATAGGCTCAATGGTTCTCTCCAAACATGTTTCAAGTCAAGCACCTGAAAGGAAAGTATAATACTCTCGCAGATTTTTTGTCCCGACCGGAAGAATTCTCAAAGAGATTTTCCCCAGCGAAGATGATGTCAAAGCAAAAGTTAATCAGCCACATCTTCATGTTTTCAAATGTACCAGGAACAAGTTCATTGAAACCAACGGATCATCCACCAGAGTTGTTCAACCTCATGGATCTCTTTGATCCATCAATTTTAATGGAAAAGGAAAATTTATTATGAGATCCATGTTTTCCGACAATACGGAGGATCCATTCTTAAGCCTTATGGAGTCAATCCAGAATATCCATTATGTCATATATTCATAGCACAAGCCACGGATTTTCCACAAGAACTATTATGGTTTTTCTGGTACCTATGCCATCAGTATAATATTTTTATTGAATTCAAATCTAACGTTTTCAAGGATTTTGATAACATTGTACCAGCACTTAAATTATTTTTACTATGGTTCAACCCTAAAAGATATTGGATAAAATGTTTCAACGATTCCTACACAACCAAGGTATTCATGTTCCATAATCCTATGAAGATTATTAATAGAAAAGTCCATGCTCAAGTAGAGGTATCATTTTGGTAGAAATTTCACGTGTCCATTTTATCTATTGAAGAAGAATATATAGCGAGGCACAAGGAATCCTTTTCCAGCAAAATAGGTGCATCCCGAGAGAGATATGGCCAAAAGATTAGGCAAGCTGGAATTATACCAGCACTCATCTGCGCCGGGAAAGGGTCTGAGAAGCAGCAAAAGAATATCAAACCCCATACAAAGTCATCCGAGAAACGATCACTCATGATATCTCCAGATTAGGTTGCGGATTACATCTGCCAATCCAAAGGAGAAAGAATACAACGAAGAAAGACCGTCAAGTTCCAGGAGTTACTGCACAAGGTCTTTGAAAATATGCCTAGAAGACAACCCTAGAATCAATGAAAGATAATTATCTAAGTCTCTGCTAATCCCACCATAATCCTACATTAGCTACCAAAAAACCCTAAAAAATCATCTGCCCATGCCAAGACAAATTTTCACATGCTTAGTCACATGCAACACCTTACTTTCACATGCCGTCGCATGCTCCCGCATACTTTGTCACATGCAACACCTTACTTTCACATGCCGTCACATGCTCCCGCATACTTTCACATGCTACACCATGTATATTTCACCTCTTTCACATGTCTTCAGGAGCTTTTTAGTTGGTTTTCCTAAGGTCCTTCACATGCCAAAAGGGAACCACTTGTAGAGAGGTTTGCCATGTAAGATAATTTTATTTTATAATGCAAGTTTGTCTTGTAATAACCTCCTAGTCCTATATAAAGGAGGTCATATAGTAGTTGTAAGATCATCTGGTAACCTTTGTAAATCTTTTGTGATATATTACATATGAGTTCTTTCTAAATTTTCCTCTTGTTCTTTCTTTAGAATGGATGGAAAGGCTGGTCCATGTATGAAAATAGAGTAAGAATACTCTAAGAAAGTTAGCTTATTGTAGTGCGAAAGTTTTCTGAGTCATAACAGCTAACGTTGGTTATAGTACAAAAGTTTTCTAAGTTGTCTAGCTTGGTAAGTCGTCCCTTATGCGTTGTTGAAGCCAGCCTCTTTGTAGGAAAACTTTTGCGACTATAATCAAATTAATTGTTAGTGTAGCTTGGCAAGTCGTCCCTTATGGGTTGTTGAAGCTAGCCCCTTTGTAGGGAAACTTTCTTATCTATGATCTAGTTTACTTTCTTGGAGTCTCTTGTTCTGTTCCTTATACTGTGGTATCAGAGCCAGCCTATCCTTTCGGAGGGAGGAACAGTTTACTAAATATGTTTGAGTCATTTCCATCATCCTCTTCCCTTGAATAAATGAATATGTCCTGTACTCTATATAAAACCTTGTCCAAAATATATGATTACCTCTATGAAGTAGATATCCTGCCCGATGAACAGAAAGTATCCTCCACTGAACTACCCCTCATAAATCCTTACTCAGCGTTTGCCAAAAAATTGTTTGCACCCTGGACCCAAATTTGTTCTCTAGTCCAACACAGATCAAAATAGTCAAAGAGTATGTTGCTGCCTTAAAACTTGACCAACATCCTATCCTTGCAACTCGAGAGGAATAGTTTATCACCTTTCAAATCCCAGATGATTTTCCCAAGCAATAGAGAGATCATGAATTTACCCATATCCATTGTGGTGCTATTCGAATCGAACATATCACGGAAGAAAAGGTCAACCTGTTGTAGCTCGACTTTTTCTTCTAGATACAAGATACTTGGAATACCAACATGCGAATTTAAGTACTGCAGAAGTTACCTTAAATGTTGGGACTATTTTCATAATTATCTTTCAAAATTTCAACATGTCCCTTTATGACCCATACTTAACCGAAGCACTAATAATCCAAGTCCAAATCCAAGGAGCCTCACAAGCCAAAGATTCCATCTAAGCCACTCTTCATCACCAAATGGCGTGGCGAGACCAAAATCATGCCACGGATATCTGCCTTCCCGGAGGAGAAAATTCTTTACTCTCTAATATTGATGCTACCAAAGGAAACACCATGTGCACCCAAATACCGAGACAAATTTCTAGAGATGAGCTTGTCAAAATTGTTCCTGATTCCTGGATCACAAATTATGAAAAGTTAAGGAAACTAGAGGAATCTCTGCAATATGGTGAACCAACTTTTACCAAAAGAAATGACAAAACCGTTTGCATAAGCTTTAACCATTCCCATCTCAAAAAACCAAATAAAACCATCTTCTCATGTCAAATGATTCAACCCAAAGATACAAGAGATACATACCCTGAACCTGACGGAGAGTTCTTCTGGAATATACAAAGCATCATGGAAGAACATGACTGGTGTCAACATTTTGACAAAGAAGGAAAAAGAGTTTGGTGGTTCAAATGCCCCTTTACAGGACACTACCCTTGGGATCTTGGTTGCGACTGCCAAGACTGTTTGGAAGACCCAATTTGAGAATATGATGAACACTATATGTGTCATTTGGAAAGATTTGGCCTCAATGAGACCAAACCAAAATTCAAGAAAAAAGGAAAAACAACTGAAAAGCAATTTCGAGCCAAATATGAAAATAAAGACCTTTCAATTAGCTCATTAAACCGTCCAGGTAAATATAAATTTCTTGTCAGTTACAAACCCCAGGAATGGCCAAAATTACAAAAAATTTACTCCAAGCTGAAAAATAGTGAAACCACACACAAACCCAAACCACCATCAGCTCATAACCCAAAATCCAAAAATCCACATGAACATAAAATTTCACCAACTCAAAAAACCTCAAATCCCACACAATCACAGATATTCATGCTAAGTTCTTCACGTTACAGTCATACCCAAGATTTTCCTTCACTTCAACCTTTTAAAAAGAGGGTATAAGCCATACTCCAGAAATTCCCAAGAAAAACATAGCGCTACCTACTGGAGAAAAACCCCCAACAAGTGACATCGAAACAACAATGAACTGGCAATCAGAAAATTCCATCTTCCAAAACAAAGTACTGAACAACATTGGTCACACCATAAAGAACGTACCCCAAACAAAAAACACAATGATGAGCAAAGTGGAAACAATTGAGAAAAAGGTGGCGCAGACATCGTCTCACCATGCAGGACTAATCAAAGCTTTGGAACTAAGGTTGGCAAATTTACAATATGATATTTGTCCTTCAGGAACTTCACTTTTCAAATTCTTCCAACAACAACAAAAGGAGATGATTTCCATTAGAGAACAAATTCAACTTTTGAGAAATGACCACTTTGAGACTCAAAAGACCCCAGTTTTTCTCTCAAATCCTATCTTCTTCCCTATGTCGCCACAAGCATATTCCCCACCTAAATTGAACTACACCTTTTCTACTTTTCCAACTGGCTCACAAAATCCTATTTCTTTTACCCAACCCTTAAAAGAAGAACATGATTTTGACATTGCAAAAATGGGTTGGGAAAGGAAAGATGCTCTTGCAGCGCAAAAACAAACCAAGAAAAGACGAGATCATGGTGAAAGTTCAAAAGGATCCAACCTCGAAAATCTGATGATTTTTTATCAGAAGGCTCCAGACCTCTATGTATCCCAGCCAAGAAACATATTAGAAGAAGATACCCCATGGTCGGAATCTCTAAATTCATCAGACGATGAAACAATGGAAGATAGCTCTCAATCAAGCAATGAATCCACAACAAACTCTTCCGAAGACGACGATCCCCCAATATTTGTAAACCAGCCATGAGACCCAGAAATATCTGAAGTAGATGAGGAACAAGGAGGCATGATAAATGAACCAATCCCAGAAAAAAGATATGAGCCCATGGCATTAAAACCAGTTGGAACTGGTTTCCACATTTTCACCTTAGATGATGTCAAGGTTCCAAAATGGCCTCAAAGGATCCAAGACATCTATATTTGGATGGTGACTAAAAATTTGGTGGAACAAGAAAATTATATCATCCTGTCAGAACTGACTCCACAGTTCTCAGGTATTCTCAGAGATTGGTGGAACTCACTTGAGATTCAAGACAAAACACTTTTCTTACTTCCCAAGATTTTGCCTTCAACATCAGAATCCTACATGAAGTTTTCTGTGGAGATACTAGCCAAAGACAGGAAAAGATGCAAAGACAACTCTTCGAGATAAAGTGTGTGTCATTCGAAAGAAATTACATTGACAAACATTTTCAAAAATCGGCGAAGAAATACTTCGAGATCGGTGGAGACATCAATCTAAAGCAAGCCTTTGTCTCCTCCATTCCAAAGTTATTGGCAAGCCGAACCATGACCATCATTGAAGAAAAATTTCAGTCCGTAACAATCCCACGAGTTGGTTAGATCAGGCAAGCTATTTTCTTCACATTGGATGACATTTGTGCGAAGCACTCTGCCCTAAAACAAATTATCCAACACAATACAGCGCTTGACAAAGCATGCCACAAATATCATCTGATCACCGGATTAGGATGTTCCTGCAACACATCTAGGCGATGGAGAGGATTCAGGAGGTTTAGATGGCCAAGAATTCCAGATGGAAAATCAAGGTCCAGGAGACGCACAAAATATTTCAGATGAAGGAGGCCAAGAAATTTTCACAAAAAGAACAGATGCTTTATTTGCCACAAGATTGGACATTTTGCTTGAAATTGTCCCCAATAGAGCAAATCTGTCAAGCTCTTGCGAGAAATTGAAGATTACACTGGCATATATCTCGGAAAAGAAGAAGACCCCGAGTCCATATTCTCTATGGATGATGAACCCAGTGAAAAAACCTTATTCTCTCTTGATATATACAAAGATCATAGTGATGACCACTATCAAATATCTGAACCAGCCGCTAAAGCCCAGGAAGAAATCAATGCTATCACAGTCATCCCTCAAGTGGAATTCAAGGTTTATTCATCCAAATGGGATAAACCAACTAGAGTCATTGCTTTCATTGATGGAGCTGCTTGTTCACTCATGAATCCTACTATTCTTCCTGCAGATCAATGGGTGCCACACTTTAAGGATTTCAACACTGCATCAAATGGAATCTTGACTACCACTGTCATCACAAAGCACCCAGTCACAATTGAGTTCTTTCTAGGATTGAAGTACAAAACCAAGCTGATAGGGTCCAATGTACTAGGGAAAGATCTTATAGTTGCATTCGACATTTTCAGAGAACTAAAAGATCAACTCCAGATCAAGGCTAACGAGATAACCTTCAAGAAGCAGTTCAAACCCTATTATGAAATTCCAAGGTTATTCCAAATCACCAGTGACGAACAAATCAAGGAGATTGAACAAAATCTCATTAAGCATTCATATGCTGAATTCCACAAGTATTTATGAAGAAAGGGAAAAGCCCGTCATGGATGAATGAAGAGTTTTTTATCAAGCTCCATTTTAAGAAGAATGAAAGCATCAATCCAATAAAAGTCAGTCATTCAGGTATGAATCCAGATCATCTTCAGCTTGCAAAAAAGGAATATGAAGAACTTTTGGAATTTGATCTAATAGAGCCATCAGATTCACAATGGGCATGCGAAGAATTTTATGTCAACAAAAGAGTTGAGCAGATAAGAGAAAAACTCAGGTTAGTCATTAACTACCAATCACTTAACCACTTCCTCTAAGATGATAAATTCCCTATCCCAAATAAACTCACTTTTTTCTCCCACTTAGCCAAGGCCAAATATTTTTCCAGGTTTGATCTAAAATTTGAATTTTGGAAACTAGGAATCCACTTTGAGGAAAGACCCAAAACGAAATTTTGCATTCCCGACCATCACTTCCAATGGAAAGTCATGCACTTCGGGTTAAAAACTGCACCCTCCTTGTTCCAAAAAGCCATGATAAAAATATTGCAGCCCATCCTCCATATCTCTCTAGTTTATATTGATGACATCCTATTATTTAGTGATACAATGGAGGAACATGTCAACTTGCTTCGTCAATTTGAGGCATTGGTAACACAGTATGGAATCATGCTTTCAACAAAAAAGATGGTTCTTGCTTAAAAGGAGATTGATTTCCTTGGAATGCATTTTGTCCAAGGTGCATACAGTCCAAGACCACATATATATCAGAAACTACTCAAATTTCCAGATACCAGTCTCACAATAAAACAGATCCAACAGTTCTTGGATGTAGTAATTATGTAAGAGATTTCATCCCAAATATCTCTTAATACATTTCTCCACTCACAGTGATGCTGAAAAAAATGCTCCATCATGGGGAAAGAAATAAGATGAAGCAGTTAGGGGAGTAAAGTAGATATCTAAGCATGTCAAGTCCCTCTACATCCTTTTAGATGGAAAGAAGATACTGCAAACTGATGCCAACAATGAATATTGGAGTGCCGTTCTATTTGAAAAAAAAGACAGTCAGAGGAAACTATGCGGATATGCCAGCGAAAAGTGCGAAGATGCCAAGCAACATTATCACTCCTCTTTCAAGGAAATTCTTGTAGTAAAGAATGGATTCAAGAAATTCAATTTCTTTCTTATTCATATAGAATTTCTAATAGAGATGGATATGAAGGACTACACAAAGATGATCCAGATAAATGCAAAAATTATACTCAATCCTTAGATTCTCAGATGGGATCAATGGTTCTCTCCATACAAGTTTCAAGTAAAACACCTAAAAGGAAAGGATAATATTCTCGCATATTTTCTGTCCCGACCGGAAGAATTCTCATTGAGATTTTTCCCAGCGAAGATGATGTCAAAGCAAAAGTTAAATAGTCACATCTTCATGTTTTCAAATGTACTAGGAACAAGTTCATTGAAACCAACGGATCATCCAATGGAGTTGTTCAACCTCATGGATCCCTTTGATCTATCAATTTTAATGGAAAGGAGAACTTATTATGATCTCCAAGTTTTCCGACAACATGGAGGATCCATTCTTAAGCCTTATGGAGTCAATCCAGAATATCCATTCTGCCATATATTCATAGCACAAGCCAAGGATTTTCCACAAGAACTATTATGGTTTTGCTAGTACCTATGCCATCAGTATTATATTTTTATGGAATACAAATGTAACGCCTTCAAGGATTTTGATAACATTGAACCATCACTTAAAGTATTTTTGCTATGGCTCAAGCCTAGAAGATATTGGATAAAATATTTCAACGATTCCTACACAACCAAGGTATTCATGTTCCATAGGCCAGCGAAGATTATTAATGAAAAAGTCCATGCTCAAGAAGAGGCATCATTCTGGCGAAAATTTCCCATGTCTATTATATCCATGGAAGAAAAATATAGCAAGGCAACAAAGAATCCTTTTCCAGCAAAATAGGTGCATCTCGAGAGAGGTATGGCCAAAAGATTGGGTAAGCTGGAATTTTACCAACACTCATCCGTACTGCGAAAGGGTCCGGGAAGCAGCAAAGGAATATCAAGCCCCATACGAAGGCATCCGAGAAAAGATCACTCATGATATCTCCAGATTAAGATTGCGGATTATATCTTTCAATCCAAAGGATAAAGAGCACAGCGAAGAAGTACCGTCAGGTTCCAAGCGTTATTACACAAGGTCTTTGAAAAGATGCCTAGAAGACAACCCTAGAATCAATGAAGGATAATTATCTAAGTCTTTGGAAATCCCACCATAATCCTACGTTACCTACCAAAAAACCCTGAAAAATCATCTGCCCATGCCAAGATAAATTTTCACATGCTTCCACTTGCTTAGTCACATGCAACACCCTACTTTCACATGCCATCACATGCTCCCGCATACTTTCACATGCCACACCATATATATTTCACCCCTTTCACATGTCTTCGAGAGCTTTTTAGTTGGTTTGCCTAAGGTCTTTCACATGCCAAAAGGGACCCTCTGGTAGATTGGTTTGCCATGTAAGATAAGTTTATTTTATAATACAAGTTTGTCTTGTAATAACCTCCTAGTCCTATATAAAGGAGGCCATGTAGTAGTTGTAAGATCATCTGGTAACCTTTGTAAATCTTTTGTGATATATTACGTATGAGTTCTTTCTAAATTTCTCTCTTTTTCTTTCTTTCGAATGGATGAAAAAGTCGGTCCATGTATGAAAATAGAGTAAGAATACTCTAAGAAAGTTAGCTTATTGTAGTACGGAAGTTTTCTGAGTTATAACAGCTAACGTTAGTTATAGTACAAAAGTTTTCTAAGTTGTGTTGCTTGGGAAGCCGTCCCTTATGGGTTGTTGAAGCCAGCCCTTTTGTAGGAAAATTTTTGCGACAAAAGCAAATTAACTGTTAGTGTAGCTTGACAAGCCGTCCCTTATGGGTTGTTGAAGCCAACCCTTTTGTAGTAAAACTTTCGTATCTATGATCTAGTTTGCTTTCTTGGAGTCTCTTGCTCTGTTCTTTATACTGTGGTATCTGAGCCAGCCCATCCTTTTGAAGGGAGGAACAATTTACTAAATATGTCTGAGTCATTTCAATCATCCTCTTCCCTTGCAAAAATAATATGTCCCCTACTCTATATAAAATTCTTTCACCAATTAAACAAACTCAAAATACCCATGTGATTACTCGCAGTTCATTCTTCCATCTCTTTCCAACATATTTAATTCTCTATTTCCACCCGTTTTTCTTTTTCCTCTCTCAACTATAGATTTAAAACTTTATCAAACTTGATTTATTGGATAGCTCTTTGCCCGCATCTCTTTCCTCTTTTTAATTTATACAGATCTAAAGAATCAACAAATCTAAAATACCTCTCAAACTTGATTTTTTCGGTCAGGTCTTGACGTAAAAATGAAGAAAAACAAAAAAGAGAGGTAGCTAGCTGATCGAGAAAAGAGATATCATAGGAAAAAATAGTTTTCGGATAGATTTACTAGTAATTCTCTAAATATATCCAAATAGGAAAGCGTAATGGTGGTTGATGAAATAGAAGCATAATGGTGGTTGAAAGGTGTTTTCTCTCGTAAATTTGTATAACCGATATTTTAATACATAAAATCTAATTGATATCGAATTCCTAAATATTAGGAAACTATTAAATGACTATTCATATTTCTAATATTAGAGAAATAATCAAATGACTATTTTGTCTAGTGTGAAATATATTTTTAAAGGGTAAAAAAGGCGAACGATATTTCGCTAAGGGCCTTCAAGCTTTTAATATAGTACTAATATCTATGAACGTGTGTTGCACGTTAATAATGGCACGTGATGATTTGAATATTTATTTATATGAAGGAACAATAAAATTTAATTTATGAGAGAAATTTTATATATAATAATACAACAATCATCTAAATACCGAAAAATATTACTCCCTCCATTTCAATTTATGTGAACCTGTTTGACTAGGCACGTAGTTTAAGAAAAAATGAAGACTTTTGAAATTTGTGGTCTTAAACAAGTCAAAAAAGGGCCATAATATTGGTGTGGTTATTGTCACGACCCAAAATCCACTAAGGATTGTGATGGCGCCGTATACCACTGTCAGGCAAGCCCACACCAAATAACTAGAAATTTCTCGTTTTACTATTTTGAAATCATTCCTTTTTAAACATTAAACAATTAATAAAGAATTTCATAGAATAAATAATGATATCTTTAACGAGCTTAAATACTATACAATCCCTTAGTCATCCCAGAATTTGGTGTCACAAAGTGCATGAGTAATTTCTAGGGAACAATGTAATACAATAACCGTCCGAAATACAAATTGGACAGTAAAGGAAATACAATACACTACTCTAAAGGAGACTCTGCTGGCTGCAGACCGTCTCGAGAAATGCAGCTCACCCTAGTCTCCGTATCAACCATGCCGCTGCCCCGAACTAAGCCACAAGGCCAACATGTGCATGTGCAACAAAAATGAACAACAATTGTAGCATGAGTACAAAAATAACGTGTACCCAGTAAGTATCCCGCCTAACCTCGAAGAGGTAGTGACGAGAGGATGACTTTAACACTTACTAGTGGTATAATGATATCAAATACAGTAAAGAAGTGAATAAATATGAAGCAAAGTAAACATATTAAACAAACATGTATAAAATATGTGAAACAATTCCCTTCTTGTATCCGGCGAAATCAAAGGGTCCAATTTCTTGCTATTAGTTCGTTCCAGAAAAACATCTCGAGGCCTCAAGGACGTGAAGCTGCGACCGAGTTCCCTCCCTCGAAGCTTGTCAAAGACCGACCTAAAGAGAATATCGACCGAGGCTAGAGTAAAAATGGGGAATTTCAGAGGCACGCGGCTAAGTCTAACAAAGCCGGCCTGCCCGGAACCTGTATCAAGATGTCACGTCTAGCTGTCCCATCTCCATACCTTTACAATTAATGCATTTTGTACTATGTTGGGATTTTCCTCCTATATAAAGGGGATCCTTACCATTTTGTAGGGTGACTGTTGTTGCTCCAACTATTCTACACGAGATAAATAATAACTCTTTCTCTCTAACATATTCTCTCGATACTATTGCTCCTATTTATTACTTTTAGACTCGTTCTTCATTTATTGATTGTCATTGGTCATAAAGAGACTCCCTTAATTATATCCTAACTGTTAGCCCTTTCCCGATTATCCCTGATAGCTCGAGGCCGAGCCCATGCATCGACCTCGAGGCCCGCATTGCTCAGTCCGAGGCCCGAATAGCTAACTCCTCGGTTTGGTTATAACTCTGCTTTAGTTCGCATTTTGTCCTTAAACTTCAAATACCTAGCATCAACTACTTAACAACTAGCATAAAAATAGATCACGTATTTTTATAGTCCCATAAATAAATTTAATTGTTATTACCATTTTCACGGTAAACAGTTTGACGCCCACCGTGGGGCTAAAAATAATAGTGATTATTTTCTTGCTGGTTTTGTTACACAACGCAGGTTATCTTTCACACTTTTCTTGTCCAAGATCTTCGATTTCAGGTCAAAATGTCTGGCTCAGTGAATAGAGTTGAGAACGACAACCTTAAAAACCACGGAGAAAATGGTGTGGCTATTCCAATTGTTGGCAAGCCACCACAGAACTCAAATAACACGCCTGGACTGATTCCAGCTGACGCGGGTTCGTAAAACACACAGCAGGTCAACGAAAACCTCACACACCGACAAGAGCATATAACATGGAAACCAACAGGAAGCCCAAAGAACCCCGGCTCGGGAAGAACAGAAAGTTAGCCTTCATGTTATTTTTGAAATGTTGCCGGCACAACAGCCGACTATCGCTCAGCTGCAAAGCCACCCAAAGACTCCCAGCACAGTAGCACCGGAAGCTACTTCCCCGGCCGAACAGGTATCGGAGAGATTGAGCAACAACGGATCGGTAGCCGATACTGCCATCATAAAAATGCTCGAGGACCTCACCAAAAGGATCGAGTTGGGTGAGAAAATGATAGCAGCCAACGACAAGAAGGTCAAAACCTATAACTTCAGGGTCGACCAAATCCCGGGCGCACCCCCGGTCCTGAAAGGTGTAGATTCGAAGAAGTTCGTGCAATGGCCGTTCCCAGAGGAAACAGCTCCGACACGCATTCCAAAGAAGTTCAAAATACCAAAACTCCCAAAATACAACGGGATCTCAGATCCCAACGAACACGTTACTGCCTATACGTGTGCAGTAAAGGGAAACGACATAAAAGACGACGAGATCGAGTCCATCTTACCGAGGAAGTTTGGAGAAACACTCTGGAATGGGGCCATGACGTGGTCTCAAAACCTAGCTCCCAACTCCATAGACTCATTTGCCATGCTAGCAGACTCCTTCATGAAGGCAAATACCGGTGCCATCAAAGTAGCAACAAGGAAGTCTGACGTATTCAAGATTGAGCAAAGGGAGAATGAAATGTTGCGAGAATTCGTGTCTCACTTCCAAATGGAATGAATGGAACTACCCCCGGTCTCCGACGACTGGGCGGTGCAGGCTTGAATGAATGAAGCTCAGTAGCCTCAAGTGTAACGACCCGACCGGTCGTTTTGAGCTATAGCGCGTCGTTCAGCAGTTGGAAGTCATGAACAACTTCATTTCAGGTATATTGACTTGTACGTATGGTCAGAGTTGAATTTTGGGAAATTCGGAGTCAAATTGGAAAGAAACTTTTCATTGCGGCAACCTTAAGTTGAAGAAAATGGCTAAGATTGGAATTTTGAGTAAACAACCTCGGAATTGGGATCTGAAAGTTCCAGCATGTTCGTATGATGATTTCGGACTTGGCCTATGCCCGGATTGGATAACCCGTGAGCATTTCGGCGTATATTGTGGAAGTTAGTATCTTAGAAGAATTTCATAAATTTGGGTTGGAAGGCATTTCAGAGTTATAGATGTCCGTTTGGGATTCCGAGTTTGGGAATAGCTCCGTATGGTGATTCTGGAGTTGGGAGCATGATCAGAAGTGAATTTGGATGTCCGAAGGTCATTTTGAAGTCATTTGGCTAAATATAGAAATTTGAAGGTTTTTGAGAAAATTCGACAGGAAGTGGAAATTTTGATATCGGGGTTGGTATGCGATTCCGAAAGTTGGTGCAAGTCCGTAATGTCTAATGTGACTTGTGTGCAAAATTTGAAGTCATTCGGACTAGTTTTGGTAAGGTTTGAGACACTTAGTCTCTTTTAAGGAAACTTAAGTTGGAAAAGTTAACCGGATATTGACTTATGTGTTAGAGGGCTCGAAATGCGAATTTTATGGTTCGGATAGCTTCTTTAGGTGATTTGGGACTTAGTAGTGCGTCCGGAATATTTTTGTGATGACCGGTGTAGAATTAAGCTTGAATTGGCAAAGTTAGTATTTTGACGAATTCCGGTTGATATGTGAGATTTTGATCAGAGGGTCAGAATGAAATTCCGAGAGTTGCTGTAGCTTCGTTATATCATTTTGGACTTGTCTGCAAAATTTGAGGTCATTCAGACGTGGTTTGGTTGAGTTTTTGATCAAAAATGGAATTTGGAAGTTCTTGAGATTCATAGGCTTGAATCCGATGATGATTTGATGTTTTGATGTTATTTTGGGTGTTCCGAAGGTTGGGACAAGTTTGAATGATATTGTTGGACATGTTGATATAATTGGTTAAGGTCCCGAGGGGCTCGGGTGGATTTCGGAAGGTTAACGGAATGCAATTCGGACCCAAAAAGAAAAGAAAAAGTTGCTGCAATTTCTACTGCTAAGCTGTCTTTGGACAACAAATGTGCATTCGTGGAGCGTACTTCGGAGGCCTATATCTTTTGATGTACAAGGAATTTTGAGATGATTCAAAAATGAAAGTTGTTATCGTTCGTGTCTAGTTTCGAGAAAGTTTAGGAAATCGTAATTTGGACATCTGTAGAGAAAGTTATGATCGATTGAAGATGACTGGTGGAGCAGTTTCTCCAGAATTTTCGGATTTCATGGAGCCGAATTTAGAAGCTCATATCTCGGGATATATAAAGAGTTATATGGTGTACAACCTATCACATTAAAGATCTTCGAGTCTAGTTTCTAAATATTCAAACCGTTTGTAATTTGGATATTTTATGGGTGTTTAAACAGAAGGTGTCCGACAAGGGAAAATTTTAATAGGATGTACAACCTGTATAGAACAAGTGCAAGTACAACTCGACGAAGCACGGACAGATTCTTTAAACACGGATTTGGCTTATTTCTTTCATTTCTTTCATTTGGCTTGGATGATTTTGGAGAGAATTTCAAGGGGGATTTTATCAAGCATCAAAGGTTAGTTATTTCTACTTATTTCCAAGTTAAATATAAGATTATATGTGAATTAGAACATGAAAATCAGTAGAAAAGTGGGGTTTTAGGGCTTGTACTTTTGAGATTTTCTAGGGTCGATTTGAAGGGTCAAACGAGCTTTGATTTTTGTGTTCTTTATATGTACGGACTCGTGAGAGGACGAAGAACATCTTGGTATAAAAATTTCTGAGTTTTGAGACATGGGCCCGGGACTCGGGTTTTGTCAAATTCATGAATTTTGATATTTTTCGATTGCCTTCGATTGGGTATTGTCCCTTTAGCATAATGCCACATATTAATTATGATTTTGGGTAGATTTGACGCACGTGGAGGCCAATTCGAGGGGCAAAGGCGTCGCGAGCTAAAGAAGTAGCCGATTTGAGGTGAGTAATTGATGTAAATGATGTCGTGAGTGTTTGAAACCCCGGAATTTCACATCGTAACGCTATATTGAGGTGATTTGCACGCCGGATAACGGGCGTGGGGTAGAGCACCATTGGGGATTGTGACTTAGTCCGTCCCGAGAGATGTTTTTACCGTGTTTTCTACTTGGATTTAATTGTTACATTTGGGCTTCTTGCCAATTATTTGAATCCTTCAGGGATTAACATCATTGTTTTCGCATACATGCATATCATTTGATCTCAGTCCAAGGTTTTAAATACTATTTTGCAAACTCAGCCATCTTTCTAAGATTTAAAAACTTAAATGATATTTCTAAATGATATTTCGGGCTGAGAACTACTGTTTTACAAATGCCCAAGGGGCTTATTATGATTTCTGGATTGAGCATGGATCGGGCTGCGCACCGCAGCAGTGATTTGAAACAATGGTAACAATGACACTGTTGACTTGAAACAGTGGTAACAATGGCACTGTGTAATATAAATTGGTCAGGTAACAATGACTGACCAGGACTTGATTGATGCCACGAGATGGCTTGTTATTGCGCTTGTGTTATAGGACCCCCTCTAGAGTCTGTACACACCCCTAGTGAGCGTCGTCGACAATAAATAAATATGGATGGCTCGGGCTGCACGCCGCAGTGGGTACCAGAGGGTACCGTCATATGCATTGCATTGCACTCATGCACTTATTCCTCATCTGCATTATCCGCCATAATAATTATGTGTTCTTATTTCATTGACTGGTTGCTTCATACTGTTCTGAGCCTGAGGGGCTGATACCGTTCTGAGATACTGAGCCCGAGGGGCAGATTTCTACTTATTATTTTGATACTGAGCTCGAGGGGCAGATTTCTACTTATTATTTAGATACTGAGCCCGAGGGGCAGATTTCTACTCGTTGTTTTGATATTGAGCCCGAGAGGTAGATTTCTACTCGTCATTTTACTGCCAAATTACCTGTTTTTACTGGTTTTAAAGAAATTTCACATGATGTTTCACTGAATTGTTATTTTAAATGATTTCACTGCTTCTCTATAGAGTGTTGTGTTCCTTAACGTGTTTTCTTACCCTCAGTTATTATTTATATTTATTACTGAATGGGTCGGAGTACTCACATTACTCCCTGCACCATGTGTGCAGGTACAGGTATTCCTGAGGCATAGAGCGAGTTTTTTGCTGTTCAGTTTTCATCGGAGTTATCGAGGTAGCTGCATGGCCTTCGCAAACCCGTTTTCTCCCTTGTCTTCTGTATTTATGATATCTTCAGATGTCGTTCCTAATTCTATATCTTGTAGAATTTTAGTAAACTCTGTAGTAGCTCATGACTTATGACACCCCGGTTAGGGCTGAGTTGGGTTGAATTTCCGTATTTTATCTATACTTTCCGCTATTGGATATTATTAAACCATGTTTATAATATAATTGTGTTAATTAATTGTCTTAAAAGGATGAATTGGGTTGAATGACTGGCCTTGTCTTCATGAGAGGCGCCATCATGACTAAGTTCGGGAATTGGGTCGTGACAAGTTGGTATCAGAGCCTAGGTTACATAGGTCTCACGAGTCATGAGCAGGTTTAGTAGAGTCTTGCGGATCAGTACGGAGACGTCTGTATTTATCCTCGAGAGGTTGCAGAACCTTTAGGAAAACTTCACATTTTTGAGTTCTTATCGTGCGTTCTTGATTTAGCTTGAAAAGTAACTCTTGAAATTCCTTCCACGCGTTCGCATGTGCGCATGACCGCTCAGTATCAGATGTGCCTTGATGGCTTATGATTCCCTGATTGAGGGGCGAGACGTGATCTCTATGAGTTGATGTTGGGCCTGTCTGAAGGACTTGCAACCTGATCTTTTCCTACGGCTTAAGCACCAAGGTGCTGATTGTGTGAGAAAGTGTTTTGAAATTATATGTTCGGTATTGCCCCTATTAGCGGGAATGACGGCTGGGTAGCAATGTGATGGGTATGTTAGTACTGCGAGATATTTCTATATGACTTGAAAGTGTTGAGGAAGATCTGCTGGATGATAGGTGAACTATTAAGTGTATGATTTCCATACAAGGTGTAGAGGAGCGTAAACAGAAACAGAGGGCCGATCGTGAGCATGATAAGGCCCAAAATAAGAGGGCGAGGTCTTCGGGTCCTTCTGGTGAGTTTCGAGATGGCCAGAGGCAGCACTATTTGAGATATCCATCCTAGTCCTCTTCTAGCATGCCCCCTCAATTTGGAGGAAAGAGATTTGATCGTTCTACATATTCAAGGCCTGGTCAGATCTTTAGGGCCTCAGGTTCTCAGTATAGGGGTGAGTCAAATTAGATGAGGCCACCCTTGCCACGATGTGCTCAATGTGGTAAGCAGCATACCGGGCAATGCCGTATGGGACTAGATGTTTGTTATACTTGTGGTTATCTGGGCCACATTATGAGGGATTGTCCGATGAGAGGTGATACAAGCATAGCTCAGCCAGCGGGATCTGTGGCTGGATCGTCATCATCAGTACACCCCCTAGGCAAAGTCCCCAAGCACCAATGAGTCGTGGTAGAGGCAGAGGCAGAGCATCTAGCTCGAGCAGCCCTCAGAACTGCATTTATGCATTGGCAGGACGACAGGACCAAGAGTCATCGCCTGATGTTATTACAGGTATATTATCAGTCTCCTCCTACGATGTATATGCACTAATTGATCTAGGTTTGACCTTATCATACATTACTCCATTTATTGCTAGTAAGTTTGAAATAAAACCTGAATTGGTAAAACCTTTTGAGGTGTCTACACCTGTTGGGGACTCGGTGATAGCTAAGCAGGTATATAGGGGTTGTATAATAATAGTTCATGGTCGACCTATCGTAGCAGACTTAATCGAGTTAGATATGGTAGAATTTGATGTTATAATGGGTATGGATTGGTTGGCTTCTTGTCATGCCAATGTTGATTGTAGATCGAAGATAGTCCGATTTCAATTTCCGGGGGAGCCTATTTTGGAGTGGAAAGGTAACACGGCATCGCCGAGAGGTAGGTTTATTTCCTATCTCAAGGCAAGTAAGATGATCAAAAAGGGCTGTATTTATCACTTAGTTTGGGTTCAGGATGTAGAAGTAGAGTTACCAACTATTCAGTCCATCCCTGTGGTAAATGAGTTTCCAGATACCTTCTCTGATGAACTTCCAGGTCTCCCACCAGAGCGAGAAATTGAGTTTTCTATTGACCTACTACCAGATACTCACCCAATATCTATCCCTCCCTATAGAATGGCCCCCGCAGAGCTGAAAGAATTGAAAGAACAACTAAAGGACTTGCTTGAAAAAGGTTTTATCAGACCTAGTACGTCCCCGTGGGGAGCACCTGTGTTGTTTGTAAGGAAGAAAGATGGTTCCTTAAGAATGTGTATTGATTATAGACAACTGAATAAGGTGACGATCAAGAATAAGTACATACTCCCGAGGATTGATGACCTATTTGATCAGTTGCAAGGTGCCAAGTGGTTTTCAAAGATAGACTTGAGGTCCGGGTACCATCAAGTAAGGGTTAAGGATGAAGATATTCCGAAGACAACATTCAGGACTAGATATGGGCATTTTGAGTTTCGGGTTTTGTTGTTCGGTCTGACCAATGCCCCAGCAGTATTCATGGATTTGATGAACCGTGTGTTCAGGCCTTTCTTAGATCTGTTTGTAATTGTATTTATTGATGATATATTGGTATATTCTCGTTCAGAGGATGAGCATGCTGGTCATCTGCGTACGGTGCTCAGAGTTCTACAGGAGAGGAAGTTGTATGCAAAATTTTCTAAGTGTGAATTCTGGTTGAACTCTGTAACTTTCCTTGGGCATATCATTTCGGGTGAAGGCATCCTGGTGGATACACAAAAGATTGAGGTATTAAAGACTTGGCCTAGGCCCACAACACCAACGGAGGTTCGTAGTTTTCTTGGGTTGGCAGGTTATTACAGGAGATTTGTGGAAGGATTTTCTTCCCTTTCAGCACCTTTAACAAAGTTGACTCAGAAGGGAGCAAACTTTCAATAGACTGATGCTTGTGAACGGAGTTTCCAAGCATTAAAGGATAGGTTAACTTCAGCACCGGTTCTCACGCTCCCAGAAGGGATCGATGGTTATGTTATCTATTGTGATGCTTCAGGCGTTGGATTGGGTTGTGTGCTGATGCAGCATGGTAAGGTTGTGGCTTATGCTTCTAGACAACTAAGAAAGCACGAAAAGAACTACCCGGCCCACGATTTAGAGTTAGCTGCGGTGATTCATGCACTAAAGATGTGGAGGCACTACTTGTATGGCATTCATGTTGATATTTATACGGATCATAAGAGCCTCCAGTACATCTTCAAGCAAAGGGAATTGAATCTTTGTCAAAGGAGATGGTTGGATCTACTTAAAGACTATGACGTTAATATTTTATACCATTCGGGCAAGGCAAACATAGTTGCCGATGCACTCAGTCGTAGATCTATGGGCAGCCTGTCGTATTTGTAGCCAGAAAACAGGGGAATAGCCCATGAGGTTCATCAGCTAGCTAGTCTTGGAGTTTAGTTACTGGACTCAGGTGACATTGGAATTACTCTTCAGGATACGACAACATCATCTTTAGTAACTGAAGTGAAGGAACTCCAATACGAGGACCCGGTGCTAATTCATTATAGAGATACCACTCTTCAGAAGGAGAAGACACCGTTTGAAATTACCGAAGATAGGGTCCTCAAATACCAAGGGCGATTATGTGTGCCTAATGTTGCGGGGTTGCGTCGGCAGGTCATGGGAGAAACTCACTATTCCCGTTATTCTATCCATCCAGGAGCGACAAAGATGTATCATGACATCAGGGAAATATATTGGTGGGACGGAATGAAAAAGGACATAGCTGAATTTGTTGCCTAGTGCCCTAACTGTCAGCAGGTTAAGATTGAGCATCAAAAACCTGGTGGATTATTGCAGGCTATGGAGATTACGACTTTGAAATGGGAAATAATCAATATGGACTTCATCATAAGCTTACCTCGTACCCAGCGTAAGTTCGATTCGATATGGGTAATTGTTGATAGGCTCACAAAGTCAGCCCATTTTCTGCCCGTTAGAACTACGTACTCCTGAGAAGATTATGCGAGACTTTATATTAAGGAGATAGTACGACTGCATGGTGTACCTGTATCTATTATCTCAGATAGAGGAGCTCAATTTACAGCTAACTTCTGGAGATCCTTCCGAAAGGGATTGGGGACTCAAGTAAGTCTTAGTACCACATTTCATCCCCAGACAGACAGACAGGCTGAGCGTACAAGTCAAACACTGGAGGATATGTTGCGAGCTTGTGTAATAGACTTCAAAGGTAGCTGGGATAATCATCTGCCGCTTATTGAGTTCGCATATAATAATAGCTACCATTCTAGCATTCAGATGGCTCCATACGAAGCCCTTTACGGACGAAAGTGTAGGTCGCTTATAGGGTGGTTCGACATTGGAGAATCTGGATTACACGAGCCAGACCTGGTTCAGCAAGCCATAGAAAAAGTAAAGCTTATCCGGGATCGACTATTGACAGCTCAGAGTCGTCAGAAGTCATATTTAGACGTGCGACGTCGAGATTTAGAGTTCGGGGTTGATGACTGGGTATTCTTGAAGGTGTCACCTATGAAGGGTGTGATGAGATTTGACAAAAAGGGTAAACTTAGCCCACGATATATTGGGCCTTATAAGATCGTTCGGAGGGTGGGCCAAGTAGCTTATGAGTTAGAATTGCCCTCGCAATTGGAGTCTGTCCATCCAGTTTTTCATGTATATATGTTACGAAAGTACATTGGCGATCCTACCCGAGTGGTACCTACGAATGATGTACAGATTAAAGAGGACTTGTCATACGAGGAAATTCCGGTTGCCATTCTAGACCGACAAATCCGCAAGCTACGGAATAAGGAGGTAGCCTCCGTGAAAGTACTTTGGAGAAACAACAATGTGGAAGAAATGACTTGGGAGGCCTAGGAAAATATGAAATCTAGATATCCCTACTTACTTCCTCCAGAGAAGGGTCCGACTGAGACATCATAATCATAAGGTATGTGCCTAAATTCTTGTGTTTGTTATTGTCGATGGTCATG
This sequence comes from Nicotiana tabacum, assembly GCF_000715075.1. Taxonomy (NCBI): domain Eukaryota; kingdom Viridiplantae; phylum Streptophyta; class Magnoliopsida; order Solanales; family Solanaceae; genus Nicotiana; species Nicotiana tabacum. The sequence continues at coordinate 29,534,226 of NC_134090.1, read as the reverse complement.
TGAGTCCATTGTCGTTATTGATAATTGTGGTCCTATGTGGCGTTGGGTTATTAAGCTTCTACGGGGAGAGTTGGTAGTAGTATTGTTACAAAAGGCGACCTTGCCAAAGTTATATGGATCACGGAGAGTGGAACATTCGAGGAAGAATGTTTCTAAGGGGGGAAGGATGAGATCATCTTGACGTTAACGTATTTACGCTATTTATAAGAAGCGATAAATAAGTGTTATGAAGGATAAAGGGGTACACTGATTAAAGAAAACGAGTTTCAGTGAAAATGGCCAATTTAAAAAAAAATACGGGTCGAGCGATAATACCCGATAAATATGAACTAGTACCATGCAAGGTACCATATGACCACGATAATATAAAATATATAGTATATATGAAGTATTTTAAAAATAAATAGAATTTTAAGTAATTTGTGGTAATTTTTAAATTATGCGGGTAATTGATTAATTACCGGGTAACAGGACATTACCTAGTTAACTAATAAGTGGATAAAAAAAATTGATAATTAAGCACCTTTCCAGGTGGCATAAATAAAGCCACAATGGGTAGACATGACTCATAAGTCATTAAATCCATGTGGTTACCTATGAATAACCCAAAACCATGACTTAAAGAATAAGTCTTAGAAAGACTTATCAACATTCTGTCTTAGCTTCAATACACAACTTGGGCTTGAAACCAAGAGAGTGTAAGTCCAAAATCAAGACTTTAAACGATTGGAACAAAGTTAACTTTAAGATTAAATCCATTTATGTCTTTAGTACACAAAAAAACGTTAGAGAGCAGAATCAAAAAAATTCGTCCAAATTTCGTTTCAAGATTTCAAGCAGAAATTCGTTCAAATAATTCCAGGAACAGGTATGTTAAGGCCCTCCCTTCTTTCTTTTGGCATGGTCTAGATTATACGAAAGAAACGAGCAAATACACGGTTTCTATAAATTATTGTATTCATAGAAATAGTAGGGGTGTCTATATTCTTGATTCCCCATGAGAATTATTATTTTCTTCTGTTCATAGGTCTCAAAATAATACGCAGTTGGAAAAATTTATCCGGAAGGAATATTGAGATTATTACGTATTTTTCATGTATTTCGTACATGTGCATTGACCCATGACCAGATGGCGTTATATACGCGTATATATGTAAATATATGTATATGGGATATGAGAAAAGGTTACGACGTTATATACACACCACCACCTGATCAGTTGGTATATGATGATGATATTGCCCACAGTGGCAAAAATATGATTCAAACGACGTTATATACGCGTATATATGTATGTATTCAAACGGCGTTATATACGCGTATATATGTATGTATATATATGTATATGGGATATGGAAAAGGTTTTGGCGTTATATACGCACCACCACCTGATCAGCTGGTATATGTTGATGATATTGCCCACAGTGGCCGAGATGATATGATGGGATGCCCCCAGTGGCTTGATGATATTATGTACACCATACCTATACATGGCATGACATTTACACGCACGTGCATGACAATATAAACGTTTCAGTATTTGCAAAGTTATTCAAATTTAAAAATGTGTTTCAGTAGTCCATGTTTCATCTATGTCTCTTACGTACTAATTTCCATGTCTTACATACTCAGTACATTTTTCGTACTGACGCCCTATTTCACGGGGCTTGCGTTTCATGACCGCAGGTGCAAGTAGGCAAGCTGACGGTCCTCATTCTTAGGGTCCCTAGTCAGCGAGAGTTGGCGTGCTCCATTTGATCCGGAGCTGCTTTTGATATTGGTACGATACGTTTGTACATATATATCTATATGAGTATGATGTGGCTCAGTCCCGTCTTTGTACAGTTATGTTTCTGTTAGAGGTCTGTAGACAATATGTCTAGTTGGGTTATATGTGGCCTTGTCGGCTTTCAGTTTTTGATGTATAGTTGTCTATAGCAGCCTTGTCGGCTCGCCCACTGTATTCTGTCTGTATACGTACATATGCCTTGATGGCAGGCTTCTTTCACGTATGTTAATTTTGTAATGCAACAGATGTTATTCAGGTTCATATTTTAGATGTATGCTTAGGGGTGTTTGATAGGTAAGATTCAGGCGCCCGTCGCGGCCCATCGGTTTGGGTCGTGACACTAACCTCGAAGAGCTAGTGATGAGAGGTCGACTACGACACTTACTAATGGTCAAATGACATCAAATACAGTAAAGAAGTGAATAAATATGAAGCAGAGTAAACATATTAAACAAACATGTATAAAATACGTGAAACAATTCCCTTCTTTACGACTATACTCAAGCTTTTAGCTAGCATGTTCCCTCTGTAATCGGAACATATACTTAAAGTTATAGTGGCTTTCATAAAATGGTTGTTACAATTTTAAATCAGGGAAAGATACTCAGATACACTGGCTGCTAGCCAAATGTTAAGCACGAGTCCCATAAGAATGATGCGTTTGTGTATATATATATATAAATATATATAATGCCGAGGCGTAAGACCCGATCCAACATAAAAGTAAAATGTGCACTGCCGAAGGTCGAACGGTGCGAACCATAGATGCATCTATTAACCTGCCGAGGCGAACATCCCGCTCCCATCAGAGTGTGGTACACAAATCTTGCCGAAACGAATGGCCTGATCCTATAAGAGTAGTAGAATAAAATACCCCACTCGCATATCATACGTGCGACACGGTAAAATATAAATTTAAGAAATCACCCGCTCACAGATCATACTTGCGATGCGGTCAAATATAAATTTAACATTAAAATCATATCTCTTTTTTGATCCTTTTCAAAATAAGGGAAATTCAGCTTGTAGATTTTTGAGGAAATCGCAAAATATACATGCGACACGGTTACACATTGATTTCTTAAGCTATTATAATATCCCTTCAATTCATTTCAAAAATACGAAGTTCAAATAAAAACTTTTAAGATCTCAAATTCCTCAATTTCAACTCTTTTCAAGAGATTTACTAAGAAAACTCAATCTCGCTTCTTCTCAAGTTAAACAATAAACATAAATCAACAACAATATCAATAAGGCATGGTATAAACCTAAAACTACCCGGACATAGGCATAGCTAGTAGCAACGTACGGACTCTCGTCACCTCGTGCATACGTATCCCCCACAAATATAGGCACATATTAATTTTGGTTCACCTATGGGGTAAATTCCCTCTTACAAGGTTAGAAAGGAGACTCATCTCGCTCCGAAATTCCATAACCGACATTCCACGCCCTTTTGAAGACTCAAATCAATGCAAAATGCTCCAAAACTAGCCAATAATTATGTAAACCCATTAATATATGTTCAATTACTCATTAGTCTAATTTATAACAATTCCTAACCCCGATCAAAAAGTTGACAAAATTGCCCTCGAGCCCACATGCCTGGATTCCAAAATTTTTCGAAGATAAAGTTTACCCATGACCTCACGGACTCAAATATATAATTTTTTCTCAATTCCATGCCCAAAATCGTGGTCAAAATCCAAAAATTTCAATTTCTGGGTTTTTCTTTAAAATTTCAAATTTTCCTATAGATTTTCATGAATTTTGATGTTAATAAATCTAAGCTATAATCACAAAATATAATTGGTTAGAGGCACTAACCCAATGATTTGATACGACAATCCTCTCTCAAAATTGCCCACTCTCTGACCTAGGGTACAAATTATGATAAGATGAAGCAAAAACTCGAGTGACACAGCTGAAAACAAGCTGCACATGTCGCATTTGCGATCCAGGGTTCGCAAAATGCGAACCCTCGCAAAAGCGAAGAAAGCCTTCGCAATTGCGAAGAAGGAAGGGCTGTAAAAGGTCGCATTTGTGAACTTGGCATCACAATTGCAATGGAAATGTTCGCAATTGCGACCACACCAGAACCAACATTTTTTTCCGACACAAAAAATGAGTATAACTTCCTCATACGATGTCCAAATTCAATGATTATTTTTGCTATTGCTCCATAATTACGATACTGATCTAATGGTTCAATAAAAACTAAATTTGGAGCTCATTTGCTTAATATGGTACCCTTTATTCCCAAAGAAACGACGTTGAAACATCAAATAGAGCACAATACAACCTGAAACATACCCGAGGCCCCCGAGACCACGTCCAATCACACATCTCAGTCCTATAATATAACACGGACCTGATCGAAGCCTCAAATCACATTAAAAAATGCTAAAACCATGAATCGCACTCTGATTCAAACTTAATGAACTTTAAAATTTCAAACTTCTACTTTCGATGTTTAAACCTATCAAATCACGTCCGATTGTCCTCAAATTTTGCACACAAGTTATATTCAAAATTATGGACCTACTCCAACTTCCAGAATCAGAATCTGACTCCGATATCAAAAAGTCCACTTCCGATCAAACTTCTCAAAAACCTTCAAATCTCCAATTTTAGCCAAATTACTCCAAAATGACCCACGGACCTCTGAATTCACTTCCGATCGCGATCCCAACACTAGAATCACCATACAGAGCTATTCCCAGACTCGGAATCCTAAACGGACATCGATAACACTGATATGCACTTCAACCCAAACTTATGAAACCTTTCAAAAATGCTAACTTCCACAAAATGGCCGAAACGTTCCCGGGTCTTCCAAAATCCGATCTGGACATACGCCCAAGTCCAAAATCATCATACGAAACTGATGGGACCTTAAAATCCCAATTTCGAGGTCGTTTACTCAAAAATCCAATCTTAGTCAATTTTTTCAACTTAAAGCTTCTGAAATGAGAATTCTCTCTCCAAATCAACTCCGAACTTCCCGGAATTCAATTCCGACCATGTGTACAAGTCATAATATCTGAAGTGAAGCTACTCAGGGCCTCAAACCGTTGAACGATGCGCTATATATCAAAATGACCGGTCGGGTCATTACAATAATAAAAGATTATCATTAAAGGTAGAATTGTAAGTTTAAACTAAATTGTTTCCAAATTTAGAAAGGGGCCATTCTTTTTCGTACAGACAAAAAAGAAAATATGTTCACATAAACTGGAAAGGATGGAGTTTTACATTAGCATAATACGTGAATTCAAAATGAAAGGACATCATCACAACTTAAACAAATGATCAGTTTTAGTCATGTTAAGTAGATAATTATGTATTGTAGTTTAAAGGTATCTAATGCGATGGTGTCTTACAAATACTTCTTTAAAGACGATGTTTTTTTTGTGTTTATTTCTTTCTAATGCTTTGGTTGCTGTGTCATAACCAGAATTCTTGTTGTGGATATTGATATCTCTCTTGAAAGTGCAACATATATTTATTTATGTATGAAAATATATAGTTGTAAATATAGTCCAATATTTACGATGTTTGTCCTTGTACTTTATTTATTATAACTACAAAACATAAACATACTGAAAATTATTTTCACACAAATTTAAAATGATATTCTTTAGTTGCGGAAGATGAAAGTTGAATTCGGGGATCAACACACTGAGAAGCACATTGACCGGTATCATAAGTTCATGTATAATGTTATTGTCACAAAATTTATATACCATATGTGTATTATTACATAATCTATTCAGTGGCTAACTTTTCAGTAGCATGACAAACATATTTTTCTTAAAAATCAACCTATATGCAATGGAAAATATATATATATATATATATATATATATATATATATATATATATATATATATATATATATATGTGTGTGTGTGTGTGTGTGTGTGTGTGTGTGTGTGTGTGTGTGTGTGTGTGTGTGTGTGTGTTAAGTAAGGAATAGTGAACTTGACAATAAACATGTACGGTAAAAGGCCATTTGGTATTAAAGTATTTAAGTATTCTTCTTCGTAGTAATTGTTGGTATCATCTTCTATTGAGTCAAAACTGAAAAATATTTTGTTTTTACCATAAAACTTAGCAATCAACCGTTTATTTACTTGATCAACATATTCATTTCTGCTAGCTAAGATAGTTGTTTAATTTCTATCATGTAATTTGCACAAATTGCATTTTAATCAGACGATGGAAATATTTTCTTTATTAAATGCATCGCTATTACCATTGGGGTTGATAACCAAGCGTTCTAGAAGAACTAAATCATCTTTTATTGGATGCTCTTCTTTGTTTCCGACACGACGCAAGAAGTCACTGAATGTTGGATCTGTTCTTACTTTTATATTTCTTGTCATTTTAATATTTTTTATTTGGGGCCATAAGTATAATTTTCACAAGCTAGCTTTTACAGTTTCTGTTATCGTCAGTTTTTGAAACTACTTATAGTACTTGACAAAAATCACCTCCTAAACTATTATCACTTTTGATCTTCTTATAAATTTAGAACTATTGATATGATTTAATATATTTGTAATGGTTATTTCAGTTATTCGAAGAGGTATATCAAATCTAAAATGAGTTGTACGACCTCATATAAAATCGTTGATGGTACACCACTTGTTCTTATTGCTAATAATATCATGCCTCTTAATATGACATTTGCAAGTAATGCATGACATAGGAATATTATTTCAATTCTGCCGGAGGCATCTTGTCACGACCCAATTCATTACAGGTCGTGATGGCGCCCAATACCATTGTTAAGCAATCCAACCCAAAAATATTAGTGAACTTGCATTTTACTTTACCAAAACAATTCTAGCATTTTCTAAATTTGAATTTAAAACAAGTGATAATTAGCAACGTAAAATGATAATTATACAACCTAAAAGAATAGTCTACCGATGTGTGTGCCAAGACCTGGTGTAACAAGTATATGTGCGACTAGTAGAATATACAAAAGAATACGTCTACCCTACTGTCTGAAAAGGAAATGACATACAAAAACAAAAGAGTGACTCCATCATGCTAAAGGGAGCAGCTCACTGTAGAATCTCATCCAACTATCAAGAATGCGCACCAGACGGGTAACCAGATGCACCTGCCTCAGAACCTGTACAGTTAAGTACAGAAGTATAGTATGAGTATATAAACAATATGTATCCAGTATGTATCTAGTCTAACCTCGAAGAAGTAGTAACGAGGGGTCGACTTGATATCTACTAGGGTCAATAATATGATAATATGAGGTTCAATAGTTCAGTTCACAATGTACATAGATAGAACCAAGTTCAAATAAGAAATAATACTGAAAACCTTCTCATCAATTAATATGTCTAGGCATTTCCTTCTTTTAAAGCATGTAGTCTTTCAAAGAATAAATCATACAGATTATAAGAGGTCTCGGTTCCATTATCACACAATTTCCGCCGAGGACGTTCAGCCCGATCCAACATAAAAATAAATTGTGCACTGCCGAGGGTCGAACGGCCCAAACCATATATATATATATATATAATTACCAATCTGCCAAGGCGAACAACCCGCTCTCATGAGAGTAGTGGAAACAATCACCCCGCTCGCAGAATATACATGCGACACGGTTAAGTATAAATACAACTTAAATGCTTTTTTAATTCGTTTCATAATAATTATTTACTTGGAACCCTTGAAATCATAACCTTCTCAATGAGGTTTCAATCAATACAACTCCAAAATTTATAATCGTATAACATTACCCACAAATCATGGTGTAAGCCTAAAACTACCCGGACATAACAAGAATAGTAGCCATGTACGGACTCTCGTCACTTCGTGCGTACGTGGCCCCCCACAATCAAATCACGTATTAATTAAGTTCACCTATGGGAAGATTTCCCTCTTACAAGGTTAGAAAAGAGACATACCTCGCTTCACAGCCTACTTTCCGGTCCAAGCTTAAGCCCAAACCCTCAATTTGGTGCCAAACACTCCAAAACTATCCAAATATCATAGAAACTAATCAATATAGGCTTAAAAGTTTATATCCCAACCATAAGGGTAATTCCCCAATCCAAATTACAAGATTCCTAAAATTCGACAACGGGCCCACGTGCCTGGATCCCGGAAATTTTTGAAGAAAGTTGTTACCCATCACCTAAGGATGAAGAATATATGATTTTTACTCCATTCCATAACAAATTTCGTGGTTAAATCTTGTTTTTATCAAAACCCTAGGTTTTTACTCAAATCACATGATTATTACTAATTTTTGTGTGTTAATCTACCCAAAACCCAAGTATTAAACTCACATTAAGTAGAAATAACTTACCTCACAATGCTAGGTTGAATTCCTCTCTTTTAAAGCTCCCAAATCGCCCAAGTGTAGAAGTGAAATGAAATAAATGGCCTAAGTCCCATTTTTAAAAGCTGTGTCCAGGCCTCTGATGTTGCATTTGCGACAACAGGCTCGCAAATGCAAAGTCGCAATTGCGACAAAACGTTCCCAAATGCGAACTGGGCCTTCCTCTGCCTTGATCGCAAATGCGATAGAGGGGTCGCAAATGTGGACCCTGCTGGGTTCGCAAATGCGAAGGGAACGTCGCAAATGCGATCACTGCCCCAGCCAGGCTTCATCGCAAATGCGATGCTTACCTCGCAAATGCGGGTTCGCAAATGCGAACCATTTCCTTGCATTTGCGAGACCTGCAACCTTGCCCAGAAATACCAGAAAACTGGGGTGTTTTTCACCCCCAACCTATGCCCGAAACTCACCCGAGCCCTCGGGGCTCCACTCCGAATACTCACACAAGTCCAACAAAATTGTACAAACTTGCTCGAGAGATCAAATCGCCGAAATAACATCTAACACTAGGGATTCAACACCAAAACACATGAAATCCTTAAGAACATTTAAATTCCTATTTTTACAACTAGACGTCTGAATCACGTCAAATTAGTCGCGTTTCTCACCAAATTTCACAAACAAGACTTAAATGTTATATTAGACCTGTACCGAGCTCCAGAACCAACATACGGGCCTGATACAAACATGATCAAACATTATTCAATTTCTTTAAATCCTTAGAATTTTAGTTTAACAATTTTTAACAAAAATTCATTACTCGGGCTAGGGACCTCGGAATTCGATTCTGGACATATGCCCAGGTCCCATATTTTTCTACGAACCCTCCGGGACTGTCAAAATACAAGTGCGGGTCCGTTTACTAAAAATGTTGACCAAGGTAAAACTTAGTCTTTTAATCAAATCTTAGGAAATCAAGTGTGCCTATTTCAACCCAAACTATTCCAAATCCCAAACCAACCATCCCCGCAAGTCGTAAATCAGTTAAAGCAAGTGCAAGAAGTTTTATTTAGGGAGACGGGGTTCTAGAAAGCAAAACAACTAGTCGGGTCGTTACATTCTCCATCACTTAAACAAACGTTCGTCCTCAAACGGACATAGAAAAGTACCTGAGCTAGGAAAAAGATAGGGATATCTGCTCTGCATGACCTCCTTGGACTCTAGGTTGCCTCCTCGACTGGTTTGCCCCTCCACTGGACCTTTACCATGAAAATCCTCTTGGATCTCAACTAGCGGTCCTGCCTATCTATAATGGCAACTGGCTCCTCCTTATAACCTAGACTCTCATCCAGTTGAACAGTACTGAAGTCTAACACATCAGACAAGTCGGCGTGATACCTCCGAAGCATAGACATGGGAAAAAATGGGTGAACTCCCGATAGGCTGGGGGTTAAGGAAAGCTCATAAGCAACCTCCCCAACTCGCCTCAACACCTCAAATGGGCCAATAAACCTGGGGCTCAACTTGCCCTTCTTCCCGAATCTCATGATACCCTTCATCGACGAAAATTTCAAGCGAACCTTCTCGTCGACCATGAATGATACATCACGCGCATTCTGATCTGCATAACTCTTCTGTCTGGACTGAGCTGTGCGAAGTCTTTCCTGAATCAACTTTACCTTCTCTAAGGAATCTCTCACCAAATCTGTACCATACAACTTAGCCTCTCTGAGCTCAAACCACCCGATAGGAGAACGACATCGCCGACCGTATAAAGCCTCAAATGGGGCCATCTCGATGCTGGATTGGTAACTATTGTTGTAAGGCAAAGGCAATAATTGATTCCATTGTCCTCCAAAGTCAATCACACACGCTCTAAGCATGTCCTCCAAAATCTAAACTGTTCGATCCGACTGTCCGTCGGTCTGAGGATGAAATGTTGTGCTGAGCTCCACACGGGTCCCCAACTCACTCTAAACGGCTCTCCAAAAATGGGAAGTGAACTAAGGGCCTCTATCTGATATGATGGAAATAGGCACACCGTGCAACCGGACTATCTCCCGAATGTCAATCTGAGCCAACCTCTCCGAAGTATAAGTAGTCACGACCGGAATAAAGTGTGCCTACTTGGTCAACCTGTCAACAATGATCCACACTGAATCAAACTTCCGCAAGGTCCGGGGCAACCCAACTACGAAATCCATAGTGATGCGCTCCCACTTCCACTCAGGTATAGGCATCTACTGAAGTAGGCCACCTGGCCTCTGGTGTTCATACTTAACCTGCTGGCAATTCAATCACCTAGCCACATACTCTACTACGTCTTTCTTCATTCGCCGCCACCACTAATATTTTCTCAAGTCACGATACATCTTCGTAGTACCCGGATAAATGGAATACCATGAACTGTGTGCCTCCTCTAGGATCCTCTCCCTCAGGCCATCAACATTAGGAACACATAGGAGACCATGGAGCCGCAGAACACCATCCTCGCCAATAGAAACCTCCTTGGCACTAACCTGTAGCACCATCTCTCTGAGAACTTCCAAATGTAGATCATCGAACTGTCGGGCCTTGATCTGCCCCAAAAATAAAGATTGAGCAATAATACACGCAAGGACCCAGGTGGGCTCTGAAATATCCAACCTCACAAGTCTGTTAGCCAAGGGCTGAATGTCCAAAACTAGTGGCCTCTCCTCTGCTGGAATGAATGCCAAGCTACCTATACTCTCTGCTTTCCTACTTAAGGCATCTGCGACCACATTTTCCTTGCCCGGATGATAAAGAATAGTGATGTCATAATCCTTCAGTAACTCAAGCAATCTACGCTGCCTCAAATTGAGATCCCTCTACTTGAACAAATGATGTAAGCTGCAATGATCAGTATACAACTCACATGACACCCCATACAGATAATGCTTCCATATCTTAAGAGCATGAACAATCGCGGCTAACTCTAAATCATGCACATGATAATTTTTCTCATGAATCTTCAGCTGACGTGAAGCATATGCAATAACTCGCCCCTCCTATATCAATACACAACCCAAGCCAATGCGTGAAGCGTCGCAATACACAGTATACATCCAATACACAGTATACATCCCAGAACTTGAAGGAAATACTAGGACTTGTGTTGTAGTCAAAGCTATCTTGAGCTTCTGAAAGCTCGCCTCACAATCATCAGACCAACAAAAGAGAGCACCCTTCTGGGTCAATCTAGTCAGAGGTGATGCAATAGATGAAAAGCCCTACACAAATTGATGGTAATAACCTGCTAATCCCATGAAACTCCTGATCTCGCTCACTGAAGTAGGATATGGCCAACTCTAAACTGCCTCAATCTTCTTGGGATCCACCTTAATACCCTCTCCTGACACCATATGCCCCAAGAACGCCATTGACTCTAGCCAAAACTCACACTTGGAGAATTTAGCATATAGCTTCTGATCTCGCAAGGTCTGGAGCACTACTCTCAAATGCTGCTCGTGCTCCCCCAGGCTACGTGAGTATATCAAGATGTCGTCAATGAAGACGATAACAAAGGAATCAATATAAGGTCTGAACACCCTATTCATCAAGTCCATGAACGTTGTTGGGGCATTAGTCAAGGCAAAGGACATCACCGTAAACTCATAATGACCATATCTAGTACGGAAAGCAGTCTTCGGAACATCTGAGTCCCAAATATTCAACTGATGGTACCCTGATCTCAAGTCTATCTTAGAGAACACCCTAGCACCCTGCAACTAGTCGAACAAATCATCAATGCGTGGCAACGGGTACTTGTTCTTGATGGTATCCTTGTTCAACTGGCGATAATCAATGCACATCCGCATGGTTCCATCCTTCTTCTTTACAAACAACACTAGTGCACCCTAAGGTGACATACTTAGTCTAACAAACCCCTTTGCTAACAACTCCTCAGTTGCTCCTTCAACTCCTTCAACTCTTTTGGAGCCACACGCTACGGTGGAATAGATATAGGCTATGTACCTAGAGCCAAATCAATACAAAAATAAATATCACGATCCGGTGGCATGCTAGGTAGGTCAGAAGGAAACACATCAGCGAACTCTCGGACTACTGGAACCGAATCAATCATCGAAGACTCTGCGGTGGTGTACCGAACATAAGCTAGATAAGCCAAACAACCCTTCTCGACCATATGTCGAGCCTTCAGAAAAGAGATAACCCGACTAGATGTATTTATTGAGGAACCCCTCCACACTAGCCTTGGTAACTCTAGCATCGCTAATGTAACAGTCTTGGCATGGCAATCTAGGACGGCGTGATATGGGGATAACCAATTCATGCCTAGGATGACCTCAAAGTCGGTCATATCAAGCAACAGGAGATCTACTCTAATCTCGAAACCATAGAATGTGACAACACAGGACCGGTAGATCCGAACCACAACCACAGAATTGCCCACAAGAGTGGACACATAAATAAGAGTACCTAAGGACTAACGAGGAATATCGAGGAAATGAGCAAACAGAGATGACACATATGAATAGGTAGACCCTGGATCAAATAGCACTGAAGCACCCCTACCGCAAACGGAGATAATACCTGTGATAACGGCATCTGAGGCCAATGCATCTGGTCTGGCCGGAATGGCATAGAATATGGCTGGGGCATCGGTTGGCTGGCCTCCACCTGACTGAGCAGTAGCTAACTGGCCTCTCCCTGTCTGGCCTCCACCTCTAGGACGGACCTTCTAGTCTGTCCCCCACCTCTGGGAGACTGGGCAACCGATGCTGTAATCATGGGCTGATAACCCTGTTGTACTGCCTTGCCTCAAAGTCTGGGACAAAATCTCTTCATGTGACCTGTATCCCCACACTCATAACAACCCCGCAATGCCATAGACTGTTGTTCTAAAGCCTGATCCTGCAGACCCGAATACTACTAAAAGAACCGAATGGCTGGGGGCGATATGAACTCTCTAGCATAGCACTGAAGTAAGGCCTCACTACACCACCTAGAGGAGGTGGTGGTGGTGCTGAATATGGAGGCCTGTTGGGCTGACCCCTCCCGAAGTGACCTCTGCCCCTAGTTGGGGCACCTTTGACCTCTCCAGAAAACCGGGCCCTCTTGTCCTGCTGAATCTGCTCTCTACCCCTCTGGCGATAGCCCTCAAACTTGCAAGGAATCTCTACCACTAACTTATACTCAGTACCTATCTCCACTTCTCGAGCCATGCTAGCTCGAATACTAGGGTGTAACCCCGCAACAAATCTCCGCACTCTCTATGCATCCGTAAGGAGTATCATCAGTGCATGGCAAGACAACTCATAGAATCTTGCCTCATAATCGGTCACATACATCTAACCCTGCTCGAGCTGCTCGAACTGGCACTACAACTCTTCCCTTTAAGAGGGCGGGATATACCTGTCCAGGAAAAGTTGTGAACTGACCCCAAGTAATGGGAGGAGAACCCGCTGGCCTTCTAAGAACATAAGGCTGCCACCATCTACGGGCCCTACCATCCAGTTGGAATGTAGTGAAGTCAACCCCATGAGACTCCAATATCCTCATGTTGTGTAGTCTGTCCTTGTACCTATCAATGAAGTCTTGATCATCCTTATGACGCTCACCTCCAAAGATGGGAGGGTGTAGCTTAGTCCATCGGTCTAGTAGCTTCTATAGATTGTCGTCCGCAGCCGGACCATGCTCGGGTACCACTGCAGCAACTGGCTGAGCCCCATCGGCTGGTAGTGCACTCAGAGTCTGATACATTGCCGCTGCATGACCAGGAGCCTAGGCGGTAGAGGTCTATGCTCCCCCTCCTGCCTGAGATGTGGAAGGGTCTGCTGGAAATAAACCAGCCTGAGTCATGGTGTCCATGAACCGCAACACACGGCCCATGACCTCCTTGAAAACCAGTGCTGTTATGAATTCTGTTGGGGTAGGCTCAGCTGCGGGCACCTCGCCCTACTCCTCTATGATAGGATCCCCTATAGGATCTACCTGTGGTACAACTAGGGAAGCTCTGGAACGCTCTTATCCCTTTCCTTAGGCCGGTGCCCTCCCCCAGCCTCAAGCAACGGGTGGAGTAGCTCCTCCCGGGTTTGGAACATCTGTCGTGCGTGTCCTCACCATATGTGAGAGAATAGGATAAGGTAATTTAGTATACCATCAACTGCACGATATGAGATGAATAAAGAGTAGTTTTTCTAACACCCTATAGCCTCTCGAAGATAGATACAGACGTCTCCGTAACAATTCGCAAGACTCTATTAGGGTTGCCCATGACTTGTGAGACCTACGTGAACCTAGTGCTCTGATACCATATTATCACGACCCAATTTCATTACAAGTCGTGATGGCGCCCAACACCATTGTCAGGCAAGCCAACCCGAAATATTAGTGAACTCACATTTTACTTTACCAAAAGAATTCCAGCATTTTCTAAATTTGAATTTAAAACAAGTGATAATTAGCAACGTAAAATGATAATTATACAACCCAAAAGAATAGTCTGCCAATTTGTGTGCCAAGACCTATTGTCACAAGTATATGGGCATCTAGTAGAATATACAAAAGAATACGTCTACCCTATTGTCTGAAGAGGAATAGACGGACAAAAACAAAAGAGAGACTCCATCATGCTGTTGAACGACATAGGAAGGGAGCAGCTCACTATGGAATCTCGACCAACTATCAAGAATGTGCACCAGAAAGGTAACCAGATGCACCTGCCTCAGAATACAATTATGTAGAGAAGCGTAATATGAGTACATAAATAATATGTACCCAGTAAGTATCTAGTCTAACCTCGAAGAAGTAGTGACGAGGGGTCGACTTGACACCTACTAGGGTCAATAATATGATAATATGAGGTTCAATAGATCAGTTCACAATGTACATAGATAGAAGCAAGTTCAAATAAGAAATAATACTGAAAACCTTCTCATCAATTAATGCGTCTAGACATTTCCTTCTTTTAAAGTATGTAGTCTTTCAAACAATAAATCATACAGATTATAAGAAGTCTCGATTCCATTATCACACAATTTCCGCCTAGGACGTTCAGCTCGATCCAACATAAAAATAAACTGTGCATTGCCGAGGGTCGAACAGCCCGAGCCATATATATATATATATATATACACACACAATTACCAATCTGCTGAGGCGAACGGCCTGCTCCCATGAGAGTAGTGGAAACAATCACCCCGCTCGCGGTTTATACTTGCGATGCGGTTAAGTATAAATACAACTTAAATGCTTCTTTAATTCGTTTCAAATAATTATTTACTTGGAAACCTTGAAATCATAACATTCTCAACGAGGTTTCAATCAATGGAACTCCATATTTTATAATCGTATAACATTACACACAAAGCATGGTGTAAGCCTAGAACTATCCGGACATAACAGGAATAGTAGCCACGTACGGACTCTCGTCACTTCGTGTGTACGTGGCCCCCCACAATGAAATCGCGTATTAATTAAGTTCACCTATAGGAATATTCACTCTTACAAGGTTAGAAAAGAGACTTACCTCGCTTCACGGCCTACTTTCCGATCCAAGCTTAACCCCAAACCCTCAAATTTGGTGCCAAACACTCCAAAACTATCCAAATAGCAGAAAAACTAATCAATATAGGCTTAAAAGTTCATATCCCAACCATTAGGGTGATTCCCCAATAAAATTACAAGATTCGTAAAATTCGACCCCGGACCCATGTGCCCGGATCCCGAAAATATTTGAAGAAAGTTGTTACTCATAGCCTAAGGATCAAGAATATATGATTTTTACTGCATTCCATAACAAATTTCATGGTTAAATCTTGTTTTTATCAAAACCCTAGGTTTTTACTCAAATCTCATGATTTTCACTAATTTTTGTGTGTTAATCTACCCAAAACCCAAGTATTAAACTCACATTAAGTAGAAATAACTTACCTCATAATGCTAGGTTGAAATCCCCTCTTTGAGAGCTCCCAAATCGCCCAAGTGTAGAAGTGAAATGAAATAAATGGCCTAAGTCATGTTTATTAAAGTTGTGTCCAGGCCTCTGATGTCGCATTTGCGACACCAGGCTCGCAAATGCGAAGTCACAATTGTGACAAAACATTCGCAAATGCGAACTGGGCCTTCCTCTGCCTTGATCGCAAATGCGACAGAGGGGTCGCAAATGTGTACCCTGCTGGGGTCGCAGATGCAAAGGTAACGTCGCAAATATGACCACTGCCCCAGCCAGGCTTCATCGCAAATGCGATGTTTACCTCGCAAATACGTGTTCGCAAATGCGAACAATTTCCTCGCATTTGCGAGACCTGCAACCTTGCCCAAAAATACCAGAAAACTGGGGTGTTTTTCACCCCCAACCTTTGCCTGAAACTCACCCGAGCCCTCGGGGCTCCACTCCAAATACTCACACAAGTCCAACAACATTGTATAAACTTGATCGAGCGATCAAATCGCCGAAATAACATCTAAAACTACGGCTTCAACACCAAAACACATGAAATCCTGAAGAACATTCATATTCCTATTTTTACAACCGGACATCTGAATCACGTTAAATCACTCCCGTTTATCACCAAATTTCACAGACAAGACTTAAATGTTATATTGGACCTGTACCGGGCTCCGAAACCAACATATAGGCCGGATACCAACATGATCAAACATTATTTAATTTCTTTAAATCCTTAGAATTTCAGAACAATTTTTAACAAAAATTTATTACTCGGGCTAGGGACCTCGGAATTCGATTCCGGGCATACACCTAGATTCCATATTTTTCTACGAACCCTCTGGGACCGTCAAAACACAAGTCAGGGTCCGTTTACTAAAAATGTTGAAAAAAGTCAAACTTAGCCTTTTAAGCAAATCTTAGGGAATCAAGTGTACCTTTTTCAACCCAAACTCTTCCAAATCCTGAACCAGTCATCCCTGCAAGTTGTAAATCAGTTAAAGCGAGTGGGGAAGTCTTATTTAGGGGGACGGGATTCTAGAAAACAAAAGGACCAATCGGGTTGTTACACATCTACAAAGGATAATCCCGTTATACTAGAGTCGACTTTTTATAATATAGTCCTAAAAAGTTATTCTTGTTAAAGATTTAGCTTTGATTGTGCTACCTCAAATACTTGTATGGCCTTCTTAATATTACACTAATCTTTTTTACTTTGTGATCTAATTTTTTTAATCTCTAACACTCTTTTTATGGAATAAAATTATGTACCCTAAGATTTTTTTAACTTGAAAAATAATTTTACTCATATGATGAAATTAAAAAATAATTTATTTGGATTCTCTTGCTAAATAATTAATTGAAAGATTTGATTATTTAGTTTTAATATAAAAAATTAATTTATTTTTGGTTGATTCAGATTCTTAATATTAGTTCATTTCATTGTGAGCACGTAATTTTTGCCCTATATGAATTATTCTAACAAATTCAAAACAAAATAATTTCCTTCAATGTTTGTAATTTTATTGGATTTTGTGGCATTTTCTGTTAATTATTTGCATTTGTCTGTGCATGTTTATTTTATTTAATTCATGAAAATACAAAATATCACGCACTGCATTTAGGATTTAATTTTATATTTTTTAGATTAATTAGTAAATTAGTTTGTATTATAAAAAATGAAAATCACAAAAATAGTTCATTTTGCATTTTAACTTTTTAATTTTGAATGGTATAGCTTTTCTTTAAATTTAGGATTTAATTAATTATTGTAAATACCACGATGAGTGATTAATCTATTTTTTTTTTTTGGCATTCCGCTAGGCATGCGCCTAGGGCTAGATTTTATATATATAAAAATAAGAAATACAAATGTCTTGATGTCCTACGAAATGTAAAGCATAAACTTTGTAAAATACTTGTACCCTATTATCAAAATTGAGTAGATCACTCAAAAATGATATCACAAGTATTACTAATCATTGTATCAAAAATTAGCCCATAAATTGCATCCCTGAGGTCGCACATGCTGTAATCCATCTTTTCTCGAATTGTGCAGATCAAGTGCATGCTCAAATGTCCAAAGCATTCTTGTCCAGCATGTTTTACATTTCTAACATACATTTCCATGAGAGGCGTGCTTTCCTCCAAAGAAAGCACTGGCAAGCTGCTTTGGTTTTGAAAAATGCCAGCATCCATGTGTGCCTCGTGTTTCCTTCCATAGGCAAGCTCCAAAACGCATGCTTGTAACAAAGAATTAAAAATTGGACAATAGCACTTAGAAGCTGAAGCGTGCATTGTGTTAAAATACCCATGATGCATCGTGTAATGTATTAAACATTGAAGCCCATGCACTATCATTTCTCGAATTGTGCAACCGTATTACATGCTCAAATATCAAAAGCACTCCTGTCCAGCATGCATTAACTTCCAGCGTGCATTTCCATGTGAAAGCATGCGTTCCTTCATGTTGGTATTTTACTCCCCAAATCGCAAGCCCCAGCTGCTTTGGTTGTGACAGCTGCCACCATCCATTTGTGTATCAAGTTTTTTTGAAACAAGCAACTACACGCGTGTGCTTGTTCTTCCGTTCCTGCATTCCTTTTGACTCGATTGCGCTGCCCAGACCAAGAGACAGGCTTCACGCTTTCCACATTAAACCATGTGCGCACTTTCTCGAAATCACTACAGCCCTCAATGCTAATTAGCCGGATGTTTGCATTGTCCCATGTTCCAGTCATAAAACAATTAAAGACCTGCATTTCGTACAAATTCCCTAGCGTGCTGGTACAAACTCCAAAATTTGTTATCTGTTACTGTGCATTACTTCACGTGCCCATCTTGTTTATTGATGTGTTTTTGTTTTTTAGCAAATGTTATCTCGAAAGTTGCAGCATTGAGTGCCATAAGCATGTGGCACCTCCTGCTCTTCCTTTTCTATTTGCTTCTTATCTCCTGTCCACCTTCACCCTTATACTTAGACATTGCAGCTTATCATCATTAACCAACCTTCTTCCCTATGCATCTAGATGCCAGAATTGTTGGCATTCTATTTCTCCATGATCTAAAGCATAATTAGCCAAGTGATCTGCCAGCTTGTTGCCCTCCCTATGAATATGAGTAACTGTGTAATTGCCCCCATTCATTAGTTGCATCATTTCCTCTACCTGCTCAGATATGATCCATGGTGGTTTCCAGATCCCATCCATAATTTTTTTTAATAACATTGAGTCAGTTTGAAGCCATACATGAGAGTATTGTTGAAATCTACAAAACCTTAGTGCTTCTACCATGGCCTTCGCTTCAGCTACTGTGTTTGTTGTCTCCTCAATCTCCCTCCCTACTGACTTGACTATGTCTCCATTTTCATTTCTAATACAAAAACCTATTGAGCTCCTGCCTGGATTTCCCCTCGATGCACCATCCGTATTAACTTTTAGCCATCCTGCACTTGGAAATTCCCACATGATTTTGGTGACCTTAAGTTTAGGAGTGAAATTTTCCATCATAGCTAATAGATCTTGCCATTTGTGAGGTACCATGTCCATCCCAGGCTTTCTCACTTTCACCAATGCCTGGAGATTTGATGAAACTTGATAAATCACCCTGCTAGTTGTCACAGCATCACCATACTTCATACTATTTCTTCTTTTCCAAAGTTCCCATACTACACATGAGGGGAGTGCTTGCATTACTGGTTTGAGCCTTAAGCACACATTTGCAGTCCAACATTTTGTGATTGCTTGGTGCAATGTAAGTCCCTCCACAGCTATTCCTGCTCTCGATAGAAAATACTTCCAAGTTGACTTTGCAGTTTCTGATTTAAAAAACAAGTGCTGAAGAGATTCCTCGTCAGGCTCTACACAACACCAACATTTTGATGTCATGCAGTAGCCTACCCTTTTCAAGAAATCATCTAAAGGTAACTTTGCTTTCCACACTTTCCACATAAAAATGCTATTTTAAAAGGCATTCTCTTTACCCAAATCATCCTATAAACTGTTCTTGGTTCGTCTCTTCTTCTCGTATAATCCCATGCTGACTTAACACTGAAATATCCTCTTGTTTCCAGCATCCAAAAAGGCATGTCAAGAATCTGCTGAGGTGAAGGTGGTTTGATTTTCTCCATAATGTGTACTACTAAGTCTTCAGGAAGCATTTCAAATAGTCTGTCCACATCCCACTCACCATCTAAGGTAACCCCATGTACATTTTGTACTATTTCATCAATGCCAAAGTCTTGAGGAACCAAAAAATATAGTGCCCCAAGACCTGTCCAATTTTCAAACCAAAAAAGTGAGGATCCCCTTTTTGTTTGCCAAAAGATTTGATGTTCAATCAGATCTCTGCATTCCAACATTTTTCTCCAAATGTTGACCCCCTTTTCCATGGAACAACTACTGAATTCATTTTCTTACAGTATTTCTGACATACAAAAGAGCTCCATAGGCTTGGTTTTGTTCTAAAATTCCACCACAACTTGCTGAATAATGCCTTTGCTACATCGTACAGTGACCTGAAACCTATTCCTCCTTCCTCAACTGGCATGCATAAGATACTCCATGAAGCCCAATTCCTACTAGTTCCTCCTACAGAGCTGCTCCAGAAAAACTGAGCAAACAATTTGTGCAACCTATTTATCACATAATTTGGAGGGTTTACAGCTGATAGTAGATGCATAGGCATGCTTTGCAGTACATGGGATATGAGAACTGCCCTGCCCCCTACTAATAATAATTTGCCCTGCCAAGATTGCAGTTTGTCCATTACCTTAGTAATTAAGGGCTGATAGTATTCTAGCTTTCTCCTTGCATAAAATATAGGACAACCTAGATATATGATAGGAAAATCATTCCTATGAATGTCTGTGATCCTTTCCACCTTGTTGATCACTTCCATATGTGTTAAATGATGCAGGTACACAGCTGATTTGGTTTTGTTAACAAGCTGCCCGGATGCAGCTTCATATGCATTCATCACTTGCATAATCAACATTAGAGATGTTTCATCTGAGGATGAGAAAATAATCATGTCATCTACATACGCCAAATGATTGATCTTTGGACTCCACTTTGGCATCCCAAATCCACAAAAATACAGGTTAGTATGTAGTGCATTGAGACCCCTAGATAATGCTTCTGCTACCAAGATAAACAAAGTTGGTGATATAGGATCACCTTGTTTTACTCCCCTTGAGGACTTAAAGAAACCATGATCTTGACCATTGATTAGAATAGAATACAAATTGTTTGAAACTAATCCAAAGACAATCTCTATCAACCTTTCTGTGAATCCTATCTTTCTTAGTACCTTTGTTAGGAATAGACAAGATAATCTATCATAAGCTTTGGTCATATCTTGCTTAAGGATGAAGTTAGGTCCAGCCTTAGTTCTAAGCCTAATGTCAGTCACTATCTCCTGAGTTAGAAGGATGTTTTCTACTATATTCCTGCCCTTAACAAAACCTGATTGTTCCTCCTATATCAGACTTGGGAGAAATTTCACTAGCCTTTCATGTACGACCCTCGATATAACCTTATTTGAAAAATTATTGAGGCTTATTGGTCTTAAATCAGAAAAAGTGGTAACTTCTTTTTTCTTTGGTAACAAAACTAGGTTGGTGTATGTTACACACTTTGGTAGCTCATGACCATTGAAAAAAGCCCTCACCATGTCGTACAGGTCATCCCCTATTATGTCCCAACAAGAATGATATAATTTGCCTGTCATACCATCTGGCCCCCCAGCACTATCACCATTAAGTCCAAACACTGCCACTTTAACCTCCTCTTTTGTTGGCTGCTTAATCAATTCCGCATTTTGCTTAGTGTTAATAAGATTAGGAACATGCTCTACGATATCAAATAATGAAGGAGTAGTTGCTTCTGTGAACTGTTCCTCGTAGAATTTGATAGCTTCTTCTGCAATTTCTTATTCATCTTCAATCCATGTTCCTCCACTATTTTGATTTCTGTTAAGCTGAAGTCTCTTTCTCCTACCTCTCACTTGTTCATGGAAGAACTTAGTGTTCCTATCCCCTTCCTTGAACCAAGTCATGCCTGCCTTTTGTTGCCAATATTTCTCCTCTAGTGCAAGACATTTGATCAATTCTGCCTGAACCTTTTGTAGCCTTTCCCTGTTTATCCCTGTAGGATTTGCTTCAAATTCTGCTTCATGAACCATCACTACCTCCTCCATGCTTGCTATCTTTTGGAAAATATATCCAAATTTAGCCTTACTCCACAATGAAAGGGCCTTCTTTAATTTTTTTAACTTGTGATTAAAAATAATATAAGGATTTGCACTGAAATCAGTTGTCCAATTCTCTTTCACCACATCTTTAAAGGTTGCATGTTCCACCCAAAAATTCAAGAACTTAAAAGGTTTTTTTATCGGTGGAGTCTCAATATCACACTTCAGATACATTGGACTATGATCGGAACCAGTCTTTGACAAATGTTGCACCTCTATTCTTGGAAATGTTTGTTGGAACTGAAGATTGGCCAAGCATCTGTCTAGCCTTTTGAATATATAGTCTTCCTCTGCTTTCACATTCCACCATGTAAATATGCTACCTTTAAATCCAAGGTCGAAGATATTTCAAGTGTTGACGCAGTGTCGAAAATCATCAATTTCATTCAATGACACCGGTAACCCATCAAACTTCTCTTCTTCGTCCCATATTACATTGAAATCTCCTCCTACAAGCCATGGTACATCTATATCCCTTGCCATTGCATATAATGAATCCCATAATTCTATCCTCTCAATTGCATCACATTTAGCATATATCAATGTTAGGACAAATTTCACATGCGATTCAGTATGAAACAATCGTAGTGTTAATTGTTGCACCATATTGTACATAACAGTTACCTCAAATACCTCATCTATAAAAGCCCAGATCTTGTTGGAAACATTTGAAATTGCTTGTGCAAGTCCTATCTTGTTTCTGTACCTTTCCAGTTTTTTTGCTTGTTGCTTTGGCTCCATTAATCCTACAAATTCACAGTGATTTTTCCTGTGTATTTTTGTCAACCTTTCAAAGGCCTGCTGTGTGTTGACTGACCTTATATTCCAAATGAGAGCATTCATCACTGATTGTTTGATTTAGTTAGCATTCTCCTTGTGTGCACCCTGGGTTTTGGGGCTGCAAAATTATCTTTTTATTGCTTCTTCTTACCCTTTGCTGCTGATTTTGCCTTTTCCACTTGTGTAAGTGATAAGTCACCTTGCCTTGCAGCATTCATAAGGTGTTGGGTAGTTGATTCATGATCCATGTCGTATCCTGATCTACCAGTTTCTTCTCCTTCTTCATTGTCTTTCTTCCCTCCTGATGTAGCTCCACATGCATTCTTTTTAGGGACCAAGGCCTTCTCTTCTCCTCGTTTTAACAGCTGCAACTGCTTTTTCTCCAATGTAACAGTAGCATTTACTATTTCTGTTTTTTGTTTTGGTTGTTTCTCCTTCTCTGTTGGGTTGAGTCCTTGTGGGTCTTCTTGTGATTTATGAAGTTTATCGTCTTCTGTTCCTCCAGGATCATTTACCTCTAGGCCTCTTCATTCATGGTTTCTAATTTCTGTGACTTCTGTTATCTGATAATTATTGTTGTGCTCAACAATTTCTGATCCTCCCATTATTAGAAAATTACCAGTTGTATTGTTGCCATTGGCATGGAGCTCTCTATTTACACTTTGCTCATTTGCACTTTGCTCATCTTATTCTTTGTCCTTCTCATTTGGTTCCTCATCAGCTTGTGCTCCTAGTGGTACTTCGTTCTCCTCTGAATCGTATTCCCTTTGTGCATCCCATAGCCTGCCTCCACGGCCTTGCACTCTTTCTTTAAATATAGACGATTTTGACCCTTCTGCTTGAGTATTTTGAGTTTTATTAAGTTTCTTGTTCACAAATGTATCTTGTGATGGGATTTCCTGGCATGATGTATTGATCTTCACTATTCCATCTCCTGTTTTATCCTTGAAACTTCTTTCTACCCATTGTGTAGTATCGTTTTTTTCTTTTGATGCCTCCTTTCCATTGACTAGACCATTATTTGAACCAATACTCGATGAGTTAAGACGAAAAGCTTGTGCTGTTGGATTTAGCTTTCCCTCATTATTGACCATATGTTTTGGTTTTTGCTTTGTAGATGCTTGGTTATGAACTGCTGGACTGTCTGTTGCTGCATTAGCTGCCACCATTGCCAATTGATTAACAGGTTCTTCCTCTTCATCCATCCCTTGTAATATTGCAAACTTGTTAGCTACTTGGACATGATCATTATCTTCATTGTCTACTGCCACCAATTCCTTACCACTGTTGCTTTGTGCTTCTGCTTGTCTATCTACAGTGCTTGTACCCTCCTTTTTCTTATTGTTTTCAAGCTGCTTAGTTGGTGCCATCTCCATTCCATTATTATTGAGACTAGTATTTTGATTTACTACATTTCTAACTCTGTTGTCCTTCACTTCCTTCCATTGCTCTTTTGCTGTAACATTCACATTACCCACGACCTTTCCACTAGATAAAATCATTATAGGCTTTGAGTTCCCTATATCCTGCTTCTTAACTATATCTGCTTGGTTAGAATTCTCCTTCTCCACATATAGTTCAGGGTGTATCCTCCAACATTCAAATTGATCATGCCCTTGAAGTTTACAATGTCTGCAATATTTAGGCATCATGTCATATTGAATTCTCACCCATTTAGTTCTTGTTGTTCCATTAGCTTCATTGAATATGTCCATCCTCACCTTTTTAGGCAAATCTGCAAGTAGATCAACTAGTACCTTCACCCTAGCACAACTAGGTCTAGTTTTATTAATTGTTGCCATGTCTAGATGCATAGGTTTACCTACTGCTGTAGCTAGAGAAAATAGACATTCCTTCACAAAAAAGGTTGGCAATAGACCTGGGAATGAAATCCAAGCCATTGCCTTGGGTGTTTCTTCGTCTGCTCTAAACTTTGAGTCATAAATCAATGGCCTAAGCTGATATTGATAGCCATCCCTGTCCTTTATGTAATGAGTTTTTGATGAGAAATGAAGATAGTCCTGCCTTAACGTCATTCTAATCAAAATGTGCCTATCCCTTAGAAATCCAATGTTACACTCACCTTTAATTCCGCATTGAATTGGTATTAACTTACGCAGTTGTTGAATTTCTGGGCTGCCATAAGAAAATTTACCAACTATTGCATATTGTAATCCTTCGATGATATCCATCCTTTCTACTTCTACTTCTGTGAACTGAATAACATGTTCTCCATTCAATATTGTAGGTGGACGAATGGGAATTGGCTCAACTTCTTGTTGCTCATGCATTGCAGCATTTAAAGTGGAAGGTTTCAGAATTTTGGAGTAATCCAACGGTTGTTTGTTGGTATTTGTGTTCCCTGATGTTTGTGCATTGTTTGGAGGAGGTTGGGTAGGCAGCGCAGCCACAAAAGGTGGCTGGCCACCTATCTGTGTGTTCATTATAGTTGTAATTCTTTATCACTTTAATTACATGACAAAGGTGCAGCAGCAAGAAAACAATGCTACTGTAAATCGAATTAGCTTCACGTTACTTACTGCTTATGGCTGTGAATCCAATTTAACAGTCCAAACTGTAAAAAACAGTAATTTCGATTTAAAATGAAGTTAAGAATTCAAACCAATCTTAGAAGATAAGAGAACACATTCACGTCATCAAAATAAGTTGTTGTGCTGAAAAGTAGCGCTGGAATTTAGCTGAATCACTGAAATTGAATGAAGATCTTTGTTTGCTACAGTAACTCGTGAAAATGAAATTAAGATCTACAAAAATTGACTATAGATTTGAAGTTGAAACCAATTGGGTATTGTTCGTAAGGAAATTATGTATCTTTTGGGTAGGTTAATTTAGTTTAAAAATTTATTAATTAGTTTAGGTTTTATTTTAATTTTGAAAAGAAAAGAATCTTGAAATTGAAAAAGAAAAAGAAAGAAACGAAAGAAAATCCAAATTTGGGCTAAAACCAATTCAATTTTCCCCCAGCCCAAACGAAAATTACCCAAAACCCGGCTCAAACTCATGCCTTGAACCGGTCTAGTTCCCCCCAATAAACCAAACGGCACCGTTTCATGGGCAACAGATCAGGACCGTCGAGGTTCCTTGATCGGACGATCCTGAAGCTGGGATCATCTGATACTTAAAGATCCGAACCACTCAGACCCTCCCCCCCCCAAGTCGTCTCCTAACACTCCCAAAGACCCCACCTTAACCCCACTGTGCACCACCACCGGAAATCGCCCTACGGCTGCGGTAGGTCTCCAATGGCCACCAAAATTATACCCCAAGACCTCCTTCATCTCCTCTTCCCAGATCCCTAACCTGTGTCCTTCGAGTCCCACTAGTTCGTCTCGAATTTTAAATCGAAGACTAGACAAAAAATGTGACTTTTCCCAAACGGCCCCAGATTAACACCACATAGCCACTACGACCCCCTCATGCCGTATCCTCACTCTGTTTCCCTCGAATCTTGTCAGAACTTCGCGAATCTTAGATCTGGGTTCGAACCTTGAAAGTTCAAAAGCCCTTTTCTATCGTACTTGGTGCATGCATGGTCAGCAGGGCTGTTCTTCGAGTTTCAAAGTCTGGATTCAGACAATCAGCGTTAATTTTGTTAGGCCATGTGTCTCCGATAGATTTCGAGCCGTGATTTGGTAAGTTCCTTCTCCCCTCTTGTATTTTCTTTCACTATTTCTTCTTCCTCCTCATCCTTTCTCTTCTGGTTTGGGCAAAGTTTGTTTGGGTTTTCTAAGTTCAAATTGGTTCCATCTCCTGTTCTCTTTTCCTTTTCTTTTCTTTTTGTTGTGAAAGCTTAATTATCTGATGTCTTTTCTCCACCTTGTTTTGTTCGTCTAAGTCTTTCATCATCAGTTTAATCACCTAGTCAATGAAATTAGGCTCATGATTTAGTTAAATTGCTGTTATGAAATTAGATTGGTTAGTTCATTCATTTTGCTTTTGGTTCAGCTGCTTTTAAACAAATGGTTCCAAGCTTCTTTGTTTAGAGAAATCTTGGGTCAGTTTTTCAAAATTGGAATCATCGTTTGATTTTAATTGGACTTTGAGGAATCAGAAGCCCAAGTAGGAATTGAACCTGGGTTTTTAACCCGTATCAAATCAGGTTTCTGGGTCAGCTTGACCTGGGAGTTGCTGAGTGTGATTAAGGGGCATTTGGGGGGGGGGGGGTAGTTTAGGTAATTGGTTGAAGGAATCTCTCAAATAACTACCTAGGAAGCTTCCTAGAAGCTGGGATTGTGACTTATATGAAATGCTGATTTTAAAACTGAGGACATGAGAGCAAAAATAAAAATTCAAAAAGGCTTCAAGTGCAAAACTGAACCCATTCTTTGCTGCCATAGTGCCTTGCCTATAAAGGCAACTTTTCTTGCCTTTTAAGGCAGATCCAAGAGTGAAGAAATCCCAAAAATCCTGAACTCTGAAAAATACCCAAAAAATATTTCCTGCATTGCTTAGTTTAAAATTGCTGAAAACATTCTAAAAATACATCAGAATTTCTGCACTAGTGGACTATTTGTTTCCATTCTCGATCCTGCTGTCCAAATAAGAGACCTGTTTTAGAATCCCTAGGGTATGGTTTTCAAATGCTGAAGCATAGTTCGACTCCAGAGCTATTGTGTGATTTCCTTTGCTGCTAACTTACTGTTGTTGTTCCTTCCTAATTTTGGGCCTCAATTCTTTGTTACTTTGCTGAAACCAGGTACTTCTTGGATCTCACTAACGTGTGAATTACTTGTTGGAGTTGTGTAATCAATTTGGACCTCTGGATGAATGAGAATTAGGCTGAACGCCAGTCCCCCATCCTTTAAAGACTAGTTGTGCTTCCCTTATTGCCTTGGTTTTATTATTTGAACTGTACTATATGGACAGTGCACTTTCAGAATATATTTGTATTTTAACTTGTTATTTTAATGTTAGATTTGATCAGAAGTTCACCTAGAATACTTGTGTTCGGACTGCCGTACTGCAGGCTTTAATTTAGACAAGAATCATTTCCTTGTGTTAGATTCTGTTTGAGTTGGGTTATTCTAGTAGTGGTGATTCCCCAGTTAGACTTATCATAGTTCTGTTGCTTAACCCTGCTTTTGAAAACGTATAAAATCATGAGCTTCTTAAATCATTACCCAATCGAATTTTAGCTTTCTTTGGAAATCAGGTTGTAGTCATTTGGTATAGGACATTTGATCATGTCCTTTGGTTGTGGATTCAAAAATAGTTCAGCATGATTTAGGGTCTTAATGTTTCCTTAGATTTCCATGTGATACAAATGCTTGGTTGAGCTTGTACCCCAAACGTCGATTTCTGTAGTAAATGTGTGCGCGCATGTAAAATGAATTGGGCCAAGTTATGGGTGGCCCAAATAAAGCCCTGGGTATGGACTCGAACACTTATGCCTTGAGCCCAGAAACTCGAGTCAAGTAGATCACGTGACCAGGCATCGAATTAAGTGGGCTCGTCGCTAGCCCAAATTTTTTAGTGATTAAAGTATCTGATATTAATCAAAAATAGGTTCATAATTAATAAGGTTGATTTGAATCCCAATTTAAAATAAGTTTCATGTCTTGGGCTCAATTGGTCTTGCCTTCACAACCTAGTTTGATTTCATAGATAGTGATTTCATTGGCGTTAAGATGGGATTTTATAAATCCTTTTACACCTAGAGGAATCGGTCTTCAAGTCGATGGCTCTTGAACGCTAAGAAGCTATTCTAATGCACAAAATTCCTAACTTGTTCCAGGTGTCATTCAATTCCATATCGTGATTGTGTACAC
This sequence comes from Nicotiana tabacum, assembly GCF_000715075.1. Lineage (NCBI taxonomy): Eukaryota > Viridiplantae > Streptophyta > Magnoliopsida > Solanales > Solanaceae > Nicotiana > Nicotiana tabacum. The sequence goes on along the minus strand of NC_134090.1, from coordinate 29,505,367 downwards.
GTTCGCGTGACATGATCGCGATATTAAAAAGCAAAATCAGAGTATGCGTTCGCGCAACTTCGGCTAAACTTTCTTAATAATAATAAGTGTTATTAATTGTGGACACGTTCACGTGACATGATTTTGATGTGCCAAACAAATGGGTACACGTACGCGTGACTCAGTTCAAGATAATTTTCTTAATTAAAAAGCGGTAAAGGGGTAGATGCACATAGGATCTAAAATTAGTAATTTTAATAAGCCAAGTATGATCAAAGCGACCGTGCTAGAACCACAGAACTCGGGAATGCCTAACACCTCCTCCCGGGTTAAGAGAATTCCTTACCCGGATTTCTGTGTTCGCAGGCCGTGAATAGAGTCAACTTTCCTCGATTGGGGATTCAATCGGTGACTTGGGACACCATAAATTAACCCAGGTGGCGACTCTGAATCTTTAAATAAATCTCGTTTCGACTGTCCTTTAATTGGAAAAACTCCCTTGTATTTATATCCTTTTACAGGGGTGTAGTAAAAAAGGAGGTGTGACAGCTCTGGCGACTTTGCTGGGGACGGAACCCAGAATCTCTGGTTTAGGGTTCAAGAATTCAAGCTTGTTAATATGATTTTGTTTGGCTTTATTTTTTGTTAATATTACTGTATTCTGTGAATCTTTTGTGCTAGATGCTATCTGTTTACCGCTTTAATATTATTTGAATTATATATAACTGTCTTCTTACGCCACCCTTCTGAGTCTTCTGAAAATGGTGCATACGTTCACGTAGCCCGCTTTTTCTGTAGAAATTACACCAAATAGAACGAGGCTGGGCAAGCAACAAGGCCGGGTAGACTTCAGTGCTCCCGGTACTCGCCCCCTCCTCGGCCCCAGTTGTCCGCTCGGGTACCCGAGTCTAGAACAAAACCCCAGGATTTAAACCTAGAAAAACACAGCCTCATGTTGGATCCCTAGTAGGAACGTTTGGTTGCATCATGTGCATTTGATTTAGGGGACTCAACACAGGGGTTGGGTCCGTCTAGGACATGTAAGCCCGAAATAACAGACCATCCTGATGCATTCTACGTGCTATGTGAACATTTATTTGTTTTGGCTTGCATGCTGACCGGCCAGAGAAAATAAAGCGAAAAAGGAAACCCAAGAGTGATATAGGGAGGGAAATAAGGCCCGGTTCTAAAAATCCCGGTATTTGAAAAACGTCCTAAAACTCTACCAAAAATTTTTCAAAAACCATTATTTCAAAAAAGACAAACACTGTGTTCTTTCAAATGTGTCAAAACTAACCGAACTATGCAGGTCTGATTCTTACTGGATGTGGGATACGTAGGCAACCTACATAAGGTTCGGCCTTATTTTTGAAAAAAAAAGAGAAAAGAAAAACAAGAAAAGAGAGTCGGTGATCGAGTGAATGCAATCTTGATTTTTGGTCAAAATAAGCCGATCCAGCTTCGGCAATGTCTTAAACCGTTCTTGCCGAGATAGCCTCAGAGTATTTTTTTAGTTGTCGAAAGGCTATTTTCGTAAAAGAATGGACAAGTTTGTAAGGGGTCATAAAATAATTCCCCCCGGCCTCAAAATTCGCATGAAATTAGGAAGGGGCCGCATTTGCAAAAACAGCCATTTGGCTAAAGTTGGCATATAGGGGAAGAAATTATGGTTCTTTTCTTCTTTTCTTTTCTCTTTTTTATTTTCTTCTTCAAAAAACAGTTTACAAAAGGGTCAATTCGAGTCAACCCTAACCTTAATCTTCCACAGGAACAAATGAATACCTCTAGGAACCGCCAGAAGTGGTCAGGGAACAGGCTTGGCTACACTTGCGTATGTGGTGGAATGATCTAGACGAAGATGGTCAGAAATGGGTGAAAAAGCACTTGGGTGCTCTTATAGACATCTTTGAAATCAAACCACAGGAAGATCTGATCAAAGCTTTGGTAACTTTCTGGGATCCTATCCACAATGTCTTTCGTTTCTCGGATTTTGAGATCACCCCTACTTTGGAGGAGATAGCCGGGTACATTGAATTCGGACGGGATTTGAGGAAGCAACAACTTATATTTCCAAGGGCTCCATCGGTGCACAAGTTCTTTAACCTCCTGAATATTAGTAAACAGATGAATAAGGAACGTGTGAGCAATGGGTGTTGTGCTTTCCATTTCTTATACTTTAGGTTCGAGCATTTTACTGGTTTTGAAATGCATGAAAAGGGTCTGAGCAACAAACAAAACAAGGGCCTTTGGCAAATTCATCGTCGGTTCACATTTATTGTGGCATTCTTGGGGATCATGGTTTTTTCCAAATGAGAAAGGGACGGTGGATATTCATATGGCTAGAAGTACACAAATCCTCACTATCAGGGAAGATCATACACTTGCTTTGTTGGTACTAGCAAATATCTATAGAGCATTGACTTTATGCAAAGCAGGGGCTCAATTTTTTGAAGGTTGCAGCATCATTCTGCAAATGTGGTTGATCGAGCACCTTCGCCATCATCCCAGATTCATGAGTTACGGTTTGAGCCCAAATAACTTCATCATTAGTTATGAGGAAAGGATAAAAGATTACAACACACTAGAAGGATTTGAAGCATGGGTTTCTCACTTGAAAGTTCTTAACGCATGTCAAATCGAGTGGACTATAGGATGGCTCCCAAGGACAGAAGCCATCTATATGACTGCTACCAAAGGATACCTGAGGATAATGGGCGTAAGGAGTATTCAGCCATATGCACCGCAGAGGGTCTTAAGGCAATTGGGAAGGTATCAGATTGTGCCTGAAGATGAAGATCTAAGCACCCATGTCGTCGAGCTACATCCAGATGCTGCATTGCCTGAGGCTGTAGTTTAGCAGGAATGGAATAGCTATCGGTATCTAAAAAATGGCACCCAGGTACCAGACATCGCCTAGGGGGAAGTAGATCCAAATTATGCTGCTTGGTTTGAGAAAATGTCTTATGTAAACGACGAGCCAGAGCCTAAAAGGCCTGCCAAAAGGCCTCATGTTCAAGCCTTTAATGATAAAATTCAGGAGAGTCTAGCTTGGTGGGAAAAGGAAAAGGAATATAAGGCCATCATCCATGGTCTGCAAGAAGAGCTGAGAAATGTCACCTTCAACAATGATTTGCAGGCACACGAGGCCGAAGGTGAAAGGAGAAGATTGGCGCGAGAAAATGAGCCCTCAGAGCTCAGGTTCGACAGTTGAAAATTGAAGCCGAGAATCCAGGCCGAAGCAGGAAAGATGAAAGGCTCATTTATAACCTTACTCAAAAGGTACGTGACTATGAAGATGACCTGCAGAAAGCTGAGTCTGAACTAGCAAAAGCACGGGCGAGGTTGGCTAAAAGCGCCGAAGGGCATGCAACTTTCGTTCAACAGATGAAAGAAAGATATGAAAAAGGGGTCACATGTTGGGAAAAGGCAATTGGCAACCTCGAGGGTGAAATGGCTAAACAAGACAAATATTTTAAGGCGGAAAGAGAACATTGTTATGCCTTAATGGCACGACTAGAAAGATACTTGGAACAACTCCAAGAGCAAAACTAGGTAGCCGAACGAACTTTGGAAGCCAGAACCGAACAAATTGGGCGTTTGTTGCAAGAGAAGGGCGTTGTAAAAGAGCGAGTCAAAAGGGTCGCCAACTATATCGCAATGAATGCAGTAGCTATGAGGATATGACTAGATCTATGTTCTTCGCTACTGTGATGATTTTTGTTCGCCAGGTAATGGAAGATCTCTACCACCTTCAGGGGGATTTAGCGAGTCGGCCCGCAGCAAGGCCGAATGATGCCCCGCGAGTCCCGAGGGCAATTGAGGCATTGATGTATTCGTGATTTCTTGAGTCTGTATTTTCTTTCCGTTAAAGTCTGCCAGTTTGTCTTGGAGTTTGTATTTCTTTTATTAGATTATGTGGATTGTTTGTTTTTCGAGTCTGTATTTCGTTTTTTATCAGAGTCTGTTAGTTTTTGTTTAAAGTCTATTTCCGAGTCTTATTATGGAAAATTTGAAAATTTTAAAAAATGTTTTATTATTTTTATCTCCAAGAACTACGCTTGGTCTGATTCATGCGGGGTCATGATACGTAGGCAATCTCCATAGGATTCGACCGTAACCAAATAAAAAGAGAGAGAAAGAAAATAAGAGGAAAAACAAGAGAGTAAAGAAAAGAAAAGAGCGGAAAAACAAGCTCCACTTCCCATGCTTCTCAAGCTCCACCACCCAAACAAGTCCCATACCATCACCCACAAATTACACCTGTTTTTGTGGCACCTCCACCTGCTACATTAGACCGATCTTCTAGTGAACCCTTGTTCCAAACTCACGACAACCAGTACTATCCCCCTGAACCCACATTCAAAGTTCTAGAACCATATCCTTAAACCCCTCATCTTGATCTCCCGGCAAAAACCGAGAAACCACCCAAAAATCCCGAGCATGAAGAGATGATCAGAAAGGTCAAAAGCTTAGAACAGTCGTTCCGAGATATGAGGGGGTTGGGAGGTCAAGTATGTGTGGCCTATAAGGATTTATGTCTGTTCTCAGATGTTCAGTTGCCAGCGGGGTTCAAAAAGCCCAAGTTTGATCTGTACGATGGGCATGGTGACCCAGTAGCACACTTAAGAGGATTTTGTAGCAAAATGAGAGGAGCAGGTGGAGGAGATGAATTGCTGATGGCATATTTCAACCAAATTTTAAGTGGATCGGCCTTAGAATGGTATACCAGACAAGATCACAATAGGTGGTACACATGTGACGATTTGGCCCAGGCCTTTGCCTGCCATTTTCAGTACAACCTTGAAATTATCCCAGACCATCTGTCGTTGACAAAGCTTGATAAAAAGCCCGGTGAGAGCTTCAGGGAATACGGATTCTGTTGGAGAGAGCAAGCAGCGAGGGTTGACCCTCCGATGAAAGAAAGCAAGATGGTTGACTATTTCTTGCAGGCTTTGGAACCCACTTATTTCGGTCACTTGGTGTCAGAAGTAGCTAAGTCCTCTAATGATGTCGTAAAAATGGGAGGCATGGTTTAAGAGGGACTCAAGTCCAACAAGATCATGAGTTATTCATCCATCAAAGCGACCACTCAGGCCATTCAAAACGGTACTAGGGGTGTTCTCGGGAAGAAGAAGAAGGAAGATGTTGCGACAATTGAGTCAAGAGTTTGGGCTGGATCCAAGAACCTTCCCCGTTACTACAACCAACCGCGACCCTATCTTCAAACTTACCCCCACACTCCATATAACCCGCCGCAACACTATTACCCACCGCCAGATCCCCATTTTTCCGTCCATCACATACAAACCTATACCCAGCCTCCCTCTCACTCACAATGGCGTGCGCCAGCTCCACAAAATCCGTACCAAGCTCCATAAAAAAACTATCCACCCCCAAAAGCCTACAGGAATCCTCCTGGAACGGGTTTTCGACCCAACCAAGCCTTCAAGAATGAGAGGTTGCTGAAGCAAAAGACATTCACTCCATTGGTATAATCATATCCTAGTCTATTCCACAAACTGAGACAGTTGGGTATGTTGAACCTGATCGAGGCTAAATTGCCGAATCCCCCTCCCAGAAATCTTGACCGCTCGGTGAGTTGTGAGTATTGTTCAGGGGCCCCGGGCTATGACACAGAGAAATGCTGGAAATTGAAAACAACTATCCAAGAGCTTATTCACACCAATCGGATTGAGGTCAAAGCTCCGGAGGCACCCAATATCAATCAAAACCCCTTGGCAACCCATCATGAGACAAATATGATTGAGATAGTGCATAAGGGAGGGGAGCCCAAGAAGCCTTCGCAAACTTTTATGATGATTCGGGCTAGTAAAGCCAAGCCGACTAAGAAGTCAACAAGTGAGAAGTCTGTGATCAAGTTGAACAGGGCAAATAATGAACCATCGGTGGAGGTCAAGAAAGGGTCCTCAAGTGACGTTGTAGGAAAACATGAAAGAGCAAAAGTGGTTGTGCCAGGAGCGACGAACAAGCCTGTGGTAATTGTGAAGGGCGCCCTCACAGATCCTGTCATTATCAAACCGGTAACTCAATTACTGATAGTCAACAGCAAGGTAGTCCCATGGAATTATGAACGAGTGACAGTGACTTACAAGGGGAAGGAGGTTAGAGAAGAAGTGTGTGAGACCCATGGTCTGACTCGATCGGGGAGATGCTTTACCCCCGAAGAGTTAAGAAAAGCTAAGACTTCAAAAGATAACCCAGTGTTGGTGAAGAAAGTTGTGACCGAGGAAGAAGCAGAGGAGTTCTTGAGAAAGATGAAAGTGCAGGACTATTCCATTGTAGAGAAGTTGAGGAAAACATCGGCTCAGATTTCATTATTGTCATTATTGATCCATTTCGACGAGCACCGTCGGGCTTTGATGAAGATCGTGAACGAGGCTCACGTTCCTGACAAAATCTCAGTAAACCACTTGGAAAAGATAGCTAACAAGATATTTGAGGTAAACAAAGTCACTTTTTCTGATGATAAGTTGCCCGTGGAGGGTACCGAGCACAATAGAGCCCTCTATCTGATGGTGAAATGCGAAGATTCCGTGGTTACTCGGGTACTGGTTGACAATGGGTCTAGCGCGAACATTTTTCCTCTCTCCACATTGAATAAGCTGAAAGTGGAGGATGAAAGAATTCACAAGAACATTATTTGCGTTCGGGGATTCGATGGTGGAGGGAAAGATTCAGTCGGGGACATAGTGCTTGAGCTCACAATAGGGCCAGTTGAATTTACTATGGAATTCCAGGTGCTCGATGTGGCTGTTTCGTACAATCTGCTATTGGGACAACCCTGGATCCATGCTACCAAAGCAGTCTCGTCTACTCTACATCAAATGGTCAAGTTTGAATGGGATCGACATGAAATTGTTGTACACGGCGAAGATAATTTGTGTGTGCCCAATGATGCCATTGTTCCGTTCATAGAGGTTGACGACGACAAGGGACAATGAGTTTATCAGGTTTTCGACACAGTATCGGTAGAGAAAATTCCGGAAGGGAAGTGTGTTCCAACTCCAAAGATGGTTGCGGCATCAGTCATGGTAGCTGTTGAAATGTTGAAAAATGGTTTCGTACTGGGCAAGGGTTTGGGTGCATCTCTGCAAGGTATTGTGCAGCCAGTTTCTCTTCCAAAGAACTTGGATACATTTTGTTTGGGGTTCAAACCCACAGTGGCAGACGTGAGAAGAGCAAGAAAAATGAAACAGAAAGCATGGGCATTGCCAAAGCCAATCCCGCGTCTGTCCAGATCATTTGTCAGGCCGGGTATCAGAAAGCAACTGTTGTCAAAGGTTCCTGGATCACTGATTGGTGCCGATGGAGACTTGGAGAAGGGGTTCGAAAGGTTATTCGTCGAGGTTAACATGGTTGAGGCTGGGGAAGGGTCCAACAAGGCAGATGTGCAATTCGTGGGACCACGTGCAAAAGTCAACAACTGGGAAGATACTCCTCTTCCTACCCGGAGGGAGTCTTGGTAGTGGATTTTGATTTTCTTTTAGTTGTCTAGATTATTCCAGGGTCTATAATTCAGATATTATGTTCCGTCCAGTTGGATGTGTTAAAACCCTGTTATTTTTAAATTCAATGAAATGCAATTGTTCCTTTCCCTTCATTTCTTCTAATTTTATTTTTGTTTTCTTCTTTTGTACAGTTCTTTTTATGCTGATATCAATGACATGACATGCATGAGGAATCTTCGGCCCAGTTTTAAAAGCCAATCTAACTGTGAAATAATAATACAAGAAATTGAGTGTGATGATGAGTTGGAATTTGATGATGATGAGGCCTATGAAGAAATTAGTAAGGAACTAAGTCATTTTGAGGAAAAGCCCAAACCTAATTTGAATGATACAGAAGCAGTTAATCTAGGGGACCAAGATAATGTCCGTGAAACTAAAATAAGTGTCCATCTGGAACCTCAACTCAGGGAGGAGATAATTAAAGCACTGTTCGAATACAAAGATGTTTTTGCATGGTCCTATGATGACATGTCGGGCCTAAGCACTGATTTAGTGGTTCACAAGTTGCCTACTGACCCGGCATTCCCTCCTGTCAAATAGAAGCTGAGAAAGTTCAAAACGGATATGAGTGTAAAGATCAAAGAAGAGGTCACCAAGCAGTTCGATGCCAAAGTCATTCGGGTCACCCGGTATCCCACCTGGTTAGCCAATGTTGTGCCTGTGCCGAAGAAGGATGGCAAGACCAGGGTGTGTGTTGATTATCGGGATCTCAACAAGGCCAGTCCAAAAGACAATTTCCCGTTGCCGAACATCCATATCTTTATTGATAATTGCGCCAAACATGAGATTGGCTATTTTGTGGATTGTTATGCGGGTTATCATCAGATCTTAATGGACGAGGAAGATGTAGAAAATATGGCATTCATCACGCCGTGGGGAATGTACTGCTATCGGGTCATGCTATTTGGCTTGAAGAATGCTGGGGCAACCTGTATGAGGGCAATGACAACAATATTCCATGATATGATACACCAGGAAATCGAGGTGTACGGGGATGATGTGATCGTGAAATCTAGAAAGTAGTCTGACCATGTTAGGGATCTGAGGAAGTTCTTCCAAAGGCTTCGCCGGTACAATCTCAAGCTTAATCCTTCAAAGTGTGCTTTTGGGGTGCTGTCTGGAAAGTTGTTGGGGTTCGTAGTCAGTCGCCGGGGCATCGAACTGGATCCATTGAAAGTCAAGGTCATCCAGGAATTGCCACCTCCGAGGAAAAAGACCGAGGTGATGAGTTTATTGGGGAGATTGAATTATATCAGCAGGTTCATCGCTCAGCTCACAACAACTTGTGAGCCTATCTTCAAACTATTAAAGAAAGACGTTACGGTCAAGTGGATAGATGAATGTTAGGAGGCGTTTGATAAGATAAAGGGGTATTTGTCAAATCCACCTATGTTGATCCTGCCAGAACCAGGGCGACATTTGATCCTATATTGACAGTTTTGGACAATTCATTCGGCTGTGTATTGGGTCAACATGATATCACTGGCAGGAAGGAGCAGACTATCTATTACCTCAGCAAGAAATTCATGTCGTATGAGGTTAAGTATACTCATCTTGAGAGGACATGTTGCGCCCTAACATGGGTGGCACAAAAGCTGAAACATTATTTGTCATCTTATACTACCTACCTCATATCTCGCTTGGATCCATTGAAGTATATATTTCAGAAACCTATGCCCACAGGGAGGCTTGCAAAGTTGCAGATCCTGCTTACAGAGTTTGACATTGTCTACGTGACTCGAACTGCAATGAAAGCACAGGCGTTGGCGGACCATTTGGCCGAGAACCCGGTTGATGAAGATTATGAACCTTTGAAAACTTATTTCCACGATGAAGAGGTGATGCACATTGATGAGTTGGAACAAGTCAAGAAGCCGGGATGGAAACTTTTCTTTGATGGGGATGCAAACATGAAGGGCGTGGGGATAGGAACGGTATTTATTTCTGAAACAGGGTAGCACTACCCTGTTATGGCTCAGTTTCGTTTTTACTGTACTAACAACATGGCTGAGTACGAGGCATGCATTTTGGGTTTGAGGTTAGCTGTGGATATGGGTGTCCAGGAAGTCTTGGTCTTGGGTGACTCGGACCTCCTGGTGCACCAAATTCAGGGAGAATGGAAAACACGGGATTTGAAACTCATGCCGTACAGACAATGTTTGCATGATCTTTGTCAACGGTTTCAGTCAATAGAATTCAAGCATATTTCAAGGATCCATAATGAAGTCGTCGATGCTTTGGCTACTCTGGCGTCAATGTTACATCGTCCAGATAAGGCTTATGTAGACCCTTTGCAGATTCAGGTCTGTGATCAGCATGCTTACTGTAATATGGTAGAAGAAGAATTTGATGGGGAGTCATGGTTCCATGATATCAAAGAATACATCAGGATAGGGCTATACCCGGTATAGGCCACGAGTGATCAGAAAAGAACAATTCGACGACTGGCAAGTGGATTTTTCTTCAGTGGAGGGGTGTTATACAAAAGAACTCCAGATCTTGGATTGCTAAGATGTATAGATGCCAGACAGGCCACAACTATCATGACTGAGGTACACTCCGAATTTTGTGGACCGCATATGAGTGGGTACGTTCTGGCAAAGAAGATTTTCTGAGCAGGTTATTACTGGCTCACTATGGAGCGAGATTGCATCAGTTTTGTGCGCAAGTGTCATCAGCGCCAGGTGCACAGAGATTTGATTCATTCCCCACCATCCGAATTGCATACGATGCCGGCACCATGGCCCTTTGTTGCTTGGGGCATGGATGTCATTGGGCCAATCGAGCTAGCATCATCAAACGGACACAGGTTTATTCTGGTAGCCATTGATTATTTCACCAAGTGGGTTGAAGCGAAAACTTTCAAATCTGTGACCAAGAAAGCAATGGTCGATTTTTTGCATTCAAATATCATCTGTCATTTTGGGATTCCAAAGGTAATCATCACGGACAATGGTGCTAATCTCAACAGTCATCTGATGATAGAGACCTGTCAGCAGTTTAAGATTATACATCGCAATTCTACCCCATATCGCCCTAAAGCGAATGGAGCAGTCGAGGCAGCCAATAAGAACATAAAGAAGATACTTCAGAAAATGGTGGAAGGGTCCATACAATGGCATGAGAAGTTACCTTTCGCATTGTTGGGTTATCGCACTACTGTTCGCACTTTAGTAGGGGCCACTCCTTATTTGTTGGTGTATGGCACGGAGGCAGTAATACACGCAGAAATTGAAATCCCATCCCTTCGGATTGTCGCTGAGGCAGAAATTGATGATGTTGAATGGGTCAAAACCCGCTTGAAGCAATTAAGTTTGATTGATGAAAAGGGACTGGCAGCAGTATGTCACGGCCAACTGTACCAACAGAGAATGCCGAGAGCATATAACAAAAAGTTACGTCCACGGAAGTTCGAAGTGGGTCAGTTAGTGTTGAGACGTATCTTGCCTCATCAGGCTAAAGCAAAAGGAAAGTTCGCCCCAAACTGGCAGGGGCCATTTGTCGTAACTATAGTGTTGTCCAATGGCGCGTTATATTTGACAAATGTAGAAGGAAAATGTGTGGAAATGGCTATCAATTCTGATGCAGTCAAGAGATACTATGTATGATTTCTTTGTTTGATTGTACTTGTTTTTATTTGGCATATTTGAAGATTGAAATGACGAAGGCGTTTTGTTCCGCTATCTAAACACTTGATCCCTCGTCACCCCTTTTGAGCCTTATTTATTTTCTTTCTTACCCCTCTTTCGGAATCAGTAGTGAATATCAGAAGCACAAGCGTGAAAGATAAGAAAAGGAAGAAAAGAAAAGGAGAAAGAAAGGATAGAGAAAGAAAAGAAAAAAAGAAGGAAAAGAAAGAGGAAAAGAGAAAAGAAGAAGAAAAACAATAAAAAGAGAAAAGCAAAAGAGAAAAAAGAAGAGAAGAAGAAAGAGAAAAGAAAAATCACAACAACAAAGTAATTTCTATGACATGAACTATGTTTGACCTGATTCCTTTTAAGGATACGTAGGCAGCCTTACGGTTCGGTCTCATCAAACAAAAATCCAAAAGCCCCAAGTAAGAAATTGGGGCAGAAGTCGTGGTTGTTGTGAGAAACCTGATTTCGAAAGTTGTAACTTTAACCCATATGAATGGTTTTGAGCCTTTTATACCCTTTCTTTCTAACCCTGTCCAAAAGCCCACATTACGGTCCAAAGAAAGACTTTCTGATCAGTCTTTGAGAAATGCCAAGTCGAGCAGGTAAAGGTAATTCATGTCAGGGGAAACACTCTGGTTCAAGCAGGAAAAAATAAAAATGGGAGAGTCTTATTGGTGAAATCCTTCACAGGCACCGTAAGGCGATGTGAGTTGAGGGAAATAAAATGAGAGAGTCTTATTGGTGAAAACCTTCACAAACACCGTAAGGCGACGGGAGTTTAGAGAAATAAAATGAGAGAGTCTTATTGGTGAAAACCCTCACAGGCACGTTGAGGCAAAAGCGAGTTGAAAAGTCAACAAATGGGAAAGGTCTGTTAGGAGGAAAACTATTTCATGGCACCGCAGGATGAATAAGGTCAAGGTTTGGGTAAACTAATCAGGTCATGGAAATTTTGAGGCGACAAAGTATGGCAACTGAAAGTTGATTGGTTGGACAGATTGGGCCGATTAATCCGAAATGCATGTCATGATCATTGGTACCAGTTGTTCCACTCAGATAAGTTTCTTTTTCTTTTTCCCTTTGTAGCAGTCATCTGGTTTTGGATTCTTCTTATCCTTAACCCGCAAAGTCATTGCATTTCATTTTCTTTTGGGTTTATTTGTCTAAGACGTTTTAATGTCAGTCTTGTCCCAAGTAAGTGGAAAAGAATTTCAAAGCTCACTACCAACTCCAAAAATTGCAAATCACAACGTGGTCAGAGCATACTAAAGACAGCATGATGTAAGGTGGGGTACAAGGAATCACCGGAAGTTTCATCGGTGGAATGGTTTGGTAATGTCATGGGAGTTGCAAAGGTTCGGATAGAGGGGTCAGAGGTGTGAAACAACAACATGGGTATAGAACACTCGGTTCGTCAAAGGTCATGGTATTTGAAAGTCAGTCAGAAAGTCAAAGCAGTTCAGGGCCAGTTCGGGAAAGCCATTTAGAACAAAACAATGCAGTGGAAAGATTTTCAGCAAGAATGCCATCAACTAACCACCACTTTAAACTGACAAAGTTTTCTTTGATTGAAAGAGGGGCAGAAAATTTGTTTGTTTCGGAGAAACTCTCTGCAGAGGAAAGAGCAAGCATCAAAACAGGTTTGACCGTAATCTTTCAGGACCATCTTGGAAAATGGGACCTAGTTTAAAGTTCAGAAATAGCATAGTCTAGCATAAATGTATCCCAAAAGAATATAAGTTGGTTTAGAAGTTTGCATGTTCTAGATAGGATTCAATTAGGAGTTTCCAGGACCCTCCTGAATAATGGGACTTAGCTTTAAGATTTCGATTATATAACAACATTTAGCGTAAACTCTACTGTGGGGTAGTATAATTCAGACATGAAAGTTGTCACCCTTAAGATAAAATTTGACCTTTGATCTTCAGGACCCTCCTGGATAATGGGGAGTAGTTTAAAGACCCTCTTAGATAACAAGAGAAATCACACCTGTAGAAGACATAACTTAGATTTTAAAAATTGTCGTTTAGTTAAAAGTTGTCAGGACCTCCTGAATAATGGGATCTAGCTTTCAATTCTTAGTAGTACTTAGTAATATGATTTAGTTTTACACTCACATCTGTGCCCAGCCACCAAACTGGGGCAGAAAAATTTTCTTTGTTTTGTCTATTTTGAAGTCAGGAGCCCGCCTAGAGAGCAGGGAATACATTTCAAGTTGAAGTCAGGAGCCCGCCTGTAAAGCAGGGAATACATTCAAGCGTAGCAGTTAGGAGCCCGCCTGGAGAACAAGGGAGTACAATTTAAGTTTTAGCAGTCAAATTCTTTGTTTTATCTATTTTGAAGTCAGCAGCCCGCCTGGAGAGCAGGGAATACATTTCGAGTTGCAGTCAGGAGCCCGCCTGGAGAACAAGGGAGTACAATTTAAGTTTTAGCTGTCAAATTCTTTGTTTTATCTATTTTGAAATCAGGAGCCCGCCTGGAGAGTAGGGAATACATTTTGAGTTGCAGTCAGGAGCCCGTCTGGAGAACAAGGGAGTACAATTTAAGTTTTAGCTTTCAAATTCTTTGTTTTGTCAATTTTGAAGTCAGGAGCCCGCCTGAAAAGCAGGGAGTACTTTCAAGTTGAAGTCAGGAGCCCACCTGGAAAGCAGGGAATACATTCAAGTCTAGCAGTCAGGAGCCCGCCTGGAGAACAAGGGAGTACAATTCAAGTTTTGGTTTTCAAAATTCTTATTGATATTCGGTAATGTGATTTGTTTTACACTTACACATGGGCCCATATACCCAAACTGGGGCAGAAATTTTTCTTCGGTTTTGTCTATTTTGCTGCAGTCAGGAGCCCGCTTGGATAACATGGGAACACATTCACGTTTCGAAGTCAGGAGCCCGCCTAGATAGCATGGGAATACATTCACGTTTTGAAGTCAGGAGCCCGCCTAGAGAGCATGGGAATATATATCAAGTTTAGCAGTCAGGAACCCACCTGAAGAAGGGGAAAACATCTCAGCTTACAATTCAAGGTGGCAACAAATGGATGTCACCGAGAGAATAGAGGACAACAAGGCAACAAGAAACACAAGAGCAAGTTTGAAGATCTAGAGAGGATTTTGTAAAGCATGGATCATAGTCTAGTCTAGCTTCTTTTATTTTTGACATGGTGTAATAAGGGGGTTCAGTGAGCAGTAGCAGCAGCAACAACAGTGAAATCACAGCTCCATGATAGTCCCAGCTACCAGACATTCCCGAACTACACTGACCTGATTCCTTTTTAGCCAAGGATATGTAGGCAACCTCAGAAGCATGGTACGGTCAACTCTATCAAAAATGCTTCCCACGAAGTATTCAGACGGGCAAAAATCGCTCATATCCGCTCACTTATCTTTGCACGAAAACTCTTCATGTTTCCAGGCAAAGAGGGGCAGTTGTGAGCACCTGATTTTTGCCCTATATGAATTATTCCAACAAATTCAAAACAAAATAATTTCTTTCAGTGTTTGCAATTTTGTTGGATTTTGTGGCTAACTATTTGCATTTGTCTGTGCACGTTTATTTTATTTAATTCATGAAAATACAAAATATCACGCACTGCATTTAGGATTTAATTTTATATTTTTTAAGATTAATTAGTAAATTAGTTTGTTTTATAAAAAATAAAAATCACAAAAATAGTTCATTTTGCATTTTAACTTTTTAATTTTAAATGGTATAGTTTTCTTTAAATTTAGGATTTAATTAATTATTGTAAATACCACGATGAGTGATTAATCTAATTGGGTAGGTTAATTTAGTTTAAAATTTTATTAATTAATTTAAGTTTTATTTTAATTTTGAAAAGAAAAGAATCTTGAAATTGAAAAAGAAAAAGAAAGAAACGAAAGAAAATCCAAATTTGGGCTAAAACCAATTCAATTTTCCCCAGCCCAAACAAAAATTACCCGAAACCCAGCCCAAACCCAAGCCTTGACCCGGTCTGGTTCCCCCCAATAAACCAAACGACACCGTTTCATGGGCAACAGATCAGGACCGTCGAGGTTCCTTGATCGGACGGTCTTGAAGCTAGTATCATCTGATACTTAAAGGTCCGAACCACTCAACCCCCCCTCGTCGTCTCCCAACACTCCCAAAGACCCCACCTCAACCCCACCATGCACCGTCGCCGGAAATCGCCCTACGGCGGCGGTAGGTCTCCGATGGCCACCAAAATTATAGCCCAAGACCTCCTTCATCTCCTCTTCCCAGATCCCTAACCTGTGTCCTTCAAATCCCACTGGTTCATCTTGAATTTTAAATCGAAGACTAGACCAAAAATGTGACTTTTCCCAAACGGCCCCAGATTAACACCACATAGCCACTACGACCCCCTCATGCCGTAACCTCACTCCGTTTCCCTCGAATATTGTTGGAGCTTCGTGAATCTTAGATCTGGGTTCGAACCTTGAAAGTTCAAAAGCCCTTTTCTATCGGACTTGGTGCATGCATGGTCAATAGGGTTGTTCTTCGAGTTTCGAAGTCTGGATTCAGACAATCAGCGTTAATTTTGTTAGGCCCTGTGTCTCCGATAGGTTTCGAGCCGTGATTTGGTAAGTTCCTCCTCCCCTCTTGTATTTTCTTTAACTGTTTCATCTTCCTCCTCATCCTTTCTCTTCTGGTTTGGGCGAAGTTTGTTTGGGTTTTCTGAGTTCAAATTGGTTCCATCTCCTGTTCTCTTTTCCTTTTCTTTTTTTTCGTTGTGAAAGCTTGATTATCTGATGTCTTTAGTCCACCTTGTTTTGTTCGTCTAAGTCTTTCATCATGAATTTAATCACCTAGTCAATGAAATTAGGCCCATGATTTAGTTAAATTGCTGTTATGAAATTAGATTGGTTTGTTCATTCATTTTGCTTTTGGCTTCGGCTGCTTTTAAACAAATGGTTCCAGACTTCTTTGTTTAGAGAAATCTTGGGTCAGTTTTTCAAAATTGGAATCATCGTTTGATTTTTATTGGACTCTGAGGAATCAGAAGCCCAAGAAGGAATTGAACCTGGGTTTTTAACCCGTATCAAATCAGGCTTCTGGGTTAGCTTGACCTGGGAGTTGCTGAGTGTGATTAAGGGGCATTTGGGTGGGTAGTTTAGGTAATTGGTTGAGGGAATCTCTCAAATAACTACCTAGGAAGTTTCCTAGAAGCTGGGATTGGGACTTATATGAAATGCTGATTTTAAAACTGAGGACATGAGAGCAAAAATGAAAATTCAAAAAGGGTTCAAGTGCAAAACTGAACCCATTCTTTGCTGCCCTAGTGTCTTTCCTATAAAGGCAGCTTTTCTTGCCTTTCAAGGCAGATCCAAGAGTGAAGAAATCCCAAAAATCCTGTACTCTGAAAAATACCCATAAGAAATTTCCTGCATTGCTTAGTTTAAAATTGCTGAAAACATTCTAAAAATACATCAGAATTCCTGCACTAGTGGACTATTTGTTTCCATTCTCGATCCTGCTGTCCAATTAAGAAACATGTTTTGGAATCCCTGGGGTATGGTTTGCAAAAGCTGAATCATAGTTCGACTCGAGAGCTATTGTGTGATTCCCTTTGCTGATAACTTACTGCTGCTATTCCTTCCTAATTTTGGGCCTCAATTCATTGTTACTTTGCTGAAACCAGGTACTTCTTGGATCTCACTAATGTGTGAATTGCTTGTTGGAGTTGTGTAATCAATTTGGACCTGTGGATGAATGAGAATTAGGCTGAACGCCAGTCCCCCATCCTTTAAAGACTAGTTGTGCTTCCCTTATTGCCTTGGTTTTATTATTTGAACTGTACTATATGGACAGTGCACTTTCAGAATATATTTGTATTTTAACTTGTTATTTTAATGTTAGATTTGATCAGAAGTTCACCTAGAATACTTGTGTTCGGACTGCCGTACTGCAGGCTTTAATTTAGACAAGAATCATTTCCTTGTGTTAGATTCTGTTTGAGTTGGGTTATTCTAGTAGTGGTGATTCCCCAGCTAGCCTTATCATAGTTCTGTTGCTTAAGTCTGCTTCTGAAAACGTATGAAATCATGAGCTTCTTAAATCATTTCCCAATTGGATTTTAGCTTTCTTTGGAAATCAGGTTGTAGTCATTTGGTATAGGATATTTGATCATGTCCTTTGGTTGTGGATTCAAAAATAGTTCAGCATGATTTAGGGTCTTAATGTTTCATTGGATTGCCATGTGATACAATTTCTTGGTTGAGCTTGTACCCCAAACGCCGATTTCTGTATTAAATGTGTGCGCGCATGTAAAATGAATTGGGCCAAGTTATGGGTGGCCCAAATAAAGCCCTGGGTATGGACTCGAGCACTTAGGCCTTGAGCCCAGAAACTCGAGTCAAGTAGATCACGTGACCAGGCATCGAATTAAGCGGGCTCGTCGCTAGCCCAAATTTTTTAGTGATTAAAGTATCTGATATTAATCAAACACAGGTTCATAATTAATAAGGTTGATTTGAATCCCAATTTAAAATAAGTTTCATGTCTTGGGCTCAATTGGTCTTGCCTTCACAATCTAGTTTGATTTCATGGATAGTGATTTCATTGGGCGTTAAGATGGGATTTTATAAATCCTTTTACACCTAGAGGAATCGGTCTTCAAGACGATGGCTCTTGAAAGCTAAGAAGTTATTCTAATGCACAAAATTCCTAACTTGTTCCAGGTGTCATTCAATTCCATATCGTGATTGTGTACACGTTCGCGTGACATGATCGCGATCTTAAAAAACAAAATCAGAGTATGCGTTCGCGCAACTTCGACTAAACTTTCTTAATAATAATAAGCGTTATTAATTGTGGACACGTTCGCGTGACATGATTTTGACGTGCCAAACAAATGGGTACACGTACGCGTGACTCAGTTCAAGATAATTTTCTTAATTAAAAAGCGATAAAGGGGTAGATGCACATAGGATCTAAAATCAGTAATTTTAATAAGCCAAGTATGATCAAAGCGACCGTGCTAGAACCATGAAACTCGGGAATGCCTAATACCTCCTCCCTGGTTAACTGAATTCCTTACCCGGATTTCTGTGTTCGCAGTCCGTGAATAGAGTCAACTTTCCTCGATTGGGGATTCAATCGGTGACTTGGGACACCATAAATTATCCCAAGTGGCGACTCTGAATCTTTAAACAAATCCCGTTTCAACTGTCCTTTAATTGGAAAAACTCCCTTGTATTTATACCTTTTACGGGGTGTAGTAAAAAAGGAGGTGTGACACTCATGTTTATATATTTGACCGTAACTATAACTTTATCCACCACAAATTTTATTTTCAAAGAGTAAAAAGGTCGATCTGACATTCCACTTTTTGATATTTATGTTTGCAAAATCATTAGTGGTATTGACTTTTACCAACCTTTTTTTTCTCTTTATCACATTTGTATTCTTAAAAAATTTGTTCTTAATAAATGGGTATATTTTTCAACATTACACGAAAAATTAATAATAAAAAATATTATTTTAATAGGAAAGCAGTTCAAATATAATATAATAATATATTATCGTGAAATTTTTATCTCAATTTCAACGCTTTATGTAGTCTGTTCAACATTACCTTTATTTTTTCTTGATATTGGATATTATACAGTGGTAATGTATTATCAATATGGAGAATTCTTATTAAATTGATTTTATTAAACCTTCCTTTATATTTTTAATAAGAATTCAACTGATAAGATTGTATTAATTTAAAACCTTAAATATTAAAAAAAATTAACATAGAAGTTATTGTTGCAAAAAAATGTCACGACCCAAGTTCTCCCACCGTGAACTGTCGTGACGGCACCTAGTCTATATGACTAGGTAAGCCTAACAAATTGCGGAAAAAGGAAATGAAATACGAAACTAGCAAGTTGCGGGTAAAACATAATAAAAGAGTTTAAAATGCCGCTCGGCATATACAATACACACTCTCAAAATCAAATCAAAACTCCCAAAACCTGGAATCTCATAAAATCACAAGCTATAGAAAACTACATAGTGTTCTAACTCCAGAATATCTAATCAAAAGTAAATACATGAAAGTCTAAAGTTAAAGGGGAGAATAGAGAGGGACTTCTAGGTCTGCGGACGCGGCAGATATACCTCGAAGTCTCTGATATCGCCCGTCTCATTGATAGAACGGCTGAGCAGAAGAACTTGGATCAGCACACGAAAAACATGTGCAGGAAAGGACATGAGTACACCACAGCGGTACCCAGTAAGTGCCAAGCCTAACCTCGGTCGAGTAGTGATGAGGAAGGTCAGGGCCCTACTGGTTATATGCATATAACAAGGTAAAACAGTATAGAACATGATGGTATAATTAAAAATACTAACAGTCGATAAAGAATAAAATCACATAAAGAATATAATTCAGTACACAGAAATAGCAACAGGGGATCTCCCAGGATAACGTCCTGTGGTCCCAAACGTAAATGTGCAGAGGATCTCTCGGGATATCGTGCCATAGTACGAATCATAAATATGTAGGGGAATCTCTCGGGATGTCGTCCTGTAGTCCCAAATATAAATGTGCAGGTGGATCTCACTGATCTGTAGTCCCAAAGTAAACATTCAGGGGGATCTCCCGGGATATTGTCTCGTAGTCCCAAAGTAAACACACAGCAGTCTGAAGATAAGAATCTGCAGTTCTATCCAAGTTCGTACCAAGAAAGTAGAGATTTCTATTCTAAACTTGTTGCACAGAATTCAAGTAAAGAGTTTAAACAGATAGAACAGCTAAGTTACTTAAGCATGTTTTCCTAAACTAAACTGTAGGCTTTAAAGTACAAGTAGTATTCAACAAAAAGGAAACATAGATATT
This sequence comes from Nicotiana tabacum, assembly GCF_000715075.1. Taxonomy (NCBI): domain Eukaryota; kingdom Viridiplantae; phylum Streptophyta; class Magnoliopsida; order Solanales; family Solanaceae; genus Nicotiana; species Nicotiana tabacum. The sequence goes on along the minus strand of NC_134090.1, from coordinate 29,485,397 downwards.
TACCTAATGAAAATGAGGTTTTTCCAACAATTAGCACGAGTATGCACTCGTCACCTCACGTACACAGCATTCATATAACAACAATACCAAATCCTAAGGGGAGTTCCCCCACATAAGGTTAGGCAAGCCACTTACCTCGATCTAGCTCAAATCAATCCAATCTCACGCTCTTGCCATGAGTATCCAACTCCAAGTGGCCCAAATCTAATCAAATCAATTACATAACGTAAATAAAACTACAAACAAATAATTTAACTAATGAATTTAAAGCTACAATGAGAAATTAGAAAAACGACCAAAAATCCTCCCCGGGTCCATGTCTCGAAATCGGGTAAAAATTACGGATTGTGAACACCCATTCACTAGACTCCATACCAAAATCACCCAAATCCGATACCAAAATCTCGATCAAAATCCCAAATTTTGGCCTAAGAATTTTCCTTCCTTTTCCCCAATTTTTCATCCCTATTCCGAAATTTAATGATGAATTTAAGCTTAGATTAATGGGATACAATAAAAAGGGGGTTAGGAATCATTACCCAATGATCTTCTCTTAAAAATCCCCACAAAATCGCCTTTCCCCGATCTTCAAGATTTTCCAAGTTATGAACTCAAACTTCGATTTTTCATATATCTGCCCAGCGATTTCCACTTCTGTGATCATGGGGCTGCATCTGCGGTCCCGCTTCTGCAACTGGGGACCCGCACCTGTGAGATTTCATTAAACCCCCAGGAGCCGCACCTGCGCTCCACTCTTTGCAGATCCGGTCCGCTACTGTGGTTCTTAACTCGCATCTGCGACCACTGGTCTTCATGCCCCAAACCGCACCTACGACCTCTTTCCTCGTTTCTGCGGGCCGCACATGCGGGCTCCTCACCGGAGGTGCGAAAATACCAGAAGCAACAAACTTCAGAATTTGTCTAAGTCCAAATTCAATTTCGTTAAGCATCCGAAACTCACTTGAGGCCCTCAGGACCTCAACCAAACATGCCAACCAATCCTAAAACATCATACGAACTTAATCCAACCCTCGGATCACATCAAATAACGCTAAAATCACGGTTCACCCTCCAATCCAAGCCTAATGAACTTGAAATCTCAAGAATTTTACAATCGATACCAAACCCAACAAAACCATGTCTGATTGATGTTCAACAAGATGGAGCTATTCCAATTTTCGGATTCCGACCCCGATATCAAAATTTCACTATCGATCCGGGAACTTCAAAAATTCAACTTTCGGCATTTCAAGCCTAAATAAGCTACGAACCTCCAAAACACAATTTGAACACGCCCCTAAGGCCAAAATCACTCAATGGAGCTAACGGAATTGACGGAATTCCATTCCCAAGCCTTCTTCACACTGCTCCGACTATGGTCCAAATTCTAAAGCTTAAGCTCTCATTTAAGGACTAAATGTCCCAAAACACTCCGAAACTCAAAATGAATCTTCTCGGCAAATCATAATAGTGGAAATAAATATGGGGAAAGTAGTTAATAGGGGATCGAGGGTTACTTTTTAAAATGACCGACCGGGTCGTTACATCTTCCCCCTCTTAAAACATTCATTCGTCCTTGAACGAGCATAGAGACATACCTAAAGTGGTGAAAAGGTGAGAGTAATGGTTGCGCATATCCTGCTCGGTCTCCCACATCGCCTCCTCGACCGGCTGACCCCGCCACTGAACCTTTACTCATACAATACTCTTTGACCTCAGCTTCCAGATTTGTCGGTCCAATATATCCACTGGCTCCTCAACATAATATAGATCCTTGTCCAATTGGACTGAAGTGAAATCCAACACGTGCGACGGATGACCGTGATACCTCCAGAGCATCGAAACATGAAATACTGGATGAACACTTGCCAAGATAGGAGGTAAGGCAAGCTCATAAGCAACCTCCCCAGCCCGTCTCAATACCTTAAAAGGACCAATAAACTTCGGACTCAATTTCCCCTTCTACCCAAATCTCATAACGCCCTTCATAGGCAAAACCCGAAGTAAGACCTGCTCTGCAACCATATAGAAAACATCACGAACCTTCCGGTCTGCATAACTCTTCTGTATGGACTGGGCTGTGCGGAGTCTATCCTAAATCACCTTAACCTTCTCCAAGGCATCCTGAACGAAGTTTGTGCCCAATAATCTAGCCTTGCCCGGCTCGAACCAACCCATCGGGGATCTATATTGCCTACCATACAAATCCTCATATGGCGCCATCTGAATGTTGGACTAGTAACTATTGTTGTAGGCAAACTCCACCAGTGACAAGAACTGATCCTAAGAACCTCCAAACTCTATCACACACGCATGGAACATAGCCTCAAGAATCTGAATAGTGGGCTCGGACTGTCCGTCCGTTTGGGGGTAAAATATTGAGCTCAACTCTACCCGAGTACCCAATTCATGATGTACGACCCTCCAGAACCATGATGTGAACTGAGTACCTCTATCTGAAATGATAAAAACTAGAATACCATGCAGACGAATAATCTCCTGGATATAAATCTCAGCCAACCGCTCTTAAGAGTAGGTAGTACACACAGGAATGAAGTACGCGGACTTGGTCAGACGATCCACAATCATCCAAATGGCATGGAACTTCCTCAAGGTCCCTGGGAGTCCATTATAGAAAAAATCCTGGGGCCCAGCTTACCTACCCCAATGCGGACCGCACAAAATGGACTGCAAGCCACCCGGTCTCTCGTGCTCATACTTCACCTGCTGACAATTGAGGCACCAAGCTACAAACCCAACTATATCATTCTTCATCCACCTCCACCAGTCTTAAATCCTGGTACATCTTCGTGGCACCTGAATGGTTGGAATACCGCGAACTGTGGGCCTTCTCTAATATCAACTCCCGAAGCCCATCAACATTAGGTACACATACCCGACCCTGCATCCTTAATATCTTGTCATCACCAATGGTCACATCTTTGGCATCACCATGCAGAACCTTGTCCTTGAGGACAAGCACATGAGGGTAATCATACTGACGCTCTCGAATACGATCGAACAAGGAAGACCGAGAAATCACACAACCTAGAATCCGACTGGGCTCCGAAAGATCAAACCTCACAAACTGGCTAGTTAAGACCTGAGCATCCATCTCCATGGGCCTCTCCGCTGCTGCTAGATAAGCCAAACTCCCCAAACTCTCTACCCGGCGACTCAACATATCGGCCATCACATTGGCCTTGCCCGAGTGATACAAGATAGTGATATCATAGTCCTTTAGCAGCTCTAACCACCTCCTCTGGCGCAAATTAAGGTCCTTCTACTCGAATAGATGCTGCAAACTCCGGTGATCAGTATAAATCTCATAAGGAACACCGTACAAATAATGACGCCAGATCTTCAAGGTGTGAACAATAGCAGCTAACTTGAGATCATGGACAGGATAATTCTTCTCATATACCTTCAACTGTCTGGATGTGTAGGCAATAACCCTACCGTCGTGCATCAATATCGCTCCAAGGCCAATCCTCGAGGCGTCATAATAGACAGTATAAGACCTCAAACCTGTAGGCAATATCAAAACTAGTACTGTAATCAAAGTTGTCTTATGCTTCTAGAAGCTCTCCTCACACTTTTCTGTCCACTTGAACGGAGCACTCTTCTGGGTCAGCCTGGTCATAGGTGCTGCAATAGATGAAAATCCCTGAACAAATTGACGGTAATAACCCGCTAAGCAAAGAAAACTATGGATCTCTGTAGTTGAGGATGGTCTGGGCCAACTCTGCACTGCTTCCACTTTCTTCGGATCCACCTTGTTCCCTTAATTCGATACCATGAGACCCAAGAATGCCACGGAATCCAACCAAATCTCACATTTCGAGAACTTTGCATATAATTTCTTTTCTCTCAAAGCTTGAAGCACTGTCCTCAGGTGTTGCTCATGATCATCCCGACTTCGGGAGTATAGCAGTATGTCATCAATAAAGACAATGACAAACGAGTCAAGATATGGCCGGAATACACTGTGTATCAAATGCATGAAGGCTGCTGGGGCATTGGTCAGCCCAGATAACATAACAAGGAACTCATAATGACCATACCGAGTCTTGAAGGCAGTCTTCGGGATATCTGGCTCCCGAATCTTCAACTGATAATAACCTGAATGCAAGTTAATCTTAGAAAACACTCGTGCACCCTGTAGCTGGTCAAACAGATCATCAATACGAGGCAAAGGATACCTGTTCTTCACTGTAACTTTGTTCAACTAGCGATAATCAATGAACATACGCATAGAATCATCCTTTTTCTTCACAAACAAGATAGGAGCACCCCAAGGTGACACACTGGGCCAAATAAAGCCCTTATCAAGCAATTCCTGTATATGATCCTTCAACTCAGGAGGGGCCATACGATAAAGAGGAATAGAACTGGGCTTAGTGCCTAGCAAAAAATCAATGCCGAAATCAATATCTCTATCGGGTGGCATACCCGGAAGATCAGCTGGAAACACGTAAGGTAAATCCCGTACTACTAGGACTGAATCAACTGTAGGGGTATCGATACTAACATCTCTCACATAATATAGATACGCGTCACACCCTTTCTCAACCATTTGCTGAGCCTTAATGAATGAAATAACTCTATTGGGAGTGTGATCTAAAGTACCCCTCCACTCTAATCATGGTACACCTGGCATAGCCAATGTCATGGTTTTGGTGTGATAATCAAGAATAACATAATGGGGCGACAACCAGTCCATGCCCAAGATAACATCATAATCTACCATGCTGAGCAATAATAAATTAGCTCTAGTCTCAAAACCACTAAGAGCAATCAAACACCACCGATAAACGTGGTCCATAACAAGAGAATCTCCCACAGGAGTAGAAACATAAACAGGGGCACTCAAAGAATCCCGAGATACGCCCAAATGCGGGGCAAAATAAGAGGACACATAGGAATAAGTGGAGCCTGGATCAAATAAAAGCGATGCATCTCTATGACAAACCAGGACAATACCTGTGATGATAGAATTGGAGGTGACAGCCTCAGTACGAGAAAGAAGGGCATAATATCTAGCCTTGCCTCCCCTTCTAGGGTGACCTCCACATCTAGTTGGCTAGGCATGTAGGCCAGCAACTGGTGCTGTGATCATAGCATGGGAACTCTACGGAGCATGTTGTGGCTAAGAAGTCTGTAGAGGTGCACCCATCCTAAGTCTGGGGCAATCTATCACCATATGGCATATGTCGCCACACACAAAAGAAGCTTTGGGAGGACATGGTGGCTATGAGTGGCTCGGCCAGGTCTACTAGACCGACCATTAAAAGCACCTCGTACATGAGGCGCACTAGATACTTTAGGTACATAATAGGGATCCTAAGGTCTAGGAGGAGCCAGAATACCACTGGCTGCTGGAAGAGCTGAATGAACGGGGTGACTCATATAACCCATACCATGACGAACTACAGCTGGGGCATGGGCACCAGAATATGGCTCGACTCTCGAGATCTCTTGGCCTCTCTCTCCTTTGTATCTCGAGCATGCGTGCCATCTACTCTCCTAGCAATACTCACCACCTGCTGATAAGAGATATACATCTCCAACTCCCGGGCCATGCTAGATCTGATGTTAGGAATAAACACCTCAATGAACCGTAGGTCACGAACTGTGCAAGGGTCTCCGGAAGATTGGAGTAGTAGTAGCAGTAGGCATATCAGGGTGCTCTGGCTGTACCACGTACGCGTCTTCGGCCTCTACCCCGGACCCAACCTCTGGCGGCTCTAACAGGGGACGCGGGTGCCTGGTCATCTCCGGTAGCACATGTCCTCACCATTTGTGAGAGAATAGAACATAGAGGTTTAGAGTTTCAATATTAAACATCTCGCATGACAAGGAAATAAAATGAAGTGGAATTTTCCTAACAGTTACATAGTCTCTCGTAGATAAGTACACACATCTCTATACTGATCCGCGAGACTCTAATAAATCGGCTTGTGATTCATGACTCCTATGAACCCAGGGCTCTGATACCAACTTTTCACGACCTAAGTTCTCCCTCCGTGAACTGTCGTGACGGCACCTACTCTTTAAGACTAGGTAATCCTAACAAATTGCGGAAAAAGGAAATGAAATACGAAACTAGTAAGTTGCGGGTAAAACATAATAAAAGAGTTTAAAATGCCGATCGGCATATACAATACACACTCTCAAAACTGAATCAAACTCCCAAAACCAGGAATTTCATGAAATCACAAGCTATAGAAAATTATATAGTGTTCTGACTCCAGAATGTCTAATCAAAAGTAAATACAGAATGACTAAAGCTAATGGGGAGAATAGAGAGGGACTTCTAGGTCTGCGGATGCGACAGATATACCTCGAAGTCTCTGATTTAGTCCGCCTCACTAATAAAACGGCTGAGAAGAAGAACCTGGATCTGCACATGAAAAATATGTGCATAAAATGGCATGAGTACACTACAGCAGTACTCAGTAAGTGCCAAGCCTAACCTCGGTCGAGTAGTGACGAGGAAGGTCAGGTCCTTACTGGTTATATACATATAACAAGGTAAAACAATATGGAATATGGTGGTATAATCAAAAATACTAACAGACGATAAAGAATAAAATCACAGAAAGAATATAACTCAGTACACAAAAATAGCAACAGGGGATCTCCCAGGACATCATTCTGTAGTCCCAAACGTAAATGAGCAGAGGATCTCCGGGATATCATCCCGTAGTCCGAATCATAAATATGCAGGGGAATCTCCCGGAATACCAATCAGTATTCCCCAAGTAACTATCCAGTACAGGGGAATCTCTTGGGATGTCGTCCCGTAGTCCCAAATATAAATGTGTAGGGGGATCTCCCGAAATACCGATCCGTAGTCCCAAAGTAAACATGCAGGGAGATCTCCCAGGATATCGTCTCGTAGTCCCAAAGTAAACGCACAATAGTCTTAAGAAAAGAATCTACAGTTCTGTCCAAGTTTGTACCAAGAAAGAAGAGATTTCTATTCCAAACATACCGCAAAGAATTCAAGTAAACAGTTTAAGCAGATAGAATAGCTAAGTCACTTAAGCATGCTTTCTTAAGCTAAAAAGTAGGCTTTAAAATACTAGTGTTCAACAAAAAGGAAACACAGATATTTACTTAATGAAAATGGGATTTTTCCAACAATTAATACGTGTACGCACTCGTCACCTCACATACACGACATTTATATAACAACAATTCCAAATCCTAAGGGGAGTTCTCCCACACAAGGTTAGGCAAGTCACTTACCTCGATCCAGCTCAAATCAATCCGATCTCACGCTCTTACCACGAGTATCCAACTCCGAGTGGTCCAAATCTGATCAAGTCAATTACATAACGTAAATAAAACAACAAATAACTAATTTAACAAATGAATTTAAAGCTACGACGAGAAATTAGAAAAACACCCAATAATCTTCCCCGAGCCCACGTCTCGGAATCGGGTAAAAATTATGGATTATGAACACCAATTCACTCACGAGTCTAACCATACCAAAATCACCCAAATTTGATACCAAAATGTCGATCAAAATCCCAAATTTCGGCCTAAGAACTTTACTCCATTTTCCCCAATTTTTCATACCAATTCCGATTTTTAATGATGAATTTAATCTTAGATTAATGGGATACAATCAAAAAAGGGTTAGGACACATTACCCAATGATCTTTTCTTCAAAATCCCCACAGAATCGCCTTCCCCGAGCTCCAATTTGATTTTCCAAGTTATGAACTCAAACCCTCAATTTTTCATATATCTGCCTAGCGATTTTCACTTCTGCGATCATGCGGTCCCACTTTTGCGGCTGGGAACCCGCACCTATGAGATTTCATTAAACCCCCAGGAGCCGCACCTGCGCTTCACTCTTCGCAGATGCGGTCCGCTTCCGCGGTTCTTAAGTCGCATCTGCAACCACTGTCTTCATGCTTCAGATCGCGCCTACGACCTCTTTTCTCGCTTCTACGGGCAACGCCTGCTGACTCCTCACCGCAGGTGCGAAAATACCAGAAGCAGTAAACATCAGAATTTGCCTAAGTCCAAATTCACTTCCGTTATGCATCTGAAACTCACTCGAGGCCTCCGGGACCTTAACCAAACATGCCAACCAATCCTAAAATATCATACGAACTTAATTCAACCCTCGGATCACTTCAAACAACGCTAAAACCACGGTTCACCCTCCAATCCAACCCTAATGAACTTGAAATCTCAAGAATTCTACAATCGATGCCAACCCCAACCAAACCATGTCTTGACCCCAAATTTTACACACAAGTCACATTCAATACTACAGAGCAACCCTGATATCAAAATCTCACTATCGATCCGGAAACTTCAAAAATTCAACTTTCGGCATTTCAAGCCTAAATAAGCTACAGACCTCCAAAACACAATCCGAACACGCCCCTAAGCCCAAAATCACTCAACGGAGCTAACATAATCGACGGAATTCCATTCCGAAACCATCTTTATGCTGCTCCGACTACGGTCCAAATCCTAAAGCTTAAGCTCTTATTTAGGGACTAAAAGTTCCAAAACACTCTGAAACTCAAAACGAATCTTTCCGGTAAATCATAATAGCAGAAATAAATACGGGGAAAGCAGTTAATAGGGGATCAGGACGTTAATTCTCAACACGATCGGTCGGGTCGTTACAGATAAAAAGTTATTACATTTATATCATTTCCCTATGAGTTCTTTTGTTTAATATTTTAGGGCTATTTTGATCTATCAATATTGTATCCGTACTTTTATAATAATATAAACTCTCTTGTTTCTATATGGATTTGGACAATATAATACATTTTCAAATTAAATTAGTGATATGAATTTTTTTTAAAGTATGTCCTAAAAGTAATAGATTACATGGCTAAAAATATGTCCAAATGCTTTATGTTTTTTCTTTGAATTATTTTTTCTCTATAAAAACATTTTTGGGTCCATCACGACATTTATGGCCAGTGGATCAATTTAGTTGTGAAAACATGTCTTTGGATATATTGGCAAATTATTTATGAATATTTTATATTTATTGTTTTACAAATATCCATCCTTGCTACTTCTTGCTCATGCCATCTTAGAATAAGATTTATTTTTCATGAGAACTAATTTGGTACTTAACGAAACTTTTATTTTTTTTAACATGCTAACATGTAATATTATATATTTATGTCCGAAAATATTTTTACTAATAGGATTTCTAAAAGTAATCATGTAGGATTTCTGACGTGTAGTATTATGTCCTAAAACTAATAGGATTATAAAATTAATGTCTAGAATTCCGAGTTATGTCCTTTTATTGTGAGTTATTATGTTTAATATTAAAAGGTTATTTTTGTAAACTAACATTTTATTCATGCTTTTAGATGGATATAGATAGATATAGATATATCACGTATAGAACCGGGCTTTCTTGTTATTCAGGCGTATGATTTTCTCGTAAAAAAGAACAGCTAAAACAAGAAGAAGCTAAGTGCGTCTAAAGAACTTGCAATGGCGTTCCTTGTTATTTAGGATGAATTTTAGACAAAAAATAAGCATGAAAAAAATAATGAAACAAAAAAATAAAATCTGATTTAGGAATGAAAAACAGAAAGGCAAATAAAATTTTAAAAAATCAAAATAAGTGGAAAATATGGGTGAGAGAGGAGAGAAATGTTTGCTAGATGATGATGGATGAAACTGTAAATTTACATGAAAATACAAAGTTTTTTTGTGCATCTTGACAAAATTTGGTTGATTATGCAGATGAAATATATTATATTGAGCTGCACATTTTTTGAATACACGTAACTGTGTTCTTTTAATAATTCCTATTTTAATTTCCTCTTAAATTGTTCTGTATATGGCAAGATATTAAAATAATAAAATTGGTAATCGACATTTTTCGATTAATATTTTTACACTAATTACGTTTATTTAATTACATAACTTGTTAAATTTTTTTATTCATATGCTAATTAATGAACCAATTTTTAGATTGGGTAAAGTGAGGCATGTAGATCTGCAGTATTATTGAAATAAAAAAGTGTTATTCCTCCAAAAAATATTTTAAATTATGAACGGTATATCCAATGTAATAGTAATGTAAAACGACCAATACCGATACACATCTAGTCAATAACTAATAATTATCGTATACCAATTACAATACAAGCATAACTTTTTCTGAAAATAAAAGAGTTATTAAAACCCCCTTAAACTATTATGTGACATCTCGGTGCATTCCAAGGCGAGATACTCGGTTTAATGAATCTTTTATTAAGAAAATCCTGCAACTGCTCCTTCAATTCCTTCAACTCAGTTGGGGCCATACGGTGTGGTGTAGTAGAAATAAGCTGAGTGCCTGGAACCAAATCAATGCAGAAATCGATATCCATGTCGGGTGGCTTCCCCATCTATAGGAAACACCTCTGAAAACTCGCGCACAACTGGTACTGAATCCATGGAAGGAACCTCTGCACAAGAATCATAGATATAAGGTCGAATATGCTAGACACCCCTTTGCACCCATACGCCGAGCCTTCACACAAGAAATAACTCTGCTAGTAGAATGGCGAATAGTCCCCTCCACTCCAATCAGGGCGACCCCGACATGGATAAGGTTATTGTCTTGGCGTGTTAGTCCAAAATAGCATGATAAAGGGACAAACAATCCATGCCCAAGATAACATAAAAGTCTACCATATCCAAAGGTAGAAGGTCTAACCTAGTATCAAAGCTCTCGATAAAAATCACACACGAGCAATAAATACGATTTACCACAATAGAATCTCCCATAGGCATGGACACATAAACATGTGCACTCAAAGAATCACGAGGCATAACCAGATATGAAGCAAAATAGGATGACACATATGAATAAGTGGAGCCCAAATCAAATAAAATTAAGACATCTCTATGAAAAACCGGAACAATACTTGTGATGACGACATCAGATGACTTTGCCTCAGGTCTATCTAGCAATGCATAAAAATGGGGCTGGGCCCCACCACTCTGACCTCTGCCTCTCGGACGATTGCTAGCTAGCTACCCTCTGCCTCTAATGGTCTGACTTCCACCTCTGCCTGACCTCCGCCTGTAGTTGGTTAAGCAGGCGGTGGAACAACTGGTGCTGGAACCATGGCACGAGAACTCTGATGTGGCATGTTGCCCTGTGACCTAATGCAAAACATTGTGACGTTCCTTGGATCTCCACAAGTGTAACAAGTACTTGACTGCTGTGACTAATGACCTTGGAACTGACCCTGTCGACCTGAGTACCGCCTTGGTAACTCTAGATCGGAGGTGCACTAATAGGAGCTGAACATGCACTGTGGGCTAGGAACTCAGGACAATACCCATAAGAACCACGACTACCTGAAGCATTGTAGGATATCTAGAGTGCTGACTAAACCGTCTTGGGATGGTGGCCTCTACCAAACGAACCTCTGCCCCATATGAGGCACCACTAAAACTACCAAAATGATGAGGCCTCTTCTCAGATATAGCCTTCCTACCCTGACCACGAATTATCTCAATCTATCTAGCAATCTCTACTGCCCACTAGAAAGAAATATCATCCCCAGTCTCCTTTCCATCTATAGCCTGATGCCAAAAGTAAGAACATCAATGAATTTCCTCACTCTCTCCCTCTCAGTAGGAAGCAAAACAATCGCATGGTGAGCTAAATCCATAAATCTGATCTCGTACTGGGTAACAGTCATTCTACGTTACTGAAGGCGCTCAACCTGCGTGTGGTACACCTCTCTTAGAATAAAAGGAATGAACATCTCCAAAAATAGTTGCAAAAACCGATCCCAAGTGCGTGGCGGTGAACCTACTGGTTTGCTCCGCATAATCATGCTACTATATCTCAGCAGAACCGGTCATTTGAAACACCACAAAGTTGACTTCATTGGACTCTATAATACCCATGTTGCGCGACACCTCATGGCAACAGTCGATGAAATATTATGGTTCCTCAGAAGGTGTGCCCCCAAAGCGAATAGGAAATAAATTTGTAAACTTGTCTAATCTCATTAATTCTTCAAAAGACATCGTGGGCCTCTCCACGGTCTTTGTAGCAATAATAGGCTGAGTCACTCCAACTGGCGGAACTTCTGGAGTCTGATATCTGTGAGCCATCTGCTTTGGCATGAGGGTGGTGGGAGTCTAGTCTCCTATCCTAGCCTGGAGACAACTGGTGCCACTGAAAATGCACCAGTCTAGGCCACTCTCTCCATAAGGCCCACACATTAGACTAGAGCATTCTGAAGTACCGAGATAACAATAAACTCCTCTGGGACATGAGCTGGTCCAACTGGCACGGTATGGACAGGAACCTCCTCCTCCTACTCGATTTGAGGCTCTATGATAGGTGCTACTGCACGTACTCTAGGCTGAGCTCTACCTCTGCTTTTGGATCGACCTCGGGCCTGGCCTCTACCCCTGTAGTGGCAGCAATCTGGGGCTCCGACTATTAACCCGCCATGAATGTTGTGCATGTCCTCACCATCTGCGAGAGAACAAGAATGGAATGATTCAAACTTCAGTGATAGAATAAATCCGTATGATAGAGAAAGAAAGAAGTGAAATTTTCTTAAAGCACTATAGGCTCTAGAAGATAAGTACAGCGTCTCTGTATCGATCTTCCAGACTCTACTAAGCTTGCTCATGACTTGTGACACCTAGGCAACCTAGTGCTCTGATACCAACTTGTAACGATCCGAATTTCTAACTTCGGGACCGTGATGGCGCCTAACGTCTACTTGCTAGGCAAGACAATATTAGATAACCAATTTAACATCTTAACAGTTTAGAACATAGTAATATAAATTATTAACGATAATTAAAGTTGTAATATATGAAATAAAGTCATAACATAACACAGTCTGTTCTAATCCCAAAAATTTGATGTCACCAGTACATGAGGAACTAGAAGTCTACAAGTATGGTTGAATGAAATACAAGTGTTCGAAATGAGATAAACAATAAAGATATAAATAGATGGGGACTTCAGAGGCTGTGAACATCAGAAACTCTACCTCAAGTCTCCATTGTAGATACGATCCAGGCAGAAGCACCACTAGATATCGGTAGGACCAACACCAGTATCTGAACAAGAAATGTAGAAGTGTAGTATGAGTACAATCAACCTAATATACTCCGTATGTATCGAGCCTAACTTCGACGAGGTAGTGATGAGGCTATGACAAGACACCTACGTAAAAACATGTACAAATATATACATAAAGCAACAAAATAATAAGTAGGATAATTAAAGTATTAACTAGGAGGGGACATGTAGAAAGGGGAGTATGATAAGAACGACAAGTATAAAATCACTAAATAGCCTTTTTCCGAAAGCAATAATAATGCAAGTAATTAAATTATCAGTTCGGAAATCAAGTAAAGCAATGAAATCAACAATGGCACGACATCACTCTTCGTGTTTTTACTCTCGTCATCACCATGTAATATCATAAGTGAAATGGTATGGTATCACCCTTCATGTTTTTACTCTCTTCCTCGCATGATCTGTTAAATGATAATAAGCAATCAAATGTACGACATTACCCTTCGTACTTTATCCTCAAAATCTATCAAATAAATGATATTGTATGAAAATAGGCATGGCAACACCCTTCATGCTTTTCACCCTTCCTCATCAAGCAACAACACTAATCCAAAATAGCAAAACAAGTGGGAAGCAAGTTCAATTCAATCATAGTGTAATGGTAATTCAACTCAACTTTTGAAATCTCAACAACTTCAAAATCAACAATAGATATGAAGGCGAACAATTAAAGAGGTAATAATCTAACTACGTGTAATGACCCGGCCGGTCGTCTTAAGTATTGTAGACTTTTTTCCCTATTTATTGCTTATTTTGTTTCATTTGTTGCTATGTGACTTTCCAGGGTGGTTGGTTAGGTTCCAGGGATATTTCGAAATGAATTGGGACATTGAGTCCCAAGGTTGGAAAGCCAAGTCGAAAGGGTTTATCGGATGTTGACTTATGTATAAATGACTCCGGGATGAAATTTTGATGATTTTGATAGCTTCATATCATGATTCTGGACTTGGACATGTGCCCGAAATTGATTTTGGAAGTCTGTAAGTTGATTTATGTTGAGTTGTCAAAATTTGGCAAATTGAAGTTGAAAGGTTTGACCGAGAGTTGACTTTGTTGTTACCGTACTCGTATTTAAGTTTCGGAAGTTGGAATAGGTCTGTTCTGTCATTTATGATATGTGTGCAAAATTTGGTATCGTTTGGAGTTGATATGACAAGATTCAGGCGTGTAGTTATAATTTTAGCAATTCTTTAACTTTACTTGGAAATTCATGCGTTTTAGTGTCCGATTCGTAGTTTTAGAGGTTATTTTTGTGTTTTGATTATACTAATGAGTTCGTATGATATTTTTAGACTTGTGTAGACATTTGGTTTGGAGCCCCGAGGGTCCGGATGAGTTTTCGACATGTTCCGGAGTGGTTTGGATTGAAACTTGCAAAAAATCTAGTATCTGGTGCTATGGTGTCGCAATTGCGCACACCAGGGTTGCATTTGTAAAAGTGACTGAAGGGGGACAGTTGTTTCAAATGCGACCTCACCTTTGCATTTGCAAAGGTAGTAGGACTAAAGCTTATTTCACATTTGTGAACAATTGTTCGGTTTTGCGATGACCCTCCACTTCGCAATTGCGAAGCCTGTTCTCGCAATTTCAAGGTTGCATGAGGATGTTAGGGTTCACAAATGTGAGCTCTAGTCCGCAATTATGAGGGTTCGCAAATTCGAACCCTGTGTCAGAAATGCATCAGATGCAGCTGGTTAAAGGGCTGGGAGACGGGATTTTTGATTTCATTCTCTCATTTTAAAACCCTGGACTCGGTAGGAGGCGATATGGAAAGAGGATTTTCATTTACAAACTTTGGGTAAGTGATTCTAATCTAATTCTAATCCTATTCCATCAATATATCTTAGACTTTAACACAAAAATCATGTGAATCAAAGTGAAAATTGTGAAACTTTGTTAAGTTTTTTAAAAAAAAAATAAGAAATTGAGTTTTGAGAGATGATTTACACTAGGATTTTCAAATAACCACATATATAAACTCATGGGATCACGGGTAGCCAAAATCTACCATTTGACCCGGGTTTTGACTGGGCGAGCCCTAGGTTGACTTTTGTTGACTTTTGGGAAAAGTGTAAAGATCAAAGCTTTATTTATTGTAATTTTTTTCTCTTGCAATGGTTGATGATACTAAGTCAATTTTGGGTAGATTTGAGCAGTGTGGAGGCTAGTTATAAGGGAAAAGTGATTTTCGAGGGTTGAATTGGCCTGGTTTGAGGTAAGTAACACTTCTAAACTTGGTACTAAGGGTATAACCTGAACTATGTGTTATGTGGTTGGTGTTGAGGTGACGTACATGCTAGGTTACGGGCGTGTGGGTGTGCACCGAAGTAATTGTGACTCGGTTAATTCTGTGGAACTGTGTAGTTACCTAATTTTGCCGTTATTCATGAAATCTCCATATGTTATAGAAATTGAGTTGTGATCTATGTTAGTGATGGTAGGCTATAATCTCATGTTTTAGTCGATTATTACATTCCAATTTACTGCACTTTAGTTGAGTTTGAGCTTTCATCGCTAGTGTTTTGCACTAACTGTGTGTTTTATGCCTTGTAGGAGTGATTCCGAGCTATGTAGATGTTCTGGAATGAATTCAAGTGATTTGGAACTTTGAAGTCTGAGTAAAAACCCAATGAATTAAGCCACGATCATGTTCGGGATAAACGGATGATAGTTAAGAACGAATGAAGAATCGAGCAGGCGTACTGGGCAATATCCAGTAAAATGCACATAACGTTTCGCTCAGAAATCCGTTTGGGATCCACAATATATTGATGAAAATCTATTTAAAAGGGATACAACTTTCATGTTTTATATTTTTTCAAATTCCCAACAAAACAGGGAGAAAAGTGCACGATCGTGCACTGTCCGCGCATTGGGCGTACATATGAGGTAGAATAGTGTGAAAGGTGCGTGGGCACACTCTAGGTGCGCGGATACGCACATCCAACTCCAAAAATTGTCCTATTTCGCGTAGGAGAAGGTGTGTTCGTTTGGGGCCGACCATACTTGGTATATATACATGGGAAAACGGTATTTTTTGGACTTTTGACACATCTAAGACCTAAGGAGGCTATGGAGGAGGTGGAGAAGCAAGAGCACAAGGAATCCATCATTCAGTCTCAAATCAGGACAAGGGTTTGGACTGTTTATATTTTCCTTTAACTTAAACATTGTTATGATGAATTACTCCATATCCATGGAGTAGTTCTATTTAGGGTTTGATGGATTTGGTGTATTGATACTTGTTTGTGGATAATTAACTCTAGTTTATGTATTTAATTGTTTTGGATGTTTTAACTGTTGCATCTATATTAACTTGTTAATGTAATCGGGAGAGGCATAACTTGTGACATCTTTGCATTATATTTTGTTAGTTGAAGTCATTTATTCTTCTTAGTAATCGAAAGAGGCCAGTTGAATTTTTGATTAAATCCAGTTAGGAGGATAATCGAGAGAGGTTCTCTTAAAGACCAATCCACTACGAATTCTTGCATATCTTTACGTGCTTAAAATTGGTTCATCTTGTGAGTTTGAAACTTAATCGAGAGAAGAGTTTCTACTAAACAATTGAATTAATAATCAAATGAATTCGAGAGACTCACTTGAACATTAGAAGTGAATTAACTAGAGTTAGAATTCAAACATTTGTCTTACATCTATCATATCAACCCTATTTCCCCCCAATTGATATCTTCATTTGCTTAATACTTGCTTTGGTAGTCATTAGCCAATAATTTAGACTCTTAGTTAATTTTAGTTTTAAATCACATAAATCTCAACTGTTCATCATTTTGGATAGCAATTAACTAGGAGCTACGAAAATGTTGTTCAAATCCAATCCTTGTGGATAAGATATTATAATTTACTATATTCGACTAGCGAGCATATTTTAGTGTATGTTTCAAGCTCGTCAAATTTTGGCACCGTTGTCGGGGATTGGTAATCAATAATGTTTGAAATAGTTTGTAGTGCTAACTCAGGAATTTTTTCTTTTTATTTTGTTTTTCTCTTTTTACGTTTGGTGTTCTTTGACTGTGTGCAGGCTACAAGTTAGATTTGTGCATGACTTGATCTTTTGGTAAAGAAGTGCAACCATACGAACCAGAAATCAATAAACAACTACGACAGTTGCGGAAGGAACAAAATCTCCTTGAGAATATAGAGAAGGTTCGGCAATCCTCAATCAAAGAAAATATGGCTGGAGATGATGATAATGTAGATTTGGCTGCAAGAGAGGCAGCCCAACTCAGAAAATTTTAAAACAAAAGATTTGAGATCCTACAGGCATGCTCTCTTATCTGTATTAGTAGGAAATGAGAGAGTTGTTTAAAAACTAGTTAAGAACAGTATGAATTGGACTGATTTTAGACTAGACTGATTTCGGATCTTGTAGGCATGATATCTATTATTGCTGATTTAATTCCTATAGATATGATATCTAGTTGAACGTGTAATGAAGCAGGCAAAATCTACTCACAATTCCTATAGGCATGATCTCTATAAAAAATATTGATTTTAAACTACCGGACATAAAGCCAGATTATAACTAGTTAGATCCTAAGAACATAGTGTCCAAACGTGGCAATGTAGAATTTAAGAAAAAAAGTCATATAGATAGGTTCTCTAGATACATATTTAAGTATGCAGAATTTAAATCCTATAGACATATTTTCTAGATGTAGAATATGCAGAATTTTAGTGAAAACAGATCTTATAGACATGGTATCTAAATGCAGAGTTAAACATGCATAATTTAAAACAATAGATCTTATAGACATGGTATCTAAATGCAGAGTTAAACATGCATAATTTAAAACAACAGTTCTTATGTGCATGATTTCTACCCTTAAGCATGCATAATTACCCAGCCCTTTTCACTAGCTAACCCCAGTGTTTATTACAAACTATTACAAATTGAATAACGAATTACATCAAGGAAGTATAAAAGAAAAATTTACGACCAGAGGAAGCCTGATTCTTGACTTCCTCTCTGAGTTATGGAATAAACCACCTCAAATGCCATTGTTTCAAAGCCTTTCTCAGACTTGAGTGTGTCAAAGCTCCCTAAGGGTCTCAAGGGGACCCCGGACAGTGCTCATACCCAAGTTGCATAACCAGATAGAGATGAGTGTAGTGTGGAAGGGCCAGCCCTCATGTATCCAAGTTCAGAGGGAGCTCATGGGTCCCAAGGCAAGGCTCACATAAGAGGGGCAGAACCTAAGTCTAAGAGTATAGTGGAAGTTTAGGAGCAGAGAGTTGTTTAAGAACTTGGTTGAGAATAGTAAGGGGGTAAGGGTAGTTTGGAAAACAGTAGTAGTAAAACTAAAATTATACAGCATCAATAATTGCACAAAGGGGACAAGGGTTTGGGAATACATTTCAGGTGGTATATGACCCTAGGAGGTGTCAAAATCTGGACATGCACAGCAATAAGTGATGCTGGCATACCCATAAACTAGCCAGAGGACCCACACATAAAGAGGATATGAAGTATATGATCAGGGAGGGTCAGGTTTTGGTCATGCACAACAATGTCTAATGCTGACATGCCCTCAGACCAACCAAGGAATACAAGCACATAGGGGATATGGGGGTTTAGGGTTCATAAGTGACCGATAGAGTTCATACATAAGGGAAACATGAACTCAGAAAAAGGAAGGGGCAAATTACAACATACTTAATAATGCAACTTGATTAAAACACAAATAAAATAGGAAAGAGTGAAGGAAGTAGCAAATAAAACATGTTGTAGTTGATGCAGGAAAATTAATTAGAACATACCAGTAAAGAAGAAAATGCAGAAAGAAAAAGTAAACAAGTTCCCACAGCCTAGCCTTGGCTTTCAGCCGACTAGATAAGGCAGCAACTGAGAAAAAGAGAGAGAGTTTGAGTGAAGTGTGTGTTCTAAACTAAAGTGGTTCGTCTGTTTGAAACAAGAGGGGTGCAGGGTATTTATAGTTTTGAAAACATGTGAGAAATAAGGTAATAAGTAAAGTTTCAATACAAATATGGAAACAATCAACAGTCAGAATCAATTAACCAAGTGATTCCCCTTTAATTAGGGAATCCTTGTTTAACGGTAGTGACATGTTTAAAATAAGGGAAGAAAATTAGTTTGTAAGCAGACTGATTGTTGCCATAAAAAGGAGCAATAAAACCATTGATTAAGTAATCAGGTCTAAGTGCAGAAATATACTTATTTTGGAAAAAGATTCAGTAAAGCAAAATAAGGAAAGGAATCAATTAACTTTAACAGGCGAGTGCAATTAGAGTTCACAAAAGAAAAGATTTGAATTCAGTCACAAGATTGAAGGTCAATCAAAGAAGGAACCTCAGCATATAAATAGAGTGAACAAACCAGACATACAAGGTAACTCATTGGCAAAAGAAACAGCATACAGAAATAGGCATAAGGTTCAATAGTAAAGCAGACATTCGAAGCATAGTAGTCAAGTGGGTCAAGTCACATTGAATCGATAGTGGAGAAAACAAAGTATCAAAAACATGCGTAGGTCTCACAGTAGCAGACGAGAAAACCCTTTTAAAAAGTTAGGGTTTCAAGCATAGTCGAGTTTTAAAGATAATAAAAACACAGAATCAGAGGAATCACATAAAGAAAAAGGGGTTCTGAAACAAAGTACTTTAAATCGAGTCAGGTATTCAAACGAACAGTTTCACACCCAAAGACATAGATCCTTTAACAATAGTCGAGCTTAAAAGATGATAAAAAAATAAATCAAACAAAAACTTAACCAAACAAGCACTCATCTAACAAACAGCCAAAAGAAAAATATGGTTTTCAACATGCTAAATCAGATAAAAGAACAACATGAGCAACACAGTAAAATCAGAAGCATGTTAAAGTCAGAGAAGATATTTTGAAATAACTTAAGAGAAAAACCCTAATCAGAAAAGATAAAGAGTCATTTTGAAAGCAAAGTTAAAAAAACTTCGAGAAAATGCTTAAAAGTTCAAAGCAAGCATAGATCTAAAGTAGATCTGAAAGAAATAAGAAGATCTTAGAGATTAGGGTTTCAGAAAACCCAGAAAAGGTGAGAAAGGCCCTGAAAGTTACCGATCTAACCAGGAGAGTCAAGGATCTGACTCGAGCGACCATGGCTGGCCGGAGAAAGGTTAAGGATGACCGGAGAAGAGCCAAGAACTGAAATCGGACAAGGACCGAACCAAGCTTTTTCAAGGTCTGGTCTTGAAACCCCAAGAACGAACACATAGGAGCCATGGAAGGCTGGTATAGGTCTCAAATGACCACGGAGGGCCATGGATTAGGTAGATATCAAGGTGGGGTGAGAGGGCGGCGGCTAGGGTTCATCAGAATTTCAGAGAGAATTTGAGAGAGAAGAGAAGTTCAAGGGCGACGGATTGTATCAAATGATAGGGTTTTGGGGGTCGTTTGGGATTAATTAAGGTAATGGCAGCCGGTGGCCGTTGATCTAAATGATCAACGACTGAGATTTAAAAAGTTAGGTGGGGATCTGGGTATGGGTCGGTTTAATTGGGTTGGGGGTCGGGTATGAGTAGGAATTGGGCCGGGATAATTGGGTGTAAATTGGGGTAGAATTAGGCTACAATTGAAATAAAATCTGGCTAGATTTTAAATAGCCATTTTCCCCATTTATTTTATAAAAAATAGTAAATTAATTCCTGGAAATAAATTTAAAGAACTGAAATGATTTATAACATATAAATATAAATTTAAAAGTACTGGACTCAATTTTCATAAATATAAACGCATTTAAATCTTAAAAGAGGCTAATATTGCAATTATATACAATTTAGCTTTAAAAATACTAAATGAATTTGTAAAAATATGCAAAAATTATATTAGCTATATTTTAGTATAAATATGAGAATACAATAAATGAATCACCAAAAATGATAATTTTGGGAATTATTATTGGGTTCTTTATGAATAAAATAGGGGAATAAATTGGTTTATAAATTAAGGAAAAATAATAAAACATCTGGACATACTTATATATGCATACATATGCTATTTTTAAAGTGTTTTGTGTGTTGAAAATATATAAGGAAAAATTAGGTATCAACAGTTGCCCATATTTACCCGGGAAGGATGAAAGAGTTGTCGAGTAAAGATATGATAGCCAATTTTGACCGAGCAGAACGGTTCGAAGAGGTTTACGCTGTGACCTAGCTTTTGATCTACCTACATATCCCTGGTTTTACAAGAATCAGGCCATATGTAGTTCAGGATTAGTCGGCGGAGGATGCCGATGGAGACTCTTCAGGAACGGATGCAATATCCAGGACGGGGTGAGTGGATGGCTTGTGGGAATGGTTAAGGTTTGATATGGCTACGGGAACTGGAGCGGGCTTGCTCCTGCCGGGATGGCCGTTGCTCGCCGGTGTACCTGCAATTGGAAATAATACAAGCGTATATTGTGCATGAATTTAAACATGATACAAATTCCCGTCGGACCATGAATGTTGTCCTTGGACAGTTAGGATGACGTCCTTTAGACCATGACGTCCTGGGCCATGAAGTGTGCAATAAAGGATTTGCATGCCATGAAATGATGCTCACGGGTTATGAGGATGGTGCCTTCGAACCATGATGCCTTTGAATAATGATATGCAAAAGATTAAAAGGGATCCTCAGGCCATGACATGGTGTTCTCGGGCTATGAAGATGGTGCCTCCGAACGATGATGCCTTTGGATAATTTGGCGATCTTTCAGCCCATGAGATGCAGTTTGTGGCAATCTTTCAACCCAAGAGATGCGGTTTGTGGCGATCTTTCAGCCCATGAGATATAGTTTGTGGCGATCTTTCAGCCATGTAGATGCAGATAGAGGTAGAGCTTAACCTCGGAAGGCAGAATGGTAGCCTTATGCAATGTAGAAATGCAAATGGAGACATCATTTAGTCTCGGAAGACAGAATGGTAGCCTTATGCAATGCAGAATTGCAGATGGAGACAGCGCTTAGTCTCGGAAGGCAGAATGGTAGCCTTATGCAATGCAGAAACGCAGATGGAGACAACATTTAGTCCTGGAAGACAGAATGGTAGCCTTATACAATGAAATAAAGTGGCAAATGGTAATAGAGTTTTCTTAGCTGATAACAGATTGCGATATTGTGACTGATGGGGACATTGTGACACACGGAATGTCACTGGTGTGGGTGGATAGAAAATGTTGGTAAGTGCAACATTTTGAGAGTTGTATTCCTGAACAATGTTTGTCTTATGAGTGTATAGTATGTTAGATGATTTTGCAATCCAAGTGCCTGCACCCAAAGAAAAATCGTGAGTTTTGTAAAGGGGGAGGTTAGTTTGTATCCCCACTGGCTCTGCTTGACCTGCTCGGCTTTGATCTGGTGATAATGTATGTATCATTGGGGTAGCGTTGCTAAACAAGGCAATTTCAGTAAGAAACATGCATGATTTAGTAAAAATATGACATAAGTATATAATAAGAATAGCTTTTAGATGAACCGACGACTGCGACATGGTTCAGGACATTGCAACCTTTCTTGTTACAGAATTTTGAGGGTCCTCAAAAATTTTCCCCAGTTTAATGGGTTGATGCTTCTGATGATCGGCTGAAATTACTTTGGAATTTTGAAGGTCCTCAAAATTCTGCCCCAGTTTCTAATTGCAGGGGAAATGAAAAGTTTAATGAATTATGACTGAACCCATTCTGCGTCGTCGAGCTCAACTTCTTGTATGATCCTTAGGGAAGGAATTTCTACCTCGGCGGGAATGACTGCCTCTGTACCATAAACCAACATATAGGGGGTTGCCCCGGTTGATGTACGGACTGTGGTGCGATACCCCAATAGATCAAATGATAAATTCTCATGCCACTGTTTATGTTCTTCTATTATTTTCCTCAATATCTTCTTGATATTGTTGTTGGCGGCCTCTACAGCTCCATTCATATGCGTCCTATAGGCTATGGAATTCTTATGTTTGATTTTGAAGGTTTCACACATAGCTTTCATCAAGTCACTGTTGAGGTTGGAGCCATTATCAGTGATGATTGACTCTGGAATTCCGAATCGACAAACAATGCGGTCGCGGACAAAGTCTGCCACGACTTTCTTAGCCACTGCTCTGTAAGATGCTGCTTCGACCCATTTGGTGAAATAGTCGATTGCTACTAGGATAAACCTGTGCCCGTTGGAAGCGGCAGATTCGATTGGTCCAATAACATCCATTCCCCAGGCGGAAAACGGCCATGGCGAGCTTGTTGCATTAAGTTCATTCGGAGGTACCTTTATCATGTCTACATGTATCTGACAATGGTGGAATTTCTGGACATACTTGATGCAGTCCGTTTCCATAGTCATCCAAAAGTAACCAACTCGGAGTATCTTCTTTACTAAGACAAAACCATTCATATGCGAACCGCAGGTCCCAGCATGAATTTCTTCTAGTAACCTGGATGCTTCCTTTGCGTCGACACACCTTAATAATCCCAAATCAGGAGTCCTCCTATACAAGATTCCTCCGCTGTGAAAGAAATTGTTGGACAACCTCCAAAGTGTGCGTTTCTGAGTAGGATTTGCAAGTTCTGGATACTCTTCTTTTTCCAAATATTCCTTGATGTCATGAAACCAAGGCTTTCCGTCTACTTCTTCTTCAACATGGGCACAATAAGCTGGCCGATCATGGATCTTTACTGGAATGGGATCAATGAAATTCTTGTCTAGATGTTGTATCATAGATGACAGGGTAGCCAATGCGTCGGCGAACTCATCCTGGATTCTGAGAACATGCTGGAATTTTGTCTTTGTGAACCTCTTTCTCAATTCATGTACATGATGCAGATACGGGAGTATCTTGGAGTTCTTAGTTGCCCATTTGTCTCGTACCTTATGTATGAGTAAGTCCGAATTTCCAATCACTAGCAACTCTTGAATGTTCATGTCAATGGTCATTTTAAGCCCTAAAATGCAAGCTTCATATTTTGCCATGTTGTTGGTGCACGGGAACCTGAGATTGGCATACATCGGATAATGCTGACCAGTTTCTAATACTAGGACTGCTCCTATACCAACTCCTTTGAAGTTTGCTGCTCCATCGAAAAACATTCTCCAACCGTCATTGGATTCTACAATGTCTTCTCCTATGAATGATACCTCTTCGTCAGGAAAATACATTTTCAGGGGTTCGTATTCTCCATCCACGGGATTTTCAACAAGGTGATCTGCTAGTGCATGTCCCTTGATTTCTTTCTGAGTCACGTAGACAATGTCGAACTCACTCAACAGGATCTGCCACTTGGCTAGCTTGCCAGTGGGCATGGGCTTCTGAAAGATGTACTTCAAAGGATCTATCCTTGATATGAGATATGTAGTGTAGGCACAGAAGTAATGTCTCAGCTTCCGAGACACCCAAGTCAAGGCACAACAAGTGGGCTCTAATAAAGAATACCGAGCCTCGTACGGGGTGAACTTCTTACTGAGATAATAAACGGCCTGCTCCTTCCTCCCCGTTTCATCATAATGCCCCAGAACGCAACCGAAAGCTCCATCAAATACTGTGAGGTAGAGTAACAAAGGTCTACCTGGCTCACGCGGGACCAAGACTGGTGGTGTTGACCAGTATTCCTTGATTCTGACGAAGAACTTTTGGCAGTCATCAGTCCATTTGGTAGCAGCGTCCTTCTTTAACATCTTAAAGATCGGCTCGCATATGACTGTAGACTGTGCTATGAACCGACTGATGTAGTTAAGTCTCCACAAGAAACTTATCACGTCCTTCTTGTTCTTTGGTAGTGGCAATTCTTGAATATCTTTGACTTTTGATGGATCCAGTTCAACTCCTTGGCGACTCACAATAAACCCAAGTATTTTTCCAACAGGAACCCCAAATGCGCACTTCGCAGGATTCAGTTTCAGGTTGTACCTCTACAATCTATTGAAGAACTTCCTCAAATCTCCCATGTGATCAGTAGCTTTCTTGGACTTGATGATAACGTCTATCTCCTTTTGTATCATATCATAGAAAATGGTGGTCATGGCCCTCATGTAGGTGGCCCCTGCATTCTTCAGCCCAAACGACATCATCTTGTAACAGTACATTCCCCACGGCATAATAAAAGCTGTTTTCTCAGCATCTTCTTCATCCATACAGATCTGATGATAACTAGTAAAACAATCTACAAATGATTGCAACTCATGCTTGGCACAATTGTCGATCAGGATGTGTATGTTCGGTAAAGGGAAGTCGTCTTTCGGACTGGCCCAGTTGAGATTCCAATAGTCAACACAGACTCTGACCTTCCCGTCCTATTTTGGTACTGGCACGATGTTGGCTAACCATGTCGGGTATTCTACTACCCTGAGAACCTTAGCTTTGACCTGCTTGGTGACTTCTTCTTTGATTTTCAAACTCATGTCAGGCTTGAACTTTCTGAGATTTTGCTTTACCGGTGGACTTGTTGGATCGGTTGGTAGTTTGTGAGCCACAATAGATGTACTCAGACCAGTCATGTCATCGTACGACCATGCGAATATGTCCTCATATTCCCTTAGAAATTTAGTATTTTCCTTCTTTTCTGATGGCAATAAGTGAACGTTGATTCGTGTTTCCTTGACATTTTTTGCATCTCCCAGGTTAACAATCTCGGTATCGTCTAGGTTGGATTTCGGTCTGTTTTCAAAATTCTCAGCTTCTTTAACAATCTCTTTCGGTATGTCGTCTTCCTCTAGATCTATGTCCACTTGTTGCGTTGTCTCATTGCATGTCACAGTCATTGGTTCATCAAGATAAGTAATAGTAATGTTGTATAAGTAAAGTAATGAGAGAGAAAAATAATAATGAGTGTTGATTCATAACAAAAGTCGAAATGCTTTGATAAATTTTATTGAAGATCTTATTGCGGGAATTAAAATGCGGAAGGAAAATCATTTAGCAAATAAAACAGTGCTTGTTTTAGCCTTGCTACCCCGAGACTCGTCAGGCTCTAGTTGTCCTGATGGTCTAGTTATTGAGGCATGCCCCTCTGCTTACAGCCTGTATGGAAGGGCCTTCCTCCCCCTCCTCCTCGAGAATAACACAACAGTCCATGTCATTGTCTTCTAGGAACAAATTCTTTACCGCTGCAAGTGCTTCTTCTTCTGACCCATAAACAATGTCAGCCTGCTGGAAAGTATGCTCCAAATGTGGTATTGGCTGCTCCAGTAGATAGTAAGGACCGCGCCATGGTGGTGACTAGTTTTTGAATTCTTTCCAGGTGTACTCATATCCCAGACCGAAAGTGGTGCCATGTTTCTTGAGTTTTATGGGCTTAACAATTCCTTGGAGGTTCTTTCTGAGTCCCTTGCTAGGTTCGTACCCACTCCAATTTAGTATGCTCTCGATTTTGTTATCCCACCATTTGTCTTTGTCAACAACATTCACCCGTTCAATGTGGTGGTAAGTCTCTCCACCTAGCTTCATTCTACCTTCGATTGACGGAATGGTCTAGCAGCTATATATAGGATTGCTACCGTTGTCATGAATAATCACCTCCTAGTGGTTCCATTCGAACTTTACGGCCAGATGCAGTGTTGACACTACGGCCCCAGCAGCATAAATACACGGCTGTCCCAATAGCAGATTGTAAGATGCTTGCACATCTATTACTTGGAAATCAACGTCGAACCAGGTTGGTCCCATTTGCAAACATAGGCTGATCTCCACAATGGTGGACCTTTGGGAGCCGTCGAAGGCTTTCACATTGATGGCTTTGTCCTTTTTCTCGTGTAGTCCTTTACCCAACTTCTTGAGTGTTACTAGTGGACAAATGTTGAGACTGGAAACCACGTCGATTAGGATCCTGGTGATGAAATAGTCCTCATATTGCACAGTGATATGCAGTGCTTTGTTGTGTCCCAACCCTTCAGGTGGTAGCTCGTCCTCATGAAATGTGATCTTATGGCTTTCCAACACCTGTCCTACCATGTTAGCCATTTCTCCGCCAGTGATATTGCTTGGTATGTATGCTTCGCTTAGCACCTTCAACAGAGTGTTCTTGTGTGCCTCGGAATTTTGTAGCAAAGCAAGAATGGAGAATTGCGCCGGTGTTTTTTTCAACTGGTCGATGACTGAGTATTTCTTGGCCTGTATCTTTCTCCAAAGATCGTCTGGACCTATCTCAACAATGGGTGGTAGATTAGAAGCCTTCTTTCTTGACTCAACCAGATGTTCCGGGGTATAAACTCTACTAGTTCTTGTCATACCCTGTGATACAATAGTCTCTTCAGACCTAACCTTACCTTTCCTTCTTGTCTCGGCAATATAGTCCCATGGTATGGCCTTTGTATGGAATGGTGTCATGGCCGACATCGCCACTGGGATTGGCGTGGCCTTCCTTACTTCGAACGGAGCATGTGCCTTGGGTGGTAAAACTGCAACTTCAAACGGTGCGGGTGCATTTGCTGGAGACACGAATTCGGCCTCAATTGGCGCTGGTGTCTTTGTGTATGACGTTGCTTCAAACTCAAGTGGCACAGACATATTTACCTTAGCGTCTCTGGATGGTCGAATCTGGACTATGATTAGATTAAGAGTAATTGTTGGCTTCTTTGGGTCATCACCTTCTGCGATCAACCCGATTGATCCCTCCGGATCCCAATCCTCCTCTATTTCAATCATGTGGATACCTCCACCCGTATGGTCTGGCAGAGGGTTGTTGCAGACATTTGGAGCGGGTTCATTTGCCACAATAATCTTGTTATCAATTAAAGTCTGGATCTTGTCTTTCAAGGAACGACATTCATCGATGGTGTGCCCTTTCATGTCGGAGTCGTATGCATAGGATTTGTTTGGGTTAGAAGGATTCTTAAGAGTTGTAGCAGGGATGGGGGTGATGTAACCAGCAGCTTTGAGTTTTTCATACAATTGGTCAATGGGCTCAGCAATGGTTGTATATTGTTTTGGAGGTCTGCGATCAAAATTTGGCCGAGGTCTAGGGAAGTTTTGGCATGCAGGAGGTAATTGATAGTGGGATGGTTGAACATTGTAGGTTTGGTAGACATGTGTGGGTTGGGAATATCTGGGCGAAGTAGGCTGATATGTGGGAGGTGGAGGCAATTGATAAGTGGGTGATGGAGCTTGATAGGATGGTGATGGTGCTTGGTAGTTCAGAGTTGGTTGATATGTGAGTGGAGGTGTTGGGTAAGTTTGGTATTTGATGGGATACTTGGTTCTCTATGCAACCATTATGGCCCACACATCCTTTTACTTGGACATACCACCGGACTATAAGGCCTTATTTGTAGCTTGCAAGGTCTCGAAGTTTGTAACCATACCGCTTTTGATACCCTCTTTAATCCTTTCACCCAGTTTGATAATGTCGGAAAATTTGTGGCTCTCAATCATCATCAGTCGCTTATAATACTTCGGGTCTTGGGCCCGGACAAAGAATTCGTTCATCTGTTCCTCCTCTAAGGTAGGTCTGACTTTAGCAGCTTTGGACCTCCAGCGAGTAGCATACTCGCGAAATGTTTCTGTAGGCTTCTTCTTTAGATTCTGAATATAGAACACATCTGGCGCATTCTCTATGTTAAACCTGAACCTGTCCATAAAGTCAGACGCCATGCTTACACAGCTTGACCACTTTTTCGAATCTTGACTGATGTACCAAGACAAAGCATCTCCTTTCAAACTCCTCATGAAAAGCTTCACACGGATTCTCTCGTCTTTCCCTACTCCAACAATCTTGTCACAGTACGTTCTTAAATGGACCCTTGGATCCCCTGTACCATCAAACATTTTGAACTTCGGAGGTTTGTACCTCTCGGGCTATTCGACATCGGGCTGTATGCAAAGATCTTCATAGTTCAGCCCCTCAATTCCCTTGCTTCCTTCAACGCCTTGAATACGGCTGGTCAATTTCTTAAGTTTCTCGGCCAGGTTCCTAATGAGCAAGTCTTTATCATCAGACTCGGGTGTGCTTAAGATAGGTTGGGTGGAGTGCGGTATGGTCTCCACGTAGATAGGGGTGTTATGGTGGGTGTGGAAGTGGTTATTTGTGGAGTTTTGGGGTTCTGGGATGAGTAGGGGAGTATTGTTTGGGAGATGGCAGATGTTGCAGTGATGGTGAGAAGCAGGATGATTTTGCTGCTCTGGGATATTCCGCAGAGGTGTGGGATTCTGAGCATTTGGAAAATTGATATCGAGAGTGGTGAGGGAAAATGACAGATTTTCCAGATTCTGAACCTGATCAAGTTCTTGTTGGAATTTCAGCAGTTTTTATTCAAGTTGGGATGCATTTTCCTTAGGAACCTGAGTACTATGACCATGAGTGGCCTCTACCCGTTCAGTTGAATTCTCCTTTCTGACGTTGTTCAAATCTTTCATCTTCCCTTTGTTCTTGTTTGTGACAGGACTAAGAGGAGGAGTGGGTGGAGGGCCCTTGGATCTCGTGCAATAGGATGATGTTGCCAGAGTGCACAAACTAACCTTTGGGGAGGGGAATAATAAAACAAAGAGTAAAAACAAAAAGGTAACAAGTTAGTGAGGATTATAATAAGTGTTGCAATATTTAAACACATAGTGCAAGAATGTAAGTTGTGTCCTAATTTGGGAACCTCTTTGTGCCAGAGGTAGGCCTAGCGACAAATTGATTTGGATAACTTAGGATGCTAAATTCCTCATTTTATTGATAAAAATAGACGAATTCCAAATTGACATTAAATAAACAGGAAATGAAAATCACTAATGGCCATTGGCCTTATTACATTTGATAAAGCGGAAAGAGAAAACTCCTATCTACTTGGTCCCAGAAGGACCTTCCCCAGATTTGGCATCTTTGGCTCCGTCGAACAGATTCCCCAACTCGCGAAGTCCCAGCAATAGGTAGGCTCTGGCTAGATGTCCGCCTTCATTTCCTTCAGCATTTTGGCAGTCTTCGACCCTCTTGAGAAACTTTCTTTCCAACTCCAATTTGCCTCGCTCCAAGTATCCCAGTTGCTTGTTGGCACTGACAGCCATGTCCTTCCATTCCTCAATTAGCTTCTGGTTGGACTCTTGTATTTTGTGGTGTTCACTTTCGTACTCACGAATTCTTCTGCACAGTTGGTTATATTTGACCCGTGCCTCGGCCCTTTTATCTATGATCCTATGACCTCGAGCAAACCCTGGCTTGCCCAAACCATCATGATTATCTTCCAACCAGACTAAATAGTAAGGAGTGCAACCTGCATGGTATCTATCTTGCTCGATGGTATCTCTCCCCATTATGATCTTGCAGTGCCATATATGCTGAGCTTGGCACTTGTAAGGACTATCATCACTCTGGAAATCAGCCCTGAAATGACTCATCTTGTCGACCCTGGGTACAACCTGCTTCCTACCAGCTTTCCTCATGACTTGGAGAGGGACGTAAAGGTATGTTCCCCTCAGACCGATCAATATCAGGAAAGGTGCATCTCTGGATCGGAAGATGAATTCCTTGGTCGGAAACCACTCGAACATCCATTGTACCTGGTCCTCAGTCAGACTTTCAAAGAGCTCGACCCATTCTTTAGCATTCTCCGGCTGGGCGAACATACTGCGTATGCAATTCATTTGCTTCGGATGATGGAAAGCGATGTGATCATCCCAGTCCCTTCACTGAATCTCTTGTCGGTATTCGCCTTTTTGGAGATGTTCCATGAGCCAAAGTTGAAGTAATAAATTGCAGCCTTTGAAGTGTTTTGCTCCTCGTTGACACTTCTCCAAGGCTCGATATATGTCGGCAACGATCATGGGCACGATGATGAATGGCTGCCCACTGATCCCTTCCATTAAGGTCTTAGTTACCATAGCCAGCCTAGTGTGGATTCTTGCTTTCTTCATCGGAAACACAATCAGCCCCAGGAAACAAAACATAAATACGAAGACCCTTCAGTGGATGTGCCCCAATGATGTGATGGCAAACTCGTCAGGGTAGGTACGGTAGGATTTGTTGTGATCGTACCTTTCATACAAATAGTCAAAAGGGATGCAGGACTCCTTCTGACACGTCAATTCCGGATTCTTCTTTAAACCCATCATTTTGACCCTTGCGGTTCTCAGGCATCAGCAGACCCGGAGTTTCCCTTACTAGACCGGCTAATCCTCGTATTGCTTCTAGCAGTGGTGTCATTTCAATATCCCCAAAGCGGAACACAACCCTTTTACAATCCCAAAACAGTGTAGCAACTTCTATGATCTTGTTATTGGGTTGTATTTCCAGGAGGGAAGGCAGATTTCCCAAATATTTCGGACAAGAGTTTGATCACTAGAGTTAAGATCTTTCCACCAGCTTAGCAGTCTTGGGTGGATGTTGGTGACCGTGCCGAATCTAGGGACTTTGTGCCTCATATTTCTGCAAGACAAATAAAGTTAGTCCCTTACCCCAACCAGACTCGACTATTAAATGCCAACAATTAGCTTGAAGCATTTTAGTTCTCCAAATAAATACACAAAACGTGGTGATGTCCATTTGGGTTTAGGAAAACCCAGTGGAATTTGGACAAGGCTATCTTAAAGGATCATTATGTGGACAACATAACTGACCCAGCTAGGTTTGACCATGATGCATGCACAATTTGAACAGAGTAAGGTTTCTATGGGGTTCTAGACCGGTACCCTTGAGCAGACTACTCAAGGGGGAACGACACAGAACCGTCGACTGCATTGCTGATTCACTGGTTTTACCGCAAATATGCCTTTCCGAATTTAGGGATGATAATATAGGAAGAGCGCAATAATTATAAGAGTTGATATGGTATTTGTTTAGCACGAGTGGAGTATGATGTTGAGCATGATTATGCAATAATTAAAGCATGTTGGCACGTATTTGCACATTAAGAAAGTGGTAAATACAACAGTTTCATAATTTAAAGTAGTAGTAAAGGAAGGAAACAAAGAAGACAGGTCAGTTTTGCAGTTTAAAAGGGAATTGAATGCATTAAGAATTAAACAGGTAATTGCACATAAAGAGGTATAAATTCACAATAACTGTCTGAAATGGTAAAAGCCTAAATATCCCTAGTAGAGTCGCCATGTTTTCGCGCCCCCTTTTTCCCTCTTATGCAATCGGGAGATTGGGTTTACGACATTTTGGGTGTAGGACAACTCATTCTTTTTGGGAACTGGGTTTTGCATTTGAAGAGTCGCCACCTAATGATTTAAGGCGCATTAAGACACCTATAAGGGTTCACTTCTAAGTTCGTTTGATAACCAGAGATGGGGTAAGGTCTTGAAATTATCCTAAGGGGAAAGTGTTAGGCACCCCTCAGGATCCACTAGTATGGTTCCCGACCAGACAGTTTTGTGAATTGTGCAATTTAGCAAATAGACAGGTATAGGCTCAAATAGTAGGGGATTTAAATTTAAACACATAAAAGAACAATTAAAAGACGAGTTTTGAAAAGAAGTTTGCAAATAAAGGGCAAGGGGTCCTAGGTTTATATTTAATATGGATCACATCAATGTAATACCCGGTATGACACTCCTCAAAAGAGGAGATACACATGGTATTAGTGCATTAGTCATCATATCCATATCTACCTTTCCCACCCCATTAAGGTATTAAAGCGCGGAATGGTCTCGACCTCTATTGCATGCTACTACCTGTCCCTTCCTATCAGTCCCGGAGGAGTTTAGGACTACTATTCCTAAAGGGTATATTAGGCTGATTTTAGGTTTTAAAGGTGAAAAAGCTAAGGCGACATACAAAATATATAGGGGGTGCACATTAGGGGAAATATGTAACAAATAAGACGCTCATGTATACCTCCTCAAACAAAGCACATAAATAGCATGACTTAAACATACATCTAAGATCTGAATTTAACATACTAAGGTAAGGGAAGTTTCAATTATTGAGGCGGACCAGTTTATTATGTAACTCAAATAAGAAGTCCGAATCAGGCCTGCCTGCTGGTTGTAGCAATTGCTGATTAACAAAAGGCAAATTCAATTTTATTGTTATTATCACCTAAGGCTTGCCTAAGTGTTTGGGTGAGGTCCTCTAGACATGATATCTAGTTGGTTCAGAATATGGCAAAGCAGTTTAATTTTAAAACAAACAATTTGAGATCCTACAGGCATGCTCTCTAAACTGTATTAGTAGGAAATGAGAGAGTTGTTTAAAAACTAGTTAAGAACAATATGAATTAGACTGATTTTAGACTAGACCGATTTCGATCTTGTAGGCATGATATCTATTATTGATGATTTAATTCCTATAGACATGATACCTAGTTGAACATGTAATGAAGCAGGCAGAATCTACTCACAATTCCTATAGGCATGATCTCTATAAAAAATACTGATTTTAAACTACTGGAGAAGAAGCCAGATTAAAACTAGTTAGATCCTAAGAACATGGTGTCTAAACGTGGTAATGCAGAATTTAAGAAAAAAAGTCCTATAGATAGGTTCTCTAGATGCAGATTTAAGTATGCAGAATTTAAATCCTATAGGCATATTTTCTAGATGTAGAATATGCACAATTTTAGTAAAAACAGATCTTATAGACATGGTATCTAAATGCAGAGTTAAACATGCATAATTTAAAACAACAGATCTTATAGACATGATATCTAAATGCAGAGTTAAACATGCATAATTTAAAATAATAGATCTTATAGGCATGATTTCTACCCTTAAGCATGCATAATTACCCAGCCCTTTTCACTAGCTAACCCCAGTGTTTATTACAAACTGAATAACGAATTACATCAAGGAAGTATAAAAGAAAAAGGTACAACCAGAGGAAGCCTGATTCTTGACTTCCTCTCTGAGTTATGGAATAAACCACCTCAAATGCCATTGTTTCAAAGCCTTTCTCAGACTTGAATGTGTCAAAACTCCCTAAGGGTCTCAAGGGGACCCCGGGTAGTGCTCACACCCAAGTTGCATAACCAGATAGAGATGATGCAGTGTGGAAGGGCTAGCCCTCATGTGTCCAAGTTCAGAGGGAGCTCATGGGTCCCAAGGCAAGGCTCACATAAGAGGGGCAGAACCTAAGTCTAGGAGTATAGTGGAAGTGCAGGAGCAGAGACTTGTTTAAGAACTTGGTTGTGAATAGTAAGGGGGTAAGGGTAGTTTTGAAAACAGTATTAGTAAAACTAAAATTATACAGCATTAGTAATTGCACAAAGGGGGCAGGGGTCAAAATCTGGACATGCACAGCAATAAGTGATGCTGGCATGCCCATAAACCAGCCAGAGGACACACACATAAAGAGGATATGAAGTATATGATCAGGGAGGGTCAGGTTTGGGTCATGCACAACAATGTCTAATGTTGACATGCCCTCAGACTAACCAAGGAATACAAGCACATAGGGGATATGGGGGTTTGGGGTTCATAAGTGACCAATAGAGTTCATACATAAGGGAAACATGAACTCAGAAAAGGAAGGGGAAAATTACAACATGCTTAATAATGCAACTTGATTAAAACACAAATAGAAATAGGCAAGATTGAAGGAAGTAGCAAGGAAAACATGTTGTTGTTGATGCGGGAAAATTACTTAGAACATACCAGTAAAGAAGCAAATGTAGAAAGAAAAAGTAAGCAAGTTCCCACAGCCTAGCCTTGGCTTTCAGCCAGCTAATAAGGCAGCAACACAAGCAGCAACAGAGAAAAAGAGAGAGAGCTTGAGTGAAGTGTGTGTTCTGAACTCAAGTGGTTCGTTTGTTTGAAAGAAAAGGGGTGCAGGGTATTTATAGTTTTGAAAACATGTGAGAAATAAGGTAATAAGTAAAGTTTCAATACAAATATGGAAACAATCAACAGTCAGAATCGATTAACCAAGTGATTCCCCTTGAATTAGGGAATCCTTGTTTAACGGTAGTGACAGGTTTAAAATAAGAGAAGAAAATCAGTTTGTAAGCAGACTGATTGTTCCCATAAAAGGAGCAGTAAAACCACTGAGTAAGTAATCAGGTCTAAGTGTAGAAATATACTTATTCTGGAAAAAGATTCAGTAAGGCAAAATAAGGAAAGGAATCAATTAACTTTAACAGGCGAGTGCAATTAGAGTTCACAAAAGAAAAGATTTGAATTCAGTCACAAGATTGAAGGTCAATCAAAGAAGGAACCTCAACATATAAATAGAGTAAACAAACCAGACATGCGAGGCCAAACCCATTGGCAAAAGAAACAACATACAAAAATAGGCATAAAGTACAGTAGTAAAGCAGACATTCGAAGCATAGTAGTCAAGTAGGTCAAGTCACATTGAATCGATAGTGGAGAAAACAAAGTATCAGAAACATGGGAAGGTCTCACAGTAGCAGACGAGAAAAACCTTTTGAAAAGTTAGGGTTTCAAGCATAGTCGAGTTTTAAGGATAATAAAAAACCAGAATCAGAGGAATCACATAAAGAAAAAGGGGTTCTGAAACAAAGAACATTAAATCGAGTCAGGTATTCAATCGAACAGTTTCAGACCCAAATACATAGATCCTTCAACAATAGTCGAGCTTAAAAGATGATAAACAAATAAATCAAACAAAAACTTAACCAAACAAGCACTCATCTAACGAACATCCAAAAGAAAAATAGGGTTTTCAACATGCTAAATCAGATAAAAGAACAACATGAGCAACACATAGCAAAATCGGAAGCATGTTAAAGTTAGAGAAGATATTTTGAAATAACTTAAGAGAAAAACCCTAATCAGAAAAGATAAAGAGTCGTTTTGAAAGCAAAGTTAAAGAAACTTCGAGAAAATGTTTAAAAGTTCAAAGCAAGCACAGATCTAAAGTAGATCTGAAAGAAATTGGAGGATCTTAGAGATTAGGGTTTTAGAAAACCCAGAAAAGGTGAGAAAGGCCATGAAAGTTACAGATCTAACCAGGAGAGTCAAGGATCTGACTCGAGCGGCCATGGCTGGCCGGAAAAAGGTTAAGGATGACTGGATAAGATCCAAGAACTGAAATCAGACATGGACTGGACCAAGCTCCTTCAAGGTCTGGCCTTGAAACCCTAAGAATAAACACATAGGAGCCATGGAAGGCTAGTACAGGTCTCAAATGACCACGGAGGGCCATGGATTAGGTAGATATCAAGGTGGTGTGAGAGGGCGGCAGCTAAGGTTCATGAGAATTTTATAGAGAATTTGAGAGAGAAGAGGAGTTCAAAAGTGGCGAATTGTATCAAATGATAGGGTTTTGGGGGTCGTTTGGGATTAATTAAGGTAAGGGCAGCCGGTGGTCGTTGATCTAAATGATCAACGACTGAGATTTAAAAGGTTAGGTCGGGATCCGGGTATGGGTCGGTTTAATTGGGTTGGGGGTCGGGTATGAGTAGGAATTGGGCTGGGGTAATTGGGTTTAAATTTGGGTAGAATTAGGCTACAATTGAAATGAAATCTGGCTAGATTTTAAATAGCCATTTTTCCCCATTTATTTTATACAAAATAGTAAATTAATTTTTAGAAATATATTAAAAGTGCTAAAATGATTTATAACATATAATTATCAATTTAAAAATACTGCACTTAATTTTATAAATATAAACGCAATTAAATCTTAAAAGGGACTAATATTGCAATTATATGCAGTTTAACTTTAAAATACTAAATGAATTTGTAAAAATATGCAAAAATTATATTAGCTATATTTTAGTATAAATATGATAATACAATAAATTAATCACCAAAAATGATAATTTTGGAAATTATTATTGGGTTTTTTAATGAATAAAATAGAGGAATAAATTGGTTAAAAAATCTTTAAAAATTAAGGAAAAAATAGTAAAACATCTGGACATACTTATATATGCATACATATGCTATTTTGAAAGTATTTTTCATGTTGAAAATATTTTAGGGAAAAATTGGGTACCAACAGTAATCATATTCCTTTGGAACCACATTACAAGCCTTACTCATTTGTTTTAATTGAACATCTATTTGAACCTTATACCTCTCTTTAGCACTTGAGTTTGTTATGAACTTTGTAAAAGATGAAGTATGGGATGGTTGGTTTGGCTTTTGAGTGGAAATAATGAAATAGGGAGAAAGGTGCACTTTCTTAAAAAAGTAAGAGCCACTTGAATTGAACAAGAAAAGAAAAAATAGTTGTATTGTTGTGAACGAGATTCATTGATAAGTGGTAACTCTTGATGTAATGGTGCTTAAATAATTTGGGGAGTTAATGCATGTTGATGTCAAGGTGGAGTATGGTTTGACATAAGTGTGGGGTTTTGAATGTTAAAGTGTATGTATTAAAGTGCTTAGGGAAGTATAGTCACTATTATATCTAAATGTATCTTATCCGTCCAGTAGCATACATTACAACCAGTTAAAAGTCCTACTTGATCCTTGACTGAATGAGCTCAATTAGTAGAGTAGTACACTATGGTCAAGCCTATGGTTCATCTTCAGTGGAATATGAATGTTGTTTCTCAGAGTGAGTGAATTCTTTCTATCTTGAGTTCTTGATTGTTCTTAATTTTTATTGTGTATGGAACTACTCTCTTTTATTGTGTGAGAGCACTTGTTCATAAAGGAAAAGTAATGTCGTTGATCTCTATATTAGAATAAGTGAGTGAGTTGTGAATAATACATGGTATTTGTGAGTCAAATCTTGAGGTGAAGATGTTACATTATTGTGCTTAGTCAATTTTAAATATTTTTGGTGTAATGGGTTAGGAGAGTTGCTTAGTAAGGTTGTGTCTATATAAAGTGTGGTTTGATTGCTCGAGGACGAGCAATTATTTAAGTGTGGGGTGTTGATGGTAGGCTATAATCTCATGTTTTAGTCGATTATTACATTCCAATTTACTGCACTTTAGTTGAGTTTGAGCTTTAATCGCTAGTGTTTTGCACTAACTGTGTATTTTATGCCTTGTAGGAGTGACTCCGAACTATGTAGATGTTATGGAATGAATTTAAGTGATTTGAAGCTTTGAAATATGAGTAAAATCCCAAGGAATTATGTCGGGACGTGTTCGGGGATCAACGAATGATAGTTAAGAACGAACGAAGAATCGAGAAGACATATTGCGCAGTGTCCAGTAAAATGCACATAACATTTCGCTCAGAGAACCGTTTAAGATCAACAATATATCAATGGAAAGCAATTTAAAAGGGCTACAACTTTAATTATTATGTTATTTCAAATTCCCAACAGAACACGGTGAAAAGTGCGCGGTCGTGCACTGTCCGCGCATTGGGCGCACATATGGGGTAGAGCAGTGTGAAAGGTGCGCGGCCAAGTCCGCGGGCACACTTCCAGGTGTGCATCTGCGCACGTCCAACTTTGGAAAAGTGTCCTATTTTGCGTAGGAGAAGGTGTTTCGTTTGGGCCCGACCCTACTTGGTATATATATGGAAAAAACGGTATTTTGGGACTTTTGATACATCGAAGACCTAAGGAGATTTAGGAGAAGTTGGAGAAGCAAGAGCATAAGGAATCTATCATTCAATCTCAACTCAAGATAAGGGCTTGGATTGCTTATATTTTCCTTTAACTTAAACATTGTTATGATGAATAACTCCATATTTATGGAGTAGTTCTCTTTAGGGTTTGATGGATTTGGTGTATTGATACTTGTTTGTGGATAATTAACTCTAGTTTATGTGTTGAATCATTTTGGATATTTTAACTGTTGCATGTATATTCACTTGTTAATGTAATCGAGAGAGGCATAACTTGTGACATCTTTGCATTCTATTTTGTTGATTGAAGTCATTCATTCTTCTTAGTAATCGAAAGAGGCTAGTTGAATTGTTGATTAAATCTAGTTAGAAGGATAATCGAGAGAGGTTATCCTAAAGACTAATCCACTACGAATTCTTGCATATCTTCACGTGCTTAAAATTGGTTCATCTTGTGAGTTTGGAATTTAATCGATAGAGGAGTTTCTTCTAAACAATTGAATTAATGATCAAGTGAATTCGAGAGACTCACTTGAACATTAGAAGTGAATTAACTAGAGCTAGATCCCAAGCATTTGTCTTACATCTATCCTATCTACCCTATTTCCCCCCAATTGATATCTTTCTTTGCTTAATACTTGCTTTGATTGTCATTAGCCAATAGTTTAGACTCTTAGTTAATTTTAGTTTTAAATCACATAAATCTCAACTGTTGATCATCTTGGATAGCAATTAACTAGCAGCTACAAAAATGATGTTTAAATCCAATCCATGTGGATACGATATTATAATATACTATATTCGACTAGCGAGTATATTTTAGTTTATGTATCAAGCTCGTCAGTTAGAAATCATGTTTAGCTAGATGTTGGTACTGTTGGGACCTATAGAGTTCATTTCTTCTGTTGAGTTATTTGCTTAAATTGTAGTTATGTACTCAGACGCATTGATCATTTGCATATCCTATCTCAGTCTCTGTTATTATTTATTGTTACATCATGTATCATTGTTTGGGCTGATTGGCATGAGTTTTGTGAGCTCGAGAGACTGGAGAGATTGATGACTATGTGAGGCTGAGGTCCTGATTATGAGTGATATTGATGGGATCAAGTTGCATGCCGCAACAAGCTTTATTAATTTATGATGGGATTGAGCTGCACGTTGCAGCATGCCATGTTGGTTTATATTAGCACTTGGAAAACATTCGCCCCTCCAAAGTATGGTATACCATTAGTGAGCGCTGGTACCATTGAGTGCTGACTGTAAGTGTCGAGTGATTGAGAGTGCTGAGTGATTGAGCGTACTAAGTGAGGTTGGATACTCCGAGATCATGAATATCTGAGTTTATCATTGTGCAGCATTATAGGTGACATGTATATTAGACATGTAAACATGGAGATGTAATATTCCTCACGCTAGCTATACTTGGCATATTTTATCAGTATTGAGCCTAAACTGTTGAGCTTGAAAACATGTCTACATTTTTGTATTGTGTACAACTGATTATGAGATTTCTTAGAGTTATTACTCTTATTTTCCTGTCATATCTATACGATTATTCTGGTTGGACATTACCTGCCTGAGCTCGTCACTATTTTCAGCCCAAGATTAGTCCTGTTACTTATTGAGTACATTGGGCCGGCTGTACTCATACTACACTCTGCACTTCATGTGCAGATCTAGGTACATCTGGATCCGGTGGTTTCTAGACTTGGAGAATTACCTACTTGGAGACCTTTGAGGTAGCTCCTTGACGTCCACAGACCTCAACTCTCCTTCTTTTCAGTTTATTTAGCACTGTACTATCTTTCCAGACAGTTGTATTAGATGTATTGATTGTGTTATTATTTAGTAGCTCATGTACTCAGTGACACCCAGGTTTTACTGAATTTTGTATTAAGTTGCGATATTTTTTATCCATTATTTATGATAATTTTACTGTTAAACTTATTTCATCATGTTTTTAACTTAAAAAGTGTGGTTATTTGTGGTTTTCGGCTTGCCTAGTACTGCGATAGGCGAAATCACGACATGTTGAGTTGTGGGTCGTGACAAGTTGGTATCAGGGCCTAGGTTACATTGGTCTCTCGAGTCATGATTAGGTTTAGTAGAGTCATGCATATCGTTACGGAGATGTCTGTACTTATCTTCGAGATTCTACAAACCATGAGGAAAACTTCACTTTCTCGTATTCTTGTTATGCAGATTGTTGATTCTAGGAACTAAACTTCTATTATTTTATTCTCTCACAGATGGTTAGGACACGTGCTATCGGATCGGGCGGACGGCCAGCAGTACCACCATCTAGGACCACGAGAGGCTAGGGCTATGGTAGAGGCTGAGGTGAAGCTCGTACAGTAGCTAGAGCAACACCCGTGGAGCCACTAGTTGCTCCAACTTAGGAGAAGATACCAGATGTGGTTGAGCCAGTGGGACCAACTTAGGCACCTGCTTTTCCCATTATGATTCCAGGCCTTCAAGAGACTTTGGCCCAAATATTGGTTGAATGTACTAGCCTTGCTCAAGAGGGTTCAGTTCACGCTCCACCAGCCACTTCTTAGGCCAGGGGAGGTGCTCAGACTCCCTCCGCCCATACTCCCGAGCAAGCAGTATAGGGACTTCAAACACCAGGGTTACTACCAGCCTAGACAATTGTAGTTTCTATGGCCCAGGTGGGTCCACCTATGAGTGATGAGAAGTAGAAGAGACTAGCGCGGTTTGGGAGGCTCGGCCTCCAACTTTCAGTGATGAGTCAGAGGATGCTCAATATTTCTTAGACAGATTCCAGCGGATCCTTTGCACGGCGGGTATTCTAGAGACAAGTGGAGTCTTATTTACTACTTTTTGACTGTCGTGGTAGCCTTCTGATGGAGGTAAGCTTATGAGTGAGCAGGCGACGCTTCACCACTTATGTGGCTTGAGTTCTCAGTACTCTTCTTAGAGAAGTTTTTCCCATAGACCCGTAGGGAGGATTTAGGTAAGTAGTTTGAGTAGCTACGCTAGGAGGGTATGTCCATGACCTAGTATGAGATGAGATTTTTAGAGTTGGCTCATCACGCAATATGGTTGGTTCCCACAGAGAGGGAGAGTATAAGGAGGTTCAAAAATAGCCTCAACTATGGACTGCCTTTCGTCAAGACTCGGGAGATTACATTAGGTACTAGGTTCAATGAGGTGGTCGATATTGCTAGGCAGCTAGAGTACGTCCGTAGTCAGGAGCGTGAGGAGAGGGAGGCCAAAAGGCCTCGTAGTTTGGGTGGTTTCAGTGGTGTTTCTTCTGGACGACAGTCCTACCACAGTAGGGATCGTGATTATAGGGCCGCTCATATGGCTCGTCCAATTTATCGTGGTACATCAACTAGCCATGGTTCATATAATGCTCATTTAGGTCAGTCATCTCTCAGTGCTCTTCCAACTTAGAGTTCATCTCGTGCTCCATCAGTTTAGGGTTCATCTACCAGGTTCTTTTAGTAGTTATTCTGGTTCTTGAGGTCTGATTCCGTCTCTACCACCATTTGCGGATGAGAGTTGCTTCGAATGCGGGGAGTTTGGATGTGTGTGGAGGCAGTGTCCCCATCATTTTAGAGGTCCAGTTCAGTAGATGGATCAAGTTATTACTTCTGCACCAGTTACTTCACCACCCGCTCAGCCAGCTTGAGGTAGGTCTCAGGAAGCTAGAGGTCGCCCTAGAAGGGGAGGCCAATCAGGTGGCGGTCAGGCTCGATGCTATGCTCTTCCAGCCAGGCCAAAGGTTGTTGCTTTAGAGGTAGTGATCACAGGTATTGTCTTAGTATGCCACAGGGAGGCTTCTATATTATTTGACCCTGGTTCCACTTATTCATATGTATCATCATATTTTGCTCATTATTTGGATATGCCCTGTGAGTCCTTAGTTTTACCTGTTTGTGTACCGAGTGTATCGGTCGTGTATGGTGATCATTGGGGAATTGGATACTAGTGTGTATCTCTTATTGCTTAGTATGGTTGATTTTGATGTGATTTTGGGCATGGATTGATTGTCCCCATATTATACTATTCTGGATTGTCACGCTAAGACCGTGATGTTGGTGATGCCGGGGTTACCTAGGATTGAGTGGAGAGGTTATCTGGACTATGTTCCTAATAGGCCCAACGGATGGTTGGGAGGGGTGTTTGTCATATTTGTCTTTTGTAAGGGATGTGGGTGCTTATACTCCTACCATTGATTCTGTTCCGATAGTGCAAGGCTTTTCAGATGTATTTCTTGCAGACCTGCCAGGCATGCTACCCAGTAGGGACATTGATTCCCGGCAGGGACATTGATTTTGGTATTGTCTTGGTATCAGGCACTCAGCCCATTTTTATTCCTCCATATTGTATGGCACTAGCAGAGTTGAAAGAATTGAAAGAGAAGCTTTAGGATCTTCTTGATAAGGGGTTCATCAGGCCTAGTGTGTTGCCTTTGGGGTGCACTAGTTCTATTTGTGAAGAAGAAGGATGGTTCCACGCTAATGCACGACAATTATAGGTAGTTGAATGAAGTTACAATTAAGAACAAGTATCCTTTATCGCGCATTGATGGCTTTATTGATTAGCTTCAGGGAGCGAGAGTGTTCTCTAAGATTTAATTGAGGTATGAGTATTACCAGTTGAAAATTTTGGACTCGGATATTCTGAAGATGGCATTCAGGACCAATTATGGTCACTACGAGTTCCTTCTGATGTCCTTCAGGCTGACCAACTCCCCAGCAATATTCATGCATCTGATGAATAGTGTATTCCAGTCATATCTTAATTCATTTGTAATAGTATTTATTGATGATATCCTTGTGTACTCATGTAGCCAGAAAGAGTACGTACAAAATATAAGGATTGTACTACAGACATTGAGGGAGGAGAAACTTTATGCTTAGTTCTCCAAGTGTGAGTTCTAGCTCAGTTCGGTAGCATTCTTGCAACACGTAGTGTCCAGTGAGGGGATCAAGGTGGATTCAAAGAAGATTTAGGTGGTTTAGAGTTGGCCCAGGCCATTTTCAGCTATTGAGATTCAAACTTTTCTCGGCTTGGTCGGATATTATCATCGCTTTGTGGAGGGTTTCTTATCCATTGTAGAACCTTTGACCAAG
The DNA here is from genome assembly GCF_000715075.1 of Nicotiana tabacum. Taxonomy (NCBI): domain Eukaryota; kingdom Viridiplantae; phylum Streptophyta; class Magnoliopsida; order Solanales; family Solanaceae; genus Nicotiana; species Nicotiana tabacum. The sequence goes on along the minus strand of NC_134090.1, from coordinate 29,441,831 downwards.
TTGACCCAGAAGGGTGCTCCATTCAGGTGGTCGGATGAGTGTGAGGAGAGCTTTCAGAAGCTTAAGACTGCCTTGATCGCAGCTCAAGTTCTAGTTTTTCTTTTCACATTGGGTTCTTATCAAGTATATTGTGATGCTTCTCGGATTGGTAATGGGTGTGTCTTGATGCAGGAATGTAAAGTGATTGCTTATACTTCATGCCAATTGAAGCCACATGATAATAACTACCTCGTTCATGATTTTGAGTTGCTAGACAACGTGCATGCATTGAATATTTGGAGGTATTATCTCTATGACGTGCCTTGTGAGGTATTTATAGATCATCGGAGTCTTCAGCACTTGTTCAAAAAAGGATCTAAATTTGAGGCAGCGGAAACAGTTGGAGATGTTAAAAGATGATGATATTACCATTTTATATCATCCCGGGAAGGCCAATATGGTAGCCGATGCCTTGAGTAGAAAGGTGGTGAGTATGGTTAGCCTTACATATATTTATGTTGGTGGGAGACCACTTGCGCCAGATGTTCAGGCCTTGGCCAATTGGTTCGTGAGTTTAGATGTTTCATAGCCTAGTCGGGTTCTAGCTTGTGTGATTTCTCGGTCTTTTTTATATGATCACATCAAAAAGCATTAGTAAGATGACCCTCATTTTCTTGTCCTTAATAACATAGTTCAGAACGGTAATGCCAAGGAGGTTTCTATTAGAGATGATGAGGTGATGTGGATGTAGTGTCGGATTTGTGTGCCCAATGTGGATGGGCTACGTGAGTTGATTCTTGAGAAGGACCACAGTTCATGGTATTTCATTTATCCGGGTTCCGCAAAGTTGTATCAGGACTTGCATTAGCACTATTGGTGGAGGAGGATGAAGAAAGATATAGTGGAGTTTGTAGCTCGGTGCTTGAATTAACAGGTGAAGTATGAACATCAGCAGCCAGGAGGTTTGCTCCAGAGGCTTGAGATTCCTGAGTGAAAATGGAAGCGTATCACCATGGACTTTGTAGTTGGGATCCCATGGATTTGAAGAAGTTTGATGCTATTTTGGTGATTGTGGACCGACTAACAAAGTCCGCACATTTCATTCCAGTTTGGACTACCTATTCTTCGGAGCGATTGGCTGAAATTTATATCAGCGAGATTGTTTGCTTTCACGGTGTGCCAGTATGTATTATTTCAGATCGGGGCACGCAGTTCACATTGAAGTTTTAGAGAGCAGTGCAGCAAGATTTAGGCACACAGGTTGAGTTGAGTACAACATTCTACCCTCAGACAGATTGACAGTCCGAGCACACCATTTAGATATTGGAAGATATGCTACGCTCTTGTGTCATGGATTTCGGGGGTTCTTGGGATCAGTGTCTGCTGCTTGCAGAGTTTGCCTACAACAATAACTACCAATAAAGTATTTAGATGGTGCCGTATGAGGCCTTGTATAGGAGGCGGTGTCTATTTTCGGCTGATTTACTTGAGCCACGTGAGGCTAGGCTATTGGGTACTGAATTGGTTTAGGATGCTTTGGAGAAGCTTAAGTTGATTCTGGATTGGTTCGCACAGCATAGTCTAGACAGAATGCCAATCTAAAGGTTCGTGATGTTGCCTACATGGTGGGGAAGAGGTTTGCTCAGAGTTTCGCTCATGAAGGGTGTTATGAGGTACGGGAAGAAGGGCAAGTTTAGCCCTCAGTATATTGGCCCTTTCGAGATGCTTGAGAGGATTGGAGAGGTGGCTTATAAACTTTCATTGACACCTAGTCTATCGAGTATCCATCCACTGTTTTATATTTTCATGCTCCGAAAGTACTTCGGTGATCCGCCTCATATTTTGAACTTCAACAGGATTCAGTTAAATGGGGATTTGACTTATGATGTGGAGCCAATGGCCATTTTGGATCGGCAGGTTCGGAAGTTGAGATCAAAGAATATAGCTTCAGTGAAGGTGCAGTGGAGAGGTTAGCTAGTCGAGGAGGCTACTTAGGAAATTGAGCGGGAGATGCGGAACAGCCATCCACACCTATTTGAGGCTCCATGTATGATTCAAGACCCGTTCGAGAACGAACATTTGTTTAAGAGGGGGAGAATGTAACGATCCGGCCTGTCGTCGTAAGTATCATAGCCTTGTTCCCCTATTTATTTTTGTATTCATTTGTTGTTAGGTTGACTTGCCGGGGTGGTTGGTTAGGTTTCGAGGATGTTTCAGAATGAATTGGGACACCTAGTCCCAAGGTTGGGAGCCTAATTTGAAAGGGTTGACGGGATATTGACTTATGTGTAATAATTCTGAAATAGAATTTTGTGGTTTCGATAGCTTCGTATTGCGATTTCAGACTTGGGCTTATGCTTGAAATTGATTTTGGAAGTCCGTAGGTTGATTTATGTTGATTTGCCGAAATTTGGCATATTGAAGTTGAAAGTTTTGACCAAGAGTTGACTTTAATGTTACCAAGCTAGGAATATTTTTTTTTTGGAAGTTGGAATAGGTCTGTTGTGTCACTTATGACTTGTGTAAAAAATTTGGTATCATTTAGAGTTTATTTGATATGATTTCGGACCTTTAGTTGTAATTTTAGCAATTCTTGAACTTTACTTGGAAATTCATGCATTTTTGTGTTCGATTCGTAGTTTTAGATGTTATTTTTGTTTTTTGATCGCACAAGCGAGTTCATATAATGTTGTTAGACTTGTGTGGATGTTTGGTTTGGAGCCTCGAGGGCTGGGATGAGTTTCGGACATGTCCTGGAGTGGTTTGGACTGAAACATGCAAAAATCTAGTGACTGGTGCCATTGTGTTGCAATTGCGAACACTAGGGTCACATTTGCGAAGGTTATAGAAGGGGGCGGTTGTCGCAAATACAACCTCACCTTTGCATTTGTAAATGCAGTAGGATTATAGCTTAGTTCGTATTTTGCGAAAAATTGTTCACTTTTGCGATGACCCTCCAGTTCTCAACTACGAAGCCTATTCTCGCAATTGCGAGGTTGCATGAGCCTATAAGGGTTTGCAAATGTGAGCTCTGGTCCACAAATGTGAGGATTTGCACATGCGACATCTACAGCTAGTTAAAGGGCTGGGGGCTGGATTTTTGAACTCATTCTCTCATTTTTGAACCCTGGACTTGGTAGGAGGCGATTTGGAGAGGAGAGTTTCATCTGCAAACTTTGGGTAAGTGATATTAACATAATTTTAATCCTATTCCATCAATATAAATTAGATTTTAACATCAAAATCATGTGAATCAAAGTGAAAATTTATGAAACTTTGTCAACTTCTAAAAAAAGTAAGAAATTGAGTTTTGAAAGTCGATTTGGACTCGAATTTTAAAATTAATCACATATATGAACTCGTGGGGTCACGGGTAGTCAGAATCTACCAAAGGACCCGGATTTTGACCGGGCAAGTCTTAGGTTGACTTTTGTTGACTTTTGGGGAAAGTGCAAAGATCAAAGCTTTATTTCTTGTAATTATTTTCTCTTGCATCGATTGATGATACTAAGTCAATTTTGGGTAGATTTGAGCTGTGTGGAGGCGAGTTATAAGGGAAAAGAGATTTTCGAGGATTGAATTGGCCTGGTTTGAGGTAAGTAACACATCTAAACTTGGCACTAAGGGTATGAATCCTTGAACTACGTGTTATGTGGTTGGTGTTGAGGTGATGCACATGTTAGGTGACGGGCGTGTGGGCGTACACCAAAGTAATTGTGCCTCGGTGATTCCAAGGAACTGCCCAATCTTGCCGTTATTCATGAAATCTCCATGTGTTAGAGAAATTGAGTTCTAATCCATGTTAGAAATCATGTTTAGGCTAGATGATGGTACCGTTGGGACCCACAGAGGTCATTTATGCTAGTGATTTATTTGCGTAAATTGCAGTTATGAACTCAGTCGCATTCATCATTTGCATATCATATCTTAGTCTCTGTTATTATTTATTGTTATATCATGTATCATTATATGGGCTGATTGGCATGAGCTTTGTGAGCCCGAGAGACTGGAGAGACATGATTGTTAGTGATATTGATGTGATCAGGTTGCACACCACAGTAGGCTTTATTGATTCATGATGGGATCAGGCTGCCGCAGCATGCCATGTTAGCTTATATAAGTGCTTGGGTAGGATCCGCCCCTCCGGAGTCTGACATACCAGCAGTGAGTGCAGTTACAATTGAGTGCGAGTTCCGAGTGATTAAATGTGCTGAGCGATTGAGAGTGCTGAGCGATTGAGCATACTAAGTGAGGTTGGATATTCCACAAGCATGAATATCTGAGTTTACCACTGTGTTTCATTACAGGTGAAACACATATTTGACAATTAGACATGGAGATGTAATATTCCTCATGCTATCTATACTTGGCATATTTCATCGGTATTAAGCCTAAAATGTTGAACTTGGAAGCATGTCTACAATTTTGTATCGTGTACAACTGGTTATGATATTTCTCAGAGTTATTACTGTTATTTTCCTGTCATATCTATATGGTTATTATCTAATTGGACTGCACCTACCTGAGCTCATCACTGTTTTTAGCCGAAGATTAGTCTTGTTGCTTATTGAGTACATTGGGTCGGTTGTACTCATTCTACACTCTGTACTTTCGTGTGCATATGCAGTACATCTGGACCCAGTGGTTGCTAGACTTGGAGCATTACCTGCTTGGAGACCATTGAGATAGCTGCTTGACGTCCGCAGACCTCGACTCTCATTCATTTCAGTTTATTTAGCACTGTCCTATCTTTCTACACACTTGTATTAGAAGTATTGACCATGTTATCATTTCGTAGCTCACGTACTCAGTGACACCCGAATTTTGAGGAATTTTGTATTGCTTAGCAGTATTTCTTATCGGTTATTTATGAGATTTTTATTGTTAAACATATTTCATCATGTTTTCAACTTAAAATGCATGATTTTTTTTGGTTGTCAGCTTACCCAGTACTGCGATAGGCGCCATCATGACATGTTGAGCTTTGGATCGTGACACTACGACATGGAAAGCATAGTCATTGAAGCCACAAAATACAATAAAAACAATTTCCACCTGCATGATGTAACCCAATGACAATGCATATATACTCGTCACCTTACATATACGCCATCCCCACACATAATTCATGTAGCAAATAGACCAACAAGTCCTAATTCTCTCAAGTCAAGTTTAACCACGACACTTACTCACTCTGCAACCAAGTCAATCAACCAACCACGGTCTTGCCTTTTGAACAAGCCTCTAAACCAACCAAATCTAATCAATTATTGATCAAACATTTCAAAAATAAGCTTTAGAAACTACTTATGAGTGAAAAAGATTCGATCTTTAATAAATCTGAAAAAAGCCACCAAAAGTCAACCCCGGGCCTGCTTGGTCAAATCCAAGATTCGGACCAAAACTCGATTACCCATTCATCCCCCCAGCCCGGTTATGTGATTTATTTTGAAATCCGGCCTCAATTTGAGGTCTAAATCTCAATTTTATAAGATCCCCAATTTCTTCACAAATTCTTAATTTCTACTATGAAAATCCAAGATTTGAAGTTGAAAACGCATGAAAAGTATTGGGTAATTGAAAAAAAATAGATTAAAGTTGGTTACCAATAAATTGTGGAAGAAACATATCTTGAAAAATCGCCTCTAGAGTGTTTAACTTTGAAAAATTGTGTAAAGTGAGCTACGTCCCAATTTTCTCCTTTTTTATCCAGCTGCGAATGTCGCAACTGTGACCATTGCAAATTCAACACACAAGTCGCAAATGGGAGCTATGCGTCAAATGCCCATAAGTTTCAAATGCGATAATTTGTTCAAAAATGTGAATTGCCCCCTTCGCAGAAACGGCCAAAGCATAGCAAATGTGAAGCTAGCCTATGTTGCGAGAAGTTGCAAATACGATCAAAATTCTCGCAAAAGTGGCCCTAGCTTGTTCGCAAATGCGAACCATTTCCTTGAACTTGCAAAGTCACCTAGTCCTTACTCGCAAATGCGAAATCATGAGCGAGGATCGCATTTGCGAGCCACTAAAAGCACACTGGCTATTGCATTTCATCCAAAACTCATCTGTGACACCTCCGAAACTCACCCGAGCCCTCTGGATCCAAACTAAACGTGCACACGTCTAAAAATATCTAAAACCACAAATCAAATACCAAAACGTATGAAATTCAAAGGAAAACTGAAGAACCTCTAGAATTGTAATCGAGCGTCTGAATCCTATCAAACCAAGTCCGAATTGCTCCAATTTGTAGATAGTTTCAAATATAAAAATGGACCTATTCCAACCTTTAAAACTAAAATCCGAACCCAATAATCATAAAGTCAACCTACAGCCAAACCTAGGAAATTTCCAAACTTTCAAATTGCTAACCTTCGGCAAAACAAGCCAAATCAATCTAGGGACCTCTAATTTCAATTTTGGGCATATGCCCTATTAGGAAGCATGTCAGGCTAGTAGAAGGGAACAAATATTTAAAAGAGAAAAGCAATAAACTGCACAAGACAAGATTTACGTGGTTCGACAATTTTTGCCTACTCCACAGTCACACAAAGAATAGCTCTTTATTAATTGAAGAGAAAGAATAAGTTGAGGGATGATCAGCAAATGAAAAGGTAGACCCCTTTATAGGCATTTGAATGCCATGCTGACATAAGAACTTATGTCATAAGAAAAGAATTCAACATGCCGACGTAAGCGCTTACATCATAAGAAAACCTATCGTTTTTCTTCTCTCTTTGACTTTTCTTTCTTTGTTTTGTCTACTTTTCTTTCTTTCACATACAACAACAGGTTTGCTCCTATCAACCTCCCCCTCAAACCTATGTTACATCAAGATAAAAATTTATAGTAAAAAATGATTTGCTATTCTCTGGTGGCGTCATCATGTTATCAGTCTTAAAGGCTAACTGAGGCAGTACACAGCCTTAATTTGTCAACACCGACAACTTTGGTTAACATGTCTGACGGGTTCTTTGATCCCGGTATCTTCTGCAGGGAAAGAGTTCCTTCACTTATCAAATCTGGGATATGATGATACCTCAATTGGATGTGATTTGATCTTCCATAAAATACTCGATTCTTGGCAAGATGAATTGCACTCTAGCTATCGCTGGAAAGCTCACAATCATCCTGCTCTTTACCTAGCTCTTTAAGTAAATTCTTGCGCCAAATCATCTATTTTCTAGCTTCTGAGATTGCCATGTACTTTGCTTCAGTGCTAGATAGAGCAACACTTTTCTAAAGTGTGGACATCCAGCTAACAACAGTACTACCCAAGGTGAAGACGTAGCCTGTGGTACTTTTTCGACTATCCAGATCGCCGCCTAAATTTGCATCAGCAAAACCTTGTAAGATAATATTGTTCTTTTTAAAATAAAGTGTCATACCTGAGGTGTATTGGAGATATCGCAATATCCATTTTACACCATCCCAATGCTCCTTTCCTGGATCTGACATGTATCCACTGACAACTCCACTGCATTGGCTATGTCAGGTCTAGTGCAAACCATAACATATATCAAACTTCCTACTACTGAAGCATATAGAACTTTGGACATGTACTTCTTTTCTTCATCTGTCTTTGTGATTGGTCCTTTGGCAGATTAAGATGGCTTCCGAGTGGAGTATTTCTGGTCTTTGCATCATGAAGACTGAACCTTATTAGTACCTTCTGAATGTATTTTTCTTGAGACAACTTTAAGGTTCCTTCCAACAATTTTTTGCTAATCCTCATCCCAAGTATTTGCTTAGCTGGTCCTAAGTCTTTCATTTCAAACTCATCCACTAGTTGTTTCTTAACCCTATTTATCTCATTTATGCTAGATCTTGCAATTAGCATATCATCAACGTACAACAGTAAAATGATATAGGATTTATTAAGATTTTTTATATAAAAGCAATGGTCCATCTCACATCCTGTGAAACCATTGTTATGCATGAATCCATCAAATTTCTTGTACCATTGCTGGGAAGCTTGTTTCAAATCGTACAAACTTTTCTTCAACTTACACATAAATTTTTCTTTACAAAAAACTTGAAAACCTTTAGGTTTTTTCATGTAGATGTCTTCTTCAAGGTCACCGTGCAAGAAAGTGGTGTTTACATCTAGCTACTCCAAATGCAAATTTTCTACAGCTATGATACTTAGCACCAACCTAATAGTAGTTAATTTGACTACAGGAGAGAAGATCTCGGTGTAGTCAATTCCTTCCTTCTGCTAAAAGCCTTTTACTGTTAATCATGCTTTGTATATCTTCCTACCATCATGCTCTTCCTTGACTCTGTACACCCACTTGTTCTGCAATGCCTTCTTTCCTTTTGGTAACTCTGTAAGTATCCATATTTTATTCTTTTGAAGAGAATTCATCTCTTCTTTCATGGCTAGCTTCCACTTATCAAAGTCTATCACCTGCATTGCTTCAACAAAATGCTCTGGTTCTCCAGCATCAGTCAGAAGTAAATAGTGAAGAGAGAGAGAGTTAACCTATCTGGAGCATTCGTGACTCTTTTATGTAGGTTCAAGAGTAACTGATCCCAAATTTAATTCAAGTCCTTACTCTAGATTTGGTTCTGCATTTGATTTTATCTCTTGTTCCGATTCTGGTTCTGATCTAGATTCGGCTTCTGGTTTTTCATCTTCAATTTATGAATCAGTTGTAATCCCTCTAGCCACTTTATTTTATGAGATTTCTTCTCACTCAACTGTTTCACATGTCTGTTTGCTGGTGCTAGTTGGTTCTTCTTCAAGCTTGTCCTTGTACATCACATTTTCATTAAATGTGACATTTCTGTGTCTTAGAATCTTTCTATTATGATCATCCCAAAATAGATAACCAAAATTATCATCACTATAGCCAATAAAGAAATATTTTTGGCTTTAGGATCAAGCATATCTCTATCATTAGATTTTACATGCACATATGTAACACAACAAAAAAAATTAGATGTGAGAGAGTTACCTCCTTTCCTGTCCATACCTCCTCAGGAATTTTAAAATTCAGCGGTACAAAGGGTCCCCTATTTATGAGGTAAGTTGTCGTGTTAATAACCTCGGTCCAATAATACTTCGACAATCCAGAATTTATTCTCATACTTCTGGCTCGTTTATTCAGGGTTCTGTTCATCCTCTCATCAATCCAATTTTGTTCTGATGTTCCAGGAACTATCTTAATCATTCTGATCCCATTCTCATAGCAGAATGCTTTAAACACTTGTGTAACGACCCGGCCGGTCATTTTAAAAATTAATGCCCCGATCCCCTATTAACTACATTCCCCATTTTTTTTCTGCTATTTTGAGTGCCGGGATGATTTATTTGGAATTTCGAAGAGTTTTGGGACACTTAGTCTCTAAATGAGAGTTTAAGTTTTAGAATTTGGATTGTAGTCGAAACAGTGTGAAGATAACCTCAGAATGGAATTTTGTTGGTTCCGTTAACTCCGTTGGGTGATTTCAGGCTTAGATGCATGTTTGGATTGTCTTTTGGAGGTCCGTAGCTTATTTAGGCTTGAAATGCCGAAAGTTGAATTTTTAAAGTTTCCGGTTCGATGATGAGATTTTGATCTAAGGGTCGGAATAGAATTTTGAAAGTTGGAGTAGCTCTGTAGTGTTGAATGTGATGTGTGTGCAAAATTTTAGGTCATTCGGACGAGGTTTGGTAGATTTTTTTGATCGAAAGCGTAATTTGAGAGTTTTGGAGTTCTTAGGCTTAAATCTGATGTTAAATTGGTGTTTTGATGTTTTTTTTAGCATTCCGAAGTTTGGAACAAGTTTGAATGATGTTTTAGGATTGGTTGGCATGTTTGGTTGAGTTGTCGAGGGCCTCGGGTGAGTTTCGGGTGCCTAACGGAAGTTGAATTGGACTTAGGAAAAATTTGATGTTGGTTGAACCTGTCATAACCGCACCTGCGTGAATGGGACCACAGGTTCGGCGCTGCAGAAGCGGCTAGGTGACTGCAAAAGCAGAATTTGGTCCATGCTCCGAAAGCCGCAGGTGCGAGAAGTGGAACGCACCTGTAAGACCGCAGGTGCGGAAAGGCAGTCGCAGAAGCGGAAATTTGGGTTTAATGAAAAGTCGCAGGTTCAACTTGGTCTTCGCAGAAGCAGGACCGTAGGTACGGTCCCAGAGCCACAGATGCGGTTTCACTAGTCAGAAAAGGGGCAGAATCGAGGGTTTAGTCTCAAAACCTTGGAAAATTAATTTGTGAGCTCGGGATTGGCGATTTTGAGAGAGATTTTCATCTGGGTGTTTTGAGTAAGTAATTCTTACTCGGTTTTGATTAATTTCCACGAATCTATGCTTAAATTCATCTTTTAAATTCGAATTTGGGGTGGAAAACTTGGAGAAAAATTGGAAAAGTTCTTAGGCCTAATTTTGGAGTTTTAATCTAGATTTTTATGTCGGATTGGAATAATTTTGGTATAAATGAACTCGTGAGAGTATGAGGATTCCGAATTTGTAAATTTAACCCGATTTCAAGACGTGGGTCCGGGGGTGTTTTGGTCATTTTTTCTAATTTTGTGTATTAACTTATAATTAATTAGTGGAATCAGTTACTTGAAGTTATATTTACATTATGCAATTAATTTAAATAGATTTGGGCCATTTGGAGTCGAGTACTCGTGACAAGAACGTGGTATTGAGTTGATTGAGCGGGTTTGAGGTAAGTGGCTTGGCTAACCTTGTGTGGGGGAACTCCCCTTAGGATTTGGTATTGTTGATATTTGAAATGCCTTGTACGCGAGGTGACGAGTGCGTACTTGTGGTAATTGTTGAAAATCATGTTTTCATTAAGTAACTATAATTGTGTTTCCTTTCCTGTTTATATTACTTGCAATTTAAGTCTGCTGTTAGCTTAGGGAAGCATGTCTAATTGACTTAATTGCTTTACTTGCTCAAACTACCTTATTTTGATTATGTGCAGCATGCTAGGTTAGAAATACCTTTTTTGCCTTGGTATGAAATTTGAATTGAATTGAGTATTCTTCGTGTTGCTGATGTGTATTTACTTTGGGACTACAGAACAGTATCCCGGGAGATCCCCTGCCTGTTTACTTTGGGACTACGGATTTGTATTCCGGGAGATCCCCTGCACATATTGAGGATATTAAGAGATCCTCAGGATGCCAAGAGATCCCCAGCACATATATTGAGGATACTAAGAGATCTTGGGATACTGAGAGATCCCCAGAGCATATATCGAGGATACTAAGAAATCATCGGGATATTGAGAGATCCCCTGTTGTTATCTCTGTATTGAGTTGTATTTCTTCTATGATTATTTTGTCTCTGCTGTAGTCGTTATTATTCTGTTTTACTTCATACTGTTAGCATTTAATTATATTGTCGTATTCTATACTGTTTTACCTCATTTTTCAGCTATAATCAGTAAGGCCCTGACCTTCCTCGTCACTACTCGACCGAGGTTAGACTTGGCACTTACTGAGTACTGCTTTGGTGTACTCATGCCCTTTTTGTGCATGTTTTTCATGTGCAGATCCAGGTACTTCGACTCAGTCCTACCAGCCTTGAGGCGAGGAGTCCCTTTCCATTCTCTCTTATAGTTTTAGCCCTTCTGTATTTATCTTGATTTAGACATTTTGGAGTTAGAGCACAATGTAGTATTCATAGATTGTGATTTCATGAGATTTCGGATTTTGGGAAGTTGTTCAGTTTTGAGATCTTGTATTAGTATATGCCGAGCGGCATCTTAAACTTTTCTATATTTGCTTATCTTCAGTTTTATTAGTTTTTCCGCATTTTTTTCTTTTTCCGCAATTGTTAGCTTACCTAGTCATAGAGACTAGGTGTCGTCACGACAGTTCATGAAGGGCGAACTTGGGCCGTGAAAAGTTGGTATCAGAGCTCTAGGTTCATAGGAGTCATGAATCACAAGCTAGTTTATTAGAGTCTCTCAGATCGGTACGGATACGTCTATACTTATCTACGAGAGGCTATGTAACCGTTAGGAAAATTCCACTTCATTTGATTTCCCTATCGTGCGAGATTTTTGACATTACAATCCTAAACCTTTATCTTCCATTCTGTCACAGATGGTAAGGACACGTGCTACCGGAGGTGAACAGACACTCGCGCCCCCTACAAGAGCTGTCAGAGGTCGGGGCCGGGGTAGAGACCGAGAATGCGCACGCGGTGCAGTCAAGGCACTCGTGCGAGCTGCTGCAGAGGAGCCCTCAGCATTTCCAGCTGGAGCCTAGGCACCTTATACGCCTACTGCTACTACTACTCTATCACTTCAGGAGACCTTAACACAGTTCCTAAGCATGTTTGGTACATTGGTTCAAGCAGGATTAATTCAGGTTATAACAACTACTTCACAGATCGGGGAAGGGACCCAGACTTCCTCCGCCCCCACTCTAGAGAAGTGAGTTCGCATTGTTCAGGTTCCAGGTGTCATGGCGACATAGCTTATGGTCCCAGTTTAGCAGGTGGTGAGGATCTCTCGCCGAGTGGAGGACAGGTAGGTCCAGGAAAGAGAGTACACACGAGGTCAGGAGAGAGAGTATAGGTAAGTGAGGAGACCTCGTAGACCGGAGAGACCCACTGGTCCTTATTTTGGAGGAAGAGTACGGCATGGTAGAGGTTTTATGGGTCAACCAGCTTAGTTTGTGTCTCAGGCTTCACACAATATTTTAGGTGTTCAGAGGTCTCAGAGTACCCGTACCGCACAGTTCTCACTGCCATGTCAGCCGCAAGGTTGTTTTGAGTGTAGTGACATACGTCATGTGGTGAGGTATTGCCATAGACTAGGGAAGGGTGCACCTCTACAGACTTCTCAGCCACAGTGTGCCTCACAGAGTTCTCAGGCTATGGTTATAGCTCCAGTTGCTACCCCACCTACTCAGCCAGCTAGAGGTGGAGGTCGGGGAGGTATGGGTCGCCCTAGGGGAGAGGCCAGGCCAGATATTATGCCCTTTCTGCCCGAACCGAGGCCATCGTCTCTGATTTTGTCATCATAGGTATTGTCCTGGTTTGTCATATAGATGCATCGATTTTATTCAATCCAGGCTCCACCTATTCTTATGTGTCTCTTATTTTGCCCTGCATTTGGGTGTATCTCGGGATTCTTTGAATTCCCCTATTTATGTTTCTACTCCTGTGGTAGATTCTCTTGTTGTGGACCGCGTTTATCGGTCGTGTGTGGTTGCTCTTAATGGTTTTGAGACCAGAGCTGATTTATTATTACTCAGTATGGTAGATTTTGATGTTATCTTGGGCATGGACTGGTTGTCTCCCCATTATGCTATTCTTGATTATCATGCCAAAATTGTAACACTGGCTATGCCAGGTGTACCACGAGTAGAGTGGAAGGGTACCTTAGATCATACTCCCAGTAAAGTTATTTCATTCCTTAAGGCTCAGTGTATGGTTGAGTAGGGGTGTGATGCGTACCTAGCTTATGTGATAGATTTCAGTATTGATACCCCTACAGTTGATTCAGTCCCAGCAGTACGGTATTTTTCTGATGTGTTTCCAAAAGACCTTTCGGGCATGCCTCCCGATAGAGATATTGATTTTGGCATTGATCTGTTACCGGGCACTCAGCTCATTTCTATTCCTCCATATCGTATGGCCCCTCCTGAGTTGAAGGAGTTAAAGGATCAGTTACAGGAATTGCTTGATAAGGGTTTTATTTAGCCTAGTGTATCACCTTGGGGTACTCCTATCTTGTTTGTGAAGAAAAAGGATGGTTCTATGCATACGTGCATTGATTATCGCTAGTTGAACAAGGTTACAGTGAAGAACCGTTATCCTTTGCCTCGTATTGATGATTTGTTTGACCAACTTTAGGGTGCACGAGTGTTTTCTAAGATTGACTTATGTTCAGGTTACCATCAGTTGAAGACTCGGGAGCCAGATATCCCGAAGACTGCTATCAGGACTCGGTATGGTCATTACGAGTTCCTTATTATGTTATTTGGGCTGACCAATGCCCCAGCAGCCTTCATGTATTTGATGCATAGTGTGTTCTGGCAAAATCTTGACTCATTCGTCATTGTATTTATTGATTATATTCTGGTATACTCCCGAAGTCGGGAAGATCATGAGCAGCACCTGAGGACAGTGCTTCAGACTTTGAGGGACAAGAAGTTATATGCAAAGTTCTCGAAATGTGAGTTTTGGTTGAACTCCGTGGCATTCTTAGGTCATGTGGTATCGAGTGAGGGTATTCAGGTAGATCCGAAGAAAGTGGAAGTAGTGCAGAGTTGGCCCAGACAATTCTCAGCTACAAAGATCCGTAGTTTTCTTGGCTTGGCAGATTATTATCGTCGATTTGTTGAGGGGTTTTCATCTATTACAGCCCCTATGACCAGGCTGACACAGAAAGGTGCTCCATTCCAGTAGACGGAAGAGTGTGAGGCAAGCTTTCAGAAGCTCAAGACAGCTTTGACTACAACCCATATTGCCTACAGGTTCGGGGTCTTATACTGTCTATTGTGATGCCTCGAGGATTGACCTTGGAGCGGTATTGATACATGACGGTAGGGTGATTGCCTACGCGTCCAGACAGTTGAAGGTATATGAGAAAAATTATCTTGTCCATGATCTCGAGTTAGCTGCTATTGTTCACGCCTTGAAGATCTGGCGTCATTATTTGTACGGTGTGCCTTGTGAGATTTATACTGACCATCGGAGTTTGCGGCATCTGTTCAAGCAGAAGGATCTTAATTTGCGTCAGATGAGGTGGTTAGAGTTGCTGAAGGACTATGATATCACTATTTTGTATCACCCGGGCAAGGCCAATATGGTGGCCAATGCTTTGAGTCGCCGGGCAGAGAGTTTGGGGAGTTTGGCTTATTTACTAGCAGTCGATAGACCTATGGCGATGGATGTTCAGGCCTTAGCCAGCCAGTTTGTGAGATTGGATCTTTCGGAGCCCAGTCGAGTTCTAGCTTGCGTGGTTTCCCGATCTTCCTTATTCGATCGTATCAGAGAGTGTTAGTTTGATGACCCTCATTTGCTTGTCCTCAAAGACAAGGTTCTGCACGGTGATGCCAGAGATATGACTATTGGTGATGATGGGGTATTGAGGATGTAGGGTCAGGTATGTGTACTCAATGTTGATAGGCTTCGGGAGTTGATTCTAGAGGAGGCCCATAGTTCGCGGTATTCCATTCATCCTGGTGCCGCGAAGATGTACCAGGATTTGAGACAGCTATATTGGTGGAGGCAGATGAAGAAAGATATAGTTGGGTTTGTAGCTCGGTGCCTCAATTGTCAGCAGGTGAAGTATGAGCACCAGAGACCGGGTGGGTTGCTTTAGCATATAGAGATTCTAGAGTGGAAGTGGGAACGGATCACCATGGACTTCGTAGTTGGGCTCCCACAGACTTTGAGAAAGTTCGATGCCATTTGGTGATTGTGGATCGACTGACCAAGTCCGCGCACTTCATTCTTGTGTGTACTACCTTTTCTTCAGAGCGACTGGCGGAGATTTATATCCGGGAGATTGTTCGTTTGCATGGTATTCCAGTTTCCATCATTTCAGATAGAGGTACTCAGTTCACATCACGGTTTTGGAGGATCGTATAGCATGAGTTGGGTACTCGGGTGGTGTTGAGTACAGCATTTCACCCTCAGACGGACGGACAGTCCGAGTGCACTATTCAGATTCTTAAGGATATGCTCTGTGCATGTGTGATTGAGTTTGGAGGGTCATGGGATCAGTTCTTGCCATTGGCGGAGTTTGCCTACAACAACAGCTATCAGTCCAGCATTTAGATGGCACCGTACGAGGCCTTATATGGTAGGCGGTGTAGATCCCCGGTGGGTTGGTTTAAGCTGGGTGAGGCTAGATTATTGGGCACAGACTTGGTTCAAGACGCTTTGGAGAAGGTTAAGGTGATTCAGGATTGACTCCGTATAGCCTAGTCCAGACAGAAGAGTTACACGGACCGGAAGGTTCGTGATGTTTCCTATATGGTTGGAGAGGGGGTTCTGCTTTGGGTTTCGCCTATGAAGGGCGTTATGAGATTTGGGAATAAAGGGAAGTTGAGTCTGAGGTTTATTGGTCCTTTTGAGATATTGCGGCGTGTTGGGGAGATTGCTTATGAGCTTGCCTTACCTCCCAGCTTGGCAGGAGTTCATCCGGTATTTCATGTTTCGATGCTTCGGAGGTATCACGGTGATCCGTCGCACGTGTTGGATTTTAGTTCAGTCCAGTTGGACAAGGATCTATCTTATGTTGAGGAGCCAGTGGCGATATTGGACAGGTAGGTTCGAAATCTGAGGTCAAAGAACATTGCATCAGTAAAGGTTCAGTGGTGAGGTCAGCCGGTCGGGGAGGCAACCTGGGAGACCGAGCAGGATATTCGCAGTTGTTACCCTCATCTTTTCACTACTTCAGGTATGTCTCTATGCTCGTTCGAGGACGAACGAATGTTTAAGTGTAGGAAGATGTAACGACCCGGCCGGTCATTTTAAGAATTAATGCCCCGACTGAGGAGTCCCTTTCCATTCTCTCTTATAGTTTTAGCCCTTCTGTATATATCTTGATTTAGACATTTTGGAGTTAGAGCACAATGTAGTATTCATAGCTTGTGATTTCATGAGATTTCGGGTTTTGGGAAGTTGTTCTGCTTTGATATCTTGTATTACTATATGCCGAGCGGCATCTTAAACGTTTCTATATTTGCTTATCTTCAGTTTTATTAGTTTTCCGCATTTTGTTTCTTTTTCCGCAATTGTTAGGCTTACCTAGTCGTAGAGACTATGTGCTGTCACGACAGTTCATGGAGGGCGAACTTGGGCCGCGACAACTTGACTATTATACTCTCCTCCATTGTCAGACTTCAGATATTTTAACTTTAGACTTGTCTGATTTTCAACTTCAGCTTCTCATCTTTTAAAGGTAACAAACACTTTATATTTATTTTTCAGAAAATATACCCATACCTTTCTTGTGGAATCATCAATGAAGGTGACATAATAGCGTGAGCCTCCCAGAGAAGTTACAGGAGCTGGTCTCCACACATCTGTACGCACTAGTTCTAGCTTCTCTTTCTTTGGCGTCCTTCCCACCTTTGAGAAACTAACTCTCTTTTGTTTCCCGTAAATACAATCTTTTCACAAACCTAATTCAACATGTTTTAGGTTTGACAACTTTTCTTTGAATGCCAACAACTTCATTCCCTTCTCACTCATATGCCCGAGTCTCCGGTGCCACAATGTTGTATCACGACCATGATCAACTGTTGCTATATTATCTCTCTATATTGCAATTGCACACAATGTTCCCTTCTTAAAGCCTCGTACCACAACCAAATTTCCTTTGGTTATCTTCCACGATCCGTTACCGAATGTTGTTTTATATCCTTCACAGTCAATCTGACCCATAGATATCAAAAATTTTTTTAGGCCAAGAACATGTCGGATATTTTGCAATTTTCATAGTGTGCCTTGTGAAGTCTTTATATGAACTTCACCTTTCCCAACAATGTCCAGAGGTTGCACAACAAATTAGTGCATCACCAACTTGTTCAGCAATTGCATTTGCTGAATTTTCCTCCTTCTTCTTCTTTGGTTCTCTACATTAACTACTGTTAGAGGTGATAGTAGAATCAATGTCTTCTTCGTCATCAAGTGTTATATTAACATAACTCAATTGAGTTAATATTATATTACACTTATTGATATGTTCCGTGACAGATCCACCTTTTGTCATCTTTAAGTTGAACAATCGACGCATCAAATAGACTTTATCTAAAGTAGATGACTTCTCGCATATATTTGATAATGCCATCATCAGGCCTACAGTGGTCATCTCGTTAACGATGTTAAACACCACATTTCGTGCTAGCGTCAAACAAATCACACTAAGAGCTTGGCAGTCTAATAGATCTTAATCCGCTTTGGCCATATTCTCTGGATTTACCTCGATTAGAGGTAAGTATAATTTTTTCTAGTACAAATAATCTTTTATTTGCATTTTTCAGAATCTAAAATCTTTGTCATTGAACTTGTCAATTTTAACCTTCCCTTCTTCTGATGCCATTTTCACAAAAAAGATTTATGTGAGTAGTGTCTGTGAATAGTAATGATGATCAATAGTGTCACACTATTCTTGTGAATAGTACCTACACCAATACTGTACTTTTCTACCAGATTTACATTGTCTATGCGCTGATATCAGTTGTTGGGGATCGTATCAGGCTAATAGACGGGAATTTTTTTTTAACAAAAAGCAATAAATTGCACAAGACCAAGACAAAATTTATGTGGTTCGGCAATTTTTGCCTACTTCACGACCACACAAAGAATAGTTCTTTATTAATTGAAGAGAAAGAAGAAGTTGAGGAATGATCTGCAAATGAATATTTAGACCCTTTTATAGGAATTTGAATGACATGCTGACGTAAGCAATTACGTCATAAGAAAAGAATTCAACATGTCGACATAAGTGCTTATGTCATAACAAAATAATTCAAATATGTCTATCATGTTTCTTCTCTCTTTGACTTTTCTTTCTTTTGTTTTGTCAACTTTTCTTTCTTTCACATACAATAACAGGTTTGCTCATATCACGCTGAAGTCAACATCACAATACGAACCTACCAGAATAGTCACAACACCGATCTAGGGTCATTTAATCAAAATATTGACCATAGTCAACTCTAGTCTCATTTTTAGTTAAAATTTTTATTTTTAAAAAGATTTCATATAAAAGCTTTTCAAAAAGCTATAACGATCCAAAAACTACCCCTATCGTGATGGCGCCTAACGTGGTACTAGGCAAGCGACACATAATCAAAATAAACTGATATTTGCAGTTCAAAGATAATCCCATAGCTATTTAATATAAAACCTTCATAAGGAAGTTCAAAACAAAACAAAAGTGCGGAAAGGAAAGCCCGACATGGGGATGTCACTAGTCATGAGCATCTACTACAATTTGTCTGACAATATAGAGACTAATATAGTCTGGAAAATAACTAAATATAGCTAAAGGAGATAAGGGGGACAAGAGCAGGGCTGCGATCGCCAGGCAGCTACCTTGCTATCTCCGAGAAACCTGCAACTGGAATAGTCAACAACTGCTACCGTGTCCAGATACGCTTGGATCTGCACACAAGGTGCAGGGAGTAACGTGAGTATGCCAACTCAGTAAGTAACAACAATAAATACAGGCTGAGAAGTAATGACGAGCAACAATGCATGTAAGGTTCATTTCACAATAACTCAGTAAAGTACAGTATGCCTTTAAAACCATAGTTTAAATCAAATCAACTTGTTTAAATCCAGTTCCCATAAAATAAGTTTGAAAACATCTTTCAACAGCTTTAGAATAAGGTTCAATGCTCAAGTGAGAAAAATAGTGAAAACATAAATAGCCCATCGGGCGAACATATCTTGTAAACAGTCCCTCGGGCAAACCTCATCATCACTCATATACATCCCCCCGGGAAAACCTCACCATCGCTCATGCCTCCCAGTCACTCGGCACTCGGCACTTGGCATTCGCACTCAGTAGGTATCTGCACTCACTGGGGATGTACAGACTCCGGAGGAGCTCCTTTAGCCAAAGCGCTATAACAAACCAATCATGGCATAAATCAATCAGGACCTCGGCCTCACTCAGTCATGAATCAGTAAAATATGTTGCGGCGTGCAACCCGATCTCATAAATATCCTCACAAATCAGGTCCTTGACCTCACTCGGTCATAAATCTCTCCAGCCTCTCGGACTCTCAAAATAACAAAGTTTTCAGCCCAAACAACATTTATATGATGCATCAAAAGTAGAGTAATAGAGGTTGAGTTATGAAATCAATAAGTATAAACATGACTAAGTATATATTTCCAATTGAAACAATGAGAGGATAGCAATAAAAGACCTCTACGGTCCAAACAACACTGGCATAAGGCCTAAACATGGCATCCAGCCTAATTTACAGAAATTCTTTCTAAAGCAATTGAGTGGCATGTAGTTTCAACAAATATTCAACTTTACAAAAGATACAGGATGGACCAAGTCACAGTCCCCAACGGTGCACGCTCACATGCTCGTCACTTAGCATGTGCTTCACCTCAAAATAGTCACATGACACAAAATCTAAGGTATCATACCCTCAGGACTAGATTTACAAACGTTACTTACCTTAAACCGATCAAATCTCTACTTTGCGATGCTCTTGCCCCTCGACTCGGCCTCCAAATGCTCCGAATCTATTCACAACCAGTGCAATACCATCAACATGTGCTAATGGAATGAATTCCACAAGAAAAACTATCAAAATAGACCAAGAACCCAAAATTGGTTCAAACCCGGCCCCCAGGCCCATGTCTCAAAATTTATTCCACTATAGGTTAGAATCACTTACCCCAATATTGCTCCTTGAAATCCTTCGAAAAATCGCCTCTCTCTTGAGTTCTTCAAACTCAAAATCAAAAATGGAGAACAAAACTCGAGCTGGGGTTTTCTGCCCAGTAAAACCGCAACTGCGGTCCCATTTCTGCATCTGGGGATCGCTTCTGCGAAGACCTCTCCCCTTTTGTGGAATTTCATTAACAGTCTGCTTCCGCTTCTGCGATTACCTGACCGTTAACCATCCAAAATTTCCAAATTTCCAAACTCTCCGTTAACCATCCAAAATTATCCTGAGGCCCTCGGGAACTCAACCAAATATATCAATACATCCCATAACACCATTCAAACTTAGTCGAGCCTTTGAATCACTCAAAACAATATCAAAATACCAAATTACCCTCGGATTCAAGCCAAAGAACTTCTAAACTTTCAAATTCCGCAAACGACGCCAAAACCTACCTAATCACCTCCGAATGACCTAAAATTTTGCGCACACATCCCAAATGTTACTACGAACCTACTCCAACTTCCGATATTCCATTCCGACCCCGATATTCAATTTTCCACTGCCGACCAAAATCGCCAAATTTCCAACTTTCGCCAATTCAAGCCTAATTCTACCACGGACCTCCAAATCACATTCCAGATGCGCTCCCAAGTCTAAAATCACCTAACGGGGGTTACTGAACCATAAAACTCCAAATCTGATATCGTTTACTCATAAGTCAATATTTGGTTGACTTTTCCAACTTATGCTTCAAAATAGGAGACTAAGTGTCTCATTCCACTCCGAACTCACTCCGGACCCGAACCAACCAACACGATATGATAAAATATAGCTAATGAACACAAAAAAAAAAAGCAGAAATGGGGGAAACGGGGCTATAACTCACGAAACGACCGACCGGGTGGTTACATCCTCCATCTCTTAATGAAACGTTCGTCCTCAAACGAGTCTAGAAACATACCTGAAGCCTCAAATAGGTATGGATATCTGCTATGCATCTCCTGCTCGGTCTCCCAAGTAGCCTCATCCATTGACTGACCTCTCCACTGCACTTTCACTAAAGTTATACCCTTTGATCTCAACTTTCGGACCTGCCGCTCCAAAATAGCCACTGGCTCCAAATCATAAGTCAAATCACCATCTAACTGAACCGTGCTGAAATCCAAGACATCAGACGAATTGCCGATATACTTCCAGAGCATAGAAACATGAAATACTGGATGCACACCCGACAAGCTAGGTGGAAAAGCAAGCTCAAAATCCACCTCCCCAATCCTCCGAAGCACCTCAAAAGGCCCAATAAATTGAGGGCCCAGCTTGCCCTTCTTTCCAAATCTCATAACACCCTTCATGGGTAAAATCTTTAGTAGAACCTTCTCCCGAACCATATAAGACACGTCACGAACCTTTATGTCAGCATAACTCTTTTGTCTTGACTGTACTATACGAAGCCGCTCTTGAATCACATTCACCTTGTCCAAAGAATCTTGTACCAAGTATGTACCCAAAATCCTAGCCTCGCCCGGCTAAACCAACCTACTAGAGATCTACACTGTCTCCCATATAAAGCCTCATACGGAGCCATCTGAATACTCGATTGATAACTGTTGTTATATGCAAACTCCGCGAGCATTAGAAACTGGTCCCGTGAACCCCCAAAATCAATGACACAAGCACGTAACATGTCCTCCAATATATGAATAGTGCACTTGGACTGTCCGTCTATCTGAGGGTGAAACGTTGTGCTCAACTCAACCTGAGTACCTAACTCTCGCTACACGACTCTCCAAAATTGCGATGTAAACTGAGTACCTATATCTGAAATGATGTAAACTGGGACACCATGCAGGCGAACAATCTCTCAGATATAAATCTTAGCTAACCGCTCTGAAGAATAGGTAGTACATATAGGAATGAAGTACACGGACTTGGTCAGCCCATCCACAATCATCCAAATAGCATCGAACTTTCTCAAAGTCCGTGGGAGTCCAACTACAAAATCTATGGTGATCATATTTCACCTACTGACAATTGAGACACCGAGCTAAACCCCACTAAATATTTCTTCATTCTCTTCCACCAATAATGTTGTCTCAAATCCTTGTACATCTTCGCGACACCCGGATGGATGGAATACCGCGAACTATGGGCCTCCTCTAGAATCAACTCCTGAAGCCCATCTATATTAGGCACACATATTCGGCCCTGCATCCTCAATACCCCATCATCACCAATAGTCTCATCTCTAGCATCATCATGTAGAACCTTGTCCTTGAGAACAAGAAAATGAGGATCATCATACTGACACTCTTTGATACGATCAAACAAGGAACACCAAGAAACCACACAAGCTAGGACCCGATTGGGCTCCAAAATATCCAATCTCACGAACCAATTGGCCAAGGCCTGAATGTCAACTGCCAGAGGTCTCTCCCCAACGGGAAGGAATGAAAGACTACTTATACTCACTGTCTTTCTACTCAAGGTATCGACCACCATATTGGCCTTTCCCGGATGGTACAAGATGGCAATATCATAACCCTTTAGTTGCTCCAACCATATTCGCTGCCTCAAATTGAAATCCTTTTTCTTGAACATGCGCTGGAGGCTACAATGATCAATAAACACCTCACAAAACACACCATAGAGGTAATGTCTCCAAATCTTCAATGCGTGAACAATGGCAGCCAACTCCAAATCATGAACAGTGTAGTTCTTCTTATGGGGCTTCAACTGACGAGAAGCATAAACAATCACTCTACCCTCCTGCATCAACACACACCCAATGTCAACCTGAGAAGCATCACAATATATCGTATAAGAACCTGAAGCTGATGGCAAAACTAACATTGGAGTTGTGGTCAAGGCAATCTTGAGCTTCTGAAAGCTCGCCTCACACTCATCCGACCACTTGAAAGGATCACCCTTTTGGGTCAATTTGGTCAAGGGTGATGCAATAGATGAAAATCCCTAACTGAACTGATGATAATAACCCGCCAAACCAAGAAAGCTACGAATCTCTGTGGCTGAGGATGGTCTGGGCCAACTCTGGACCGCCTCTATCTTCTTCAGGTCAACTTGAATACCCTCATTGGACACAAAGTGCCCCAAGAACACTACTGAATTGATCCAAAACTCACACTTGGAGAACTTTGCATGAAGTTTCTCCTCCCTCAACCGCTGCAATACAACTCTCAAATGCTCGGCGTGCTCCTTCTGGCTACGAGAGTACACCAGGATATCATCAATGAATAAAATAACAAACGAATAGAGATAAGGCCGAAACACGTTGTTCATCAAATGCATGAACGTTGCTGGGGCATTGGTCAGCCCAAAAGACATCATAAGGAACTCATAATGACCATATCGGGTCCTGAAAGTTGTCTTAATAATGTCTGAGTCCCTAATCATCAGCTAGTGATACCCTGACTTGAATCAACTTTGGAGAACACCCTCACACCCTCGCTCCCTGAAGCTAGTCAAATAAATTATCAGTACGAGGCAATGGATACTTTTTCTTGATTGTGACTTTGTTCAACTACCTGTAATCAATGCACATTCTTATAGTGCCATCTTTCTTCTTCACAAATAGAACAGGCGCACCCCAAGGTGACATACTATGTTGAATAAATCCCTTATTAAGGAGTTCCTGAAGCTGCTCCTTCAATTCCTTTAACTCCATCGGTGCCATACAATACGGTAGAATAGAAATGGGCTGAGTGCCCAGTACCAAATCAATACCAAAGTCAATATCCATGTCCGGTGGCATGCCCGACAGGTCTGCATGAAACACATCCAGAAAATCCCTCACCACCAGAACTGGATCAATGGTAGGAGTCTCTACACTCACATCCCTTACAAAAGCCAAATAAGAAAGACAACCCTTCCCAACCATCCGCTGGGCCTTCAAGTATGAAATTACTCTACTGGGGACATAATCCGACGAACCTCGCCACTCAATCCGTGGCACCCCGTGCATAGCCAATGTCACTATCTTAGCATGACAGTCCAGAATAGCATGACACGGAGACAACCAATCTATGCCCAATATCATATCAAAACCAACCATACTAAGCATCAAAAGGTCTACTCGGGTCTCCAAACCCAAAATAGTCACCACACAAGACCGATAAACGCATTCCACAACAGTAGTATCGCCCACAAGAGTAGATACATGAACAAATGAAACAAGAGAATTGCGGTGAGTATCCAAATAATGAGCAAAATATGACGACAAATATGAAAAAGTGGAACCAGGATCAAATAATATAGAGGCATCCCTATGGAAAATTGAGACAATACCTGTGATCATAGCATCTGAAGCAATAGCATCTAGTCTAGCTGGGAGTGCATAGAAACAGGGCTGACCACCACCTAATCGACCTCCCCCTCTAGGGTGACCCCTAGCTGACTGACCTCCACCCTACATGACTCAGTGGGTGGTAAGTAACTAGTGCTGAAGTCGATGGCTGACTCCTCCGCTGAGGTAGACCGCCATGACGACGAGGAAACTGCTTCTACATATGCCCCAACTCCCCACACTCAAAACAACCCCCTAGTGCTGGTGACGGGGACTGAAGGGAACCCCTAGCACCGAGATAACTGGTAGAAGAACCCGGCATGGAGGAGACCTAAATTGATGAAGCACGGGACAAACTCTAGGCTGGGAGGGCACTAAGTGATAAATGGTCCTGATGAGAATTGTGGGAACCATGGCCCAATAATGCACCACGGTGAACTGGGCGCGCTGACTGAGCATGTCTGAATAGAAGGCCTCTACCGTGCTGGAACTGACCCACGTGAGGAGCACCACCAAAACTACCGGATCCACGAGGCATCTTAGCCTCCCTCTCCACTCGCTCCTGATGGCTAATTGACACTATATCTCGAGAAATGTCAACAACCTCCTCAAAAGAAGTACCAGACACCCTCTCCCTAGTCATAATAATTCGTAGCTGATATGTGAGGCCATCAATGAACCTCTTGATCCTCTCTCTGTCTGTGAGAACCAACCAAATAGCATGACGGGTTAACTCAGAGAACTTCATCTCATACTACATAACAATCATATCATCCTGACGCAATTGCTCAAACTGCCAGCGCAGCTCCTCTCTGCGGGACTACGACACATACTTCTCCAGAAAGAGAACGGAGAACTGTTGCTAGGTAAAAGGCGCTGCACCAACAGGCCTACACCTCTCATAAGCCTCCCACCAAGTAAAGGCAGCTCTAGAGAACTGAAAGGTAGTGAACGAGACCCCACTGGTCTCCAGAATACCCGTTGTACGGAGAATCCTCTAACACTTCTCCAAGAAACCTTGGGCATCCTCGCCCTCTATACCACTGAATGTCGGAGGCTGAAGTCTACCAAACCTTTCCAATCTACGTTGCTCGTCATCAGGCATGACTGGTACCACATAATCCTGAGCAAGTGCAACTGGTTGGGGCTGGTGGTGCCTCCGGTGTCTGAAGTCCCTGACCAACCTGCTCGAATGTACGGGCGGCGGGAGTCTGAGTGCCTCCCCTGGACTGGGAAGTATCTGTTGTGGTAGAAATAATAACCGCCTGAACAAGACTGGTGCACACGATCATAATCTGAGCTAAGGTCTCCTGAAGACCTGGGATAACAATAGGCACAGCCGGTGCCTGGGCTGGTCCCACTGGTGCATCCACAATTGGGACCTGATCATGAACTCGGGTGGCTAGTGGATCTGTAAATGCTGCCCTAGCTATTGTACATGCTACACCCTTGCCCCTACCACGGTCTCGACCGCGACCTCGACCTCTCTCGGCCCTAACTGGTGGTACTGGTGGACGTCTGTACTAACCGGTGTCACATGTCCTCACTAACTGTGAGAGAATAAAATAACAAAAGTTTAGTTACCAGAATCAACAGATTTGCACGACAGGAATTCAAGAATGTGAAGTTTTCCTAAAGGTTCTACAGCCTCTCGAGGGTAAGTACAGACGTCTTCGTATCAATCCGCAAGACTCTACTAAACCTGCTCATGATTCGTGAGACCTATGTAACCTAGGCTCTGATACCAACTTGTCACGGCCCAAAAAGCAACCCTATTGTGATGGCGCCTAACGTGGTACTAGGAAAGCCAACGCATAATCAAAACAAACTGATATTTGCAGTTCAAAGATAATCCCAAATCTATTTAATATAAAACATTCATAAGGAAGTTCAAAACAAAATAAAAGTGCGAAAAGGAAAGCCCGATATCAGGGTGTCACTAGTCATGAGCATCTACTACAATTTGTCTGACAATATAGAGACTAACATTGTATGGAAAATAACTAAATACAACTAAAGGAAGATAAGGGGGAGAAAAGCAGGGCTGCGATCTTCAGGCAGCTACCTTGCTATCTCCGAGAAACCTGCAACTGGAACAGTCAATAGCCGCTACCGTGTCCAGATACGCCTGGATCTACTCACAAGGTGCAGGGAGTAATGTGAGCACGCCAACTTAGTAAGTAACAACAGTAAATAAAGGTTGAGAAGTAGTGACGAGCAACAATGCATGTAAGGCTCATTTCACAATAACTCAATAAAGTACAGTATGCCTTTAACACCATAGTTTAAATCATATCAGCTTGTTTAAATCTAGTTCTAATAAAATCAATTTGAAAACATCTTTCAATAGCATTAGAACAAGGTTCAATGCTCAAGTGAGAAAAATGGTGAAAACATAAACAGCCCCTAGGGCAAACATCTCTCGTAAACAGCCTCTCGGGCAAACCTCACCATCACTCATATACAGCCCTTCAGGCAAACCTCACTATCGCTCATGCCTCCCAGTCACTCGGCACTCGCACTCAGTAGGTACCTGCACTTACTGGGGGTGTGCAAACTCCAGAAGGGCTCCTTCAGTCCAAGCACTATAACAAGCCAATCATGGCATAAATCAATCAGGCCCTCGGCCTCACTTAATCATGAATCAGTAAAACATGTTGTGGCGTGTAGCCGATCTCATAAATATCCTCATAAATCAGGCTCTCGGCCTCACTCAGTCATAAATCTCTCAAGCCTCTCGGGCTCTCAAAATAACAAAGCTTCAACCCAAACAACATTTATATGATGCATCAAAAGTAGAGTAATAGAGGCTGAGTTATGAAATCAATAAGTATAAACATGACTAAGTATATATTTCCAATTGAAACAATGAGAGGATAGCAATAAAAGACCTCTAAGGTCCAAAAAACACTGCATAAAGCATAAACATGGCATTCAACCTGATTTACAGAAATTCTATCTAAAATAATTGAGAGGCATGTAGTTTCAAAAAATATTCAACTTTATAGAAGATACGGGGCGGGCCAAGTCACAATCCCCAACAGTGCACGGCCACACGCTCGTCACCTAGCATTTGCGTCACCTCAAAATAGTCACATGACACAAAATCCGGAGTTTCATACCCTCAGGACTAGATTTACAATCGCTACTTACCTCAAACCGATCAAATCTCTACTCCGCGATGCTCTTGTCCTTCGACTCAACCTCCAAATGCTCCGAATCTATTCACAACCAGTGCAATACCATCGATATGTGCTAATGGAATGAATTCCACAAGAAAAACTATCAAATTAGACCAAGAACCCGAAATTGGTTTATACCCGGCCCCGGGCCCACTTCGTAAAATCCGACAAAAGTCACAAAACTAGGAAACCCATTCACTCACGAGTCCATACATACGAAATTTATCAAAATCCGACTCCATTTGGCCCCTCAAATCCTCAAATCCAACTCTCCAATTTTCAAGCGCTAAATTCTAAAATTTCTAGCTCAAATTCTAATTAAATGTTTAATAAAGCCATAAATTCATGAAATTTATACCATTGTAGGTTAGAATCACTTATCCCAACGTTGCTCCTTGAAATCCTCAAAAAATCGCCTCTCTCCTGAGTTCTTCAAACTCAAAATCGAAAATGGAGAACAAAACCTCGAGCTGGGGTTTTCTACCCAGCAAACCCGCACATGCGGTCCCATTTCCGCATTTGCAGGACCGCTTCTGCAGAATTTCATTAAAAGTCTACTTCCGCTTCTGCGATTGGATGACCGCATCTGCGGTCATCACAGATATAGGAACCAAGCCGCACATGCGATCTTAGCTACGCACCTGCGCCTCAAATCCACTTCTGTGAACCTCGCACCTGCGGTTCCCACTCCACAGGTGTGGTTAAGACAGAACCAGCAGCTTCAGCTACATTTCCAAATTTCTAAACTCTTTGTTAACCATCCGAAATCATCCCGAGGCCCTTAGAACCTCAACCAAACATACCAATACATCTCATAACACTATTCAAACTTAGTCGAGCCTGCGAATCCCTCAAAATAACATCATAATACCAAATTACCCTCGGATTCAAGCCAAAAAACTTCTAAACTTTCAAATTCCGCAAACAATGCCGAAACCTACCAAATCGCCTCCGAATGATCTGAAATTTTGCACACACATCACAAATGATACTACGAACCTACTCCAACTTCCGGAATTCCATTCCGACCCCGATATCCAATTTTCCACTGCCGACCAAAATCGCCAAATTTTCAACTTTCGCCAATTTAAGACTAATTCTACCACGGAACTCCAAATCACATTCCGGACGCGCTCCCAAGTTGAAAATCACCTAATGGAGCCAACCGAACCATAAAAATCTAAATCTGATATCGTTTACTCATAAGTCAACATTCGGTTGACTTTTCCAACTTAAGCTTCTAAATAGAAAACTAAGTGTTTCATTCCACTCCGAAACCACTCCGGACCTGAACCAACCAACACGATACGACAAAATATAGCTGAAGAACACAAAAGAAAGCAAAAATAGGAGAAACAAGGCTATAACTCACGAAATGACCGGTCGGTCGTTACAAAAGCGACATGAACCTTGTACGCAAACCAAGAAACATCAAATAAAGCTAAGGGAGGTCCCAGAATACGAAATTAAAGGCTAGTGCTCAAAACGACCTATCGGGTCATCACAATTCAATTGGAGGCGAACATAAAGAATAACCACAATTAAACCTAAAATTAACACATTACATTAGATACTATTTTTTCCCAAAACTCCTACAATTAATTATCCATCCAAGATTAAAACATCATGAGTAAACTACATAAAAAACTTAGTACAAACTATAAGAATTTAATATGGAGTTTTAATATATAGAAAAATATAGTTCGGGGGATTTTGGGGACACTAGATAGTTTAAGTTGGTAACTGGAAAAAAAAATAGCTTAGGAGGTTTTAGGCTGAGTTAAATAGCCACGCGTAGTGCCACATAGTATATTTTTTAGATAATTAGGAGCGTGTACTAGATGCACCTCTAAAAATACAACGAGAGATTTTTAATATGAAGGACAATATAGTTCAAGGGGTTTTGGGGACACCGAATAATTTAAATAGGAACCTAACAAAAATTTGATAGTTTCACGATCTATTCATTCTCACTTTCCCTATGTAAACTAAACAAAGTTAAAAATGTTTGCTCCTTGAGTTTCTCTTTTTTATTCTACTTCCACTCATCTTCCTTTCCTAAGGTTCGAAACACTCCAAATTAAATGCTTTGATTAGATGTGAGTTTGCAGAAAAAATGTCTCGCACTCTTAATTAGTACGTACTACAAGTACAGCACAAGTTTTGAAATGTCGGTTCAGATTACTCACCAACCCATTACTATAAAGAGAGATATTGTTCAGTACTTAGTTATCTTTATATGATTAATTTTTTATGTACCACTAGTTGAAATATTTGCCCTCCACAAAGGCACAAATAACATCCTCTTCCTCCCTCTAGCAATATGTGCGTGTGGACACAATCTTCCATTATTAGACGTCATTATTTTTGTATTAATCTATATTATATTAAAAGCACGAAGGGCCTTAGCGAAATATCGTTCACTTTTTTTAACATTTAAATTTATATTTCACATTGGACAAAATTGTAATTTTAGTTTTTTCCGAATATTTAGAAGTTTTAAATCAACTACAATATTACGTATTAAATTTTTCCTTATTTGAACTACTCCTAATAATTGTGAGTTCAAAATCAATTAGGATTTACCTTATATAAATTATTCCTTACTTGAACAACAAAATTACTAATCTATGTGTATGTATAAAGGAATAGTCGGACAGAATTTCCTCATGGCCTTCATGTACTCTAAAGTAAAAGAACCACCAATGTAAGTAATTTTTTACACCTTTTCTTATTTTTTATTTTTTGTTTTTATCAAACACTACGTCTTATAACTTTAATCTGGTATAATACTTGAATGTGTATCCGGTTTTCTGTCTTGTTCTTCGATATTCTCTAGTTATTTGTTTGTTTCTTATTTATTATTGTTTGTTTTAATTTTTGATTCTATATACAACAATACTTTCAAAAGGTTAAGGAAAATTAATGATGATTTAATATCCGTGAATTGAGACGAAAAGGCAGGTAATCTTTATACAAGAAAGCTTAGTTGGTTATCAACTTTTAATTGATTATCTTATTTGGTGATTGTAGTTTGCCCGAGGAAGTTGGGAGCTATAGGTTGCTATATTAATGTTTGGATATTTTAGCTATGTGTTTTTTGTGGAAGCATTGATGGATATAGAGTAGCTTTTTGGGAGCGTTTTATCCCTCAATGTGAAATTTTTCGTTGCTAATTCAAATTTCATCGGACCTTAATGCAATCGGAGCGAAAATTAAAAAAAAATTAATATTACTATTGTTGAAATATTTCAATCATGTTTTCTTTGCTGGTATATTTTAACTATGTGTTTGTGCAGTCGTAATACGTACCCGACTTTAGTTTCTTCTCAATTTTCGATTTACTCGCACTTGGACAATAATGTTGGAAAACGTAATATGATGTATTATTTGTACTTTTATGTTTTATTCAAATAACTCTTTAAAGAATTATAATAAAAATATTTTTGTATTCTTTATTTAGTATTAGATCACAAAATAACAACATGGTTCATAAAATATTCCTTTATAACTCATCCGAAATCACAATAAGACATATGAGAATTCAATGCGACAAGATTTCTTTCTTTATTGAGCTAGTTAGATTGGATCAAATTATAATTTTCATAGATTTTGTTAACGGTATATAGTGATTCTTATTTCTTTAAGATTTACAAAGAATTTCCATTTGCCCTTGTTTTGGGAACATGTCCCGCATGAATGATTTTTCACCTATTAGACTTTTTTACTATTTGAAAAAAAATTCTTAGTGAATAAAAATATAATTACAATTAAATACTTAAATATTTTTCAGGAATTTACACTCTATTTTATAATTCAAATATAATATTTTAAATTCTTTTACTCATTTAGATAGGTTACACGCGCAACGCGCGTATCATAAGATTAAGACTAGTTTATATGAATAGGAATAGGAATGAATTGCTACCATTGAAGCTAAAGATGGAAGCAAACGATTATTTTTTTGGGTATAAAAACGATAGAACTATATATAGATATTTTGCATCATATATAACAAAATACTGGGTTCGAGCGAGTTTCTGGTTGAGTAGCTATTAGTTACAAAAATATTAGAACCGTCTAAAACTTGTCTGTAGTTCCTAACATGTCTGCTAGATACATTTCATAGACAAACACGGGAGGAACTTTTAGATGTATTATACGATCACACAACTGTCTTTTGACTTTTTCTTTTGCAAGTAAGTCCGATACCGTTTTCTGCTCCCTCTTGTTAACGCTGTAGCTCAGGGTCTCCAAGGAACTTCATCAAGTGCCTGCATTCATTATTTCTATTATATAGAAGAGGCAAAGATGGTCAACCAAGGGCAGAATTGTCATTATACCTGCCACCATCTTTGCCTTTTTGGTAGAAATAATAATAATAATAATAAATAATTTTTTCTGCAGACCTATACAATATTCTAGAAATCTCCCCAATTTCATCTGCTTTTTTCTCCAACCAAACCCAACATACTAGAAGTCTCCCCCAGTAGAAATATATTTATCCCAGTCAGTACATTTTGAAGACTTGTGTAGGATTAATTCATCTTCTCCCCAAGGTCAGTTCTTTAATTTTCTTCCAGTTCTTCCCAAAAAAATAAAATAATTTCATGTTCAATGAGTGTTCCAATTCCAGACCTGATTTTCTTCCAATTCTTTCTCTCAATTTTTTTCCCAAACCTGCTACCATTTCAAAATTTCATGACTGAAATATATGGATCATTGTATTTGAAAGAGATTATTTATGTCAGATTATCTCCCCAATGTTCTTTGGCTTAACCCTCTTTCTTCTGTTATTTTTGTATGATCTTAATTTATGTTTTGAATTTTAGTATTAATAATGTCTACTATATAGAAAAGACAAAGATGGTAGAAATTCGAAAAAAACATAAGTATGAGGGAATTGCTAAAATTAGAGGGAAAAAAGGATTTTTCTAAAAACTTTTCTATTAGAGATCCAAAGAAAGAGTTTTAACCAAAAGAGAGAAAAAAAAAAGACTCAATAATGACTGGGGGAACTACTTTTACGATGGTGGACTTTGTAGAAATCCTAATTGTCCATGACCATGGTTCTAAGTGTTTCTAATTAAAAAAAATTTTAGTCTTTTGATGTAGTAAAATTGGTAATGTAGACATTGAGTACTTTGTATGGTCATTGTTTTATTCTTTATAAAACTTTTATTTTTTGGGAGCTAAGTTAGTGCAAGCAAATGTATATCGTCTTTGGACTTTGTATGAAAAGTTTTTCACCTTTCTTTTTAGGCTTCCCGTCTTTGCATAAAAATGTTGTTGGGAAGAGAATGGAGCGGTGATAATCCCTCTTTTAGATGTAACATTGTAGCTGTTTGTTTGCTCCTGTCTTAGGAGCCATATGTTTATCAATGTAGGAGATTCAAATGTTGTGGTTTTCCCTTTTAGTATTTGGATTTTTGGAAAACATGAAGACTTCTCATGGTAAACATCTAAAAAATTAAGTCATTGTGACGACCTGGCCCGTCGTCTCATGGGTTACCGCTCCATTTTTTTTCCAATTCTCAGCTTCTTTATGCTTTATTATCCGTATCTTATGTGATCGAGTTGGTTTGGAGTGGTTTTGATAAGAAATGAGACACTTAGTCTCTTTTAAGAAGGCTTAAGTTGGAAAAGTCAACCTGATATTGACTTATGAGTTAGAGGGCTCAGATATGAATTCTGATGATTCGGTTAGCTTCGGGGATGATTTGTGACTTATGAGTGTGATCGGAAGTAATTTTGGAGGTCCGGTGTAGAATTAAGCTTGAATTGGCGAAGTTAGTATTTTGGCGAATTCCGGTTGATAAGTGAGATTTTGATCCAAGGGTCAGAATAGAATTCCGGGAGTTGCTGTAGCTTCGTTAGGTGATTTGGGATGTGTGTGCAAAATTTCAGGTCATTCGGACGTGGTTTGGTCAGGTTTTTGATCGAAAGTGTATTTCGGAAATTTTTAGAAAATTAGGCTTGAATTTGATGAGTTTTGGGTAATTTGATGTTGTTTGAGGTGTTTTGATTATTGGAAGAGGTTTGAATAATATTATGAATTATGTTGGCATGTTTGGTCGGGGTCCCATGAGGCTCGGATATGTTTTGGAAGAGTTTTTGGAAGATTTTTGCCGTTTGAGCATAAGCATGTAATGATCCAAATGTCCATTTTTAGTTCTAGAGATCGAAATTTTATTTCGAGATTTCCAGAATTTAAATAATGAATTATAGGAGTGATCTGGAAAGTTTGGTCTAATTTCATCAAGTCGCGATTGAGTTTGTGACACGAAACATGAGTTAATTGTTTAACGAGCGAAATGGATATCGCACTGAACAAACAAGCTCCGAATTGAGTTTCGATTGAAGGACTATGTTCGTATCATTATTTGTGACTCATAGGAACAAGAATCATTGAATTCCGAGTTCGTATGATGGAGTTAGAGCCATTTTAGTAAAAAGAAAAGTGCTGCAATTTCTTTGGCTGCTGCTGTTTTTTTTTTTAGCAGCGTGAACAGTAACCGCGCGGGTGAATAATACTTCCGAAAAATTCTGGGCAGTGAGTTTAATAAACATTTCACCCGCGATCCAAGTCCCATTTCCTCTATTTTTGAGCAACCTTGAGAGCTTTTGGACGAGGATTGAAAGGGGGTTCGACAGGAAGTGATTGGAGGTAAGTCCTATGAACTAAAAACACGTTTATTGTGAAATTGATCTTGGAATCCATGGAAATTTAGCAAAAGAGGAAGAACTAGGGCTTGAGTTTTAATATTTCAAATTTGGATTTGAGGGGTCATTTGGACT
Organism: Nicotiana tabacum; assembly: GCF_000715075.1. Taxonomy (NCBI): domain Eukaryota; kingdom Viridiplantae; phylum Streptophyta; class Magnoliopsida; order Solanales; family Solanaceae; genus Nicotiana; species Nicotiana tabacum. The sequence goes on along the minus strand of NC_134090.1, from coordinate 29,407,235 downwards.
CCGATTTTGGTAAATTTAATATGTATAGACTCGTGGCGAGATAAGGAATCCGGTGATGTCAATTTTCCGATTTTTCGAGACGTGGGCCCGGGGCTCGGGTTTTGCCAAATTCGTGAATTTTGATATTTTTCGAGTGCTTTCGATTGGGTATTGCCTCTTTAGCATTATGTGACATATTCGTTGCGATTTTGGGCAGATTCGACGCACGTGGAGGCCAATTCGAGGGGCAAAGGCGTCGCGAATTAAAGAAATAGCCGGTTTGAGGTGAGTAATTGATGTAAATGATGTCCTGATGGCTTGAAACCCCGGAATTTCACATCGTAACGCTTTATTGAGGTGACTTGCACGCCAGATAATGGGCGTAGGGTAGAGCACCATTGGGGATTGTGACTTGGTCCGTCCCGAGAGATGTTTTTACCGTATTTTCTATTTGAACTAAATTGAAAATCATCCTTACTTGGATTTATTTGTTACATTTGGGCTTCTTGCCAATTATTTGAATCCTTCAGGGATTGACATCACTGTTTTCGCATACATGCATATCATTTGATCTCAGTCCAAGGTTTTAAATACTGTTTTGCAAACTCAGCCATCTTTCTAAGATTTGAAAACTTAAATGATATTTTGGGCTGAGAACTAATGTTTTACAAATGCCCAAGAGGCTTATGATGATTTCTGGACTGAGCATGGATCGGGCTGCGCGCCGCAGCAGTGTTATATTGATATTGAGGCCGAGAGCCTGGTTGATTACATTGATATTGAGGTCGAGGGCCTGGTTGATTACATTGATATTGAGGCCGAGATCCTGGGTAATTATACTTATATTGATATGAGGCCGAGGGCCTAGATTTGATGCCACGAGATAGCTTTATATTGCGCTTGGGCTATAGGAGCCCCTCGGAATCTGTACACACCCCTAGTGAGCACCGTCGACGATAAATAAAATGGATGGCTCGGGCTGCACGCCGCAGTGGGTACTAGAGAGTACCATCATATGCATTGCATTGCACTCATGCATAGAGTGTATCATCATATGCATTGTATTGCACTCATGCATTTGTTTTTATCTGTTATACCTGTCTCAGTAATTGGTACTCTGATTTAATTGACTTGTTGCTTCACTAATTGTTGTTCGAAACTGCCAATCATAGTTTACTTTGTATTTTTCCACGATTTCTTATTCTCAGCCTTTATTTATGTTTATTACTCACTGGGTCGGAGTACTCACATTACTCCCTGCACCTTGCGTGCAGATCCAGGTACATCACAGGCTAAGTGAGGATTTGTTAGCTGAGCAGCAGTATCCGGGAGTATTGAGGTAGCTGCATGGCATTTGCAGCCTTGATCTCTCCCCTCTATCTCTATCTTTTATTCCGCATTTTTCCTAGACAGACTTGTAATAGGTGGATATTCCTATTAGAGGCTCATATTCGTGACACCGGATTCTATTGGGCTATGGTGTTGTATTTTAATTGAACTTCCGCAGATTTTATTATTAATTATACACTTGAATGTAATGACTTAGTAAATTTTCGGTGATATTTATCTATAATCTGAATAAGAATTTGGGATAATGTTGTTTAATGGTCGGGCTTGCCTAGCAGTGTGTTGGGCGCCATCATGACCGGGGTTGGGGTCGTGACAAGTTGGTATCAGAGCCTAGGTTAATTGGTCTCGCGAGTTATGAGCCAGTTTAGTAGAGTCTCGCGGATCGGTACGGAGACGTCTGTATTTATCCTTGAGAGGCTGCAGAACCTTTAGGAAAACTTCATGTTCTTGAAATTCTTGTCGTGCGACTTTGTTGATCCGAACACTAAAAATTTCTATCATTTTATTCTCTCGCAGATGGTGAGGACTCGTGCTACTGGACGAGGTGGACGACCACCAGTGCCACCCACTGATGCCACCAGAGGCCGTGGACGCGGTCGTGGGCGTGGCAGAGGTAGAGTAGCATGGGCAGCACCTGTTAATCCACCAGCTGCCCCAGTTCCAGATCAAGCTCCAGCAGCTGTACCAATTCAAGCACCTGCTATGCCTATTGTGATTCCGGGTCTTCAGGAGACCTTGGCTCAAATTTTGACAGTTTGCACTGGCCTAGCTCAAGCGGTCTAAGCCACTACAGCTGAGATATGTATTAGAGATCCAAAGAAGAGAGTTTTCTTTGCAGGCCACCTCTCTGTTCCTCTCTTACTCTGTTCTTTTACATAGTTACATGATTATTTTTACTTCAGGTCTTTATAATTAATGTTTCTTTGTCATCATTCTTCTCTGTAATATATTCAAATGTATTTGTTAGTGTTAGTTCTCAGAAAATAGTTGGCCTTAAAAAGTTATTGTTGGTTAGTTATTGGTAATTCTTTAACGTATTCATTGGCTAATTGTTGTTATGACTTCTTTGACCAAAAGTTGTTGGCTATATCTGATGAGTTCATACCTATACACTAATTTATTTTCTCATTACCCTGTAAATAAAATATATTTTTTCCCTCAGCATATAGAAACCACTTATACGATATCATTATTGACATTTTTATATTTTGGTTTGTTCTGTTTTAATTACAGGTTTTTCTCTTTGTTGTGTTATAATAGCTATCTGTTCGTGCTGTTTAGTAGCAAATCACTGGTGGTAAGTACTCATCTTTTGCGGGATTTAATTTTTCCCACTTTCCCTCTTCGTATTAAGGAGGTGTTGGTCATTTTATTTATTTCATGTCGTCTCAATCGTACTTTAACTCTTTTCGATTACAAGGTAATATATTCTATCCAAAATTAGTTATGTAGCTATGCATATAATAGAAATATCTTTAGTTGAGGTTTTTTGCTTTATGGTATATGCCAATACAATTTAACTTACATACCTTGTACGCATATCATTCATCAATGATAAACATATAGCTAAAATTATAATTTTTTCCTTTTTTAAGCACCGGTCATTAAAAAAATACTCAGGCAATAGAAAAGCTGCCTTAATGGCGGATAGAAATCATGAAAATGGCCAGACCTTTGGAAAAACACACGATGACAAAAGGGCTAGGAGACGCGAATTATATAGACTTATGCCACCTGATAAAAAAGAGGCCCTTTTGGCACGATGACGTGCAAACGGAGCTGAATTGAAAAGACGGCGGCTTACTGAAAGTTCAATTAGTGTTGATGCTGCTAATGCATCATCATCTAATGCTGCCATGTTTCTGCCATCCAGAGGTCTCTTAATATAAAAGACTCATTGCCCTTTTCAAGAAGAAGAACAGGTAAGATTAAAATTCAAAATTTGTTTAAACTACATCTATTAAGAACAATAGTAATTACTTCTTTTCTAGGTTAATAATATCCTCATAACTAGAGTTCTCATATGCAGGGTATGTTTTCACAGAACCTGGTTGTTCGAGTAGTATGCAAGCAAAAAATACGTATGTCAAATTAAAGGATGTAACGAAATGCCAATTTTGTGGAGCAAAAAGGTTTGAATATGAACTGCCTGCATTTTGTTGTGGCAACGGTTCTATTCAATTAATATCCCATGAAATGCCAACAGAGTTAAGAAACCTTTATCTAGGAAATAGGGAAGAATCAAAATATTTTCGAACTTACATTAGAACATACAATAACATATTTGCGTTCACATTCCTTAGAGTAACATATGACAAAGAGCTAGCAAAGAGAAATAGTGGTATTTATACATTCTGTGTTCAAGAGCAGGTGTATCACTTTATAAATGACTTGATACCAACTGATCAAAAAGGAAAAAACCTTCAGTTATACTTCTTTGATAATGAAAATGAAGTAAGAAACCGAATGTCATGTTCAAACAAACTGAATGAAAATATTGTAAAGAGTTTGATGGATATATTAAAATTTAATCCGTACTCAATGTTTTTGAAATCCTTAATAAATATTTCACAATTATCTGATTTTTATATTGCGCTTAAAAGTGATGCTGGTTTAGATCAACGAGTATATAATTTACCAACCGTATCAGAAGTTGTGGGTATATGGGTTCAACATGATATCAATAACTATATTCATTCACCACATATTCGTATATATACAAAAAGGGATAAAAGTCAACTGGTAAATTATAATTATGGCTGTTACGATCCATTACAGTATCCATTGTTGTTCCCTTACAGTCAAAATGGATGGCATTGTGGTATTAAAAAATTAAATATACTACTGATAAATCAACAATGCGAATATACTGTGAACACGAATAAGAGTTAAAGTATGATTGAGACGACATGAAATAAATAAAATGACCAACACCTTCTTAATACGAAGAAGGCAAGTGGGAAAAATTAAATCCAGCAAAAGATGAGTACTTACCACCAGTGATTTGCTACTAAATCGCACGAACAGATAGCTATTACAACACAACAAAGATAGAAACCTATAATTAAAACAGAACAAACCAAATATAAAAATGTCAATAATGATATCGTATAAGTGGTTTCTATATGCTGAGGGAAAAAATATATTTTATTTATAGGGTAATGAGAAAATAAATTAGTGTATAAGTATGGACTCATCAGATATAGCCAACAGCTTTTGGTCAAAGAAGTCATAACAACAATTAGCCAATGAATACGTTAAAGAATTGCCAATAACTAACCAACAATAACTTTTTAAGGCCAAACATTTTCTGAGAACTAACACTAACAAATACATTTGAATATATTACAGAGAAGAATGATGACAAAGAAACATTAATTATAAAGACCTGAAGTAAAAAGAATCATGTAACTATGTAAAAGAACAGAGTAAGAGAGGAACAAAGAGGTGGCCTACGAAGAAAACTCTCTTCTTTGGATCTCTAATATAGAAGTTTTTAGAAAAGTCATTTTTTCCTCTTATTTTCGCATTTCCCTCATACCATGAGAAGTCTTCATGTTTTCCAAAAATCCAAATACTAAAAGGGAAAACCACAATATATGAATCTCCTACATTGATAAACATATGGCTCCTAAGCAGGAGCAAACAAACAGCTACAATGTTACATCTAAAAGAGGGATTATCACCGGTCCATTCTCTTCCCAACAACATCTTTAGGCAAAGATGGGAAGCCTAAAAAGAAGCGTATGCATTTTGTGGAGCAAAATGCCAATTTTATGGAGCAAAATTCACTATCAAGGATGTACCGAAATGCCAATTTTGTGGAGCAAAAAAGTTTGAATATGAACCGCCTGCATTTTATTGTGGCAACGGTTCTGTTGACAGTTATACTTCTTTGATAGTGAAAATGAAGTAAGAAACCGAATGGCATGTTCAAACAAACTGAATGAAAATATTCTAAAGAGTTTGATGGATATATTAAAAATTAATCCATACTCAATGTTTTTGAAATCCTTAATAAATATTTCACAATTATTTAATTTTTACATTGCGCTTAAAAGTGATGTTGGTTTAGATCAACGAGTATATAATTTATCAACTGTATCAGAAGTTGCGGGTATATGGGTTCAACATGATATCAATAACTATATTCCTTCACCACATATTCGTATATATACAAAAAGTGATAGAAGTCAACTGGTAAATTATTATTATGGCTGTTATGATCCATTACAGTATCCATTGTTGTTCCCTTACGGTCAAAATGGATGGCATTATGATATTAAAAAAATTAAACATACTACTGATAAATCAACAATGCGAATATACTGTGAACACGAACAATTACCGAGTGTAATGAATATGTGCTCAATTCATGGATTGCTCGATATGGAAGCTGAAGTTATGCAAAAAGGAAAACGAAAAAGAGACACAGTTTCTTGTCGTGAATATTACTGTTACAAACTTCAAATAAGAGATGATGAAAATATACTTTTACATGCTGGCAAATTATTTCAGCAATATACTGTGGATGAATGGATTAAAATTGAAAGCCAAAGATAAGATTTTGCTTCTTTAAATCAGGATTTATTCAGAGTCGATTTATTAGGTGGGCTTTTAGATGTCCTACGCTGTGGGGAAAGAGAAGCTTCACATGTTGGAAAACAAAAAATACTCCCACTTAGCTTTACAGGAGGCCCAAGAGATATGCGCCGAAGGTATATGGATGCTATTGCATTAGTGCAACGCTTTGGAAAACCTGATATATTTTTGACTATGACCTGTAATCCTTCTTGGCCTGAAATAAAAGAAAACCTCCTATCAATAGATGAAACACAAAATAGACCGGATTTAATAAGTCGAGTATTTCGAGCAAAATTAGAAGAGTTGAAAAAGGATATTGTCAAAACACAAATATTTGGCAAAGTCACAGCATTTATGTATACAGTGGAATTTCAAAAAACGGGGACTTCCACGTGCTCATTTTCTTATAATCCTTGATGAAAAATATAAGTTACTAACTCCTGAAGCATATGACCATTTTGTATATGCTGAATTACCCGATGAAAAAGAAAATTCTACTCTATATTCACTTGTTACAAATCACATGTTGCACGGTTCATGTGGAGAATTAAATCCAACAAATTCTTGTATGTAGAAAAAAATAGGTCAATGTAAATTTAAGTATCCTAAAGAGTTTGCAGAACAAACAACTAAAGGAAAAAATTCGTATCCAATATATAGAAGGCGAAACACAGGAAAGAAAGTAAAAATTAGAGGACACCTTCATGATAATTCATGGGTTGTTCCTTATAATCCATATTTACTTAATAAATTCAATTGTCATATAAATGTTGAGATTTGTTCTGATATTAAAGTTGTCAAGTACATCAATAAGTATATTTGTAAAGGACATGATAAAATTGTATTTTATATACATGCTAATGATACAAATGTAGAAATAGATGAAATAAAGGAATACTAATCTGCTAGGTGGGTGTCACCACCTGAGGCAGCATGGCGTATATTTTCTTTCTCTATTAGTGAAATATTTCCAAATGTATATCATCTTCAGCTACATCTTGATGGACAACAACTTGTTTCCTTCAAGAGTACAGACAATATTAGTAAAATTGTGAACAATCCTATGATTAAGAAAACAATGTTAACCGAGTTCTTTTTAATGAATAGAGAAAACAAAGATGCTAAGAACCTGAATTTATTAAATCGAGAATTTCCCGAATATTTGTATGGTCATCAACAGATAAAACATGGACACGCCGTCAACGAGGAAATGCTATTGGTCGCGTTGTGACATGTCATCCAACCGAAGGAGAAAGATACTATCTTAGGCTACTTCTAATGAATGTATGAGGACCAAAATCATATGAAGATTTGCGAACAGTAAATGGAGTATGTTGTACCACATTTAGAGAAGTTGCAGAAAGAAGAGGATTACTACTTTGTGATAATAATTTGATAGAATGCATGTCTGAAGCTGTAAGTTACCAAATGTCATCCAGTTTAAGACAATTATTTGCTATGTTATTGATCTATTGTAATCCAACTAATCCAAGAGAATTATGGGAAAAATTTGAAAGCCCAATATTCAAAAGAAATCTGAATATAGATGCAAGGGAAATTCGTTACAAAGTGTTAAACCATATTAATAATATTCTTCCTTCAATGGGGTGTGATATTAATGAATTTGAACTAATTTCAGAAGTGATAAAGCCATATGCAATAGCAAAAGAAGCTAAAGATGTTGATTTCGAGAGAAATATCATTGTTAGTGATGAAGATTTACTGTTGAAAAATAAATTAAACATTGAACAAAGAAGAGCTTACAATATGATTCTCGATAGAATATTTTCAAATAGATCAGGGGCATTCTTTATTGATGGTCCCGGTGGGACTGGTAAAAGCTTTTTATATCGTGCTTTATTAGCTACTGTGAGACACAAAGGATTTATAGCTTTAGCAACTGCAAGTTCCGGTGTTGCAGCTTCACTTCTTCCTGGAGGTTGAACTGCTCATTCTCGCTTTAAAATTCCTATTGATGCCAATGAGAACTTCAGCTGCAATATTAGTAAACAAAGCTCATTAGCGTCTTTAATACGAGATGCAAAACTAATTGTATGGGATGAAATTTCAATGGCCAAAAAGCAAACGGTGGAAGCATTTGATTTGCTTTTAAGAGATCTAATGGAAACAAATATACTATTTGGAGGAAAGGTAGTTTTCTTTAGTGGTGATTTTAGATAAACTCTTCCCATAGTTCGTAGTGGCAAAAAGGAATATTTCATTCGTGAAAGTTTATTATGCTCTGAAATTTGGAATCAACTTAAAAAATTACAACTATCTGAAAATATGCGTGCTAAAACAGATCTTGCCTTTTGTGAATATTTAATAAGAATTGGTGATGGAAAAGAACAGAAAAATGACAGTGGGAAAATTGAAATTCCTCATTCCCTCATTATTCCTTATACTTCTGAAAAAGAATCCTTGAATTTGCTCTTCCGAGTTACTTATCCTGATTTATACAAATGTCATTCAAATGCTTCCTTTATTACTTCTCGTGCTATTCTAACAACCAAAAATGATTTTGTTGATAAAATAAATGACATGCTGCTTGCTCAATTTCCAACTACTGAAAAAGTTTACATTTCTACTAATGAGACAATTGATCCAAAAGATCAGAGTGAGTACGAAGATTTTTTGTACACTTTAAATCATGCAGGTCTACCTCCTTATAAATTATCTTTGAAGAAAAATTGCCCCATTATGTTATTAAGAAACCTGAATCCCAGTGAAGGTTTATGCAATGGAACACGGTTAATTTATAATGATTTTAAAACCCATGTTATCAGTGCAACAATATCTAGCGGCGATTTTAAAAATAAACATGTATTTATTCCGCGAATACCACTCATGACATCAGAAGATGAGAAATTACTTCTCCCTTTTAAACGAACGCAATTTCCAATACGATTATGTTTCGCCATGACAATAAATAAAGCACAAGGTCAAACATTAGATTTTGTGGGTATCTATTTGCGCGAACCTGTCTTTTCTCATGGTCAATTGTATGTTGCTTTATCAAGAGCAAAAAGTTCTAATTGTGTGAAAGTATTAATTAGACCACCTACTGCTGACGACGACGATGATCACTTTACATATAATATAGTCTATGATGAAATTATTAAAAAAGCTTTTTCCCGACCTCTTGCTATAATTTCTTATGGTAAATCTAATTATAACTTGATTTTCTGTATTCTTTCATTTTATATTAAACTCATTCTATCTTTATTGTTAATGTATACTCTTTTACTAATATTAGCATGTTGCAATTGCAGATTAATTCCAATATGGGTGAAAGGTTAACTATCAATGCAATCACTCCCAAAACGGAAGAATGGACTTGTAAGATCCAAGTAGTTGATAAAGGTTGTCCCAAAGACAACAAAGAGAAAACCAAAAAATATCAACTCATGACATTACAGGATGAAGAGGTATTCTTTATTAAATTCATAATTCTCCCAACAATAACCAAATTAAATCATCGTTAGCTCATATATGAGAGCTTTCTAATATTTAAATTTTGTTTGCTCTGGTGCTATAATTTCTGCCAATTTGTTTGAATATAATAATATTAACTGTATCTTATTTTCTTACAGGAAAATCAAGTCCAAGCAATCATGTTCAATGCTGATATAACACATTTTGAAGATTTATTTGATCCTTTCCATACTTACTTGGTGTCAGTTGCACAAGTGAAGGAGATCTTATTTGTATGGAAATCCAATTAACATTTTCACTTGGACAATTGATAGAAGCACCATTGTCGAGCCAATTGAAAAGGTCACTCCTCCAGAGGATCCATTACCGCCGCCAACGCGGCTAACTCTTACCGCATTTGACACCTTTGAGTATCAAGCCAAAGAATCTGAATTTGGTATTTAAAGATTTAATTGTGTATGTTTGTGCATATAAAATCCCTTTATTATACCTTTTCAATAGTCTTTATCTTATTATTATTATTATTATGACACAATATGTTTCATGATGTATTAACTTATTTGTTATTTGTTTTAATGCAAGATGTCCTTGCTATTGTGGTTAACGGAGGCCCTTCAACATATGCTGCAAATGGAAGAAGAATTCAAGAATTTATTATTATGGATAATCAGTAAGTATATATCTCCTGCTATTCTTATCCTCCATTTTTTCTGCTGCTCCTTTTCTTCCTGCTCATCTTCGACCTCCTCTCCTCTTTCGACTGCTTCTACTGGTTACTTCATACAACTGTCAAAACTTCAGTATTTTAACCACTTGTAGCATGCTAGTTTGAAATTTATTATTCAATGTGTTTGTCCAACATTCCATTTTTCATGAAGCTTTAATATTTTATTTGAGCATCTTCTTTTCATGATTTACAGGAAAAAACCAACAAAATTTACACTGTGGGAAGATTTTATTGATCTTTATGGGAATAAACTTTTGAAACAACTTAATGAATACCCAGTTATTCTTGCTAGAAAAATTGGCAAATCATTATCAGGTATACTGCACATATATTTTACCTTTTTCCTTTTCAAATGAAACAATGAAATTAAACCTTAATATTTGAATGCATGCAGGAGGATCGTCGAACAAATTCAATGGACTTTCAAGCAAATTTAGTACAACAATCCAATTCAATCCTCCATATCCACAAGCTACTGAGTTGAAGTCATGGTACTATGCATTTATTTCTTTCTGAATAATGCATATCGACAAATACGTTGTTCATATAATGCATGAATGTGTACAAGAACAAATTTTTAAATTTTAACTTGCTTGTAGGGCCAAAACAATTGAACCAATGCTTACTGCATACACGGCGAAGATACATCTTCATCAGGCTCTGTTATGGTGGTTCCCTTTGAGGATGAAATCATAGCTATTTCCAATATTCAAGCGCAACCTCGGGTAAGAACGACAACAAATTATGTTATTCTACAAAAAATTAATTATTTTTTGTGATCACAAAAAAGAAATCTGTTCCAATCTTGAATTTGCTAGGGACAAGTATTTTATGTCGAGGCTGAACTTTCTCTGCCAAATGAGAACCAACGCTTCTGTGTGTTAGCTTGTTCTGACTGTAAGCAATTGTTCACGAGATCTTTCTCTCAGAGAACAATTTACTGTACAAATTGTCAGCGGTCCACACATCTCATTCCAAGGTATAAATGCTACTAGAATCTTCTCTGATGATCAAAGTTTACAAATTATTTTGTTATTTATTCATCTAACCAACCATTTGCTTTACATCAAAATAGATGTCAATTTGAAGTCACTGTTAGAGACAATAGCGGTTCTGCAACAGCTATTATTTCTGACAAACCTGCAGAAAAAATATTATTCCTCAACTCAGAAGAAATTTATGACATCTACCATGTCAAGTTACATATTACATACCATTGTTAACTTCAAAAAGATACAGACAAGTATCATTGGCAAGATGACTCTCTTTTGATATATAACTAACTGATTTCGTCCTCCCAGAAACAACTTTTACCCCTTGCAGATGTGCAAAAGCAATTGTGCGGAAAAACATTCAAAATTCAAATGAAAAAATTGTTTACAAGAAGTCAGGATGCAATGCAAAAGTTATCCATTTTATCTTACATGAACAAGGAAAATGAGATCCACCAACAGTTTACCCCAACCACGATGGATGTTATCAAAGGGAGCAAACGTAAAATTGAACGTCTTGGCTTAGAGGAAAGAGAACCTCAAGATACAACCAAGCGTAGCTTGGAAATGAAAACTCCTCATTTGAAAAAATAATTTTAAAGGTATTTGAACCTTTTAATTTAGTCATTCCTTTATTTGCTCATATTATAAATTTTGAGATGTAATTAATACAATAGTTTTAAAAAATAGCCCAATACATGTATAGTTTCTACATACACCTGTTCTTACATCTTTTAGCATTGTTTAATTTTCTCTTGCAAAGTTCTAGCAATTTTAATTGATGTGCAGCATATTTACTTAGTTTTATTTGCTTTCTAATCTCAAATTACAAGTGCGTAAAGTAATAACTCTAAAACATTCCAATTATTAGTTTTATGGATTGGTTCATCGAATTTTAATTTTATAACTTTTTTATTAAATGCTTTGTTTTGTCCAAGGTGACAAAAACGATATAGATAAAAATGAAATTGCAACCAAGAATTATGAAAGAAAGAAGTTTGATTTCGTGTAACCATCGATCTCTAGCTTCTAATATAAAGTTATAGTGTTTAAAATAGTGCCAGATTACTACTAGCACAAAGGCACCACAGTAATGTGATCGGGTTTTTGTATCACATGATCATTTGTAAATACAAAACATAGGCCGACAAGGCCATACAAGTATGTGTATATATTACTGTCACGACCCAAAATCCCAACCCGGTCGTGATGGCGCCTCTCGTGAGGACAAGGCCAGCCAATCAACAAAACAGTACATCTCTTTATAATTACTTAGCAGGAATAAGTCGAAATCATGGGCAATATAATCTTAAATGCGAAATAAACGTGATAAAACAAGAAAAACCCTCCAAACTCAACCCGAAATCGGGGTGTCACAAGTTATGAGCTATTACAGAGTTTATTAATATTTTACAAAGTCTGGAATTATCATAAATAACAAAGATAAGGGATAAAACGGGGTTGCGGACGTCAACAGCTACCTCGTTACTCCTAGTCACCGCCTGGTCTGGAAAGAATCAGCGCTCAGGAGCGAACTCAGCTCTGCCTGTATCTGCACACATGGTGCAGGGAGTAATGTGAGTACTCCGACCCAGTGAGTAATAAAAATAAATAACGACTGAAAACATGAAATCTCATAACGGCACAATATAGCGCTATCCCAAGCAGTAAAATCAGTTATACAGTAAAATAGTGAGTATCAGATAATTCTTCTTTTAAAACAGTAAAGACAAATAATTTCCACAGAAAGGATAAATCAAAAGCTTGCCCCTCGGGCTCAATATGTAAATCTCAGTATAGTATCAGCCCCTCGGGCTCACTCCCAACTCACCAACACACAACATCAGCCCCTCGGGCTCACTCCCAACTCACCACACACAAGCAATGGCCTCTCGGGCCCACTTCCAACTCACCTGGGTACCCTGCGCTCACTGGGGGTGTGTACAGACTCCGGAGGGGCTCCTACAGCCCAAGCGCAATATCAATAGGCCTGAAAGCCTTCACACATCACACACGAGGCCTGAAAGCCTCCTCATATAACACTCGAGGCCTGAAAGCCTCCTCACATCACTCAACATATCCTCACGTATGGCCCTCGGCCTCAATCAGTCCAGAAAATAATCATAAGCCTCTTGGGTATCAGTAAAACAATAGTGCTCAGCTCAACGGCATTATAAATATCATTAAATCTCGAGTTGAGTATAAATGTAGGTGAGTTCACAAAATAATATAATTCAATTGGACTGAGTTCAAATAATATTTCAATTCGTGAGAAAAATAGTGATGTAAATTCACAAAATATTTCAGATAATTGACACGAAGCCCAAATATGGCAATAAGCCCAATCATAGTGAAAAACAATAAATCTTTATCAATTACGCGATAAAAATATCAACTGGGATGGACCAAGTCACAATCCCCAATAGTAAATGACCCCGCGCTCGTCATACAATGCATGTCTCATCTCAACATAGCAGTATGTTGTGCAATCCGGGGTTTCAAACCCTCAGTGCATCATTTAAAATCATTACTCACCTCAAGACGGTCCAACGTCTACTCCGCTATGCCCTTACCTCTCGAATTTACCTCTTCGTGCATCGAATCTGGTCAAAACCACAACGAATACATTACAATAGGCTAAGGGAATATAACCCAATCGAAAAGACTCGAAAAATATCGAAATTCACGAAATTCGCAAAAGCCGAGCCCCGGGACACTTCTCGAAAAATTACGAAAGTTATATCACCGGATTCCTCGTCTCGCCACGAGTCCGTACATATAAAATTTACCAAAATCAGAGTTCAAATGACCCCTCAAATCTTCAAATCTTATTTTCAAATCCCTAGGCCTAAATCTTCAATTTACTCCTCAAAAACATGTAATCTAGTCGGATTATTCGATGATAATTCAATATTATGGAGTAGAAATAATCACAAGTGACTTACCTCAAGATTTCCCAAGATTTCTTGCTAAAAATCGCCCAAAATCCGAGCTTGGAAGTCAAAAAAATGACCAAACTCGGACTGCTGGACATTAAATCTGTCCAGAAATTTTCGGTACAGTTCACGCGGGGGCACTGTTCATGCGCGTGAGGTCACTGTTCAATGTTCACCCGCGCAGTTACTGTTCACGCGCGGGTACTGTTCACTGCTGCAGAAAATACAACAGCTTTTAAGAAATTTGCAGCACAGCCATTTTTCACTAAAATGGCTCTAACTCCACCATACGAACTCGGAATTAGACGATTCTTGTTCCTATGAGTCACAAATAATAATATAAACACAACCCTTTGGATCTCTAGAACTAGAAATGAACCTTTAAATCATTACATTTATGCTCAAAACGGCAAAAGTCTTCCAAAAATGACCCGTTGGGCATCCGAAACACACCCGAGTCCCCCGGGACCCCGACCAATAATACCAACCAGTCCCAAAATACATTACGGACTTGCTCGAGGCCTCAAATCACATCAAACAACGCTAAAATCATGAATCAACCTCCAATCCAAGTTTTATGAACTTTATAATTTCCAACTTCTATTTCCGATGCCGAAACCTATCAAATCACGTCCGATTGACTTCAAATTTTGCACACAAGTCCAAAATGACATGACGAAGCTACAGAAATTCTCGGAATTCCATTCCGACCGTCGGATCAAAATTTCACCTGTCAACCGGAAATCGCCAAAACACTAACTTCGCCAAAATGAGCTAATTTCTTCACCGGACCTCCAAAATTAATTCCGATTGCGCTCCTAGGCCTTAAATCATCCCCCGAAACTAACCGAATCATCGGAATTCAATTCCGAGCCCTCTAACTCACAAGTCAACGTCCGGTTGACTTTTCCCCGGTTGACTTTTCCAAACTAATTCTTCCTTAAAGAGACTAATTGTCCCATTTCATACCAAACTCGATCCGAATTGACTCAAATTCACCAAGTACACATATTGAAACATGAATAAGCATTTAACGGGGAATACGAGACGAAAATACAGGAAACGACGGTTCGGGTCGTTACAAGTACTCATGTATGGAAGTTTTTCTTGAGGACTCATATATTTTATAATTGAAAGCAGTTCTGTTGTTGATTTGGAGTGTTGTGGCAGACCTATTTACAGCTATTTTTACCATTGTTGAACACATTTTTGTTGCCACTTCTAAATATTACAATAGACGCCTTTGCTGTTGTTTTGCGTTGTAGTTGAAGCCACTTTTTGCTGCTATTTTTGGATGCGATAAAAGTTATCCTGTTACTATTTTGGGATGCGGTTGAAGGCATTTTGGTGCTGTTTTTGGATGTTGCTAAAGCCATTTTTGCTGTTGTGATTAGGTAAGTTTACTTGATTACTATCTGTCTACAGTACTACCCTAGCTCTCATATTACTCAATTAACTCATTTTCCAAGTACCACATATTTTTTTTTCAAGTGTTAGATTTACTATCGTGTCTCCATAAGAACATAATAACTTAGTCTTTAATTTTAATCTTAGAACTGCATCAGGCCATTCCATCTTTTTAGAGGCAAAGATTGACTTATTAGTAATGGAGTAAGCATTCTTCATATGTATTTATTGAACATTTGAATTTATGGAATGACTTAAAGTTATCATTTAATTAATAGATAAAGCTGTACTTGTCACTTTGAAAGTTGTCTTGCAGCTGACTCCTTTGTTTGTTGATTTGTTTGGCTTTTTTGGTATTGTCAATATTGTTGTCCTCTTTAACTTTTGTTGATTAAAGTTCTCAGCTCATTACATGAAATTTCTTTTTCAAACAGGCACAATTACAACTATATGTGCAAAGATAGACAATATTTTAAAAGGTATGTAATTCACAGCTAAAATGTGCAAACATCTATTACACTTCCGTTTATCTGAATAGATAGTTGTTACTAAAGAAGTTTTTTTAAAGATATGTGGAAAGATTAACCCATACTGCCATTATCTCTTCTTTAAAGATGAGAGGGAAGCTTAATAACACATACTACGATTATCCTATATTTACATACCTATTATTACTACCAAACATGGGAACATATTACTCCACCAACATAGAAACTGAAATCCAGGACGATGAAGAGGGAATATCTGAAATATTGTAAAAATAATTCTCATGGTTGTTGTAATTGAACATTTGTGATTGAAACAATGTTGAAAATAAGGTATTGAAGGGCAACTGTGTTTGAAAGTTTTAAAAGGATTTATTGATTTTCACTGAAAATTTTAATAAGGGACTAGATTATGTCAGCTTTCGGTGTTGAAGTTTGTTGCATTTTTATATTGTCTTCCAAGTGTTTACATCTGGTAGAGAGACCATTTCCAGATTTTTAAAAAAAAAAAATCAATTGCATTGCTATTGCCCTTAAACATAATACATTATGCTATATGGGTACTGAAACATGATCTTTTTCCTGTGATTTTGCAGATGTCAATGCAAATACTTTTGTTGCACTGCAAAGGAGAAGAACAATTATAGTATGGAGAAAAAATCACCTTTTATGAATATACGTTGTACTTTCATGGATGTAAAAATTGAGATACTTTCGTAGTAAAATGCATCTCATTTTGTCAAATATGTAAATAAATATATGTATATATGTGTATTCTCATTGATATGAATATTGTGCTACTTTCCAATGATGCCTCAATTTCCTGTCTTTTTTTGCAGTTTCATATTAACATAAAATTAATCACAAATAATGGTTCCAAACTTCATAATATTGGGCCCGTGCTATGCACGGGCAATACCTATCTAGTATTTAAAATAGAAGCAAAGAGAATTGAATAGTCGTGGATTAATATTAACGGGAGTATATATGTTTAAAGGAAATATTCTTTTCTAGATTAATGATCTCTAAGTACCCGATGAATTAATATTACAGGAAAATTTTGTCTAATTAAATCATGAATTCTTTGGCTCAAATGACCAATATATTGATTAACGATTTATTTTTATTTTTGTTCTGAGTAAAATAGTTGTAGATCGGACATGAGGATTATATAGACCTCTTTTAATTTATTAACGATATTTATAGGTAGATACATGAAGGTGGCCGGAGACATAATCTGGAGTATATAGTCAAGAAATATAGCCATTCCCATTCTATTGAAAAAAGTACTCTTTATGATTTACTAATGCGTCTTCACAATTGGATCAAGATTTCAGAAATCTAAATGTATGACAACATCAATAGCATTTTAATGAGATAAAAGACCACCTCTATAATACTCACAAGGGAGTTCATTAAGCTTATTCTTCCATCTGTTCAAATTTTGATGGACACAATTATCCGATACTTTTATTGGTGGGAGTTAGTAAATACGGCGTGAAATTAACCGACGCATAAGGTGATCTAGAGACCACGATAATCATGCATTTGGAGTGCTTGTCCATGCTTAGCTAGTGCATTCACTACTTTGTTAGTTATCTAAGACAACGTTGAATTCAAGATCCTACTTGGTTGTGTGATGACCCAATAGGTCATCACTTGTTTTAAAAGTAAATTCTGTATTCCGAGGCCTTAAAAATCTCTTTCTGTCTCACCTCAATTTGCGTGCGCAGTCCGGGCGCGTAGCCGGAAAGCCATTATGTGAAAATCTGTGAAAAATGATGAATTTTGACTTTAAATGAATTAAGTTGACTTCGGTCAATATTTTTGGGTAAACGCACCCGGACCCATCCCGGAGTGTCCGTAGAAAAATATGGGACTTGGGCGTATGCCCGGAATCGAATTCCGAGGTCCCAAGCCCGAGAAATGAATTTTTAAAGAAAATTATTTATGAAATATTTATGAGTTTTTGAAAGAGAAATGTGTTTAAAGATTGATGGTATCGGGGCCGTATTTTGGTTCCGGAGCCCAGTACAGGTCTTATATGGGATTTAAGATAAGTCTGTGAATTTTGATAAGAAACGGACTTGAAATGACGTGAACGGGTCGTATTTGAGAAAAATTAGAAAATTGAAGTTCTTAAGAAATTTCATGATTTTGATGCTAAATTCATAGTTGTTGATGTTATTTTAGTGATTTAAATGCACGAACGAGTCCATATGATGTTTTTAGGTTAGTGTACATGATTTGGAGCCCCGAGGGCTCGGGTGAGTTTTGGATAGGCCACGAGGTGGATTTTGGACTTGAGAAATTGCATGCTTCAGCTGTTTCATTGCAGGCCTACAGGCTTCGCATTTGCGAAGTTTGGCTCGCAAATACGAAGGCTGAGTCGCAAATGCGAAACAACCCAGGTCCGCCCTTCCTCGCAAATGCGAGACTTTTCTTCGCAAATGCGATAGCTCCCCATTTGGGCTTGTCTTCGCAAATGCGATAGGATGTTCGCAAATCCGACTTTGCAAATGCGAGTTTAGCAGAGTCTGGGTTCGCAATTGTGAACCCTGGTCGCAATTGCGATACCTGCAACCTGTAAATTCATAACTTAGATGCATTTCAACCATTTTTCACACTCTTACCAAAACACTCTAGGGCGAATTTTCAAAGACAATTTCTTCTCCAAATCAACTGTAAGTGATTTCTAACTAGTTTTATTCAATCATTAACATCTTTTCACATAATTTCAACTCAAAATCAATGATTTTCATGGGGGGGAAATTGGGTGTTTTGGGTAGAACCTAGGTTTTTTAAAAAAAAATTGGAGATTTGGACCTCGATTTGGGGTCAAATTTCAAAACAAATTATATATTTGAGTTCATGGAGGAATGGGTGATCGGGTTTTGGTTCGAACCTCGGGTTTTGACTATGTGAGCTCGGGGGATTTTTGACTTTTTGGGTAAAACTTTAGAAAACTCATTTTCATGCATTAGAATTGATTCATTTAGCGTTTATTGATGTAATTAAGTAACTTGTGGCTAGATACGAGCGAATTGGTGGTGGAATCAAGGGGTAAAGCGATAGTTGAGGCTTGAATTGTGTTCATGACATCGAGGTAAGTGTTTGGTCTAACCTTAGCTTGAGAGATTAGGAGTCGTGTCTTATTTGCTACGTGTTAATTGTGGAGTCGACATATAGGCATGGTGACGAGTATCTATACGTCGGTATCAAGCATGCCCATGAGTCTTGTATTGTAATAGTTATGACTCCGTTGTGGTTTATTGCGCTTCACATGTTATTATCATTATTGTTCCCTTGCCAGGATGTTATTATCATTATCGTTCCCTTGTCGGGATGTTATTATCATTATTGTTCCCTTGCCGGGATGTTATTGTCATATTATTGTTCCCTTGGCGGGATGTTTGTTTGATATTATTGATCCCTTACTGGGACCCTTTGTTTTTGATTGGTGTTGATAAAAGAAATGGGAGCGAGTTGTACTCCTGCAACGAGATATATGAAATGGGAGCGGGTTGCACGCCTGCAACGAGATATATGAAATGGGAGTGGGTTGTTGCACGCCTGCAACGAGATGTATGAAATGGGAGCGGGTTGCACGCCTGCAACGAGATGTATGAAATGGGAGCGGGTTGCACGCCTGCAACGAGATACATAAAATGGGATCGGGTTGCACGTCTGCAACAAGATGTGAAATGAAAGTGAATTCTGCATTTGTTTTCTTTATCCTTGTTAGCAATTGTATTATGGTTTCCTTATATTCCTCTTAATATTCTGTTGTTATATGTTATTCCCCGAAGCATGTTTTCCCCCTCCCATCTTTAACTGTAATTATCTGCTTTTATTTTTCCGATGTATATGATTTAACTGCACATGTTTATTTGGTAGTCTGGTCCTAGCCTCGTCACTACTTTGTCGAGGTTAGGCTAGGCACTTATCAACACATGGGGTCGGTTGTGCTGATACTACACTCTGCACTCTTTTGTACAGATCCCAGTGTTGTAGGCTTCGGACCGCAGTGAGGTTGCTGCCTTCAGTCCAGCAGGTGACCCGAGGTAGTCCTGCAGGCGTCCGCGGGCCTTGGTGTCACCTCATATCTTTCCTTTATCCTATTTCCTTTACTTATTTCAGAAACAGTGTATCTTTTATCTTTCAGGCTTTGTATGTAGCATTCTTAGACCGTCTGTGAAACTGTAACACCAAATTTGGGTAGAGTTGTATTTAGACTTCCGCAGTTTGTATTAAGATAAATTATCAGATTTTGTCTTCCGCTTAATTATTTCCGCTATTTGCATGATATCTACTCATCACTGATAATGGTTTAAAACTGAAAAAGGTTAAGTAATTAGAAAAATTTGGCTTGCCTAGCTTTCACCAGTAGGCGTCATCACGACTCTCGAGGGTGGAAAATCTGGGTCGTGACAGGTTGAGTCAAGTATTATGTCTTTTAATTCAATAAAATGGCAAGCTTATTTTAAAGTAGCTAGTTGAATAATGTCGACATGCTTAATTCAAAAAATCGTACTGAAAAATATGATAAACATTGTTAATTATTTGGTATGGAAGAAAATATTTTCTAGAAGCATCAATTCAATGATCATCCTTTTGTTTTTGTCTCTCTGGTGGTATATTATGCATCTGTAGATCATAACTCCATTGACAAGTTGAAATTAGCAAGATTTAATTATATTCTTGTAACGACCCGACCGGTCGTTTTGAGCTCTAGCGCGTCGTTCAGCAGTTGGAAGTCATGAACAACTTCATTTCAGATATATTGACTTGTACGTATGGTCAGAGTTGAATTTCGGGAAATTCGGAGTCAAATTGGAAAGAAACTTTTCATTGCGGCAACCTTAAGTTGAAGAAAATGGCTAAGATTGGAATTTTGAGTAAACGACCTCGGAATTGGGATCTGAAAGTTCCAGCATGTTCGTATGATGATTTCGGACTTGGGCGTATGTCCGGATTTGGTTTTGGATAACCCGTGAGCATTTCGGCGTATATTGTGGAAGTTAGTATTTTAGAAGAATTTCATAAATTTGGGTTGGAAGGCATTTCAGAGTTATAGATATCCGTTTGGGATTCCGAGTCTGGGAATAGCTCCGTATGGTGATTCTGGAGTTGGGAGCGTGATCAGAAGTGAATTTGGATGTCCGGAGGTCATTTTGAAGTCATTTGGCTAAATATAGAAATTTGAAGGTTTTTGAGAAAATTCGACCGGAAGTGAAAATTTTGATATCGGGGTCGGTATGCGATTCCGAAAGTTGGTGCAAGTCCGTAATGTCGAATGTGACTTGTGTGCAAAATTTGAAGTCATTCGGACTAGTTTTGGTAAGGTTTGAGACACTTAGTCTCTTTTAAGGAAGCTTAAGTTGGAAAAGTCAACCGGATATTGACTTATGTGTTAGAGGGCTCAAAATACAAATTTTATGGTTCGGATAGCTTCTTTAGATGATTTGGGACTTAGGAGTGTGTCCGGAATATTTTTGTGATGACCGGTGTAGAATTAAGCTTGAATTGGCTAAGTTAGTATTTTGGCGAATTCCGGTTGATAGGTGAGATTTTGATCCGAGGGTCGGAATGGAATTCTGAGAGTTGCTGTAGCTTCGTTATATCATTTTGGACTTGTCTGCAAAATTTGAGGTCATTCAGACGTGGTTTGGTTGGGTTTTTGATCAAAAATGGAATTTGGAAGTTCTTGAGATTCATAGGCTTGAATCCGATAGTGATTTGATGTTTTGATGTTATTTTGGTTGTTCCGAAGGTTGGGACAAGTTTGAATGATATTGTTGGACATGTTGATATAATTGGTTAAGGTCCTGAGGGCCTCGGGTGGATTTCGGAAGGTTAACGGAATGGAATTCGGACCCAAAAAGAAAAGAAAAAGCTGCTGCAACTTCTACTGCTAAGCTGTCTTTGGACAACAAATGTGCAGTCGTGGAGCGTACTTCAGAGGCCTATATCTTTTGATGTACAAGGAATTTTGAGATGATTCAAAAACGAAAGTTTTTATCCTTGGTGTCTAGTTTCCAGAAAGCTAAGGAAATCATAATTTAGACATCTGTAGAGAAAGTTATGAACGATTGAAGATGACTGGTGGAGCAGTTTCTCCAGAATTTTCGTATTTCATGGAGCCAACTTTAGAAGCTCATATCTCGGGATATATAAAGAGTTATATGGTGTACAACCTATCACATTAAAGATTTTCGAGTCTAGTTTCTAAATATTCAAACTGTTTGTAATTTGGATATTTATACAAGACGTTATGGGTGTTTAAACAGAAGGTGTCCGACAAGGGAAAATTTTAATAGGATGTACAACTTGTATAGCACAAGTGCAAGGTACAACTCGACGAAGCACGGGCAGATTCTTTAAACACGGATTTGGCTTATTTCTTTCATTTCTTTCATTTGGCTTGGATGATTTTTGAGAGAATTTCAAGGGGGATTTTATCAAGCATCAAAGGTGAGTTATTTCTACTTATTTCCAAGTTAAATACAAGATTATATGTGAATTAGAACATGAAAATCAGTAGAAAAGTGGGGTTTTAGGGCTTGTGCTTTTGAGATTTTCTAGGGTCGATTTGAAAGGTCAAACGAGCTCCGATTTTTGTGTTCTTTATATGTACGGACTCGTGAGAGGACGAAGAACATCTTGGTATAAAAATTTCTGAGTTTTGAGATGTGGGCCTGGGACTCGGGTTTTGTCAAATTCATGAATTTTGATATTTTTCGATTGCTTTCGATTGGGTATTATCCCTTTAGCATAATGCGGCATATTCGTTGTGATTTTGGGTAGATTTGACGCACGTGGAGGCCAATTCGAGGGACAAAGGCGTCGCGAGCTAAAGAAGTAGCCGGTTTGAGGTGAGTAATTGATGTAAATGATGTCGTGAGGGTTTGAAACCCTGAAATTTCACATCGTAACACTATATTGAGGTGACTTGCACGCCGGATAACGGGCGTGAGGTAGAGCACCATTGGGGATTGTGACTTAGTCCATCCTGAGAGATGTTTTTACCGTATTTTCTACTTGGATTTAATTGTTACATTTGGGCTTCTTGCCAATTATTTGAATCCTTCAGGGATTGACATCACTGTTTTCGCATACATGCATATCATTTGATCTCAGTCCAAGGTTTTAAATACTGTTTTGCAAACTCATCCATCTTTCTAAGATTTGAAAACTTAAATGATATTTCTAAATGATATTTCGGGCTGAGAACTACTGGTTTACAAATGCCCAAGGGGCTTATTATGATTTCTGGACTGAGCATGGATCGGGCTGCGCGCCGCAGCAGTGATTTGAAATAGTGGTAACAATGACATTGTATGTTGTGACTTGAAACAGTGGTAACAATGACACTGTGTGATATAAATTGGTCAGGTAACAATGACTGACCATGACCGGTCAGGTAACAATGACTGACCAAGATATTGCGCTTGGGCTGTAGGAGCCCCTCCGGAGTCTGTACACACCCCCAGTGAGCGTCGTCGACGATAAATAAATATGGATGGCTCGGGTTGCACGCCGCAGTGGGTACTGGAATGTACCATCATATGCATTGCATTGCATTCATGTATTTCTATTTATACTGTTGTTTAGCTGCTCATTATGTGCTCTTATTTCATTGACCGGTTGCTTCATACTGTTCTGAGCCTGAGGGGCTGATACTGTTCTGAGATACTGAGCCAGAGGGGCAGATTTCTACTTATTATTTTGATACTGAGCTCGAGGGGCAGATTTCTACTTATTATTTTGATACTGAGCCCGAGGGGCAGATTTCTACTCGTTGTTTTGATATTGAGCCCGAGAGGTAGATCTCTACTCGTCATTTTACTACCAAATTACCTGTTTTTACTGGTTTTAAAGAAATTTCACATGATGTTTCACTGAATTGTTATTTTAAATAATTTCACTGCTTATGTATAGAGTGTTGTGTTCCTTAACGTGTTTTCTTACCCTTAGTTATTATTTATATTTATTACTGACTGGATCGGAGTACTCACATTACTCCCTGCACCATGTGTGCAGGTACAGGTATTCCTGAGGCATAGAGCGAGTTTTCTGCTGTTCAGTTTTCATCGGAGTTATCGAGGTAGCTGCATGGCGTTTACAGACCCGTTTTCTCCCTTATTTTCTATATTTATGATATCTTCAAATGTCGTTCCTAATTCCATACCTTGTAGAATTTTAGTAAACTCTGTAGTAGCTCATGACTTATGACACCCCGGTTAGGGCTGAGTTGGGTTGGATTTCCGTATTTTATCTATACTTTCCGCTATTGGATATTATTAAACCATATTTATACTATAATTGTGTTAATTAATTGTCTTAAAAGGATGTATTGGGTTGAATGGCTTGCCTTGTCTTCATGAGAGGCGCCATCATGACCAGGTTCGGGAATTGGGTCGTGACAAGTTGGTATCAGAGCCTATGTTACATAGGTCTCACGAGTCATGAGCAGGTTTAGTAGAGTCTTGCGGATCGGTACAGAGACGTCTGTATTTATCCTCGAGAGGCTACAGAACCTTTAGGAAAACTTCACATTCTTGAATTCTTATCGTGCGTTCTTGATTCAGCTTGAAAAGTAACTCTTGAAATTCCTTCCACGCGTTCGCATGTGCGCATGAGTGCTAAGTATCAGATGTGCCTTGATGGCTTATGATTCCCTAATTTAGGGGCGAGATGTGATCTCTATGAGTTGATGTTGGGCCAGTCTGAAGGACTTGAGGCCGGATCTTTTCCTACGGCTTAAGCACCAAGGTGCTGATTGTGTGAGCAAGTGTTTTGAACTTATATGTCCGGTATTACCCCTATTAACGAGAATGACGGCTGGGTAGCAATGTGATGGGTATGTTAGTACTGCGAGATGTTTCTATATGACTTGGAAGTGTCGAGGAAGATCTGCTGGATGATAGGTGAACTATTAAGTGTATGATTTCCATTGTGATTAGAGGTGTAGCTCCGAGTTATGGGCGTGAAGAATCTTTTCAAGTCTCCTGTTTGGAGTGAAGTGAATTTCATGTTACAGTATGAGTTTAGACCCAGGAAGACTAAGTGATTGTGTAATGTGTATGACGGTGGGAGGTATACAAAAATGTTAATTGGAGGCAAAGTAGGTGGGTTATCTCATGCGGAATAATCTACGTAGGTGTGTTCCTTATAATGTTGAGTAGAGAGTTCCTTTTCTACTAACAGGGTGTATGTGTTGAGATTTGAATTTGACTCTAATTGAGAAATTTGAGTTGATTTTCACGAGAATGAAGGTGATCTTAGTAGTGGAATTGAGGTATTTTACGGTCTGTGTTACCTAAGCTTGTGAAGAATTTTTGTTGAACTAGTTGTAGTAATATGGCAAAATTTCTAAGTTTGATGACATGCGTGGCCTGGTTGAATTAGAGGAATTTAGTTCTGATAGCTTGATTAGGAGAAAATGGATTTCCAAGTGTTCTTGATGGTTTCTACCATGGTTTAAAATAGATACTTTCTACAGGTCTGGGGAACGTGTTGTGTATTGTGAGTTCCTGTATATTTCTTCATTATTGATGGGGTACGAAGGTTTTGGAGCGAGGTTTTGTTTAATGTAGGGTTTCCTACTGGTACTTGGTTGGTTTGAGTGGTTATGGTGATCGAGAATGGTGTTACGAGTATACGAGTTGTGTAGTATGTTATGCGATTATATCTAGGGTTATTGTTATGGCTTGACACAGTTTGTTTGGACTTATACAGTGTGTGTATGTGAGATTCGGGTCTTGAAAAGAATTCTGGATGTTAGAAATTGGGCTCCAAGGATTTGGGGTAAGGTTAAAGTAATATTTATTATTCACTACAATGGGTTTAATGTGTTTCGGAATAATTGGTTCCAACTTTTATTTTATGAATTATATGCCCTACCGGTATGAGGGTTCGTTATGTGCTATGAAAAAAAAATGTTTACTAAATTTATTGAGAAGAAGAAAGAAAGGAAATTGAAAACTGCAGTTGGCACAATATGAAATATTTAAACCGGGCTGCAAGCCACGGTGGAGGTTATGTAAGGACAAGGTCCTTGTGGTAAATAATTATGAGTTTAAAGTTTTTCTTTGTAAAGTTTAATTCGTACGACAATATTAAAGGGAGTCATGTCAGTTAGGTTGATTTGATAATTCTTGTATATTTTATGTTCATATTCAGCCATTTTCGTACTGTAAACATTGAGTTTTAGCTTATGAGATGAGTTCCCAGGTGGCGTTAAATGTGACTCATTAATCTGAGTAAGTAATAATGAGGTCTTCATGCCTCACATTTTGTTGTCAGTATTGTGAAAATTTTAAATGAGGTGGTGGTTAATATGAGATTTATTGATAATGATGGAATTATTTATGAACAACTATTAAAACCAGAAATGTGGTTATGATCATACAAATGATGCGTTTCATGTCAAAATATCATTGTGATAATGTCGGGCTTGTAATGCGGAGATTAGTGTTATTGATATACTTGTGGTACTTGTTGGGTTGTGGACATGCTGTTAGGAGTTGTTTTGGTGTTACTCTGACAGGTGGATAGACCCAATTACAAGGAAGACTCTGCTGAAATATTTGAAAAATCTGGGAGTTAGTCAAATTTTGGGGACTTAAGAAAGTTGAAATGTTGGAAGAATATCTAAGATCTATATGAAGTCGTTCGGTTCATTTGGTTGTGGATTGTGGGGTGTTGTCCCGGCTATGGTGGTAGTTCTTTCATGTTATGAGAAGAAATGACTTATTACGGTCCAGGAAAGGCTATCAGCCTAGTTCAGTGCGAGCAGAATCGACCTGAAGTGGGTGAATGGATTTAAATAGGATTATGGGCTTCATGTGAGTCAGATGTGTTCATTTTAGTATAGTGCTCCTCAAGGAGGGGTGTTGGAATATCATATGTTATTCCGTGTTCGTCAACTCATGTAATATTGTGATTGTGCCATGTATGCTGTGAAACGGCTTGATAAATTCCTATTCTCTGGGGCAAAGTCCATATTAGTTGTGTGAGTTGAGCAGTCCATTCCTGAATCATTTCCTTATGTATCTTGTTTGCATTATGGCCTATTGGCGCATTTTTGCATCATGTGAGACCGTTGGTCATTGTCTGTGGTGATTGGTTGTCTGAGCATCTCGTACTAGGTGAGGCGAGACTATTGGTATCGGGGACCATTGCAGTGGGATTATGTGAGGTATATTACAGGGCAGTTACCAGTATTTGGGTAGTAATGAGGCGATGATTTTAGTCAAAAAGGAGAGAATTAATGTTTAGTTAACTCTGCAATTGGTTAGAAATTTTTGCACATCTCCTCCAGTGTGGTTGTATCGTCAGCATTATAACAGAATGTATAGGTATATCATCATATGCATTGGTAGCATCAGAGTCGTAGAATTTTGGTTATTAAGGTTCATGGAGTGTCATTGTGGTTAGACGGTGAATTATGCGATGCATGGTGCTAATTCAACAAAGGTACGCAGTCGTGTTCTGGTACCTTGTGTGGTAGTCGATACAGTGTTTATATACAGGGAACAGGTCTAGCAGAGAATTTCAGGTGTTGGAATTGGGTTCTGAGCTTATTGTATGGATAAAAGAGGATATCTGCAGATTTGATCAAACTAATGTGTCCATATGAGTTGTGGTAGCACGGGCAGGTGCATGAGGTGTTAAACAGTGATTTCAGATAACTTAAGAGCAGTTCTTGGAACGTTCGAGGACGAACGTCTATTTAAGTGGGGGAGAATGTAACGACCCGACCGGTCGTTTTGAGCTCTAGCACGTCGTTCAGTAGTTGGAAGTCATGAACAACTTCATTTCAGGTATATTGACTTGTACGTATGGTCAGAGTTGAATTTTGGAAAATTCGGAGTCAAATTGGAAAGAAACTTTTCATTGCGGCAACCTTAAGTTGAAGAAAATGGCTAAGATTGGAATTTTGAGTAAACAACCTCGAAATTGGGATCTGAAAGTTCCAGCATGTTTGTATGATGATTTCGGACTTGGGCGTATATCCGGACTTGGTTTTGGATAACCCGTGAGCATTTCGGCGTATATTGTGGAAGTTAGTATTTTAGAAGAATTTCATAAATTTGGGTTGGAAGGCATTTCAGAGTTATAGATGTCTGTTTGGGATTCTGAGTCTGAGAATAGCTCCGTATGGTAATTCTGGAGTTGGGAGCGCAATCGGAAGTGAATTTGGATGTCCGGAGGTCATTTTGAAGTCATTTGGCTAAATATAGAAATTTGAAGGTTTTTGAGAAAATTCGACCGGAAGTGGAAATTTTGATATCGGGGTCGGAATGCGATTCCGAAAGTTGGTGCAAGTCTGTAATGTCAAATGTGACTTGTGTGCAAAATTTGAAGTCATTCGGACTAGTTTTGGTAAGGTTTGAGACACTTAGTCTCTTTTAAGGAAGCTTAAGTTGGAAAAGTCAACCGGATATTGACTTATGTGTTAGAGGGCTCGAAATGCAAATTTTATGGTTCGGATAGCTTCGTTAGGTGATTTGGGACTTAGAAGTGTGTCAGGAATATTTTTGTGATGACCGGTGTAGAATTAAGCTTGAATTGGCAAAGTTAGTATTTTGGCGAATTCCGGTTGATAGGAGAGATTTTGATTCAAGGGTCGGAATGGAATTCCGAGAGTTGCTGTAGCTTCGTTATATCATTTTGGACTTGTCTGCAAAATTTGAGGTCATTCGGACGTAGTTTGGTTGGGTTTTTTATCAAAAATGGAATTTGGAAGTTCTTGAGATTCATAGGCTTGAATCCGATGATGATTTGATGTTTTGATGTTATTTTAGGTGTTCCGAAGGTTGGGACAAGTTTGAATGATATTGTGGGATATGTTGATATAATTGGTTAAGGTCCCGAGGGCCTCGGGTGGATTTTGGAAGGTTAACAGAATGGAATTCGGACCCAAAAAGAAAAGAAAAAGTTGTTGCAATTTCTGCTGCTAAGCTGTCTTTGGACAGCAAATGTGCAGTCGTGGAGCGTACTTCGGAGGACTATATCTTTTGATTTACAAGGAATTTGAGATGATTCAAAACGAAAAGTTGTATCCCTTCGTGTCTAGTTTCCAGAAAGCTAAAGAAATCGTAATTTGGACATCTGTAGAGAAAGTTATGATCGATTTAAGATGACTGGTGGAGCAGTTTCTCCAGAATTTTTGGATTTTATGGAGCCGACTTTAGAAGCTCATATCTCGGGATATATAAAGAGTTATATGGTGTACAACCTATCAAATTAAAGATCTTTGAGTCTAGTTTCTAAATCTTCAAACCGTTTATAATTTGGATATTTATACAAAACGTTATGGGTGTTTAAACAGAAGGTGTCCGATAAGGGAAAATTTTAATAAGATGTACAACTTGTATAGCACAAGTGCAACGTACAACTCGACGAAGCACGGACAGATTCTTTAAACACGGATTTGGCTTTTTTCTTTCATTTCTTTCATTTTGCTTGTATGATTTTGGAGAGAATTTCAAGGGGGATTTTATCAAGCATCAAACGTGAGTTGTTTCTACTTATTTCCAAGTTAAATACAAGATTATATGTGAATTAGAACATGAAAATCAGTAGAAAAGTGGGGTTTTAGGGCTTGTGCTTTTGAGATTTTCTAGGGTCGATTTGAAGGGTCAAACGAACTCCGATTTTTGTGTTCTTTATATGTACGGACTCGTGAGGGGACGAAGAACATCTTGGTATAAAAATTTCTGAGTTTTGAGACGTAGGCCTAGAACTCGGGTTTTGTCAAATTCGTGAATTTTGATATTTTTCGATTGCTTTCGATTGGGTATTGTCCCTTTAGCATAATCCAACATATTCGTTGTGATTTTGGGTAGATTTGACGCACGTGGAGGCCAATTTGAGGGGCAAAGGCGTCGCGAGCTAAAGAAGTAGCCGGTTTGAGGTGAGTAATTGATGTAAATGATGTCCTGAGGGTTTGAAGCCCCGAAATTTCACATCGTAACGCTATATTGAGGTGACTTGCACGCCAGATAACGGGCGTGGGGTAGAGCACCATTGGGGATTGTGACTTAGTCCGTCCCGAGAGATGTTTTTACCGTGTTTTCTACTTGGATTTAATTGTTACATTTGGGCTTCTTTCCAATTATTTGAATCCTTCAGGGATTGACATTACTGTTTTCGCATACATGCATATCATTTGATCTCAGTCCAAGATTTTAAATACTGTTTTGCAAACTCAACCATCTTTCTAAGATTTGAAAACTTAAATGATATTTCTAAATGATATTTCGGGCTGAGAACTACTGTTTTACAAATGCCCAAGGGGCTTATTATGATTTCTGGACTGAGCATGGATCGGGCTGCGCGCCGCAGCAGTGATTTGAAATAGTGGTAACAATGACACTGTATGATGTGACTTGAAACAGTGGTAACAATGGCACTGTGTGATATAAATTGGTCAGGTAACAATGACTGACCAGGACTTGATTGATGCCACGAGATGGTTTGTTATTGCGCTTGGGCTGTAGGAGCCCCTCCGGAGTCTGTACACACCCCCAGTGAGCGCCGTCGACAATAAATAAATATGGATGGCTCGGGCTGCACGCCGCAATGGGTACCAGAGGGTACCGTCATATGCATTGCATTGCACTCATGCATTTATTCCTCATCTGCATTATCCGCCATAATAATTATGTGCTCTTATTTCATTGACCGGTTGCTTCATACTGTTCTGAGCCTGAGGGGCTGATACTGTTCTGAGATACTGAGCCCGAGGGGCAGATTTCTACTTATTATTTTGATACTGAGCTCGAGGGGCAGATTTCTACTTATTATTTTGATACTGAGCCCGAGGGGCAGATTTCTACTCGTTGTTTTGATATTGAGCCCGAGAGGTAGATTTCTACTTGTCATTTTACTGCCAAATTACCTGTTTTTACTGGTTTTAAAGAAATTTCACATGATGTTTCACTGAATTGTTATTTTAAATGATTTCACTGCTTCTGTATAGAGTGTTGTGTGCCTTAACGTGTTTTCTTACCCTCGGTTATTATTTATATTTATTACTGACTGGGTCGGAGTACTCAAATTACTCCCTGCACCATGTGTGCAGGTACATGTATTCCTGAGGCATAGAGCGAGTTTTCTGTTGTTCAGTTTTCATCGGAGTCATCGAGGTAGCTGCATGGCGTTCGCAGACCCATTTTCTCCCTTATTTTCTGTATTTATGATATCTTCAGATGTCGTTCCTAATTCCATACCCTGTAGAATTTTAGTAAACTCTGTAGTAGCTCATGACTTGTGACACCCCGGTTAGGGTTGAGTTGGGTTGGATTTCCGTATTTTATCTATACTTTCCGCTATTGGATATTATTAAACCATGTTTATACTATAAATGTGTTAATTAATTGTCTTAAAAGGATGAATTGGGTTGAATGACTGGCCTTGTCTTCATGAGAGGCGCCATCACGACCAGGTTCGGGAATTGGGTCGTGACAATTCTTGGTAATAAATAAAATGCAAATATAAAATAATATTCAGTAAAATATATGCTCAACTAGCCATATGTAATATTAATATATAGCTTCCTACCTTAAATAGCAATCAAGAAAATAAAATAAAAAAATATTCTAGTGTCATCGTCAAAGCTTATTAGTTAGTGGTATCAGTGACACTCTACCATGCATGTAATTGTTGTGAGCCTATTCTCGTTATTCCCTTTCCCTTGATCTCCTATCTAATATAATTTTTTTTTAAAATCTAGATCAATTTTCTTGCCTTATCTATATTACTAGTATTATCATTCGCGCGAATGCGCGGATACTAACCATGTAATATATTTGAGTTATTTGGATTATATGTAAATAATCTTAAAACTTAAACTTTCTCTATTAAATATAGATAATCATTGGATATTAATTAAGAAACACTACATGAAAAAGATTAACCATTTCTCAAATTTCCTAGATATAATTCTATTTTTTTTATACCATTCTCGTCGGTGTCATTGGATCCTAAAATTAGTGGGGAAGCAAAATAATAACTCATATTTATGACAAAACAATCAAAGGTTGAGACTATGAAGGACTCTTTGGATACAACTTGACTCTTTTATTACTACTTGAACTCTTATGTTGTATGTTGATATCTTTCAAAAATTATTTCTATTTTAAAATTTCGGTTTCTAAAATATTATTTTTAAATAATAATTTATTTTATAATAATGTAAGTGAAAATATTATTCTTAATTCAAAACTAATTTTGGTCGGCTATCTAAGAATTTAAAAAATTATTTAGCCAGTAATTGTTTTTCTAGTGTGACTCCATTTTGATATTTGACATTAACCATATTAAATATCTGAGTTTTTTGAATGATATGTAAATAACCATAAAATTTAAACCTTCTAAATAAT
This sequence comes from Nicotiana tabacum, assembly GCF_000715075.1. NCBI lineage: Eukaryota > Viridiplantae > Streptophyta > Magnoliopsida > Solanales > Solanaceae > Nicotiana > Nicotiana tabacum. The sequence continues at coordinate 29,374,946 of NC_134090.1, read as the reverse complement.
CGTTAGATATCAGTTACGAAACAGTACATGAAAAAGACTAATATTTTCTCAAAACTCGTAGTGAGAATTTTATTTTTGCACCATTCTCATTGGTGTCATTGGAATCTAAAAATAGCCAAAAGGTGAAATAATACTCGTATTTATGTCAAAGCACAAAGGTTGACACAATATGAACGATTCTTTGGTTACGACATGACTCTTTTACTACGACGTGAACTCTTATTTGGTATGTTGTTATCTTTCAAAAAATATTTCTATTTTGACATTCCAATTTCTAAAACTTTATATATATAATTATTATCTTTATAATGATGCAAGTGAAGATGTTATCCTTAATTTAAAATCTTTAATTTAAAATTCACTTTAGTCAGCTATCTAAGAATTTAAATGATCCTTTAGCCAGTAAAATTTATTTCAATATGACGTTATTTTGAGTTTATCGATATCTCTAGCCACATATTTTGAATTTGGAATACCCTATATACAGAGTCAGATCTATGACTTATACTTTATGGATTCAATTTTTAAGGTTTTAGCATTGAACTCATTATATTTTTAGAGCTATGAGTTCATATCTACTATTTTTATAATTTTAAGAATGTTTTATATATAAATTTTTGCTCAGCGTGAAAAGTTATGGATTCAATTAAACATGTTGTCAACACTCTACATCTGCCTCTGCCTATATAGATAAAAAAATTTTGTTCTTTGAAGCACTAAATGTTAAATTAGTTGATTGTTATTGTATAACATTGCATATATTATTTTGAAATTGCAAGTACTTTTTTCTCGACAACATACTTGGCTTAACCTCAATGCAAACTACTCAAATTACATTTATATTCAAATTCAGATATCATATCAATTTGTTAGTAATAGTAATTTTTTAAAAACGACACACAATTTAAATTAAAAAATAATTCTAAGATATCCTTGTCTTATAGTCTATGTATTTGAGTTGAAAAAAATATTTAAAATCGATGATATCAACTTCTAAATTTTTTATACTTAACATAGTTGAAATAGAAGAAGAAATTCGTTGTCATCTCTTATTTCTGGTTTTTAGATTTTTCAAACATCTTTTCTAAATTTATTTTCTTTTATCTTATTTTTTATGTCTTTTTTTTTTACAATAAATTAATTTATTTCTTTATAAAAACATGAGTTTAAATAGAAATTGTCTACATAGGAACTTTATTTATATTTTTAGTGTTTAGTGTTTAGTTGAAATTCTTCCATATTTTTCTTTTGACTTTATCTAATCAACCTAAATAAGTTCTCGACTTACCACTTAAATTAAAAAAAGTAAAGAATGTGTAATTTATATATAATTCATATATAATATGTGTATAATATATATATATATATATATATATATATATATATATATATATATATATATGTATGTATGTATGACTAACATAGTCAAATATAAAATAAAGTTGTCATATACTTTTTGCATTATATATATGTACGTATGACTAACATAGTCAAATATAAAATAAAGTTGTCATATACTTTTTGCATTATATATATGTACGTATGACTAACATAGTCAAATATAAAATAAAGTTGTCATATACTTTTTGCATTTATTAGCTTGCCACTTGGCTTACCCACAATGCTTTATATATATATATATATATATATATATATATATATATATATATATATATATATATATATATATATATATATATATATATATATATATATATATGCTTGTCCAAAGTTGGATCGTTTGTTCTTTCTTATACTTGTTTAACCTAAAATTTGGTTATTAAGTCAAGCAATTAAATTTAATGAAATTAGGCCACAAATAATTTGATTAAACCAAGGTAATTGAACCTTTAATAATAATAATAATAATAATAATAATAATAATAATAATAATAACAACGACACAAGTAAAATAACAAAAAAAGATGACGATAAAGCAAACGATTATGTTATAATAATAGTAAAGAGAAAGAGAGATTCTTATTTGTTGAGCCGAGTTAGTAGACAATAAGTAGAGTGTAGCGTACATATTTGTGTTACAATAATCGGGAGAAAGGGGTATTTATTGGATGTCTTAATGGTAAATGTTCCCTATAATCTCTCATACATATGTTGCATATATTAAAAGTGATTATGATGATAAAATTGTAACTACTGATCTTGTTTTAACATAAAACCCCTAATATTTCGAAGCTTGCCGTTGTAAGGATGATGACTGTCCAGATGCTGCTTTATAGCGTGTTTGGCCAAGCTTATTTTTTGTCAAAAATATTTTTTTTTGCCAAAAGCACTTTTGGCAAAAAATTGAGGTGTTTTGCCAAGCTTCTGAAAGGAAAAAAAGTACTTTTGAGGAGAAGCAGAAGCAATTTTGGAGAAGCAGAAAAAAGTAGTTTCTCTCCGAAAGCACTTTTTTAAGAAGCACTTTTGAGAAAAATACATTTAGAAGCAGTTTTTTAAAGCTTGGTCAAATATTAATTGCTGCTCAGAAGTGCTTTTCGAACTAATTAGTCAAACACAAACTGCTTCTCACCAAAAGTACTTTTGAAAAAAACACTTTTAAAAAGAACACTTTTCAAAATAAACTGATTTTTGCAGCTTGGCCAAACGGGCTATTAAACTAGTCGGAGGGATCATTTCAGAATAGAGTTATTTGGTATAGGCAAAGCAATTGGGGACTAGTTTCTTGAACGGTCGAGAGTTCTTCGGTCTTCGGCCAATCCGGTATTGGTTGACCCCGAGTTGGCCATAAATCCTAATATGCTTGCCACATGTAGATTTTGTGCTTGTCACATGTTTTCTATATTTTTTACCAATAGAGATAGTTCTATTACTTTCTGGGCAATTTTCGGGATCTATCATGGAAGTGGAGATTTCTTGGCAGGAAATAAGGCATAAGTGGTACCATTCAGAAGTGATGGATGTCTATTCAATTTAATTCCTGGGACACGTGGTGAACTTGGATTGAATATGACGCCAGTATCGGTTACTGAAATTTGGTATGTTTAATAATGTTTCGAAAACAAAGAGTCACCTTCTTTGATTGTCGTTGCTCACGAGCAAGTTAAGATAGAATATCTTATAAAAATATGAGTCAATTTCAAGGCAAAATAAGCAGTCAAGACATGACGGAGTGAACCAATATCAGCCAATGGGATTCACAATGATCCAATAGAATGAGGAGCCAGTAAGTCCATCTCCTGCAGGTTCTTCTAAGAAGAGGAAGATGGTTACATGTAAGAAAGGGATTAACCAAAAGAAGGCCGGAGCATTTTCCAAGTTAATCTTCCGGTACTCGCCACCGCCTTACTGTTGAATCAGAGAGGAACTATTGTATCGTGGTGATCGTCAGCGATGAATAGGAGACTACCATAGTTATGGAATTTATCGGGACTAACAAGTAGCTGAAGTTTGACTCTGATTGACTGAGAGCTGAGGAGAAAACCGCTGTCCAAAGCTCAGAGCAGTTGGAGAAGGATTTGGAGGACCAAGAAGAGTTCTACTCCATCAGATTATCTAAGGTGACCTAAGAAATCTTGAATCTCGAAGCCTTAATGGTAGAGAATGAGGAACACGAACACCATTCGGTAGTGAACTATTTTTGGATACTTGATAATAACTTGGCATCCGAGGCCCATGTGAGGGATTTGGAGGCTGCTTTCAAATGCGTTCAGAAGAAATTGCTCATGCCAACAATGCTGAAAGAAGAACCGAACATGACAATCTGTCCAAATATCTGGAGAACTCTAGGTTCATGTGGCGATTGATCAGAATTGGGTGGTCATAAAGACTCGATTGAACGTTCTTCACGAGGTGCATACCGAGCTGGCAAAAGAAGTCCCAGAGATCTTGGATATACCATCTTCTGTAGGAGTACAAGACAACTCAGGAGAGGATGATGATCTCCTTGAAGACTCGGACGAGGGTGACGAAGAAGAGGATGCATTTACACATCTGTAACGATCCGGTCAGTCGTTTTGAGTATTGTAGCCCCGTTTCCCTATTTATTGTTTATTCTATGTTCGTTTATTATTATGTAACATGCCGGGGTAGTTGGTTTGGTTCCAAAAATATTTCAGAATGACTTGGAATACTTAGTCCCAAGGTTGGAAACCTAAGTTGAAAGAGTTCATCGGATATTGACTTATATGTAAACGACTCTGGAATGAAATTTTTATGGTTTGAATAGATTCGTATGGTAAATTTGAATTTAAGAGTATGTCTGGATATTCATTTGGAGGTTCGTAGATTGTTTTGGTTTGAATTAGTGAAAGTTGGAAAGTTGAAGATTTGAAAAGTTGAGAAATTTGACCGAGAGTTGACTTTGTTAATATCGAGCTCGGATTTTGGTTTCGGGAGTTGGAATAGGTCATTTGTATTATTTATAACTTGTGTACAAAATTTGAGGTCAATCAGAGTTGGTTTGGAGTGTTTCGGCATTGGTTTTAGAAGTTAGAAGTTCAATTGTTCATTAGGCTTGAATTGGGGTGTGATTCGTGATTTCGACATTATTTGATGTGATTTGAGGCTTCGAATTAGCTTCTATGATGTTTTAGGATGTGTTACGTTTGGATGGGGTCTCAAACGGCTCATTTTTGACTTGTTGGACTGTTGAAATAGCTGTATATGATTTCCTTATGCATGTTCAAGAAAGAGGTCTCGCGTTCGCGAAGTGTATTTGGGTGAGTGGTGAAGTTTTTTCATCGGGGGGGGGGGGGTCTGACATAACCATACAATATTGAGTGATTGTGTGTGATGATGGGAGTTTGAGACAGACATATTGAGAACTATGAGAGTGTAAGTACCTGGGAATATCACTGTGATGCATTACTTTTGACATGCATATTTGACTTGTAGGCGTAGAGATGTAACATTCCTCATGCTAGTTGTACTTGACATATTTTATTAGTGTTGGGCTTAAATTATTGAACTTGAAAGCATGCCTAAATCTGTGTACTGTGTACGAGCTGAATATGGAAGTTCTTGGAGTTATTACTGTCATCATCTTATTATATATGTTTTGTCATTAATTGATTCGGACTGTATCTTTCTGATATCGTCACTACTTTCAGCCCAAGGATAGTCTTGTTACCTATTGAGTATATTGGGCTGGTTGTAGTCATACTAGACTCTACACTTCGTGTGCAGATCCAGGTACATCTGGATGTGGTGGTTGCTAGATATGGTGTTAGTACATGCTCAGATACCTCGAGCTAGCTGTTATGACGCCTGCAGACCATGACTCTCCTTCCTTTCATTATATTTCAGTACTGTTCTATATTCTCATACAGTTGTAATAGAGTTTTAGACTATGTTGACATTAGTACCTCATGTACTTGGTGATACCAGGATTTTGGAATTTGTTGTCGTTGAGTTTCAGTTTTTTTTATCAATTATCTATGAGATTTTACACTGTTAAACTTGTTAAAAATCATGTTTTAAATTCAAATGCGTAGTTATGTGATTTTCGGTTTGTCTAGTAATATGATAGGCGCCATCACGACAGGTTAGGATTTGGGTAGTGACAAGTTGGTATCAAAGCAGTAGGTTACTTAGGTCTCACGAGTCATGAGCAGGTTTAGTAGAGTCATGCAGATCGGTACGGAGACGTCTGTACTTATCTTCGAGAGGCTAATGAACCATTAGGGAACTTCACTTTCTTGTACTCTTGTCGTGCGGATTTGTTGATTCTGGAAATTAAACTTCTATTATTCTATTCTCTCACATATAATTAGAACACGTGCGACTAGATCGGGCAGACGGCCACTAGTACCACCAATTAGGGTCGTGAGAGGTCGAGGCCATGGTAGAGGCTGAGATGCAGCTCGTACTGCAACTAGAGCAGCACCTGTGGAGCCGCCAATTGCTCCAGCTCAGGAGCAGATACCAGATATGGTTGAGCTGGTGGGACCAACTCAGGCACCAGTTGTGCCCATTATGATTCCAGTCATTCAGGAGGCTTTGGCCCAGATATTGACAATATGCACTAGATTTGCTCAAGCGGTTTCAGTTCCGGCCACACCAACCACTTCTCAGACTAGGGGATATGCTCAGAATCCCACCGCCCGTACTCCAGAGTAGGTAGTTCAGGGACTTCAGACACCGTAGGTACTACAATCCCAGCCAGCTGCAGCTGCTTGTGCCTAGGTTGGTCCACCTATTAGTGACGAGGAGTAGAAGAGGCTAGAGCGGTTTAAGAGGCTCAGGCCTCCAGAGTTTAATGAGGTTGAGTCAGAGTGTTACACCCCATCTTTTCGTACGTGAAAGTGCACCATAAATAAATTAATGGAAGCTAAAAAATGAGATGTTACATCCTGCATTTTTGAACGTTAAAGTTTCGTCGTAAGTTAATCGACACAAGTTAGGGAATGAAATTATTCTGAGATTATAAGCATTATGTTATTTCAATCAAGTGATGAGTAAATTTGTGAAGGTGAGAGGATAAGCAAATCGAAGAAAATGAGTTTCGTCGAAGTTTGACATTTTGGGATAAAATATGATCCGAGCTATAATACCAGTATTTATGGACTAATACCATATAAGGTACCCCATGGCCACGATAGTAAGGTGTATAAGGTATGTTAAAAGTAAATAGTATTATAAGTAATCTGGGATAATTCTTAATTATGTGGATAATCGGGTAATTATTTAGTAGGAGACTAACAATTAATTAAGATGATTGGTGATTAATTTTTGGATAAGGATAGCATCCTTAACGTGGAAGCAAACCACCCAAATATACATATGACTCTTAAGTCATTATTGAGAGGTGGCAAGAGATAAAGACTAAGAATATGTGGTTAAGACACCACATAAGGTGGGGCCCACATAAATTATAACAAAATATATCTCTAACAAAGAGACACCATATGTAACATTTGGGCAAATGACATCTTTAACTTTAAGCCTATATCAAATGACAAGATCTTCAACAATTCACCGTATCTTGTCCCAAGATGTCTCATTTTACTAGTCCTATCTTGATTTCATGTAAAAGATTTGAGTTTCTTGAAATGGTTTCCTCTTATCTACATGTTCCATACTCAAAGATTTCCAATTTTGGTTTTTGATTTCTGCAGTCGTGTCTTTCAACAGTGATCATGCCTCAATCAAATCTACTTTCCTCATTTGGTTTTAAAAACCAACACCAAAAAAATTGTCATGGTTTTGCACAAACACATCAACTGTTTGATGGTCTTTGGATAAGAAACTTTCTAAATATGTCAATGTATGAAAATTATATCACGCATCTCTACTTTAAGCATATGTCAAATGCCAAAACATTGATCTATAAGAATATCATACAGATTTTTCCCTGCTTCGATCCGCCATTATGTTTTTGTTGCAATTGACGTATGTTAGAGGGATTTTTATGCAAATCGGCTCAAGTATGTTAAGTCTATCCCTTATTTCTTTTGGCATGATCCATACGACACAAGCAAAACGAGCAAATTTACAATTTTCATACATGTCTCTATTCATAGAAATATTAGAGATGCTTATTTTCTTGATTCCCCACGTGTCATATTATTCAATCACCTGTTCATGGGTCTCAGAAAATATGTAAGTTGATAAAGTTCATTTTGTAATATTAATCAAAGGCATAATGGTGTTATGACACTCCGAAAACTTTTATGGACGTACTTCTCATGCATTGCATTCATTTACATTGACCCATGACTAGATGACATTATATACGCGTATATATGTATAATATATGTATATGGGATATGGAAAAAGGTTACTGTGTTATATATGCATCACCGCCTGATCAGCTGGTATACGTTGATGATTTGCCCACAGTGGCCGAGATGATATGATGAGATGCCCTCAGAGGCTTGATGATCTTATGAACGCATATACGTATGCATGATATGGCATTTATATGCATATGCATGACATTTTAAATATTAAAGGATTCATAGAGCTATTCAGACTTACATGTCGAGTCTTACTCCACGTTTCTCTCATGTTTATTATTTACCGATTTTCATTCCTTACATACTCGGTACATTATTTGTACTAACGTCCTTTTTGCCTGGGAAGATGTTGGTGCACTCTATTTGATCCAGAGTTGCTTTTATGGTCAGTATGATTTAGATGTGTATTGTTTGGTATGGCAGGGATTTCTCCCGACCTTTATGACAATTATGTATCCGTAGAGGCTTGTAGACAGATGTCATGTACGTAAAAGATTGTATGGACTTGTTGACCTATGTTCAATGTACGAGTAGTTATTTTAGTCTTAGAGGCCCATATGTCTTATATATAAGTTCGTATTACATGTTGTATTCTACCTATTTTACGGCAGTCTCTCTGGTTCAGTTATCTATGATAGTATGATATGAAAAGATACATTATGTTGGTACTCGGTTGAGTAAGGTACCGGGTGCCCGTCACGGCTCATCAGTTTGGATCGTGACAAAAGTGGTATCAGAGCAGTTCTGTCCTAGGGAGTCTACAAGACGTGTCTAGTTGAGTCTTGTTTATGGTTGTTTTGTGCACCACTCTTATAAGCAGGAGGTTACAGGGCATTTAGGACTGTCACTCTTTCTTCTTACTCTAGATCATGTGGTAGAGCTCAGTCGTAGGAACTCAAATTTCTAAATTCTATTTTATTCATAATACAACGATGCCTACGTCCAGAAAGACGGTTGGTAAGAGATATAGTTATGGAAGAGTTGAGTTAGAGGAACTCTATTTTTGCATCATGCTTATGATGGATAAATATGAGGTATTCAGCAGATCATGTGTGTACTAAGATGTGTAAGCTTCTTGATAAGGAGCCTTAAGGTAAGAATATCTATCCACTCTTATGGTAAAAAGCAACGACAGAATCAGAAGATAGATACAAGTTTCAACAACTAAAAGTAGCAAGGTAAGAAGGGTATGAGGTACCCAGTTAATGAAGATTAACAGTATTTACGATTCAAGCAAAGAAATATAAGTATTATGAGTTACCTTCAACAGTAACAGAGGTATATACAATTGGCCACACCGATCTAGGTTATGCCTTATGGGAGCTAACAAATATTGTTTAAGAGAAGGACCGAGTATAAGGATCCGGCTGGGGTTAGAGTAACCCAAAATGGTATATGAATTATTTGCATTAGTTGACATTTTCGAAGGATATTGCAAATATGCTAATAGATCTCCTTGTGAGACACTCAGATGGTGCACTCTAAATAGTATAACTAGATATGAGCACTACAAAGATAGGCACTGGAAGCCTTCAGGGGATAAAAATTACCTTAGTGTGGCTCTCGTCCCTAATAAAGCGAGAATGCTAGGCAACCCGAAGAACCAATGGATGAAGCAAGGGGAGCTAAAGGCAAAAGAATGTCTTGTTGAAGTTTTCAAAAGAAAGTGATAGGCAAAAATATTAGCGGGGAAATAAGAAGAGATATAAGGAAGCATTATGACTAAGGTGTGATACATGGATGAGAATGGTAGATAAAAAAATAGTATTACAGAGTCTATAGTCAGGTGAAGGAAGAAACAAGAGGTGACAGGCCTTAAGACAACAAAAGAATATAGGCCATAAAATCATGTCCTCATTTCAAGAAATAAGCTCGTGACTCCAACGCGACTACCGGAAGGATAAGTCAGACTCTAGATTAATAGAAATTAATATGGGCTGGTGAACAAGATAAACTAAACATGAATTAGGGACTGAGTGATTTGATAATGGTCGGCATCATGAGAATTTCATATTGCTTCCGGCGATAATAGAATGGACAACCGAAAAAGATTCATGAGAAATTCAGAGAATGGTCATTCAGGAAGATGCTTTCCTAAATAAAGTAATGTGAGCAAAGTTAAGCTTAAAGGACTAAGTGTGCCAGTTACATTAAGTGTCACAGAAATTTTGTTATCCTTAGTGCAGAAGGATTACCGCAAGGCGGGTAAGAGTCATTGATGATGTGAAAAGATGACAATAAGTTAAAACATCTATACGTAGATCATCGTAGATCCAACTCTTAGTACTCCCCTAAAGGGGGGAATATGAAGTGATATGGCATTAAGTCAGAATTAAGTGGTGCTAGTAATTATGGAATGGTAAAGGAAGAATGCGATAAAAATGAAAAAGGGATGAGATTGCACTTATTCAAAGCCTACAGATATGCTACAGTTCCAGAATATTATGCAAACACAACGTCAAGGAAAAGAAGTAAGGTTTCCTGCCCGGGATGTTATGGATAAATAAGGAGCCAGTGCAAGACATAAGTTAAGACAAAGGAAATAACCCAAGAAAGATAACGCGAAATATTGATATGAGAATGGGACAACGAGTAGTTAGTAATTGATTTAGGAAGAGCCTAGTTATGGCTAGACAAGAGGATACAGACAAATCAACATATCGTGTAAGATAAACATAGTGAACCCCAACATGGGGAATTCAGTCTCGCAGGTATGACATTATGATCCTTGAGAAATATTTAGATAGGAGTTAGGGTAGTTAAAGGTACTGTATGAGTATTATGGAAATAAAATATAATACCTCTGGGAAGACAACCAAAATATCAGTTCAGAAGCAACCCTACAAACACAAGGGCGTGGAAGTAAGTAACTACGGATAATTATAGGCAAGGAAGGACATCAAAAGGTTCGTCGAGTATACAATGTAATAAGTTCACAGTTTTACAAGAGTCAGAGGGTCCTCCCTAAGTACTACAGTAAAAGACTAGCTGAGGAAGTAAGGGAGAAGGCGTCAACCTAAGCTCGACGACCTAAAGAGGAAATTGTCCTATAACAACAGTCTCACAACAATATTGTATGCACTCCATAAGAAAGTGGCACCTACTGTGGCTAATGAACGGGAAGTAAAATCAGAAGTGATATTCAAGATCATATGAGTTGAATGAAATTTCAATATGTGTGGGTACTAAGGTAAGCTTATGTAAGTTGAAGAAAGCTAAGATGGAATGAAAGGAATTATTCGACCAATGATCCAGAGTTAGTTACGTTATAAACTCACTTAAGATTTCGGAGTATTCCCTATGTAGTATATATGTTGACAATCATACATCTGTAAGGCTCCGGTATAAGTTAAAGGAAAGAATTGAGTCCAGGTCATAGACAAAGGATTGAATTGTTAGAAGATTTTATCGTGGATATTCTGTAGCGCCCATGAAAGGCTAAAATAATAACTAATACCATGAGCCATAGATCAGAAGATAGATTAATCCTACATAAAGGTTGATCAGAAGGAGGAGGGAACTAAAGAGTACATCATCAAAGTAAATCAGGAAACTGATTATTGGACCCAGAAAATTATAGATCTTTTGATTGAGAACATTGCAGAATCACTTATTAGAGGTACAAGAGAGACAATACAATAGTCATTGTCACACCTCCTTTTTCCGCACCCGAGGGGGTGCAAGGGAGTTTTTCCAATTAAAGGACAATCGAAACGGGATTTGTTTATTTATTTAAGAGTCGCCACTTGGGAGATTTAGGGTGTCCCAAGTCACCAATTTTAATCCCGAATCAAGGAAAAGAATGACTCTATATTACAGTCTGCGTACCAGAAATCCGGATAAAGAATTCTGTTAACCCGGGAGAAGGTGTTAGGCATTCCCGAGTTCCGTGGTTCTAGCACGGTCGCTCAACTGTTATATTCGGCTTGATTATCTGATTTTATACAAATGTGAACTTATGTGCCAATTTTATCTTTTAACCGCTTTTATCATTCACTGTTATTTTATAGGACTTGCAACGTCGTGAAAATATATCTCGAACCATGTTACATCAATGCACCCGTGGTTATTGACATATCTCGACTCGGTTGAGATTTGGATTTGGGTCACATAAATGTGCACCCGAATTAAGGAGAATAAATTATTAAAGGCGCGCCTAAAGCAACTAGCGCATTATTATTTTTGGGTAGGGCCGAGAAATTTGCTTAAACGGCCCGTCCCGGAATCTAAGTATTTAATACATATATTTTGTGAGGGCCCCACAATTTGTCCCTTTTGTTTGGCGAGGCTCGTCTCATTTTATTTTTTAAAAAGGATATCCTATAGCAACTACGGTTCTTGTCGCGTTTGTCTCTACTAATTGAAAACAGAGATAGTCCTAGTTAATTACATGCTCGCAGGTTATTTACAGCAGGATTCAAAATGCTTTTATAGAATAAGAAAACGTGACTACGCACACGGACAGCTGATTGATCATTACGGGCCCAAATCCAGCTCATGCGGGATAGGCCAGACCTGGGCCACTGTTTGTTCGATGCGGGCCTGCTTGGTCTGTTTCGACCTGGGCTCGACCTTCATGAGGTTGAGATTGCAAGCTTTTTGTGTTCTTTGTTCTAAAGTATGGTTTAAACAGTTATATAAGCCAATTTATCAGAAGGGAAAGAACTATACTAGTAGTGGATAGTTTACATGCTTGGCCTACATTAAAGAATATGCTACACAATTTAAACTAAATATGGGATACAACCTACTGCATTGGGAATATTTTTATCTAACAGCATACATATACAACTAACATTCAATCCCCATACATTGATATCTACTAGGCGTGCAAGTTACCTTCAGTATCCAAACAAAATGTAAACTATTATGCATTACATGATATTCAATATAACAGTCTATGCTTAAAGTAAACAATCTTCAATTCTTCTCTTTTTGCATTCATACTCAACTTCAAGTTACATTGACAGTATTAGTCGTGTACCTAGATGTTTGCACAATAAGAAGAGGAAGAGAAAGAGTATCAGCAGCAAGTAACCAACAACAACAACAAATAGCAACAACACAGCAACACAACCAGCAACAACTATGTAGCCCACAGGTGATTGAGCATCAGACAGACAAATCCCAGAAAAAGAGCAAAAAGACAGCAAGAAGCCCAGGATATCGAATGTAACAGCAACAGAAATCCAATGACCACAAAAAGCTTGGCAAACGACCAACAGCAAAACCACAAAGACAGCCTGACCACCTTGGATTCTTACACAGTTTCTTTTAGACAATACTCATTCACAGTGTTTCTGAAATTTATTTCTGTTTTTCCTTTTTCAGTTTTCTTACTCACAGAATCTCTGAAGACTAAAAATGTCCAGCCCTTAAGAAAACCCTTTCCCCAGGCTCCAAAAATCTCTCAAAAATCCCCTCTCAAAAAAATCTCCTCCTTCTAAATGGAAGGTCTGCCTCTTTTATAGCCTGAATTCAGCACTTTACAGTCTGTGTGACAACTCTAAATTCCCCCTCCCTGTTGTTTTTCCACTCAGTTATTTTAAATAACCAGACCTCCCATGAGATCCCTGACAGCCCCTCTCTATTTTGTTGTTAAAGTGTCCTAATCTCTTATTTATTTAGCCAAAGCATGGGCAGCAGGAATATAATCTGACAGCACATGCTGTCTAATTATTTTAATTCCTTAAAGCTAACCATACACATGCTGCCCACAGTCTAAGCCAAGAGAACATGTTATCCATAAAAAAAACACTGCCTGGACTGCAACTATAACACACCCTCAAATGTTTTTGATTCAATTCGAACAAATCTCAGGCAACACACTCAGTTCCTAATTGAATTCAACAAAATCTCAGCAGGCAAACCAATGACAAAGATCAGATTCCAAACTGAACTAATTTACGATGTATATCGACTCGACTATACTAATTGTAATACATACAATCAAAACCAAGGATTAGAATCGAACAGTGTTGCACCAAGGGTTCAAATTGCACTGGCAACACAGAGGTTAACTTGGGGATTGATTAATCAAACAATTTCAATTCAGTCGATTATGCAGTTTTACATACACACACATTATCGGTGAATGAGGAAACATTTGACCAAATACAGAGGGGTACATGCAAGGTGGACAATCAACAGTTGATAAAAATTCAAAAACACAAATTACAAAAAACATTTGGCCATACGAACAGACCTTTAAACCACACACGTACTGAATAAAGGAGAAGGAGAACAAACTCACCTTAAATCCCGAAAAATCAAAAAGTCTTAGCTTGGATTCGAACAGACCCTTCTCAAGGTTGAACGGACTTTAATCGAAGTGTTTCTCAAAGGAGAAACACTTCAATTAAGGTCCATTAGACCCTAATCTCTTGGTTTAAACAGGCACGGAACAGGCACGAGGTTTAAACCTAATCTCTTGGTTTAAACAGGCACGGAACAGACCCTTGGTTTAAACCTAATCTCTTGGTTTAAACAGGCACGGAACAGACACGAGGTTTAAACCTAATCTCTTGGTTTAAACAGGCACGGAACAGACCCTTGGTTTAGCTTGGATTAGACCCTAATCTCTTGGTTTAAACAGGTACGGAATAGGCACGAGGAAACCTAGGGTTCAAAAAATCAGATCTGGGATTCATGTTTCCCTGATTAGATTCGGACTAAACCAAACATGGTTTGGTCATGAGGGAGGTTCGGGGACTATCTGGTGTGAAGCTAGGGTAGATCGGGGTAAGTCATAGTCTGACTCGAATCTTCAAATGAAGATTCGAGAAGCTGAGGACTGATTCGAAACAAGAGGATAGCAGATCCATGTTCAGGACAGTGAGGTGGTCCTAGGGTGTTCAGGAGGTGGTCACCGGCGTTCATGCCGCCGGGTTCTGGTGGAAGGAAAATCAGGGCGGTTGCTAGGGTTTGGGGGTTTCAGTGTTTGGTGAAGACGATGAGTGGAGGGGGGTTCGAATAGGGGGCGTGGGGTACGATAAAAAGCTTATATACGATCTAGGGGTTTAGATTCTGGCCGTTGGATCAAATGAGATCTATGGTTAGGATCTATTCACTTAGGGAAGACGGTGTCGTTTTGGGTTTGATAGTGGGTGAGACTGGGTAAGGCTGGATCGGGTCAAAATTTGACGGGTTTAGGGGGAAGGCCTGGGTCCGTAGGATCAAGGGGTTGGACGGCTCAGATCAATTGCCTAAGACGACGTCGTTCGGGGTTGAATGAGTGGCCTGATCGGGACCGTTCATTCGAATCAAATCAACGGCTCCAATAAGGATGCTGATACGGCGTCGTTTGAATTAGTGTTTGGGCAGGCCGGACTTGGACTGGACTTGTGTGCCGGTTTTGGGCCTATTTTTGTTTTATTTCTTGAGCCCAAACCGATTTTCATCACTTCTTTTCTTTTGTTTTCCTAATTTTAAAACAAAAATGAAATAAAATGAAAAATGAAATTAAAATAAACAACAATGTAACACTTTAACATAATTATCACACACATATAAAAATATTTAAGTAAGTTAAATCACAACCTAGAACGAACGATGCATATATATATTTTTTTGAATTTTCTTTCAACGACCGAATTACGGTTTGATTACTATGACAGACATACTTTGTATTTTGATTGATAAGATCAAAATGCAAAAATGGGACGAACCACAAATGACTAGCAGTACATGTCATGAAAAATTGAAAATTTGTACAGCGAGGTCACTGGTCACTATTTTTGTTTTCTTTTGGAGTGATTGTCCGTGAAGCAAAAATCCCGTGCTTACAGTCATATTTTATAACGGCTCTATGATAAAGCTAGTTAGAAGAGTACCAGCCTCATAAGAAGTCTGTATAAGGCTCTTACCGAATTATGTAAAAAGGTGCAAGTGCTATAATAAAGCTTCAAGTTGTGGAGGTGAATTATACCTATGTGGAAGGGAGGTTATGAAAGGAGTAGAAGAGGTAACGCGATATATTAAGGTAAGTAAGGTAAAGGTGAACAACATACGAGATACTCAGGTGCAGAAAATTGTGACTAATCCATACTTCAGATAGAAGGCTAGAAGCACCGAGATTCAGTATCCAGGAATGATAGCGGCATCATCAGTGGCATATCTTCGAACCTATGGTTTCTATGTATCGAGAGGTCTAGCTAAGAGAGTAAAAGGGAGATAGAGACGATGTGATGTCTCGCTTGATGTTCCAGAATGATATAAGGAAATCTATGATGCAAGCAAGTTGAAAGGTTGCGAGTAAAATAAATAGATATGTAGGTCACAAGCTATTGTATGGTAAAACGACAAGGTTCTAGAAGACAGGAGTAAGGATAAGAAAGGGAGAGTGAGAAGGTGACGAGAATGAATAAGTCCTCACGATTAAGCCCATGAAAACAAGAGAGCTGATGGTTTCTCTAAGTTATAGAAAGCTCAGTATCGCCGCTAAATGGATTAGGAAAATCACTTCGAATATTCTTCAATACAACGTAAACCCTGGTAGCAATGTTTTATGTAAGAAGTTTCAAGATATCAGTGGTAGATTATAGATAATCAACATTGAGGTAAATCAACAATGGATGGATAAAAGTTACAAAGTACAAAATGAGATATAGCCATATTCGTAAGTTCAACAAATTACCGGCCGAAGAACTTCAGTACACTTATAGATGCCCAGAGGGACATCTTATCTAGCTCTATATATACTTACAAAGTGAGGCCTAGAGATTGGCAAAAAGTTGTAGGAAAGAGGAGAGAAGAGTCGCATAGGCGCACATACAAGGAAAACGTCGTACATGTTGCATGACAGAAAGTAGCAAGAGTTACGAGATCGGAAGAATTCTTACCACAGACAATGGTGTGAGAGAGAGGACTAAGAAAAAGAGGGGGACTGCCCTGGACTTTGGATTTATTCAAAGAACAGTTGCCTAAATGGCAAAACGAGTATTAAAGTATTTACAAGAGTTATGGGTTATGAGAATGATAAGTACATCAGTCAACATTCGAGGAAGAATGTTCCAAAGGGGGAATGATATTACACCCCATGTTTTCGTATGTGAAAGTGCACCATAAATAAATTAATGGAAGCTCGAAAATGAGATGTTAGATCCCGCATTTTTGAACATTAAAGTATCATCGTAAGTTAATCGAAGCAAGTTCGGGAATAAAATTATTTGAGATTATAAGCATTATGCTATTTCAGGCAAGTGATGAGTAATTTTGTGAAGGTGAGAGGGTAAGCAAATCGAAGAAAATGAGTTTCGTCGAAGTTGGACATTTTGGGATAAAATACAGTCCGAGCTATAATACCAATATTTATGGACTAGTACCATATAAGGTATCTCATGGCCATGATAGTAAGGTGTATAAGGTGTGTTTAAAGTGAGTAGAATTATAAGTAATTTGGGATAATTTTTAATTATGTGGATAATCGGGTAATTATTTAGTGGGAGATTAACAATTAATTAAGATAATTGGTGGTTAATTTTTGGATAAGGATATCATCCTTAATGTGGCAGCAAACTACCCAAATATACATATGACTCTTAAGTCATTATTGAGAGGTGGCAAGACATAAAGACTAAGGATATGTGGTTAAGCCACCACATAAGGTGGGGCCCACATAAATTATAACAAAATATATCTCTAACATAGAAACATCATATGTAACATTTGGAAAAATGACATCTTTAACTTTAAGCCTATATCAAATGACAAGATCTTCAACAATTCACCGTATCTTGTCACTAGATGTCTCATTTCACTAGTCCTATCTTGATTTCATGTAAAAGATTTGAGTTTCTTGAAATGGTTTCCTCTTATCTACATGTTCCACACTTAAAGGTTTCCAATTTTGGATTTTGATTTCTGCAGTTATGTCTTTCAACAGTGATCATGCCTCAATCAAATCTATTTTTCTCATTTGGTTTTAAAAACCAACACCAAAAAAATTGCCACGATTTTGCACAAACACATCAATTGTTTGATGATCTTTAGATAAGAAACTTTCTAAATATGTCAATATATGAAAATTATATCACACATCTCTACTTTAAGCATATGTCAAATGCCAAAATATTGATCTACAAGAATATCGTACGGATTTTTCCCTACTTCTATCTGTCGTTACGTATTTGTTGCAATTGACATATGTTAGAGGGATTGTCAAGCGAATCGGCTCAAGTATGTTAAGGCTATCCCTTATTTCTTTTGGCATGATCCATACGACACAAGCAAAACGAGCAAATTTACAGTTTCCATACATGACTTTATTCATAGAAATATTAGAGATGCTTATGTTCTTGATTCCCCATGTGTCATATTATTCTATCATCTGTTCATGGGTCTCATAAAATATGTAAGTTGATAAAATTTATTTTGTGATATTAATCAAAGGCATAATGGTCTTATGACACTCTGATAGATTTTATTGACGTACTTCTCATGCATCGCATTCATTTATATTGACCCATGACCAGATGGCATTATATATGCGTATATATGTATAATATATGTATATGGGATATGGGAAAAAGTTACGGCATTATATACGCATCACCACCTGATCAGCTGGTATACGTTGATGATTTGCCCACAGTGGTCAAGATGATATGATGGGATGCCCTCAGAGGCTTGATGATGTTATGAACACATATACCCATGTATGGTATGGCATTTATATGCATATGCATGACATTTTAAATATTAAAGGATTTACAGAGTTATTCAGACTTACAGGTCGAGTCTTTTACTCCATGTTTCTCTCTTGTCTATTATTTACTGATTTTTATTCCTTACATACTCAGTACATTATTTGTACTAACGTCCCTTTTTCCTGGGGATGCTGTGTTTTATGCCTGCAGGTCTCGATAGATAGGTCGAGAGTCCTCCAAGTAGGCGATCAGCTTAGTGGAAGATGTTGGTGCACTCCATTTGATCTGGAGTTGCTTGTTTGGTCAATATGATTTAGATGTGTATTGTTTGGTATGGCAGGGCTTTGTCCTGACCTTTATGACAATTATTTATCCTTAGAGGCTTGTAGACAGATGTCATGTACGTAAAAGATTGTATGACATTGTCGGCCTATGTTCAATGTACGAGTGGTTATTTTGGTCTTAGATGCACATATGTCTTATATATAAGTTGGTATTACATGTTGTATTCTACCTATTTCACGACAGCCTCTCCGGTTCAGTTATCTATGATAGTATGATACGAAAATATACGTTATGTTGGTACTTGGTTGAGTAAGGTACCGGGTGCCCGTCACGGCTTATCGGTTTGGGTCATGACACAGAGGATGCTCAGGATTTCTTAGATAGGTGCCAGAGGATCATTCACATAGTGGGTATTCTGGAGACTAGTGGAGTCCCATTTACTACTTTTCAGTTGTCGGGGGAAGCCTTCAGATGGTAGGAGTCCTATGAGTTAAGCAGGCTAACCGGCTTTGCACCACTTACGTGGCATGAGTTCTCAGTTCTCTGCGTAGGCAGGTTGAGCAGCTACGCCATTAGGGTTTATTAGTGACCTAGCATGAGATAAGATTTTCAAAGTTAGCTCGTCACGTGATATGGTTGGTTCCCATAGAAAGGAGAGGATTAGGAGGTTAGTTGATGGCCTCAATTATGGACTGTACTTCATCATGACTCAAGAGATTGCGTCAGGTACGAGGTTTGGCGAGGTGGTTGATATTGCTAGACACCTAAAGCAGGTTCGTAGTTAGGAGCATGAGGAGAGGGAGGCCAACAGGCCTTATGATTCAGGTAGTTTCAGTAGTGCTTCATCTGGAGGACATTCCTACTATTGCAGGGGTCACCCATATAGGCCCGCTCAGATGGCTCATCCGGTTCACCGTGGTGCATCAGCTAGCCATGGTTCATAAAATGCTCGTTGGTGTCAATCATCTCTCAGTGTCCTCCCAGCTCAAAGTTTATCCCGTGCTTCATTAGTTTAGGGTTCATCTGTACCAGGTCCTTCTAGTAGTTATTCTGGTTCTTGGGGTCCAATTCAATCCCCGCCTCCATTGACGAATCGGAGTTACTTCGAGTGTGGAGAGTTTGGAATTATGTGGAGGTATTGTCCCTGTCATTTGGGAGGTCTAGTTCAATAGAGGGGTTAGGCTATGACTTCCGGATCAGTTACTTCACCACTTTCTCGGCCAGCTTGGGGTGGGGCTCAGCCAGCTAGAGGTCACCCCAGATAGGGAGGCCGATCAGGTGGTGGTCAAGCTCGATGCTATGCTTTTCCCGCCAAGATAAAAGTTGTTGCTTCAGATGCAGTGATCACAGGTATTGTTTCAGTGTGCCACAATGATGCTTCCATATTATTTGACCCTGGTTCCACTTATTCATATGTATCATCGTATTTGATTCGTCATTTGGATATGCCCCGTGATTCCTTAGTTACACATGTTCATATGTCTACGCTGATGGGTATTTCTATTGTTGCAGACTGCGTATATCGATCGTGTGTGGTAACTATTGGGGGATTAGAGACGAGAGTTGATCTCTTACTGCTTATTATTATTGATTTACACATGATTCTAGGCATGGATCGATTGTCACTATGTCATGCTATTCTGGATTGTCACACTAAAACTGTGACGTTGGCGATGCCAGATTGCCTAGGATTAAGTGGAGAGGTTCTTTGGACTATGTTCCCAGTAGAGTGATTTCATATTTGAAGGCTCAATGGATGGTTAGGAAGGGATGTTTGGCATATTTGGCCTTTGCGAGTGATGTTGGTGCTGATACTCCTACCACTGATTCTATTCTGGTAGTACGAGACATTGATTTTGGTATTGAATTGGCACCATCAAAGTTGAAAGAATTAAAAGAGCAGCTTTAGGAGCTTCTTGATAAGGGGTTCATTAGGCCTAGTGTGTCGCCTTGGGGTGCATTGGTTCTATTCGTCAAGAAGGAGAATAGTACTATGCGGATGTGCATTCATTATAGGCAGTTGAGCAAAGTTACAATTAAGAACAAGTATTATTTGTTGCATGACTTATTCTACCATATTTAGGGAGCTAGAATGTTCTCTTAAATTGATTTGAGGTCTGGGTATCACCGATTGAAGATTTGGGACTCTAATATTCTGAAGACGACATTCAGGACCCATTATGGTCACAACGAGTTCCTTCTGATGTCTTTTGGGCTGACCAATGCCCCAACAACATTGATGCATCTGATGAACAGTGTATCCCAATCATATCTTGATTTGTTTGTCACAGGATTTATTGATGATATCCTAGTATACTGACGTAGATAGGAGGATCATGCATAACATTTGAGAATTGTACTATAGACGTTGAGGGAGAAGAAGCTTTATGCTAAATTCTCCAAGTGTTAGTTCTGGCTCGATTTTATGGTGTTCTTGGGTCATTTGGTGTACAGTGAGGGGATCAAGGTAGATCCGAAGAAGATTGATACGGTTCAGAGTTGGCCCAGACCATCTTTAGCTCTGAGATTTGGAGATTTCTTGGCTTGGCCGGATATTACCATCGCTTCGTAGAGGGTTTATCGTCCATTGATGTACCTTTGACTAGATTGACCTAGAAGGGTGCCCCATTCAAGTGGTCTGATGAGTGTGAGGAGAGCTTTTAGAAGCTCAAGACTACCTTGACTACAACTCCAGTTCTGGTTTTGCCTCCGGGATCAGGTTCTTATACAGTCTATGGTGATGCTTCTTGGATTGGTATTGGGTGTGTCTTGATACCGGAGGGGAGTGGTTGCCTATGCTTCACGCCAGTTGAATCCCCATGAGAGAACTACCCCACTCATGGTTTAGAGTTGGCGTCCATTGTCCATGCATTGAGTATTTGGAGGCATTATCTCTACGGCGTGTCTTGTAAGGTATTTATAGATCATCGGAATCTACAGCACTTGTTCAAGCAAAAGGATCTAAATTTAAGGCAGCGAAGATGGTTGGATCTGTTAAAAGACTACGATATTACCATTTTGTATTATCCCGAGAAGGCCAATGTGGTGGCTGATGCCTTAAGTAGAAAGGCGGTAAGTATGGGTAGCCTTGCATATATTCCTGTCAGTGAGAGACTGTTTGCATCAAATATTCATGCCTTGACCAATCAGTTTGTAAGGTTAGATTTCTCAGAGCCTAAACGAGTTTTAGCTAGCATGGTTTCCCGGTCTTCTTTATATGATCACATCAGAGAGCGTCAATATGACGACCCCTATTTGATTGTCCTTAAGAACATGGTTCAGCACGATGATGCCAAAGAGATTTCTATTGGAGATGATGGGGTGTTGTGGATGCAGAGTCGGATTTGTGTACCCAATGTGGATGGGTTACGTGAGTTGATTCTTGAGGAGGTCCACAATTCACGGTATTCCATTCATCCGGGTGTCGCTAAGATACATCAGGACTTGATGCAACACTATTGGTGGAGAAGAATGAACAAAGATATAATGGAGTTTGTAGATTGGTGAATGAACTATTAGTAGGTGAAGTACGAGCATCAGAGGCTGGGCGGTTTGCTTCGGAGCCTTGAGATTCCTGAGTGGAAATGGGAGCATATCATTGTGGACGTAGTTGTTGGGCTCCCATAAACCTTGAAGATATTTGATGCTATTTGGGTGATTGTGAAAAGGTTGACTAAGTCCACACATTTTATTCTGATTGGAACTACCTATTCTTCGGAGTGGTTGGCTAAGATTTATATCCATAAGATTGTTCGCCTTCACGGTGTGTTGGTCTCTATTATTTCTGATTGGGGCATGCAGTTCACATCGTAGTTTTGGAGAGCATTGCAGCAAGAGTTAGGCACACATGTTGAGTTGACTAGAATATTCCACCCTCAGATCGACGGAAAGTCCGAGTGCACTATTCAGATATTGGAGGATATGTTACGCGCTTGTGTTATGGATTTCGGGGTTTGTTGAGATCCGTTTCTACCACTTGCAGAGTTTGCATACAATAACAGCTACCAATCAAGTATTCAAATGGCTTCGTATGAGGCCTTATATGAGAGGCGGTGTCGGTTTCTAGTTGGTTAGTTTGAGTCGGGTGAGGCTCAGCTGTTGGGTACCGATTTTGTTCAGGATTCTTTTGACAAGTTCAAGTTGATTCAAGATCGGCTTCACACGGCACAGTCTAGACAGAAGATTTACGTTGATCGGAAGGTCCGTGATGTTGCCTATATAGTGGAAGAGAAGGTATTACTCAGAGTTTCACCCATGAAAAGTGTTATGAGGTTCAGGAAGAATAGCAAGTTGAGCCCTCGGTATATTGGCCCTTTTGAGGTGCTTGAGAAGATTGGAGAGGTGGCCTACAAACATGCATTGCCACCTAGTCTATCGAGTGTTCACCCAGTGTTTCATGTTTCCATAATTCGTAGGTACTACGGTGATCCATCTCATGTTTTGGACTTCAGCACAGTTCAGTGAGATGGATATTTGACTTATGATGTGGAGCCGGAGGCCATTTTAGATTGGCACGTTCGAAAGTTAAGATCGAAGAATATAGCTTCAATGAATGTACAGTGGAGAGGTTAGTCAGTCGAGGAGGCTACTTGGGAGACCAAATGGGAGATCCAGAGCAGCTATCCATACCTATTTGAGACTCTAGGTATGATTTTAGACCCATCTGAGGACGAACGCTTGTTTTAGAGGGGGGAATGTAATGACCTGGCTGGTTGTTTTGAGTATTGTAGCTCCGTTTTCCCATTTATTGCTTATTCTATGAACGTTGTTATTATGTGACTTGTTGGGGTGGTTGGTTCAGTTCCGGGCATGTTTCGAAATGAATTGGGACACTTAGTCCCATAGTTGGAAAGCTAAGTTAAAAGAGTTGACCGGATGTTGACTTATGTGTAAACGACTCTAGAATGGAGTTTTGATGGTTCCAATAGCTTTGTATGGTAATTGTGGACTTAGGATTATGTCTGTATATTGATTTGGAGGTTCGTAGGTTGTTTTTGGCTTGATTTGGAGATCTGTAGGTCGTATACCAGCAGTGAGCGCGGATACCATACAGTGTTGAGTGATTGTGTGTGATGAGTAGGAGTTTGAGACAGACTGATTGAGTATTCCGAGAGTGCGAGTACCTGGAAGTATCATTGTGATATATTACATTTGACATGCATATTTGACTTGTAGGCATAGAGATATAATATTCTTCATGCTACCTGTACTTGGCATATTTTATCAGTGTTGGGCTTAAATTGTTAAACTTGAAAGCATGCCCAAATTTCTATATTGTGTACGAGATGAATATGGAAGTTCTCTGAGTTATTACTATCATTATCTTATTATATTTGTGTTATCATTATTTGATTCGGGCTGTGTCTTTCTAAGCTCGTTACTGCTTTCAGCCCAAGGTTAGTCCCGTTATTTATTGAGTATATTGGGTCGATTGTACTCATACTACACTCTACACTTCATGTACAGATCCAGGTACATCTGGATATGGTAGTTACTAGACCTGTGTTAGTACCTGCTCGGAGACTTCGAGGTAGTTGCTATGACGGCCGCAGACCTTGACTCTCCTTCCTTTCATTTTATTTCAGTATTGTTCTATTTTCTCAGACAGTTGTTGTAGAGTTTTAGACTAAGTTGACATTAGTAACTCATGTACTCGGTGACACCAGAATTTTGGGATTTGTTGTCGTTGAGTTTCAGTTATTTTTATCAGTTATTTATGAGAATTTTCACTGTTGAACTTGTTAAAAATCATGTTTTAATTCAAATTCGTAGTTGTTATGTGATTGTCGGCTTGCCTAGTAATGTGATAGGAGTCATCACGATAGGTTGGGATTTGGGTCGGACAACATACTACCTGAACAATCCTTTCAGTCACTCCTATGATGGATGTACCCACAACCTTATAGACTACTACTCTGGGTCCAAATTCTGTGCCACCGGGATCAAGCCGTTTAATGAAATGATATTTTTTTGTCCGCTTGGTTTTCTGTATGTAAAATATGCTTTTGACATGAATATTTACACAAGTTTTTTGGCACTTCCGGAATTAATGTTATGTGTCGTTACTTTGGTTGTACTTAGCGTATGTAGTCTTAGATTTTTTATCTTTTTTCTCGTAGAGAAATAATTTCGTATTGAAACAAAATATCAAGTGTTCAGTCGTTGTAATTTCCTTGTTAAGCCAGTGTAAAATATAAGAAGGTCCTTTAAAAAGTTCGATGCATATGAAAATGATGTCGCATTTTCATTTAGACATTAAATGATAACAGATCTGAACTATAGTACAAGTAATAGTACGTTAAACGTAAGGGGTAACTTACCGGAATGGTAATAAGATAATGTTCTATTTCATTGAATAATATGACATATCTGATTTGGATAGTATATATGATGTCCTGTAAAAGGACGTACTTCTATTTTGGTAATGTGGTCGCTACTAGACCAAAAATATATAGGGAAATTTAATGGGATAATTGATCTAAATGATAATAATTCGAGCCACTTTGAAAGGCTTTTTTTACTTTAACAAATGGCTGTTATCGGAGCGTTAATATATAATGAAAGTGGGCGCTCGTGGACCGTTAGTACATAATAATTAACTTCTTGGTTAGTTCAAGCTTGTTCCAAATGTACTGTTGTTGGGTTTGACTAGTAGTCTTTATGTAGTCCCCAGTGTTTAAGTTTGACGTATGAAAGCTCGAACACTAGACTTGTTTCCTGGTTACCTTGGTTATTTGATATTTTATCTGTTCGATTCTTGGAAAAGAATTATAGGGGATGGAAAGTGTTAAAATGAAGGCGACACTGTAGCTTTTTGGCCAGACATTTTTTACCTTGCTCGAAACTATTGCTATTTCTGTATATTTCTGTCTTACATACTTAGTACATTATTTATATTGACATCCTTTTGTTGGGGACGCTGCATTCATGCCTGCAGGTATAGATAATCAGTTTGACGAGACCTTATAGTAAATGAGATTGGCATTCAGCGAAGGATCGGTAAGACTCCACCTCATTCGGAGTGCAACCGAGTTTATGAGTCATTGTGTCAGAGTTTTACTACAGACTTACGGGTAGGCCGGTACCCTGTCCCATTTGATGTCAAACAATCTTAGAGGCTTTGTAGACAGAGGTTCATTTTGTACAGTATGTTAGAGGCCTTGATGCCTCATATGTATTCATGTTTTAAGAAAAATAGTTTAGTGATACAGTGTTGCCTACTTATAGTTATATATTATGAGTTGTGGCCATGTTGGCCCATGATAATTACAGAAGAAAAACAAATGAGTTACACAATGGTTCACTCGGGCTAGCACGGCACTGGGTGCCAGCCATGCCTCCCCAGGTTTGGGGCGTGACAGGACTCTATGCTTACTGCTATTCAATTTGACTTGTGTGTTTTCTTATAATCAGCATGCCTTTCTTTTGCTTAACCAAACCTATGTGTTCACTACAATAAGCATGTATATTTCTGTTCAACCTATATGTTACTTCAATAGCATGTATACTTCTGTTTGATTGAACCTATGTGTCTTGTTTTCAACCTGTTTACTCGTGTTTAGCCAGACCTATGTGTTTCTGCTTTCAGCAAGTCTGTATACTTGCTCATGTCTAAACTGAACCTATGTCTACTTCTCTACTAGAATGCTCTTAAAATGTTCACCTCTCACAATATGGCTCCCCAGCCCACTATCCCTCTGTATGTAATTGTATGCTCACCTAGTGACAGTTAATAAATAAAGTTGCAACTCTAAGTTACCATGTTTCTGTATACTATCTGACTGCTGGGACCTTTGTTTGAGTTACAATGATTAAATGACCCTATTTGCTCCTTACTTCCTAAGAATCCAAAACTATTTTCTTAAAAACTATCTCCTGTTTTAAACTCCTATTTTTAGAACACCTGGGGTCTTGTCCCTCTAGTGTGAGCATTGCTTAGGAGTCTATGAAGCTCCTCTGAACTTTGACACACTGGAGTTGGCTTTCCAAACTTGCTCACAAAGGGTTACTTTGAAAGTTTTCTAGTGTGAGCATTGTCCGGGGTGCCTGAGGCCCTTGGAAACTTTGACACACCAGGATACTATTGGGTGCACTATGAGACTATGGCACTTTGGACTGTTTGAAGACCTGATTTTTCCAGGTTCATGTTGGGCCTATTCAGGCTCCCTATAGCATAGCTTTGTTTATTTTATAATTCATTTGTTTTATGGTCTATAATAATCCTTGTAAACAAATATTGGGGTTATTAGTAAAATGGGAGGAAATTTTTATATATATTTTTTGTGGGGAATCGGGTAGAAATCATGCTCTTAGGACCATTATGATTATATATTTGTATTAGAAACCATGCTTATGGAATTATTTTGTGCATGTTTATAGGTGCATCATATCATTTATTCTAAAACTTTTGCTTTTTAAAGTTCTGCATATGTCACGCATGTTTAGAAATTCTGTCACTAGGTTGCTATTAACTCTGCCTAATAATCATGTTTATTCTCCTATGTGCATTAGAAATCATGCTTTAGGACTTTTTATCATCCTCACCTAAATACTATAACTATATCCATATCGTACAGAATCGGTTTCTTCAGTAGAAACTACGTCTATAAGAGTAAGTTCAAAAGGCAACCTCCACACTTAGGTATCAGGCCTATAGAGACAATGTGTATAAAAAACTATTCTATAACGTTTGCACCTAGACAACATGCCTATAGGACATAATAAACTCAAACTCCTGGTTTTAAATTGGTTATTAGAATTCTAATTAACAGTTAGACATCATGATATAGGGCATCTTAGATCCACGCTTAGGCGAGTCTGTAGGTAATTAAATCCTGCAATTGGTAAAAATATGCTTTGCTTAATTATTTATGAACTACCCATACTCAACAGGTCCTAAAATCTGTAGACAAACTGATTAAGCCTCTATTACCTCGCTTTAACACAATGCTGCATATTCTGTTTGTCATACTCACCTAGATATTCTGCTCTAGGATCCATTGAAATATCTGAAATTTTGTTATTTGAGATGTATTATTATTTGCTTATGTGAGGAGGTAAAAATGAGCCTTTAATTGCCCTTATGTGAATGTCCTCTTTGTTCTTGCTTTTCGCCTAGATTTCTTCTTTTAAACATCTTAGGAGAGTCTAGAACTGCCTTAATTAGAGGTCCTAAACACCTCCAGGTCCATAAGGAAAGGACGGGTAATGCACGCATAGGGTTCGCTTAACTAAAAGTGCTTATATAACTACTAAGGGGAGGGTAATTGGGTAGTAAAAGGATATGATGACATGTGCGCTAATGTCATGTGTAACCCCTCTAGTTGAGGAAGGTTTACCGGATATTGTACAGATGTGATCCTGTAAGCTAAAAAACCTAGGACTGTTTTTACCCCTTGTTTTAAATATAATACCAATTTGTCTAATTTGTTTTATCTGTTTATAAGACTAATTCACATAATTTGAGTTCGGTCGGGACCCACCGTTGTGGACCGCGAGGGGTGCCTAACACCTTCCCCGCAAGGTTATTTCGAGTCCTTATCCAATCTCTAGTAATGCAAACCGGTTTTATGAGTTACTTGCTTTAGGTGCCCTAACGCATGTTAAATCTATTAGGTGGTGACTCTTCAAATACCAAATTTCCAAAAGGAAATGAGTCGTTCCCAATGCCTTACTTGGGGGCGCGGCATGCTTTACTTGCAATATTCGCAACCTTATTGTTAACTTAAAATGCTTAAATCATATCGAACTTGGTAAATAAATTTCTAAAAGGTTAAACATCATTTTCTTGATTGTTAAAAGAGAAATTGTCATTTCCTTGGATAATTGTTCCCTGATGAATTCTTGATTGACTGTTTGAATGTGTTTATCTTTGTGGAACGGGATGAACGCCTAGGCAGATTAAATATATGCATCTATGGTTCGCGACATTCGACCCTTTGGCAGTGCACAGTTTAAATATTATGTTGGATCGGGTCGTACGCCCTCGGCATGATTTGTGCATGCTTGTGTTGCTTGCCTTGAAATTTATAAATAATGATATTGCCTCCTTAATCCGAGAGAAATTGATAAATGATGAAAATAAATTTGGAAATCCATTGTTATCAAACGGATTGTTTACATGTTTCATGATTTCCTTAACGATGATTAAAGCTGAAATACACGAAATAAACTCATAATTTAACACAGTTTAAATCAATACTACAAATCTGGTATCACCAGTACATAAGCAACTAGAAGTGTAAAAGTATAGTTTGAAATAAATAAAACTGTTTGAATGAGATAAACAATAAAGATAGAAATTGGAAGGAGACTTCAAGGTCTGCGAACGCAAGCAGTCTACCACAAGTCTCCGATGCAAATATGACCCGAGGAAATGCACATCTAAGCACTGCTGGAATCAGTACCAGTATCTGCACAAGAAGTGCAGAAGTGTAGTATAGTACAATCGACCCAATGTACTCTGCAAGTGTCGAGCCTAACCCTGATGAGATAGTAACGAGGCTATGACAAGACATCTACTTAAACTTGTAAACATAGATATACGTAGAGTAACAAGTAACAAGTAGGGAAATTAACACGTTAACTGGGAGGGAACATGCGAAAGGGGATGTATCATAAGAACGGCAAGTACGAAATCACCAAGTAATTGCTTTCTGAAGTAACCAACAATGCGACCAAGTAAATCACCAATTTGGAAACCAAATAAGGCAATGATATAAAAATGGCACTGCATCACCCTTCGTGTTTTTGCTCTCTTGCTCTCCATATAATGCCACAAATGAAATGGCACGACATCACCCTTTATGTTTTTACTCTCTTCCTCTCAAAATGTGATAAATGATCATAATCACTCAAGGGCACGGCATCACCCTTCGTGGTTTAATCCTTGCAATCTCTCGTATAAATGATATAGTATGCATATAAGGCACGGCAACACCCTTCGTGCTTTCCTCACGAAACCAAATAAGGCAATGAAATAAAAATGGCATGGCATCACCCTTCGTGCTTTTTCTCTCTTGCTCTCCATATAATGCCACAAATGAAATGGCACGACATCACCCTTTATGTTTTTACTCTCTTTCTCTCAAAATGTGATAAATGATCATAATCACTCAAGGGCACGGCATCTCCCTTCGTGGTTTAATCCTTGCAATCTCTCGTATAAATGATATAGTATGCATATAAGGCACGGCAACACCCTTCGTACTTTTCTCTCTTCCTTACGAAGCAACAAAAATATTTTAAGATAGCAAAACAAGGTGGGAAGCAATTTTACTTCATTCATAATGTAATGATAACTCAATTCATCTTTTTAAAAATCTCGGAAACTTCAAAACAAAAAATAGATAAGAAGGAAAAATAATTGAATAAGTAATAATCTAACTAAACAAGGAAAACATGGTCAATGTATCAACATAACATGATGAACAACTCCACCCGCATGCTTAACCTAATGACAATATATATATCGTAACGACCAGGCCAGACATTTTTCTTTTTAGATCTATGTTCCCCTAATTAAGACTCCCCATATATTCTTTTACTATTTTATGACTTCTGGGGATGGTTGGTTTGGGTTTGGAAGGGTTCGGGTTAAAATCGGAACACTTAGTTCCTTAATAATGGCCTAAGATGGACAAGTTTGAATTAGGCCAACATTTTGAGTAAACGATCTTGGAACGGGTATTTGATGGTTCCAATAGGTTTGTATGATAATTTTGGACTTGGGAGCATGTTCGGATCGACTTTCGAGTGATCCAGGAGCGTTTCGGCACTTAATATTGAAAGTTGACGCATTGAAGGTTTTCTAGTTCTTTTAATTAGGTTTGAAGTAGATATTGGTTTAATCGATGTCCGTTTGGGATTCAGAGCCCAGGAATAGGTTCGTATTGTGATTTATGACTTGTACACAAAATTTGGCGTCATTCCGAGTTTTCTAAGTATGATTTGACGCGTTCGGAAGCTAGTTAAAGAAGTTTGAAGTTCATAAGTTGATAAATTTGGTTTTGGGGTGTGATTCTTAGTTTCAATATTATTTTAAATTTTTTGAGGGTTTGAGTAAGTTCGTATAATGTTTATGGACTAATTGGTACAATTGGATGGGGTCCCGGGTGGCTCGGGTGAATTCGACCCACCCGGAGCTGAGTCTGAATTGTTGAAATGTTGATTCCAGTTTCCTTCTTCGCGAATGTGGAGGTGGTATCGCGTTTGCGGAGAAGGAATTGGGGGACTGGGCAATTTTCTCTTCTCATTCACAGACAACGGGTCGCGTTCGTGAAGGTCTATGACTTGTGGCCTTCGCGTTTGCATGGGCAAGTCCGCGTTCGCGATGAAGAAAGGGGCCTGGGGAGGGTCAGCTGCCATTACTCTTCGCTTTTGGGAAGGTCTGACCGTGTTTGCAAAGCACAAGCTGGTCAAGTCTTCACGATCTCAAGTTTTCCCTCGTGTTCGTGATGAAGAGTTCTTGGGTCGGGCAAGCTTTGCCTTCGCGATCACGAGGCTTCTTCAGTGATCGCGAAGAAGGATCGCTAGGCGGTGTCTTTATTAAAAATGGGACTTTGGCTTATTTTATTCATTTCTCTCAACTCGTGGCCGATTTTAGAGCTCTTTGGAGAGGGTTTTTCATCTAGCACATTGTGGTAATTAATCTCGACATAGTGTGAGTTTAATACATAGATTATAGGTAGATTTTAATATGTAAAATGTGAAAATTTTAGGATTTTGATGAAAAACTTAGGTTTTGGTAAAAATGGGATTAGACCACGAAAATGATTATGGAATTGAGTAAAAATTATATGTTTGTGTATGTGATGTCATGGGAAACATTTTTCACAAAAATTTCTAGAATTCGGGCACGTGGGTTTGGGGGTGAATTTTAGAATATCTTTCAAATTGCATTGGATAACTACTCTAATAGTTAAATTATAACCTTTTGAGCATATATTTATTAGTTTGTACAACCTTTGGCTAGTTTCGGATTGCTTAGCATCGATTTGGCTTTTAGTGTGAGTTGTGGGCCGGGAAGAGGACTTGAAAACGAGGTAAGTTTCTTGCCTAAGCTTATAAGATGGAATTATCCCCGTAGGTATTTTAAATGGTTATTTGGTAATAATTTTAGGTGCTACGTACGCACGATGTGACGAGAGTCCGTATGTAGCTAAAATCATGCTTATATCTGAATAGATTTAGGACTTTACCATGTATTACTTATATTATTTTCACCTGACTTGTTAGTTTAATTATCTAAATTTACAATTGAAATTAGATAAAGGAGTGTGAAAGACTGAGCTTCATTACTTTGAGGTTTGGAGAAATACTTGATTGTTAGTGGAATTTATGGGTTCTTTGAGTATTATTCTTATGTAGTATCGGTGTTTGTAGAGTTTTATCTATTTCTTCGGATCAGGACGAACTTCTCGGCAGTATATTAGATGCATCTATGATTCGCGTTGGTCGACCCTCAGTAGTGTACACACTATTTTAGATTGGGTCGTACGACCTCGGTATAAACCGTGCATGACATTGCTCGGAGTCCGATTATACTTGATATTTCTTTCTTGATCTGAGACTTGAAAATTACTTGGTGGCTCTTATGTGTTAAAAATTGGCATGTAATAGTTGGAGACTTTAAATTGATATTATGTTTAAGAATTATTAATTAATGTTTCTTATTTTACTGTTATTGTTGTGTTTCATGTCTACTTAAGATTTCTACACTTTATTTATTGACCTCTAGTTAAGTGTCGATGTTGACCCCTCGTTACTACTTCTTCGAGGTTAGACTAGATACTTACTGGGTACATGCTGTTTTATGTACTCACACTAAACTTCTGCACTAATCTTGCAAGATCTGAGGCAGGTGCATCTAGTGGCCAGTCGGGCGCGTACCCCGAGTACCTGGAGACTTAGTGGTGAGCTGCTTCCTATGCTCCGTTCTGCAACACCCTGAGTCTCTTCCTTATTGTAATTATTTTTTCTATCTATGTCACTCTAGACAGTAGTACAGGAGGTTTGTATATTCTACTAGTTTCCTCGTGCACTTGTGACACCGAGTTTTGAGAAATTCTAGAAGATATTCATGGTTTTTCATTATTAAATTCACTACTTCACTCTTATGTTTATTTTTATGCTTTATATTACTACAGTCACCTACTATTTGTTTCTTTATTAAATAAAAATCAATAACTTTAACAATATTAAAATGAACACTTAAATGGATAGTTCATCGTTGATTTGCCTAGCGGCGACGTTGGGTGCCATCACGGCCTATAGAAGGAATTGGGTCATGACAGCTTGGTATCAGAGCACTAAGTTCACATAGGTATCGCAAGTCGTGAACGAGCCTAATAGAGTCTTGTAAATCGGTACAGAGACGTCCGCACTTATCTTCGAGAGGCTATAGGGTGTTAGGAAACTTCTCTTTCTTCATCTCCTATAGTGAAGTTGATGTTGTGCTGAGTATCTTTCTCTTATTCTCTCACAGATGGTGAGAACGCGTGTGGCAGATATATACAGCGTTGGAGGAGCTGCTCTCCTTGTTGCTAGAGACCGAGGGAGGGCTCCAGCTTCTGCTAGAGGACGAGGGCCTCCTAGAGTTTCTCCGTTGTGACACCATCAGATTCAGTGGAGGATCCTGCCATGGAGGAGCAAGATGAGGTGCCTTCAGCTGAGCCAGCCCTGGCAGATTTCATGTCCTCATCGGGATTCAGGAGGTCATGTGCCATATGCTGCGGTTTATGGACTTTATGACGGATGCTAGTTTATTTCCAACGAACCCAGTCACATCTCAGACGGGAGGGGGAGCACAGACCTCTACCGCTCAGGCTTCAAGTCACGCTGCTGCCATATATAAGACCCCAGGTGCACTACCTGCGGGCGGGGCTTAGCCAGTTGTAGCGGTTATACTAGATCCCAGACCAGTCATGACCAGCAAGCCACAGAAGATATTGGATAGATGGATCAGGCTACATCCTCCTACCTTTGGGTAAGCGATATGAGGACCCTAGGATTTTATTGATCGTTGCATAGATAGACTGTGCAACATGAGTGTATTGGAGTCCTATGGGGTGGACTTCACCACATTTCAGTTGGAGGGCAGGGCCCGTAGGTGGTGGCAGTCTTATCTTCTCAGCAGACTAGCTGGTTCGCCTCTCTTAACTTAGGACCAGTTTACACGTCTCTTTCTGGAGAGATATATTCCACCTCACAGAGGAAAGATCTATGGGGTCAGTTCGATCGGCTCTAGCAGGTTCAGATGTCTGTGACTGACTATGAGACGAGATTCTTTGAGTTTTTTTGCCATGCACTTATGATACTCCCCACCGATGCAAAGAGAGTGCGGAGGTTTATTGTGGGCTTTCACTAGAGTATTCAGGTTACTATGGCCCGAGAGATCGATATGGGGACTTCTTACGAAAAGGTTGCGGAGATAGTTAGCACGATCCGGATTTCCCACCGTCGGGATCGTGATGGCGCCTAACTTTTCAAAATGCTAGGCAAGCCAACAAACAAAGACCTAATATGTTAACTACTATCCGAAAAAACAAATAACAATAATTAAACTGAAACAAAGTAAAGAAATACGGAAATTTATAATAGTCTAAATACTAATACACGACTACCCAAAATCTGGTGTCACAATCCACGAACTTCTAAGAGTTACTACAAATATTGGTATAAAAAAAATACATTTGTTCTTGAAATACAGGAAAATAGGGAAGCTAGGATATAAGGAAGGGGACTCCAGGGTCTACGAATACCGGCAGATCTACCTTGGGTTTCCTGTGGACTGAAGGCAGCAACCCAAAACTCTAATCAGTGCGGTCCAGTACCGGGATCTGCACAGAAAGTGCAGAGTGCAGTATCAGTACAACCAACTCCATGTACTGGTAAGTGTCGAGCCTAACCTCGGCGAAGTAGTGATGAGGCTAGTACACGACAATAACATGAACATGTGCAATTAAATCACATACAAGAAAATAACAACAATGGAAATTTAACAGATAAAAAAGGGGGAAAACATGTTGAGGAGAAATATCAAACCCTGAAATTAGTACAGTACAGGAACACAGTAAATATCATGCTTTGAACCGACGGATATTATAGCATAACAAACATGTGCACGGCATCACCCTTCGTGCTTTTACTCTCATCCTTACCATAAGAAACAACAGAACGGCACAGCATCACCCTTCGTGCACTAACTCTCTCATAACATGGCACGGCATCACCCTTCGTGCATTATCAAAATCAGAATACGGCACGGCATCACCCTTCACGCATTATCACTCACAGGATATGGCACGACATCACCCTTCATGCATTAACACTCACTCACAATATCTTGTACGACATCATCCTTCGTGTTTTACAAATGATGCACATATCGTGGTTGTGCCCATTGGGATTATGGAAATCCTGGTGGACTTTGGACAAGATTTTCTTAGAGGATTATTATGCGGACAACATATTAACCTAGGCTAGGTTTGATCATGATGCATGTATAGTTATTATCAGAGTAAGGTTTCTATAGAAGTCTAGACTGGTACCCTCAAGCGGACAACTTGAGAGGGAAAGGCACGGAACCATCGACTGCACCGCTGGTCAACTAGTTTTACCGCAAATAAGCCTTTCCAAATTTAAAGGGTAATTTTAGAAAGAGCGCAGACACTCATCAAGCGTCGCTATAGTATTAGTACGCATGAGTGGAATATGATGTTGAGCATGCAGTTATGCAAAAGAAAATAACATCTTGTCAAGTATTTGCACGATGAATAATGATAAGATGCGGTATTTAATAATTGTAAAGGCATTTAAGAAAGAAAAATAAGGAGACAAGTCAATTTCCATCGTAAAAATGATAAAACAGGGAAGAGAAATCATAAATGAATGAAGATAGGCAAA
Source organism: Nicotiana tabacum (assembly GCF_000715075.1). NCBI lineage: Eukaryota > Viridiplantae > Streptophyta > Magnoliopsida > Solanales > Solanaceae > Nicotiana > Nicotiana tabacum. Next base: position 29,339,413 of record NC_134090.1, on the reverse strand, counting down.
TAAATTCACATAAAATGGGAAGGGGAAGGGGTGTGCAAGTATTAACGGAATAATAAAGACATGCTTAAAGACTAATTCACAAACAAGTTTGTTATGGTAAGAGCTTAAAGATATCCCTAGCAGAGTCGACATACTATCACGCCTCCTTTTTCTCGCGAAATTGGGTTTCGACATTTCTGGGACATTTCCTTTTTGAGAGGGTAGGAATTGGAATTGAGAGAGTCGCCACCTAACGGATTAAGGTGTGTAGGGCACCTAGAGTAGATAACTCATGTTACCACTTTACATCACCAGAGATCGGGTAAGGGCTGAAAATTACCTTGAGGGGAAGGTGTTAGGCATCCCTTGAGGTCCACAACGGTGGGTCCCGGTCGAACTTAACTTATGAATTAGTCTAATAAAGAAGCAAGAGGAATATTTAATAGGGATGGGGGGTCCTTTTATCATTTGTTTTAATAAAAGAACATGGACAGAGAGTTATTAAAGAAAACATAAGATTTGAACCAAATGCGGTTCAATTAAATAAGGTTAAAACCCTAGTTTAAGTAAGTAAAGATTTAACGAAAAATAGGCAGATTTATGAGTAACAAAGTGAATATAGACGAAAAATAACATTAAAACAAAATAAAGCTCAACCAAATCTGGTTCGAATCAAAGATTTGAAAACCCTAACTTTAGGTTAGGTACGAATCAGTGGAAGATATGAAAATATTCGTACTCACCTAGGAAAGCTGATGAACATAGATTGAAAGGAGCAAAGATCTTAACCGGATTCAGTTCACAATAGGAGAGATCTGCTTGCCATGTTAGGCAAGCAATTATGGAATACCATAAATGAGTGGCTAGTAGCGAGAAAGGCTCAATAAGGTAAGGGAATCATTGATTGATTCCATCTTAGGATGGAATCGGAGGGGCTAATAGGTGACGACGCTAGGGTTTTGAGAGGAACAAGATGAAAGAGAGAGAGTGTATAGAAACGGCAGGTTGGGGTAAAGTGATTTAGGGTTTGGGCGGAAGGGTACAATTAAAGGGGTGAGGGTGTTGTGAGCCGTTGATCTTTAGAGATCAATGACTGTGATTTTAAAAAGGAATTGGGTCAAGTTAATGGGTATTGGGCTGATGTATTGGGCTGGGGTAATGGGTAGTGTATAGGTTTGAAATTAATTAAGAAAAAGGGCTAGATTTGAAATACCCAATTAAAGTAGTAAATAATTTATAAAAAATAATTAATAAATAGAAAAAATATCACTTGTGCATGAAAATAATTTAAAATAATTACTTAACATTATAAAAATATAAAAAGCTATTTTTATGTAAATAATGTAATTATGCATATATATGGGCTATTATTGCAAAATATGCAATTTTAGCCTAAGGATGCAAAACATAAATATATATCAAATATTTAAAGCTTAATATGGATATAAATGATGAAAAAATTAAATTATAAAATTATTTGTGATGCAATTAATATTTATTTATATAAAAATGCAGGAATAAATTGATTAAAAGCCTTTAAAGAATTATAGAAAATTATGAAAAAATACTTGGTGATGCTCATACACAATTTTGAAGGTATATATGCATCATGCACTATTTTGAAGGTATATATGCATATTTGAAATATGTGAGAGAAAAATTGGGTATCAACAAACACTCGGTTCATCAAATCCATGAACGTTGTTGGGGCATTTGTCAACCCAAATGACATCACTAGAAACTCATAATGCCCATGTCGAATCCGAAAAGCTGTCTTAGGGACATCGGATGCTCTAATCCTCAACTGATTGTAGCCAGACCTCAAATCGATCTTTGAAAACATCTGGGCACCCTAAAACTGATCAAATAAATCATCAATCCTCGCCAATGGATACTTGTTCTTGATTGTGACTTTGTTCAACTGCCAATAATCTATGCACATCCTCATCGATCCATCCTTTTTCTTTACAAACAACACTTGCGTACCCCAAGGCGAGACATTTGGCCTAATGAAGCCCTTATCAAGCAAGTCTTGCAATCGTTCCTTCAATTCTTTCAACTCCGGCGGGGCCATTCGGTATGGCGAAATAGAAATGGGATGAGTTCCCGGAGCCAAATCAATACAAAAGTCAATATCCCTGTCAGGTGGCATCCCCGGTAGATCTGCAGGAAATACCTCTAGGAACTCACGAACAATTGATACGGAATCCATGGAAGGAACCTCCGTACTAGAATCACGAACATAAGCCAAACACCCCTTCTCTACCATATGTCGAGCCTTCATATAAGAAATAATCCTACTAGTATAATGACCAGGAGTCCCTCTCCACTCCAATCGAGGCAGCCCCGGCAAGGCTAAGGTCACGGTCTTGGCGTGATAATCCAATATAGCATGATAAGGTGACAGCCAATTTATCCACAAAATGACATCAAAATCAACCATATCGAGAAGTAGGAGATCTAAGCTAGTCTCAAGACCCCCAATAATAACCACACACGAGTGATAGATACGATTTACCATAATGAAATTACCCACCGTTATGGACACATATACCAGAGCACTCAAAAAATCACGAGGCATAACCAAATACATCACAAAATAAGATGACACATAGGATTATGTAGACCCTAGATCAAATAAAACTGAAGCATCTCTACTGCAAACTGAAACAGTACCTATGATAACAGCATCGGATGAATCAGCCTCAGGCCTGGCTGGGAAAGCATAACATCGGGGCTGGGTCCCATCGCTCAGAACTACATCCCTAAGATGGCTCCTACTAACTGGCCTCCACCTCTATCAGCCTGGCCTCCACCTCTAATACCTCAGCCTCTACCTCTAGTTGTCTGACCCCTACCTCTACCTGGTTGAGCGGGCAGTAGAGCACCCAGTGCCAGAACTATGGCACGAGAACCCTGATGCTAAAGAAATACTTGATGCTCGAGGGTAAAATCTAGCAATGTGCCTCAGATTGCCACAAGTATAACAAGACCTCGACTGCTGAGACTGCTGACCCTGACGGCCAGAGTAACCACCCTGAAAACTCTAGAGTAGAGGTGCACTAATAGGAGCTGGTGGTGCACTGTAGGGTAACTGATCAGAATACTGCATATGAGAGCCACAACCACCTGAAGCACCGTGAGAAGTCTGAAGTGCTGAATGAAATGACCTGGGAGGATGGCCTTTACCAAAAGAATCCCTGCCTCCAGACGAGGCACCACTGAACCTACTAGAATAACGGGCCTCTTGTCAGACCCCTGGCTACTCCCCTAAGCTAAAACCATCTCAACTCGCCTGGCCACATTGGCCACATCCTGGAAAGAAATCTCGTGTGACGATGCAGCTAGTCGTCTCATGAGGTACCACTCTATTTTTCCCATTTCTGCTTCTTTATGCTTCGTTATCCGTGTTTTATGTGATCAGATTGATTTGTTTGAGTTCGGAGAGGATTTGGTAAGAAATGAGACAATTAGTCTCTTTTAAGAAGGCTTAAGTTGGAAAAGTCAACCGGATGTTGACTTATGTGTTAGAAGGCTCGGAAGTGAGTTCCGATGGTTCGGTTATCTTCGGGAGGTGATTTGTGACTTAGGAGCATGATCGGAATGGGTTGTGGAGTTGTAGAGGATTTAGGCTTAAATTGGCGAAGTTGATATGTTGGAGATTTCTGATTGATAGGCGAGATTTTGATATAGGGGTCGGAATAGATGTGGTTGTGATCATTCCGAAGTGTTGAAAAGGTTTGAACGATATCATGGGATGTGTTGGTACAATTGATTTGAAATTCTAGGGGTCCGGGGGGGTCCCGGGTAAGTTCCGGGATATTTTAGGTCGAAAATCATAGCTGTAGCAGGTCCAGGAAGGGTTGCAGGCCTCGGAACCCACCAGCGCGGTCCGCATAAAATGAAGTGCGGCCGCGATAGGTGCTGTGCGGACCGCACAAATTGCAGTACGGCTGCGGTGGGGAGCATTTCACTGGTCCTACTTCGGAAGCTCATATCTTTTGATCTGCATAAAATATTAAGATGATTCCAAAACGAAAGTTGTAGTCCTTCGTATCTAGTTTCCAGAAAGGTAAAGATGTTGTAATTTGGACATCTGTCATGAAGGTTATGGCCAAAATACTAAAGCATGTCACTGCAGAGAAAAACCTGTGTGGCCGTGGTCGTTTTGTACGGACCGCACTGCTTTAATGCGGACCGCGGTCGATTTTGTGCAGTCTGTGGAGGTGGAAATCTGTGGGGTACTCTATAAATACGAGGTTTTGAGTTTTATTTGATATTTTGACCTAGAGAGCTTGAATTTTGGAGATTTTTCGAATGTTTTTCAAGAAATTCATCGAGGTAAGTGATTCTAACTCAAATTTAGCTAGTGTACATGAATCTATCATTGAATTCATCATTTAATTCGTGATTTGGGATGGAATTTGGAAAGAAAATTGTAAAATCTTTCAAAAATGTAAAATGATGATTTGAAGGACCAAATGGTATCGGAATTGGATAATTTTCGTATGATTAGACTCGTGAGAGTATAAGGATTCTAGTTTTGTGAATTTTGTCAAATTCCGAGATGTGGTCCCGGGGTCGGGTTTGACCAATTTCTGGAATTTTGTGGTAATTCGATCGTTTTCGCTTGGGCTTTGTTCCCTTAGTATATTGTGACATATTCGTTCTGATTTTGGATAGATTCGACGCGTGTGGAGGCCGATTCGAGGGACAAAGGTATCGCGAGTTAGAGGTTTAGCCGGTTCGAGGTGAGTAATTGTAAATGATGCCCTGAGGTTTGAAACCCCAGATTTGCACATCGTAGTGCTATATTAAGGTGAGACACGCGCTTGATGATGAGCATGGAGTCGTATACTATTGGGGATTGTGACTTGGTCCGTCCCGATTGATGATTTTATCGCGTATTTGACTGAAACTTATTTGCTATCATCATGATTTGGGTTGATAGCCATATTTGGGATTTGTGCCAACTATTTGAACCCTTCGGGGATGTTTATTACTATTTCCTCACTGTTTTGACTTATTACTTGAACTCAGTCCCATTATTTACCACTGTTTTACTACTCAGTCATTTTTACTCAGTTTTGAGACTTAAATGATATTTTAAATGATGTTTTGGGCTAAGAAATACTGTTTTACTATTGCCCGAGGGGCTTGTGATAATTTTTGGACTGAGTAAGGCCGAGGGACTAGTGGTGAGGATAGATTGATACTAATATGAGGCCGAGGGCCTGAGATGCATATATATGCCACGAGGTGGCTTGAATGATATGAGGCCGAGGGCGTAGATTTGATGCCACGAGATGGCTTGATATTGTGCTTGGACTGTAAGGGGCCCCTCCCGAAGTCTGCACACCCCCAGTGAGCGCGGGTACCCATTGTGATGTGAGATTTAGCCCGAGGGGCGGAAATTGTTGATATTGTGCCCGAGGGGTGAACTTCTATGTGTTTACTTTATCATAATTGTCTGTCAATTACCTGTTTATTTGTTGTAGAAGTACTTTATTTTGCTTTTCATTGGTTTATTGCTTATAAATTATCTATTTAATTGCTTCATTATAGACTACCCTGTGTATACGTGTTTTCTTACTTTCAGCCATTATTTATCTTTATTACTCACTGGGTCAGAGTACTCACATTACTCCCTGCACCTTGCGTGCAGATGCAGGTGCCCCAGAGGCTGAGTGAGAGCTTTTCAGTCGTTCAGCAATTGCCGGGGATTTCGAGGTAGCTGCATGGCGTCCGTAGCCCTGATTTCTCCCTTCTATCTTATTACTTTTCCGTATTCCTAGAATATCTATGTAGTAGGTTGTTCAAACTTGTATTAGAGGCTCTAGACTTGTGACACCAGATCAGTGTGGGTTGTGTAGTTTCTATGTCTTGTTGACTTCCGCATATCTATCTTGTTGTTTTAAACACTTATTATGATAATTGGTAATTAAACCGTGTTAGCAAATGATTTATTTAAAATGAAAATTGGTTGTGGTTTATAATTGGTCCGGCTTGCCTAGTAATGTGACAGGCGCCATCACGACCGGTATTTGGGGTCGTGACAAGTTGGTATCAGAGCCTAGGTTACATAGGTCTCACGAGTCATGAGCCGGTTTAGTAGAGTCTCGCGGATCGGTACAGAGACATCTATATTTATCCTCGAGAAGATGCAGAACCTTTAGGAAAAACTTCATATTTTTGAAATTATTATCATACGAACTTGTTGATCCGAGTAGTGAACTTCTGTTATTCTATTCTCTCACAGATGGTGAGGACACGAGCTACCGGATGGCGTGGACAACCACCAGTGCCACCAGCAGAGGCCACCAGAGGCCGTGGACGCGGTCATGGTTGTAGCAGAGGCAGAGCAGCGAGGACAGCACCTGTAGACCCACCAGCCACCCTAGCTCCGGATCAAGCTCTAGCTATGGATGCTCCAACAGCACCAGTTCAGGCACCAGTTGTGCCCATCGTGATTTTGGGTCTTCAGGACGCCTTGGCACAGATCTTATCAGTTTGCACTGGCCTGGCTCAGGCAGTTTCAGCCACTACAGTAGCAACTACTTCACATGCCGGGGGAGGCAATCAGACCCCCGTTACTCGCACACCTGAGCAGGTAGTGCATGGACTTCAAACGCCGGGGGAACCTCCAGCCCAGCTGGTTGCACCAGCTCAAGAGTTTGTTGTACCCGTTATGCCGAATGATGAGCAGCGTCAACTTGAGAGGTTTGGTAGACTCCAGCCTCGGACTTTTAGTGGAGCAGAGGGCGAGAATGCCTAGGGTTTCTTGGATAAGTCCCAGCGGATGCTTCGTACAGTAGGGATTCTTGAGTCTAGTGGTGTGGCATTTACCACCTTTCCGTTCTCGGGGGATGCCTTCACTTGGTGGGAGGCGTATGAGAGGCGTAGGCCTATTGGTGCAGCGCCCCTTACTTGGAAGCAGTTCTCCATTCTTTTCCTGGAAAAGTATGTACCACAGTCCCGCAGAGAGGAGCTGCATAAACAGTTTGAGTGGTTGTGACAGGGGGATATGACTGTGTCACAATATAAGTCGAGGTTTTCTGAGTTGGCTCGTCATGCTATCTAGATGGTTCCGACAAATCGAGAGAGGATCAGGAGGTTTGTTGATGGTCTTACTTATCAGCTCCGTATTCTTATAACCAGAAAGGGAGTGATGGGTGCTACCTTCGAGGAGGTTGTTGATATCACCCAGGAGATTGAGAATGTTTGTCGTCAGGAGCGAGAGGAGAGGGAGGCCAAGAGGCCTCGAGGATTGGGCATTTATAGTGGTGCTCCTTCAAGAGGCCAATTTCTACATGGTAGAGGCCGTTCATTCAGGCATGTTCAGTCTGCCTGCCCAGGTTATTGTGGGGCATCTTCAGGTCATGGTTATCATGGATCTCAGCAGGGCCAGTCATCACTCAGTGCCCTTCCAGCTCAGAGTTCATCTCGTGCCCCATCAGCTCAGGGCTCTTCTATGCTGAGTGCATCTGTTAGTCACTCTGGTGCGAGGGGTTCCCTTCAGTCCCCTTCTCCAGCACCTGGAGTTGTTATGAGTGTGGCGAGATAGGCCACATATGGAGGCAGTGTCCTCGTCGTATTGCTAGTTCATCCCGGTAGAGGGGTCAGTCTTCGGCTTCAGTGCCAGTTTCTTCACCACTACCCGCTCAGCCAGCTAGGGGTGGAGGTCAGTCAGCCAGGGGCCGCCCTAGAAGGGGAGGTCGATCAAGGGGCATTCAGGCCCATTTCTATGCATTCCCAGGCAAACCCGATGCTATTGCTTCAGATGCTATTATCACAGGTATTGTTTCAGTCTGCCATAGAGATGCCTCTATATTATTTGATCCCGGTTCCACCTTTTCTTATGTGTCATCATACTTTGCTCGTTATTTCGGTACGCTCTGTGAGTTTCTTGCTTTACTTATTCATGTATCTACCCCGGTGGGCGATACTGTTGTTGTAGACCGTGTGTACCAATCATGTGTGGTGACTATTGGGGGTCTGGAGACCCGAGTGGATCTATTGCTATTGAGCTTGGTGGATTTTGATGTCATTTTGGGCATGGATTAGTTATCTCCATGTCATGCTATTCTGGACTGTCATGCTAAGACAGTCACTTTGGCTATGCCGGGTGTGCCGCGGATCGAGTGGCGTGGTGTGACTGATTATGTCCCTAGTAGAGTGATCACTTTATTGAAGGCCCAGCGTATGGTTGGGAAGGGTTGCCTTTCATATCTAGCGTTTGTGAGGAATGTCGGAGCTAAGACTCCTAGTATTGATTTTGTCCCAATTGTGAGGGATTTTCCCGATGTGTTTCCTACAGACCTGCCAGGCATACCGCCAGATAGGGATGTTGATTTTGGTATTGACTTGGTGCCGGGCATGTAGCCCATTTCTATTCGTCGTATCGTATGGCACCAGCGGAGTTGAAGGAATTGAAATAACATCTTTAGGAACTCCTTGATAAAGGGTTCATTCGGCCTAGTGTGTCACCTTGGGATGCGCCGGTTCTGTTTGTGAAGAAGAAGGATGTCACAATGAGAATGTGCATTGATTATAGGCAATTGAACAAGGTAACAATTAAGAACAAGTATCCTTTTCCCCGCATTGATGATTTATTTGACCAGCTTCAGGGAGCGAGCGTGTTCTCCAAGATTGATCTCCGTTCGGGTTATCACCAGTTGAGGATCAGGGATTTAGATATTCTTAAGACTACTTTCAGGACCAGATATGGTCATTATAAGCACCTTGTGATGTCTTTCGGGCTAACCAATGCCCTAGCAGCGTTCATGCATTTGATAAACAATGTGTTCCGGCCTTATCTCGATTCGTTTGTCATAGTATTCATTGATGATATTCTGGTGTAATCGCGTAGTCAGGAGGAGCACGCGGAGCATTTAAGATTTGTATTACAGGGATTGATGGAGGAGAAGCTTTATGCAAAATTCTCCAAGTGTGAGTTTTGGCTCGGTTCAGTGGCTTTTTTGGGGCACGTGGTGTCCAGCAAGGGTATTTAGGTTGATCTGAAGAAGATAGTGGCGGTTCAGAGTTGGCCCAGTCATCCTCAGCCACGGAGATTCACAGATTTCTTGGTTTGGTAGGCTATTATCGCCAGTTTGTTCAGGGATTCTCATCTATCACATCGCACTTGACCAAGTTGACTCAGAAGGGTGCTACATTTGTATGGTCGGACGAGTGTGAGGAGAGCTTTCAGAAGCTTAAGACAGCTTTGACCACAGCTCCAGTGTTGGTTTTTCCATCAGCTTCGGGTTCATATACCATGTATTGTGATGCTTTGAGAGTTGGGATTGGTTGTGTGTTGATGCAGGAGGGTAGAGTTATAGCTTATGCTTCTCATCAGCTGAAGCCCTATGAGAAGAACTACCTCGTTCATGATTTGGAGTTGGCTGCCATAGTTCATGCATTGAAGATTTGGAGGCATTACTTGTATGGCGTATCTTGTGAGGTATTCACGGATCATCGCAGTCTTCAGCACCTGTTCAAACAGAAGGATCTCAATTTGAGGCAGCGAAGATGGTTGGAGTTGCTTAAGGATTATGATATCACTATATTGTACCATTCGGGAAAGGCCAATGTGGTGGCCGATGCGTTGAGCTGAAAGGTAGTGAGTATGGGGAGTTTGGCATATATTCCAGTTGAGGAGAGACCTCTTTCAGTTGATGTTTAGGCCTTGGCCAATCGGTTTGTGAGATTAGATATTTCGGAGCCCAGTTGGGTATTGGCGTGTGTGGTTTCTCGGTCTTCATTATATGATCGCATCAGAGAGCGCCAGTATGATGATCCGCATTTGCTTGTCCTTAAGGACAGAGTTCAACATGATGATGCCAGAGATGTGACCATCGATGATGATGGGGTGTTGAGGATGCAGGGCCGGATTTGCGTGCCCAATGTGGATGGGCTTTGGGAGTTGATTATGGAGGAGGCACATAGCTCGCGGTATTCCATTCATCTGGGTGCCGCGAAGATGTATCAGAATTTGAGGCAGCACTATTGGTGGAGAAGAATGAAGAAAGATATTGTGGGATTTGTAGCACGGTGTCTCAATTGTCAGCAGGTGAAATATGAGCATCAGAGACCGGGTGGCTTGCTACAACAGATGGATATTCCTGAGTGGAAGTGGGAGAGAATCACTGTGGACTTTGTTGTTGGACTTCCACAGACTTTAAGGAAGTTCGATGCTATTTGGGTGATTGTGGATCGGCTGACCATGTCCGCGCACTTCATTCGTGTATGTAATACCTATTCTTCAGGAGATTGTTTGTTTGCATGGTGCTCCGGTTTCCATCATTTCAAATAGAGGTACTCAGTTTACTTTGCAGTTTTGGAGAGCCGTGCAGAGAGAGTTGGGTACTCAGGTGGAGCTGAGCACAGCTTTTCATCCTCAGACGGACGGGCAGTCCGAGCGTACTATTCAGATACTGGAGGACATGTTGCGTGCTTATGTCATTGATTTCGGAGGATCATGGTCTGAATTTCTACCGTTTGCAGAGTTTGCCTACAACAATAGTTACCAGTCGAGTATTCAAATGGCTACATATAAGGCTTTGTATGGGAGGCGGTGTAGATCTCCAGTTGGTTGGTTCGAGCCCGGTAAGGCTAGGCTATTGGGGACTGATTTGGTACAAGATGCTTTGGAGAAGGTGAAGGTGATTCAGGAGAGGCTTCGTACGGCGCAGTCAAGGCAAAAGATTTATGTTGATAGGAAGGTTCGAGATGTGTCCTACATGGTTGACGAGAAGGTTCTGTTGAAGGTCTCACCCATGAAGGGTGTTATGAGATTTGGGAAGAAAGGGAAATTGAGTCCTCGGTTCATTGGGCCTTTTGAGGTGCTTCGGAGGATTGGGGAGGTGGCTTATGAGCTTGTTTTCCACCCAGCTTGTCGAGTGTGCATTCGGTATTTCATGTTTCTATGCTCCGAAAGTATATTGGGGATCCGTCTCATGTTTTGGACTTCATCACGGTTCAGTTGGATGATGATTGACCTTTGATGTGGAGCCAGTAGCTATTTTGGGTCGTCAGGTTCGGAAGTTGAGTTCAAAGGATATAGCTTCAGTGAAAGTTCAGTGGAGAGGTCGGCATGTGGAGGAGGCTACCTAGGAGACCGAGCGGGAGATACGGAGCAGATATCCTCACCTATTTGAGACTTCAGGTATGTTTCTTGACTCGTTCGAGGACGAATGTTTGTTTAAGTTGTGGAGGATGTGACGACCCGACCAGTCGTCTCATGAGCTACCACTCCGTTTCCCCCATTTCTGCTTCTTTATGCTTCGTTATCCGTGTTTTATGTGATCGGATTGATCAGTTTGAGTTCGGAGAGGATTTGGTAAGAAATGAGACACTTAGTCTCTTTTAAGACGGCTTAAATTGGAAAATTCAACCGGATGTTGACTTATGTGTTAGAAGGCTTGGAAGTGAGTTCTGATGGTTCGGTTAGCTTCGGGAGGTGATTTGTTACTTAGGAGTGCGATCGAAATGGGTTTTGGAGTTGTAGAGAAGATTTAGGCTTAAATTGGCGAAGTTGATATGTTGGCGATTTCCAATTGATAGGCGAGATTTTGATATAGGGGTCGGAAAGGAATTCTGAGAGTTGCATTAGCTTCGTAGTGTCATTTGGGATGTGTCTGCAAAATTTCAGGTCATTTGGACGAGATTTGATAGACTTTTTGATCGAAAGCATAATTTAAGAGTTCTTGGAGTTCTTAGGCTTGAATCCTATGTTAAATTGCTGATTTGATGTTGTTGTGAGCATTCCGAAGTGTTGAACAAGTTTGAACGATGTCATGGGATGTGTTGGTACAATTGGTTTGAAGTTCCGGGGGTTCCGGGTAAGTTCCGGGATGTTTTAGGTCGAAAATCATAGCTGTAGCAGGTCCAGAAGGGTTGCAGGCCTCGGAACACACTAGCTCGGTCCGCACAAAATGAAGTGCGGCCGCGGTAGGTGTTGTGCGGACCGCACAAAATGTAGTGCGGCTGCGGTGGGGAGCATTTCACTAGTCCTATTTCGGAAGCTCATATCTTTTGATCTACAAGGAATTTGAGATGATTTAAAACAGAAAGTTGTAGCCCTTCGTGTCTAGTTTCCAGAAAGGTAAAGATGTCACAATTTGGACATCTGTAGTGAAAGTTATGGCCAAAATACTAAAGCTTGTCACTGCAGAGAAAAGCCTGTGCGGCCGTGGTCGTTTTTGTGCGGACCGCACTGGTTTTGTGCGGACCGCGGTCGATTTTGTGTGGTCTGTGGAGGTGGAAATCTGTGGGGTACTCTATAAATACGAGGTTTTGGGTTTTATTTGATATTTTGACCTAGAGAGCTTGGATTTTGGCAATTTTTCGAAGGTTTTTCAAGAAATTCATCGGGGTAAGTGATTCTAACTCAGATTTGGCTAGAGTACATGAATCTATCATTGAATTCAACATTTAATTCGCGATTTGGGATGGAATTTGGGAAGAAAATTGTGAAATCTTTCAAAATATAAAATGATGATTTGAAGGACCAAATAGTATCGGAATTGGATACTTTTCGTATGGTTAGACTCATGAGAGTATAAGAATTCTAGTTTTGTGAATTTGTCAAATTTCGAGATGTGGTCCCGGGGCTCTGGAATTTTGTGGTAATTTGATTGTTTTCGCTTGGGCTTTGTTCCATTAGCATATTGTGACATATTCGTTCTAATTTTGGATAGATTTGACATGTGTGGAGGCAGATTCGAGGGGCAAAGGCATCGCGAGTTAGAGATTTAGCCTGTTCGAGGTGAGTAATGATTGTAAATGATGCCCTGAGGGTTTGCAACCCCGGATTTGCACATCGTAGTGCTATATTGAGGTGAGACACGCATTTAATGATGAGCGTGGGGTTGTATACTATTGGGGATTGTGACTTGGTCCGTCCCGATTGATGATTTTACCACGTATTTGACTGAAACTTATTTGCTATCATCATGATTTGGGTTGATTGCCATATTTGGGCTTCGTGCCAACTATTTGAACCCTTCGGGGATGTTTATTACTATTTCCTCACTATTTTGACTTATTACTTAAACCCAGTCCTGTTATTTTCCACTGTTTTACTACTCATCCATTTTTACTCAGTTTTGAGACTTAAATGATATTTTAAATGATGTTTTGGGCTGAGAAATACTGTTTTACTATTGCCCGAGGAGCTTGTGATAATTTTTGGACTGAGTAAGTCCGAGGGCCTAGTGGTGAGGATACACTGATACTGATATGAGGCCGAGGGCCTGAGATGCATATATATGCCACGAGGTGGCTTGATTGATATGAGGCCGAGGGCCTAGATTTGATGCCACGAGATGGATTGATATTGTGCTTTGGCCGTAAGGGGCCCCTCCCGGAGTCTGCACACCCCCAGTGAGCGCGGGTACCAATTGTGATGTGAGATTTAGCCCGAGGGGCAGAAATTGTTGATATTGTGCCCGAGGGGCGAACTTCTATGTGTTTACTTTATCATAATTGTCTGTCAATTACCTGTTTATTTGTTGTATAAGTACTTTATTTTGCTTTTCATTGGTTTACTGCTTACAAATTATCTATTTAATTGCTTCATTATAGAATACCCGTGTATACATGTTTTCTTACTTTCAGTCATTATTTATCTTTATTACTCACTGGGTTGGAGTACTCACATTACTCCCTGCACCTTGCGTGCTAATCCAGGTGCCCCAGAGGCTGAGTGAGAGCTTTCCAGTCGTTCAGCAATTGTCGGGGATTTCAAGGTAGCTGCATGGAGTCCGCAACCCTGATTTCTCCATTCTATCTTATTACTTTTGTGTATTCCTAGACTATCTATGTAGTAGGTTGTTCAGACTTGTATTAGAGGCTCTAGACTTGTGACACCAGATCAGTGTGGGCTGTGTAGTTTCTATGTCTTGTTGACTTCCGCATATCTATCTTGTTGTTTTAAACACTTATTATAATAATTGGTAATTAAACCGTGTTAGCAAATGATTTATTTAAAATGAAAATGGGTTGTGGTTTATAATTGATCCGGCTTGCCTAGTAATGTGATAAGCGCCATCATTGGCTGCATCCTAGAAAGAAATTTTGCTCCATGTCTCCTTAGCCAACTGCAATCTGATAGGCTGAGCAAGTCCCTCAATAAACCTCTTCACCCTCTCTCTCTCTCTCTCTCTCTCTCTCTCTCTCTCTCTCTCTCTCTCTATGGGAAGTAGAATAAGAGCATGATGGGCCAAATCAACAAACCTAGTCTCGTACTGAGTGACAGTCATAGAACCCTGCTGAAGATGCTCGAACCGCCTGCGATAGTCTTCTCTCTGAGTAACAGGAAGGAATTTCTCGAGAAATAGCTGAGAGAACTGGTCCAAGTCAAGGCAGGCGACCCAGCTGGTCTAGTCAACACAAAATCATTCCACCATCTCTTGGCGGACCCTATCATTTAGAATACAGCAGAGTCGACCCCATTAGTCTCTACTATCCCTATGTTCCACAACACCTCATGGCAGCGGTCAAGATAATCCTGTGGGTCCTCAGAAGCTGCCCCACTATAATGAATCAGAAAAAACTTGGTGAATTTATCCAACCTCAACAAAGACTCAGAAGACATAGATGATCCACCAGCGACCTGAGCCGCAACAATTGGTTGAGCTACTCCCACTAGCTGAACTGTTGGAGTCTGAAACTGAGGAGCCATCTGCTCCGGAGTGTGGGTAGTGGGAGTCCGGGCTCCTCCCCCAGCTTGAGAGATGGCGGGTGCTACAGGAAATATGTCAGTCTAAGCTACGCTCTCCATAAGGCCCACTAGACGGACCAAAGCATCCTGAAGTACTTGGGTAGCGATGAACCCCTCGGGAACCTGAGCTGGCCCTATCAGAACGATCTAAGCCGGAACCTCATCATCAAACTCCACCTGAGGCTCCGCTGTTGGCGTTGCTGCTCGAGCTCTAGGCTGAGCCCTGCCCCTGCCTCGGCCTCTAGGCACGGCCTCGGTCTTGTCCTCTACCCTTCGTAGGAGCTGCCACTGGGGGCTCAGGCTGCTAATCAGTTGATGAAGCGGTACGTGTTCTCGCCATCTGCGAAATAACAAGAGTAGAAGTTCATGTTATGCCCTACAATATTAAGTCGATATTACGTCCCGCAGTGTTATAATGTTACGCCTTGCAGCACTACATTACGATGATGTTATGCTTCACAGTATTAAATTACGACGATGTTGCACCCTATAGTATTGTACGTTGAATTTGTCTTAAGGTAATTAACATCAGTCTAAGGAAAAGATTATTTGAAAATTATAAGGATTATACTATTTCAAACAGGTGATGAGAAAATTTGTGAAGGTGAGAGGGGAAGCAAGTCAAAGAAAATGAATTTTCGTCCAAGTTTGGCATGTTGGGATATAATTCAGGCCGAGCGTTAATACCCGATATTTATGAACTAGTACCATACAAGCTACCATATGACCATGATAGTAAGGTGTATAAAGTTTGTTAAAAGTGAGTAGTATTTTAAGTAATTTGAGATAATTCTTAATTATGTGGATAATTGGTTAATTATGGAATAGTGGGAGATTAATTAAGATCTTGGGATAATTTTAAGGACCCCCAAACGTGGCAGCAATATTGAGTCTTAATCAAGCCAAAATTGTGACTCTTTGGTTTAGATTGCAAGGTGGAAAAACATGAAAAAGTCTTTGGCCAACTAAGAAGCAAAATGGGGCCTACAAGCTTACAAATTCAAGAGATCTTTTATCTTATCAAGGTTGGATACTAAAATTTATAAAGTAACAGATGAGGGCTCAAATAGGTGGTTTGAAACTTCATAGCATGATAAGAACGAGAGATTTGGCATTCTTTTGACATATATCCATAACAGAGAGATTTGGCATTCTTAAGACATGTATCCATTAAAGAGAGATTTGAAATCTTAAGAGAGATACATATATCAATTTCAAAAAAAAATTCTTGGCATCGTAAGAACGTGAGATTTTTCAATTATAAGGGAATTCGATGTAATCTTTCTCAAGAATTTCATACGGATTATTCCCAATTTTGATCACGCCGTCACGTGTTTCGTCGCGATTGACGTGTGTTAGAGGGATTGTCAAGAGAATTGGTCCAGGTATGTTAAGGCTATTCCTTCTTTCTTTTGGCATGATCTATACGACACAAACGACACGAGTAAATGCACAATTTCCATAAATGACTCTATTCCTAGAAATACTAGAGATGCTTATGTTCTTGATTCCCCATGTGTCATATTATTATATCATCTGTTCATGGGTCTCAAAAATACGTAAGTTGGTAAAGTTTATTTCATGATATTAATTAGAGGCAGAATGGTCTTATAACATACCGTGAGATTTTAGTAATGTATTCTATATGCATTTCATGCATTTATACATGCACATTGACCCATGACCAGATGGCATTATATACGCATATATATATATGTATATATATGTATATGGGATATGGAAAAGGTTACGGCATTATACACGCACAACCACCTGATCAGCTGGTATATGTTGATGATTTTTCCCACAGTGGCGGAGATGATATGATGCCCTCAGAGACCTAATGATGTTATGAAATATGTACCTATGCACGACATGACATTCATACGCATATGCATGACACTATAAATATTTCATGATTTACGGAATTATCAAGACTTACAGGTTGAGTCAGTTACTCAATATTCCTTACATGCCTGTTATGTACTTATTTATGTGCCTTACATACTCGGTACATTATTCGTACTGACGTCCCTTTTGCTTGGGGACGCTGCATTCATGCCCACAGGTCTCGATAGACAAGTCGAGAGTCCTCCAAGTAGGCAATCAGCTCAGCGGATTATGTTGGTGCTTTCCATTTTCTCTAAAGTTGCTCATTTGGTCAGTATGATTTAGATGTGCATTGTTTGGTATGGCGGGGCTCTATGCCGGCCTTTATGACAATTATGTATCCTTAGAGGCTTGTAGACAGATGTCATGTACGTAAACGATTGTATGGCCTTGTCAGCCTATGTTCAGTATACGAGTGGTTATTTTGGCCTTATAGGCTCGTACGTCATATATATAAGTTTGGATTACATGTTGGATCG
This sequence comes from Nicotiana tabacum, assembly GCF_000715075.1. Taxonomy (NCBI): domain Eukaryota; kingdom Viridiplantae; phylum Streptophyta; class Magnoliopsida; order Solanales; family Solanaceae; genus Nicotiana; species Nicotiana tabacum. The sequence continues at coordinate 29,322,343 of NC_134090.1, read as the reverse complement.
TCCAATGTCGAGTATTTCTCCATATTTTATTGTACTTATCTCATGACAGCCTCTCTGACTCATTTACCTATGATAGTATGAAACGAAAGATAAGTTACGTAGGTACTCGGTTGAGTAAGGTACCGGGTGCCCATTGCGGCCCATCGGTTTGGGTCGTCACAAAAGTGGTACCAAAGCAGTTCTGTCCTAGGGATGTCTACAAGCTGTGTCTAGTAGAATCTTGTTTATGGGTGTGTCGTGCACCACACTTATAAGCAGGAGGCTACTGGGCATTTAGGATTGTCACTCTTTCTTGTTGCTCTAGATCGTGTGGTAGAGCTCAATTGTAAGAACTCAATTTCCTAAACTCTATCATATTCATAATATGATGGTTTCTACATACAGAAAGATAGGTGGTAAGAGATTGAATGTGACTATGGAAGAGTTGAGTCGGAAGAACTCAATTTTTCATAATACTTATGATAAGTAAATGTAAGGTCTTTAGTAGATCATGTGTGTACTGAGACGTATAAGCCTCTTGATAAGGAGCCTTAAGGCAAGAATATCTATACACCTTTATAGGGAAAGACAATGAGAGATTCATAAGATAAATACAAGTTTCAACAAGCAAAAGAAGTAAGATGAAGGAGGGTACGAGGCGCCCAGTTAATGAAGGTTAACAGTATTTACAACTCAAGTAGAAGAATATAAGCCTTTTGAGTTACCTTCAACAATAATAGAGGTATGTACAATTGGCCACACCAATCTCATTTATGCCCTATAGGAGCAAATATATATGGTTTAAGAGAAGGACGGGATATCAAAATCCGGCTGGGGTAAGAGTAACCTAAAATGGTGGATGGATTGTTTGTATTAGTTGATGTTTCCGAAGGATATTGCAAAAATGCTAATAAAAATCCTTGTGAGACATCCAGATGGTGCACTCTAAAATAGTACAGTTAGATATGAGCACTACAAATATAGGCACTGGAAGCCTTGAAGGGATAAATATTACCTAAGTGTGGCTCATGTCCCTTGTAAAGCGAGATCGTTAAGCAATCCGAAGAGCCAGTGGATGGAGAAAGGGGGGCAAAAAGCAAAAGAACGTCTTGTTAAAGTTTTCAGAATAAAGTGATAGACAGAAATGTTAGTAGGGTAATGAGAAGAGAGATAAGGAATAATTATGAGTAAGATATGATACATGTATGACAACGGTAGATCAAAAAGATGATGGTATTACCAGGTCCATAATCAGGTGAAAAAAAATAAAAGGTGACAGGCCTTGAGACAACAAAAGAATATAGGCTATAAAGTCATATCCTCATTTCGAGAAATAAGTTCGTGACTCTAACGTAATTGCCAATAAGAAGAAGCTAGACCCCAGAACAATGGAAATCAGTACGGGCTGGTGAGCAAAATAAACTAAACACCAATTAGGGATTTAGTGATTTGATAATAGCCGGTATCATGACAATTTCAGATTTTGTTCTGGCGGTAGTAGAATGACAGTGTGATTGTGATAGATAAAGGATGACGTTTGGCCCTTCGAGTGAGTAATGACTTAAAGAGGATTTCATGAATTGTAAGGAACTAAAATACTCATATAAGGTGAGTCACATTGGGATGCTATAAAGTATAATTATGGAAGTACTATATCACCCCTAGGTGTATCAATCTAATTACTTCAGATGTCCCTGATGAGACGCAAGCCCTAGCGGCGGTGTTACATAAAAGATCAAGTTATCAATGGTAGAAGATAGATCAACATTAAGGTAAATCAACAATAGATGGATAAAAGTTCAACAGTATGAGATGATAATAGACCATCAGTCTTAAGGATAAGCAACGAGAGTAACCTGGAGTTGGTTGCAGACCTCAGTAACAATAAATCAAAGTAAGAGTTATGGTATAGTATGACCTACGTAGATGCAGTAAAGTCATACGAATAGATAACCAGGTCTATAAGATATAGCAATATTCGTAAGTTCTACAAAGTATCGAGCGAAGAACTCCAGTACACCTATAGATGCCCAAAGAGGCATCCTATTAAGCCTTATATATGTTGACAAAGTAAGGCCTAGAAATTGGCTAAAAGTTGGAGGAAAAGGGAGAGGACAGTCGCATAGGTACACTTACAAGATCAGCATCATAGAGGCTGCATGATAGAAGGTAGCAACAGTTACAAGATTGAAAGAAATTCGATCACAAGTCATGGCATGGGAAAGAGGCCTAAATGGGGGAATGCCCTGGCCTTTGAATTTATTCATAGAACAACTGCCTAAATGGCAAGGAGAGTATTAAGGTATTCGCAAGAGCTATAAGTTATGAAAATGATAAGAGCATCAGTCAATATTCGAGGACGAATGTTCCAAAGGGGGGAATGATGTTATGCCCTGCAATATTATGTCGATATTACGTCTCACAATGTTATAATGTTACGCCTTGTGGTAGTACATTACGATGATGTTACGCTTCACAGTATTAAATTACGACGATGTTGCACCCTGTAGTATTGTACGTTGAATTTGTCGTGCGGTAATTGACATCAGTCTAAGGAAAAGATTATTTGGAGATTATGAAGATTATACTATTTCAAACAAGTGATGAGAAAATTTGTGAAGGTGAGAGGGGAAGCAAGTCAAAGAAAATAAATTTCCGTCCAAGTTTGGCATGTTGGGATATAATTCGGGTCGAGCGTTAATACCCGATATTTATGGACTAGTACCATACAAGGTACCATATGACCATGATAGTACGGTGTATAAAATATGTTAAAAGTGAGTAGTATTTTAGGTAATTTGAGATAATTCTTAATTATGTGGATAATTGGTTAATTATGAAATAGTGGGAGATTAATTAAGATCTTGGGATAATTTTAAGGACCCCCAAATGTGGCAGCAATGTTGAGTCTTAATCAAGCCAAAATTGTGACTCTTTGGCTTAGATTGTAAGGTGGCAAAACATGAAAAAGTCTTTGGCCAACTAAGCCACAAAATGGGGCCCACAAGCTTACAAATTCAAGAGATCTCTTATCTTATCAAGGTTGGATACTAAAATTTATAAAGTAACGGATGAGGGCTCAAATAGGTGGTTTGAAACTTCATAACATGATAAGAATGAGAGATTTGGCATTTTTTTGACATATATCCATAACAAAGAGATTTGGAATTCTTAAGACATGTATCCATTAAAGAGAGATTTGGAATCTTAAGAGAGATACATATATCAATTTCAAAAAAGAAATCATGGCATCGTAAGAACGTGAGATTTGGCAATTATAAGGGAATCCGGTGTAATCTTTCTCAAGAATATCATATGGATTATTCCCTATTTTGATCTCGCTGTCATGTGTTTCGTCGCAATTGATGTGTGTTATAGGGATTGTCAAGAGAATCAGTCCAGGTATGTTAAGGCTATCTCTTCTTTCTTTTGGCATGATCTATACGACACAAACGACACGAGCAAATGCACAATATCCATAAATGACTCTATTCCTAGAAATACTAGAGATGCTTATGTTCTTGATTCCCCATGTGTCATATTGTTCTATCAACTGTTCATAGGTCTCAAAAATACGTAAGTTGAAAAAGTTTAATTCATGATATTAATCAGAGACATGATGGTCTTATGATATACCAAGAGATTTTATTAATGTATTTCATGCATTTATACATGCACATTGACTCATGACCAGATGGCGTTATATACGCGTATATATATATATATATATGAGGGGAAGGTTATGTGTATATGGGATATGGAAAAAGGTCATGGCGTTATATACGCACCACCACCTGATCAGCTGGTATACGTTGATGATTTTGCCCACAGTGGCCAAGATGATATGATGGGATGCCCTCAGAGGCTTGATGATGTTATGAATACATGTACCTATGCACGACATGACATTCATACGCATATGCTTGACACTATAATTATTTCATGATTTACGGAATTATCAAGACTTACAGGTTGAGTCAGTTACTCAATATTCCTTACATGCATTGTATGTACTTATTTATGTTCCTTACATACTTGGTACATTATTCGTACTAACGTCCTTTTGCCTGGGGAAGCTGCGTTCATGCCCGCAGGTCTTGATAGACTGGTCGAGAGTCCTCCAAGTAGGCAATCAGCTCAACGGATTATGTTGGTGCACTCCATTTGCTCTGGAGTTGCTTATTTGGTCAGTATGATTTAGATGTGTATTGTTTGGTATGGCGGGGCTCTATGCCGGCCTTTATGACAATTAAGTATCCTTAGAGGCTTGTAGACAGATATAATGTACGTAAAAGATTGTATGGCCTTGTCGGTCTATGTTCAGTATAGAGTGGTTATTTTAGCCTTATAGGCTCGTACGTCATATGTATAAGTTTGGATTACATGTCGGATCATCCAATGTCGAGTATTTCTCCATATTTTATTGTACTTATCTTATGACAGCCTCTCTAGCTCATTTACCTATGATAGTATGAAACGAAAGATAAGTTACGTAGGTACTCGGTTGAGTAAGGTACCGGGTGCCCGTTGCGGCCCATCGGTTTGGGTCGTCTTAGTTCAATTAGCATTGGGAAATCAAATCGCACGACATAGAATTGATGTGAAGTTATTCCTAGACTTTGTAGCCTCTAGGGAAGCACAAATGTCTCCGTACCAATCTTTCAGACTCTACTAAGCTTGCTCGTGAATCGTGAGACCTACGCAACCTAGTGCTCTGATACCAATTTATCACGACCCGGATTTTCCACTGTCGGGATTGTATTGGCGCCTAACTTTTCAAAATGCTAGGCAAGCCAACAGACAAAGACCTAATATGCTAACTACTATCCGAAATAACAAATAACAATAATTAAACTGAAACAAAGTAAAGAAGTGCGGAAATTTATAATAGTCTAAATACAAATACACGACTACCCAAAATCTGGTGTCACAATCCATGAACTTCGAAGAGTTACTACAAATACTGGTTTAAAAGAAATACAGTTGTTCTCGAAATACAGAAAACAAGGAAACTAGGATATAAGGAAGGGGACTCCAGGGTCTGCGAACGCCGACAGATCTACCTTGAGTCTCCTGTTGACTGAAGGCAGCAACCCAAAACTCTGATCAGTGCGGTCTAGTACCGGGATCTGCATAGAAAGTGCAAAGTGCAGTATCAGTACAACCATCCCCATGTACTGGTAAGTGACGAGGCTAGGACACGACAATAACATGAACCTGTGCAGTTAAGTCACATACGAGAAAATAACAACAACGGAAATTTAACAGATAATAATGGAAAAAGGTGGAAAACATGCTGAGGGGAAATATCAAACCCTGAAATTAGAACAGTATAGGAACACAATAAATATCATGCTTTGAACCGACAGAAATAATAACATAACAAACATGTTCACGGCATCACCCTCCGTGCTTTTACTCTCGTCCTTACCATAAGAACAACAGAAACGGCACGGCATCACCCTTTGTGCACTAACTCTCTCATAACATGCCACGGCATCACCCTTCGCGCATTATTAATACGGCACGGCATCACCCTTCGTGCTTTACTCTCTTCCTCACCCAAACAATAGAAACAATAACAATCCAGCAAGGGAATCATCAATAACCAATCTCGTTTCAAGGTTTAACTTCACAATATAAATCTCAACTTGAGTCAATACTCAACCAATATCCAATACCAGGAAAACATAATAAGACTTGTTTAACATGAGAAATAACCAGTTTAAGCATGAACAATACGTATAAAGAAATACAACAGTCACAAATATAAGACTCACTCGCATGCTATGACCCAACAACAACGTATAGATGCTCGTTACCTCACCTATACGTCATATTCAACAACTAAACAAGTAGCAAATAAGGCGACAACACCTAATCCCTCAAGCTAAGGTTAGCCACAACACTTACCTCGATTCCACGGCCAGAAATCAAGCCCCAACCACCGTTTTTCCTCTAGATTCAACTTCTGAACCACTCGTATCTAATCATAATTAGTTTAACAATATCAGTTATTGCTAAAGAAATCAATTTCAATGCATAATTACAAGTTTCCCAACATTTTCCCCAAAAAGTCAAAAATCGACTACGTGCCCGCTTGGTCAAAACTCGAAGTTCGGACCAAAACCCGATTACCCATTCACCCCCGAGCCCGAATATACAATTAATTTTGGAATCCGACCTCAATTTGAGGTCTAAATTCCCAAATTTCAAAATTCCTAAGTTCTACCCAAAACCACCCAGTTCCACCATGAAAACCCCTAGATTCTAAGATGAAATCTTGTAAAAAGATGAAATAGATTAAAAGAAATGAGTTAAAAATCATTTACCTATGATTTGGGGAAGAAATGGTCTTTGGAAAATCACCTCTTGAGGTTTAGGATTTGAAAGTTTGGGAAATGAATCAAAAGTCCCGTCTAAGTCCCTTTTACACTGCTACAAATGTCGCATTTGCGACCTGAGCTTCGTAATTTCGAAGCTAGCAAATGCGAAGAACTATCGCAAATGCAAAGATCCCCACACTTTTGTTTCCTTCGCAATTGCGAACAGGGACCTTCGTAAATGCGACAAATGGATCGCATTTGCGATCACTGCTCCTCCCCCCTTTCTTTGCAATTGTGAAGAGTCCTTCGCAAATGCGATCACTGCTAGCCCAGCCTTCCTTCTCAAATGCGATGAAGGCCTCGCAAATGCGGGACCTGTGAGGCTCACAATTACAATATTTGATCTCGCAATTGCGAGATCAGAGGCCTGCAACATGTATTACAGCACCAGTTGTGTTCTAAGTCCAAATTCTACTCCGTAGCCTATTCAAAACTCACCCGAGCCCTCGAGGCTCCAAACCAAACGTGCACACAAGCCTTAAAACATCATACGAACTTGCTCATGCGATCAAATTGCCCAAAATAACACTAGAACTATGAATTTAGCACCAAATTGCATGAAATTTCAAGATAGTTTTGAAACTTCTATTTTCTCAACCAAAGGTCTGAATCACGTCAAATCAATTTCGTTTTTCACCAAATTTCATATATAAGGTTTAAATATCATAATGGACCTATACCAAGCTCCAAAACCAAAATACGGGTCTGATACCAACAAGATCAAATCTTTTAAATTATTAAATTTTCAATCTTATTAATTTCCTTCAAAAATTCATTTCTCGGGATAGGGACCTCGGAATTCGATTCTGGGCATATGCCCAGGTCCCATATTTTACTGCGGACCCTTCGGGACTGTCGGAATACGGATCCGGGTTCGTTTACCTAAAACGTTGACCGAAGTCAATAAAAATCAACTTTTTAAGCCAAAAATCATCACTTCTTAAATCTTTCACGTAAGGCTTTCCGGATACACGCCTAGACTCTGTACGCAAATCAAGGAGAGATAGAATGTGGTTTTTAAGGCCTCGGTACATGGATTCGAGTTTTAAAACAGAAGATGACCCTTTGGGTCATCACAATAGCTCAGAGGATCGAGGGTATCCGTTAGTAGGGCCGAAAGCATACACTGAGGGACAAGCGGCCTCGATATTCGAAAGGGTTCAGTGATGCTCCATATGGGGGCAGAGGGCGGTTTGTGAGGTTACTTTCTAGCATGCCCGCGTATTCAGCACCACTGCCTTCTCGGGGTACTCTAGTGCGGCCCTATTTCAGTGTCATTCCAAAGAGCTCCTACCGTCCACCAACCATTCAAGGTTCTTCTAGTGGGTGTTTAGGTCTCCAAGCTCAGACCAAAGGCCAATCATCTTTCGCACCGAGAGGTTGCTGTGAGTACGGGGAGCTTGATCATATGAGGAGATTCTGCCCCAGGCTTCGGGGCAAAGGAGTACAGCAGGGCCATCAGCCCATGATCACTGCACCACCCGTCCAGCCGACCAGAGGCCGAGGGATGGTGGGTAGGGGTATCCCTAGAGGTGGAGGCCAGCCAGGTAGCGCTCCAACTAGGTCATATGCTCGTTGTAAGCACGTGATTTTTGCTTCACGGACAATCACTCCAAAAGAAATCAAAAAATAATGATAAATGGCCTCGTTGTACAATTTTTTAATTTTACGTGACATGTGCTAGTAGTCATTTGTGGTTCTGTCCATTTTTCATTTAATCTTACCGAACAAAATACAAAATATGTATGTCATGTGTAATTGAACCGTAATTCGGTCATTAAAAGAAAATTAAAAGAAAATTCACAAAAAATATATTCTAGAGTGTGATTTAACCTATTTAAATATTTTAATATGTGTGTGATAATGGTGTTAAGTGTTAAATTAATGGTTATTTTAATTTCATTTTTTATTTTATTTATTTAATTGTGTTTTAAAATTAGAAAAAAAAAGTGCAAATTGTTAAGACATCGGATTTGGGCCTATTTTCATTTTTAAAATTGAGGCCCAAAAGCAGCCCAAGTCAGCCAGCCCAAACAACCCGTCCCCATGCCATCAAAACGACGTAGTTCAACACCAAGACTACGTCGTTTCAGGGACGGTTCATCTCAGCCGTTCCAACCAGTCCAATCCAACGGCCAGGATCACACCCCAGATCCGTTTAACATGACCCGGTCCATCCCCCCTACCCGGTCTCACCCACCATCACCCTCAAACGACGTCGTCCCCCTTTAATGAATAGATCCTGGCCCTTGATCTCACATGATCCGACGGCCAGGATCTAAACCCCTAGATCATATATAAGCCTCCCATCACACCCCACGCCCCCTATCCAAGCACCCCTTCAGTCGTCTTCTTCACCAGACCCTGAACCCCATGAAACCCTAACGCCGCCCCCTTTTCCCTCGCCATTAAAACCGGCGGCAAGAACGCTGGTGACCACCCCCTTAACACCCCTGATGCACTTCAACCCCCTGAATCCAAATCCACCAACAGCTTGGCTCGAATCCTCCCCCACCTTCTCGAATATTCATTTGAAGATTCGAGACAAAACTTGATCTACACCAAACCACCCCAGATTCACACTAGACAATCCCCTGACTACCCTCGTGACCAAACCAAGCTTGGTTTGGTCCGAATCTACCCACAAATCCTAAAAAACCAAATCTGAAGATTCGAACCCTAGAACACAAAGAACCTTGGAATCCGACCGGCTTCATAGGGGGTTTGGGGTCTAATAGACTTTAATCAAGGTGTTCTCGGTTGAGAACACCCCGATTAAAGTTTGTTCGGCCTCAAATGGTCAAATCTAATTCAGACCTGGGTTGGCTTTTGTTAAACATTTTCAGTAAGTTTTCCTTTTTCTTTTTAGTTTTGTTCGAATATTGATTGAGTTTGTTAGCATGTTTTGTTGTGATTATTTGGTATTTCTGGTCTTTTCATTCCAATTTCTTCCATCTTGGTAAGGCTTTTTATTTGGTCGATTGTCTTCTGTGTATGTTTGAATACGTTCTGTAATATACATGCTCGATTAGATTAGTCGTCGCATAGATAACTCATATAGCCTCCCAGTGTCGTGCAAAGTTGTCTGAAGCCCTTTGGGACCCTGTTCGTGCTGTTTATTTAATCGACTGATTATTCCTTGTTATAATTAGTATAGTCGACTTGATAAACATCGTCGATTAGTTTCCTATGACTGAATGTTCAAATATTCTAATTCATACAACTTCACATGAGTGAACGAAGCTGTTGTTGTTAATTGATTGCTTGACATTGTTTGAAAGTAGTTTGTAACTGCATTATAAACAACTAAAAGATTCAGGCTAGGGCAGCTGGAAATTGAACTTTCAGAAGTTCAAATTTCCTGCTATAGAAGCAGGGCAAGACAGTGATAACCAGGGGTTAACAAGGGTAATTTGGGTGTAAGAAAGAACAGAAATGATTAGTTTAAATGAGCTGACAAATAGGGTATTGGATTAGGATTAAACTAATGTAATAGTGGGGAACCAAACTGGGTAGCATGGGGCTGATTGAATAAAAAAGGGTTGCCCATGCTTTTGGGCAGAAAATACAGGCTAGAGGCCTGTCGAATAGATGGGCATGGGGGATACTTTTGATTAGTTTTTAAAGAAGTTATGGGCATGAAAGAGGAGAAGGGTTCGAGGCAGCTTAGTGCTTGCCATTTCTGCTTATAAATAAGTTGTTTCAGAACATAAAAAGGGGGGACATTTTTTAGTCTTGAGAGAGGTTTTAAGTTGGAAAAACTGAAAGAAAGAAACATAAAGAAAATTTCAGAATTTTGTAACCAAACATTGACCGAAACTGCATAAGAGTTTAAGTTAGTCAAGCTGTCTTTGCCAATTGTTGTTGGTTATTTGCTGAGTTGTTTGTGATCATTGGATTGTTGTTGCTATTGCATTGAAAATTCTGGTTTTCTCGGCTATTCTACTACTCTGTTTTTCTGGGATTGTTTGCTTGGTGCTCGACTACTTGTGAGCTTCATCTTTGTGGCTGGTTGTTGTTGCTGTGTTGTTGCTGTTTGGTTGCCTGATGCTGATACTTTTCTTCTTCTCCTTCTTATTGTCCAAACATCCAGGTACACATTCTAAATTCATTGATGTAATGATGAGTTTGGAGCTGAATGAGAGCATAAGAAATATTGCAGTCCAAACATTAGCATAGTTACCATTTTTCTGCTGCTTGTAGTTTAGAATACTTATGTGTTCAACATGTAAAGTTTGGCTTTCAAACTATGTAACGAAACAGTTTTCAGTCCTATTGAGTTTGGTCTGGTAATCTATTGTTGTATGTAAATCAGAAAGAAGCTAGCTGGATAGTAGTGATACTCGGCCAACAATGGTTTCACATAGGGTCTGTTAAAATGAATGCAGTGATCACATTTGTGTCACCTTAACTCATCAGTAGATAATGTGTATTTCGAAGGCATACTAGGCAATCTGGGTTACAGCAAAAAGATAAAAAATCGTGCAGCTAAACACGTGGTAATACCACTTAAGTTAGATAGGGTCAGTTTCAGTTGTTTCGTTTTGAAGCGTCAAGCATGTAAGGAATAATTAACTGAACCTCATACGTATGCCCGTCAATGAATAAGGTCAAATACGTCTAATTTCTTCGCCTAAAAATAATCTGCTTCGATATTATTGTGCGTCAATCTCATGTTTCAGTTTTCTTGAATAATAGAATATAGAACGAAAGCAATCCCTCTTTATACAAACTCTGCTGCAATTTCTCGTTTGTGTTAGCCGTAAACCAATAACTAATAAGTTACGCCTTTTCAGCATGTAATTAATTGAGGTATTTTCTTTTGTTTTTTTTAGAGACAAACTTAATAGAAAAATGTAGTTGCTGTAGGTTTATCTTTTAAAGTAAAAATGAGATGAGCCTCGCCAAAAATACAAAAATCGCGGGGCCCTCAGTAAATATTTGTTTTAAAATGGCTTAGACTTCGAGATGGACCGTTTAGTAAAATTCCACGGCCTTCCCAAAAAAATGATACGCTAGACACTTTAGGCGCGTATTTAATAATGTTATCTCCTTAAACTCGGGTGCACATTTATGTGACCCAAATCCAAATCTCAACGAAATCGAAATGTGTCTCTAATCACGGGTACATTGATTGTGACGTGGTCTGAGATGCACTTCCATGACGTTGCAAATTCTCTTTTAAAATGATGAACGAGACGAGCCTCGACAAACAAAATGCACAAGCTGCGGGGCCCTCTAAATGTATATATTAAAACACTTAGAATTCGGGACAGGCCGTTTAGCGAATTTTACGGCTTTCCCCAAAATAACAATACACTAGTAGCCTTAGGCACGCCTTTAATAATTTATCTTCCTAAACTCGGGTGCACATTTATGTGACTCAAATCCCAATCTCAACAGAGTTGAAACGTAGCTCTAACCACGGGTACATTGATTGTAACGTGGTTCGAGGTACGTTTTCCACGATGTTGCAATTCTTGATAAAAATAACAGTACATGATAAAAGCGGTTAAAAGATAAAACTTCCACATAAGTTCATATTTGTATAAAATCAGATAATTAAGCTGAATATAACAGTTGAGCGACCGTGCTAGAACCACGGAACTCGGGAATGCCTAACACCTTCTCCCGGGTTAACAGAATTCCTTATCCGGATTTTTGGAATGCAGACTGTAATATGGAGTCATTCTTTTCCTCGATTCGGGATTAAAATTGGTGACTTGGGACACCCTAAATCTCCCAAGTGGCGACTCTGAAATAAATAAACCAATCCCGTTTTGATTGTCCTTTAATTGGAAAAAACTCCCTTGTACCCTCTCGGGTACAGAAAAAGGAGGTGTGACAGCACTGGCCACTCTGTTGGGGATAAATAGACCCAGAACCACTGGTTCAGGGTTAAGAATTCAAGCTTAGAATAATTGTTATTATTTGGCTTTATGTATTATCTGATTTTATTATATATTCTAGCCTAAATGTGCAAAATGTTGCTCTTACCGCTTTGATATTATATGGACTGTATATATAAACTGTGCCGAAACCCTTCTCTTCTCTCTCTTGAGGAGTGCACGCTGGTCGTGACTTCTTTCTGTTAGTGTCATATGCCAAAATAGAACGAGGATTCGGAGGAGTTGCAAAACCGGATGGCCTTTTGGTTACCGGTACACAGCTCCCATCCTCGGCTCGAGTTGTCCGCTCGGGTAAGACAGGTTTAGAACAAACACCTAGGTTTAAAACTCAGCATAACAAAGCCTCATGTTGGATCCCTAGTAGGAACGCTTATTTGCATCATATGCATTTGACTTAGGGGACTCAACACAGGGGTTGGGTCCGTCTAGGACTAGCAACCTCAAATGAAAGACCATCCTGCTACATCCTATTTGCTTTATGCATTTACTTGTTTCAGACTTGCATGCTGACCGGCTTTGGAATATCGGGAATGTTGTGAAAAAAAAAATAACGGTTAGAGAATTAATTATTTATTTTTGGAAAAACCAATACCCAAAAAACGGTTAAAACTCTGCCGGAATTTTGAGGAAATAAAAAATGTGTCTTATTAATTTGTTTTATTAAAAGCAAAAGAAAATAGAAAGGTTTATGTCTCCAAATAGTGTGTCATGAGAAATATTGTTTCCAAAATTTGGTTTATGCAGAACTACGCCTAGTCTGATTCGCGCGGGGACGTGATACGTAGGCAATCCCCATAAGATTCGACCGCCTTTAATAAAGAATGAAAGAAAGAGAAAAAAGGAGAGAAAGAAAATACAAAAATAAAATAAAATACAGGGTTTCCCAAAGTACTTTAAAAAGGACAAATGAGCAAGCCGGGATGATGCATGTTGTTTGAAGTAAAGCATGTAGAAATGGTTAACTGCCTAGGAGCATTGCATCATCTATGTGTTGTGATCAAATCTGTTAAACTCTAACGCTAACAAAGTTTGTTGTTGTCTGAATCCAGACAGTTAGTTGTTAAAGAATTCTAGCAACACACCCTTACCAAACCAGATCCAAAGGACCGATAGCAACAAGCATGACTACTTCAGAGAATAGTACCGAGGAAGAAAGGCCGATGAGCCAGTTGTTAAAGGAAGCGATGGAAAAGATTGAAAGGATGGGACTAGAGATGAATGCAATGCAGCTAGCCCTAGCCAAAGCACAAAAGAGCCCTGAGCCGCTGGGGCACATGCCGGAATACCCTCACTCCGGCCCTTCAACAAGCCTCCTGAATCCCCATTATCATCATGAGAGAAGCCCTCATGATTCCCAAGCTCCACCACCCCATCAACCTCTCCCAACACCAAATATTCCCACTTTTATGGGACCCACATCAGCCACCCTGCAAAGAACGACCAGCGAGCCATTGTTTCAAGCTCACGATACGCAATACTATCCCCCTGAGCCTACATTCCATGCCCCCGAACCACAGGACTACAATCCGCACTTGGAGGTACCGGCAGAAATTGAAAAGTCGGTTAAAGCCCCAGAACAAGACGAGGTATTGAGGAAGTTCAAAAGCCTGGAGCAGTCCTTCAGGAACTTGCACGGATTAGGCAACTAGGTCAGTGTGGCCTACAAGGATCTATGCCCTTTCCCGGACGTCCAACTCCCGGCTGGGTTCAAGATGCCTAAGTTTGACTTATATGAAGAGCACGGTGATCCTATGGCACATTTGCGGGGATTCTGTAGTAAAATGAGAGGGGCAGGCGGCAAAGATGAGCTGCTGATAGCCTATTTCGGCCAAAGTCTAAGCGGATCGGCACTAGAATGGTATACCAGGCAGGATTCCAGCAGGTGGTACACTTGGGATGATCTGGCGCAGGCTTTCGCAGGTCATTTCCAATACAATCTCGAGATAGTCCCTGACCGTCTCACGTTATTGAGGACCGGGAAGAAGCCCAGGGAAAGTTTTCGCGAGTATGGGTTCCGCTGGAGAGAGCAAGCGGCCAGAGTTGATCCTCCCATGAGAGAGGGAGAGATGGTGGATTACTTCTTTCAAACATTGGATCCAACCTACTTTGGTCACTTGGTGACGACGGTTGGAAAATTCTTCAACGAGGTAGTGAAGATAGGGGTCATGATAGAAGAAGGTCTGAGGTCTGACAAAATCCTGAATTACTCGGCACTCAAGGCCACGACCCAGGCTATTCAGAGCGGCACGGGAGGTGCGCGGGAAGAAGGAAGAAAGAAGAAATTGCCACGATTGAGGCAGGCAGTTGGTCCAGGTCTGGCAAACCCCACTACAACCAACCCAGACCTCACAGGCCAAACTACCCATACAACCCACCACAGCACTGTTATCCGCCTCGAGAACCACATTGCTCCGTACACCAGGCCCAGACATACACTCAGCCTCCGGTTCGCCCGCAATGGCGCGCGCTGGTTCCCCAGAACACATATGCACCACCAAAAAACACCTATCCTCCACCAGGGGCATATAGAAACCCTCCAGGGGCAGACTTTCGGGGAAATCCAGCTGCCAGGAATGACAGGCTGCGGAAACATAGAACTTTCACTGAGTTAGGAGAAACCTACACCGCTTTGTTCCACAAATTGAGGCAATTGGGTTTGGTTAGTCCGATCGAGACTCGAGGACCAAATCCCCCACCCCAAAACTTGGACCAATCAATAAGCTGTGAGTACTGCTCAGGGATGCTGGGGCATGATACCGAAAAGTGTTGGAAGTTGAGGCATGCCATACAGGATCTTATTGATACCAATAAGATCGAGGTCTAGACACCGGAGGCTCCTAACATCAACTAGAACCCACTGCCAGCGCACCACGATACTCACATGATTGAGTTGGTGTATGAGGGAGGAGAGTTGAGAAAACCCTCACAGACAGTGATGATGATCCAGGCCGCCCCGAAAGAAGGATCGACCAGTGGAGGAACGGGGGTACAGTCGCAGGGAGAAGGCATCAAGCCAGTAATGATATTGGGAAAGAGCCCATCCGCCATAACAAGCAAACCCGAGCCAAACAAGTTCGTAATATCAGGGACTCTACCTACACCTGCAGTTGTGTTGAAAGGGGTATACAGGGAACTGGTCACCATAAAGCCGGTAGTTCAGCTGCCGATGATTGATAGCAAGGCTGTGCCTTGGAAATACGAGAAGACGGTGGTGATGTACAAAGGAAAACAAGTGGAGGAAGTTAGTTGTGAAGCGCAAGGGCTGACTCAATCAGGACGGTGTTTTGCTCCGGTGGAGCTGAGAAGAACCAACCCAGCTGCAACCAAGAAACCTGTGTCCGAAGAAGAGGCTGAGGAATTCTAGAGGAAGATGAAAGTACAGGACTACTTTGTGGTCGAACAGCTGAGGAAAACACCGACCCAGATCTCGCTGTTGTCATTACTAATCCATTCTGAGGAGCATCATCGGGCCCTGATGAAGATATTAAACGAAGCTCATGTGCCCAACGAGATTTCTGTAAACCACTTGGAAACCATTGCCAACAAGATTTTCGATGTGAACAGGGTAACATTCTCAAATGATGATCTGCCGATGGAAGGTACGGAGCATAATAAAGCTCTCTACCTAACTGTCAAATGTGAAAACTCGGTAGTCACTCGGGTATTGGTGGATAACGGTTCAAGTGCCAATATTTGTCCATTATCCACCCTGAACCAGTTAAAGATCGACCACGGAAGAATCCGCAAGAATAGCATCTGCGTCCGAGGGTTTGACGGAAATGGAACAGCCACTGTGGGGGATGTTGTACTTGAATTGACCATCGGTCCAGTCCTGTTCACCATGGAGTTCCAGGTGTTAGATGCCACAGTATCTTATAACCTTCTGTTAGGACGACCGTGGATTCATGCAGCCAAAGTAGTGCCCTCCACCCTACATCAGATGGTCAAATTCGAGTGGGATAGGCAGGAGGTCGTACTACACGGTGAGGACACGGCGTGCATCATGGGTGGCGCCATTGTGCCCTTCATAGAGACCGATGATGACAAAGGTCCTTGGGTCTACCAGATTTTCGATACAATGTCGGCAAACAAGATTTCTGAGGGGGAGATCCTCCAGTACCCTAGGGTAGCTTCCGCAACAATAATGATGGTCTCGGAAATGCTGGGCAACGGGTTTGTGCCGGGAAAAGGCCTGGGAGTCGAGCTTCAGGGGATTGTCCAACCTGTCTCCCTGCCCAAGAACTTGGAAAACTTCGGTTTGGAATTCAAACCAATCGCGGCAGATAGGAAGCAAGCATGGAAAATGAAGAAGAGAGTTTGGTTTCTGCCCAAACCGGTGCCACGTCTCTCAAGATCTTTTGTCAGAGCAAGTGCCAAGGGGCCGCCAGTCCCAAAGATTCTAGGACCATTGATTGGTATGGATGGGGACCTGAATCAGAGTTTCGAGAGGCTATTCGCTGATGTCAGTATGGTAGAAGCTGGAGAGAGTTCCAGCAGAGCGGAGATACAATTTGTGGGGCCTGAGGCCAAGACCAACAATTGGACGGTTACTCCTCTTCCTGTCCGGGGGGAGTCTTGGTAGTAGGCTTTGATTTATGTTTTTTGTTTTGTTCGGATTATTCCAGGGTGTAATCCAAATTTTACTTTTGTTTTGTAAAAGTGTGAACCCTTTTATCCCGCAAGTTTAATAAAGTTCTCTTCTTTTGTCTCATTTTAATTTTGTTTTGTTCTTTTTCTTTCTGAACAGTTCTCTTTTTACTGGTTCTAATGACATGGCATGCACAGCGGATCTTCGACCTAGTCTAATAAATCAATCTGAGTCCGACTTAATGATACAAGAGGTCGTTTGTGATGATGAATCTGAATATGACGAAGATAAGGCCTTCGAAGAGGTAAACCGAGAACTGTGCCAATTTGAAGAGAAACCCAAGCCTAACCTAAATGACACTGAGGCTGTGAATCTAGGAGACGCTGATAATGTCAGAGAAACCAAAATCAGCATCCACATTGAGCCAAATGTCAGGGAAGAATTGATCAAAACCCTCATGGAATTCAAAGATGTTTTTGCATGGTCATATGATGATATGCCGGGATTAAGCATCAATTTAGTGGTTCACAAATTGCCCACTGACCCGGCATACCCTCCGGTCAAGCAAAAGCTAAGGAAATTTAAAACAGAAATCAAAGAAGAGGTGATTAAGCAGCTGCAGGCGAAGATCATTTGGGTCACTCGATATCCCGAGTGGTTGGCCAATGTGGTACCAGTTCCAAAGAAGGATGGAAAAATCAGGGTGTGCGTCGACTACCGCAACCTCAACAAAGCAAGTCCCAAGGACAATTTTCCATTGCCCAACATCCATATCCTGATCGATAATTGTGCGGGGCACGAGATCGGATCCTTTGTGGATTGCTATGCGGGTTATCATCAGATCCTAATGGACGAGGAAGATGCGGAAAAGACAGCTTTTATTACGCCATGGGGAACTTACTGCTATCGGGTAATGCCGTTCGAATTGAAGAATGTCGGGGCAACGTACATGCGAGCAATGACTATTGTGTTTCACGACATGATACACAAAGAAATTGGGGTGTACGTAGATGATGTGATCATAAAGTCTTGGCATCAGGAAGACCATGTAGCAGACCTAAGGAGATTTTTCCAAAGACTTCGAAGGTATGATATCAAGCTCAACCCGGCCAAATGCGTGTTCGGGGTTCCATCAGGAAAGCTGTTAGGATTCATCGTCAGTCGACGGGGTATTGAGTTAGACCCATCCAAGATCGAGTCCATCCGAGATTTGCCACCGCCAAAGAACAAAACAGAGGTAATGAGTCTGTTGGGTAGACTCAATTACATCAACAGGTTCATCGCTCAACTCACAGCAACTTGTGAGCCCATATTTCGGCTGCTGAAAAAAGATGCTGCGGTAAGTTGGACGGTAGAGTGTCAAGAGGCTTTCGACCAAATCAAAGGGTATTTGTCAAATCCACCCGTGTTGGTTCCACCTAAGCCAGGGAAGCCCTTAATTCTTTATCTGACGGTCCTGGAAAATTCATTTGGTTGTGTACTAGGGAAACATGATGACACAGGAAGGAAGGAGCAGGCCATTTATTATCTTAGCAAGAAATTCATAGTATATGAGGTCAAGTACACTCAACTCGAGAAAACATGTTGCGCCCTAACTTGGATAGCTCAGAAGTTGAAGCACTACCTGTCCTCGTATACTACTTATCTCATATCCCGTTTGGACCCATTGAAGTATATCTTTCAGAAACCTATGCCCACGGGGAGGTTGGCAAAATGGCAAATTCTGCTCACAGAGTTTGATATCGTCCATGTGACGAGGACAGCCATGAAAGCCCAAGCGCTGGCCGACCATTTGGCAGAGAATCCCGTTGATGAAAAATACGAGCCTTTAAGAACGTATTTTCCCGACGAAGAAGTGATGCATACAAGTGAGCTGGAGTTACCCGAGGAACCGGGTTGGAAGCTTTTCTTCGATGGAGCCGCGAACGCGAAAGGGGTTGGAATAGGAGTAGTACTCATTTCTGAAACAGGACGCCATTATCCTGTTACGGCTCAACTGCGCTTCTATTGCACCAATAATATGGCTGAGTATGAGGCTTGCATTTTGGGTCTGCAATTAGTTGCGGACATGGATGTCCAAGACGTTTTGGTCTTGGGAGACTCGGACCTCTTGGTACATCAGATTCAGGGTGAATGGGAAACAGGGGATTTGAAACTTATACCATATCAACAATGCTTGCACGATCTGAGCAAGCAATTTCGATCGGTGAAATTCAAACATATCCCGAGAGTTCATAACGAGGTTGCGGATGCATTGGCCACCTTAGCATCAATGTTGCACCACCCTGACAAAATGTATGTAGACCCTCTGCACATCCAGGTTCGTGATCAGCACGTTTGTTGCAACGCGGTGGAAGAGGAAGTAGATGGCAGGCCATGGTTTCATGATATCAAGGAATACCTCAAAATGGGGATATATCCAGAACATGCCATTGGAGACCAGAAAAGAGCCCTTCGGCGTTTGTCGAATGGTTTCTTCCTCAACGGTGGAGTGTTATACAGAAGAACCCCGGACTTGGGATTGTTAAGATGTATAGACGCCGGTCAAGCCACGACGGTTATGGCAGAGGTACATGCTGGAGTTTGCGGGCCGCATATGAGCGGATATGTATTGGCAAGGAAGATCCTTCGAGCAGGGTATTACTGGCTCACCATGGAGCATGACTGTATCACTTTCGTGAGGAAATGTCATCAGTGTCAGATACATGGAGATCTGATTCATTCGCTGCCAACAGAGTTACATACGATGTCAGCACCCTGGCCGTTTGTTGCATGGGGCATGGATGTCATTGAGCCTATCGAGCCGGCAGCATCCAACGGCCATAGGTTCATTCTGGTGACCATTGACTACTTCACCAAATGGGTCGAGGCTAAAACCTTCAAGTCGGTAACTAAAAAGTCAGTGGTAGATTTTGTTCACTCCCATATCATCTGCAGATTTGGGATCCCAAAAGTGATCATCACGGACAATGGTGCAAATCTTAACAGCAGCCTGATGAGAGAGGTATGCCAGCAATTCAAGATTACACACCGCAATTCCACCCCATATCGCCCCAAGGCGAATGGAGCGGTCGAAGCAGCTAACAAAAACATCAAGAAGATACTGCGAAAGATGGTGGAAGGATCTAGACAATGGCACGAGAGATTACCCTTTGCCTTGATGGGTTATCGCACTACCATCCGGACTTCCATAGGTGCAACTCCTTATCTGTTGGTGTACGGAACTGAGGCCATAATACCAGCGGAGGTCGAAATTCCGTCCCTCCGGATTGTTGTTGAAGCCGAGATTGATGATAATGAATGGGTCAAAGCTCGATTGGAACAGTTGAGCTTGATAGACGAGAAACGATTGGCAGCAGTGTGCCATGGTCAGCTGTATCAGAAGAGAATGGCAAAGGCATACAATAAGAAGGTACGCCCCAGGAAATTTGAAGTAGGGCAGCAGGTACTGAAGCGGATCCTCCTGCATCAAGTCGAAGCAAAAGGCAAGTTCGCCCCAAATTGGCAAGGGCCTTATATCGTGACCAGAGTGTTGTCCAACGGTGCTTTGTGTCTGACGGATATCGAGGGAAGATGTGTCGACATGGCTATCAATTCGGATGCAATCAAGAGATATTATGCGTAATTTCTTTGA
Source organism: Nicotiana tabacum (assembly GCF_000715075.1). NCBI lineage: Eukaryota > Viridiplantae > Streptophyta > Magnoliopsida > Solanales > Solanaceae > Nicotiana > Nicotiana tabacum. Next base: position 29,301,847 of record NC_134090.1, on the reverse strand, counting down.
TTATGGCAATTATCGGTTCATTTGTTTGTATTTGGTACTTATTGGATAATGAAATGACGGAGGCAATTCTTTCTTCTATCCAAACACGTTTAACCCTTGTTTCCCCCTTTTGAGCCTTAAGTTATTCTTTCATACCCCTCTTTTGGAATCACTAATGGAAAAGATATGAAAAAGAGAAAGCAAAAGAAAAGAAAAATTTTAAAGAGAAAATGAAAAAAAAAGAAAAAAAAAGAGATAAAAATCACAAGAAATACAAAACCGTTGGGAACTACGTTTGACCTGATTCCTCAAAGAGGATACGTAGGTGCCTCACGGCTCGGTCATAGTGTGCATAGTGTACATAAGTGTGCATAGTAGGCACAGTGTGTGTAACGCACATAGCTCAACATAGTGTAAAAATAAAAATCCCCCAAGCGAGAAAACTGGGGCAGAGGATATGTCTTAAAGTTTCAATAAAGGTTTGATTCCGAGAGTTGTAGTGGCTCACCCGTCAAAGTTATTTCAAATTCTTGATAGCCTTTCTTTTTACCCCACACCAAAAACCAACATCGATGTCCAAAAAAGACCTCCCGATCAACCTCCAAGAGGTGCCAAGTCAGGCAAATAAAGCCGAGAATAATACGCTGATCCCCGACAAAGAAGAGGATCATAAAACTGGAAATGAATTGATAGTCCAAAGGAATCAGAGGGTCATATCGACAACACTCCAATTCTCCGTTGAAGAAATAAAATGAGAGAGTCTTGGCGGTGAAAACCTTCGCAGGCACCACAAGGCGACGAAAGATGAGAGATATGAAACGAGAGAGTCTTATCGGTGAAAACCTTCACAGGCACCATAAGGCGCCGGGAGCTGAGAGAAAAGAGAGAGTCTCATTAGTGAAAACCCTTCGAAGGGCACTATGAGGCGACAAGACAGATCAACAAAGGGGTCCACGTTCGCAAATAAATGGACACCCATTTATCCCCAGCAAGTAAGGTCATCAGGCAAGTTGATTGATACAAATAGACTGGGTCGGGAATCTATGGTGCACGTCATGATCACAAGGACCAGTCATGTTATCCAGATAAGTTCTTCTCTTTTCCTTTTTTTTCCACCAAGTATTGGTTCAGAAAGATTTTTCTCCTTTTCTATCTTTTTCATTTTTTCTTTCTAAAAAATTCGTTTTGAAAAGGGTTTTTCAAAGTTTACTACCAGAGGCCGAGGGAGTACAAAAGCAAAATACGAAGGGGATAGGCCAAAGGCCGAGGCAATAAGACAAAAGGCGTCGGTTGCAAAACCAAATGACGAATTGTGCAGAAAGTTAAGGGTGACGTAAAGAGAGCGGAAAAAGACAGGTGAAGGACTTGTGGACCAAATTCTGAGAAGGTTTCCCCGCAGAATGTCGATAAATCACGGACCCAAGTCCGAAATGGTCAAACGCCACAAAAAAGGGAAATTAATCCGATGCGAGATAACCCTAACAATCCTAAAGGTTATCCCCAGGCGATGCAATTCTATGCCTTGCAGATCTGGGAGGAAGTAAACTCCCAAAGGGAGTGGCTGCGGGATGGAAGCAGACTCCCACAGTTTGTTCTGTAAAGAGAAAGGCAGAAAAGGGGGATAAATGGAAAACCATCCCCTTCAGACAGGTCACCCCCAGAAAGCAACTTTGTCCCCCAACCAGTGGTGGGGGCACAGAGCAAGAAAAGAAAACCGGAAAATTAACACTAGGATTAAAACTAACTAAATACTTTTTGTCTGCTGCAGGAAAATAAAGGTTGATGATGGCAGCAGAACGCGATGCCAGAAAGGTCACCAAAACCGGGGCAGAAAATTTTCTGTCGTTGTCAAAAATTTTCTCGGAAGAACGAGGAAACAAATTCGCACACCATTCATGTTCTAGGTCGCCCACCAGTATAATGCGGGAATACATTCATGTTCTAGGTCGCCCACCAGTATAATGCGGGAATACATTCATGTTCTAGGTCGCCCACCAGTATAATGCGGGAATACATTCATGTTCTAGGTCGCCCACCAGTATAATGCGGGAATACATTCATGTTCTAGGTCGCCCACCAGTATAATGCGGGAATACATTCATGTTCTAGGTCGCCCACCAGTATAATGCGGGAATACATTCATGTTCTAGGTCGCCCACCAGTATAATGCGGGAATACATTCATGTTCTAGGTCGCCCACCAGTATAATGCGGGAATACATTCATGTTCTAGGTCGCCCACCAGTATAATGCGGGAATACATTCATGTTCTAGGTCGCCCACCAGTATAATGCGGGAATACATTCATGTTCTAGGTCGCCCACCAGTATAATGCGGGAATACATTCATGTTCTAGGTCGCCCACCAGTATAATGCGGGAATACATTCATGTTCTAGGTCGCCCACCAGTATAATGCGGGCATACATTTCATATCTTCACACTCAGGCGCCCACCTGTATAACAAGAGGAATACTTTTAGTCCTATACTGCAGATTTTGAAATCAGTAACCCCACCGGAAAGTAGAAGGTTACAACAGGAATCCCCAGCAGGAAACAATAAAAATCCCCAGCACCGGGAAGCAGAAGGTTGCAAACTCAGGCGCATGAGTCAAAATGAAGAAAGACGCATCCTGGAAGAAACGGCTGGTGAACATTAAATCATGCCCAGCATAGCAAATCTGATGAAGAGAGCCGTACCACCAGGGGAACCATTGAAAAGCTTAATAAAGAAAGCCGTGTCCCCAGCGGACCAAGCAAAATGATGAAAACTGGTACTCAGAAAAGCGAAGGGCCAGTATCATCCCTCAAGTTCACAAAATAAAAGCATCAGAGGAAAACGCAAGCCGACAAGAAAGCAAGGCGACAAGAACAAGTTGAGGATAGATGAGATCTTATGACCCATAGTCTAGCCTAGCTTCTTGTTTTTCCTTTTCAGCACAATATAACAAAGGTGATCGGTAAGCAATAACGGCATACAGCAGCATGTAGCAGCACACAACAACAGCAGACATGACAGTCACACGGTAGTCCCAGCTACCAAAACTTCCCGAACTACATTGACCTGATTCCTGTTCAGCCCAGGATATGTAGGAAACCCCTGAAGCAAAGGTTCGGTCAAATCTTTTTCAAAAAATACTTCACACGGAGTACTCGGACGAGCAAAAATCGCCCGCTTTGTCTTTGCGCGAAAACCCTTCGTGTCTTCGGGCAAAGAGGGGCAGCTGTAAGCACGTGATTTTTGCTTCACGGACAATCACTCCAAAAGAAATCAAAAAATAATGATAAATGGCTTCGCTGTACAATTTTTCGATTTTACGTGACATGTGCTGGTAGTCATTTGTGGTTCTGTCCATTTTTCATTTAATCTTACCGAACAAAATACAAAATATGTATGTCATGTGTAATTGAACCGTAATTCGGTCATTAAAAGAAAATTAAAAGAAAATTCACAAAAAATATATTCTAGAGTGTGATTTAACCTATTTAAATATTTTAATATGTGTGTGATAATGGTGTTAAGTGTTAAATTAATGGTTGTTTTAATTTCATTTTTTATTTTATTTATTTAATTGTGTTTTAAAATTAGAAAGAAAAAAAAAGTGCAAATTGTTAAGACATCGGATTTGGGCCTATTTTCATTTTTAAAATTGAGGCCCAAAAGCAACCCAAGTCAGCCAGCCCAAACAACCCGTCCCCAGGCCATCAAAACGACGTAGTTCAACACCAAGACTACGTCGTTTCAGGGACGGTTCATCTCAGCCGTTCCAACCAGTCCAATCCAACGGCCAGGATCACACCCCAGATCCGTTTAACATAACCCGGTCCATCCCCCCTACCCGGTCTCACCCACCATCACCCTCAAACGACGTCGTCCCCCTTTAATGAATAGATCCTGGCCCTTGATCTCACATGATCCGACGGCCAGGATCTAAACCCCTAGATCATATTATAAGCCTCCCATCACACCCCACGCCCCCTATCCTAGCACCCCTTCAGTCGTCTTCTTCACCAGACCCCGAACCCCATGAAACCCTAACGCCACCCCCTTTTCCCTCACCATTAAACCCGGCAGCAAGGACACTGGTGACCACCCCCTTAACACCCCTGATGCACCTCAACCCCCTGAATCCAAATCCACCAACAGCTTGGCTCGAATCCTCCCCCACCTTCTCGAATCTTCATTTGAAGATTCGAGACAAAATTCGATCTACACCAAACCACCCCAGATTCACACTAGACAATCCCCTGACTACCCTCGTGACCAAACCAAGCTTGGTTTGGTCCGAATCTACCCACAAATCCTAAAAAACCAAATCTGAAGATTCGAACCCTAGAACACAAAGAACCTTGGAATCCGACCGGCTTCATAGGGGGTTTGGGGTCTAATAGACTTTAATCAAGGTGTTCTCGGTTGAGAACACCCCGATTAAAGTTTGTTCGGCCTCAAATGGTCAAATCTAATTCAGACCTGGGTCGGCTTTTGTTAAACATTTTCAGTAAGTTTTCCTTTTTCTTTTTAGTTTTGTTCGAATATTGATTGAGTTTGTTAGCATGTTTTAATGTGATTATTTGGTATTTCTGGTCTTTTCATTCCAATTTCTTCCATCTTGGTAAGGCTTTTTATTTGGTCGATTGTCTTCTGTGTATGTTTGAATACGTTCTGTAATATACATGCTCGATTAGATTAGTCGTCGCATAGATAACTCATATAGCCTCCCAGTGTCGTGCAAAGTTGTCTGAAGCCCTTTGGGACCATGTTCGTGCTGTTTATTTAATCGACTGATTAGTCCTTGTTATAATTAGTATAGTCGACTGATAAACGTCGTCGATTAGTTTCCTATGACTTAATGTTCAAATATTCTAATTCATACAACTTCACATGAGTGAACGAACCTGTTGTTGTTAATTGATTGCTTGACATTGTATGAAAGTAGTTTGTAACTGCATTATAAACAACTAAAAGATTCAGGCTAGGGCAGCTGGAAATTGAACTTTCAGAAGTTCAAATTTCCTGCTATAGAAGCAGGGCAAGACAGTGATAACCAGGGGTTAACAAGGGTAATTTGGGTGTAAAAAAGAACAAAAATGATTAGTTTAAATGAGCTGACAAATAGGGTACTGGATTAGGATTAAACTAATGTAATAGTGGGGAACCAAACTGGGTAGCATGGGGCTGATTGAATAAAAAAGGGCTGCCCATGCTTTTGGGCAGAAAATACAGGCTAGAGGCCTGTCGAATGGATGGGCATGGTGGATACTTTTGATTAGTTTTTAAAGAAGTTATGGGCAGGAAAGAGGAGAAGGGTTCGAGGCAGCTTAGTGCTTGCCATTTCTGCTTATAAATAAGTTGTTTCAGAACATAAAAAGGGGGGACATTTTTTAGTCTTGAGAGAGGTTTTAAGTTGGAAAAACTAAAAGAAAGAAACATAAAAGAAAATTTCAGAATATTGTAACCAAACACTGACCGAAACTGCATATTTAAGTTAGTCAAGCTGTCTTTGCCAATTGTTGTTCGTTGTTTGCCGAGCTATTTATGATCATTGGATTGATGTTGCTATTGCATTGAACATTCTGGTTTTCTCGGTTGTTCTACTACTCTGTTTTTCTGGGATTGTTTGCTTGGTGCTCGACCACTTGTGAGCTTCATCTTTGTGGCTGGTTGTTGTTGTTGTTTGGTTGCCTGCTGCTGATACTTTTCTTCTTCTCCTTCTTATTGTTCAAACATTCAGATACACATTCTAAATTCATTGATGTAATGATGAGTTTGGAGCTAAATGAGAGCATAAGAAGTATTGCAGTCCAAACATTAGCATAGTTACCATTTTTCTGCTGCTTGTAGTTTAGAATACTTGTGTGTTCAACATGTAAAGTTTGGCTTTCAAACTATGTAACGAAACAGTTTTCAGTCCTATTGAGTTTGGTCTGGTAATCTATTGTTGTATGTAAATCAGAAAGAAGCTAGCTGGATAGTAGTGATACTCGGCCAACAATGGTTTCACATAGGGTCTGTTAAAATGAATGCAGTGATCACATTTGTGTCACCTTAACTCATCAGTAGATAATGTGTATTTCGAAGGCATACTAGGCAATCTGGGTTACAGTAAAAATATAAAAAATCGTGCAGCTAAACACGTGGTAATACCACTTAAGTTAGATAGGGTCAGTTTCAGTTGTTTCGTTTTTAAGCGTCAAGCATGTAAGGAATAATTAACTGAATTTCATACGTATGCCCGTCAATGAATAAGGTCGAATACGTCTAATTTCTTCGCCTAAAAATAATATGCTTCGATATTATTGTGTGCCAATCTCATGTTTCAGTTTTCTTGAATAATAGAATATAGAATGAAAGCAATCCCTCTTTGTACAAACTCTGCTGCAATTTCTCGTTCGTGTCAGCCGTAAACTAACAACTAATAAGTCACGTTTTTCAGCATGTAATTAATTAAGAGTTTTTTCTTTTGTTTTTTTTTAGAGACAAACTTAATAGAAAAATGTAGTTGTTGTAGGTTTATCTTTTAAAGTAAAAATGAGATGAGCCTCGCCAAAAATACAAAAATCGCGGGGCCCTCAGTAAATATTTGTTTTAAAATGGCTTAGACTTCGAGATGGACCATTTAGTAAAATTCCACGGCCTTCCCAAAAATAATGATACGCTAGACACTTTAGGCGCGTATTTAATAATGTTATCTCCTTAAACTCGGGTGCACATTTATGTGACCCAAATCCAAATCTTAACGAAATCGAAATGTGTCCCTAATCACGGGTACATTGATTGTGACGTGGTCTGAGATGCACTTCCATGACGTTGCAAATTCTCTTTTAAAATGATGAACGAGACGAGCCTCGACAAACAAAATGCACAAGTTGCGGGGCCCTCTAAATGTATATATTAAAACACTTAGAATTCGGGATAGGCCGTTTAGCAAATTTTACGGCTTTCCCCAAAATAACAATATGCTAGTTGCCTTAGGCACGCCTTTAATAATTTATCTTCCTAAACTCGGGTGCACATTTATGTGACTCAAATCCCAATCTCAACAGAGTTGAAACGTAGCTCTAACCACGGGTACATTGATCGTAACGTGGTTCGAGGTGCGTTTTCCACGATGTTGCAGTTCTTAATAAAAATAACAGTACATGATAAAAGCGGTTAAAAGATAAAACTTCCACATAAGTTCATATTTGTATAAAATCAGATAATTAAGCTGAATATAACAGTTGAGCGACCGTGCTAGAACCACGGAACTCGGGAATGCCTAACACCTTCTCCCGGGTTAACAGAATTCCTTATCCGGATTTTTGGAACGCAAACTGTAATATGGAGTCATTCTTTTCCTTGATTCGGGATTAAAATTGGTGACTTGGGACACCCTAAATCTCCCAAGTGGCGACTCTGAAATATATAAACCAATCCCGTTTCGATTGTCCTTTAATTGGAAAACTCCCTTGTACCCTCTCGGGTACGGAAAAAGGAGGTGTGACACTCGTCTAGCCAGACCAGATGTAATAGCCTCAAACGTCGTGATCATATGTATTATTTCTGTCTGCAGTATGGATGCTTCGGTACTATTCGATCCAGAGTCTACATATTCATATGTTTCTTCTCTATTTACTCATTATCTAGATGTCTCTCGTGAGTCCTTGGGTGCTCCTATATATGTGTCCATACAAATGGGTGATTCTGTTGGTGTGGATCGAGTTTACCGGTTCTACATTGCGACTTTTTGTAGTTATGAGACCACAGCAGATCTTCTGTTCCTCGACATGACTGACTTTGAGGTCATCTTGGACATGGACTGGTTGTCTCTGTACCATCCCTTTCTTGATTTCCATGCCAAGATTGTTAACTTAGCGATGTCGGAGTTGCCTAGATTGGAGTGGAGGGGTTCATCTATCAGCACATCTAGTCGGGTTATATCTTTCTTGAAGGCTCAACATATGGTCGAGAAGGGTTGTTTGGATTATCTGGCTTATGTTCGAGATACTGCTGCAAAGACTCCCACAATTGATTCAGTGTCGGTGGTGCGGTATTCTCTGATGTGTTTCCTTCTGATCTATCAGGCATGCCACCATATCGTGATATCGATTTCAGTATTGATTTGGCGCCAAGTACCTAGTCTATCTCTATTCCAACGTACCGCATGGCTCCGAAAGAGTTGAAGGAGTTGAAGGAACAGTTTGAGGAGTTGTTAGCGAAGGAGTTCGTTAGGCCGAGTATGTCTCCTTGAGGTGCACCGATATTGCTTATGAAAAAAGAAGGATGGGAGTATTCAGATGTGCACTGATTACCGCCATTTAAACAAAGTTACCATTAAGAACAAGTACTCATTGCCGCACATTGATGATTTTTTTGACCAGTTACAAGGTGCCAGTGTGTTCTCCAAATGCACATATATTGCTTACAGAATAATATTAAAAGTTCTTGTAACAGTTGCCTCAGCGGAAAGAAGTTTTCAAAATTAAAATTGATAAAATCATATTTAAGATCAACAATTTCTCAAGAGAGGTTGAATGGATTAGCTATATTATCAGTTGAAAATGAATTGTTAGAAGAAATTGATTATAAAACAGTTATCCATAATTTTGCATCTCAAAAGGCAAGAAAAATAGACTTCAAATAAAAATATATATGAAAGCTTCTTTTCTTTTCTTTTTCTTTTTTTTTTCTGGAAAAAAAAATTAAGGTCTCCGGTTGAAGTTTGACTTTAGGCCCCCAATAGTATTGAATCGCCGGGTTGTTAAAGTAATAAAAAGATTGACTTCCACAAAGTTTCAGCTTTTAAGCACACCAGCAAATTCAATCTTTTAACTGCTATAAGGCTCTAAAAAGGAAAAAACGTTACACCCTCTTGGTTTTTCTATCAAATCAATATTACCAAAAAAGAGTATATAACAAGTGTCTTTTATATAAGAGTATATATCACACGCTTAAATAATACAAACTATACCAGGGACAAAATTGCTAAAAGAAGTAGAAGGTAAAGAAAAAGAATTACAATTCAATTATTAATCAAAGAATTCATTAACAATTAACATTTGAGATTTTACTTCACATACATTTGCTAGTGTATACGTTTTTAATTTTTTTTCTTAAACAAAATAAACGATCTAAATCTGTTTGTACACGTCCCTAATCAGATAAGAAATTCCCAAATTATAAAACAAAATAAATAATAAGGAAATAGGGGGAAAAATTGAACAATTGGGGAAAGGGGGGGGAGGGGAAAGAAAGGAAAAAAGAAAAGGCCACCCACTCCTGTGTTCTGTTCGATAGTCTGCATCCCACGTACCAAATCAGCAACTAATCTCTCTTTTCTTTATTCATTCAGGTGCTTCTTTCCTAAAATCACAAAAATATTGCAATTCCGATCTATACCAATTCAAGATTTGCATTCCACTATCAAAAAAAACCGCTGTAAGCTGTCTAGATCATTTGCCAAATCTCCTCATTTGGCAAAAATATTTTGAGGGTATATCTTTGTATATGCCTTTTGATACACAATAAACGGTCGTTTGTATGGTTTTTGATAGCATGGTTTATGTAGTATTGAAAAATTTTTAGTTTTTATTGATGGAGTGAATCAAGATAAAAGGGGTTCTACTGGTTTTTGGTAAAATGGTAGTTGGGCTAATTGTTTCTTGGATATTTGCTGATGCAGTATTTTAGGCTTTAAGGGATCAATGGTACTGAGTAAAATGTGTTTTGGAGGTGATTACATTGGTTTATGGAGTATTAAATGTGAAAGTTTGAGTTTTTATTGAAGAAGTGAATCAAGATTCAAAGGGATTCTACTTGTTTTGGTGAAATGGTAGTTGGGTAAATGGTTTCTTGGATTTGAAGGTATCAAAATGGGCTTTGAAGGTGATTACATTGGTTTATGTAGTAGTATCATATGTTAAAGTTTGTATTTTTTTTATCAAGTGAATCAAGATTCAAAGGGGTTCTACTTGTTTTGGTAAAATGGTAGTTGGGCTAATCGTTTCTTGGATATTTGCTGTTCAATTATCTTGGCCTGTGAGGGATCAATGGTACTGACTAGAATGTGTTTTGAAGGTGATTACATTGGTTATTGGAAGTAGTGGAACCAATGTCTGGGACAATAAGTACTTTCGGTAGAAGTCTCTCTCATAAACAGAGGGCATTGACAGTTAGCAGCCCTAGATTGTTCGATAAGTCCGTTAGCAGCCCTAGATTTAGTAGGAAAAGCGAGGTTTCAAGACTTTTTTGTGTACTTATAGCATTAGGATCTGCTGTTTCCTTTTTCCTGGCAATTGGAGGAGGGTATTTATATGTTTTGCCCAATCTTACAAAAGCATCTCATGAGGAGGATGTCGGCCTTAGTTTTAATGGTTCGGATAGTTTTTGTGACATATTTGATGGAAAATGGGTAGTCGATAACAGCTATCCCTTGTACAATGCCTCAGAATGCCCCTTTGTGGAGAAAGGATTCAACTGTTTGGCTAATGGTAGAACCAATGATGATTATCTTAAGTGGAGGTGGAAGCCGAGGAATTGTGAAATCCCGAGGTTTGATGTGCATAATCTGTTGGAAATTCTCCGAAATAAGAGAATTGTTTTTGTTGGAGACTCAATGAGTAGGACTCAGTGGGAGTCCTTGATATGCTTGCTAATGACCGGGGTGCAAGATAAGGGAAGTGTATATGAAGTAAATGGGAATAAGATCACAAAAGTAATTCGCTTTTTGGGAGTGAGGTTTAGTTCCTTCAATTTCACTGTTGAATTTTATCGATCAGTATTCCTTGTCCAGCACAACTGGTCTTCCAAATATGGAATAAAGAGAGTTAGATCAACCCTTAAGTTGGACAAGCTTGATGATATCAGCAACGAATGGATTAATGCAGATGTCCTCATATTCAATTCTGGACAGTGGTGGGTACCCGGGAAGCTTTTTGGAGTGTAAGTGCACTTCGCTCTTTTACTGGCACATGTTCCTTTCCTTTTACTAGTATATATCATATAATTGCGAACTATCATTGAACTAAAATATCCTTAACATATGGATGGGCCTTTCATTTATGGATTCCCCCCTTTTGATTTTCTTTTTTCTTTTCCCCCTGTTCTTTCTCTTTCTTCTCACATGTCTCGATTTTGTTTTGTCACTCCTACATTTGTAAATATATGCTTTTTTTCTTCCTAAAAAGTAGAAAGTCTCTTCTTTGTATGTGCACACGGGGCCGCAGGCAGGGTTTTCTGCAAGTGGTGTTGATATGTAAAGAAGTAAACAAAGAACATATCATAATAACGGCATCATATTAGATGAACATTATGATGTTGAACTTGTTTTGATGGTTTGTGTCCTTCAAGAAAAAAATCCATTCATTTCATAAAAAATAGGAGGTAGAAGTGTAGAACCAATAAAGATTTCCTTTACAATTCATCCTTGACTTATTCAAATATTGTTTTTAATCCAATGTGCAACAAAATTCTATGGAAAGATAGTGGTTCAATTTGATATTGCTTAAAGAGTTGATATGGAAAAAAAAAATTCAAATTGCTACCCTAGAAAACAAAAATCCAGGAACTTTCATGAGCTGGATATTGTGATTGTGATTCCTTCTTAGTTTTCATCCAGAAGTAGCTGTTTTTTTTTGTGGGTCGGTTGTTCTCACGATGTTCCTAAATCGTTCTTTTACAGGGGATGCTATTTCCAACTAAATAATACACTCAAGCTTGGAATGTCAATTCCCACAGCATTCAGAACTGCCCTTGAGACTTGGGCATCCTGGATAGATACCAAAATTAACCCTAACAGGACACGTGTTTTTTTCAGAACGTTTGAACCATCTCACTGGAGGTACTTGTTGTTGATAGCTATGCATTCTATGCAGCTGGATGCTTTTAGCTCTGCATTAATAATATCAGCAAATGTCTTTTCTTTCACCGTCAAACAAACATCGTTTGTTAGTCATAGAGCTTGCTGATTCTTCTGTTGTCCAGTTTCTCAGAGTGCATTAATATTGTTGATTTTAGATCGAACATAGTATGTCTTTGCAACTAATGAAATGCATATTGGTTTTGCATCAGCAATCTAACTCTGCGGTTGTGCAATGTGACAAATCAACCTCTTTCAGAGACTAAGGGTCAGGAGAGTAACACATTTTCAGACGCAGCACTAGAGGTGGCGCGCGGAATGAAAGTTCCAGTTACTGTGCTACGCATAACTCCCATGTCCGCGTTCAGGAAAGATTCACATGTCGGTATTTGGAGTGATAATCCATCTCTCTCTGATTGCAGCCACTGGTGTCTACCTGGAGTTCCTGATCTTTGGAACGAAATGGTCTTTTCATACCTTCATCGTAGCTATCGCCATATGCCTTTGCATCAACAAAGAGAGTAAGTTTTGTACACTTGCATATGAAAATTGGTCAATTCAATAATATTTCTCTTTTCCCACTGTGTGATGTGTTATGATAATCTAAATTCTTAGTGGACTCAAACAGCCAGTATGTACTGAGAAGTCAAGACGTCACCAAGATAGAGCAAAATAGACCCATGTTTGCTAAATCCATAAAAAGTAGTGTATAGCATCAGTTTTGCTCCAATATTTCTCATTCATTATCCACATTTTACATGACATTTTTCAAGATAGATGCTTGGGGTTCTATCTTCCTTGACACCTTGCTTATATTTTTGCAAATACACCTTTCTATAAGTTCATTCATAACTTTGTGGACGTAGTTGCCTTAGTGAAACCAAAAGTCGCCATAAGTTGACTAGTGTATTTGCAACCAAATGACCTCAGTTTCAACTCCGAATTATGTTTGCTTCTTCAACCCTGGCTGAGTTTGGCAAAGTTTTGTCGAGTTGAGACTTGAGAGCAAACTGTCTTTTCTAGATACCTGGATTGGCGCTTACGTTCTTCTTTAGCCACATTTCTTCAACATTCAACCTAGTCTTGTTTACAGGTCATTTGTTTGGTGCAGGTTCAACAGCATGGACTGATGTACGATAAACAGGAATTCATACCAGCTTATGTTTTTCTATGAAGGTCAATCAATTTTGCAATTCCAGCAAAAAAAAAAAAAACAATTTTGAACAGAAATGTATAGTTACATGGTGAGAAGAAACTCTTGTACCGGGAAATTTATTTCTTTTTCATCATTTTTTTTCGTTCACTAAATTCATTTTGTAAGAGGGAAGGAGAAAAAATGTATATCATTCCCAGAATGTTTGTCTTGTATTGTGTAATATTTGAAAATTAATATCTAGTGTTCAAAATTTATTACACTGATGAGAAGTGTTGCATATTAAGTTTGGCATCTCTTGAGTTTTATTTTGTTCATTCTATTCTTGTTGCAGCAGAAAAGAGGAAAATGTAACACTTCCCCTTCCAATCTTGTCCAGTTTGATGTGGTTCTAAGTTATTTTTGAATCGTAAGGTCTGAATTTTGTAAACTCTTAAAACGATAGTACTATTTTTTATTCTTTATTTCATTTTATTTTCCATATACTAATCATTCAGAGATAAAAGTTACGCAAATTCAACATTTAGCTTGGGAATGCTTATCCATTTGTTTCGGAAAAGCTGTACGTAATATCAAATTTCCACTCTAATAGAATAGTCTCTAACTAAATTATGTTTATGGCGCAAAGACTACTGTCATTTTTCATTCTTTGGCCATTAATATATTTTAATAGATTTGTTACACCAAAAATTAGTCAGTATCCGTAATATTTGAAACGTTCTGAGATTATTCAACTTGCTAAGTATATAATCTTCTAGCTTATAGAAGACAAACTTGTCTAATTTAACTTAAAAAATAGGTCAAAGTGACTATATTTATATAACGGGTAGTAAACAATAGGCAAATGATTCGGCTGACAATATTACTGGTGTACATATATACATGAGAAGTTGTCCAAATTTTCCCCCAACACTTCCGAGCCCCTTAAAAAAAATGGAACAAAAAGAGCAAACTAGACTTTCAGAGAACTACCAAAATTAATCAATGGCCATTGGTGTGATCCTTTTTCTGGTAGGTTTATTAGGAATTTGTGGAGTTGATATTATTGGTTCTTGTTTCAGCTCTGTTTTCTCTTCTGCTTTTCCATTATCCATATCCATGGACTTATCACTGCTAATAGTTTCCGGAACATTTTCCGCCTGTTTCTGCTCAATATTTCTATCACCTCCAGCAATTTCTTTCTCTGCAAAAAATTTCCAACAGACACAAAATCGTTAGTCAGGATGAGGAAGATAACATGGATAAAACTTTAACTATTAGTTGGAGAAACATAGCAAACCTGGGCTACATAAAGTGGATCCTAGTTCATCATTCTCAAATTCTAGCAGAGTGCAGTAACCATCTTGGGAGGACAAAGCCAGATATTTCCCAGTAGCCGACCTTGACAGAGTCAAAGAAATACATCATTGCATTGTTATTTAGGTCATAAGAAAGAACGAATTAAATAATTTCTACAATGCTGCATGGGAGAGAATGGGAGTGCTGACTGCATTTGGAAAAGAATACGGAAGCTAGGAATATACCATGCTATGTCTGTTACAGCAGCGTAATGAAGACCGGCTACGATTGCTATTGGTTGTACGCTTTCCGTGTCATAGACGTACAAAGAATTCAATGTAGCCACAGCAAAAATAAGACGATAAGGGAGCTTGAAGAATGAGGCTGCAGTCATTAAAAAGGATCGTGGTGGTATCAGAAAATAACACAGCACAATCAACTAAAAAAGGAATCCAGTAGGAGAACCTACAATTGCTTGATCCTCTCAAACTAAAAGTCATGGGGCAAAAGCGTACAGCAACAACAGGTTTGCTGGCATCCAGCAGGAGAACTTACAATTGCTTGATCCTCTCAAGCTAAAAGTCATGGGGCAAAAGCGTACTGCAACAACAGGTTTGCTGGCACCTGGGAGCATTAAAGCTGGCCTGTGAACATCCAAGGAAGTTGAGACGACTGTATCAGACTGTTGTGATCTAGCTTCTAGAGCGAATATAACGGAGTCACCCTAATGTAAATAATATAGTACCAAAGAGAGAAGAATCCTTGCCTTGAGAGATCTTTTCTGGAAAACACATAAGCAGTGTTCGATGGTTCTGAAGCAGGTGTAAACTTGTAAGAACCTGAAATAGCAGAACACGTCTATATCCTCAAATTTTCAATGCAGTGTTTTTAAAAGCGCAAAAAGAGATGAGGCCCATGTGGCTTGAAACGAAAAGTGAGAAGTAGTGTTCTCGTCCACCCCCCAAAAATGATAATCATAACGATAAAAATATACAAAAAGGGAATACAGGTAGAACACCTTTGATCTACCACACTAGCACTATCACATGAAAAAACAGATCCGAAGAAGTCCAAGTTTCTATCTCTAGAAGCTCTATCTCAAGTATAGTTCTACCTTCCATAGGCAGTAAATTGCAAGAAATGCAAATGAAGAGTCAAAAGATATGTAGCTTAAATGGGAATTACAACAGCTGTAATGTGGAGATTAAACACTACAAAAATGTCAAGACAGTCATAGAGAGCTATGGGATGATTTTAGTCTGAATATTTGGGTGTACTGTATCATATTTTGACCACAAAAGGAGGTCCCAATGCTGCATTTATTGGCTCACTCTGAAAGCGTAGAAATTTTGAAAAATTCATTAGGTGAAAAAAGAAGGAACTGTTTGGAGATATATATCAGAATATGATATTGCACAACGGTGACTGAACAGACACCAATGTCATGTCATTCTAAGGACGAAGAAGCATGTTCAAGACAAAAAGAACAGAAGAAGGCTTGATAGATCTTTTTCTTTTTGTCTCTGAGGATGGTTTTCTTTTTCTTTTTCTTTTTCTTTTTCTTTCTCTTTATTTTTTTGGAGGGGCAGTGAGAGCAGGGGAGAAGATGTAGAAAGAGATGAGATAAATTTCAGGAAACAAGTCAAAAGAATGATCAAAATGTCAAGGTTGTACCTGCAGGTACAAGCAGAAAGGAACCATCAGGGGACCAAGATAATCTTCTGAAGAAAGATGGTAGTGTCTCATCAAGAAAGAGATGATTTTTAGTAGACTGCACACATTTGCATGAGCAAAAGTTATTATGTATGTAACATTAACTTATACTGAAGAAGGCAATAAGGAATTGATATGATATTTGACCTTGGACTCATCCGGCTGTTGTGGTTCAACCTTCATAATGACATGTTGACACACAAAATTCAACTTCTCAACTCCTTTTGTTTTAGATGGTCTGTTGATATAAATCCGGCAAGATCTATCTGAACTAAGTGAGGCAGCATACTTGGACAATGGATCCCATGCCACACCCTGCACATAGTGCAAATGAGCATCCAATATCTGATGAACTGAACCTGATGAGGAAATGGCAGACTGTCAGTATAAAGATTATTTATCTTGACTTACAAAATCTTTCAGTTAGATCCTCATTTATTTCTTACCTTTGTTGACATCCCATATGATGCATGAATTATCAACAGAACCAGATATTAGAAAAGAACCATCAGTAGACCACTCCAAGTCCAATACATCCTTACGGTGAAATCTGAGAAAGGTTGTGTCATGAGTACTAGTATCAAATTAGAAATAATTTCATTAAATCAATGGATTATGCTCCTTCTGTTATTGCAACTCGAAGGCATTAGGTGAAATATCTTATCCATGAGTATTGCAGTTGACAGTTTCAAAGCACTTCCTTGCAGAAAAACTAAGCTGAAAAGTTATGACCAACATTCAGGAAGTCTGTTTAATACGGGATAATTAGAATATTATGGAATAACAAAAAATTGACTATATATCTTGACAAATGCTGAGCTGAAGCCATCTTTACAGCTTTAAAAAAAAAAAGCAAAAAAACCCAAGAGTGAATCTTTGTTCTTCTTAAGAGTGCTTAGTAATTCAGAATTCAGAAATGACAATTGGACCAAATGAAAGGCTTACGATAATGTCTTTAGGACTTTCCACGTTTTGCTGCCATCTGAAGAATGATGCTTCCAGATGATGAGCTCACCACCTACATCAGGAGTAGTTGCTCTTAAAAATACAAAGAGACTTAAATTAAAAAGTGGAAGAAAAAAAATGCAGCAGAATAGATCGTTAAATTATCTGATCTATGCTAAATGAGGGATTTATAGGGACAAGTCTATACCATCTGCACCAGAAGCCAAATGTTCTCCTGCATATTACAGAAAATGGTAATTCAGTCTTCTGGCTAACTAGATAGTACAAGTATATTATCCAACAGACTAATAAATCAGACGGAGACACGCATCAGAAGGTCAGTTATAGGAAAACTTTTGGTAACTGCAAACGTTACTAAAAATGAAGTACCCACAGTCAGCAGAAACTATAACTTTCTCATCGTTATGATCAATCCAAAGAGGAAAGAGAAGCTTGTAATATGACATTGACTTTGAAGTAAGTCAAATAAAACTCCAAAAGATTGTCACTTTAACCCTCCATCACACTGTTACATGTCGAATCAAATGCTGCAAAATACTTGCAGAAACATCTCTTTCTACTGTTTTCATTTGTAGCAAGAGCAACCTTCTCTACACAGTCCAAGGTAATTGATGATTTCGTGAACTTCATCACAACTCAGTATCCAACACATCTGACTGCAAAAGAAGTTCCACACTCTGCTCTGTATTTCCAGTTCTCAAATTAACGAGTGCTCAAATGCATATCCAGCAAAAAGATTCTGACTACAGGAATTTCTGAATCTATAGCAAAAATTCCAGAAAAATCATATAATCTAATAGGATATCTAACAACTGATAATCGAACTTTCTAATGTTAATCTTCTAAGCACCACAGAGGTCATCTGGATAAAAGCACATCTCACAGGAATTATTAGTTCAAGAAACTGGCTAACAAGCCATCAGCTTTCTGAAAGGAGGTGAAAACCTACAAGTCTATTTCAACGATAGCAATATTTGAAAGAAAAAAAGGAACTAAAAGAAGAAAGAACCAAGTTCACAGCCCAATGCAGCTTAAGTAGGATCAGCAGATAAGTATATCAAATGCCGACCCTCTAAAAAACCACTATTACATTTTGATTCCCAAAAGTATAGAGAAACACAGAGAAGAAAACCAGGTCATTCAAACACCAACCTTACACATAAATTGCATGAAACAACTTGCAGCTTCAGAGGAAATTCCAACACCCCTATAACCATGTATGTATTCTTGCCTCATAAAATTAATGTTTTAATTAATGTAAAATTAAAAAATAGCTACCACAATCTTTTACAGAGCAAATGACCAACTTTACCTGAAGGAGAGAACCGGAGCGCATTCACAGCAGAACTATGGTAAGAAAGGCTAGTCTGGTATGAAACCGAAGGTGCTTTCTTCTCATTTTCTCCAGAATCAATCACCCACATCTGTTGAAAATTTTTAACCCAATGTTGTCATATTTCATCCCACATAAAAATGGTATCAATAAAGTTAATATGGAAGTCCTTTAAATATCAGCTAATTTTGAAACTATTGGTTAATATTTTTTGATTGGTGAAACTAGTGGTTAATATGTCAACATGGTACAAGAGGTACAAGAAATGTGTCCTTAATACTCCTTGTGGTATGATTGAAGGTGCTAATTGTGCCTTTAGGAATTAAGGAACGTGGAATGCAGTATTGATTTTTGGTGCTCAACATAAGCACATTAGGGAACCAGGAGATCATAATTATGCTTCTCTAGTGGAATTCCTCGAGCAAGCTGGGAAATACAAGACGCAGAGAAAGTTATTGAATAATACGAAAGCAACAAACAGAATTAGCACTGAAATAGAGAAAATAAATTCACAGACTATGTGGGAGATAAGGCTTATGAGTTAGGATCTCTTAGCCCAGCCATTATGCTACTGATTATAAATATCAAGAAGCTATCAAACCTAGGAAAATGCTTAGAAACCAACATGTTGAGGTAAAGATATTTCACAACTAAGACCGGACAGAGGAGAAGCTAAATATAGCAATCTCTATGAGTAGTGGTGGCAAAACGGATAAAAAATAGTTATTCATCCGTATTATCCACTAAAACTGGATTGGATAATAAACTTTTAAAAAAGGATCAAATATAGATAAGATCCATATTATCTACTTAAAAATAGATAACCAATGGGTTTAACTTTAACATTTGCAAAGACGAAAATTGGAGGTTCCTCAAGTTTGGGAGAGTAGGAATTCTCCCAAAAATGATCATATTCAAGAAGCTATGGATATCCATATTATTCGCCGGTTAACCCATTTTCTATAAACATCCCAGTATAATCCCACCAGTGGGGTCTGGGGAGAGTAGTATGTACGCAGACCTTACCCCTACCCCGACGGGCAGAGAGGCTGTTTCCAGGAGACCCTCGGCTCAAGAGAGCAACAAAGAGACAATATATTAGTACTATCAATAGAGTCATAATAAATAACATAAAATACATAATATAAAATAACAGAATAACATCAATATAAGAAATATAGGAAATACGAAAAAGGATGGAGAAAAGGATGTAAGGTATACTAATATCCAACCGACACAAGCCCTACATCCGTAGCCGATCAGTAGCCTCCTAAGACTAACTCCTAAATGGCTAGTGTTACTCTAGTGCGCTGTAGTAATACTCACAGACTTCCCCCTAACCTACAACCTTAATGCTCGACCTCCACAATTCCCCGTCAAGGGCCATGTACTCAGAAATCCTAAGTCGTGCTAGGTCCTGCCTAATCACCTCCCCCAATACTTCTTAGGTCTCCCTCTACCTCTCCTCATGCCCACCACAGCCAGTCGCTCACACCTCCTCACTGGCGCATCAGTGCTCCTCCTCTAAATGTGTCTGAACCATCTGAGTCTTGCTTCCCGCATCTTGTCCTCCATGGGGGTCACGCCCACTTTATCTCGAATAACTTCATTCCTAATCTTGTCCATCCTTGTATGCCCGCACATCCACCTCAGCATCCTCATCTCTACTACTTTCATCTTCTGGATGTGTGAATTTTTAACCGGCCAGCACTCGGTCCCATACAACATAGCAGGCCTAACCACTGCTCTGTAAAACTTACCTTTTAGTAACGGTGGCACTTTCTTGTCACACAAGACTCCCGTTGCTAACCTCCACTTCATCCACCCTACCCCTATACGATGTGTGACATCCTCGTCGATCTCTCCGGTCCCCTGAATAACTGACCCAAGGTACTTGAAACTACCCCTCTTAGGGATGACTTGTGAGTCGAGCCTTACTTCCACTCCTGCTTCCGTCGGCTCGGCCCCAAATTTGCACTCGAGGTATTCCGTCTTCGTCCTGCTCAGCCTGAAACCTTTAGACTCAAGGGTATGTCTCCAAACCTCTAGCCTCTCATTGACGCCACGTCGTGTATCGTCAATTAGGACTATGTCATCAGCAAATAACATGCACCATGGCACCTCCCCTTGAATATGATGCGTTATGGCATCCATCACCAGGGCAAATAGGAAAGGGATGAACGCAGACCCTTGATGCAATCCCGTAACAACCGGAAAATGGTCGGAGTCGCCTCCTACTGTCCTAATTCGAGTCTTAGCTCCATCATACATATCTTTAATCACCCTAATGTAGTCCACCGGGACCCCTTTAACCTCTAGGCATCTCCATAGGACCTCCTTAGGAACCCTGTCGTACGCTTTCTCTAGATCAATAAACACCATGTGGAGATCCTTCTTCTTATCCCTGTATTGTTCCATCATCCTCCTAATAAGGTGGATAGCTTCTGTGGTAGATCGCCCTGGCATGAACCCGAACTGGTTATCTGAAATAGATACCGTCCTTCGCACTCTCGTTTCTACCACTCTCTCCCAGACTTTCATGGTGTGACTCAGTAATTTGATACCCCTATAGTTGTTACAGCTCTGAACATCGCCTTTGTTCTTATACAGCGGAACCATTGTACTCCACCTCCACTCTTCAGAAAATGGTTAACCCATTTTCTATCCATATTGAATATGCGTCGGGTCAGATAATTTATCCTTTTTGCATTACACGTTTTTGACCCGTTCATATCTGACCCGACCCGACCCGTTTGTTTGCCACCCCTATCTGTGAGCAATCATTTGCTGCAACAGAAAGATAGCTGGTGGCCTATTCATTCAGGAAGAGTGAAATTTTTACTCTTATAGTTGTTGGAAGTTCCACTACTGTTATATCATTTCTTTCAACTTTTGGTGGCATAAAGGTGGACAAAACTAAGATAAGCAATGATGTAGTAAGGGTAGTTTCTGTCATCCTTTTATTATTTTGTCTACATTATGCAATAAACACATTTGGTTGGACGTTTGCTTAGTTGTGATGCTTTGGTTCCTTTTACTAGTGCGGCTTCAATAAAAGGTCGTTAAGAGACGCATATCCACACTGTGCTTACTTATGGTGAAAGGGGCAGTTACAACTGGGTTCCGTTGTTCCTCCTACTATTATCTATTAAGGATTAGTTCAACAAATTAAAGAACTCTGAGTCTGGTGTAAAGGATCATAAAACTCCTTCAAGAGAAACATTATAGTTGCTTGGTTAACTGGATGAGTAACTCCGGGCCGTTAGACAATACTCGAAACTTCATAAACAAGTTGTGTAATTCGACCAATGTGGACATTCATCAAAATGATGATACTCAATAGGTAAGAAAATCAAGTGCCCCGTTTTCCACGTGATCCTGCAAAGAAGATGATTCTACAATCTGTAGCTGAAGCTCCAATCCTTGGAAATGGTGTTTATTGGATCACTTACATTTCATTTTCTTTCAATATCTTCCACCTTCAGCTGATGTTATCTCGGATACTCACAGCACTAACTTGCATTACCATGTGCCCACAGGACATGGCGTACACTGGAATGCTTAAAACAGGCAAAACTACTTTTATTACTAGTATGATAACTAGGTGTTTGGAGATTTGGATTTGTTGACTCAAATGAATGAAGGGAAATGCAATACCCTTCTCCCTAAATTTCTCTCTCTCTCTCTCTCTCTCTCTCTCTCTCTCTCTCTCTCTCTCTCTCTCTCTCTCTCCTTATTTCCTCTTCTTCTTTCTTCTAACTGCTTCTTTGCTTCTCTTTCCCCTTCTTTTGCTGAATTTCCCCTCTTTGTTCCTTTTTTTCCCACCATTTTTCACCCTCTTTGTTCCTTCATTTCCCTTTACTGTTGTTTTCGTTTCCTTTGAGTAAAGGAGAATTCCGATATTTCCGAGGAACAAACTAAGATAATTAAAAGCAAAATTCACCATGCAAGAGAAATCAAAGTGCGAAACACAATGCAGAGAGAAAATTTAGAAGTAAAATAGGAATTTTAACCTTGATATCATAGTCGGCGCCACCAGTAGCAAGAATGCCGGAGAGATGGTGAAAATCAAGGCACAAAACGGGCTTTGTGTCGTGCCAATTGATCTGAACTGTACCTCCCTTCATTCTTTTTATTCCTTCCCTGTTCTTTTTTCCACTCTTTATTCTGAATTTTTTTTCTTTTTTTGGAATTGAAGTTGCAGAAGAAGGAGGTAGGGTTTAGAAGAGCAGCTGGACGGTGAGTGATTTTGTGGGGGGAACTTTGAGATTTGGCGGGAAATTGAGGGCGCCTTAATTTCCCTTTTTTTCTTTTTCTTTTTTTTTTTAATAAGTTTTCTTTCTCTCTTATCTTTTCCTTTTCTTTTTTTCTTTCTCAAACATCACACACTTGTGTGCATAACAGCTTGTTTGGATAGTTGTTGCCGATGACAATTTGAATCTAATTATTATTTCTTTTTAAATTTGGAAACAATTTAACTTAAACTTACAATTTGAGAAGCTTTTATAACCATACAATACAAATACTCTGAGCCCCTTTTTGATTTGTTTAGGACCACAAATTTGTGCTCAATCAAACAGGTTCACATAAATTGGAACGACGGAAGGGGTAATTTTTAAAAGAAATCGTTTCGCCACTTATTTCATCTTATTATGATCTCTAATTTAGCCGTATAGAGATTTAGGACCACCAATATCTCAAAATATTAGTGTTTCCCATCTTTGGAAATATCATAAAACAAGCTTTTAGTGATATCCTCAGTGTTGCGGTAAGATCCCCTTGACTAGAGAGAGAGAGAGCAGTAACGCTTGCCATTATTGTTTTGGAGGTAAGAATATGATCAAACTGCTGAGCAAATGTCTATTTCATAACTTCAGATAAAACCCCTCCATGCATGGACATGAACCGTTTTTACATGTTCAGCAATACAGGAAGCAATCCTCAAACTCAAATCTACTACTACTACGCACGTTCTCCAAATCGTTTCGTCAAACATTATGAACAGAAAACAAAAGGATTAAATGGAGGTAAGGAAAAAAACATAAAAGGAAAAAAACCGAGAAAAGAGCATTCCCATATCATGAAGCTTAAAACCAATCAAGGGAATGAGAAACATAAGATGGAAGCAAACTAAAGAATACACAACTCTAACGCGTGCCTACAAAATATTTGGGAGCTGAGCATCCAATCTCTGCTGCAGTTCCTTCACCTTGATTGATAACTCAGCAGTTTGCTCCTTGTAGCTCTTGATTAGATAATCCTTCCCTTCAATCACTTCTTTTAACTCATCCTTTTCGCGCTTCAGCATTTCGAACCTTTCCCCATCTCCTCCTCTTCCCTTCTCTGAGGTATCCGAATTTCTATCAATTTCCAGGTGACCATTTGTGTGACCGTTCATATGACCATATCGGACTTCAGCTGGCCATACAGGTACTGTTGGGGACTTATCGCAAGAACCAACTTGTCCAACGCAATGATCTGCAATTGCTTTCCTCAGCCTCTGTATCTCTCTCTCCGAATCAAACAGATCCCTGTTTGCAGCGTCCAGCAACGACTGCAGATGGGCAGAATGCGACAGCTGACTATTGAGAGAACCCTGCAACTCTACAATCTGCTCCTGCATCTCTAATATTGTTTCGTCCCTTCTCTTTAACTGTAGTCTCAGCTTTTGTATCACTTCTCGCTTACTGTATATGTCAGAACCAGATTCTGATACGCATGGCGACTCGGAGCTGTTTGAGTGATGAAATGGTTTCTGTGGCAGTTCAAGACGATCAGGAGAGCTTGACCAAGGCCCACCATTCTCTTTATTGAATTCGATGGCAGGAACAGTCACAAGAGGGAGCACCATTTCAGGCTCAGACCCATTACACTGCTGCTGCTTTATAACCCCCAATCCTCCAGCTCCTGTCTTGTAAAAATAGCAAATGTTCATTAACTGCAGTAGTAATTTGGTAACCTTCTGTTTTTTGAAGAAAACTCAGCATAGAAGGTAAAAACTGATCCTACGTGGTAGCTAGCGCAACATGTATACCAAGAAAAGCATCATATTGATCACAATCCTCCCTCATTATGTTTCAATCCTTCACTTAACATCACCATAAAGCAAGCAAGATAACTGAAAATAGGTCCAACTTGTGAAGAACATCGTGTCTAGTTTTTCCAGTTAGAAAGCAACCACAAGATCAACATTAACATGCATAAGTTGTTTATGAATGAAAGTTTCAATGCATACCACTCTAATTAACTTTAGTAGTTCAAATTATTCTCTCACCAAAATGGGAGTTAGAGAACTGAACAAGAGCATAGGAAGAACATGATGCCAACATCAAATCACTAGCCATGTTCTTTACCCCGAAAATGACAACCTATATTCTAAGATAAAGCTCCAAAGGGATGGCAAGAATTTACATACCTGTATTGCAATTGTAGCAGCCATCATCATCTTGAGCAAAATAATAAGTACTTGACTGCAAATGACCGTTTCCTAACTTCCTTCCTTCAGGAGATTTTTCGTTTCCTGCATTTTAAGCCATTTCTCATATCTAAGAGGGCAGAATAACTTCACAAGACAAACCAAAATGCTTTAAACAATATTGGACCTTTTAAACTGCTGGCAGTCTTGTTCTGTTGTCTCGAGTCAAGCACCTGCTTCAGCTTGTAGCCTAAGCGGACAGATAATGTACTTAATAATGCACTACCTGCAATTATGACCCAGTTTGGCCCCTCATTCTGAACACCTTTGGACCTCTGGGACCTTGGCCCCACATTAGTTCTTGGTTTCATTTTTGGAGTCACTGAACTGTAAGATGGAGAAGCTGCAGACCATCAAAGTAAGCCTATATAGGAAATGCAGCATAACATCAATTTATGCCAGGAGAGGCACAGTTTTCTGATCATTCAAATCAAGAGCGTATAGGCTAATTGAAAAGTATTAACACTTCATAACCACAAGAAATTTGCAGCTAAACAAGTCTAACGCGGATATTTGATAGGGAAAATATCCAGAAAATCCAATGGTAAGGTGTCCAGATAAAGTCAAGTCTGGTATCTTTTGAACTCTGATTGTCGCCAACATGAAGAGATTTCCAGAGTCATGTTCATTTTTGATATTGCAAACACTTTAGTTATTAAAAGGCAGAAAAGCAAAGTGTATAATGGCAAAACTATGTGGAGCTCGATCAGACTTTGAGCCCAGGGTAGAATGAGGGTTTTTTTCCTTTGATAAAGAACAAAAGTTATTTGAAGGGTGATTTGATATTTACTATAAAACATGTAGGTGGAAATAAAATAAAGTTATTCCCATATCCTTGCTAGTGTGGTTCACATTTGTACTTTTATTTCCTTTTTAGCTAAAAGATACCAGAAGAATAAGTACCAGAGTGTAGAACAAGCAACAAGATTCCCAGAAGAAAAAATGCCCGAGTGTAGAACAAGCAACAAATTCCCAGTTCCCAGAAGGAAAGGTAACTGCAATCATGCAATTCCAATAGCATAAATACCTTCACGTCAAGTGCTGGAGCCACACCTTCATGAATCTGACTACAGTGGACGGTACAATTACAGTAGGACTTCACAGGAAATATTCTGAAAGAAAATGCAACAGAAAGCACAGCACTTATTATCCAGAAGAAACAGAATAATAAGGAAAGAAGTAGTTAATTAGAGTACAAATAGAACTAGCTCCTGTAAACATCCATTGACATTGCAATTACAGTAACCTATTGCATGCTTGCTCGTGTAAATAAGTTGTATGTGTGGAACACACTGCTCAATATTTAGCATTCCTCAGAATCTCAAAATGTTACATTCACTTGGTTCATTGAAAATTGGTAACAGCATGAATCTCACACTTCACAACACCACTCATATAAATGGTAACAGCTAAAATTAATAACTGCATCTGTTATTCTCTGAAAGTTTCTAGGGATAAAGCAAAGAAGGCAGAAAACAAGAGCTAAAGATAAGGTTGATGTGTTGTAGAAGAGTAGAAGCTGTAGGCCACTTCCAACCTCTTGGTGGTGGATTGGGATATCCATTACTAATTGAACATTTTGAAAAAGAAGTAACACAGGAAAGAAATCTCAATTCAAGACAATAGTTCTATAAGACGGGACAAGTAAGGTGATTGTGGAGAAAGTATCCCAATGAAAAAGGGAGACTATTCATACAGAGAAATATCTGAAGAAACGAGGAGGGATTTATGTAAAACGAGCATAGAAGGCCTAAAATTCCACGGTATCTTTCTTCCCCCTGAAACTTTGAAGACACACTTTCACTCTCCTGTTCATCCCCCGTGAACTGAGAGAAAAGAGTCCTAGTTTTTATGAAACTTTGCCCCTGATAAAGTATAATGTCAGACTTGGATCCTCTCACTTAAAATGGCTAATCCAAACTAAGACATTTTTAGTGGCAGAGAACAAAATTATTATTTTGAAGGCAGAGTAAAATTCCAACCTTGAATAACATCAGCAATGTATAAGTCGCACAGTATAAACACATTGAAAGATAATATAGGATAGAAGATCTGAATTGCAAAGGACAAAATAATTCCTGAGTTAGCCTTTCCATGTAAAAGAAGCAGTAAGCCTATCAAAACCATCAAACTGAATGTAAAGACTAGAAGACTATAGCAGATTCAGTGTGGCATCAATATAAGGAACTTGGCGACATATCAAAGTCTCCTTGATTCAGAGGAGTAAAGCAAAGATCCTAATGAGGTAAATTGGAAAAGGGTGGCACGAAAAAAGTGAAAGAAATGCCAGCTTTTCTGCACACGGCAGATGAAAAGTTTGGTGTTCATTTGCTATTGAAGTTGATGAATAAACTAACCCTATTATGCAATCATCAATTTACTTGTCCTCCATCACAAGATAGTCTGCTAACTCATAAACTTGAACATGATCCAAAACTGCCAGAAAACCAGAGAAATGCACAACAAGCAGTCTTCAACAGCTAGTGGCTAAGAATTAAAAGCATTAAGGTAGTCAATAGAAAGATAATGTAGAAGTTGCTTCTAGCCTAAGGAAGACTAAGTTAAATACTGGATGATGGCATGCATTCAAAAGTTTTAACAAGCAACACGCTAAACACCAATAATAGCATGTGCTGCCTATTATAACTAATTGAAATTGACATCTGCCCTTCACTTGAGGCAGCAAATAAGACATGCATGACCATCTCTTTTGAACTTCCTCCTTGACTCATTCCAAATATTTTTGACCTCAATGGTCATTTAGGATATCAAATGGCTCATTGAGGTATAGGTGCATTCAGAATCATAATTCAATTATCCACCAACTCTAGCTTTGACTTCCCATAATACAACAAAATGAAACCCGCAGAACTTCTATTTTCACGGAAACAGATCTATCATACAAACCCACTGATTCAATCAAATGGCCAGAAACGGCATAAACAGCTAATAGATGGAGACAGGGAGCAGCCTGATCCTGCTTAATACAATTTCCCCCTTGTTACTTTCCCTTGTTTTTTACTTACATGATCAAACACAAAAATATGCATTGAAATGTATGAACGCCAGTACAATGACACAACATCAACAACAATTGCTACGCTCTGTCCCAAACAAGTTGGGGTCAGCTATATTGTTCAATTTAAATTCATCTCATGCTAATATTATGCAAATACAAATAAAAGTATTAGAAGAAATATTTCTCGTTAAGCTAATCTTGACTGTTAAATGCACAAAAACACACAAGCACACACAAAAACCCCATTTATTTTGCACACACTTAACAGGTCATCCCAAATTTAAGATGAAACTATCCATAGAAATGCAAGACCCAAGTATCAAAAGAACAGACAAAAATTACAAACGGCCAAATGCCACCAAATACACACACAGAGAGAAACCCACTAATTCTACACATTATTCCCCAAAATGAAAAGGGTGATATGAAAAAGTACCTGATTAATGGGGAAGATACATCTATTGACCAAGAACTGAAAAATAAAAGAAGTTTCTGGTGTAGGGTTTTGTGGAATTAACAAACACTAATATTACTGAACCTTCTAATACAGGTGAGGCTGGCTTAGGTAAGCGGGGGCGTGGCCAAAAAGGACCAGCTAAAGCAAAAGCGGGATTTTGCCCCTTTGGGTTATGGGAGGGGTGGGGTGGGTTGGGGATTTTGCTTGTGGATCAAATCAAAATTCAAGAATTGGTGGAATTTTTGGGGAGAAAGTACAAAATATTTTGCATGTCGTACAAGTATCGGAATGCACGTTGTCGTATGACTATATAATTTTGATAATTTTATGTGGACTGCGAAATCTGGGGCCGTTAGAACGGAGCTAACGGATTCAGAGTTGTGTCATGCTCCTCTGTTTTCCTAAATATATGTTAAAGCAATATTTTGACATTTTATAAAGCAATAATTGAGACGGATAAGATCAATTTATCGTTAATCAGAAAATGTGTTCGAGTTTAAAAGTGGAAAAATTGTGTCTGGGAGTGTAGAAATTCAGTAGGGAACGTTTTCCTTAAACGAATCTAAATTTTTAGTATATGGGTGTACTGTTAAGAAAGCAGAAAAATATGCATTAAGTGGGAATTGATCCTTATTATTCTAGGTAAAAAATTTAACCTTCAACCAAGTATGTCATTTAATCTTTTTTGAGGATGGATCCCAACAGTTAATATTATACAAATTTTAAAAAATATATACATAAAATACCTAATTTTACAGAGAGACATGGATTCACGTGCCCAATAATTTCCCTTTAAATTCGCCCCTGCTCACACCCCATGCCTTACTTGCCACGAACAGTGAGACCTCTCTATAATAACATCCATATATAAAAGTTATTCATTATAAAAAACAAGTTTTTCTCAAAATCGATTTTTTAAGTTATATTTTACCTCTCTATAACAGTTTTTTACCTATAACAACAACAATCATTTTTATAACATACGCTCTTTATAAAATTACTCCTCTATAATAGCCATATAGAATCTTTAAGATTACTTATGGTAATTCTAAAAGTATGCACACAATCTTTTTCATTGAATAGAGTTTATATCTTGCATATGATATAAGATTTGACGATTTGCACATGATATCTTTTTCATTGGACAAAGTTCAAAAAATATTTAGATAGAAGATTACCTTTTGCTGAAAATTTAGACGCGCGCTAATTCAAACGCTATATCGCCACTAAGAGAATGAAATTTACGAAACAAGCTACAATTACAAAGTTCTTCCATCAATCTTAAAAAAAATTATTTTTCTAGGTAGCTTTAAAATATGTGCCTTAGAGCCTAAATCTATGTACGTTTAATTACAGATTTATTAATAATGTATTGACTTTCGTCAATATTTAACTAGTGAAATATGCATACTTTTTGAGATTTTAAATTTGAATAATTTCTTATCTTTTATATGTAACATTAAAAAAGGAAAAATTAATTAATTTTTGGATAATTTTTATTTATAACAGCCAAAAAATATTTAAATATCAAATATTGTTATAGGTGTATAACAATCCTTTACTATAAAAGTTAAAAAAATATTGAAATAAACGATGCTTTTATATAAAGGGTTAACTGTATAAATTAATTGATCAATAAGTTACGAACACCTGGTGGTTATACAAAAGAATGATTTTTTTGTAGTCGAAATTTTATAAATCGACAGGTGAAATACTATTAAAAATGTGTGCAAAGTACTAATAAAGAAATAATGGAGCTAAAATGCAAATTAAAAGAGTGGAGTGTATTGAGAGACCAGTTCAAGTTCATTGATAATGAAAATGTGGGGACAATTGATATAACATGTTAGCCTTTTATTAGCAAGCTAAAATAACACAGAATAATACTTCCTGTGTTTACTTTTACTTGTCTATTATGGGCTTTGTACACCTCTTACGAAATAATAAATGAAGTATAAATTTTATCATGATATCCATATTAATTGATGCATATTTTTAATGGATTTGAGATAATAGTTTGAAATGAGTATTTAATATTGTGGGTATAACAGGAAAAAAAGAAATTGTCTTCTCTTGATATGCTAAACGTGACAAGTAAAAGTGAAAATTTATTTTAGAATACTAGATAAGTAAAAGTGAACGAAGGGAGTAGTACTTTATGTTTACAGTTGTAGACAATAAATTTGCGTCGAGAAAATAAAATCAAGACCGAAAATATTGCAACAATCGTAGTATTTGATTTCAAATAATATGAGTGTACAATCTCTATGAATTCTCTGATTTTACTTTTCCAGTATAAATTCAAGGGCCTTTGAGCTTGATCTTGAATTTTAATTTGATTTATCCGTCGCGAACACTTTGATTGTTACCACGAATTTTATCACGAACAAGTAGCCTTGATCTTAAACGTCTTGTATTTGATTTGACTTCGATCTTGATCTTGAATACTTGAATTGTTCTTCGTTCTTGAGCTTGAACTTTATTTGTTCTTCATTCTTGAACTTGAACTTAATTTCTTGAACTTGGTTACTTGAAGCCTGAAACTTGTAGAGAAATTTGCGACGTTTGATCCACGAGCTCTCTCTTGATTCTTGTTATATCTTCTGGTGTTTTTTCTGGGTTATGAAGACCCCTATTTATAGTTGTGGGCGGGAAGAGTTATAATAAGAACAAACTCTTTCCGGCCAATCAAATTGAAGTGTGACATGGCCGCATTTGATTGGCCAGAACATGTCATTTGCGCACATGGCGCAATTTCATTGGCCTTTTAATGTGACTTGGCATGCCTTGTCATTTTGACATGTGGCATGATCCTATTGGCCCTTCTGTTTTGACTTGGCGTGCCACGTCATTTGACACGTGGCACCAAACTGACCTCTAGGAAGATGACATCTTGGGCTTAATGAAGTGGGCTTAATACTTTAGCCCAATTAAAGGGGTTAGCCCAATGGATTAAGACTTATTTATTCAACCTATATAAATTGGACATATAGAATTGATCCAATTATATTAGCCCATAATATTTATTTGGACCAAAATGTATTTATTTAAAGTATAGTCCAAATTATTTGATTAAATTTAAATCCAATTTTTATATGCCTACAAATGCCCCCTACTTTAAGACTTGTCCGGCATATACTTTTGAAAACTAGGCTTGAAGTACCACATCAAATTCAAAAGGGCCAACCACTACCGTTTGACATATATAAATATTGCATGCTTTCACGTCTGTTGAGCATCAATTTGTTGTATTTGCAAGCCACTTGAAGTCTAATTTTTGCGGACTCGGAAGCAAGAAGGATGTGTTCTTGTTTAATGAGATGATCCATGTATGAAGAAGATAATTTTAGGGTGTGAGGGGATGAGTACTCATCCATGCCCGAATATCGGAGAGATTACTCTCATGGCCCGACTACCGGAGAGATTACTCTCAAAATGAACTGACTATCGGAGAGGCCAACTTAAGGTGCAAAGAGACTCATATGCCCACATTAAGATTGGAAAGTTATAGTTCCTTTTACGGACAAACCCATGAAGAGGCCAACTTAAGGTGCAAAGGGACTTATATGTCCACCTTAAGATTGGAAAGCTATAATTCCTTTTAAGGTCAAACCCACGAAGAGGCCAACTTAAGGTGCAAAGGGACTTATATGTCTACCGTAAGATTGGAAAGTTATAGTTTCAACTCGAAGATGACATCGACTTGACGACATCGACTTGGCGGACTTTGCAGACTTCTACTTGAAGAGCGGTTGACTTTCGAAATTCAACTTGAAAAATTAGTAGACTTGAAGACTTCAATTTGAATATTTGGAGGGCTTAAACAATTTTACTTTAAGACCGGCGAATTTGAAGACAGAAACTTGATCGACGGACTTGAAGACTTCAACTCAGAGACTTGGAGGGCTTAAATATTTCAACTTGAAGAGTGGTGAACGTGAAGACTTCAACTTGGAGATTTGGAATGTTTAAATATTTCAACTTCTCTTTTGTTTTACATTGTCAGACTTTTATCTTAGCCGCATAATTTTCAGCTTTACGCACTTGTAACAAAAGATTCATATCTTGTCGTGGGAGATTCCAAATAACGAACCGTTTAATTTTTCGAAAATTAGACTTTAATATATAAAATATATCCAAAAGTTAAAATCAAACACCTTCATAATTGCCCCATATACTACTTTGAAATCAGCTTTAGATTCCATCATGTTGAAAATTTCGAATTTGTGCAGTCTCACTAAAAAATTAATATCTTGGGGTATAAATGTCAAAATTATGAACCGTTTGATTTCATGAAAACTGGACTTCAAAATCTAAGACATATCCAAAATTAGGAATCAAACACTTTGAGAATCGTCCCAGATATTATTTTGAATCTAACTTTAAATTCCGACATATTGATAGTTTTAGATTTGTGCAGTTTCACCAAAAAAGATTGCATCTTGCCGTAGGGACGTCGAAATCACAAACCACTTGATTTTGTGAAAACTAGACTTCAAGATCAAGACATATCCAAAATTCGGAATCAAATACTTTGAGAATCGTCCCAGATATTATTTTGAATCTAACTTTAAATTCCGACACGTTAATAGCTTCAAATTTGTGTAGTTTCACCAAAAATATTGTATCTTGAAGTAGGGACCTTGAAATCACAAACCGCTTGATTTTATGTAAACTAGACTTTAAAATCTAAGACATATCCAAAATTTAAAATTTAATGCCTTAAGGATAGTTTCAGATGATAGTTCGAAATCGACTTTTGTTTTTGATATGTCGACAATCCCAAATTAGCGCGACTTCACCAAAAGTTTGTATCTTTATGTGGAGGCCTCGAGATCACAAGACCTTTTTAATTGCCAACAATTGAATTTCAAGAGTTTCATTTCACCAAATATCTTGGGTTCAAGTCTCACTGAATTTGAAACGTTGTGAAGGCTCACCAAAAAAACTTGAAGGTTTGGCGAACATGAAGGCATAGCAAATCCGCGAACTTCAATGCAAATGCTTGGCGGCCTCCTAAAAGAGATTAATCATTTTATTGAAGGCACCAATTTGCCATAGCAGCTTGCCCCCTTTAAATCTAAAGGGATTTAAATTTTAACAGAAGAATGGTATCTCAGCTCGATTTTCAAGTGCCGATTGAATGGATTACATTCCATCGTACTTTATTCGAACGACGATTGGGGGATTATGTATCTTTTGAACTTATGCGACTGAACTAAGAATGAAACTCTAAGCTGCCTACGTATCTCAGTGAAGAGGATCACGTCATACCATAGTTCAGAATGGGTGATTTTCTTTCTTTCTTTCTTTTTATGTCCTAACTTTTGCCTAGGCTGCCTCTTTCGAGGTTTTCAACCTAGCGGACTTTTTTTTGTCTGGGTTGTACACAGTTTAGACTCATCCGGGCCAGGAGTGTAGGAACATGCAGTTTAGGCTCATGCGTCAAGGAGCGTTGCAACTTCAAGGATAATATTTCTTCAAAAACTTGCCATTTATAGGGTCAATTCTCATGCGGCCATCTGCATCAATCAGCTTGTAAGCCCCACTTGAATAAGCTTCGTGCACGACATATGGCCCATACAATTTTGAAGCAAACTTCTCTACAGGTTTATGGGAAGTAATAATGGGTCTTTTTATGGCAAGGACTTGATCTCCTACTTGAAAGGATCTTCGGCGAACTCTTTTATTAAAGGCGCGAGACAATCGAGCTTGATAATATTCAAGACTCTATTGAGCTTCCAACCTTTTCTCATCAAGAGCCTCCAACTCTACTAATCGAAGTCAAGCATTTTCTTCATCACTGGTGCCTTCTTGAATAACTAATCATAATGAAGGTATTTGACGCTCGAGTGGCAAGACAGCTTCAACTCCATAAACGAGTGCATAAGGGGTCGCTTGTGTTGGCGTGCGATGAGTTGTCCTATATGCCCACAGAGCTTCCTCCATACGGTCATGCCAATCTTGTTTGGATTTGGAGATGACTTTCTTTAAAAAGTTGCATAGAGTCTTGTTGAATTCCTCGGCTAGACCATTGGCGACAACATTGTACATAGAAGAGTTACGTTGCTTGAAGCCAAAGAGTTCACAATTCTTGTTTATCAACCTATTGTCGAACGACTTGCCATTATCCGTTATTATGTAACGAGGAATGCCAAAGCGATAGATAATGTTTACTCAGATGAAACTTGCAATATTTTCCTTCTTTACTTCCTTAAGAGCAACAGCTTCAGCCCATTATGAGAAGTAGTCAATTGCAACCAAGATATACATGTGCCCACCAGAGGACTTTGGCAGTGATCCAACAACATCCAATCCCCAAGCGTCAAACAGCCAGGATGCAACAATTGAGTGCAACACTTCAGGAGGTTAATGAATAAAATTCACATGGAATTGACAAGCCTTGCATCTTCGAGCATAGTCCAAGCAATCGTTTAGCATCGTTGGCCAATAATATCCCATCCTTTTTATATGGAAGTGCAGCTTTGGTCCAGACTGGTGTGACCCACATACTTCAGAATGTGCCTCTTGCAAAGCTTGGAGTGCTTCTTCTTCCCCTAAGCATCACAAAAGTATTCCCTCAAATGCCCTTATGTATAAAGTATCTTTATAGTAAAGGAGGTGAGGTGCACGGTGATAGATTTTAGTCCTTTTCCTTGGATTTTCTGGAAGTATCCCATAGCATAAGTAGTCGATAATGGGTTGTTTCCATTCTTCTTTCTCAACTTTAGAAACATCGACAAGATGTTTGAGTTCATTTTCTTCACCTCCAGCCTCATTTGTCGGCGGTACTACCCATTTTTGGCAGACAGTAACTTGCGCTTGACTAGGCAGTGTTAACGATGAAGGTAGGGCAGCTAAAGCATCAGCCTTCTTATTTTCTTTCCTTGGCATATACTGAATAGTTACATCACCGAGCCACCCCATTAATTTTTAGAGTAATCATGATATGGGCGTAGTTCAGCCTTCTTGACCTCGTAACTACCTAAAAGTTGATTGACCACTAACTGGGAGTCACCAAAGACTTGAAATTGCAATTTCTTCATATCCATGGCCATTTCAAGCCCAAGTATGAATGCTTGATACTCAACAACATTGTTGGAACAAAGTTGTGTCATGGTGAAGGAGTAGGGCAAGACTTCACCTTGAAAAGTGACAAATACTACACCAGTACCACCTCCCCTATGGTGCGCAACACCATCAAAGTACATTTTCCATGGAGGTTGAACTTCAACGACCATTGCGTCCTTATCAGGTAGTTCATCAGTTAGCTCCAGTCATCAGGTATCGGGCGATCCGCCAAGAAGTCTGCCAATGCTTGTCCTTTTACAGCCTTTTGAGGGATGTACAAAATCTCAAATTGTTGAAATTAGAGGTACCATCTCGCTAGTCGATCACTAAGAACAGGTTTTGACATCACGAACTTGATAGGATTTGCTTTAGAAACAAGACAGACAATATGAGCTTGAAAGTAGTTCTTCAACTTTTAAATTGAGAAGACTAACGCCAAACACAACTTTTCAATTGGCGAATAATTTAGCTCGTTTGGTGTCATCATCTTGCTCAAGTAGTAAAGGGAGTTTTCTTTCCCTTCACTGGGCCAACAACGCTCTAACAGACCTTTCTTGTGCTGAAATGTATAGTATCAATGGCTTTCCAAGTATAGGGGCTGCCAAAACTGGAGGCTTCATCAAGTAGGATTTAATACTCTCAAAGCCATTGCTACACGCTTGGTCCCATTTGAAAGGGACACCTTTCTTCATAAGGTTAATGAATGGTTGGCACCTCCCATCTAGGTTTGAGATGAATCTCCTAAGGTACACTAACTTTCCTTGCAGAGTTTTCAATTCGTGAATATCCTGAGGCTCAGGCATTTTCAAGATCGCATCTACTTTGTCTTGATCAATTTCAATCCATCGATGTCGAACAATGAAACCAAGGAACTTTCCGGAAGTAACTCCAAAGGCGCATTTCAATGGATTCATCCTAAGTTGGTACCTCCGGAGCAACTCAAACACCATTCTCAAGTCTTTCAAGTGGTCGCCCTTCTCTCTTGAATTTACCACCAAGTCATCAACATAGCATTCGACATTCTTGTGGAGAAGATCGTCAAAAATATTCTGCGTAGCCCTTTGGTAAGTAGCACCAGTGTTCTTCAAGCCAAAAGGCATTACTTTGTAGCAATAAATACCCTTGGGGGTGCGGAATGCAGTAAGCTCTTCATCTTTTTGGTGCCATGCGATTTTGGTTATAGCCCGACGAACCATCCATGAAAGACATTGCCTCGTAACCAGTAGTAGCATCGATCATCAACTCTGGAATAGGGAGCGGGAATTCATCTTTGGGACACGCATTGTTGAGATCCCTAAAGTCAACACATACTCGAATCTAGCTATTCTTCTTCCTTACAGGGACAATAATTAAAACCCATGTTGGGTATTTAACTTCCCGAATAAATCTAGCTTCAATGAGTTTGTTAACTTTGATTTCGATCGGGGGAACCAAGTCTGGCCTAAAGCGCCTTTGAGATTCCTTAACAGGACGAGCATCATTCTTGACTGCAAGGTGATGAACTGCTACTTTAGGGTCCAAGCCAGGCATTTCTTTGTAACTCCAAGCAAAGACATCCCTAAACTCTTTGAGTAACTCAATATAAGTGCTTTCTTCATCAACTTCTAGTAAAGAACTTAGGTAGGTGGGTCTTGGTTCTTCATCAGTGCCAAGGTTAACTTCTTTTAAGGCATCAATCGTTGCCTTCACCGCTTTTTCAAGTTCTAGCAGAGCATCTTTTGCTTCTTCATCTTCTTGAGGGTCCCCATCGTTGAAGGATATGTGATAACATGGTGAAATATCGTCCAATTTCTCGTCATCCTCCATTAGAGATAAAATACCATGCTCGCCTTGTGTAGTAACATGATACGAAGAACTCACACTTTCTTTGTCTTTATCATGTTCTTTAGTGTAGTTATGGCTTCACCTTCAGTACCCCATCACACGAGACCATGACTTTTTTTGTCGCTTCATTCTAGAAGGATCCAAACTTTGGAAATCCTTAGAGATCTTCTGAATTTTGGGCGAAACGGGTATTCTTGTATTTCGATAATTTCTCTGAAACTTATTTCCCTTCTTTAATGGACCCAATCTCTCAAATACTAAAGTTCTCACAGTTGATATTCCAAGTCGATCAAAGATAGAAGTCTTGTTAGAAGTGGTCGATTCATCTTCTACAATAATATAATTGTTGCTCGCCCTTCTTATGGAGATTCACACTGGTGACGGTTGCTTGTATCCCAAACCTTCACGTAGTTGTCTCGTCGCAGCTTCTGATGGTAGATTCCCTAACTTTGACGGCTCATTAGGATTCTATCCAGCTTTTGCAAATAGCCTGTAAGCGTTAGGATCAAAACCTTCATCTGTTCACTTTGTAGGGAGTGCCACATTCTGCAAATGATTTTGGGCCACAAACCCTACAAGCGGCATTGAGGATGACTTTACTGCCTCAATTTGTTTGACCAGAAGAGTTAAATCCTTTAGCATGTTAGTTTGGAGATTAGATGATTCACCTTCATCTTTCTTCCTTTTAGGAACATATTGGAGTGCAGGACTTACTTTCTTGCCATAAGACGCAATATTCCTTCTATAAGATTTATTCGTGTTGGGTTGTACCTCCTTAGTAACAGCTTTGGCTTCACCAGTAGTCACCTCTTCTCTTTTAGTTATGGGCTCGTTATTCTTACTTTTCATGCCATCATCAGCTTTTAGCTCCTTCACAATGCGGTTCTTCAAGTAGAACTTTGCATCGGTGAAGTGTGACTTAGCCTCAGTGAATGGCTCATCATTAGCAACTATTTTCTTCTCGACTTCACCCTCGTAGTATTTTTAAACATAGATGGTAGAACTACTTTATTCTCATGTATCCAAGGACTTCCAAGCAAGACATTGTATGAAGTCTTCGCATCGATCACATGCAGCCATGCACTTGATTGCATATCTTCAATAGTGATTCCCAGCCTGATCGCGCCTATGGCTCTTTGCCCCCTTGGTTGAATCCTTGGATCATCACATGACTTTCTGAGAGTTCGTTCATGGGATACCAAGTTCCTTCATAGTGTGAATTGGTAAAATGTTCACTGAGGATCCTCCATCAACTAAAATTCAATTTACCCTTTCATCACGCATATAGCCAACCAGGTACAATGGGCGGTTATGAGGAGTGTCACCTAGCAGAAGATCGTCATTTGCGAACGTGACTTTTTCCTCACAAGCATTAACTTCTTGAGGAGTGGACTCAATAAGCTTTTCCGAAGATGGTGCCAGCGGTAGGTCATCACTCTTTTCTTTCCCTTCGTCAGTA
The DNA here is from genome assembly GCF_000715075.1 of Nicotiana tabacum. Lineage (NCBI taxonomy): Eukaryota > Viridiplantae > Streptophyta > Magnoliopsida > Solanales > Solanaceae > Nicotiana > Nicotiana tabacum. The sequence continues at coordinate 29,263,286 of NC_134090.1, read as the reverse complement.
TGGCAACAAAAGGCATCAATACCCCCATGGGAAATCTTTGTGTGAAACCAACTTGGTAAAAACTCCTCCAAGGTCACTGGATGTCGTGGCTTTTAAGGGTGGTGCACCTCCACTTTCGCTTTCTTTACATGCTTAATTGGATTCCATCTCCTAGGTCATTTCACCATTATTTTCCTTGTTGGTTGTTCCATTGATCCTTTTCGTGGGCTCCTTTTGTGGCGCCTACGACGAGTCACCAATGTCCAACCTTTATCATCCTCGAGTTGACCGTATTCAACTTTGTTATTCTCCAGTAACTCTTCATCTTTACTTTCTTTAAAACTATATAATTCGTCTGGACTGAATGGGCCAAATGTGATAGAGACTTGGTTTGCGCTTGCTTTCTTGTCACGATCCAATTTTCTCTCTGTTTGGGTTTCGTGATGGCACCTAGTCTTAGGGACTAGGTAAGCCTAACTCATACTGGAATACAACAATAATAAATGAAATTTAACAGTCTCTAAGCAGAAATCTCTACAAAATTATAATTTCCAAAATCCGGTGGTACAAGTCATAAGCTCTACAGAGATTCGCTACAACTTTTAAACACAACTGTATGGAAATAAGTACAACAGTGTGAATACAAAATAGGAAGGTGACTCCGAAGCCTGCGAATACAGCAACAGAGCTACCTTGAGTCTCCTCGGCAAGAATCCGCACATCTACTATCGAACAATACATGGATTTGCACAAAAGAATGTGCAGAAGTGTAGTATGAGCACACCACGGCGGTGCCTAGTAAGTATCAAGACTAACTTCGGTGGAGTAGTGACGAGGAACAGTCAAGACACCTACTGGTCCAATAAACAGAACATGATATTTATATAGAGACTATGCGATACAACTAATAATACAGTAATTGCAATAAGGAAAGAAAACAGCAAGTACTCAGCGGAACACCATAAGGAAAACACGGAAAAGTAAACGAGGAGACAACCCACGTCCAAAATCACAAATACGGTAAAGACAAGTCATAACTCAACAACTCCGATAGTTTTCACCTTAAGTCTTAACCAGCAAGCGTCAATCAAATAGTCAAACCTTTCAAGTGATAAAAATGTTTCGAAATATACTCCCTTCAAATAAATGTTCTTTTCAAAAGAGTTCTTTCAAAATAATGTTTCGAATATAATCTTTTCAAACAAATATTCCTCGAATATAAGTCACCCTGTGACATTTCAAAATAGTTAATTAAAATAAGTACCTTCGAATATAATCTTTTCGAATAGATAACCTTCGAATATAAGTCACCCTGTGATACCTCATATCATAATCATACAATACGGGTCTCAATATCTGAACCCTAACACTTGGCATCCTATGCCCTTATCACACCTCCTAATCATACTGAAAACTCACGTGCCCAAAAGAGTCATTCTCACATGGAAGGCAAATAACAAGGGTGTACGTCTATACTCGACAATACCAACAAGCCTCCTATCCGGTTAGGGCGCTTAACCACGTGTATGCTTGTGCAATTGCCCTAACATAGTTCATACCAGCTAGTAAGTATAAGGAATAGAACGGACAACACATATAATGTTTACACATGGATAGGTCAGTGAAAACAATAGCTCAGAACATAGTGATTTTAACAGGGGATCTCCCGGGATATCGTCCCGTAGTCCAAATCGTAAATGTGTAGAGGATCTCCCGGGATATCGTCCTGTAGTCCAAATCGTAAATATGTAAGGGGATCTCCCGGAATACCGATCCGTAGTCCCAAAGTAAATATCCAGTATAGGGGGATCTCCTGGGATATCGTCCCGTAGTCCCAATTATAAATGTGCAGGGGGATCTCCCGGAATACCGATTCATTGTCCCAAAGTAAATATGCAGGGGGATCTCCCGGAATACCGTTCTGTAGTCCCAAAGTAAATACGCAGTGCAACCAACAAAAACAACAGTTACAACACAAAAGGAAACTCGTACATCACCAAAATACGTGTAACAACAATGACAATAATACAAGGTAAGACAAGTAAATCAACTCAAGGACTGTAAATCATAAGGAAACGGTAGAACCAGCTCACAAGGAATAACCACAGAAAAGAATGTTGGCATAAAGGGAACAGTTCAACAACGGAAAAACTAACATGTAGCAACGATCCCACAATATACAAGTCAATAACGAGGAAATCAACACGAGTCAAGTTGTCCCAATTATAGGCGAGTCAATAAAGATATAGGTTATCTAAACTCCTTTTAAGTTTGGACAATTTTGAGGATATTCGAGAATTCAATTAGGGAAAGATGATCTTAACTTCACTTAAGACTAAACAAATCTCAGGATGGATAATAATAATTCTCAAATAAGACAAGCAACTATGAAAAGATAGCATGACAATAGGAGAGGCGAAATTCTTCAAGTAAATCAAATAGGAGTCAATTTGGCAATAAGAGTGAATCATGAAGCAATTAATTCCAATTAAGCATGCAGAGGTGAAACTAGTAAATAAGAAACTCAGTCATGTCAAGAACACATTCATACATAGTGAATATAAAGACCTAAGAACCCTAAAAGGCCAATTTTTCACAAATAAGTCCGAGCACGTACTCGTCACCTCGCGTACACGAACTACAATCAACATAGAAGACTCAAGTCCTAAGGGGAAGTCCCCCACACAAGGTTAGGCAAGATACTTACCTCAAAGACGACAGACTGATACTCTAAAATGCACTCCTCAGATGAAAAGACATTCGGACGGCTGAAATCTAACCAAATTAACTTCAAAGCACAAATAAAACACATAAGAAACCATTCTGAATCATAAAGTCTCAATCTTTAACAAAATTTGAAAATTGGTCCAAAAATCAACCCCCGGGTCCGCACCTCGAAACCCGACAAATTTTTACAAAATCCGAATACCCATTCTATATGAGTTCAACCATTCAAAAATTATCAAATTTCGATACCATTTGGTCCCTCAAATCACGATTTTTCATTTTTGAACTTTTCTTTCAAAACCAACATTTTCCTCAACTCAAAACACAAATTAAGTGATAAAAATGAAGACACAATCATGGAATATGTTAGATTCTACGTGAAGAACACTTACCCAATCGATTTGCTTGAAAACTCCCAAAAGAAGCTCCCAAATCCGAAGTTTAAAACTCAAAATATGAAGGAAATGGCCAAACCCTCGACTTATATGATTCTGCCAGAACATTCGCACCTGCGACCAACTTCACCACATCTGCGCAACCGCAGGTGCGCCTGACCAATCGCACATGCGCTCCACTCCGCTTCTGCGCCTAGGGATCCGCTCCTGCGGCACCACACGTGCGTTCCAATTCTCCGCATCTGCGGAGACTGCCCAGACCAACTCCTCTCGCACCTGCGCTTCCTCCTTCGCACCTGCGACCATCACACTTGCGCCCAGGGTCCGCAGGTGCGATTACACCAGAACTCAGCCTCCCCCAAACCATGGAAAATCATCCGCGACTCATCCAAAACGCATCCGGGACCCTCGAGACCCCGTTCAAGCATACCAACAAGTCATATAACCTAACACGGACTCGCCCCAGGTCTCAAATCACATTAAACAACGCCAAAACGACGAATCACACCATGAATCGAACTTAGGAACTTTCAAATCTTCCAACTTCGAAAACTTGTGCCGAAACCAAACAAATCAGCCCGGAATGACGCTAGATTTTGCAGACAAGTCCAAAATAATTTAACAGATCTGCTCAAACTCTCGGAATCGTATTCTGACCTCGATATCACAAAAGTCAACTATGGGTCAAACTTCTCCATTTTCCAAACTTCAACTTTTCCAATTTTCGCCGAAACACTTCAAATTACCCTACGGACCTCCAAATCTGAATTCGAACGCACGCCTAAGTCCAAAATCACCATACGAAGCTGTTGAGATCACCCAAAACCCATTCTGTGATCGTTTACTCAAAATTCAAATTCCAGTCAAATTCTCAACGCTTAAACTCCCAAAACTAGATTCCTTCTTCCAATTTGACTCTAAATCATCCATTAACTAAATTCAACCATGCATGCAAGTCGATACTCATATTATGAAGCTGTTCCAGACCTTACGCCACCAAACAGAGCTTAATTTCTCAAAATGACCGGTCGGGTAATTACATTTCTCATCTTCAAGCACGACCTTCTTTTTGCGAGCCAAGTCCATAGCTTTGTCCTTGAAGACAAAGCACTTATTCATAGGGTAGCTCACAAGTCGATGGTATTTGCAGTAATTTGGATAATTTGTTTTCCCAACTTCATTTGGTCGCTTCATCTCCAGAAGCTCAATGAGATTTAACTCGAGGAGTTCTTTAAAAATAGATGACACATCAAAATCCAGAAATGGGTACTCTTTCTCTTGCATTTCTTTTAGAGTCAACTTTCCACTTGGCTTATCTTGAAATGAAGTGGATTTCATACTCTGCTTCTTTCTCACCTTCGTCATGAACTTCACGGGTGATGTGTTGACTTTCATAGCTTCTTTATTTTCAGATCTTGGTACAAACTTGCTCCATTTCTTGACTTCTTGCTTGTCGTTCCCTTTGCGAGGCTCATAAATAGGCAACCTTTCATTCCCAGTGGAGGCCATGCTCAACTCCATGTCATCGACACAAGTTGTGAGTTCTTCACAGGCTTGATACCTTGCAAGATGTAGCGTAGTCCCCAATGCATGCCTTGGATGCACATCTCTATGACCGAAGCTTCACTAAGCCTGTCTTTGTAGTTGAGGCTTGCATTCTCCAATCATTGATAAAGTTGATAACTGGTTCACCCTTTCGTTGATGAGTATTTGTAAGTTCTATCATACTCACAGTACGTCTCGTGCTATAAAAGCGATTGAGGAATTCTTGCTCTAGTTGATCCCAGCTATCAACAGATCCAGCCTCGAGGTCCGTGTACCAATAAAAAGCATTTCCTTTTAATGAGCGAACAAACTACTTGACGAGGTAATCTCTATCACTCCCAACATTGTTGCATGTCTAAACGAAGTGCGCCACATGTTGCTTTAGATTACTTTTTCCATCAAATTGTTGAAAATTTGGAAGTTGATAGCCAACATGCATCTTCAACATATCGATCCTTGAAGTGTACGGCTTTGCATAGGTAAAGGAGGACTTGGAAGCGACTTCATATTTGTTTTTTATAGTCTCTTCAATGAACTCCTTTAGTTGATTGATTGAAATCATCCCTTCCAAAGAGACTGGAATTTCCTTAGTGGATGCAACTTGTCGTGGGGGAGGATCAATCTCTTGCACTTATGTGAGTTTTTCAGATGCATGGGTGGATTCTTCTTCCATCAAGATTCTCACCCTGTCTGTTAGCTTGTCAATTCTAGCATCTTAATTTTGCATGCATTTAGTCAAGCCAGCGATTGCTTCCGTCAAGTTTGTCAATTGCTCCTCCACAGATGAAGTGTTTCTCATCATGGCTTGCATGATTGTGTGGACGATGGAGAGTAGCATGGATTGTCACACAGATTGATCCTTGATTGGCTACTGCTATGTGGTGTAAGTGGGGAGGATCCATCACTTGAAGCATCATCATCTTCCTTCACAGTAGAGTGCTTGGATCCGGAGAGTTCAAGCAGAGCAAGAGTTTTCTTGATCTTTTCAGCAACATCGCTTCCTCTTTTGGGTGCGTTTGTGGAAGATCTTGCTACTTTTGAGGATGAAGATCCAAAAACAGGGGTAGATGCGGACGACATTTGGGGTGCTTGTTGTCCTAATGAGCTTGCTTTGCTCCTCGTAACTGGTCCAAGAGGTGAAGAATACCGTTTAATAAAACTATATTGCACATTCTTTTTTTCCTTTTTTCCCTCAGGTTTCAAGCGTTTCAACAAGTATATTAGAATATTGAAAATTATTTCAATATCAAATTATCAACTTCTTGAATCTGATTCTATTATCTAAGATCAACAATAATTTAGGAGAGATTAAATTATTTATAAAAGAAACTATTAACAACTTTACATTTTAAAAAACTAGAAAAATAGACTTCAATTAAAAATATAGATGAATTGTTTTTCTTTTAAAAGGCTCTAGATTAAAAATTAGCTTTAGACCACCAATCTTCTTGAGCCACCCTTGATCTTGAAAAAGTGCTGCTCTTTTTTGCTCACATAAGTAGATTCAAAACCTTTGAGAAATATGAAATTGGATCCCTTCAAAATTTTAAAATTAAACTATACATATTTAGAAGCTTTACGAAATTGTTCTCACGTAGTTTTAAGTTCGACATAGATAAAAAAAAAGAAGAATGACCAATAGTTTGATGGGTTAAATACTATGTATAGCTAAAAAAGATGTCTTAATACAATAACAAATGAAAGAACTAGAAAAAGAAAAGGAAGTAATTAGAAAAGAAAAAGGCAAGTAAAATAACAATTATTCGAGAAGCAAGAAAATCGTAGAATTGAAGAAAAAGAAGAAAGAGCAAAAGCTTAGGGAAGTACGTAAATAATCATTCTTAGAGCTGTTATTTATGGATTAACTAATACTTATTTTGTCACGAAAATTTAAATTAAAAATAAAAAATCCAAGATATTTTTCCAACAGAGTGATGTTAAACGGCCCAACTTTGGCCACACGCGTGAAAAGACATCAAAGACCCCCTAACTATTTAGCCTACAATTTTCCCTCCAAAACACAAAATTAAATTCGGAGAGGCTCTTCCTATTCCCAAGCATTGAGGAATGCGAAAATTAAATGTTGGTAGCTGAAGAGTCTTTGCAGTATATTTGTATTTCCGTTGTATTTTATGTGTATACAAGTTTTTGTATTTTCTTAAAAATAAATACAGTATACGATTTAGTATACTTCCTCCTGATCAAACCAAGTCAAGTGGACACTTTCTCCTTATTTAAAAATGGATTCAAACCAAGAAAAATTGGTGGTGCAAGAAAATATGAATCCAAATAAATATAACACAAACACAACAACCATGAATATCCTGTATGTCTTGAAAGTTTTAAAATTATAACATTTTTAAAACAAAACATAGACTTCTAAACCTACAAAAATATTTTTGAAACGTGATTTTTAATGTCTTAAAGGTACTGATTATGTGAATTTGTGATGATTTGTTAAGGTTCTAAATCTAGAAACACGATTTCTATTATAAATTTGGTATATATTATATAAATCAAATAAGAAAAACTAATACACAAAATTTAGTAAATTTATAAGTTCTAAATATTGAAAAAAAATTAAAGTCTTGAACATTAGAAAAATAATTAAAGCCCTAAATACTAGAAAAATAATTAAAGTCCCAAATACTAGGAAAATAATAAAATAATTATTTATCGTGTGTAAAATATATTGTTTAAGGATACAAAAGGCGAATGTCATATATGTCTTGAAAATTCTAAAATTATAACGTTATTCAAACATAGACTTCTAAACCTACAAAAAAGTATTTTGAAACGTAATTTTTAATGTCTTGGAAACAGCTTATGTACCTTCACAAGATAGGGGTAATAAGATCCGCGGATACACTACCCTCTCTAGATTCACTTGTGAAATTACACTGAGTCTTATTGTTATTGTTGTTGAAGAACTAATTATGTGAATTTTTTATGGCTTTTTAAGCTTCTAGACCTAGAAACACGGGCTTTTTTTTAAATTGGTATATATTATATAGATCAAATAAGGAAAAACTAATACATAAAATTTAGTAAATTTAGAAGTTCTAAATATTAGAAAAATAATTAAAGTCTTAAACATTAGGAAATAATTAAAGCCCTAAATAATTGGAAAATAATTAAAGTACTAAATAATAGGAAAATAATAAATAATCATTTTATCGAGTGTGAATTTTTTTAAGGGTAAAAAAGGCGAATATCCTATATATCTTGAAAGTTCTAAAACTATAATATTTTTAAATAAAGCTTAGACTTCTAAACCTACAAAAATATTTCGAAACGTAATCTTTAATGTCATAGAAGTACTGATTATGTGAATTTGTGATGGCTTTTTAAGCTTCTAAACCTAGTAACACGATTTCTTTTATAAATTTGCTATATATTATATAGATCGAATAAGGAAAAACTAATACACAAAATTTAGTAAATTTTATAAGTCCTAAATATTAAAAAAATAATTAGAGTCTTAAATATTAGGGTAATTAAAGCCTTAAATACTAGACAAATTATTGAAGTCTTAAATACTAGAAAAATAATAAAATAATTATTTTATCGAGTGTGAAATTTAATTTTGAAAGGGAAAAAAAATGAATGACATATCGCTAAAGGTTTTCATATTTTTAATATAGTATAGACTAGTTGTACAATAAATTTGCATCAAAAAAATAATCAAGATTAGAAAATATTGTAAGAAGTGCAGTATTTTATTTAAAAATTGTTAATATTACAATACCGATTATTCGACCAGGTTATTCTTTTAAAAAAGAAATAAGGGCCTTTTGATCTTAACCGTAAATCTATATGGTTGCCACGAAAAATTATTTTGAATTCAACGAGCAGATAATTGGGACTCATACTCTTGAAATTAGAGTACAATTTACTGCTATATAAATCTTTCATTGCTTCTCTAGCTTCCTTTAAAAGCATCCTTGTAAAAGTTTCAACTAGAAACAACAAATGAAGTAGCAAAAGATGACTATTATACACAACTTGCTGAATTTAGAAGCTGTTATTGGTGTCCAACAAAGGGCCCCACTATACACTACACATAACTCGTAATTATTATATTTGTTCTCTTGATCTGGAACTAAGAAATTAGACAAAGTATTGTAGTATTGTAAAGAAAAATGAAGAAGAAGAATTCTTTATCTCGTGTGGGGGGTTGAAGATAGAGTACAAGTTTTAGTTCTCGGCCCAAGAAGATTCTTTATTTAAGTTTATCATAGATTAACATTTTATATAAAATAGTATTAAAGGTTTTTTATTTTTATTGACATAAAATTTCCAAAAAGAGCAAAAAGTAATTAAAAAAAAACTGTTGGGATATGATAAAGGGAATTTTTCATAAAGCACCATCTTTTTGGTCTAATTAGCCATTTATAGATACCCTTTGCTATATTACGTGTTATAAATACCTTTTATGTTTTTATACAATGTATTTCATGTATTTAAGTTGTTGTATTCATTAATACAACCAAAAATATAGGCGTAAAATCTGGAATTCCAGCTAAGTTTGACATGTATTTAGCTGTATTCAAGTGACATTAACATTAAATACAATAACGTATCTGCGCTAAAAACGGAAGAAAATAAAATCACATGATATTCTCCTAATTTAACTCAACGAACTAAAACGATTCCTCATTAATCTGTATTTGAAAGATACATAATAAAGATTACAGCTGAATAAAGAGGAATACATATGAATAATACAGTTGAATACAACAAAATACACCTTAATTCATCTAAAGAAAACACTTGAATACAACAAAAATACAATTGAATACAGCTGAATAAACTCTTGAATGCAACAAAATACAACTAACTTCTGCTGAATAAAATAGTTAAATACAACTGGTTAAACCTGAATACAAGTGAATACAGCTGAAGAATACATTCAAATACAACTGAATACAAATAGGCGATTTGGGCGATCTAGATAGAGAAACAGCCCTATGGATTCGCCGGACGGCGGCCAGCCATTAATTCCGGCTGGTCAGCCATGAGGCAAATTCCTTGTTTTTTTCCCTTTTCACATTACACTTACAAGTAAAAACTCAATCCTCAAGCTTGAACTCAACGAGAAAGTTGCTGCCAATTCCAGTCAAGAAGTGGAACAAAGCCAACAGAAGCTATGGTGAGAAGAATAAATCAATAGCTACTCCAATTACAAATGGGGTTTTGGTTACGTTCTTTCTTGACTCCAGCAGTGAATTGGGTCTCCGCTCAAAACCTCCACAAATACGGTTAGTAATTCCAATCTGTATTTCTTATCGAATATGCACATAGATAACGTTGGTGACGCGGAGCAGAAAATTGAGAATTTGGGTGGGAGAAGAATTAAGAAACTAGGGTTTGTGAGAGAAGAAAGTCTGGTTGTATGCAAATAGAGAGAGATTGTATTGGAGTTTGCAGATACGCGGTAATTATGTGAGAGAAAATACAAAAAGGGAGAGAGAAAAATAATATTTTGCATATATGGTGCCTTAATTGTAGGATGTAACTATATTTAGATTTTTTGCAATAAAGGATAAAAGGTATTTATAGGATGTAATATTTTAAAATGGTATTTATTTAAAATAAATAGGGTACTAAGGTTTTCTATAGGGTGTAAAAATTCCATTAATTATCCTTAAATTTGGATTCAGAAAACTAACTTCAGCCAACCGTCCTCTCGTTGTCTATTCCAGTCAATTACTTGGGAATTTGAGTATTGACTAGAATCAATGTCGTTAATTCTTTTTGAAATTAATTTGGTGGTTCAGTTTTAATTGCATATTGTCGATAGCAAATGTGATGAAAATGCAACATGAAGCGCCCTACATACGACATAGGTGCTTCAAAAGGTCTCCTATTTTCACCCCCAAAATAAATACTAGTACTATTTTATTGGATCCTTTACAACGTTTACCAAAATTAGCTAGATGAACATTGATAGTACTGAAATTTATCCACTACAGCCATACAATTAAAAACTGATTTCTTATCACGTTAAAATAGTATATTTATGTTCTACCGTATTGTATGATATGCTATTCATCTCAGGACAAGCGCTTAATAGTTGCTTGAGTTGGATATTGCTACTCACGATCTTCATTTTTTTATTTCGTATTTCATTACACATTTTTTTGTCTTCTAAGCCCTCCCTCTTCTTTTATTGTTATGAAATAAAGGTAACAAATTTCGTCTTTGCCAATTACATATCTCCATCAAAGTCATTATAAGCCATTAGACGCATTTGGATTTCAAACTTTACGTATGAAGTAGAACGAACAATCAGTCTTAGACAAAGTCAATCGTTGTTTTGAGTATTGCATAATGACATAATGCACAGTCACTAAATTATAAGACCTTGTTGCGCTTGCCAACATTCAAAAGGAACTTCTCGTATTAGGCCATTTTTATAGCTTGGGTGCAACCACGAAACTGTGGCATGTCCCCCAATAAGATTGGGTTTATCCGAATGTTCCTGTCATTGGTGGTATTTAATAAATGGACATTGTTCTTTGTCCCTTCAGCTCCTTCTTCACCTAGAACACCCTAATTCTTCAATTTTTGAAATTTAGTATTCTTGTTCAGGGTTGAAAATTTAAAATTAATGGTTAATTACTATAAAATCATTTGAATGTTGATTAGTTATGCTTAATCTTTTAGTTTAAATGTTGATATAGTGATTTGCTTTAAAATCTCAAAACTCCATTATTGGTCCTTAGAAAGTATTGAAAAAATAAAGTGGGCATTCTTGATTTGATATTATTTGACTAAATTGGTGACTGAGATCACTTCTGTTGGTATTTGGAGGCCTAGTTTTAAATTGGAGTCCTCTGGAGTAGATTTTGGAGTGATTTGATTGAAGTTGAAATGGCAAATTCGAAGAATATTTTGGTGAACAACACATAAAAATTATGTCAATCGGGTAGACTTTCATGATCGATTTAATAAATAGGGTTGATTGCAGATAACGCAAAGTTACGTCAATCTGGTAGAGTTTGTTGAACAATTGTACAAACACAAAATCATATCAACCTCGTAGAGTTTGTGAAATAATTAACAATATAAATAGAGAAAATATCTCATAGACTCTACCAATCTTATAGAGAAATTCCTGAAAAGCTATGTGTGTGTGAAGGTTATTTTGCAATACATAAAAAATAGGAAATTTTACCTCTTATATCAAAGGTATACACCCTATTTATTATAAATCAAATTCATTTTAAAATATTATTTTCTATAGCTACCTTTTATATTTTATAACAAAATAAGTATTTATGGTATATAATACCATTGAGGCATGAAATAAGGCACGTAATATGCTATTTATGGTGATAGACATTACTGTATTCATGAATACATTGCTCGAATACATGCACCTATAGCTGGACTGCCCTAATTTTAGGCGTTTTTTACTACTGTATTCATGAATACAGCAACACAAATACATGTGAATACATGCACGTACAACTGAACTGCCCTGATTTTAGGCGCTTTTTACTGTTGTATTCATGAATACATGGCGCGAATATGTGAATATATGCGCGTACAGCTGGACTGCCTTAATTTTAGGCGCTTTTTACTGTTGTATTCATTCATACAACAACGCGAATACATGTGAATACATGTGCGTACAGCTAGACTGCCCTGATTTTAGGCGCTTCTTGCTGCTGTATTCATGAATACATGGCGCGAATACATGTAAATACACGCGTACAGCTGGACTGCCCTGATTTTAGGTGTTTTCTACTGTTGTATTTATGAATACAACAGCGCGAATACATGTGAATACATGCACGTACAGCTGAACTACCTTTGATTTTAGGCATTTTTTACTGTTGTATTCATGAATACATGACGCGAATACATGTGAATATATGCGCGTATGATGGTAGGATATAATTACGTATTTTAGTCGATTATTACATTCTAATTCACTGCACTTCAGTTGAGTTTGCAGTTTAATCGCTAGTGTTTTGTACTAATTGTGTGTTTTATGCCTTGTAGGAGTGATTTCGAGCTATGTAGATGTTATAGAATGAATTCAAATGATTTGGAGCTTTAAAGTCTGAGTAAAAGACTAAGGAATTAAGCCGGGATCGTGTTCGGGGATCAACAGATGATAGTTAAGAACGAACTAAGAATCGAGTAGGCATATTGCACACTGTCTAGTAAAATGCATATAACTTTTTGCTCATAACTCCATTTGGACTCCACAATATATGATTGGAAAGATAATTCAAAGGTATACAACTTTTATGTTTTACATTTTTCCAAATTCCAAACGGTCCGCGGTGAGGTCCGCGGCCGCGGACAGAACACTATGCAAAATTCGCGGTCATGTCAGCGGTCGAATCCGCGGCCGTAGACGTCCTGACCTGGAAAAGTGTCCTTTTTAGTGTAGGAGAAGGTATAATTGTTTGAGCCCGACCCTACTTGGTATATATACATAGAAAAACAACATTTTGAGCACCTTTGACATACTTTTGACACAATTTAAACCTAAGGAGGCTAAGGAGACCGGGGATTCGACCTAAGGAGGCAAGAACACATTGAGAGCAAGGCGGAGAATTCTTCTACGAGTTTTTCACTTCTTTCTTCCTATTTTCATTATTGGTTATGAATTCTAGTATTGTAGTTTTGCATACTATTATGAATAGCTAATTTGTTATCTAGGGTTTTGATGGAACCTATTGGAGGATGATTTTCCTTTTACGTTAATATAGTTTTGCCGTGGTATTTTCTCTATTTGTTCAATTACGTTATTATTGTGGTTGGTTGAAGACCTCTCAATCGACTATGTCTATTCAGTGTGTATTACTCGGGAGAGAGTGCATATTTAGGTATTTGTTAAACAACATCACTCCTAACGTATATGAGGGATCAATACGAAGGGTTTAAAGGTAGGATTAGGAATAACAAAACCTTGGGTGGGATCCGAGTGAGCCGTACTTAATGCCAGCTAGCGTAATTTAGGAGAATATATCTAGTAAATTGTGGTAATTACTCGGGAGAGAGTTACGACATATAGAGCGCTCATGATCGGTAGAGAATACTTAGGCAAATTTATAGAAAATATAGAGGGAAGGATTCCGACAATAGAGGAAATCATAACTCTAGACCTCCTTAATCTTGTCTCCAATCCTTATCCTTATTAATTGATAGTTTTACTGCTTCTAGTAATTATTAGTTAATTAGATAAAAATAAATATTATAATCTTTATAATTAGAAAATTGTTTGGACTTGTGTTTCTTAGCGATATTGAACAACTGTAGCTAAGCCTTAGTTCTCTGTGGAATTCGACTCCGGACTTGTAAATCGGATTATATTTGCAACGACCGCTTAGTCTTTTTTATAAGGCATAGTTGGGCGTGATCAAATTTTGGCGCCATTACCGGGGACTAACGGTGTAGCTGTAGGTATACATATTTTTTTTTTTGTCAATCCGCTAGGCAAGCGCCTAAGGCTAGTTTTTTATTAATAAAATAAAAACAAAATTAAAACAATTAGGAAAAGTATAAATAAGGGGGACAATAGCACCGGTATTGTTACCCATATGCCTTGGCTATATAATCACTCCTCTGCGCCTCCCATTGCCTTATGATGGCAGCCTCATGTAGAAGATTCATGGTGTAGCTCCCGGCAAAGTCTCATGAGGGCATATAATCTCATAGCCGTGTGGATATTTTTCCAAAGGCATAGGACTAAGGCAACACTAACCGTGCTAAACCTTACCTTACCAATCCTATTGAGGCAAAGAGAAAGCCTCATCTTCTAGCAAGCATGTAAAAAATAGGAACTTGAAAGTACCAAGTACTCTATGATCGCCATAGAGTTTATAACACACTCTATGACGCTATTACAAGTGATGATGCTTTGAAAATGATAAACTAAGACAATGCAGAAATTAGAATCTTGCCCCTCATTTACCAAACTTGTGAGTTCTTCAATTTGAACTTCCTTAAAATCCTCTTTAACTGTCTTCAAATAATCTTCAAAGTTCTTCATTTGTTGTCGTATCTATTGGACTTCGTAGATTTGGAGGGGGCAACCCCTTTTTTATTTGCAGCTCTTATTGGGAGTTGCCTGAGTGTTATTTCTTGAGTCACCTTCTTTTTTTCATTTTTGTTAGGAGCAAAATCTTCAGTTGTAGCCGCCTCTTCCGGACAAGATTCAATCAAGTCATCCTCTTTTGCTTCTTCAGAGATGGCAACGCGTAAGTTGGCCTCAAGATTTTGATTAGCTTCATCTTGTATAACCATCCACAATGGTTCATGCCTCTTTAGTGTCTTTGCACTACATGGTTCATGTCTGTTTGTCACTGAAAATTTCTGCTTCAGTCCGGTCATTTTTGAGAATGATGAGTATGCACTTTTGTGTGGTTTTGGACTGCCCAAAGCATCCAACAACTTTCTGTCCTCCAACGAAATAACATGTATATCAGTTACCATTACTACAACTCCAGTTATGTTTGCGTTAGACTGCTGCTGCCCAGTCGTGTTTGCATTGGAATGCTTCTGCCCAGTCGTATTTGCATTGGACTGCTGCTGCCCATGATTAGTATTAACATCAGCTGCAGTTGTTGTATGTTGCTGCTTCTGCCCAGTCGTCGTAACTGTTACTGTTGTACTATCACCAGAATGATTGCTAGTTAAAATATTTGAATCCTTTCGCTGCTGCTGCACAGTCTTCGTAGGTATTATTACCATTTGAGTTGAAGTAACTTGAGTCGCTTGCTTGAGAGATGTTTCTGAAGCTTGTACTGCTCTTCCAGATTCTGAATTTGTAGTACCAGCAGTATGAGTGTTTCTTGGAAATGCAGGAGCATGAAGGTTTAATTTCTTTTGCTTCACTGGAGGATCAAACTCCTTTACTGCTCTATACTGATCCACCTCATGCTCTCGTTCTTCAGAAGAGTAGCCAGCAAATCCATCGCCCAAGTTATCAGTTTTGTGTGGTAAAGTAGCAACTGCATCTCCCTTCAAATGCCCAGATGTTTTAATCTTTAGATCAACAGTGAATTGAAAAACTCCAGTTGATTTTGCCTCCAGCTGAGATGTCATTGCATTTGTCCATTCCAAAGCCTCAACTCTTGCATGTCCATATCCTTCTCCGTTTAAAGTAGCATCTTTGTCACCTGCTACTTTACAAAATTGTTCAGTTGTAGCATTTGACTCCACAACCTGTGTACCTCTCGCTACAGCAAAAGAAATATCATCTGTAATCTTGGTTGTAGCTATATTGGTAGAGACTGTAGTATGTTTCTTGGCATTGGCTGCTCGATTTGCTACTGTCCAGACTGCACCCATCGAATGTTGCACAGCTTGAGCACTAGGTTCTACAACATCACCAGTAATCAATGTAACTGCTGGTTTTTCAGCTGCAGTAACTCGATCATAATTTTTATTCAATGCAACTGTACTATCCAAATTCAAAAAAGAAGTAGCTTGTTCTGTCAGCCTCTTATTATCTCCAGCTTGTTTTTTCCTTTCCACACCTACACCCTCAATCTTTTTCCCACCTTCAGCTTGCCCTGAAGCATCAATATCAATAGCAGTAGCTTCAGGTAATCCAGTAAGGTCAGTTTCAAAATCTGAACCTTTAGGAAGTCCAGCTAAAACTCTACCACCCACAGCTTTGTAAATCGTATCCAAAGCTCTACTAGCAGAGATATCACGTGGAAAATTAGCTTGTGGCTTCTTAAAAGCTGGGGCATCTACTGCATCTGCCACACGATGACTAGACAACATAGCATTGTCTGCATTCATTGCTTTTTCGCAATTCATATCAGTCTCAGTCCTACCCCTGTTCATCCTAGCAGTATCTGCACTAGATGATCCTGACGAAAGCATTAACTGCCCAACCTGTTCCTTATATGTTTGATCAAGTGGTTGAGAGACGGATGCACCAACAGTATGAATTGCTTGTTCTGCATATTGGTATGCCTTTTGAATTGTTCTGATTTCTCACATCAAGCAAGGTCCCTGTAGATTTAGCACGTTCTAAAGCATTTAAAAAATCCCTGGCATCTCCTTTTAGTTTGTCAACCTTTCTCGTCTCCTCAGCCAAAGTCGAAATTTCAGCATGCATTACACGATCAGTAGCAATAGTCCTCTCAATCAAAGTTGCCTCCTGTTGCATATTATCATTCGGTCTATTCGCATCCTCACCATCTTGATCAACTACTTGTGTATCAATCACAACATGATCACTTTTTGAACCTGTAACATCTTCAATTTGTCCAACTATTTTAGCATTCAAATAGGCCCTGGCATCTCCTTTTAGCTTCTCAATATTAGCTGCCTCACCATCACGTTTTCCAGCATGCACTCCCCCTTCTCCACTTTCAATTCCATCAACTTCCTTTGCCTTACCATTCATCATACGACATGTTCTTTCTTCATGTCCTTGATGTTTACAAAAGGTGCAATACTTAGGTAAATTGTCATAAGTCACCTCCTGATAATGTTCAACTGTTTTTCCAGTAGCTCTATCTACAATTTGCAACCTAATTCTCTTAGGGTGTTTGTCTAGGAGGTCCAGTAACACCTTAACTCTAGCAACACTTGGTCGTGTTCGATCTTGAGTAGCTTTATCCACAGCAAGAGGCCTCCCACACGCTGCTGCAATTGACAGTAATGATTTTTTTGCAAAAGTATTTGGCGGCAGCTCATGAAACGAGATCCACACAACTGCTTTTGAAGTTTCTTTTCTTGGATTGAAATCTAGTGTCCATGGAAAAGTTCTACAGAAAAATTCTTGGCCCTTAGACTTAAAACTAGTAGATTTCGACACCACATGGACATAGTACTCATACAGATCAAGCCTAACTAAAACATGACGAAATTCAAGTAGGTCGATATTACATCTACCTTTAACGTTAAACTGAGCTGGAATAAGCTGTCTTAACTCCTGCAAATCAGGTTTTCCATATGAAAACTTGAGTATTACAGCTTGATGTAATCCCTCTTCAATGGTGAATGCATTTACTTCATCAACGGTGAATTCCACTATTGGTTCTCCATGAACGATATTGACAGGACTCAACTCGATCTTGACTGAATTGCGGCATTTTTTTTGAAGTTGTGCAGCGTATGACTGCTTTTGATTAGAGTTTGGAATTGTTTATGTGTTGTTTTGGAGTGCCTCTCCCACAGCCAAAGGCTGGGGAGAGGTCGCAACATCCATGAAGCTCCTCAAAACCCCATTGACGCGAAGAAGCAGAAGAAACTAAAGAAAATTTCTGCGTGCTACAGTAATTTCGCGAAATAAAATTAAGATCTGTGACAATTGGCTATATATTTGAGGATGAAATCAATTGGGGATTGTTCACAAAGAGAATGGAGTTCTTTTGAGACCAATTTTGCGAAGTTACCTTGCCGGACGCCGGAGTTCCGTGCAAGGTTCATGACTTCATTCAGATGGTATACATATTGCTAGGTTTCAAGTTTGAACTTTTATTTTTATATTTTTTATTTGATTTTTTTATTTTTTTTATTTGTTGATTTTAAAAACATGGCATCTTGGAATTATGAGAGTTTTGATGTTGACAATTCTACTGTTAATCCTCCTCATGCATATTGTGAAGGAAACCACCCATTGCAAAATTGTCAAAGTATTCTCAAGGGCGAGTTGCGTGCACCAACTCAATCTTATGTGTGATATGTATGGTGGTCAAGATGATCACTTTTATGGTTGTACTTATATTTCTTATCTTCCCCCAACCCCTTACTTTGATGGTTCTTCTTTTTTAATGAAGTTAATAGGAACAAAGAACCCAGGGATGATGACCAGAAAGAGATCAAAGATATATTAAAGTGTTGCATGGAACTATATGATAAGAAACCACTGCAGATACAAATGCAAGAGGCAAATATTCACAACTTGGATCAAGAAAATAAATTAATTGAACCTTGTAAAGCACAACAAGTTGACATTGTGGATAGTAGCCAATACGAGCATGAATTGGCTGCGGAAATTGCCATTATAATTGAAGATTTAAAAAAATACGGGGAGGAGCTAGAGGAGAAGGCCATAGTAGAACACCCACAATCAATTGAACTAGATTTTGAGGATGCCGATGTCGTAGAAGAGATACTAGAGTCAACCAAGGATATTGAGGTTACATATTTAGTTGACTCTAGTGTCATTAGTGTTAAGGATGTTGACAATCCTAATGTTTATGTAGTTGAGCGCATTGGTCCACATAGGGGTGTGCATTCGAATCGGTTTATCGATAAATCGAATCGATTATTTGTTATCGGTTTATCGATTTTGATTTTGAAATTTTCCTTATCGAGTTATCGATTTCTATTTTGTCCTCTTCGGTTATCAGTTTATTGATAAACCGATAAGATATACTAAAAAAAATTTATTTTTATTTTTTACCCTTATTCTATAATACCCTTTCCTTTACCTTAAGTACTTAACCCTATTATTTCATCTACCACATTTAAGGAATGATCATATTTAATGCTCAAGGGAATAAAGTTCAAATTAATGGAAAATAGAATTAGCCGTGACGATGTATTTTTATTTTTTTTATACCGTTGGAGTGTTGGTGGCATACATTTGATCCCTTACTTTAGTTTCGTTGCATGTGCTTGTTGACACAATTTTTATGTTATAAACGGTGTTCGTCTTATTTTAGCTTCTTTTTGTCCATATTAGTTAGGTGTGTTTATAGCGATATACTTTCCGTGGAATCCCGCAAATTTTCTTATTGGTGTAATCGATAACCGAATCGATAAGCCCCCAAAATCGATAAATCGAAATTGAAAAAATCGAAACCTTATTGAAACGATAACGATAAGCATATGTACAAATCGATAATCGATAAGTAATTATCGATAAGGGTCAAAATCGAATCATTAAATCGAATGCACACCCCTAGGTCCACACTTCAAGCATTTTTCTACATTGTGTTTGGATGATGATATGGAAATAGAGTCGTCCGAGCCACTTTAGGAGTCAAGGAGTAAGGAACAAGATGCTTACATTCTGGAATTCTTCTTGCCAGAAAGTCGGGATTACACATCTCATCTAAAGACCAAGAAGTGCAGAATACTACATTATTTTATTGGGCCAATCAGATTCGTTCTACCACCCTAGGAGCATGATCACAGAGCATAATCAAAACTTGGGGTCCAATTTATAAGTTCAAAGCGGAGGCAAAAAGTGATTCGCGTTGTGCCGCGACGTTAAATCAAGCCGCTTGTTGGGAGACAACCCAGCTTTACTGCTTTCTTTTATTTTTTTTAATTTTATTTTTTTATATGTTTTTAATTGTATTATTTTTATAGTATCGATTTTTGATTTTCTAGGAGCATGGAAAGCAAAGCTATTGGAATGATACAACAACAAACTATATGGTTGGAACTAAGTGTAAGGTACCCGCACGAAGGACCAAGCTTGGAAGAAGTCTGAGTACCCCATGAGCTGCTAATGCTTCGGCCTTTGGCCTACCAGAGAGTTTCTTTTACCCTTTTATTAGTTATGGTGTGCATTGAGGACAATGCACAATTTTAAGTTTGGGGTGAGGAGATTGTTTGGGTGACTTTCTATGCTATTTTAGTTGTGTTAGTTTAATTAAATAATGCTTTTTTGTTTTTTAAAAAAGATTGAACTATTCCCGACGATGGATCTATTAGACAATTTTCTTGAGGGATTTAAGCCTAAATTTTTTTTCTTTGTAGGTAGTGTAGTAATTCCCCCTTGATTTTTCTTTTTGCCGCGGTTCCTATCCAAGGATTTTATTTAAAACGGGTGTAGTTAGTTTTTTTTTGGAGTAGGAGCCAGTGTGAGATGACTTGAATTGAAGCAATACCTCTTAACTTTGTTATGCCTTGAGAATAGTTAGTACTTTGGTTGTGACGCTTAGGCTCAATTTTTTACTCTTGTATAAGTATCTTAAATCATATGATCTTAAATTTGCTTAACTGCTTTGACTAAAGTGTCTTGATAAAAACCAATCCTGAATGAGTTATGTGTCATGTGTGTGTAAGGTTTTGTGTTATTCTGTGCGTGCATTTGATGTCTAGAACTTGCCCCGTGTGTTTGCAAAGCGAAATAATATTTTTGTTCAGTCTTGGAAGTGATATAGGCGTTTCTTTGTTGAGCCACATATGTATATTTTACCCGCCTAATTGCTATGTATCGTAGTTAATCCCTTTGAGCCTGTAATCCTTTTTCTTTGGCAACTACATTACAAACCTTACCCAATTATTTGAATTAACCATCTATTTGAACCTTTTCACCTCTTATGAGCACTTGGATTGTTATAAACTTTGTAAAAGTTAAAGTGTGGGGTGGTTGGTTTGACTTTTGAGTGGAACTAATGAAATAAGGAGAAAGGTGCACTGTTTTGAAAAAGTAAGAGCCACTTGAATTGAAAAAAAAAAAAGAAAAAAAATAGTTGGATTCTTGTGAAAAATATTCCTTGATAATTTGTGGCTCTTGATGTAATTGTGCTTAAAGAAGTATGGGGTAATATACATTAATGTGAAGGTGAAGTTTGGTTTGACATAAGTATGGGGTTTGAATGTTAAAATATATGTATTAAAGTGCATAGGAAGGTGTAGTCACTCTTATATCTAAATGTATTCTACCCGTTCCGCAGCCTACATTACAACCTGTTAAAGTCCTACTTGATCCTAGACTGAATGGGCTCGATTAGTAGAGTAGTACACTACAGGCAAGCCTATGGTGCATCTTT
Source organism: Nicotiana tabacum (assembly GCF_000715075.1). Classification (NCBI taxonomy): domain Eukaryota; kingdom Viridiplantae; phylum Streptophyta; class Magnoliopsida; order Solanales; family Solanaceae; genus Nicotiana; species Nicotiana tabacum. The sequence continues at coordinate 29,241,919 of NC_134090.1, read as the reverse complement.
TGTGGCATATGAATGTTATTTCTGAGAGTGAGTGAATTCTTTCTATCTTGAGTTCCTAAGTGTTCTTAAATTTTATTGTGTGGAACTACTCTCGTTTGTTGTGTGAGTGCACTTGATTCATGAAGAAAAGGTAATGTCAGTGACCTCTACGTTAGAGTAAGTAGGTGAGTTGTGAATAATGCGTGATAATTGTGAGTCAAATCTTGAGGTGAAGATGTTACGCTTTTGTACTTAGATTATTTTAAATATTCTTGGTGTGATGAGTTAGGAGAATTGTTTAAAAGGGTCGTGTCTATATAAAGTGTAGTTTGATTGCTCGAGGACGAGCAATGATTTAAGTGTGGGGTGTTGATGATAGGCTATAATTACGTATTTTAGTCGATTATTACACTCTAATTCACTGCACTTCTGTAACGACCTGACCGGTTGTTTTGAGCTCTTGCACTTGGATCGCCAATTCTCGGGTATGACTTGCCCTGTGTGATGTGTTATGACTCATGTAAATAGTTGGTTTTGGTTTTCAGGGTAATCAGAATGAAATTTGGAAGAACAGTTCTCAGTTTGAAGCTTGTAATTTGAAAGGTTTGACCAAGATTTGACTTGTTTGTATATGATCTCGAATAGGAATTTTTATGATTTGGTTAGCTCCGTTAGGTGATTTGGGACTTAGGAGCGTGATCGAAATGCATTTTGGAAGTCCGTGGAAGGTTTAGGCTTGAATTGGCGAAATTGAGATTTCGGCGTTTTCCGGATTGATAGGTGAGATTTTGATATAGATGTTAGAATGGAATTCTGGAAGTTGCAGTAGTTCTGTTGTGTTATTTGGGATGTGTGTGCAAAATTTCAGGTCATTCGGATGTGGTTTGGTTGGGTTTTTGATCAAAAGCGAAATTCAGAAGATTTTGGAAACTTAGGCTTGAATCCGATATGTTTTAGTTGATTCGATGTTATTTGAGGTGTTTTGAAGATTGGTAAAAGTTTGAATAAGGTTATGGGTTATGTTTGTGCTATTGGTTGAGGTCCCGGGGGCCTCGGGGTGATTTCGGATGGTTGACGGAGAAGTTTGGATTTTTGTTGCAGCTGCTGAATTTGCTGCTTTGGGTATTTTCGCACCTGCGGATTGGGGACCGCAGGTGCGGTGCCGCATAAGCGGAGTTTTAGTCGCAGAAGCGGAAAAGGGATTGAGTAGCAGGAACCGCAGAAGCAACTATGTGGACCGCATCTGCGGAGCCGCAGATGCGGAAGTGTGATCGCAGATGCGTAATTTCGGCTGTTAAGTGATTCCGCAGAAGCGGATGAGGGACCGCAAATGCGGTACTGTAGGTGCGTTGATTGATCGCAGATGCGGGTCCTGGTGTCATAAGTGAAATCCGCAGAAGCAGATGTTTTTCCGCAAAAGCGGAAGCGCAGATGCGCTTATAGGATCGCAGGTGTGAAAGAGCTGGGTAGAAGGTATAAAAAATGCCCTTTCGCGATTTTTAGTCATTTGTTCACCATTATTGTGCGAGTTTGGAGCTCCAAGCTGTGATTTCAAGAGGGGATCAAGTGTATCCATAGAGGTAAGCTACTTGGGCTTTATACCTTGTGTTTATGGTGATTATATCATTGTTTAATCATGAAAATTTGGGGGAAATTAGAGGAAGAGTTGGGAATTTAGGGCTTGAAATTGGAGAGTGAATTTTTAGAATTTGAGTGACCATATGAGGTCGGATTTTGGTAAATTTGATATGTATGAACTCATGAGAAGATGAGGATTCCACTGATGTTAATTTTATTAGATTCCGAGACGTGCGCCCGGGGGGCCGTGTTTGAGCAATTTCGGGATTTTGATGTTAATTGGATATTTTCGAGTGGGCTTCATTCCCTTAGCATATTTTAATGATTATGTACTGATTGTGGCTAGATTTGGAGCATCTGGAGGTCGATTCATGCGGGCGAGGCATCGCGGGCTAGAGTTTGGACCGGATCGAGGTGAGTAGTGATTGTAAATGTTGTCCTGAGGATTTGAAACCCCGGATTACACATTGTAGTGCTATATTGAGGCGAGACACACACTTGATGACGGGCGTGGGGTCGTGCACTATTGGGGATTGTGACTTGGTCCGTCTCGGTTGATGATTTTACCGCGTATTTGACTAAAAACTATTTGCTATCATCATTATTTGGGCTGAATGCCATATTTGGGCCTAGTGCTAGCTATTTGAACCCTTCAGGGATTTTTGTTGATATTTCCTCACTATTTTGACTTTATAGTTGAACTCAGTCATGTTATTTTCTACTATTTTCAAAACTCAGCCAAGTTTACTTTACTTTAACACTTGAAATGATATTTCAAATAATATTTTGGGCTGAGCATCATGTTTTACTGTTGCCCAAGTGACTTATGTGATTTTTGACTGAGTAAGACCGAGGGCCTGTGTTGTGAGGATATCTTTTTGGTCGGGCTGCACGCCGCAACAATGATACACTGATCTGATTATGAGGCCGAGGGCCTAAGATATGTACGCTACGAGGTGGCTTGTTGATATTGATATGAGGTCGAGAGTCTATTTATGATGCCACGAAGTGGCTTGATATTGCGCTTGGGCCGTAAGGGCCCCCTCTAGAAGTCTACATACCCCAGTGAGTGCGGGTACCCATTGTGATATGAGATATAGTCCGAGGGGCTGGTATTATTCTATGTGATTGCTCGAGGGGCTGGTACCATTTTATGTGATTGCCCGAGGGGCTGGTATTGTTCTGAGATATTTCCCGAGGGGCGGAGTTGTTGACATTGTGCCCGAGAGGCGAACCTTTATGTGTTTATCTTTCATATTTACCTGTTAAATTGTGTATTTGCACCTGAGAGGTGGATCTTCAGTGCATATCTGTTCTAGTTGCTTTGTATTTTATTGTTGATCGGTTAAAAGGTATTTTTAAAGAAATATGAACTGAGCTAAGATGTTTTTAAGAGATTTCACAGCTTCACTGCTTTTTCTTAAATGGTTTTACACTGCTTCTATACAGCATGTTGATATGCTTACGTGATTTCTTACTGCTCAGATTTTATTTACCTTTATTACTCACTGAGTTGGAGTACTCACTTTACTCCCTGCACCTTTTGTGCAGATTCAGGTATTTCTTCACCTGGTAGCGTGTATTGGTTGATCGGAGGCAGAGTCATCGGAGTTTAGCCAGGTAGCTGCCGACGTTCGCAGCACTGCTTTCTTCCCTCATTATTCTATTAGTTTGTATTTAGCCTACTTCAGAACTTAGTTTTATTTTAAACCTTAGTAGATGCTCGTGACTTGTGACACCCCAGTATTGGGCTGTGTTTGGGTTGTATTCCGCACTTTATACAAACTTTTGTTTAGTCTTTGACTTATTTACTCATACTTAGACTGATTGTTAATGTTTAACTATTTTAAAAATGGAATTAGGACTAGCTGGCTGGCCTTGTCTTCACGAGAGGTGCCATCATGACCGGGTCCGGGTTTAGGGTCATGACAAGTTGGTATGAGAGCCTAGGTTACATAGGTCTCACGAGTCATGAGCATGTTTAGTAGAGTCTCGCGGATCAATATGGAGACGTCTGTATTTATCCTCGAGAGGCTGCAGAACCTTTAGGAAAAACTTTACATTCTTGAATTCTTATCGCGCGTCACTGATTCAACTTAAAATGTAACTCTTTGAATTGCTTCCACGCGTTCGTATGCGCACATGAGCGCTCAGTATCAGATGTGCATCGATGGCTTGAGATTTCCTGATCGAGGGGCGAGATATGATCTTTGTGAGTTGATGTTGGGCCAGTTTGGAGGACTTGAGGCCGAATTTTTGCCTACAGCTTGAGCACCGAGGTGCTGATTATGTGAGCAAGTTTTTTTGAACTTATATGTTCGGTAGTGTCCCTATTTGTGAAAGTGACGGCTGGATGGCTATGTGATAAGTATGTTAGTACTGCGAGATGTATCCATATGATTTGGAAGCGACGAGAAGGGTCTGCTGGAGGATAGAAGAACTTTTAGGTGCTTGAATTCCATCTTGATTCGAGGTATAGCCACGAGTTATGGGCGTGTGAAGAATCTTTTCGTGTTTTCTAGTTGGGAGTGAAGTAAATCTCATATTGCGGTATGAGTTCAGACTCAGAAAGTCTAAGTGACTGAGTAATATTTTTGACGGTGAAAGGTATACAGAAATGTTAGTTAGAGGCAAAGTAGGTGGGTTACCTCCTGCGAAGTGTTCTGAGGTTGTGCGATCCTTATGTGTCTGTTAGAAGATCTCATTTGCGAGTGAAAGATGTGTGTTGTAATTTAAATTGGGTCGCTTAGAGAGTGGGTGTAACTGTTGCGAGAGTGAATGTGAGAGTTGCAGAAGAGTTAAAATTCTAGATGATCTGTGTTTTCACAAGCTTACAAAGGATTGAGTTTAATCTCACTATGGTATTACGGCATCAATAGAGTATAAGCGTTATGAGTTATTGAGTGTGTGTTGATCTATGACTTCGAGCCAAGTGGGGGAGTCTGCTATTGATTAGTTGATTGGATGGTTGTATGCTATGTCGGTTCCAGTTTGAGGTGTTTAGGTGAATCAGTTATGGCCTACGGAGATTGAGATCGAGGATGGCTCGAGTAAAGGAAAATTCTTAACAAAAGGTATAGGATGCTTCACAGGTGTGTGAGAATCACGGGATGTCTTGAGTCGTTGTTGGTAAAGGATGCTCGGTGCATAGAGAAGTAAGTAGCTTGGTTGTAATGTAATGATGTCACATTCTACAATGTCAGAGTGCCAATGAGGCACGGGTTGTTCGGTTCGTTATCAGGCTAATTGTAGTTTGAGTAAAGTGGATGACTCTCGGGAATGGTTCTAATGGGTTCAAGATTTTACATGTAACAATTGGGTACCTTCAAGTTGTATATGTGGCTAGAAACTGAGTTTTCATTGGAAGATGTCAAGACTTGTGGTATTTTCTATATTAATTATGGGATTCTATATATCAGTGTCAGGAAGGCGAAGGTAATGGCTTTGGATTTGTAGGAAGTCTCTTTAGGGTAAGCATTTTGAACGTGGTGCTTTTGGGAACATTTAAGAAAGTACTCAGCGGCTTATGAGCCTTAAACAGTGTGGTGTTATGCTTGGGTCTCGTGTGGTAAGTCTGAGTTGAGGAATTGTGATGTTATGGCAAGAAGGAGTATCAAGTTGAAGGTAAATCAGAAGGGAGCTCGGATGGATGGGATAGCTTGGTAGTAGGCCAGATCGGTATGGTAAGGATATGACTAGTTCATTGGGTGTTTACGAGGTAAAGAGTTTCTACGGGTATTTCGTGGCAATGCTCTTGGGTTTTAGTGGCCTGCATAGGTTGATTAAGTTAGGAAGATTCAGCCCCAACGGACTTGTTTGTGCAAAGGGGAGGCGGAGAGTTCTTGTTGATTTCTACTGTGGCTAGAGATGTATATTTTCTACTGGCATGAGGAGCGTGAGATGTGTAGTGATTTTCTTCCAGATGGGTTCAATAGAAAGTCTTGGTTGGTTGGGTACATCGTTGCTAGTGGCTCGGAAGGGATATGAAGTCCTCGTGTTATCCTAGGATGGTATGGTATATGCGGTATACTATAGAGGATTGAGATTGCATGTGTAAGGCTACAATTCAATTCTGAAAGGAAGGTCATAAAACTCTTAGGCAGCGGGCAGTTTCAGACAATTAGAGAAATGAGCTTCAGATAATTAGAGAAAGGGTCTTCGGATGATTAAGGAAAATGGTATTGCTAATTTGGGGTGATTTGACGAGGGTTTATGTCTCAGAAAAAGGCAATGTGATTAAGTTGATGGTACTTCGGTAGTATTACAGCACTTTCTTGTTAGATCGACTGCTAATATTCGAGTTTGTTTGGTGGCATAGAAGAATTTTAGAGTATCTCTCGTGGAATGATTAGGTATTTGAGGTGTGGTATGCCTTCGAACGGCGGAATTGGGATCAGGTATGGTGATTCGTATGCTATATGGAGTTGGAAACTGGGAATTCTCATGTTCAGGCTATGTTGTGGTTGTGGGTCGCGTGTATCGGCACTGTCTAGTGACTATCGGGGTTTGGAGACCCGAGCGGATCTTTTGTCGCTTGATATGTTAGATTTTGGATATGATATTGGGTGCAGACTGGTTGTCTCTATGTTGTGTCATTCTGGACTATTGCACTAAGGCGGTGCTGTTGGATATGCCGGAAATGCCACGGATTGAGTGGCGAGGTTAGGTGGATTATGTCCTAGTGGAGTGGTTTTGTATTTCGAAGACCCAGCAGACGGCTGGGAAGGATTGCCTTTCTTAGTTGGGCTTTCGTGATATATGTCAGTGCAGAGGCTTCTACCATTGATTCAGCTCCGGTGGTGAGGGACTTTTTGGATGTGTTTCTTGTGGCCGAGCAAGGTTGTTGATTTCAGTATTGATTTGATGTCGGACACCGTATCGTATGGCACCGGCAGAGTTAAAGGAGTTGAAGGAGCAACTTCAGGATTTCCTTGATAAGGAGTTCGTTGGCAGGCCAATGCGGATGCGTGCTCTAACTTAAGTCGGCTAGGTTGGCACCGAATTGTATTGTTGAGGGATGTGTGATTCGATTGTTATTGAGCTTATTAGTAATCTGGGGAGATCTATGAGTTATCTTTCCGTGTTGCGAGGTGTTAGGATTTGTTGGTTATCGGCACATATAGTGCGGTGTTATTGGGGTCTCTCAGTAGAATTCGAGCGAGAGGAGTATTGGATATTGCTTGGCAGATGACGCATCGGTTATGCCCTTTTGGGTTGTGCGGTGTTATGTATTTGCTTTACCGTGGTTATGATGATTTACTTTGGTTCTAGACATCAATTGTGCGTGGTCGTCAATTTCGAGCAGAGTGACTTGAGGTGTTTCATGTGGAGCAGTATTTGGATAGGATCGCGCGTTGCAACGAAGTTATATGGAGGTATGACCTTGCGGGTTAGATTCGTGTGTTCTATTCCTATGATGTGAGACGGGTTCTCAGCCTTGTGTTGTGGTGGTACTGGCGAGCTTGAGGTACAACTCTTTCATTTGAGTCATTTTCATGATTTGAGTATGTTTAGACTGTTGCTTATTGTCACACCTCCTTTTTACTTACACCTCCGAGAAGGGGATATAAGGAGTTTTTTCCAACTTAAAGTGACAATCGAAACGGGATTATTTTTATTTAAAATTTCAGAGTCGCCACTTAGGATAATTTATGGTGTCCCAAGTCACCGGTTCAAATCCCGAATTGAGGAAAGATTGACTCTGTATTACAGTCCGCGAACCAGAAATCCGGGTAAGGAATTTTGTTAACTCGGGAGAAGGTGTTAGGCACTTCCGAGTTCCGTGGTTCTAGCACGGTCGCTCAACTGTTATATTCGACTTAAGTATCTGATTTTAACACATGTTTTGGCCTATGGTTCAATTTCAACTTATTTAACCGCTTTTACTTATTTTAAGGAAGATTCAACGTTACATGAAACGCGTCTTGACCTGCGTCACATAAATGCACCCGCAGCCCGCACGTTGTTAGGATTTGGATTTGGGTCACATAAATGTGCACTCGAGTTAATTATTAAAATAACGCGCCTAAAGCAACTACGCGTTTGCAACTTTGCGAGGGCCATGAAAATTCGCTAATGACACGCCTCAATTTCTAAAGTTTCAATAATTACTTAAGCGAGGGCCAACTAAATTACACACACACGGAAACCAAGCTAAGCAACTGGAAGAACAATCATAGCATTTTAATTGGAGTATAGGAAATATTCAACCGTGAGCTAAGGGACAGCAAATAAACACGCTACTGGAATCACTACCAACCCGATAATTGGATCCTTGCTATCCTTTATACTTTGCTTATGAGATCTCAAAATATTGCATTTAATCAGAGAAACATACTACTGGAAAGCTAAAAAGACTAGCATAAGAATCAACTCGGTTATGTCACATGCATATGAAATTAAAGGGAGAGAGCAATTAACAATAGCGAAGACTTCATAAACAAAGCATCGTAAATAACAGAAACATAACATGCAAATGAAAGGATCGAAGCTCCGACCTTAAACCGGAAATAGAAAATGACGATCGCAAATCGATCCTCGACGAATAGCGACGAACTCAAACCAACCTCAGCTCAGACAAAACTCTATCTCGCGACTAGCGAATGCGCAAGCTAGACCTACAGCAAGGAGTGCGAATCCTGCCACTGTTTCTGTTCGTCCGTTTCCTCTATGTGTATTAGCGATGAGAAACTTAGTTCATTTTCGCTCGATCTGGACTGGAAGGGGAAATTATGCGGCTGTTTTGTTGGTGTTGGTTGGTCGTTTGTGAGGTGAAGCTTCACCGGAGATGGCAGCTTCTCGGTGAACGGAGGCCCAACGATAGCAACTGTTGGTTTGATGTCTCTAATGGCTGAAGAAGGCGTTGGGGCGTGAAGGAGACGACAAAGTCAAGGGGTGGGTCGCCGGTCTCTTCTGTGTAATGGCCGGAGCGTTTTTTTTCTTCAGGGTTGCTGGTTCTCCTTTCTCATGAAGAAGAAGACCTCTAGGGTTCTTTTGTGTGCTACTGTGTGTTCTCGGGGTTTCATGGTGAGTTTCAGGCCATGGCTTCTGGTTTACCAGACTCCGACGGAGGTGGGGGTTGTGGTCGTTTGGACTGAACAACGTCGGCAGCGTGGTTGAGGAAAGGAGGTGGTCGTTGGTGCGTGTGTGCGTTTTCAGGCGAGTTTGGTAGGGAAGAGAGGAGCTGGTCGGTGGTGAACAACATCCGTGGAAGGGGGAGGTCGTCGAAGAAGACGACGTAAAGGGGGGGGGTCGGTTTTGTAGGGCTAGGGTTGTTTGGGGAAGACGATCCGAGGGGGGCCGGGGGAATCGTTCTTGCGCAGCTTTTTTAGCTTTTTTGTTTATTGTTCTTTTTTGATTTTTAAGCACTTATTTATAGGTAGAGTCTAGGTCTAGGTGTATCTTTGTTTATTTTACCCATTAGTCCCTATATCTTTTGTGTTAAGTCCTTAGGGTCCTCTTTATTTGTTTTATTATTTCAAAGAAGAGTCTAGAAGGGTCCCTAGGCTTAATGGACTAATCCGAATTGGGCCACGAATTGGGTTCTAAAACTCTTAAAATTATGATCCAACACCTTAATTGACTCATTTTAAAGTAAGATAAAAATACTACCCATGCCAAAGGCTAACATGAAACTATTATATATTTTTTTATTTTCAAAATTATATAAAGATAAAAATAAGTACTATTTTTTTTGTATATTTTTATTTAAATTTATGAAAGATACGTAAGCTAAAAATATATTTTTTCGTAATTTTCCATTTTTATGACGAAAATAAAGTAAAGAAGTTAAAAATAGTTGAAATAGCTATATTAGGCCTAAATTAAATATTTACATGCTAGAATATAAAAAATCTTGGGGAGGGTCAAAAATCACATGTCTACACTTATTGGTGCGCGTATTGTGCAAGTTGTGGCTTAGGCCTGTATTGATGTGTCATGTCACCAGAGTAGTGTGTTGGATTAGAGGAGATCATTGGGATCAATAATGAATACGAATGGGTTCGATTTCAGCATGTTGGAAGGATAATATCGAGCTTCAGCTCAGAAATTTGTTGTGGTATTTGCCAAAGGAGAAGTGGCTTCATGAATGGTTGATCTGGGAAATGGTTATGGCTTACCGCGTGGTTTAGTGATCATTGGCAGTATATGAAAGTGTTGGGATGAGACTTTAGTTGATAAGAGTTTTTCTATTGGTATTCGGGTGTTGTGTGCAGCTGTTGCGATTAGAAGTTATCACTACAAGTGATTGAGTTATGTGGTATATCATGTGATTGCACCTGAGATAGAAGATATGGTTTGTTATAGCTTGTTCGGACTTATTCACAGTATAAATGTGAGATTCTGATCGTATTGATGATTTTAAAAGTGGAAATGTGGTTCTATGGTTTATGGGCTAGATTAGGATGGGAAATTTCAGTTACAATGTGTTATCGGACTTATATGAGATAGGGTGACGTGGGATCACCCCCGGGTATATGCATGGTAAGTTTATTCAACGACTGGGTGGCTTTTAGAACAACTCTGGGCACGTTCGCGGACGAATACATGTTTAAGTGGGGGAGGATGTAACGACCCGACCGGTTGTTTTGAGCTCTTGCACTTGACTCGCCCGTTCTCGGGCATGACTTGCCCCGTATGATGTATTATGACTCATGTAAATCGTTGGTTTTGGTTTTCAGGGTAATCAGAATGAAATTTGGAAGAACAGTTCTCAGTTTGAAGCTTATAATTTGAAAGGTTTGACCAATATTTGACTTGTTTGTATATGATCTCGGATTGGAATTTTTATGATTTGGTTAGCCCAGTTAGGTGATTTGGGACTTAGGAGCGTGATCGGAATGCATTTTAGAAGTCCGTGGAAGGTTTAGGCTTGAATTGGCGAAATTGAGATTTTGGTGTTTTCCGGATTGATAGGTGAGATTTTGATATAGAGGCTAGAATGGAATTCCGGAAGTTCCAATAGTTTCGTTGTGTCATTTGGGATGTGTGTGCAAAATTTCAGGTTATTCAAACGTGGTTTGGTTGGGTTTTTGATCAAAAGCGAAATTCGGAAAATCTTGGAAACTTAGGCTTGAATCCGATGTGTTTTGGTTTATTCGATGTTGTTTGAGGTATTTTGAAGATTGATACAAGTTTGAATAAGGTTATGGGTTATGTTTGTGCTGTTGGTTGAGGTCTCGGGCGCCTCGGGGTGATTTCGGATGGTTGACGGAGAAGTTTGAATTTTTGGTTGCAGCTGCTGAATTTGCTGCTTCTGGTATTTTCGCACCTGCGGATTGGGGACCGCAGGTGCGGTGCTGCATAAGCGGAGTTTTAGTCGCAGAAGCGGAAAATGGATTGAGGAGCAGGAACCGCAGAAGCGGCTATGTGGACTGCATCTGCGGAGCTATAGATGCGGAAGTGTTATCACAGATACGTAATTTCGGCTGTTAAGTGATTCCGCAGAAGCGGACGAGGGACCGCAAATGCGGTACCCCAGGTGCATGGATTGAACGCAGATGCGGGTCCTGGTGTCATAAGTGAAATCCGCAGAAGCGGAAGCGCAAATGTGCTTATAGGATCGCAGGTGCGAAAGAGCTGGGCAGAAGGTATAAAAAAATGCCCCTTCGCGATTTTCAGTCATTTGTTCACCATTATTGTGCGATTTTGGAGCTCCAAGCTGTGATTTCAAGAGGGGATCAAGTGTATCCATAGAGGTAAGCTACTTGGGCTTTATACCTTGTGTTTATGGTGACTATATCATTGTTTAATCATGAAAATTTGGAGGAAATTAGAGGAAGAGTTGGGAATTTAGGGCTTGAAATTGGAGAGTGAATTTTTAGAATTTGAGTGACCATATAAGGTCGGATTTTGGTAAATTTGATATGTATGAACTCGTGAGAGGATGGGGATTCCATTGATGTTAATTTTATCGGATTCCGAGACGTGGTCCCGGGGGGTCGGATTTGAGCAATTTCGGGATTTTGATGTTAATTGGATATTTTCAAGTGGGCTTTATTCGCTTAGCATATTTTAATGATTATGTGCTGATTGTGACAAGATTTGGAGCATTCGGATGTCGATTCATGCGGGCGAGGCATCGCGGGCTAGAGTTTGGACCGGATCGAGGTGAGTAATGATTGTAAATATTGCGTCGAGGGTTTGAAACCCTGGATTGCACATCGTAGTGCTATATTGAGGCGAGACACACGCTTGATGACGGGTGTGGGGTCGTGCACTGTTGGGGATTGTGATTTGGTCCGTCTCGGTTGATGATTTTACCGCGTATTTGACTGAAAACTATTTTCTATCATCATTATTTGGGCTGAATGCTATATTTGGGCCTAGTGCCAGCTATTTGAACCCTTCGGGGATTTTTGTTGATATTTTCTCACTGTTTTGACTTTATAATTGAACTCAGTCATGTTATTTTTCACTGTTTTCAAACCTCAACCAAGTTTACTTTGCTTTAACACTTGAAATGATATTTCAAATAATATTTTGGGCTGAGCATCATGTTTTACTGTTGCCCGAGTGGCTTATGTGATTTTTGACTGAGTAAGGCCGAGGGCCTGTGTTGTGAGGATATCTTTTGGGTCGGGCTGCACGCCGCAGCAGTGATACACTGATCTGATTATAAGGCCGAGGGCCTGAAATATGTACGCCACAGTGGCTTGTTGATATTTATATAAGGCCGAGAGCCTGTTTATGATGCCACGAAGTAGCCTGATATTGCGCTTGGGCCGTAAGGGTCCCCTCCAAGAGTCTGCACACCCCCAGTGAGCGCGAGTACCCATTGTATTATGAGATATAGTCCGAGGGGCTGGTATTGTTCTATGTGATTGCCCGAGGGGCTGGTACTGTTCTATGTGATTGCCCGAGGGGCAGGTATTGTTCTGAGATATTACCCGAGGGGCGGAGTTGTTGACATTGTGCCCGAGAGGCGAACCTTTATGTGTTTATCTTTCATATTTACCTGTTAAATTGTGTATTTGCATCCGAGAGGCGGATCTTCAGTGCATATCTATTCTAGTTGCTTTGCATTTTATTGTTGATCGGCTAAAAGGTATTTTTAAAGAAATATGAACTGAGCTAAGATGATTTTAAGAGATTTCACATCTTCATTGTTTTTTCTTAAATGGTTTTACACTGCTTCTATACAGCATGTTGATATGCTTACGCGATTTCTTACAGCTCAGATTTCATTTACCTTTATTACTCACTGAGTTAGAGTACTCACTTTACTCCCTGCACCTTGTGTACAGATTTAGGTTTTCTCCACCCGGTAGCGGGTATTGGTTGATCGGAGGCAGATTCATCGGAGTTTAGCCAGGTAGCTGCTGGTGCTCGCAACACTGCTTTCCTCCCTCCTTATTCCATTAGTCTGTATTTATCCTACTTCAGAACTTAGTTGTATTTTAGACCTTAGTAGATGCTCATGACATGTGACACCCCGGTATTGGGCTGTATTCCGCACTTTATACTATCTTTTGTTTAGTCTTCGACTTATTTACTCATACTTAGACTGATTGTTAATGTTTAACTGTTTAAAAACAGAATCAGGACTAGTTGGCTTGTCTTGTCTTCACGAGAGGTGCCATCACGACCGGGTCCGGGTTTAGGGTTGTGACAACTTCGGTTGAGTTTGCGCTTTAATCGCTAGTATTTTGCACTAATTGTGTGTTTTATGCCTTGTAGGAGTGATTCCGAACTATGTAGATGTTATGGAATGAATTCAAGTAATTTGGAGCTTTGAAATCTGAGTAAAAGACCAAGGAATTAATCCGGGATCATGTTAAGGGATCAACAGATGATAGTTAAGAACGAACAAAGAATCGAATAGGCATATTGTGCATAGTCTAGTAAAATGCACATAACTTTTCGCTCAGAACTCCATTTGGGTTTCACAATATATGGTTGGAAAGCTAATTCAAAGGGCTACAACTTTCATGTTTTATGTTTTCTCAAATTCCAAACGGTCCGCGCTCAGATCCGCGGTCAAATCCGCAGCCGCGGACAGAACACTATGTGAAATCCGCGGTCAGGTTCGCGGTCGAATCCGCGACCGCGGACGTCCTGACCTAGAAAAGTGTCCTTTTTAGCGTATAAGAAGGTATAATTGTTGGAGCCCGACCCTACTTGGTATATATACATGGAAAAATAATATTTTGAGCACCTTTGACATACTTTTGACACAATTTAAACCTAAGGAGGCTAAGGAGACCGGGGATTCGACCTAAGGAGGCAAGAACACATTGAGAGCAAGGCGGAGAATTCTTTTACGAGTTTTTCACTTCCTTCTTCGTATTTCCATTATTGGTTATGAATTATAGTATTGTAGTTTTGCATACTATTATGAATAGCTAATTTGTTATCTAGGGTTTTGATGGAACCTATTGGAGGATGATTTTCCTGTTACGTTAATATAGTTTTGCCGCAGTATTTTCTCTATTTGTTCAACTACGTTATTATTGTGGTTGGTTGAAGAGATCTCAATCGACTGTGCTTATTTAGTGTGTATTACTCGGGAGAGAGTGCATATTTAGGTAGTTGTTGAACAACATCACTCCTAACGTATATGAGGGATCAATATGAAGGGTTTAAAGGTGTGATTAGGGATAACGAAACCTTGGGTGCGATCCGAGTGAGCCGTGCTTAATGCCAGCTAGCGTAATTCGGGAGAATATGTCTAGTAAATTGTGGTAATTACTCGGGAGAGAGTTATGACAGATAGAGCGCTCATGATCGGTAGAAAATACTTAGGCAAATTTATAGAAAACATAGCGAGAAGGATTCTGACAATAGGAAAAATCATAACTCTAGACCTCCTTAATCTTGTCTCCAATCCTTATCCTTATTAATTGATAGTTTTACTACCTCTAGTAATTATTAGTTAATTAGATAAAAAAATAAATATTATAATCTTTATAATTAGGAAATTATTTGGACTTGTATTTCTTAGCGATATTGAACAACTGTAGCTAAACCTTAGTTCTCTGTGGGATTCGACTCCGGACTTGTTAACTGGATTATATTTGCAACGACCGCTTAGTCCTTTTTAGCGTATAGCTGGACTGCCCTGATTTAGGTGCTTTTTACTGTGGTATTCATGAATATAGCAGCGCGAATACATGTGAATACATGCGCGTACAACTGGATTGCCCTGATTTTAGGTGCTTTTTGCTGCTGTATTCATGAATACATGCGCGTATAGATGGACTGCCCTGATTTTAGACGCTTTTTACTGCTGTATTCATGAATACAGCAGCACGAATTCATATGAATACATGCGCGTACAACTGGACTGCCCTGATTTTAGGCGCTTTTTGCTCTTGTATTCATGAATACATGGCGTGAATACATATGAATACATGCGCGTACAGCTGGACTGCACTGATTTTTAGGCGCTTTTTGCATGAATATAGCAGCGCGAACACAACAAATATACTACCGTAACAACTGAATAGTAGCTATAGGGAGTAATTATGTATATGTTAGCTATAGGAAGTTAATAGCCACTAAACAATAGTGATTTTTGAAAATTCCTCTAAAAAATAGGGATAATATTAAAAAACTAGCCCCTAATGAGGCTATTTCAGTTCATCACAAAGGAAAGAAATCCACCACTTGGGCCTTTCGATCCAAATGTCGTGCGCATGAGCCCAACTCTTCTATTTCCTTTTTACTATTTCACTAAAAAAAAATTGTAAACTTTTAATCAATGAGAGACTCTTTCTTTTGTACTACCAATGTCTTGCTTATTTGTTGCATTCCTTTTCTTTAGGTCATTTCCGAATTAATTAACTTCTTAATCGGGAAGTCCCAAATTAACTGTCAATGGCAGAGACCACGAAAGCGGTAAATTTTAATCTGGTAATGATTCTCATTCTCTTTTTCTTTTTCAAAGGTTCCTTTCCATGCAAGGACAAAGTTTTTCTTAAATGGAGATATGCAAAACAAGTTTTGCCCAACAACATGGTTGGTGATGCTCCTTTCCATGCAAGGACAAAGTTGTTGAGTTTTTGAAAGTTGCATGGTTTAATGCCTACAACAACAACAATCCAGTATAATCCCTTTCCAAATAGACCTTCGGTATCCTTCCCTCCAAGAACTTCCTACCTTGCTCTTGGGGTGACTCGAACTCACAACCTCTTGGTTGGAAGTGGAGATTACTTACCATCAGAGCAACCCCTCTTATCATGCATGATTTAATGCCTAAAAAGAACAATCACCAATGCATATTTTGAAATGGAAAAATCCTTTTGGCCACACCGATTTTGGCCAGATTGACCCAACTGGGGTCATTTAAGTTATTTTACGCCCTAATTAGGATTTTAGCCGTATTTTTATACCTAAAATGCCCTTTCAGTAACCATTTGAATATTTCTCTCCCACCATTAAATATTTGTCTTCCCAATACATGGAAGATCTCAAGGGTTCAAGCCCTATTTTTCATAAAGCTTTATTTTTTTATTTTTTACGTATTTCCATCCTTTTTTTTGTAGTATACACCCATATAATTCGAAATAATTCATCTATATACATGTATTTAATTGTGCATTTCGTATGTGTTTAATATTTGAGTGTGCATTTCGTATATTTTTTAGTAGGTCTTCAAAGCCCTACTATTTAAACACATGATACCTGTCACACCTCCTTTTTTACCTACATTCCGGAAAGGGTGTATAAGGGAGTTTTTTCCAACTTAAAGTGACAATCGAAACGGGATCATTTTTTATTAAAAGATTCAGAGTCGCCACTTGGGAGATTTATGGTGTCCCAAGTCACCGGTTTAAATCCCGAATCGAGGAAAGGGTTGACTCTGTATTACAGTCCGCGAACCAGAAATCCGGGTAAGGAATTCTGTTAACCCCGGAGAAGGTGCTAGGCATTCCCGAGTTTCGTGGTTCTAGCACGGTCGCTCAACTATTATTATTGGCCTAATTATCTGATTAATTACATGTTTTAACCTATGGTGCATCTTTAACTTATAACCGATTTTAAATTATTTGAGGAAATATTCAACGTTATTTAAAACATACCTTGAACCACGCCACATAAAATGCACCCGCGATCCACGACACATTTTATTTAACGTTATTGAGAATTGGAGTTGGGTCACATGAAATGCACACCCGAGTTTAGGAAGGTAAATTTTTTTAAAATAGCGTGCCTAAAGCAACTACGCATTTTTAAGTTTGCGAGGGCCATGGAAGTTTGCTAAATGGCGCGTCTCGAATTCTAAAGATGAAAGCAATAGTTAAATGAGGGCCATGCATTCTTAGATTTTGTTTGGCACGGCACGACACACCTCGATTTATTTTTAATGAGGACTTCCCAAGTCTACTCAATGAATTGACTAATCACTTACGAAGGCTAAAGGGGATGTCTATGTTTTATTTCTAAAGTGAGGCATTTAAATTTAAAGAGGAAATCCGGTATGGGCTTATAAGGCCAAGCTGTCCTGGAGGTGAGTTGGGCCTGCAGCATTTTCCAATCAAGATAGCTGGTTTTAGCAAAATGCAGGCCTAAATATGATGAATGCATATAAGGCCTCGCTTACAAAGTGACCTCCGAATTGGACCTGGGACAGAGCCCAAATTTTGTGGGATAACCTTCTCGAGTTCGAGTCTAAATGCAGTCCAAATAATTCGTGCCATGAGGACTAGGCACCGAGTGGCCATTGTAGAGTCACAACCCCAAAGTTACGTCTACTGAGCTTCAGCATTAGGAGCAAATAGACCATTAATCACATAAAATAACAAAATACTTAAGACTCAAATACCATTCAATTGAGTTTTACAAGCTGTAACTACTATTCCTTACCCATAAGCCACTTATTCATTAGTCTGCATACTAACTCATCCCAAGCAACTTGAAATTAGCAATTAACTTGCAAAACATTAAGAAATCTGATACAAACTACTTTATGCTCAAACAGAAACTGAATAGTTACCAATTAACACATTCTCATTTAAGTACCATAGCAAGAATTCCAAATCCCCACGACTAATTAGGAAGGATTTGCTAAACATAACTTCATATCAAAAACAGATTAATTACGGTCCTCATAATAAACATTCAATACATTGAACAAACTCAGAATCATGAATTTATACAAAATAAAGCAAGATTAGAAGACCAAGACATGCTGAAGCCATGCTCGATATTTTCACATTTTCATTTCATACTTTAAGTCAGACTTCACATATGGTTCAAAATTCTAAATGTGTACCTGGAAAAAGCAAAATAAGAGAAAAGGAAGGAGATCAGCAACATCAGAACAATGTCAGCGGCAGAAATAACTAATGAAACCAGCTTTGAACCAAACTTTGAACCAGCAGAAATAACAACTGATGCCCAGCAATAAAAAAAACAACCAAAATTTGTACCAAACTCTTGAAAACCAACCCAAACTCAAATCATTTTAGCCTCTAATTGTTCAGAGATTGTTTCAAAAGTGAAAACCTCAAGAACTACAGAAATATTCAATGAAATAGTAATTTTCTAATGTTTTTCCAGTCGTTTATGATTTTCTGTATTTTTATCTCTTTTAAAATCTGACTTGAATATCAAGTAATGATGCCTTTATAGGCAAGGCATTAGGGCTGCTGAAATAAGTTAAAATTTGCACCCTAATCCTTTTGACGTTTTTGGTTTTTGCTCACATACCCTCAACGTAAAAATTAGATTTTCAGCTAAGTCTCCACCCCAGCTTCCAAGAAGCTTCCTATTCAGTTATTAGAGATTCCCTTCACCTAGAATTTCCAAATTACCCTTACAACCCCTTAAGCAGCTACTATTTACCCTCAGGCAACCAAAACTGGGTCTTTTTATCTCGAGACCCAGCACAAACTCATGGGTCTGTACCATAACACAAACTTACAACTTTAGACCGTTAGTCAAAGAGCATTGAAGCTCAAATAAACCAAGTTGTTCATGCCAAACAAAAAAAAATGCAGGGATGGAAAAGAAATGAGTCTCCGAGAACTCAAATGATTCAAACAAAACACTTAATTAACAATCTGAGACTTATGAACCAAACAAATGAATCGAACAAATAAACAATGAACAAACAACTTGAGAGCATTTGACCCCAATTATATCCTTAATAGACTATTCAACCGAGATTAGAAAAGAAAAGAAAGTGACACAAAGAAGGAAAAACACGTACTGAAGCTAACGGAAACAAGCCTCTCTTAACGGACTTGCTGGTTTTGGACTTGTATGAGACCGATGGGCTTCGAAATGAATCGAAGTCCATGCTAGTCACTCGTTCTCGAGGAGAAAAGTCGACTGGCATAAACTTCGAACCATTATCGGCCCAGAAGCCTGAATTTGACAAGGCGGCAAGATTAGGGTTCATAAACTTGCATCTTTGATCTGAGATTCGACGAACTAGGCTATGATTCGAGGGTAAAGGGCTGGATATCTGGGATGAGGAGATGAAAAAGGTTCTAGGGTGTTAATTTTGGGTGGATTGGAGGCGGCGCCGCCTGGCTCAAGGCGGTGGAAACTGGGCGGCGTCTCTAGGGTTCTATAGAGACAATGGGGTTCTGAGAGATGAGACGGGGGGTTATGAGGGGGGGATGGGTTTTCGACATTTAAATACTAAAGTAGAATCAGTTCCGGACCATTTGATCAGCTGAGATCAACGATCCAGATCAAAATGAATGAAACGGTATCGTTTTGAGTGGGGCGATTGGGTCGGGTAAGGGCAGAATTGGGCCGGGTTTTGGGGACGGGTATCAGGAGATTTTAGATTTGGGCTGGGATGTCTTAATTAAAGTAGGCCCAAACTAACTCTCCTCTTCTTTTAACTCCTATTTCAAATCAATTTTCCATAAATTCTTTTCCTTCTTTTTCCAAAATTTGATTAAAATCTAAATTAATTCCTAGAACCTAATTAACTAAAAAAATAATACTAATTAAACCTAAATAATAATTATCACAATTAATAACAAAATCAAATTAAAAGAAAACTATTCAAAAATCAAAATTAAGATTAAAAGTGCAAATTAAACTATTTTTTTGTGATTTTTCCATTTTATAAAACAACTAATTACTAATTAATTCTTAAAAAATGCAAAGTTAAATCCTAAATACAAATGCAAACCTATATTTTTATATTTTTTATTAATTTAAATAAAAATAAATATGCACAAACAAATGCAAACAATTAACAGAAAATGCCCCCAAAAATCCACGAATTTGTAAATAATGGGAAAATTATTTTGTTTTGAATTTATGGGAGTAATTCATATAGGGCAAAATCACGTGCTCACAATACCCTACTTGAAACTACAACAAATATGATTATCTGTGAAGAATTATTTTGTCACTCAAAGCTTATATTTCGTCACAAAAAAAATTTTGTGACGAAAATTAATTCGTCAATTGCTCGCCCATAAAAGAGGGTCACTAAAAGTATACAAAGACAACTTCGTGTTTTGTCGCTGAATATAGTTATATTAACAACGAATTTTTTTTTCATCCTCTTGTTCGTCAAAAAATATAAACAATTTGTAGCTGGTTGTTTGTTTTCGTCAGTAAAAAGGTTATTAATGCCAACAAACGACCTTTGTCACTAATTATTTAGTTTAATTAGTAACGATATCAATTGTCTCTAAAGTTACGTATATTTCATAGTTGAATAAATGTAATTTTGTCACTAAAGATCGCCTTTTAGATACAAATAATATTTCGTCCCTAAATATATAAATTAGTGACAATTTTACTTTTATAAAAATGGTTTATAATTTTGTAGTTAAAACTATCATCTGATCACTAAATATATTGCTTTTACCGACAAAAAAAAATTGTCATAAAATGTCATAATTAGTGATAATTACAATAGTCACAAAGTACAAAGTTAATCCATCGTCAATAAGATAATCCTTGGAAAACTTTATTTTTGTCACTAGTTACCTGATTTTCCTTTAATTAGAGAAACTATTATTATATAAATTGGAAGTAACATGATATAACATGCAAGGTAAATTTTAATAATAAAATTTTAATAAATTATGTCATTTTATCCAAACACATAAATTTTAATAATAAAATTATATTTAGTGCTTAAAATAGTTTTAAATATTTGACTCTTATAAGTTAACAATAAGCAATGTCGGAACCAACTGTGTTGAAGGGGTCAATTGAATCTCCTTCATTAGAGAATCAAATTATACAAGTAGTACAGTCAGACCTCTCTATAACAACATCCTTATAAATAAGCCGAATGAACAAGTCCATAAAAAATATAGAAGAAGAACTTAAGGTGCAACCTTCAAATGACTGTACATGAATTTCTGAAACCAAGCATTCTTGAAGAATTAATTTTAAAAAAAATAAAAATAAAAACAGTCTTTGAAATTGATTTTATACGTAAGAAATGAAAATTGTTATAGCAAATCAAAAGCACAAGTAGCATAACTAAATCAACAATAGAAGGTTAAAGATAATAAAGGGATAGAAAAACACAAAACACATCCTAAAAACTAATCAATTTCAATCGGACTACGATCAAGAGTTCCTTCTTCCTTCATTTCAACATTGAAGTCAACATATAGTGATGAAACATCCATCAACGTAAATTTGACGATGAAACCTCGCTTGACATAATCATCCAAAACAAAAAGTTTTCAGCCTTCTTTGAACCTTCTTCGATCACCAACGCTCATAGATACAAACCACTCTTTGCCACGATAATTAAGAAGCGCGGTTTCAACTGTTGGAGGAAGATGCTTGTAGTTATCTTGAATTCAATTGCTTTAAGGTTAATTTTATTTTTTTGCTCTTTATAGTTATATTAAACGTCTATATATATATATATATATAATTTAGTAGCCGATATATAATTTCATTCATTACGGTCATACGTATCGGCCACTAATTCTTCGTAGCAACTATAAAATTCAATTGCTTTTGTAACGACCCGACCGGTCATTTTGAGCTTTTGCACTTTGATCGCCAGTTCTCAGGCATGACTTACCCCGTATGATATATTATGACTGATGTAAATCATTGATTTTGATTTTCACGGAAATCGGTATGAATTTGAAAGAACAGTCTCAGTTGAAAGCTTTGAATTTGAAAGATTTGACCAAGAGTTGACTTATTTGTATATGAGCGCGGATCGAAATTTTTATGATTTAGTTAGCTTTGTTGGGTGATTTATGACTTAGGAGCGTGATCAGAATTGGTTTTGGAGGTCCGGTGTTGAATTAAGCTTGAATTGGCGAAGTTAGTATTTTGGCGAATTTCGGTTGATAGGTGAGATTTTGATCCGAGGGTCGGAATGGAATTCCGAGAGTTTTTGTAGCTTTGTTATGTCATTTGTGATGTGTGTGCAAAATTTCAAGTTATTCGGACGTGGTTTGGTTGAGTTTTTGATCGAAAGCGTATTTCGGAAGTTTTTAGAAAATTTAGGCTTGAATTCGATGTGAATTGATGGATTTGGTGTTGTTTGAGGTGTTTTGATGATTGGAACACGTTTGAATGAGGCTTTAGGATGTGTTGGTACTTTTGGTTGGGGTCCCGGGGGCCTCGGGTGAGTTTCGGGTGGTCAATCAGACCATTTTCTATGTTGAGAAGTTGCAGAAATTTCAACAGTTGTTGTAGATGATTTTAGCTTTCGCGATCGCGTGAGGTCCATCGCAATCGCGTAGAAGGAATGTCGGTTGGCCTGAGTTCGGCCTTCGCGTTCGCGTTTGAGGTCTCGCGTTCGTGGAGGGCCTTGACCTTGTGCTTCGCGTTCGCATGCAGTGGTTCGTGTTCACGTATAAATCGTTGGGGGTCCAGTGGATTTGTTCTTCGCTTTCGCATCATCTGGTTCGCGTTCGCGTAGGTATGGAAAGTAAGGCATCGCGTTCGCATAGTAGGTATCGCGTTCGCATAGTGCAGTTGGGAGTCTTGGAATTTTTTCTCTTCGCGATTGCGAGGCTTGGGCTGCGATCGCGATGAAGGAAGTTCAGAGCTGGGCAGAAAGTTTATAAAATATTTCATCCGCGATTTTTAGCCATTATTCCTCCATAGCTGAGTATTTTGAGAGCTCTTTGAGGGAAATTGAAGAGGGATTCATAGAGAATTGATTGGAGGTAAGATTTTTGAACCTAAAACGTGATTCTATTGTGAAATTTACCTAGAAATTCATGGAATTAGGCTAAAAATGGAAGAACTAGGGCTTGAGATTTTAAAACTTTTAAATTGGGATTTGAAGGACCATTTGAGGTCGGATTTGAGAACTTTTGATACGTATGAACTCGTGGAAGGATAAGGAACCCGTTGATGTAAAAATTTCTAAGTTTCGAGAAGTGTTCCCAGGGCTCGGGTTTTGGTAATTTCGGGATTTGTGCTCGTTATTGATTGTTTTCGCTTGGACTTTGTTCCCTTAGCATATTGTGATGTATTCGTTCTGATTTTGTATAGATTCGACGCGCGTGGAGGACGATTTGAGGGGCAAAGGCATTGCGAGCTAGAGATTTTGCCGGTTCGAGGTGAGTAATGATTGTAAATGATACTCTGAGGGTCTAAAACCATGGATTGCACATCGTAGTGCTATATTGAGATGATACACGCACTTGATGATGAGCGTGGGGTCATTTACTATTGGTGATTGTGACTTGATCCGTCCCGATTGATGATTTTACCGCGTATTTGACTGAAACTTATTTGTTATCATCATGATTTGGGTTGATCGCCATATTTGGGCTTCGTGCCAACTATCTGAACCCTTCAGGGATTTTTATCACTATTTCCTCACTGTTTTTGAATTATTACTCGAACTCAGTCCTGTTGATATCTACTGTTTTACAAACTCAGCCATTTTTACTCAGATTTGAAACTTAAATGATATTTCTAAATGATGTTTTGGGCTGAGAATTACTATTTTACTAATGCCTGAAGGGCTTGTGATGATTTTTGGATTAAGTGAGACCGAGGGCCATATGTGAGGATATACTGAGTGATATGAGTCGAGGGCCTGAGATACTTTTATATGCCACGAGGTGGCTTCAGTGATATGAGGCTGAGAGCCTAGATTTGATACCACGAGATGGCTTGATATTGCACTTGGGCCGTAAGGGGCCCCTCCCAGAGTGTGCACACCCCCAGTGAGCGCGGGTACCCATTATGATCACAGAGTGAGCCCGAGGGGCTGAGAGTGTTCTGAGAGTGAGCCCGAGGGGCTGAGAGTGTTCTGAGAGTGAGCCCGAGGGGCTGGTGCTGTTCTATGTGTTTACTTTATCTCCATTTGTCTGCCATTGCCTGTTGATTGTGTTACTTTATGTGTTATCTTCCTGATTGCCTGACATTACCTGTTAAATTGAGTGTTGAGCCCGGGAGGCGGATTTCTGTGCTTATCTGCACTAATTGTTTTGCAGTCATTTGCATAACTGTTGAAAAAGCCATTTTCAAAAGAGGTTTAAACTAAGCTAAGATATTCCTAAAGATTTCACAGCTCCACTGTTTTTCTCAAGGGTTTTACACCGCTTCTATACAGCATGTCGGCTTGCTTTACGTGTTTTCTTATTGCTCAGTCGTTATTTACCTTTATTACTCACTGAGTTGGAGTACTCACTTTACTTCCTGCACCTCGTGTGCAGATGCAGATATTTATTCACCCGGTAGCGGGTGTTGAGCTGATCGGAGGCTGAGTCATCGGAGTTTAGCAAGGTGGCTGCCAGCGTTCGCAGCACCGCTCTTCTCCCTTCTCTTTCATTAGTCCTGTTTTGTACATTCAGACCTTGTAGTCGTATTTATACTCTAATAGATGCTCGTGACTTGTGACACCCCGGTTTGGGCTGTGTCGGGATGGTTTCTACTATTGTTACCATTATTTCTGCAAATTATGGTTATTATATCATGTTTTAGAACTATTTATGGTATTTAACTGTTTAAAAGAGGGGTTCTGTTTTGGTCTGGCTGGCCTTGTCTTCACGAGAGGCGCCATCACGACCGGGTTCGGGGTTAGGGTCGTGACAAGTTGGTATCAGAGCCTAGGTTACATAGGTCTCACGAGTCATGAGCAGGTTTAGTAGAGTCTCGCGGATCGGTACGGAGACGCCTGTATTTATCCTCGAGAGGCTGCAGAGAAAAAAAAATTCACATTCTTGAATTCTTATCGTGCGTCCTTGATCCAGCTTGAAAAGTAACTTTTGAAATTTCTTTCACACATTCGTATGCGCACATGAGCGCTTAGTATCAGATATGCACCGATGACTTGTAATTCCGCGATCAAGGGGCGAGATACGATCTCTGTGTGTTGATGTTGGGCCATTCTGGAGGACTTAAGGCCGGATTTTTTGCCTATAGCTTGAGCACCGAGGTGCTGATTGTGTGAGCAAGTGCTTTTGAATTTATATGTTCGGCATTTTTCCCTATTAGTGGAAGTGACAGCTGGATGGCTATGTAATGAGAATGTTAGTGCTGCGAGATGTATTCGTATGATTTGGGAGGGACAAGAAAGGTCTGTTGGAGGATAAAAGAACTATTAGGTGCTTAATTTCCGTCTTGATTCGAGTTATAGACCGAGTTATGGGCGTGTGAAGAATCTTTTCATGTCTCCTAGTTGGGAGTGAAGTAAATTTTATGTTGCGGTATGAGTTCAGTCTCAGGAAGACTAAGCAACTGTGTAATGTGTATGACGGTGGAAGGTATACATAAATGTTAAATTGAGGCGAAGCAGGTGGGTTATCTCCTGCGGAGTGTTCTGAAGTGGTGTGATCCTTATGTGTATGTTAGAAGATCTCATGTGTAGATGAAAAGTACATGTTGAAATTTGAAATTTCGGGTCACTTAAGAGAGTGGGCTTAACTGCTGCGGGGATGAATGCGAGATTTGCAGAAGATTTAAAGTACTAGATGATCTGTGTTTTCACAAGCTTACAAAAGGATTTGAGCTTATTCTCACTATGATATTGTGGCATCAATAGAGTATAAGTGTTACGAGTTATTGAGTGTATTTTGATCTATGGCTCCGAGCCAAGTGGAGGAGTCTGCTGTGAGTAGTTGGTTGAACGGTTAGGTGCTATATTGGTTCCAGTTTGATGCGTGCGGGCGAATCAGTTATGGCTTGCGGAAATTGAGACCGAGGATGACTCGAGTAGAGGAAATGTTTTGACAAAGGTTATATTATGCTTCATAGAGTAAGAAAAATCACGGGATGTCTTAAGTTGTTGTTGGTAAAGAATGTTCGGTGCATAGAATAGGAAGTTGCTTGGTTGTAATGGAATGATGTCACATTCTGCGGTGTCGGAGTGCTAATGAGGCACAAGTTGATTGGTTCGTTTGATCAAACTAATTGCAGTTTGAGTAGGGTGAATAACTCGTGGGAGTGGTTCTAATGTGTTCAAGATTCTACATGTAACAATAGGGTATGTTAAAGTTGTATATGTGGTTAGAGAATGAGTTTTCATTGGAAGATGTCAGGACTTGTGGTGTTTTCTATATTAATTGTGGGATTCTATGTATCAATATCAGGAGGTAACAGATTTTGATTCGCAGGAAGTTCTTCAGAGTAAAGTATTTCGAATGTGGTGCTTTTGGGAATATTTAAGAGAGTATTCAGCGGCTTATGAGTCTTAGACAGTGTGATTTTATGCTTGGGTCTCGTATGGTAATCCTGGGTTGAGGAATTTTGGTGCTCCAACAAGAGAGAATATCAAGTTAAAGATGAATCAGAAGGAAATTTAGATAGATGGAGTAGCTTGATAGTAGACCAAATCAGTATGGTAAGGATATGATTAATTCCATGTGTGTGTTCGAGGTAATAAGTTCTTTCAGGTATTTTGCGGCGATGCTCTTAGGTTTTGATGGCTCGCTTAGCTTGATCGAGTTAGAAGGATTCAGTCCTGACAGGTCTGATTTGTGCAAAGGGAACTCGGAGAGTTCTTGATGGTTTTTACCGAGGTTTGGAGATGTATATCTTCTATGGACATGCGATGTATAGTGATTTTTCTTCTAGATGGAGCCAATGGAAAGTTTTGACTAGTGGAGTGCATAGTTGTCTGTGGCTCGGAAGGGAGATGAAGTTATCATGTTATCCTAGGACGGTATGGTATATGCGGTATGTTGTGAGGATCGAGATTTGCATTTGTAAAGTTACGGTCAGTTCTGAAAGGAAGTTCATGAAACCCTTAAGCAGCGGGTAGCCTCAGATGATTAAGAAATGGTACTACTAATTGGAAGTGATTTGATGAGAGTATATATTTCAGTATAAGGGCAATGTGATTAAGTTGATAGTACTTTGGTGGTATTGCAGCACTTTCTTGTTAGATCGACTGGTGATATTCGGGTTTGCTTGGTGGCACAGGAAATTTTTTGAGTATCTATCATGGAATGATTGGGTATTTGAGGCATAACATGTATTTGGACGGCAAAATTGGGATCGTATATGGTGATTCATGTGCCGTGTGAATTTGAAGACGGAAGTTCTCATATTCAGGCTATGTTGTGGTTATGGATCGTATGTATCGGCACTGTTTAGCGACTATCGGGATTTGGAGGCTCGAGTAGATCTTTCTTTGTTGGTATGTTAGATGTTGGATGCGATGTTGGAGTTCAGACTAGTTATCTCAGTGTTGGGTTATTCTGGACTATTATGCTATGGGCTATGCCGGAAATGCCACGAGTTGAGTGGCGCGGCGCGGCGGATTATGTTCTAGCAGAGTGATTTATATTTCAAAGACCCAGCGAACTGCTGGGAAGGATTGCCTTTCTTAATTGAGCCTTCGTGATGGATGTCAGTGCAGAGGTTTCTACCATTGATTCAGTTCCGATGTTGAGGAACTTTTCGGATGTGTTTCTTGTGGCCGGGCATGTCTCCGGGCGAGGTTGCGGATTTCGGTATTGGTCTGGTGCCGGACACCGTATCGTATGGTTTCGGCAGAAGTTATAGTAGTGGAAGGAGCAGCTTCAGGCTTCCTTGGTAAGGAGTTCGTTGGCAGGCCAATGTTGATGCGTGTTCTAGCTTGAGTCGGCTTGGTTGGCCCCGAATTATATTGTTGAGGGATAGGTTGATTCGATCGTTATTGAGTTTATTAGTGATCTGGGGAGATCTATGAGTTGCCTTTCTGTGTTGCGAGATGTTATGATTTGTTGGTTATGGGCACACCTAGTGCGGTTCTATTGGGGTTCATAGTGGAAGTCGAGCGGGAAGAGTAATTGGGTGTTGCTCAATAAACGGCGTATTGGTTATGTCCTATCGGGTTTGCATGGTATATGTTACTTGTTTCACTGTGGGTGTAATGATTTGCTTTAGTTCCAAACATCAAATTGTGTGTGGTTGTCAATTTTGAGCATAGTGACTTGAGGTGTCTCATATGGAGCAGTGCTTGGATAGGATCACACATTGTAGCGAAGCTATGTGGGATGTGACCTTGTGGGTTAGATTTGTGTGTTCTATTCTATGATGTGAGATGGGTTCTCAGCCTTGTGTTGTGGTGGTACTGGTGAGCTTGAGGTACAACTCTTTCATTTGAGTCATTTTCATGATTTGATTATGTTCGGACCATTGCTTATTGGTGCGCGTATTATGCTAGTTGTGGCTTAGGCCTCTATTGATGTGTCATGTCACCAGAGTGGTGTGTTAGATTAGAGGAGATCGTTGGGATCATTAATGAATACGAACGAATTTGATTTCAGCATGTTGGAAGGTTAATATCGAGGTTCGGTCAGAAATTTACTATGGTATTTGTCAGAGGAGAAGTGGCTTCATGAATGGGTGATCTGAGAAAATGGTTATGGTTTACTGCGTATTTCATTTATCGTTGGTAGTACATGACAGTGTTGGAATGAGACTTTGGCTGATAAGAGGTTTTCTACCAGTATTCGATTGTTGTGGACAGTTACTGTAAATAGAAGTTATCGCTACGAGTGTGGGAGTTATGTGGTATATCATAGGATTGCTCCCGAGGTTGCAGGCATGGGTTATTATAGCTGGTTCGGGTCTATTCAGAGTATAGGTGTGAGGTTTTGATCGTATTGATGGTTTCAGAAGTGGAAATGTGGTTCTATGGCTTAGGGGCCAGACTGGATTGTGTAATTTCAGTTGCAATGTGTTATCAGACCTATATGAGATAGGGTGATGTGGGATCACCCCCGGGTATATGCATGGTAAAGTTATTCAATTATTGGTTGGCTTCTAGAACAACTCTGAGTACGTTCGAGGACGAACGTGTGTTTAAGTGGGAAAGGATGTAACGACCCGACCGATCGTTTTGAGCTTTTGTACTTTGATCGCCAGTTCTCGCATGACTTGCCCCGTATGATGTATTATGACTGATGTAAATCGTTGATTTGGTTTTCACGGAAATCGGTGAATTTGAAAGAACTGTCTTAGTTGAAAGCTTTGAATTTGAAAGGTTTGACCAAGAGTTGACTTATTTGTATATAAGCTCGGATCGGAATTTTTATGATTTGGTTAGCTTTGTTGGGTGATTTATAACTTAGGAGCGTGATCAAATTAGTTTTGGAGGTCCGGTGTAGAATTAGGCTTGAATTGGCGAAGTTAGTATTTTGACGAATTCCGGTTGGTAGGTGAGATTTTAATCCGAGGGTCAGAATGGAATTCCGAGAGTTGTTGTAGCTTTGTTATGTCAATTTTGATCTGTGTGCAAAATTTCAGGTCATTTGGACGTGGTTTGGTTGGATTTTTGATCGAAAGCGTATTTCGAAAGTTTTTACAAAACTTAGGCTTGAATTCAATGTGAATTGATAGATTTGGTGTTGTTTGAGGTATTTTGATGATTGGAACAAGTTTGAATGAGGTTTTAAGAGGTGTTGGTACTTTTGGTTGGGGTCCCGGGGGTCTAGAGTGAGTTTCGGATGGTCAATCGGACCATTTTCTATGTTGAGAAGTTGCAGAAATTTCAACAGTTGTTGCAGATGATTTTAGCCTTCGCGATCATGTGAGGTCCATCGCTATCGTGTAGAAGAAATATGGGTTGGCCTAAGTTCGGCCTTCGCATTCGCGTTTGAGGTCTCGCGTTCGCGGAGGGCCTTGACCTTGTGCTTCGCGTTCGCATGCAGTGGTTCGCGTTCGCGTATAAGTCTTTGGGGGTCCAGTGGATTTGTTCTTCGCATTCGCATCATCTGGTTCGCGTTCGCGTAGGTCTGGAAAGTAAGGCATCGCGTTCACATAGAAGGTATCGCGTTCGCATAGTGCATTTGGGAGTCTTGGAATTTTTGCTCTTCGCGATCGCGAGGCTTGGGCCACGATCGCGATGAAGGAAGTTCAGAGCTAGGCAGAAAGTTTATAAAACATTTCATCCGCGATTTTGAGCCATTATTCCTCCATAGCTGAGTATTTTGAGAGCTCTTTGAGGGAAATTGAAGAGGGATTCATGGAGAATTGATTGGAGGTAAGATTTTTGAACCTAAAACGTGATTCTATTGTGAAATTTACCTAGAAATTCATGGAATTAGGCTAAAAATGGAAGAACTAGGGCTTGGGATTTTGAAACTTTTAAATTGGGATTTGAAGGACCATTTGAGGTCGGATTTGAGAAGTTTTGATATATAGGAACTCGTGGAATGATAAGGAACCCGTTGATGTAAAAATTTCTGAGTTTCGAGAAGTGGGCCCGGGGCTCGGGTTTTGGTAATTTCGGGATTTGTGCCCGTTATTGATTTCTTTCGCTTGGGCTTTATTCCCTTAGCATAATGTGATATATTCGTTCTGATGTTGGATAGATTCGACGCGTGTGGAGGCTGATTTGAGGGGCAAAGGCGTCGAGAGCTAGAGATTTTGCCGGTTCGAGGTGAGTAATGATTGTAAATGATACTTTGAGGGTTTGAAACCCTGGATTACACATCGTAGTGCTATATTGAGGTGAGACATGCGCTTGATGATGAGCGTGGGGTCGTTTACTATTGGGGATTGTGACTTGGTCCATCCCGATTGATGATTTTACCGCGTATTTGACTGAAACTTATTTGTTATCATCATGATTTGGGTTGATCGCCATATTTGGGGGTTCGTGCCAACTATCTGAACCCTTCAGGGATTTTTATCACTATTTGCTCATTGTTTTGAATTACTACTTGTACTTAGTCCTGTTGATGTCTACTGTTTTACAAACTCAGCCACTTTTACTCAGATTTGAAACTTAAATGATATTTCTAAATGATGTTTTGGGCTGAGAACTACTGTTTTACTAATGCCCGAGGGGCTTGTGATGATTTTCGGACTGAGTGAGGCCGAGGGCCATATGTGAGGATATACTGAGTGATATGAGGTCGAGGGCCTGAGATACTTTTATATGCCACGAGGTGGCTTGAGTATTATGAGGCCGAGGGCCTAGATTTGATGCCACAAGATGGCTTGATATTGTGCTTGGGCCGTAAGGGGCCCCTCCCGGAGTCTGCACACCCCCAGTGAGCGCGGGTACCCACTGTGATCACAGAGTGAGCCCGAGGGGCTGAGAGGTTCTGAGAGTGAGCCCGGGGGGCTGGTATTGTTCTATGTTTTTACTTTATCTCCATTTGTCTGCCATTACCTGTTGATTGTGTTACTTTATGTGTTATCTTCCTGATTGCCTGACATTACCTGTTAAATTGAGTGTTGAGCCCGAGGGGCGAATTTCTGTGCTTATCTGCACTAATTGTTTTGCATTCATTTGCATAACTGTTGAAAAAGCCATTTTCAAAAGAGGTTTAAACTGAGCTAAGATATTCCTAAAGATTTCGCAGCTCCACTATTTTTCTCAAGGGTTTTACACCGCTTCTATACAGCATGTCGGTTTGCTTTACGTGTTTTCTTACTGCTCAGTTGTTATTTACCTTTATTACTCACTGAGTTGGAGTGCTCACTTTACTCCTTGCACCTCGTGTGTAGATGCAGGTATTTATTCACCCGGTAGCGGGTGTAGAGCCGATCGGAGGCTGAGTCATCGGAGTTTAGCAAGGTGGCTGCCAGCGTTCGCAGCACCGATCTTCTCCCTTCTCTTTCATCAGTCCTGTTTTCTACATTCAGACCTTATAGTCGTATTTATACTCTAATAGATGCCCGTGACTTGTGACACCCCGGTTTGGGCTGTGTCGGGATGGTTTCTACTGTTGTTACCGTTATTTCCGCAAATTATGGTTATTATATCATGTTTTAGAACTATTTATGATATTTAACTGTTTAAAAGAGGGGTTCTATTTTGGTCTGGCTGGCCTTGTCTTCACGAGAGACGTCATCACGACCGAGTTCGGGGTTAGGGTCGTGACAGCTTTAAGGTTAATTTCATTTTGTTGCTCTTTATAGTTATATTGAACGTGTATATATATATATAGGTTAATTTCATTTTGTTGCTCTATATTTAATTTAGTAGCCGATATATAATTTCATTCATTACGGTCATACGTATCGGCCACTAATTATTCGTAGCAACTATATAATTCAATTGCTTTAAGGTTAATTTCATTTTTTTGCTCTTTATAGTTATATTGAACGTCTATGTATATATTTAATTTAGTAGCCGATATATAATTTCATTCATTACGGTCATACGTATCGGCCACTAATTCTTCATAGCAACTATAAAATTCAATTGCTTTAAGGTTAATTTTTTCTCTCTCTCTCTCTCTCTCTCTCTCTCTCTCTCTCTCTCTATATATATATATATATATATATATATATATATATATATATATATATATATATATATATATATATATATATAATTTCATTCATTATGGTCATACGTATCAGCCACTAATTATTCGTAACAACTATATAATTCAATTGCTTTAAGGTTAATTTTATTTTTTTTGCTCTTTTTAGTTTTATTGAACGTCTTAATTTCATTTCGTTCTCATACTATATCATGTTTCATCTCTTTTGTGACTATAATGTTTTATTTTAAAAATAAGAATTTAATATGTTTGATATTAAAGTATATGACTCAACTAACTATTATATTATATTTTAAATTACTATGCAACTATAGTCATCACTAAACTAGTATATATAATAAGTAGATATTGATAGCGACCATAAATTACGTTTACTATGGTTCCACTAGTCAATTGAACACCAATCGTTATATTTTGAGATATAATTAGCAATTTAATTATGAAATATAAATAATAAGTAGATATTGATGCTAGTTAATTACATTGTTGTGCTTTATATATAGTTACATTGAACGTCTATATATATGTGTATAGTAGCCAACATATAATTTCATTCATTAAGGTCATGCGTATATTGATAACGGCCATATAATTACGTTTACTATGGTTCCACTAGTCAATTGACACCAATCGTTATATTTTGGATATAATTAGCAATTTAATTATGAAATATAAATAATAAGTAGATATTGATGCTAGTTAATTACATTGTTGCGCTTTATATATAGTTACATTGAACGTCTCTCTCTCTCTCTCTATATATATATGTATAGTAGCCAACATATAATTTCATTCATTAAGGTCATGCGTATATTGATAGCGACCATATAATTACGTTTACTATGGTTCCACTAGTCAATTGACACCAATCGTTATATTTTGGGATATAATTAGCAATTTAATTATGAAATATAAATAATAAGTAGATTTGGATTCATATTTTCTTGCACCACCGAATTTTCTTGGTTTGAATCCATTTTTTAGATAGGGTAAAGTGTCTACTTAGCGACCATAAATTACGTTTAATATGGTTCCACTAGTCAATTGACACCAATCGTTATATTTTAGGATTTAATTAGCAATTTAATTATGAAATATAAATAATAAGTAGATATTGACACTAGTTAATTACATTGTTGCGCTTTATATATAGTTACATTGAACGTTTATATATA
Source organism: Nicotiana tabacum (assembly GCF_000715075.1). Classification (NCBI taxonomy): domain Eukaryota; kingdom Viridiplantae; phylum Streptophyta; class Magnoliopsida; order Solanales; family Solanaceae; genus Nicotiana; species Nicotiana tabacum. The sequence continues at coordinate 29,208,588 of NC_134090.1, read as the reverse complement.
TGTGTATAGTAGCCAACATATAATTTCATTCATTAAGGTCATGCGTATATTGATAACGACCATATAATTACGTTTACTATGGTTCCACTAGTCAATTGACACCAATCGTTATATTTTGGGATATAATTAACAATTTAATTATGAAATATAAATAATAAGTAGATATGGATTCATATTTTCTTGCATCACCGAATTTTCTTGGTTTGAATCCATTTTTTAGATAGGGTAAAGTGTCCACTTGACTTGGTTTGATATGAAGGAAGTATAATAAATCGTATACCGTATTTGTTTTAAGAAAGGAAGAAAATATAATAATTTGTATACAGACTAAATCGTATAATTTATATAAACATAAAATGCACATAAATACAATGGAAATACAAATATAATACACAAGATTCTTCATCTCCCAATATTTAATTTTCGTATACTTCAAGACTTGAAATTTAATTTTGTGTTTTGGAGGGGAAAATGTAGGCTAATTAGTTAGAGGGTCATTTATATCTTTTCACTACTATGGCCAAAGTTGGGTCACACTAGTGAGGTCGTTTAGCATCTCTTTTGAAATTATAGGCTCATCATACAATTGCTTGGTATTTGTGAGTTTTTTTATTTATGTAGATAGCAAAAGATTACTCCTAATTATACACATGCTTCTCATGACAACTTCAAGGTAATAGGGTGGCTCTACTCATGTCTTCAAGTTTTGAAATAACTTAAACCTGAAAATCATATTTTTAACCTTTCGATAATGTTAATGTTTGAATCAACTCACAAACCTCAAGCAATAGTGGTAAGACTAGAATGATCACGTTATAGTTAAACACGTTTGTCTAATCGAATTGATAACATGCCTCGATTTGATTGGTGGGATCAATTTATATATAGGATATAGGATGACATTTTCGTGATTAGTAATCCTGGAATTAAACACTAAATTGATACATTTGTTTTTCTTCAAAACTTTTCTCCTAAGCTCATTGACGGTGAACATAAACGTTTATCCCACTTGATTTAGTTGATCAAATCAAACACGTATTTATATTATATACATGCAAACCCTATTTTAGTCTAATAAACTAAACATCTACCAATAAAAGTATATATACATACTAAATAATCTTGTCATTATTAATCCCATAATATAGAATACCAAAGGTTGTGATGGAGTGATACGTATTCATTCATCTTTAACCAGAGTTCTAGGGTTCAAGTCATCTTTGTTAGGGTGCATTTTACCCACAAAATGTGAGACTTCCTGATGTGAGCTTAAATTTGATCGGACTCCAAAGCGAATACCAGACACCAATGAGAAACTAAAAAGAATCCCTAATATTGTTCACCAACCAAACGAGCAGTAAGACGGGAGAATAATAAGAGTCTGTTTGGCCATTTTGGGAGGCCAAAAGTACTTTTTCCCCGTCAAAAAGGTACTTTTTTAAAAATTGAAACTGTTTGGCCAAGATGGAGAAGTACTTTTGGCCAGTAGCAGAAGCAATTTTTCTGCTTTTGGGAAGAAGCAGAAAATTCTAGCTTCTTCCCAGAAGCAGAAGCAGGAACAGAAAATTAATTAATTTATTCAAGACAAAACTATCCTCAATATAAATTTATATTTTTCAAATTATTCCTTATTGATTTACGTTTTTTTTGTTTCTAGTTCTTACCATTCTTTTAAATCTAAATATATCATATACATGAATTATATTCTAACTTTTTAAATTTTTGTTGACTTTTTTTATTTTTTGATTTTTTCTTTGTGTAATATCTTGTAACTTTCCAAATTATCTTCATCTTTTCTCACACTAAAGCAAATTATCTACATCTTTTTTTGGATTATCAATTCTCTTCTTACAAATAATCATTTATAATTTCTTCTCTTATAGACTATTAATTCCCCAATCTTTAAAACTGTTATCAAATTTAATTTGCGAAAATTACCTATAAATAGATAATATATTTATAATTGCATCGCATAATCTATATATTAATAAAAGAAAAAGAAAAAGCCTCCACACTAAACCAAATGGCAGCCTCACAATAGTCCACTTGGCAATTCAGGACAAAGTTAGTTAGATTAGGTAATGACTAGTTTCTTTTTGAATTTAATTTTTAAAAAAAAATTAAATTATGCATTATGTGTCATATTTCAAGTTTGACACTCAGAATTATCTTGTTACAATTACCATAATTATACAATATTTTATCCGATGAAATTCTTCTACCGATAAGGAATTCAACTAATATGCTAATGAAGACATTACTGTAAATATTGAGGAAGGAGATGTGCCTACTAGTATTCCTTTAGAAATGCAAGGTAAGTCTTCTACCAATATAAAGACATTGTGTGATAGAATTAAAGATGAAATTATTGAGAACTGTTATTATTTACCTTGAAAATGGTATTTACAATTATATTTGATTTGTGGTTCTAAAAATACGTGATTTATCTTAATACTAGTTGTTAGGTGAATGACACTAAGTATGAACGATCAAAAAATGATAAGCAAACCAGCGTGGTAGCAAGATTGAGGGCCTCGAGCTCGGTGATATAGGACCTCGAGGGCAGCCTTTAACGGTTGATAATGAACAATAAATGAACTATAAATGAACAAATGATGAACAATAAATGAACAAGTGAAGAACAAAAAATGAACTCAATAAGTAAGGAACAATAAAGCTGTAGAGTAATTGTTGAGCACGTTTAGGCAAGAAAGGCAGAGAATGTTCTTATTGTATTCGATCTTATGTGTGTTACAAAATAGCAAGAGTCACCTTTATATAGGAGGGAGGAATCCCAACATAGTACATGTCTAATTGTATAATGACTTAGTACGGATTTGTACTATTCTTGCAGACCTGGTCAGCTCTAACCACGTGTCTTTGGGAATTTTCTCGCCTTTCCATGACGATTGTTGATACTCAATTTTTTTCTATAATGTTTTTAAGTACATATATACCTTCAAAACTATGAATTAGCATCAATTGATATTTTTTAATAATTTCTATATTTTTAAATTAATTTTATCCTAGTATTTTATTTACATAAATAATTACAAATTGCATCACAAAAGACTTTATAGCATTTCATGACTTAATATTGCTATTTATTGTTATATTATGTTCAAATTATTTCACAAATGGCAAGATTTATACCTTTTGGTTACAATTGCAATAATTTTGCAATTATAGCCCATGTGTACATTATAACATTATTTTTACAAAAAAATAGATCATTGTATTTTTCTAAATATGTAGTAACTATTTTAAAAATTTCTATGCATGGAAATTAATTTTTATAATCTGTTAATTATTTATAAAATATTTTTATCAATTATTTGGGTATTTAACAAATAGCCTTTTTAATTTCTCTAATTTTTTTGGACCTAAACCCTTTTAATACCAGCCCAAACCCCTTAATAATACCAGCCCAATTCACTCTAAGCCCAATCTGCACCTACCCGACCCAAACCTCCATCAAATCATGGCCGTTGATCCTTTAGATCAACGGTACACATTAAAACTTACCCTAATTAACCTAGAATGACCCCCCACAAACCTCTCATTCACTCCCTTACACACCGTCCTCATCTCCCTTTCTCTCTCAGCTCTCTCCAAAACCCTAGTTTCTCAGGCACCGTTACCGGCGTATATCTCAGTGTTGTGATGTTTTCTTGTCTTCTCCGGCCAGTCTTGGCCTCTTACACGCCATGGCTCTTCAACTCCTTAGATCCTTGAGGGGATATCGAAGAACCTAGTTGATTTTGGTTTGAAGTTCTACTTGTTAGCCTGTCTCAGGCTATTTTTATCGACTGTGAGTGATAACTTCTTTTTATGTCGTTACGAATCCATGATTTATAAGCATATGCTCTCATCTCTGTTATGTTTTCAAAAACCCTAGTCTATTACCTTCGATTATTTCCAAATCTGTATAGATCTGAGATGATTCGAGCACTATTACATGTGTTTCTCTGAAAATTTCTGGTTTTAATTGCTTGTTCTTGTTTTTCCCTAAAACCAGGGTTCATTACGAGTTGTTTTTCAAAAGCTTTCTGACTTCTATATGTTTAATCGATTCTATTTTTTCATCTTCTTGACTGATTTTTGCAAGAGTACTCAAACCCTAGTTGACGCTATGTAATATACTGATCTTTTCAATTCTTGCTACGATTTGGGTCTTTCCGTGTTACTAATCGTACTAGCTTGCTCTGCATCCTCTGACTTGCATGCTTTTCTTCGTCAAATTCAATATTTTTGTGGTTTTGACTTAATAAATTTCTGTTAGGACTTGAACCTGATTTTTCCCGACTAAGTTCTATGTTTTTATGAAGTTTTACTTAGTTTATTTTCTATTTATAGGAGTTGATATATTCTTTCAGAAATCATTGTTACTTTGAAATTTGGCAGATTGATTTGCTCTATTAGAAATTTATATGCCTAAGTCTTGCATGTTTCCATGTTTACGATCTTAATTAGTCACTCTTGCCTCATTTGATTACATGTATGTTTACTTATTCATTTACATGATTTTTCCCTTAATTAGAACACTGATTATCTTATTCTGAACGCCTTTATTTGGTTTGATTTGAACTTCTTTCCTTAATTAGACTCCCTATTATTACCGTTTGGCTAATTGCCCCTAATTTAAGGAGTCTATTCTGAACCCCTTATGTGATTGGATTCTAATGGCTCTTAATTGCCGATTTCTGATTCTTTTACCTTATTGGCTCTACTCTTGAACTACTATATAAGCACTCTCATTCTGCTCCTTCAACACACGAACACACTGATCTCAGAATACACACACATACATTCAAACTCTCTCTTCTTTCTTTGCTACTTGTGCTAACTGTTGGTCTAGCCGGCTGAAAGCCAAGCCTAGATAGTGGAGTTGCACCTGTTTTTACATTCTGCATTTTTCTTCTTTAACTGGTATGTCTCTAATTAAAATTTGAAACTCAACTTCATGTGTTCCATGTCTATACATCCATGCTTGTTCCTGTACTAGTTATTTAATTTGTTTCTCTATTTGCTGTTATTAAGCATGCCTAAATTCTGCCTTATGTGTAATCAACATATCATACTTTACTTAATTCTTTGATACTTGTCCAGCATGTTTACTTAGTTCCCTTACCCCCTCCCCCTTAACTGGTATGACCATGTAGTTACTTAGTCTGCTAGTGCATTCTATTGGTCCTAATTGCATGCCAAATTTTGTTCAACAAACTCTTATCTTCAACATGATCCTACTACATCCTTTCCCTATGTTTTAACTGTCTGTTATCATGACTGATTTGTTCAGTAGACCCCTTAGTTGTTTTGTACATTTGTTGTATCAAATGTTTCCCTGTTTATATGGTTTCAACCTATATGTTCCCAATCCCTTCACTCCCTATTTATAAGTCTCCTTGTCAAGTAAATCTGGCTATTCTATGATTAATTGGTTTTTTTGCTGATTATGCTTTCCTCAAAGAATGATTTCAGAAATGTTGCTCCTACTCTTAGCCTTCTTCTCAAAACTGGTCACTCCTAGTATCTTTAAAAACTGTTTCTGAATCTTTTCACTTGTAAACTGTTTTACTAAGTCTTTCAACACTATGTCAAACACTCTCACCCTACTCTTAGGCTATTAAGTTCTGCCCCTCTAGTGTGTGTACTGCTTAGGGATCCTTGAGATCTCTCTGAACTCTGGCATACCAGGGCTGACCCTTCCACACTATACATAAGCAATCCCTATTTTATGAAAGGTCTTGGTATGAGCACTGCCCGGGATCCTTGAGGTCCTTAGAGAACTCTAACACACTAAGACATACATTATTGGCTGTGAGATCTTTGGCTTCTGAGACTCTATTGAAGGCCTGACATTCCCAGGTTTACTTTGGCCTGATTTAGGCTCCCTATAGTATAGTTTCATTTACTTATGTAATTAATTTGACCTGGTTTATAATAATATTATTTGTAAACAAATGTTGGGGTGATTAGTAAAAAGGGAGGGTTCCTATATGATGTTTGTGGGAAACTGGGTAGATATCATGCTTTAGGTTGATACACAATAAAAAGCATGCTCTTAGTTTATATATATATTTGCAATAGAAATCCTGCTTTGAGTTTATATTATGATAGAAATCATGCTTTAGGCTCATACGCTATATTACTTATGCTTTAGGCCTATACGCTATGTTACTTGCATTAAAATATGTCATAAGTCTATATTATTTGCATTAGAAAACCTGCCCTAGGATACTCACGTTTATATGTTGCATATTATAAACATGTTATAAGTTCATCACTTCTTTCTCTGACTCTGCATAAGTTATTATCACCTGGAAATCATGTCATTAAACTACTACTGTAATCATGCTTAATAAAAATGATCATCTCTCTGTGCATTAGAAATCCTGATTTAGGACTCTATTTGCATTGACTCTAAATCATGTCTACGTTTCTCAAATGAATAACTGTCTATAAAAAGGTTTAAGAATAGTCTAACACATAGATATCATGTTCTAGTGTAAACTTGCATGAAATCAGTTCTGTAACATTAATCACCTAATTCGGTATGCCTATAGGATTGAATGACCTCAAGTTGTCTTGACCAATTCCTAGAATTATGATTGCATACAGACCCACACCTGGGCAAGCCTTAGGTAATTAATGGTCTTATAACTGTGAAATCAGGTTCTGTATATGTGTGAAATTGTCTAGGTTTAACAGGCTATAAAATTAATAGGCAAGCTGTCCAGGGTTCTGCCACTTCGCTTTTCAACAAAATGCTGCATATTCTGTATTTGTGATGTTCATCTAGATATCATGTTCTAAGGCTTTCTGAATTTCTTTAAAACCAGTTGTTTGTGACGTGCTATGTATCTGATTATGTGTGGAGGCAAACATGAGCCCCTAATTGCTTCCCTATTTTACAGTCCTATGTATTCTTTATTGTCGCTTAGATTTTACCTTTTAAATACCTTAGAAGTGTCTAGAACTGCCTAAGTATAGAGGTCCTAAATGCCTCCGGGACCACAAGGAAGGGACATGTAAACCAGGCTTAGAGTTCGTTAACTAAACTCGCTTATATAACCACTAAGGGGAGGGTAATGGGTAGTAAAAGGATATGATAACTTGTGCGCTAATGCCACATGTAACCCCTCTGGTTGAGGAAGGCTTATCGGGTATTGTACAGATGTGATCCTATAGGCTAATCAACTTAGGACTTCCCTTCCCCAATTCACATATGTGTGCTTAGACTGCCTAAACTTTCTTAGTTTATGTATGTATGCTTGGACTGTTCAAACTTCCTTAATTTATGTATGCTTAGACCATCCAAACTTTCTTGATTATATATGTGTGTTTAGACTGCATAAACTACCCTTATTTGCAAATGTGCGCTTAGACCGCTTGCTTGTCAAATGACTAATTCACATAACTAAGTTCGGCCGGGACCCACCGTTGTAGACCGCGATGGATGCGTAACACCTTCCCCTCAAGGTTATTTCGAGCCCTTACCCTAATCTATGGTAATGCAAACTGGTTACATGAGTTAACTGCTCTAGGTGCCCTAATGCACCATAATCCGTTAGGTGGTGACTCTTCAAATACCCGATTCCCAAAAAGAAATGAGTTGTTCCCAATAAATATCGAAACCCGGACTCCGCGAAGGAAAAAAGGGGGCGCAACAACATGGCGACTCTGCTGGGGATATTTTAGGCTCTTACCATAACGAACTTATTTTGTGAATTAGTATTAAGCATGCCTTATCCCGTGCACCCTCCCCCTTATTTGGATTTAACTTCCTATTTTCAAGCATTTATGATTTCCTTTATTTCCTGAAACTAACTTGTCTCTTTGTTTTCTTTTTCCGTAACTGTCTTTCAATTATTTAAATATTGCATTTATTGTTTCTTTTAACATGCAAATACTTGACAACATGCTATTTATTATTGCATAAATCATGCTCAACATCATATTCCACTCATGCGTAATCAATCCTATAACAATACTTGATGGGTGTTTGCGCTCTTCTTATATATCACCCTTTAAATTCGAAAAGGCGTATTTGCGATAAAACTAGTCGATCAACGGTGCGTTTGACGGTTCCGTGCCTTTCCCCCTCAAGTTGTCCGCTTGAGGGTCCCAGTCTAGACCTCTATAGCAAATTTACTCTGATTAATTGTGCATGCATCATGGTCAAACCTAGTCGGGTTAATATGTGGTCCGCATAATAACCCTTTAAGACAAGCATCGTCCAAAAGTCTATCGAGTTTTCCATAATCCCAATGGACGGTACCACGATTGTGTGCATTAATTTTGGAGAAATAAGTGCCAATATGCTAATAATTATTGTATAAATAGACGAACCTGGAGGGGAAAGGGCCTAACCATCTTTTGTTTTACAGAAAATGAGGCACGAAGTCCCCAGATTCGGTATGGTCGGTAGCATACCTCTACTTTTGCTAGATTGGTGGAGGGATCTTCCCTCAAGTGACCAAAATCATCTGAAATGTGTCTTAGGAAATTTGCCTTCACTGTTGGATCTTCAGCCAAACAAAATATTGATCGAGGCTACTACTATGTTTTGGGACAGGGAAAGGGCCGTGTTCCGCTTTGAGGACATAGAAATGACTCCCTTTCTAAAAGAAATAAGAGGATTTGTAGGGTTGACTAGGGATAGTCCTGGTCTGTTAGCACCTTAAAATCGCACCACTAGAGGGTTCTTTAAGATGATGGGGCTGAAGAAAAATGATGATTTGGAGTGCTTGAAGAACTCCTACATACCTTTTGACTTCCTCTATGAAAGATACGGTCACAGTAGCTCTTACCGTATTTTTGATAATGAGTTCTCAATCACCTCATTGGGCTGGGTTCATCGTAAGGTCTTCGTGTTCATTGTGTGTTTCTTGGGCATGTTGGTATTCCTGATCCAAGGGGATAGAATCCATACCAGGCTGGCCATGGTGGCCAAAACTTTGATGGACGGGATCGAGGGGCAGACATATACCATTGTCCCTATGATTATTGCAGATATGTACTGGGCCTTGGAACGCTGTCAGAAGAGGTCCAAATTCTTTGAAGGTTGCAATTTGCTGCTACAGGTTTGGTTGTTAGAGCATCTCCAAAGGGGTCAATACCGACAAGATTTTCCATGAAGGACGTGGAATGACCACATAGCTTTCCATCACCCTAAGAGAATGACTTACATTCCGAACATGTTTGCTCAACCTAAGGATGGTGTAGGATGGGTGCAATTCTTCAACAAGTTGAATGAGGATCAGGTTCAGTTGATGTTCGAGTGGTTCCCCACCGACGAGTTCATCATCAAATCCAGAGACGTCCCACACTTGGTGTTGATTGGGTTAAGGGGGATATACCCTTTTGCTCCCCTCAGGGTTATGAGATAGACAGGCAGGAGATAGGTCATACCACAGGTCGCTAAAATGAGTCACTTCATAGCTGATTTCCAGGGTGATGCCATCCCATATAAGAATGAAGCACAACATATGTGGACTTTGAAGATTATCGTAGAGAAGGATACCATCGAGCTGGACCGATATCATGCGGGCCACTCATACTTTTACCCCTCATGGTTGGATGATAATCTATCAGGAATCTTCGAGCCAAGGGTTGGTCCAGGAAACAGGGTCATAGATGAGTTTGCCGAAGCAGTTATGAAGTATAACAAGCTGCGCAAAAGAGTTCGAGAGTCTGAAGCTGAGCATATAGAGCAGTATAAGGCCGATATGGAAATAATTAATGAGTGGAAAGAAAGAGTTGTTAAATCTAGCGAAAGGCTGGAATATCTGGAGTACATTTTAATGGAGTTGGAAGGGAATATAAGAAAGAGAGTCACCGACTTCTAGAACACTGAGGGAAATGAAGGAAGGCATTTAGCAAGGGTATTCTTATTGCTGAACCTGCGCGAACTGGGAGAGCTGATCGACAATAGCATCCGGTCTGGAGAGGTTCTTCTAGGACTAAGTAGATTAGATTTACTTGCCTTTCTTTTAAATGTCATAAGGCCAAGTGCCATTAGCAACATTATTTAGTGTCGTTTTGGGTCATTTACTTTTACATTAATGAAATGAGGAAATTATTGGCACTGAATTTCTCCAAATCTATTTGTCACTAGGTCTACCTCGGGCACAACGAGGCTCCCAAATTAGGACACGAATTTACATTCCCGCAATATGTGTTTAAATACCGTAAATATTTCAGAACCCTTACTGACTTGATTACCTTTTGTTTTTCTTTATTATTCTTTATTCCCGTCCTCTAAGGTTGGTTTGCACATACTGGCATCATCAGCATATCACACTAGATCTAGAGGCCCTCCACCCCCTCCTCCTCCAAGTAATACAAAGAGCAAAGGGAAAGCCAAAATGGATGACTTAAGTGGTATTCGAAAGGAAAATGCGGAGAATGCAGGAACTTCAGATGGTCGGAGTACTCCGATACCAAATGATTTTGTTTTATAGTTGGAACAAAAGATACTCGAGCTACAGAGAGAACTTGAGCAGGTCTGCAACTTATCAAACCTATCCCTCACCCTGAATGTCCCTAGTGTCAACCAACAAAACACCAAAAACCCAGCACCTCCTCAAAATACACCAAACTAGCATCCACAAAACCCTCCCTCACCGCATCAATATGCAACTCCACCTCAGAATCTCAATTCCTTACCGATACCAACTCCACCATAACACCATCATCAACCAATCGAGTACCCACCAACCACTACTTATCACACTCCCCAGAACACACCACACCCCATTCCCGATCCTCAAAACTCAACCAATGACCACCACTACACCCAGGTTCCTAGCACTCACCAAAACAACCCTATATATGTGGAAACCGTACCTCACTCTACTCAACCAATATCCTATACACCAGAATCCGCTAAGAAGGACCTGCTCATCAAGAACATGGCTGAAGAGCTCAAGAATTGACAAGTCGGGTTGAGGGTGTCGAAGGAAGCAAAGGGACAAAAGGTTTGAATTATGAAGACTTATGCATACAGCCGGATGTAGAACTGCCAGAGGGTTACAAACCTCCCAAGTTCGAGATGTTTGAAGATACAGGTGATCCCAAGGTTCATCTAAGGACCTATTGTGACAAACTTGTTGGGGTCAGAAAGGATGAAAAGATCCGGATGAAGCTTTTTATGAGAAGTCTTACAGGAGATGCTTTTTCCTGGTACATCAGCCAGGATCCTAAGAAATGGCCCAACTGGGTGCGTATGGCATCTGATTTCATGGACCGATTCAGGTTCAACACAGAAAATGCACCAGATGTTTTCTACATTCAGAACCTTAAGAAGAAACCACCGAGACTTTTCACGAGTATGATACTCGTTGAAGGTCAGAAGTGGCCAAAGTCAGGCCAGCTTTAGACGAGGAATAGATGAACAAATTCTTTGTCAGAGCACATGATCTGCAATACTATGAAAGGTTGATGGTTATTGAAAACCACAAATTCTTTGATATCATCAGACTTAGTGAGATCGAAGAAGGCATCAAAAGCGGAATGGTAAGAAACTTTGAGGTACTACAGGCCACAAACAAAGCATTACAATCAGGCGGCATATTGAAAAAGAAAGATGCCAGGGCAGTTATGGTGGCTTAGGGCCCAAAATCTCCACTCACATACAAAACATCTCCACTCACATACAAAACACCTCCACCCACATACCAAACACCACTGCCCATATACCAAGCGCCTTCACCTACATATCAATCCTCATCTCCCATATATTCCCAACCAGCCACTGTCTATCACACCTATAATTCCCAACCATCTTATTTCCAGTCACCTCCAACTCACCAAAATTACCCAAGACCACGACCCAATTTTGACCGCAAACCACCTAGACAATACACCACTATTGTTGAACCCATCAACCAGCTGTATGAAAGGTTGAAGGCCGCTAGTTACATCACTCCTATTCCCGCTATGGCAGTGGAGAACCCATCCCAATGGGTCAACCCAAACAAAACCTGTGCATACCATTCCGGTATGAAGAGGCACACCATTGACGAGTGCCGAACATTAAAAAATAAAATCCAGACACTGATTGACAACAAGGTCATACAGGCAAAAGAAGCTGCACCCAATGTCCACAACAATCCTCTTCCGGATCATAGGGGCAGTGGAATAAATGTGATAGAGATAGATGAAGAATGGGATCTTGAGGGGTCAATCAGGCTTATTCGAGGGTGATGACTTTAAACCCGCAGTCACACTTACTCCTATTGTAGTATAGACTCAGTCACCAGTTGAGGTAGCTGCATTGGTTCCATTTGAGGTAGAGGTAGCTCCACCTGAGGCCACCCCTGTTCCAGTGATAGTATCAACCACACCTCCTTTCGATTTAAAAGCAATACCCTGGGATTACGTTGTCGAAGCTAGGCAAAAAGGAAAGGCAAAGATGGAAGAATTCGATGCTGCACAAGGAATGACTAGGATCAAAAGAATCTATACACCTGAACACTTGGGAGAACCAAGTAAGGATGCTACTACCAAACATCCTATCATTGAAATAGGACCATATGACCTTTGGAGGAAAGTACAGGCAAGGGAATACTCCGTCATTGATCATTCCCCAGCTCAGATATCTATCCTATCACTGTTGCAAAATTCATAGGTGCACAAGAATGTTTTGATGAAAGTGTTAAGTGAAGCTTACGTACCCAACAATATCACCTGCAGAGAGATGGCCAACATGGTAGGGTAGGTGCTGAAAACTCATAAGATAATCTTCCACGAGGATGAACTACCGCTTGAAGGGTTGAATCATGACCGAGCATTGCATATCACGGTACAATTTGAAGACAAATTCATTGCCAGAGTTATGATCGATGGAGGTTCAAGCCTCAATATTTGTCCATTGGATACTCTGAAAAGATTGGGCAAAGGTTTCCATGAAATACAGGCAGGAAGCATGAATGTGAAAGCCTTTGATGGGTCTCAAAGGGCCACGATTGGGGAGATTAATCTTTGTCTGCAGATGGGGCCAACATGGTTCGACGTTGAATTCCAAGTACTTGACATATCAGCTTCATACAATCTTCTGTTGGGCCGACCTTGGATACATGCCGCTAGGGCTGTGGCTTCCACACTACACCAGGCCGTAAAGTTCAAATGGAACCATTAGGAGGTGATCATTCACGGGAATGGGAGTAACCCCATTTATACTAGTCAAACCATCCTGGTTATCGGGAACAGAAGAAGGCTAGGAGGGGAAACCTATCATCAGATCAAACATGTCAATGCCGTTGAGAAAGACAAATGGTGGAGTAACAAAATAGAAAGCATACTAACATGGTCTGGGTATGAACCCGACAAAGGGCTTGGGAAGAATATCCAAGGCATCACCAAACCAATACAGCTGAAATGTCATGGTACTACCTTCGGGCTCAAATACTAGTATACATGGCAAGAGTATGATGATTGGTCACCTCCATGGCGTGGACCTTATTACCCTCTCGAGCAACCAGTGCCACATCTGGGTCAGACTTTTCACCAAGCTGATATAATATGGGGAACTACAGAAGAAGAAACATTAGCTGGGATGAGGAATCTATTCCTAGAGGACGAAGACATGGATTGCAGTGCGATAATTGAGGAGGAGGAGGAAGAAGGCCTCACTATTCAAACTGTGGAGAAGGGAGCTATTCTCAGGAACTGGACTGCCACACCATCCCGGGCCCGCCGAGTCCCTGGGTAGCTTGGCAATCAACTTAATTTTATTTCTTAGCCATGCTAGGCATCTAAGATATTTTCAGTAATTTTGTTTTAAAGACTCACTTGTTTCAAAATAATTGTTCGATTCATCTAGTCGTACTTGTTTTGGATGTTTTTAGTTTTAATCAATGCATTGCTATTTACTATTCATTATTATCTTCCACATTTTTCTTTCTACAACATTATTATTACTTTTCCTGATGAACCGGTGACTGTGACATGTAATGAGGCAATGCAATATAAGGATAGTGACTCGGATAAAGAAGATGAAATACCTGAGGAGATTGTCAAAGAGGTAGAACTTTGAGCATAAGCCTAAGTCCAACCTGGACGAAACCGAAACAGTAAATTTGAGAGACACCGAAACCGTCAAGGAGACTCGCATAAGCATTCACTTATCACCGACAGAGAAAGAGGAGTACATTTGTTTCTTAAAGGAGTATGAGGATATCTTTGCATGGTCATATGATGACATGACCGGTTTGAGCATATCCATAGTGGCTCACAAGTTACCTACCAATCCAATGTGTCCGCCAGTGAAGCAGAAACTTAGAAAGTTCAAACCAGATATGAGCTTGAAAATCAAGGAGTAAGTTACTAAGCAGATCAAAGCCAAAGTTCGCAAGGTGGTCGAGTACCCAACCTGGTTAGCCAACATTGTGCCAGTTCCGAAGAAAGATGGGAAAATCAGGGTATGTGTTGACCATCAAGACTTAAACAGAGCAAGTACCAAGGACGACTTCCCACTGCCAAACATACACATCATAATCAACAATTGCACCAAACATGAACTCCAATCCTTTGTAGATTGCTTCGCGGGTTATCACCAGATCTGGATAGATGAAGAAAACGCAGAGAAAACAACTTTCATTACACCATGAGGGGTGTACTGCTATAAGATGATACCATTTGGTCTAAAGAATATTAGGGCTACATACATGAGATCCATGACAACCATCTTCCATGATATGATACACAAAGAAATAGAGGTGTATGTTGACGACGTCATTATCAAATCCAAGGAGGCCGCAGATCACATAGCAGATTTGAGAAAGTTCTTTGACAAGATAAGGAGGTACAACCTAAAACTGAACCCCGCAAAATATGCATTCGGGGTTCCCGTAGGAAAGTTGTTGGGATTCATTGTCAGCCGCTGAGGGATCAAGTTGGACCCGTCTAAGGTTAAGGCTATTCAAGAGTTACCACCACCAAAGAGCAAGAAGGAAATGATGAGCTTCCTGGGACGTCTCAACTATATCAGTCACTTTATAGCACAGTCTACAGTTATATGTGAACCCATCTTCAAAATGCTAAGGAAAGATGCAAAAACAAGTTGGATCGAAGATTGTTAGAAGGGTTTCGACAAAATCGAGGAATACTTGTCCACGCCGCCAATCCTAGTCCCTCCATAACCTGGGAGACCTTTGCTACTCTACCTTGTAGTGCTAGATGGAGCCTTCAGCTGCATTCTGGGGCAGCATGACGAGACAGGGCAAAAGGAGCAAGCCATATACTACTTGAGTAAGAAATTCACACCTTACGAAGCACGATATTCTCTGTTGGAACGCACTTGCTGTGCTTTGACTTGGACGGCTCAGAAATTTAGGCATTACTTATATGCCTATACCACGTATCTCATATCCAGGATGGACCCCCTAAAGTATATCTTTCAGAAGCCCATGCCGACAGAAAAATTAGCCAAATGGCAAATATTGTTAAATGAGTTCGATATCATCTATGTAACTCAGAAGGCGGTCAAAGGACAAGCATTGGTAGACCATCTTGATTAAAATCCTGTGGGAAAATAATACGAACCCTTGAAAACGTATTTTCCTGATGAAGAAGTGTCATTCGTAGGAGAGGACATTACTGAAGCATACGACGGTTGGAGGATGTTATTTGATGGAGCTGCTAATTTCAAAGGAGTGGGCATTGGAGTTGTCTTGGTCTCGAAAACCGGCCAGCATTATCCGGTGTCTGCTAAACTCAGATTTCCTTGCACCAATAACATAACAGAGTATAAAGCCTGCATACTAGGGCTCAATACAACAATCGACATGAATATTCAGGAGCTGCTGGTAATCGGTGATTCAGATTTGCTTGTGCACCAGGTACAAGGAGAGTGGGCCACCAAAAATTCCAAGTTATTGCCATATCTGCACCATGTACAGGAATTGAGAAAGAGGTTCACGAAGATAGAGTTTCTGCATGTTCCCAGAATTCAGAACGAGTTTGCCGATGCATTGACCACTTTGTCATCCATGATACATCATCCAGACAAGAATTTCATTGATCCCATTCCAGTAAGAATTCATAATTAGCTGGTGTATTGTGCCCATGTTGACGAAGAAACAGACGGGAAGCCTTGGTTTCATGATATCAAAGAATATTTGGCAAAAGGAGAATATCCGGAGCATACGAACCATACTCAGAAATGCACACTTCGGAGGCTATCCAATCACTTCTTCCACAACAGAGGAAACTTGTATAGAAGAACTCCTGATTTGGGATTGCTAAGATGTGTAGACACAAAAGAAGCTTCTAAGCTACTTGAGGAGATACATGCTGGGACTTGCGGCCCGCATATGAATGGTTTTGTCTTGGCCAAGAAGATACTTAGGGCCGGTTGTTTTTGGATGACTATGGAGACAGATTGCGTCCAGTATGTTCGAAAATGCTACCAATGTTAAGTACATGCCGATGTGATAAAAGTGCCGCCAAATGAGCTCAATGCCATAAGCTCACCTTGGCCATTAGCCGCCTGGGGAATGGATGGTATCGGTCCGATCGAGCCTACTACTTCAAACAGGTACATGTTTATTCTAGTAGCCATTGACTACTTTACAAAATGGGTAGAGGCTACGTCCTACAAATCTGTAACTAAGAAAGTTGTCGCAGACTTTGTCAAGGATCGTATTGTCTACTGATTCGGAGTTCTCGAGTCCATTATCACTGATAATGCCGCCAATCCCAACAGTGATCTGATGAAAGCCATATGTGAAACTTTCAAAATCAAGCACAAGAATTCCATAACCTATAGACCTAAGATGAATGGAGCCGTAGAAACCGCCAACAAAAACATCAAGAAAATACTAAGGAAGATGGTAGAAAACCAAAAACAATGGGACGAGAATCTACCGTTTACTTTGTTAGGATATCACACTACAGTTCGCATATCAACCAGGGCAACTCCCTATATGCTGGTTTATGGTACCGATGCTATCATCCCAGCTGAGGTAGAGGTTCCTTCTTTAAGGATCATACAGGAAGCAGAACTCAGTAATGCAGAATGGATAAGGAGCCGCTATGAATAATTGGCCCTTATAGATGGAAAAAGAATGAACGCAGTATGTCACGGTCAGCTTTATCAGAACAGAATGTCCAGAGCTTTCAATAAAAGGGTCAAACCAAGGTAGTTTGCACCAGGACAGTTGGTACTGAAAAAGATCTTCCCACATCAAGAGGAAGCCAAAGGGAAATTCTCTCCCAACTGGCAAGGTCCCTACATGGTTCACAGGGTGCTAACATAAGGAGCACTCATACTTGCAGAAATGGATGGAGAAGTCTGGACAAAACCAATCAATTTAGATGCAGTCAAGATATACTATGTTTAGACTATTTACATTTCTTCATCAGATGTAATTGAATGACTCTTGATCTGATTCCCGTTTAAGAAGGGATACATAGGCAGCCCTATGGTGGTCATATCATAATAAAATTTCCATTTCCCCCCAGAACCAGAAACTGGGGCAGAATTTTGAGGAGGACCCTCAAAATTCCGGAGCAAGTCCAGCTGACGCCATCGCATGCCAGAAAGTCAAAAATTAGTTAAGAAATAGGGACAGAATTTTGAGAAGGATTCTCAAAATTCTAAAGAAGGTTCAACAAGTTTCGTCACTTGCAAATGGTTGAAGGATCATCTACCAAACTGGGGCAGAATTTTGAGGAGGACCCTCAAAATTCTAAAACGAGAAAGCTGCAATGTCTCTGAAATGTGTTACAGTCACTAGTTTGTCTAAAACTACTTGATATTTCACTATGTTTTCTAAAATAACTCTACTTTCATCAATAATTGCATATTTTCGAAAACTCTATTTCTATAACAGCCAGGTGTTACCCAGGGAAACTCAAACAAGGCATCCAGAATGGAGGAGCAAGGCCAGCGGACGAAGGCACGAACCAACCTCCCCTTACAAAACTTACAATTTTTCTTTGAGCACAAGCACATCTGATGTAATAGTAACACTCGCAAATATATACACGCATCAGAATCACTATTAATCGGGCCACTAGACACTGAATATAGCTCCAGCTAAGAAATATTCTACTCTTATTTGCTACCTGTTCTTTGCATGGGACTAAGCCCTGTCCCAAACCTTGCACGAGGCTAAGCCCTGCCTCCATATTTTCATAAGGGTAAGCTCTACCTTCCATTTGCATGGGACTAAGCCCTGTCCCTCATTCTACGACCTCCATATTTGCATAAGGCTAAGCTTTGCCTTCCATTTGCATGGAACTAAGCCTTGTCCCCAAACCTTGCATGAGGCTAAGCCCTGCCTCCATATTTGCATAAGGCTAAGCTCTGCCTTCCATTTGTATAGGACTAAGCCCTATCCCGCATGAGACTAAGCTCTGTCTCCATCTTGCATGAGGCTAAGCACTGCCTCCATATTTGCATAAGGCTAAGCTCTGTCTTTCATTTGCATGGGACTAAGCCTTGTCCTGAATCTTGCATGAGGCTAAGCCCTGCCTTCATATTTGCATAAGGCTAAGCTCTGCCTTTCATTTGCATGAGACTAAGCCCTATCCCGCATCCTACATGAGACTAAGCTCTGTTTCCATCTTGCATGAGGCTAAGCCCTATCTCCATATTTACATAAGGCTAAGCTCTGCCTTTCATTTGCATGGGACTAAGCCTTGTCCTGAATCTTGCACGAGGCTAAGCCCTGCCTCTATATTTGCATAAGTCTAAGCTTTGCCTTTCATTTGCATGGGACTAAGCCATGTCCCAAACCTTGCATGAGGCTAAGCCCTACCTCCATATTTGCATAAGGCTAAGCTCTGCCCTTCATTTGCATGGGACTAAGCCCTGTCCTGCATCCTGCGTGAGACTAAGCTCTGTCTCCATCTTGCATGAGGCTAAGCCCTACCTCCATATTTGCATAAGGCTAAGCTCTGCCTTTCATGGGACTAAGCATTGTCCCTCCTTGCATAAATGTTGCTCTATTCCAACACTCTCTACTTGCTCCTCTTTCGGGCTAAGTTCTGCCCTCAACCTCACAAGACTAAGCCTTGTCTTGTTAATTTTAGCATCATATTATTACATCTCATGGGCTAAAATATTGCCAACTTGTCCAAAGGTGTCATTGTCTAAAGGCATCATCCTCATAGCCGGAAGACACCATGCCATGGACTGAGGATATCTCAAATTTGCATATCATTATTCAAAGACATCATGGTTCGGAGGCATCATTTTCATGGCCCGAGAACATTATTTCATGGCCTGCGAATCTCCTATCTCACAATTCATTGCCAGGACATCAAAGTCTAAGGACGTCATCCGCACCATCCAAAGGCAATCTTTCATGGTCCAAAGGGAATTCACATTACGTTTAAATTTTCGCAGTAATCTACGTACTTGCATGCATCGTATTTTGAGTTTGCAGGTGATATCGGAGGTAACCGTTTTTCAAGCAGGAGCAACCTTAGCTCTAGTTTCCGCTCATACCATTTTCACTTCGCCATTCATAACCGATTCTCATCAATTACCCATCCTACCTCGTGATATCCAGCTATCTACCCTATAATACATCCGATATACTCCAAACCCAAACCATAACTCTGTCCGACATTACCCTTCATAAAAGAACCTTTGCCGAAATTGGCTACCATTCATATAACAACTCCATCAGCTTCATTTACCGGTGGATCCAGAACTACACATGGCTTGATTCCTGTAAAACCAGGGATATGTAGGCAGCTTAAAGACTAGAGTTAGACCTCTATTTTTCTAAAAAACATTCCATTCGGTCAAAATTGGCCATCATTTCTTTACCCGAAAACTCTTCCATCCTTTCCGGGTAAAGAGGGGCAGATGTTGATACCCAATTTTTTCCTATAATGCTTTTAAGTGCATATATACCTTCAAAAGTATGCATTAGCATATTGATATTTTTCCATAATTTCTATATTTTTAAATTAATTTTATCACAGTATTTTATTTACATAAATAATTAAAAATTGCATCACAAATGACTTTATAGCATTTCATGACTTAATATTACTATTTACAGTTATATTAGGTTCAAATTATTTCACAAATGGCCAGATTTATACCTTTTGGTTACAATTGCAATAATTTTGCAATTATTGCCCATGTGTAGATTATTTATACAAAAAAATAGCTTATTGTATTTTTCTAAATATGTAGTAACTGTTTTAAAATATTTCTATGCATGAAAATTATTTTTTATAATCTGTTAATTATTTATAAAATATTTTTATCAATTATTTGGGTATTTAACAAATAGCCTTTTTAATTTCTCTAATTTTTCGGACCTAAACCCTTTTAATACCAGCCCAAACCCCTTAATAATACCAGCCCAATTCACTCTAAGCCCAATCTGCACCTACCCCGACCCAAACCCCCATCAAATCATGGTTGTTGATCCTTTAGATCAACGGTTCGCATTAAAAATTACCCTAATTAACCTAGAACGCCCCCCAAAGCTCTCATTCACTCCCTCACACGCCGTTCTCATCTCCCTTTCTCTCTCAACTCTCTCCAAAACCCTAGTTTCTCAGGCACTATCACCGGCGTATATCTCAGCGTTGTGATGTTTTCTTGTCTTCTCCGGCTAGTCTTGGCCTCTTACACGCCAAGGCTCTTCGACTCCTTTGATCCTTGAGGGGATCTCGAAGAACCTAGTTGGTTTTGGTTTGAAGCTCTACTTGTTAGCCTGTCTCAGGCCATTTTTATCGACTGTGAGTGAGAACTTCTCTTTATGTCATTACAAATCCATGATTTATAAGCCTACGCTCTCATCTCTGTTATGTTTTCAAAAACCCTAGTCTATTACCTTCGATTATTTCCAGATATGTATAGATCTGAGATGATTCGAGCACTATTACATGTGTTTCTCTGAAAATTTCTGGTTTTAATCGCTTGTTCTTGTTTTTCCTTAAAACTAGGGTTCATTACGAGTTGTTTTCAAAAGCTTTCTCACTTCTAGATGTTTAATCAATTCTATTTTTTATCTTCTTGACTGATTTTTGCAAGAGTACTCGAACCCTAGTTGACGCAATGTAATATACTGATCTTTCCAATTCTTGCTATGATTTGGGTCTTTCCGTGTTACTAATCATATTAGTTTGCTCTGTATCCTCTGACTTGCATAATTTTCTTCATCAAATTCAATATTTTTGTGCTTTTGCCCTAATAAATTTCTGATAGCACTTGAACCTGATTTTCCCCGACTAAGTTCTATGTTTTTATGAAGTTTTACATAGTTTATTTTATATTTATAGGAGTTGATATATTATTTCAGAAATCATTGTTACTTTGAAATTCGACTGATTGATTTGCTATGTTAGAAATTTGTATGCCTAAGTCTTGCATGTTTCCGTGTTTACAACCTTAATTAGTCACTCTTGCCTCATTTGATTACATGTATATTTACTGATTCCTTTACATGATTCTTCCCTTAATTAGAACACTAATTATTTTATTCTGAACTCCTCTATTTGGTTTGATTTGAACTTCTTTCCTTAATTAGACTCCCTATTATTACCGTTTGGCTAATTGCCCCTAATTTAAGGAGTCTATTCTGAACCCCTTATGTGATTGGATTCTAATGGCTCTTAATTGCCGATTTCTGATTCTTTTACCTTATTAACTCTACTCTTGAACTGCTATATAAGCACTCTCATTATTCTTCTTTAACACACGAACACACTGTTCATAATATACACACATACAATCAAACTCTCTCTTCTTTCTTTGCTACTTGTGCTAACTGTTGGTCTAGCCGGCTGAAAGCCAAAGCTAGATAGTGGAGTTGCACCTGTTTTTACATTCTGCATTTTTGTTCTTTAACTGGTATGTCTCTAGTTAAAATTTGAAACTCAACTTCATGTGTTCTATGTCTATACATCCATGCTTGTTCCTGTACTAGTTATTCAATTTGTTTCTCTGCTTGTTATTATTAAGCATGTCTAAATTCTGCCTTATGTGTAATCAGCATATTAGACTTTACTTAATTCTTTGATACTTGACCGACATGTTTACTTATTTCCCTTAACCCCCTTAACTGGTATGACCATGTAGTTACTTAGTCTGCTAGTGCATTCTATTGGCCCTAATTGTATGCCAAATTTTGTTCAACAAACTCTTGTCTTCAACATGATCCTGCTGCATTCTTTCCCTATGTTTTAACTGTCTGTTACCATGACTTATTTGTTCAGTAGACCCCATAGCTGTTCTGTACATTTGTTGTATCAAATGTTTTCCTGTTTATGTGGTTTCAACCCTATATGTTCCCAATCCCTTTACCCCCTATTTATAAGTCTGCTTGTCAAGTAAATCTGGATATTCTATGATTAATTGGTTTGTTGCTGATTATGCTTTCCTCAAAGAATGATTTAAAAAATGTTGCTCCTACTCTTAGCCTTCTTCTCAAAACTGGTCACTCCTAGTATCTTAAAAACTGTTTCTGAATCTTTTCACTTCTAAACTGTTTTACTAAGTCTTTCAACACTATGTAAAACACTCTTACCCTACCCTTAGGCTATTAAGTTTTGCCCCTCTGGTGTGTGTACTGCTTAGGGATCCTTGAGATCTCTGTGAACTCTGGCATACCAGAGCTGGCCCTTCCACACTGCACATAAGCAATCCCTATTTTATGAAAGGTCTTGGTGTGAGCACTGCCTGAGATCCTTGAGGTCTTTAGGGAACTCTGACACACCAAGACATACATTATTGGATCTAAGATCTTTGTCTTCTAAGACTCTATTGAAGGCCTGGTATTCCAAAATTTACTTTGGGTCTGATTTAGACTCCCTATAGTATAGTTTCATTTACTTATGTAATTTATTTGATCCTGGTCTATAATATTATTATTTGTAAAAATATATTGGGTTGATTAGTAAAAAGGGAGGGTTCCTATATGATGTTTGTGGGAAACTGGGTAGATATCATGCTTTAGGTTGATACACAATAAAAAGCATGCTCTTAGTTTATATATATATTTGCAATAGAAATCCTGCTTTGAGTTTATATTATGATAGAAATCATGCTTTAGGCTCATACGCTATATTACTTGCACCAAAACATGTCATAAGTCTATATTATTTGCATTAGAAAACCTGCCCTAGGATACTCACGTTTATATTTTGCATATTAGAAATATGTTATAAGTTCACCACTTCTTTCTCTGACTCTACATAAGTTATTATCACCTGAAAATCATGTCATTAAACTACTGCTGTAATCATGCTTAATAAAAATGATCATCTCTATGTGCATTAGAAATCCTGATTTAGGACTCTGTTTGCATGGGCTCTAAATCATGTCTACGTCGCTTAAATGAATAACTGTCTATAAAAAGGTTTAAGAATAGTCCAATACATAGATATCATGTTCTAGTGTAAACCTGCATGATATCAGTTTTGTAACATTAATCACCTAATTCAGTATCCTATAGGATTGAATGACCTCAAGTTGTCTTGACCAATTCCCAGAATTATGATTGCATACAGACCCACGCCTAGGCAAGCCTTAGGTAATTAATTTTCTTATAACTGTGAAATCAGGTTCTATTTATGTGTGAAATTGTCCAGGTTTAACAGGCTATAAAATCAATAGGCAAGCTGACTAGGGTTCTACCACTTCGCTTTTAAACAAAATGATGCATATTCCGTATCTATGATGTTCATCTAGATATCATGTTCTAAGGCTTTCTGAATTTCTTTAAAACCAGTTGTTTGAGACGTGCTATGTATCTAATTACGTGTGGAGGCAAACATGAGCCCCTAATTGCTTCCCTATTTGACAGTCCTATGTGTTCTTTGTTGTCGCTTAGATTTTTCCTGTTAAATACCTTAGGGGTGTCTAGAACTACTTAAGTATAGAGGTACTAAAAGCCTCCGGGACCACAAGGAAGGGACGGGTAAAACACGCTTAGAGTTCGTTAACTAAACTTGCTTATATAACCACTAAGGGGAGGGTAATGGGTAGTAAAAGGATATGATGACCTGTGCGCTAATGCCATATGTAACCCCTCTAGTTGAGTAAGGCTTACCGGGTATTGTACAGATATGATCCTATAGGCTAATCAACTTAGGACTTCTCTTCCCCAATTCACATATGTGTGCTTAGACTGCCTTAACTTCCTTAGTTTATGTATGTATGCTTGGACTGTTCAACTTCCTTAATTTACGTATGCTTAGATCATCCAAACTTTCTTGATTATATATGTGTGTTTAGACTGCATAAACTACCCTTATTTGCAAATGTGTGCTTAGACCGCTTGCTTGTCAAATGACTAATTCACATAACTAAGTTCGGCCAGGACCCACCGTTATGGACCGCGAGGGGTGCCTAACACCTTCTCCTCAAGGTTATTTCGAGCCCTTACCCTAATTTCTGGTAATGCAAATTGGTTACATGAGTTAATTGCTATAGGTGCCCTAACACACCATAATCCGTTAGGTGGCGACTCTTCAAATACCCAATTCCCAAAGGGAAACGAGTTGTTCCCAATAAATGTTGAAACCCAAACTCCGCGAAAGAAAAAGGGGGCACGACAACGATCATTGATTGTTCTGCTCTGAGGTCAACCATAGTGAGCCTTCGATGTGCTCCCTCGAGGGACACACCTCGGTGTTGCACCTCACGCTCTGCTTCGGGCTTCTTCAAGGTTAGGCGTTGAGCGACATAGTATCCCCAAAGTCGAACTCCCTAATTTTGGCCTTATACAGATAGTCCCCGCATTTCTTAGAATAGAATGATATGAAACGACTTTGATCTCGATTTTCTCGAGCCTCTCATGATGACGTAAGCGTTCAAAGTGACTGAAGCATCACATTGGTTCGTCTCCCTTGAAGCATTTAATACACCGCTTTTCCAAAAAGCGTTGATTGCGCTGCTGATCTGTTTCCCCCAAAACATTGATTGTGCCGTCGATACGCTTCCCCAAAAGCATTGGTTGCACGGTTACATTACTATCTCTCTATAAATGGGGGATTGCTTGAACCAAGACTTCACCTAGTTTTTCTTCAACAGCCTTTAGCCCTTTCCCTTCTCTATATCCTCCTCAAAACTCCTATTTCTATGGTTCAAACTCGTGACCATAAGGTCATACGACAGTAACTTTGTCAGTTATGCCATGGCTCTTTTTCAAATCTTTTCCCCACTGAATGGGATTATACTGAGTTGTTGTTGTTGTTGGCTCGAAATAATGAGAGAAGGGCCTCAAATTCTTCCCGTATCAAAAGATATGTGGACTGTAAACCGATACTCATCTATCTTAACTTCAACATGGTGTGGCGCTTCACTCCTTTTGCTTTCCATGGAGTTAGGTGGCATTATCTACTAACTTTTGCATCCCACACCGGTGCAATATCTCAAGAAGTGGCTTCACAATAGTAGTGCTAACGAGACCCATACTCGCCAAGTTTTTCACCAGGCCACAATTTTCGTTGCTTGTTGAAAGCTATTGCTCTTTGATAGGTGTCACACCCCCTTTTTCCGCACCAGAGAGGGTGGGGGAGTTTTTCCAATTAAAGGACAATCGAAACGGGATTGGTTTATTTATTTCAGAGTCGCCACTTGGGAGATTTAGGGTGTCCCAAGTCACCAATTTTAATCCCGAATCGAGGAAAATAATGACTCTATATTACAGTCTGCGTACCAGAAATCCGGATAAGGAATTCTGTTAACCCGGGAGAAGGTGTTAGGCATTCCCAAGTTCCGTGGTTCTAGCACGGTCGCTCAACTGTTATATTCGGCTTATTTGTCTGATTTTTAATACCATTATGAACCATGTGCAAATTTTATCTTTTAACCGCTTTATTAATTATCATTATTAAGAAATGTGAACATCGCTTAAAACATATCTTTGGACCGTGTCACATGAAATGCACCCACAATCCGAAACATATTTTATTTGATATTTTAGAATTTGGATTTGGGTCGCATGAAATGCACACCCGAGTTTAAGAAAATTAAATTATTAAAGACGCGCCTAAAGCAACTAGCGCATTATTATTTTGCGAAGGCCGTGAAATTCGCTAAACAACCCTCCTGAATTCTAAGTAATTTAAACAAGTATTTACTGAGGGCCCCACAATTTGTGTTTTTATTTGGCGAGGCTCATCTCATTCTTAATTTTTTTTTTTTAAAGAATTTGCAACGTCATGAAAATGCATCTCGAACCACGTCACAATCAATGTACCCGTGATTAGAAACACCTTTCGACTCCGTTGAGAATTGGATTTGGGTCGCATAAATGCGCACCCGAGTTTAAGAAGGTAAGATTTATTAAGGCGCGTCCTAAAGAGTCTAACGCATTATTATTTTAGGAGGGTTGTGAGATTTGCTAAACAACCTGTCCTGGAACCTAAATGCTTCGATAATACATTTAAACAAGGGCCCCGCATCTGCGCGTTTTGTTTATTTTCATCGAGGCTCATCTCGTTCTTATTTTTAAAAGGATATCCTATAACAACTACGTTTCTTGTTGTGTTTGTCTTTATCAATTGAAAATAGTAGATAGTCCTAATTAATTAGGTGCTTGCAAGTTGTTTGTAATGACATTCAGAAAAGCAAAAAATCAGAAATGAGGCTGCACATACAGCCAGCCGAACAAATAATCCCGGGCCCAAATCCAGCCCATGCGTGATAGGCCAGACCTGGGCCTCTGTTTGTTCGATATGGGCCTACTTGGTTTGCTTCGGTTTGGGCTCGACCTTCATGAGATTTATGTTACCAATTTTATGTTTTTGTCTTAACAGATGGTTTATTAGTTATATGGGACCATTGATCAGAAAAGACGAACTTAACCCCTTGTGTACAGTTTCATGTTTGGCATACGTTACAGCATCTATGGCAAAGTAAACTAAATCTGAGATGCAAACTAATTCATTGAGACCACTTTTATCTAACAGCATACATATACGATTATCATTCGATACCCTACATTGACATCAACTAGGCTTGCAAACTACTTCCAGCATCCAAACAAGAATAACATTATTCTACATTACATGATATTTAATGCAACAATCTATGTATAAAAAGACATTCTTCAAGTTTCTCATTTGTATTCATCCTCAATTTTCCGATTACATCTGACAGTGTATTAGGTGTGTACCTGGTATGGAGAACAACAGAAGAAAGGAATAGTCAGTCGGGCAGTATGCCACAAACACAGCAGCAGCAGATACACAGCAACAGCACAACAACAAACCAACCCAAATGTTTTCCACAAACCTCAGACGACCAACAATATTTCCTAGAACAAAGAGGACTAACAAATAGTCGAGTACCAAACCAATGAACCCAGAAAAGAAGGATGAAACAACAGCAACAACGGGGTATTCAACGCAGCAACACTACCAATTCAATAACCAGAAACAGCTCAATCAATGCAAATAGAGAACTTGGCCAAGACAGCTTGACCAATATGCACTCTTATACAACTTTCAGGCAGTGTTTGGTTGCAGTGTTTACTGGAAACTACCTTATGTTTTTAGTTTTTCTTTGGACTCACTAGACCTCTCTCCAGATTAAAACTTCAGCCTAAAATTCCACTTTTGTTTTTCTTTTTCTGAAGACTCCAAAGTCCAGCCTTGTTTAAGTTATCAAATGGCCTATTTATAGGCCAAATGAACCAGTACAGCTGAGCTGCCTGCCCTGCCAATTGGCAGAATGCCCATACCCTTTAAGCCCATGCCTAAGCATCTTTGGTGCCAGCCCCTTTGCTCCCCACGCCTGGTCTTTGTTTAATCAAGAGTTATGGGCTCGTTTTATTTATTCATTTTAAACCCATACTCTTGTGTCTTGTCCCCCCATTGGCATTAGTTTAATCCTAATTTAGTACCCCATTTGTCAGCTCACTTAAACTAATTACTTCTGTTCTTTTTAACACCCGGGAATACCCCTGTCAACCTTGATTATTACTGCCCCTGCCTATTGTAGCATCAGGGCATTTTTTGAACTGATGAAAGTTCGAACTCAAGACTGCCTGGGCTGAACCTTTTCAGTCAGTTTTACAGTGCAAACAAACCATTTCAAACAATGCTGGGGCATACAGTCAGTGACAAAGCTCAATTAGTCATGCGACATTATTAGCTCATTCGATTTATTAGTTATAGAAAGCTAATCGACGATATATATCGAGTCGACTATACTAATTATAACAGGTAATAATCAATCGCTCACATAAACAATATGTTTAGGGACCTAAAGGGCATCAGACAATTTTTGTTCAATTACTGGGGCCTATATGAGTTAACTTATCTGCCGATTAAACTAATCGACGATCATGTTTATCACAGGATACATTTAAATCATACTCAGAACACAATCGACCAAATAAAAGGTCTTTACAGAGATGAAAGAATTTAAGAAACTATCAGAAAGTAACAAACAATCAACACAAAGCATGCTAATGACTTAATCAGCAGTTGATACAAACGAAAAGGGAAAGAAAAACTTACCGACAAAGTTTGAAATCAAAATGGACCCCAAGTCAGACTCAACTTCGAACTCTTGAGGCCGAACAAACTTTAATCAGGGTGTTCTCACATGAGAACACCTTGATTAAGGTCTATTAGACCTCAGACCCTTGTCGAAAACCGGCCGGATTCCCCAGGTGCATGTGTTCTAAGGTCTGGATTTCCAGATCTGATTTTTAGGGAGTTGTGGGTAGATTCGGACCAAACCAGGCTTGGTTTGGTCACGAGGAAGGTCAGGGGAGTGTCTGGTATGAAGATGGGGTGGTTTGGCATAGATCCGGGTTCGACTCAAATCTTCAAATGAAGATTCGAGACGAACGAAAGTGATTCGAGGCTCGTGGTTAGTGGATTCGTGTTCAGGACAGTGAGGTGGTCCTAGGGTTTCAGGAGGTGGCCACCGGCGTTCATGCCGCCGGGTTTTGGTGGGAGGGAAACTAGGGCGGCGTTAGGGTTTGGGGGTTTCAGGGCTCGGGGAAGGAGACGAGTGAGGGGTGGGGTTCGGATAGGGGGCGTGGGGTGAAGGGTTGAGTTTATATATGGGGAGTCTGATTGGATCTGAGCCGTTAGATCAGATGATCTCAACGGCTTGGATCTGAGGATGAGACATGAGACGGGGTCGTTTGGTAGTTAAACGGGGTCGTTTGGTTTAAGTGAGGGGTCGGATCGGATTGGTTATTTGGGTCGGGTTTGAACATGGGTCGCTGAAAGAGGTCCTGAACCGTTGGATCGGCTGGGACGGACGGCTCAGATTGATTTGCCTGAAACGACGTCGTTTCAGGAGGTGCCTGGGCAGCCGGTTTTGGACTGGACCTGATCGAATTGGTTTGGGCCTATTTTTTGGTTTATTTCCTTGGGCCCAACCGATTTTCTTCCTTTTTTTGTTTTTTCTAGTTTCATTTTTCAAAAATAAAATAATAGACAATAAAATAATGAAATTAAAACTAAACAACAATGGAAAATTTTAACACAATTAACACCAAATATTCAAGTAAGTTAACTAAAAGCCTAGAATGAAGGACGCACACATATATATATTATTTTTTGAATTTTCTTTTACTGACACATATTTTTGTATTTTTGTGTGATAATGACTAGATGCAAAATGGACAGACTCACAAACGACTAACAACACATGTCACGGAAAGATCGAAAAAATTGTACAGCGAAGCCTTTTGCCACTATTTTTATTTTCTTTTGGAGCGATTGTCCGTGAAGCAAAAATCACGTGCTTACAGCTGCCCCTCTTTGCACGAAGACACGAAGGGTTTTCGCGCAAAGATAAAGCGAGCGATTTTTGCCCGTCCGAATACTCCGTGTGAAGCATTTTTTGAAAAAGATTTGACCGAACCTTTGCTTCAGAGGTTTCCTACATATCCTGGGCTGAACAGGAATCAGGTCAATGTAGTTCGGGAAATTTTGGTAGCTGGGACTACCATGTGACTGTATTGCTTGCTGTTGTTGTGCGCTGTTGTATGCTGCTATAGGATGCTACTGCTCAACCGATCTCCCTGTTACATTGCCCCAAAAGGAAAAAAACAAGAAGCTAAGCTAAACTGAGGATCCTGAAATCTCATCCATCTTCGACTTGTTCTTGTTGCCTTGATTTCTTGTCGGCTATCGCTTTCCTCCGATGCCTTTATCTTGTGACTTTGGGAGATGATGTTGGTCCTTTGCTGACGTTTGAATGCCAGTTTTCATCACTTTGCTTGACCCGCTGGGGATACGGCTTTCTTCTTTAAATCTTTCAATGGTTTCCTCAGTGGTATGGCTTTCCATCAGAATTGTTATGTTGGGCATGCCATAGCGTTCTCAAACTGCTTCTTTTGAGACGCGTTCCTTCTTCCCTTTGAATGTGCGCTTGCTTTGGCAGACTTCTGCTTCTTGGCGCTGGGGATTTTATTGTTTTTCCTGCTTGGGGCTCTCTGTTGTAACCTTCCGTCTTCAGGTGGGGCTACTGATTCCAAACTCTAGAGCTAAAGTATTCCCGCATTATACTGGTGGGCGACCTAGAACTTAAATGTATTCCCGCATTATACTGGTGGGCGACCTAGAACTTAAAATGTATTCCCGCATTATACTGGTGGGCGACCTAGAACTTAAAAGTATTCCCGCATTATACTGGTGGGCGACCTAGAACTTAAAATGTATTCCCGCATTATACTGGTGGGCGACCTAGAACTTAAATGTATTCCCGCATTATACTGGTGGGCGACCTAGAACTTAAAATGTATTCCCGCATTATACTGGTGGGCGACCTAGAACTTAAAATGTATTCCCGCATTATACTGGTGGGCGACCTAGAACTTAAAAGTATTCCCGCATTATACTGGTGGGCGACCTAGAACTTAAATGTATTCCCGCATTATACTGGTGGGCGACCTAGAACTGAAATGTATTCCCGCATTATACTGGTGGGCGACCTAGAACTTAAAAGTATTCCCGCATTATACTGGTGGGCGACCTAGAACTTAAATGTATTCCCGCATTATACTGGTGGGCGACCTAGAACTGAAATGTATTCCCGCATTATACTGGTGGGCGACCTAGAACTTAAATGTATTCCCGCATTATACTGGTGGGCGACCTAGAACTGAAATGTATTCCCGCATTATACTGGTGGGCGACCTAGAACTTAAAAGTATTCCCGCATTATACTGGTGGGTGACCTAGAACTTAAATGTATTCCCGCATTATACTGGTGGGCGACCTAGAACTGAAATGTATTCCCGCATTATACTGGTGGGCGACCTAGAACTTAAAAGTATTCCTGCATTATACTGGTGGGTGACCTAGAACTTAAAAGCATTCCCGCATTATACAGGTGGGCGACCTAGAACTGAAATGTATTCCCGCATTATACTGGTGGGCGACCTAGAACTTAAAATGTATTCCCGCATTATACTGGTGGGCGACCTAGAACTTAAATGTATTCCCGCATTATACTGGTGGGTGACCTAGAACTTAAAATGCATTCCCGCATTATACTGGTGGGCGACCTAGAACTTAAATGTATTCCCGCATTATACTGGTGGGCGACTTAGAACTTAAAATGTATTCCCGCATTATACTGGTGGGCGACCTAGAACTTAAATGTATTCCCGCATTATACTGGTGGGTGACCTAGAACTTAAAAGCATTCCCGCATTATACTGGTGGGCGACCTAGAACTGAAATGTATTCCCGCATTATACTGGTGGGCGACCTAGAACTTAAATGTATTCCCGCATTATACTGGTGGGCGACCTAGAACTGAAATGTATTAAAATTGCTTCCCCGTTCTTCCGAGAAAATTTTCGACAATCGGCGGAAAATTTTCTGCCCCGGTTTTTGGTGACTTCCCTGGCGTTGCATCTTGCTGTCATCATCAATCCTTTGTTTTCCTACAGCAGACAACGGGATTTAATTAGTTTTTTCGTGGTGGTAGAGGGTGCCTTTCTGGCGGATGATTTTTCCTTTCTTCTCTTTTCTTGCTCCATGTCCCAATTGATTAGTAGGCAAAGTTGCCTGTTGGGGGCCTCTAGCCTGCTGTGGATTGGCTCTCAATTAATCCCCTTTTCTGCTTTCTCTTTATGCATATTCTGTGGGAGTCTGCTTTTAACTCCCGAAACCACTCCCTTTAGGAGCTCACTTCCTCCAAAATTGCCGGGCACGATCCCTGCATTGGGTGAATTCCCCTACGGTTCCTGGTAGTAAGCTTTGAAAAATTCTTTTCAAGACAAATTTTAGGAAGAGAAAATAAAAGCTAGAGGAAAAAAATCTTTCTGAACCCATATTTGGTGGGGATAAGAAACTCAAAAGAACTTATCTGGAGGACATGACTGGTCCCCGTGATCATGACGTGCACCATAGATTCCCGACCCAGCCTATTTGTATCAATCGATTTTCCCGATGGTCTGACTTGCTGGGGATGATAAATGGTTGTTCATCTTGTTGCGAATGTGGTAGCTTTTGCTGCTCTATCTTGTCGCCTCATAGTGCCCTTCGAGGGGTTTTCACTAATGAGACTCTCTCTTTTCTCTCATCTCCCGGCGCCTTATGGTGCCTGTGAGGGTTTTCACCAATAAGACTCTCTCATTTCATATCCCTCATCTTACATCGCCTCTCGGTGCCTGTGAAGGTTTTCACCGATAAGACTCTCTCATTTTATTTCTTTCGAGGAATCGGGGTGTTGTAGATACGACCCTCTTTTCTGGGGATTCCCTTGACCATCAATTCATTCCTAGTCTTGCGATCCTCCTCTTTGCTGGGGATCGGTGTATTATTCTCGGCCTCATTGCTGGACTCGACATCCCTTGAACATTGATCGGGAGGTCTTTTGGACATTGATGTTGGTTTTGGTGTGGAGTTAAAGAAAGGCTATGAAAAAAATGAAAATAATTTGATGGGTGATGTGCTACAACTTTTGGAATCAAACCTTTGTTGGAATTTAAAACATAACCTCTGCCCCATTTTTCTTGCTTGGGGAATTTATTTTTTACACTTATGTTGCGCTATGTGCGTTACGCACGCTGTGCCTATTATGCACACTATGTACCTTATGCATCCTATATTCACTATGATGCATACTATGACCGAGCCGTGAGGCGCCTACGTATCCTCTTTGAGGAATCAGGTCAAACGTAGTTCCCACGGTTTTATATTCCTTGATTTTTCTTTTCTTTCTTTTCATTTTCTTTTCCTTTTCTTTCTTTTTCTTTTCTTTTCTTTTCTTTTCTTTTCTTCTTTTTTTCCGTATCTTTCCCATTAGTGATTCCAAAAGAGGGGTATTGAAAGAATTTGCTTAAGGCTCAAAGGGGGAAGCGAGGGTTAAAAGTGTTTGGATAGAAGAAAGAATTGCCTCCGTCATCTCATTATTCAACAAATGCCAAATACAAACAAATAAACCAAAATTGCCATAATTTAAAGAAATTACGCATAATATCTCTTGACTGTATCTGAATTGATAGCCATGTCGACACATCTTCCCTCGACATCTGTCAAACACAAAGCACCATTGGCCAAGACTCTGGTCACGATATAAGGCCCTTGCCAATTTGGGGCGAATTTGCCTTTTGCCTCGACCTGATGTGGGAGGATCTTCTTCAATACCTGTTGCCCTACTTCAAACTTCCTGGGGCGCACCTTTTTATTATACGCTCTTGCCATTCTCTTCTGGTACAGCTGACTATGGCACACTGCTGCCAATCTTTTCTCATCTATCAGGCTCAACTGTTCCAAGCGAGCTTTGATCCATTCATCATCATCAATTCCGGCTTCAGCGACAATTCGGAGGGACAGAATTTCGACCTCCGCTGGTATCACGGCCTCAGTTCCATACACCAACAAATAAGGAGTTGTGCCTATGGAAGTCCGGACGGTAGTGCGGTAACCCAACAAAGCAAAGGGTAATTTCTCGTGCCATTGTCTGGACCCTTTCACCATTTTTCGCAGTATCTTCTTCATATTCTTATTGGCTGCTTCGACTGCTCCATTTGCCTTAGGACGATATGGGGTGGAATTGCGGTGTGTAATCTTGAATTGTTGGCATACCTCTCTCATCAGGCTGCTATTAAGATTCGCACCGTTATCTGTGATGATCACTTTCGGGATCCCAAATCTGCAGATGATATGGGAGTGAACAAAGTCCACCACTGCCTTCTTGGTTACTGATTTGAAGGTTTTAGCCTCAACCCATTTGGTGAAGTAATCAATGGTCACCAGGATGAACCTATGACCGTTGGATGCTGCCGGCTCGATGGGCCCAATGACATCCATGCCCCATGCCACAAACGGCCAGGGTGCTGACATCGTATGTAACTCTGTTGGCGGAGAATGAATCAAATCTCCATGTATCTGGCACTGATGGCATTTCCTTACGAAAGTGATACAGTCGTGTTCCATGGTTAGCCAATAACACCCTGTTCGAAGGATCTTTCTTGCCAATACATATCCGCTCATGTGCAGCCCACAAACTCCGGCATGTACTTCCGCCATAACCGTCGTTGCCTGCCCGGCATCTATGCATCTCAACAATCCCAAATCCGGTGTTCTTTTGTACAATATTCCTCCACTGAGGAAGAAACCATTCGACAAACGCCGAAGGGCTCTTTTTTGGTCCCCAGAGGCATGTTCTGGATATATCCCCATCCTGAGGTATTCCTTGATATCATGAAACCAGGGTTCGCCATCCGCTTCTTCTTCTATGGCATTGCAGTAGGCGTGCTGATCACGGACTTGGATGTGCAGAGGATCAACATATATTTTGTCAGGGTGGTGCAACATTGATGCTAAGGTGGCTAAGGCATCCGCAACCTCATTGTGAACTCTCGGGATGTGTTTGAACTTTACCGATCGAAATTGCTTGCTCAGATCATGCAAGCATTGTCGGTATGGTACGAGTTTTAGATCTCGTGTTTCCCATTCTCCCTGAATTTGATGTATCAAGAGGTCCGAGTCTCCCAAGACCAAAACGTCTTGGACATCCATGTCGGCAGCCAGGCGCAGACCCAGAATGCAAGCCTCATATTCGGCCATATTGTTGGTGCAATAGAAGCGCAGTTGAGCCGTAACAGGATAATGCCGTCCTGTTTCAGAAATGAGTACTGCTCCTATTCCAACCCCTTTTGCGTTCGCAGCTCCATCGAAGAAAAGCTTCCAACCCGGTTCCTCGGGTAATTCCAACTCATTCGTATGCATCACCTCTTCGTCAGGAAAATACGTTCTTAAGGGCTCGTATTTTTCATCAACGGGATTCTCGGCCAAATGGTCTGCCAGTGCCTGGGCTTTCATGGCCGTCCTCGTTACATAGATGATATCAAACTCTGTGAGCAGAATTTGCCATTTTGCCAACCTTCCCGTGGGCATAGGTTTCTGAAAGATATACTTTAACGGGTCCAAACGGGATATGAGATAAGTAGTATATGAAGACAGGTAGTGCTTCAACTTCTGAGCTACCCAAGTTAGGGCGCAGCATGTTTTCTCGAGTTGAGTGTACTTGACCTCATGCACTGTGAATTTCTTGCTAAGATAGTAGATGGCCTGCTCCTTCCTCCCTGTGTCATCATGTTGCCCCAGTACACAACCAAATGAATTTTCCAAGACCGTCAGGTAAAGGATTAGGGGTTTCCCGGTCTTAGGCGGGACCAATACGGGTGGATTAGACAGATACCCTTTGATTTGGTCGAAAGCCTCCTGACACTCTGCCGTCCAACCTACCGCAGCATCCTTTCTCAGCAGCCGAAATATGGGCTCACAAGTTGCTGTGAGTTGAGCGATGAACCTGCTGATGTAATTGAGTCTACCCAGCAAACTCATTACCTCTGTTTTGTTCCTCGGCGGTGGCAAATCTCGGATGGATTCAATTTTGGATGGGTCTAACTCAATCCCCCATCGACTGACGATGAATCCTAGCAACTTTCCTGATGGAACCCCGAATGCGCATTTGGCCGGGTTAAGCTTGATATCATACCTCCGGAGTCTTTGGAAAATTCTCCTTAGGTCTGCAACATGGTCCTCCTGATGCCAAGATTTGATGATCACATCATCGACGTACACCTCTATTTCTTTGTGTATCATATCATGAAACACAGCAGTCATTGCTCGCATGTACGTTGCCCCAGCGTTCTTTAACCCGAACGGCATTACCCGATAGCAGTAGGTTCCCCATGGCGTAATAAACGCTGTCTTCTTAGCATCCTCCTCGTCCATTAGGATCTGATGATAACCCGCATAGCAATCCACAAAGGATCCGATCTCGCGCCCAGCGCAATTATCGATCAGGATATGAATGTTGGGTAGCGGAAAATTGTCCTTGGGACTTGCTTTGTTGAGGTTGCGGTAGTTGACACATACCCTAATTTTTCCATCCTTCTTAGGGACTGGTACCACATTGGCCAACCACTCGGGATATCGAGTGACCCGAATGACCTTCGATTGCAACTGCTTGATCACTTCTTCTTTGATTTTTACACTCATTTCTGGTTTAAATTTCCTTAGTTTTTGCTTGACCGGAGGGTATGCCGGGTCAGTGGGTAGTTTGTGAACCACTAAATTGGTGCTCAATCCAGGCATATCATCATATGACCATGCAAAAACATCTTTGAATTCCCTGAGAGTTTCGATCAATAATTCTGCTTTGACATTCGGCTCAATGTGGATGCTAATTTTGGTCTCTTGGACGTTATCAGCGTCTCCTAGATTTACAGCCTCGGTGTCATTCAAGTTAGGCTTGGGTTTCTCTTCAAATTGGCACAGTTCTCTGTTTATTTCTTCGAAGGCTTCACCTTCGTCACATTCAGATTCATCGTCACAAACGACCTTTTGCATCATTGAGTCGGTTTCAGATTGATTTATTAGACTAGGTCGAAGATCCGCTGTGCATGCCATGTCATTAGGACCAGTAAAAAGAGAACTGTTCAGAAAGAAAAAGAACAAAACAAGAAATTAAAATGGGACAAAAGAAAAGAACTTTATTAAATTTGCAGGATAAAAAGGGTTCACACTTTTACAAAACGAAAGTAAAATTGGGATTACACCCTTGAATAATCCGATCAAACAAACAAACAAACAAAACATTAATCAAAGCCTACTACCAAGACTCCCCTCGGACAGGAAGAGGAGTAACCGTCCAATTGTTGGTCTTGGCCTCAGGCCCCACAAATTGTATCTCTGCTCTGCTGGAACCCTCTCCAGCTTCCACCATACTGACATCCGCGAATAGTCTCTCAAAACTCTGATCCAGGTCTTCACTTATGCCGATCAAAGGTCCTCGAATCTTTGGGATCGCTGATCCCTTGGCCCTAGCTTTAACAAAAGACCTTGAGAGGCG
This sequence comes from Nicotiana tabacum, assembly GCF_000715075.1. Lineage (NCBI taxonomy): Eukaryota > Viridiplantae > Streptophyta > Magnoliopsida > Solanales > Solanaceae > Nicotiana > Nicotiana tabacum. The sequence goes on along the minus strand of NC_134090.1, from coordinate 29,171,312 downwards.
TGGCACTGGTTTAGGCAGAGACCAGACTCTCTTCTTCATTTTTCGCGCTTGCTTCCTGTCTGCTGCGGTTGGTTTGAACCCCAACCCGAAAGTTTCCAGATTCTTAGGAAGGGAGACAGGTTGGACTATCCCTTGAAGTTCAACTCCCAGGCCTTTTCCCGGCACAAACCCATTACCCAGCATTTCTGATACCATCATGACTGTTGCGGCAGTCACCCTTGGGTGCGGGATGATTTCTCCTTCAGAAATTTTGTTGGCCGACCCTGTATCGAGAATCTGGTAGACCCAGGGACCCTTGTCATCAGTGGTCTCTATGAAAGGCACAATGGTTCCGCCCATGGTGCATGTTGTATCCTCGCCGTGCAACACGACCTCTTGTCTTTCCCACTCGAACTTCACTGTCTGATGTAGGGTGGAAGGCACCGCTTTAGCTGCATGAATCCAAGGTCGTCCTAACAGCAAGTTGTAAGATACCGTGGCGTCCAATACCTGGAATTCCATGGTAAACAGGACCAGGCCAATGGTCAGTTCAAGTACAACATCCCCCACAGTGGCTGTTCCGTTTCCGTCAAACCCCCGGACACAGATGCTATTTTCCCAGATTCTTCCACGGTCAATCTTTAACTGGTCCAGGGTGGATAATGGACAAATATTGGCGCTTGAGCCGTTATCCACCAATACTCGAGTTACCACCGAGTCTTCACATTTGACAGCTAGGTATAGAGCTTTGTTATGCTCCGTACCTTCCACCGGCAGGTCATCATCTGAGAATGTTACCCTGTTCACCTCGAAAATCTTGCTGGCAATGGTTTCCAGGTGGTTTACAGAAATCTCACTGGGTACATGGGTCTCGTTCAATATCTTTAACAGGGCCCGGCGATGTTCCTCGGAATGGAGGAGTAATGACAATAGTGAGATCTGGGCAGGTGTTTTTCTCAGGTGCTCAACCACAGAATAGTCTTGCACTTTCATCTTCCTCAGGAAGTCTTCAGCCTCTTCTTCTGACACTGGCTTCTTGGTTGCCACTGGGTTGGTTTTTCTTAACTCCACCGGAGCAAAACATCGACCTGATCGAGTCAGCCCTTGCGCTTCACAACTGACTTCTTCCACCTGTTTTCCTTGGTACGTCACCACTGATTTTTCATATTTCCAGGGCACAGCCCTGCTGTCAAGCATTGGCAGTTGGACCACCGGCTTTATGGTCACCCGTTCTCCACATACCCCTTTCAACATAACTGCCGGTGTGGGCAGGATCCCTGGTATTACCAACTTGCTTGGCTCGGATTTGCTTGCTATGATAGACGAGCTCTTCCCCCATATTACTACCGGTTTGACGCCTTCTCCCTGCGACTGTACATTTGTTCCTCCACTGGTTAAGACTTCTTTTGGGGAAGCTTGGATCATCATCACTGTTTGTGAGGGTTTTCTTAATTCTCCTCCCTCACACACCAACTCAATCATGTGAGTTTCGTGGTGCGCTGGCAGTGGGTTTTGGTTGATGTTAGGAGCCTCCGGTGTCTGGACCTCGATCTTATTGGTATCAATAAGATCCTGTATGGCATGCCTTAACTTCCAGCACTTCTCGGTATCGTGCCCGAGCATCCCTGAACAGTATTCACAACTGATTGAACGATCCAAATTCTGAGGCAGGGGATTTGGTTCCCGAGTATGGACAGGACTAACCAAACCAAATTGCCGCAGCTTGTGGAACACAGCGGTGTAGGTTTCTCCCAGTTCGGTGAAGATTCTTTGCTTCCGCAACCTGTCATTTCTGGCATCTGGATTTCCCCGGAAACCTGCCCCTGAAGGATTTCTATATGCCCTTGGTGGAGGGTAAGTGTTTTGTGGTGGTGCATATATGTTCTGGGGAGCCGGTGCGCACCATTGTGGGCGAACCGGAGGCTGAGTGTATACCTGGGCTTGGTGTACGGAATAATGTGGTTCTCGAGGTGGATAGAAATTTTGTGGTGGGTTGTATGGGTAGTTTGACCTGTGAGGCCTGGGTTGGTTGTAGTGCGGCCTGCCAGCCCTGGACCAACTGCTTGCCTCGATCGTGGCAACCTCTTCTTTCTTTCTTCTTAGCGCACCTCCCGTGCCGCTTTGAATAGCCTGGGTTGTGGCCTTAAGTGCCGAATAGTTTAAGATCTTGTCCGACCTCAAACCTTCTTCTATCATGACCCCTATTTTGACCACCTCGTTGAAAGATTTTCCAACCGTTGTCACCAAGTGACCAAAGTAGGTTGGATCCAATGTCTGCAAAAAGTAGTCTACCATCTTTCCCTCTCTCATGGGAGGATCGACCCTAGCTGCTTGTTCTCTCCAGCGGAACCCGAATTCGCGAAAACTTTCCCCGGGTTTCTTCCCAGTTCTCAATAACGTGAGACGGTCAGGGACTATCTCCAGGTTGTACTGGAAATGGCCTGTAAAAGCCTGTGCCAGATCATCCCACGTGTACCACCTGCTGAAATCTTGCCTGGTATACCATTCCAGTGCAGATCCACTCAGACTTTGGCCGAAATAAGCTATCAAAAGCTCATCCTTGCCTCCTGCCCCTCTCATTTTACTACAGAATCCCCGCAAATGTGCCATGGGATCACCGTGCCCTTCGTATAAATCAAACTTGGGCATCTTGAACCCAGCCGGGAGTTGGACATCTGGGAAAGGGCACAGATTTTTGTATGCCACGCTGACTTGATTGCCCAAACCGTGCAAGTTCCTGAAGGATTGCTCCAGGCTTTTGAACTTTCTTAACACTTCATCCTGTTCAGGGGCCTTAACCGGCTTCTCAACCTCTGTCGGTACTTCCAGATGGGGATTGTAAGCCTGTGGTTCGGGTGCATGGAATGTAGGCTCAGGGGGATAGTATTGTGTATCGTGAGCCTGAAACAATGGCTCACTAGTCGTTCGCTGCAAAGGGGCTGATGCAGGTCCCACAAAAATTGGAATATTGGGTGTTGGGAGAGGTTGATGGGGTGGTGGAGCTTGGGAATCATGAGGGCTTCTTTCTTGATGATAGAGGGGATTTGGGCGGCTTGTGGAAGGGCCAGAGTGAGGGTACTCCAGCATGTGTCCCAGTGTCTCAGGGCTCTTTTGCGTTTTGGCCAGGGCTAGCTGCATTGCATGCATCTCTAGTCCCATCCTTTCAATCTTTTCCATTGCCTCTTTTAGCAACTGGCTCATCGGCCTTTCTTCCTCATTACTATTCTCAGAAGTAGTCATGCTTGTTGCTACCGGTCCTTTGGATCTGGTTTGGTATGAATGTGTTGCCAGAATTCTTTAACAACTAACTGTCTGGTATCAGACAACAACAAACTTTGTTAGTGTTAGAGCTTAACAGATTTGATCATAACACATAGAGGATGCAATACACCTAGGCAGTTAACCGTTTCTACATGCTTTGCTTCAAACCACATGCGTCATCCCGGCTTGTTCATTCGTCTCTTTTAAAGTATTTTGCGAAACTCTGCGTTTTATTTTATTTACATTTTCTTCTCTTTATTTATTAAAAGCGGTCGAATCTTATGGGGATTGCCTACGTATCACGTCCCCGCGTGAATCAGACCAGGCGTAGTTCTGCCTTAAAGTAAAGACACATAGAAATTCTTCCGGAGTCACTTAATTTCATTATCAAAATTTGCTATTACACATTACTTCAAACAAAATAGCAACAGTACAGACTCCAGGGTTTTAAACTTGGTTTGAGGAAAAGAAAACAACATTGGGGAAACAACAAACAAAACAACCAGGACTCGATCAACAACTAATTTTCCAACTTAGGGACCCACGAGGCATCTTTCGGCCCTTTCGCGGCCCTAGGTGTAAGGTCTCTTTGCAAGCCCTTCAACTCGTTCATAATCCGATGGACGCAGCCCATGATGGAAGCAATGAGGTTTTCCCGAGGTGTCTGCTTGCATGCCAAACATTTTAGGTAGATGTAATGCCCGACTTCGTCAATTCTTGCCCGAATGTTGTCCCTTTCTGCGAACAATTGCCTTATTTGTCGGCTCTTTAACCCTAGCGTTTGTGCATTGGCGGCGAGCTGATCCTGGAATATATCCATTTGCCTTTCCATCCTTGTCATTGCATTGTAATAGCGTCTCCGGTCGGCCTGGGCATCTTGTGTTTGCTTGAAGATCCGCTCTTGCAAAGCGGAATTTGTTTCCTTTGCTGCTTTGACGCTCAGTTCACAATTCCTCATGACTTGCTGTAGGCGCTTTCTCCGGGCCATTGTACCTTCTGCCCATTTGGCCCTCATCCTTGCTATGCAAGCCTCTGATAGGTCTAATTCTACCTGGCTCTGGATGACCTGATTTCTCAAACTGGCTATCAATCTTTCGTCGGAGCAACGCCTCTGTCGGTCGATGTTATTCTTACTGGCTTGGCGAAGCCGGGCCCTCAGGGTTTGGTTTTCTTGGGCTAACTTGTCTTTTTCAGCCTGCTCTTGGGCGACTTGTACGTTGTTTTCGAATACCATCCTTTCCATTTGTCGCTTCAGCTTCCTAATTTCAACCAGGTAACCTTCCTCTTTTGCGAGCCAGTCCCATTGTTCTTGCGATGACTCAACAAAATTTCGGAGGTGAGGCCGTTTGGTTGGCCGTTTTACGATGTTCTTCTTGTTCTGCCAAGTGATATAGGCCGGCGAGACTTCACCCCTAGAAAAATCATTTACTCGGGTATTCGCCGTTAAGTACTGGCATTCACTCCATATGCAACGAACTGTCTTTTCAGGAAATTGGCCGTCACTGCTGACCTCGACTGCATAAGTGCTGAGATCTTCGTCCGGGTGTAGTACTTGACATCTTCCCAACTGCCTCATTACCCTGTAAGGGGCATAAGGTTGAATACCTCTGAGTCCCATCAAGAGGAAGTGAGGACCAGTGGCGGGCATGTATATGATTTCTTCCACAGAAAGCCAACCCAAAGTCCAGTTTATTTGGTCTGCGGTGATGATCCGGAGATAGGATATCCATTCTTCAAACCCTCCCGGTGATCGGAAACCTGAAACCCTTAGGCTATAACCCTCGATGCAGCCCCCATTTGTAGACATGTAGCGCATATACTGAGGGTGGTGACACAAGTGTTCGATCATCCACATCTGTAACAACAAGTTGCACCCTTCGAAGAAGTCTGCTCCAGCCTTACAAGCCGTGAGGGCTCGGTATATTTCTGACATTATCATGGGAGCAAGGATGCTTTTATCGTTGGTAATCAGGATTTTGACGATTCCAGCCACCTTTAGGTCGATATTTCTATCTTTTCGGGGAAACACCACAAGGCCCAAAAATGCCACCATAAAAGCGAACCGCCTATGCTCATTCCATTTTACCAGATTTCCCCTGCTGCAAACACCACTTTCTGGATCATTGAATCCTCCTATGCTCCCGTACCTCTGGTATATGAATTGTAGGGTAGAAAAACCTCTATCCAGTTCAGCGTATGGGACTCCTTTGCTTATCTTCAACAGATCCATGAATTTGTGTGAATTCACAGCCCTTGGAGCGATCAGGTATTTGTGTCTCAAACCTTCAGTGACGTCCATGTAACCCGCCATTTCCTCTAAGGTTGGGGTGAGTTCAAAATCTGAGAAACGGAACACGTTGTGGGCCGGATCCCAGAATGTAACCAAAGCCTTTATGATGTCGCACCGAGGCTTGACTTTCAACAAATCAACCAAACCCCCCAGGTGCAGTTTGACCTTGTCTTGCTCTGGCCTTTCCAAATCCTCCCACCATAATCGCACTTCCAGGGGGATTTTGCTTCTAACTGTCATCGGCAAACTTGGACTCATGCTCATTCTGCATGTTTATTGGGGTGATTAAGCGAAGATCCAGACTCATTAGACTCAAATACACAAATCGACACACTATTTTCTAGAAAAACGAAATTTTGGTTGTTTCTGAAAAGTACGATGTTACCTTAAAACTTCCGTTATTTGGTTTGTACCTCCATTTTGAAAGAACAAGTTGAGCCCGATGGGGGTTGCCTACGTATCCCGCACCATGCGAGAATCAAACTGACGTAGTTCGGGCATAAATCGAATTTTGGGGACACCCTATTTTTCTCTTAAAAATGAATCAAAGACTCCTTTTTCTTCTTTTTTAAAACAAATTAATAAGACACACATTTTTTTTTCAAAATTCTGGCAGAGCTTTGACCATTTTTGTGACTTTTCAAGAATAAATAAGTAACCCCTTAACCGTTATTCCTCTTCCCTTTCCAAACATTCCCGATATTCAGAAACCGGTCAGCATGCAAGCCTTGAAACAAGTAAATGCATAAAGCAAACAGGATGTAGCAGGATGGCCTTTATTCTCAGGTTGCCTGTCCTAGACGGACCCAGCCCCTGTGCTGAGTCCCCTAAGTCAAATGCACATGATGCAAATAAGCGTTCCTACTAGGGATCCGGCATGAAGCTATGTTATGCTAAGCTGTAAAGCCTAGGTGTTTGTTCTAGACCTGGCTTACCCGAGCGGACAACTCGAGCCGAGGATGGGAGCTGTGTACCGGTAACCAAAAGGCCATCCGATTTTGCAACTCCTCCGAATCCTCGTTCTATTTTGGCATATGACACTAACAGAAAGAAGCCACGACCAGCGTGCGCTCCTCAAGAGAGAAGAGAAGGGTTTCGGCACAGTTTATATATACAGTCCAAATAATATCAAAGCAGTAAAAGCAGCATTTAACACATTAGGCTCGAACACGTAAAAAAAACCAGATAATAAATAAAGCCAAATAATAACAATTATTTCAAGCTCGAATTCTTAACCCTGAACCAGTGGTTCTGGGTTACAAATTCCCCAGCAGAGTCGCCAGAGCTGTCACACCTCCTTTTTCCGCACTAGAGAGGGTGGGGGAGTTTTTCCAATTAAAGGACAATCGAAACGGGATTGGTTTATTTATTTCAGAGTCGCCACTTGGGAGATTTAGGGTGTCCCAAGTCACCAATTTTAATCCCGAATCGAGGAAAATAATGACTCTATATTACAGTCTGCGTACCAGAAATCCGGATAAGGAATTCTATTAACCCGGGAGAAGGTGTTAGGCATTCCCGAGTTCCGTGGTTCTAGCACGGTCGCTCAACTGTTATATTCGGCTTATTTGTCTGATTTTTAATACCATTATGAACCATGTGCAAATTTTATCTTTTAACCGCTTTATTAATTATCATTATTAAGAAATGTGAACATCGCTTAAAACATATCTTTGGACCGTGTCACATGAAATGCACCCACAATCCGAAACATATTTTATTTGATGTTTTAGAATTTGGATTTGGGTCGCATGAAATGCACACCCGAGTTTAAGAAAATTAAATTATTAAAGACGCGCCTAAAGCAACTAGCGCATTATTATTTTGCGAAGGCCGTGAAATTCGCTAAACAACCCTCCTGAATTCTAAGTAATTTAAACAAGTATTTACTGAGGGCCCCACAATTTGTGTTTTTATTTGGCGAGACTCATCTCATTCTTAATTTTTTTTTTAAAGAATTTGCAACGTCATGAAAATGCATCTCGAACCACGTCACAATCAATGTACCCGTGATTAGAAACACCTTTCGACTCCGTTGAGAATTGGATTTGGGTCGCATAAATGCGCACCCGAGTTTAAGAAGGTAAGATTTATTAAGGCGCGTCCTAAAGAGTCTAACGCATTATTATTTTAGGAGGGTTGTGAGATTTGCTAAACAACCTGTCCTGGAACCTAAATGCTTCGATAATACATTTAAACAAGGGCCCCGCATCTGCGCGTTTTGTTTATTTTCATCGAGGCTCATCTCGTTCTTATTTTTAAAAGGATATCCTATAACAACTACGTTTCTTGTCGTGTTTGTCTTTATCAATTGAAAATAGTAGATAGTCCTAATTAATTAGATGCTTGCAAGTTGTTTGTAATGACATTCAGAAAAAAAAAAAATCAGAAATGAGGCTGCACATACAGCCAGCCGAACAAATAATCCCGGGCCCAAATCCAGCCCATGCGTGATAGGCCAGACCTGGGCCTCTGCTTGTTCGATATGGGCCTACTTGGTTTGCTTCGGTTTGGGCTCGACCTTCATGAGATTTATGTTACCAATTTTATGTTTTTGTCTTAACAGATGGTTTATTAGTTATATGGGACCATTGATCAGAAAAGACGAACTTAACCCCTTGTGTACAGTTTCATGTTTGGCATACGTTACAGCATCTATGGCAAAGTAAACTAAATCTGAGATGCAAACTAATTCATTGAGACCACTTTTATCTAACAGCATACATATACGATTATCATTCGATACCCTACATTGACATCAACTAGGCTTGCAAACTACTTCCAGCATCCAAACAAGAATAACATTATTATACATTACATGATATTTGATGCAACAATCTATGTATAAAAAGACATTCTTCAAGTTTCTCATTTGTATTCATCCTCAATTTTCCGATTACATCTGACAGTGTATTAGGTGTGTACCTGGTATGGAGAACAACAGAAGAAAGGAATAGTCAGTCGGGCAGTATGCCACAAACACAGCAGCAGCAGATACACAGCAACAGCACATCAACAAACCAACCCAAATGTTTTCCACAAACCTCAGACGACCAACAATATTTCCCAGAACAAAGAGGACTAACAAATAGTCGAGTACCAAACCAATGAACCCAGAAAAGAAGGATGAAACAACAGCAACAACGGGGTATTCAACGCAGCAACACTACCAATTCAATAACTAGAAACAGCTCAATCAATGCAAATAAAGAACTTGGCCAAGACAGCTTGACCAATATGCACTCTTATACAACTTTCAGGCAGTGTTTGGTTGCAGTGTTTACTGGAAACTACCTTATGTTTTCAGTTTTTCTTTGGACTCACTAGACCTCTCTCCAGATTAAAACTTCAGCCTAAAATTCCACTTTTGTTTTTCTTTTTCTGAAGACTCCAAAGTCCAGCCTTGTTTAAGTTATCAAATGGCCTATTTATAGGCCAAATGAACCAGTACAGCTGAGCTGCCTGCCCTGCTAATTGGCAGAATGCCCATACCCTTTAAGCCCATGCCTAAGCATCTTTGGTGCCAGCCCCTTTGCTCCCCACGCCTGGTCTTTGTTTAATCAAGAGTTATGGACTCGTTTTATTTATTCATTTTAAACCCATACTCTTGTGTCTTGTCCCCCCATTGGCATTAGTTTAATCCTAATTTAGTACCCCATTTGTCAGCTCACTTAAACTAATTACTTCTGTTCTTTTTAACACCCGGGAATACCCCTGTCAACCTTGATTATTACTGCCCCTGCCTATTGTAGCATCAGGACATTTTTTGAACTGATGAAAGTTCGAACTCAAGACTGCCTGGGCTGAACCTTTTCAGTCAGTTTTACAGTGCAAACAAACCATTTCAAACAATACTGGGGCATACAGTCAGTGACAAAGCTCAATTAGTCATGCGACATTATTAGCTCATTCGATTTATTAGTTATAGAAAGCTAATCGACGATATTTATCGAGTCGACTATACTAATTATAACAGGTAATAATCAATCGCTCACATAAACAATATGTTTAGGGACCTAAAGGGCATCAGACAATTTTTGTTCAATTACTGGGGCCTATATGAGTTAACTTATCTGCCGATTAAACTAATCGACGATCATGTTTATCACAGGATACATTTAAATCATACTCAGAACACAATCGACCAAATAAAAGGTCTTTACAGAGATGAAAGAATTTAAGAAACTATCAGAAAGTAACAAACAATCAACACAAAGCATGCTAATGACTTAATCAGCAGTTGATACAAACGAAAAGGGAAAGAAAAACTTACCGACAAAGTTTGAAATCAAAATGGACCCCAAGTCAGACTCAACTTCGAACTCTTGAGGCCGAACAAACTTTAATCAGGGTGTTCTCACATGAGAACACCTTGATTAAGGTCTATTAGACCTCAGACCCTTGTCGAAAACCGGCCGGATTCCCCAGGTGCATGTGTTCTAAGGTCTGGATTTCCAGATCTGATTTTTAGGGAGTTGTGGGTAGATTCGGACCAAACCAGGCTTGGTTTGGTCACGAGGAAGGTCAGGGGAGTGTCTGGTATGAAGATGGGGTGGTTTGGCATAGATCCGGGTTCGACTCAAATCTTCAAATGAAGATTCGAGACGAACGAAAGTGATTCGAGGCTCGTGGTTAGTGGATTCGTGTTCAGGACAGTGAGGTGGTCCTAGGGTGTTCAGGAGGTGGCCACCGGCGTTCATGCCGCCGGGTTTTGGTGGAAGGGAAACTAGGGCGGCGTTAGGGTTTGGGGGTTTCAGGGTTCGGGGAAGGAGACGAGTGAGGGGTGGGGTTCGGATAGGGGGCGTGGGGTGAAGGGTTGAGTTTATATATGGGGAGTCTGATTGGATCTGAGCCGTTAGATCAGATGATCTCAACGGCTTGGATCTGAGGATGAGACATGAGACGGGGTCGTTTGGTAGTTAAACGGGGTCGTTTGGTTTAAGTGAGGGGTCAGATCGGATTGGTTATTTGGGTCGGGTTTGAACATGGGTCGCTGAAAGAGGTCCTGAACCGTTGGATCGGCTGGGACGGACGGCTCAGATTGATTTGCCTGAAACGACGTCGTTTCAGGAGGTGCCTGGGCAGCCGGTTTTGGACTGGACCTGATCGAATTGGTTTGGGCCTATTTTTTGGTTTATTTCCTTGGGTCCAACCGATTTTCTTCCTTTTTTTTTCTAGTTTCATTTTTCAAAAATAAAATAATAGACAATAAAATAATGAAATTAAAACTAAACAACAATGGAACATTTTAACACAATTAACACCAAATATTCAAGTAAGTTAACTAAAAGCCTAGAACGAAGGACGCACACATATATATATTATTTTTTGAATTTTCTTTTACTGACACATATTTTTGTATTTTTGTTTGATAATGACTAGATGCAAAATGGACAGACTCACAAACGACTAACAACACATGTCACGGAAAGATCGAAAAAATTGTACAGCGAAGCCTTTTGCCACTATTTTTATTTTCTTTTGGAGCGATTGTCCGTGAAGCAAAAATCATGTGCTTACAATAGGCTATAGCCTTCTCTTCATCTATTGATGCTTCGGAGAAGGTTCTCAAAGATGTCACTCTGAAGATCGAAATGGGGTCCCCGAGGAAACGGTTCTCAAAGATATCGCTCCCGAGGATATACCCTCGAAAGTAGATTAGGCTTTTTAGCTGTTGTTTTTTGCTTCTTTGTTTCTGTGTAAGGACCCCTTATAGGCCTTTGTAATCGTCTTTTATTAATATAAGAGTTTCTTCATTTTGCCTTCGACTTGTGTAAAATCCAAGCATATGACTCTATCGATCGGTCCGAATACTAGACCTGGACATAATAAACCCTTAGATTTTTGATTGGTTAATATGATATTCCTTGGAGCTCTTTGCTATCCTTGGACTAAGCCTGGATTGATTTGATGCGAACTTAGGTCGCCGGGGCTTCTGGGTCCAAATTGAGTGAGAACAGGGTCTCGATTGGTAAGTTTCTCAAACTAAAGCAGCTTTTAGATTTTGCAACCGGGTGAGAGTTTTCTCGATCATCTGAATAATAAAGATAGCCCTTGGGCTTTTACAAAGAATCCCCAAGTGAGAGTTTGCTCAAGCTCGGGAAGCCCGTAACTGATTGAAAATTTGTTCGAACTTGTAATAAAAGATAGCCTTGAGGTTTTATAAATAGTCCCCGAGTGAGAACCTGCTTGAACTCGGGTAGCCCTTGGGCTAAATAATCAAGTGAGCATTCGCTTGAACTCGAGAGAAAGATAGCACGAGGCTTTATAAATAGTCCCTCAGTGAGAACCTTCTCGAACTCGGGTAGCCCTTGATCTAAATAATCGAGTGAGCGTTCGTTCGACCTCGAGAGAAAGATAGCCCTGAGGATTTATAAATAGTCCCCGAGTAAGAATGTGCTTGAACTCAGGTAGGCCTTGAGCTAAATAATCGAGTGAACGTTCTCCCGAACTCGAGAGAAAGATATCCATGAGGCTTTATAAATAGTCCCCGAGTAAAAACCTGCTCGAACTCGGGTAGCCTTTGAGCTAAATAATCGAGTGAGCGTTCACTCGAACTCGAGAGAAAGATAGCCCTGAGGCTTTATAAATAGTCCCCGAGTAAGAACCTGCTCGAACTCGGGTAGCCTTTGGGCTAAATAATCGAGTGAGCGTTCGCTCAAACTCGAGAGAGAGATAGCCTTGAGGCTTTATAAATAGACCCCAAGTGAGAACCTACTCGAACTCGGGATAAGGCTATATTGTGGTCCGGGCCCAGCCCGGGACCGCGAGACCACGGGCTAAACGGGCCGGTCCCAAGCGATCCTAGGAGCCCACTGTGGGCCGGTCCTCCATGTTGAGGCTGCGAGCCCGGGATCGTTTAGCCCGGGATCGGCTGGCGGACCTAGGCCGATTCAACCGGGCCTAACGGGCCCAACAACTATTTTTCAATTTTTTTTTAAATTGGCCAACAATTGGAAGTTTAAAAACTAGTCGTTGGTCTGCCAATTTAGCCATTTGGCTTTTTAAAAAATAGCCATTTGGCCCCCAAACTTTGTTTTAGCCCCAAACTTTTTATAATTACATTTTTCCTATTTTTAACTATAAATACCCTCTCATTCTTTTATTTTTCTCACAAAATCATCAATCTCTCTCATTTCTCAAACTCAAATTGAAGTATTCAAGTCTTCACTCATCTCTCATTTCTCAAACTCAAATTCTTAATTCAAGTTAAATCATGCCCGGTGATTCTAGATTGCGCCCATTTGTTTTGGAACACTTTAATATGGTAGAAGAAAATGAAGAAGTTTACATAATAAAGAGCAAGAACTGTGGTCGAGTCTACACTCATCCTCCAAAGATAAAGGGCACACACTATTTAAGGAGGTATATACAGAGTTGTCTTGCGCGTTCTCCAGCCATTCGTATTTAAGATTTTAAGTTGATTTGAGACAATTTGTGTTATTTTTAAATTATTAGACGTATTATGCTTAATGTTTTAGTTTGTTGGATTAATTTGAAGTATTATGTTGAAGGCATTGAAAAAAATTAAAAACATATATATATTATATATTATATAGCCCTTGAGCTAAATAATTGAGTGAGCGTTCGATCGAACTCGAGAGAAAGATAGCCCTGAGGCTTTATAAATAGTCCCCGAGTGAGAACCAGCTCGAACTCGAGTAGCCCTTGAGCTAAATAATCGAGTGAGCGTTCGCTCGAACTCAAGAGAAAGATAGCTCTGAGGCTTTATAAATTGTCCCCGAGTGAGAACCTGCTAGAACTTGGGTAGCCCTTGAGCTAAATAAGCGAGTGAGTGTCTACTCGAACCCGACTCATAGATTGTTCTTAGTAATTTCTGACAAAACTGGTTCCCGATGCCTGGGTCCTGGTGTCGACATCATGACATAAGTGGTTGAGGTGACTGACGGGTTGCTTTTTGTACGATTCCCAAAAATCATTAATTGTAGGCGGCCGACGGTCGGCCTTTTGGCTTCCCCAACACGTTTAAACGAACTTTATAAATAGAAAAACCTTATAACCTCGCAGATTCTACTCTCTTAGTGCTTCCAAAATTTCATTTAGCCCCTTTCAATTTCCCTGAACTCTCCCTTTTCTTTCCTAACAACATTTTCCATCTTCTCTGATCTATCGCTTTAGAGATGGCTAAAACTTCTAAATCCATTCCTGAAAAGGAAAAAGCTTCATCATCTTCTCGAATGACCAAAGAAAAACCGGTAGTTCCTCCTAGTATCAAGGAGTGTACCCCCGGGCCTTGTGATACATCTTCTGATTTCCAGGTCGAAAACCCTTCCTTTGTTCCGGGACGATGCGAACCCATGTCTCGATATATCAGCCTAATAACTGAAACTGAGAAAGTGAAGGTCGACTGCCATTGGGGGGAGGCGGTGCAAGTAGATATTCCTTCATGTGGAGAATACATAACCAAGCACAAAGCCGGTTTCCTTAGTGTATACACATATCCTTTCACCTTAGGACCGGTAGGAGCCTCTTCGCCACCGATAGACCCAGTGATCCTTGATTTCTACATATAATATTGGGTGACTCTTTGACAAATCTATCCATCATTCTGGCGCATTGTTATCTGATTAGGCATTTCTCGAACATGGTCGAGGGGATGCCTTTTACTCTTGATCATCTGATCAGACTGTATAACCCCCAACTTTATCGAGGCGGCCTGATTAAGTTAAAACGTCGATCCCCGAAGGCCGTTTTTGCTAGCATCGGCAAAGACAAGGACGAGGATGAGGAAGGCCCCGATATAGATGCCTTATTGATATATGAAGAAGTCGAGAAGCTTCGAAAACAGGTAATCTTGACTTGACCATTGTGTTCTGAGTTTCGATTCTTGCTTTTTCGACTCCTTTCCTCTGTGTTTTTAGGCCTTGATGCTTTCCAACCAAGCTTTTTCCAAGTCTCAAGCTGAGTTGGCTCATTGTGAGGACGAATTTAGGAAGCTTACTTCTGAATTGAACGAGCTTAAGGCCCTTTATGCCCAAAAGGAGGGGGAGCTAGGTGACCTTCGAGCTCAGTTGGAGAGGGTGTCTCGAGAGCGGGCCCATCTCGATGAGTAGGTAACACGACCTTCGTGGGCTTACTTTTGTGCTTTAGTCAATTGAGCGTTTGATACCTTAATTTGATTCTTTTAGCTCAAGCAAAAAGATGATCTAATGCGAGAGGAGCTTAAAGTCAGAGATACCAAAATCCTTGGGCTGAAGTAGTGCATGGATGAGGTGTCCTCCGATAGAGAAACTCTTCGAGAGAAGATGACCCATGTTGAGTGCCAACTCCAAGGGGGAGGGGGGAAAGCCGTAAGTACAAAGATCTCCATGCCGAATCAGTTGTTGAGCTATCTGTAGATAAGTCCGAAGCTTCTGCGCTCATATCCTCATACCGAGAAGATACTACTGCTGCAAATGCTCAAGCCAGGAAGGTATCCGAAGACGCCGAGCTCAAACTGTCCCGAGCCTTGGAGCACGCCCGATTAAGATCTCGTAGATAGGCTCTCGAGGATGTGTATGTAGGGTGCATCGATTTGTCTGCCGATATTGAGAGGGTGAAGGTCCTAGAGGAAGAATCAGCAACCCTGATTTCTTCCGATGATGGTTCAACCAGTGGTTCGACCAGCGGCTCGAAGGATGATGAGGACAAAGGTGAAGTCCCCGAGGGGGAGGAGGCCGTAGATATTTCGGGGTTTGAGGGCCAGGCCATTGAAGGAACAACTTCTGAGGGAGCTCCGTCTGGAAAAGTAACCCCGGCAGTAGATTAGGTTTTCATTTGTTCCTCATTTGTTCCTTTTTTGTGTAAGGGCTCCAGGCGTAAGCCTTGCGAATATGTCTTCATGAAACTTTATCATATATATATGGATCTTTACTTTTCTTCATTTCTTATTTTCCCTTTGCCTTTTTGGAATAAATTTTGATGCTTGTCGATAACCAGTCCGGTGTGTCGGACTTATGATATAAACCTCTCAGGTTTTCATGCTCGATGAATGATTGATCATTCGGAGTTCGATCCTCAAGTCAAATTTTGACTCGGGCTCATTGACCCTTAGGTTTTCAATATATTGGCCCTTAGGCTCTTTAGGCTGGCCCTTAGGCTCTTACGCTTGGCCTTTAGGCTCTTTGGGCTGGCCCTTAGGCTCTTACGCATTGGCCCTTAAGCTCTTTGGGTTGGACCTTAGTCTCTTACGCATTGGCCCTTAGGCTTTTTGGGTTGGCCCTTAGGCTCTTACGCATTGGTCCTTAGGCTTTTTGGGTTGGCCCTTAGGCTCTTACACATTGGCACTTAGGCTCTTATGCATTGGCCCTTAGGCTCTTTTTAGATTGGGTCGATGCGACCTCTAATATGGCTATAGTTTTCCCTTATTTTGGCTAAAGACTTTTGAAGTTTGATTATGCCTTGGCATGTTTTATGTTCGTCCGACTCTTCGACAGCTCAAACGAGAACCTCGATTATGAGTCGATGTGTGACGATAATTGAGTACCTCGGGAGGTTCGCTCGAAGGCTGAGTTTTCAAAGCCTTTTCATTGAAGGTTGATTGTTTTCGAAGCCTTTTTATTGTTCGGAGCTGATATTATCGAAGCTCCTTTGCTTATGCCGAAGGTATCCTGGTTAACCAGTTTTTTTTGAAGTATTTGGAGGCCTTGAGTTTTATGGAGGCAGTCGGACGTCTCCGAGCCGCGTTAATTCAGCCGTATCCTTTTAGTTCGACCGTAGTCTTTAGTCCTCGTGTGCGGTGGCCTCATCATCTATATCGAGGGTATGCCTTTTTAGGGGTCTTACAAGTTCGAATATATAGCCTCGGCCTTAGTATCGGGGTTATGCCTTTTTTAAGGTCTTATAAATTTGAGCACGCCTTGTTAAGGTCTTATAGATTTAATGTTGCCTCACTGAGGGCTTATGAGCTCGACGTTTCCTGATCAAGTCTTACGAATTCCTTGTTAAGGTCTTACAGATTTGATGTTGCCTCACTGAGGGCTTATGAGCTCGATGTTGCCTGATCAAGGTCTTACAAATTCGAGTTTTTGCTGGCTCGATGAGCCGGCTATTGATGACAGTCCTTGAGTATTCGAGAGTTTCTGGCCCTTGATCCATCTTATGAGAAAGTAGTGAACTTCTTTGAGGCACTTAGCGTTTTGATAAGCAAAGGGGCTTCCTCAATTACTTGATATATGCATACATGTTTTTTGCCTTTGGAGGCTCGATTATTCTACATGGACACGGTTCATTTGACCGTTTGGCCTAATACAACATTCTCCTATCGAGGTCCTCCTAGGTGTAGTCCGATTTTTTCCAAGAGGTGACCTCTTGGGGTGCTGCCCCCCAGTATTTGAGGTTGATTGAAGAGAAGCCTTGAATACTTGATGAGTTCTGCTTAGGTAGCACATGGATGTTGCCTCGTTAAAAACCTCGCCGGTAAAACCCCTTCGGGATAAAATCCAGTCTAAGGGAAAAAGAGCGCAACACATGCTTTAAAACCCAAGGTCTTCGAGCTGGAGGGCACTTAGATTCCTCTCGATCGAATACTTGCAATAAGTTAGTATAAAACATAAATGAAAAGGGAGAGGGTTGTACCTTAATGATGGCGTTCGAGCCTCGATAAATTTCAATTGCTTGTTCCGGGGACGCGGCACGGTCTTTTATTCGCTCATTTGGATATAGCCGAAAATGTAGGTTGTGGTTGCTACCTGATTGTTTTACTTGCCTTTTGGCTTCTTTGATGTGGAGGGCGCCGATGCCGGTGCCATGTCGTGCACCGCGAATATCTCTCTTGCTGCATGCTGCTCCTTGTATACTGGTTTTACTCCATCCTTGGTTGGAAATTTCATCGTTTGATGAAGGGTGGATGGTACTGCCCTCATACTGTGTATTCACGACATTCCAAGTAAGGCATTGTATCTCATGTCACCTTCGATGACATGAAACTTGGTATCTTGGATTGTACCGGCTACGTTGTTCGAGAGGATGATTTCCCCTTTTGTTGTCTTGCTCATCATGTTGAATCCATTGAGGACTCGAGAGGCGGGGATGATCTGGTCGAGCAGTCTGAGCTACTCCACCACCCTCGACCTGATTGTGTTGGCCAACCTACCTAGATCACGAGCACACGTTTAAATTAAATTTTACTCAAAAGAAATGAAATTGCCAGTGCGTCATTATGAGGCTGAGACAAGGTCTAGATGTCCTCTTCGCTGAACGTGAGAGCATCCTCTAGTATGTAACTCCGAGTTCACTTTTCCCTGGTGATGGATATTTTTTTCCGTTTGAAAATGGGTCCCTGTGGGGCGTCGACCCCTCCAACGATCATGTGGATGACGTGTTGTGGTTCTTCTGGTTCATTTTTCCTATTCGCCACTCTTTCCCGTAATTGGTTTTTAGCTCGGTCACTGAGGAATTCTTGAAGGTGCCCTTCACTGATCAGTCAGGCTACCTCTTCCCAAAGCTGCCTGCAGTTTTCGGTCCTATGACCGTGAATGGTGTGATATTTACACATCAAGTTAGGGTTCCTCTGTACTGATAGTACGGGTTTTGGCCATCTGGTATCTTTGATTTTACCTATGGCTGACACGTTGCCCGAGACATCGACGTTGAAGTTGTACTCAAATAGCTGGGGTGCCTCTAGTGGCCCAGTATGCCTATCAAACTCGGCTTTACTCATGAGTCCCCAGGAATTTTGACCTCGTTCTCTCCTTCGATCGCCTCGAGGCATGTTACGCCTTGGTGCATTTCTTCGATCTTCTACATATAGCTGGTATCTTTCCTTGTTTGATCTTGACTCCCTTTCTGTAAACCTTTGTTCCTTTGTTAAGAGCCTACTAGGATATACTGAGTCCGATGGGGCTCTTAATTGGTCGTCTTCAACCCTGATCTTCCACTGATACCTATTGTGCACATTCGCCCAGGTCACGGCGGGATATTCGATCAAATTTTGTTTTAGCTGCCTCGAAGCTACCGAGCTTCGTTCGTTCAAGCCTTGATGAAGGCCTGTACTACCCAGTCAGCGGAGACTGGTGGTAATTCCATTCGCTCCATCTGAAAATGAGATACGAATTCCCTTAGCATCTCGTTCTCCCTCTATTTGATTTTGAAGACATCGGACTTCCTGGTGGCGACCTTGATGGCACCAACATGTGTCCTTACAAAAGAATCTGCCAACATGGAAAATGAATCTATTAAATTTGGGGGCAGGTTATGATACCATATCATAGTCCCCTTCGACAACGTTTCTCTAAATTTCTTCAACATGACAGACTCAATTTTGTTATCCTTTAAGTCATTTCCTTTTACAACTCAAGTATAAGTGGTGATGTGCTCATTGGGGTCCGTGGTCCCGTTATATTTCAGGACATCGGGCATTCTGAATTTCTTCTGGATAGGCTTCGAAGCTGCACTCGTTGGGAATGATTTCTGTATGAACTTCTTCGAATCTACACCCTTCAGAATCGGGGGTGCGCCCGGGATCTGATCGAGCCTCGAGTCATATGTCTCTACTTTTTTGTTGTTAGCCTATATCTTCTTTTCTCCTGATTCAATCCTTTTGGTAAGGTCCTCGAGCATCTTCACATAGCGGGGTCCGTTGCTGACCCGTTGTTACTCGATCTCTCTGGTGCCTGCTCGATTCGAGAAGGTGTTTTCGGTGCTGCTGTGCTTGGAGTTTTTTGTTGACTTTGCAGCTGAGCAATAGCCACTTGTTGTGCTTGCAACATTTCAAAAATGACTTGGAGGCTGACTCCTCCTTCTTCCATTCCTCGTGCTTCTTGGCCTCCAGCCTGGTCTTCCCGCATTCGTTCCTTATGGGGTCTGCGCCTGCTTTCGTGTTTAGAATGTTGTGGGAGCTCATATTAACTGGCTCCACGTTTGGTATTCCTTCAGGGTTTATAGGTGGTACACCCAGCCCTATGCCGCTATTTTCTCCAAGTCCTTCACTGTCGTGAAGAGGTGCATTTTGTGTGCTGGACATGATTAAGCCTAAAGTCAAAAAACTTTTGACAAAAAAGCGTGAAGAGTAACGTGTGTTATCAGAAAAATAGCACCAAAATAATTACTATTATTTTTAGACCCACGGTGGGCGCCAAACTGTTTACCTTGAAAATGGTATTTACAATTATATTTGATTTGTGGTTCTAAAAATACGTGATTTATCTTAATACTAGTTGTTAGGTGAATGGCGCTCAGTATAAACGAGCAAGAGATGATAAGCAAACCAACGTGGTAGCAAGATTGAGGGCCTCGAGCTCGACGATATAGGACTAAGCGGCCTTTAACGGTTATAATGGACAATAAATGAACAAGTGATGAACAATAAATGAGGAGCAATAAAGCTGTAGAGTAATTGTTGAGCACGTTTAGACAAGAAAGGCAGAAAATGTTCTTATTGTATTCGATCTTATGTGTGTTACAAAATGGAAAGGGTCCCCTTTATATAGGAGGGGGAATCCCAACATAGTACATGTCTAATAATAATGAGAAAATACTATTGGTACAGCTGTATAATGACTTAGTACGGATTTGTACTATTCTTACTGACCCGGTCAGCTCTAACCACGTGTATTTGGGAATTTTCCAGCCTTTCCATGATGATCATCGATTATACTGCTCAGAGGTCAACCATAATGAGCCTTCGATGTGCTCCCTCGAGGGACACACCTCGGGGTCGCACCTCACGCTCTACTTGAGGCTTCTTCGAGGTTAGGCGTGGAGCGACATAGTGTGACGACCCGGCCGGTCGTCTTAAGAATTAATGCCCCGATCCCCTATTAACTGCTTTCCCCAAGTTTATTTCTGTTAATGTGATTTGCCGGGATGGTCGGTTTTGAGTTTAGAGGAATTTTAGGACACTTAGTCCCTAAATGAGAGCTTAAGTGTTAGAAAGTTGACCGAAGTCAAAACAGTGGGGAGACAGCCTCGGAATGGAAATCCGACGGTTCCGTTAGCTCCGTTAGGTGAATTTGGGGCTGGGAGTGTGTTCGGAATGTGTTTTGGAGGTCCGTAGCTAATTTAGGCTTGAAATGCCGAAGTTTGAATTTTTGAAGTTTCCGGTCCGATAGTGAGATTTTGATCCGAGGGTCGGAATGGAATTCCGGAAGTTTCAGTAGCTCCGTCATGTCATTTGGGATGTGTGTGCAAAATTTTAGGTCATTCGGACGAGATTTGATACAGTTTTTTATCGAAAACATAATTTAAGAGAATCTTGGAGTTCTTAGGCTTGAATCCTATGTGAAATTGGTGATTTGATGTTGTTATAAGCGTTCCGAAGTGTTGATCAAGTTTGAGCAATGTCATGGGATGTGTTGGTATAATTGGTTTGAAGTTCCGGGAGTTCCGGGTAGGTTAAGGGATGTTTTAGTGCAAAAATCATAGCTGTACCAGGTCTACAGGGGTCGCAGGCCCCAGAACTCACTCACGCGGTCCGCACAAAAATTAGTGCGCCCGCGTTGAGTGCTGTGCGGACCGCACAAAAGCGGGCGCGACCGCGGTAGGCATCGCGCGGACCGCACAAAGTGGGGCGCGGCCGCGGTGAAGGGCCCTCCCGCTAGTCCTACTTCGGAAGCTCATATCTTTTAATATACAAGGAATTTTGAGGTGATTCAAAAACAAAGATTGTATCCCTTCGTGTCTAGTTTCCAAAAAGCTAAAGATATTGCCATTTGGACATCTGTATCAAAAGTTATGGCCAAAATACTAAAGCCTGTCACTGCAGAGGGAGGCCTGTGCGGCCGCACGTTGCCTTTGCACGGACCGCACTAGCTTGCGCGGACCGCGTGAGTTTCGGTGCGGCCCGCAGTAGCTGGAAACCTGAGGGATACCTATAAATACGAGATTTTGGGTTTTATTTAATATTTTGACCTAGAGAGCTCGGATTTTGGCGATTTTTCGAAGGTTTTTCATGAAATTCATCGGGGTAAGTGATTTTAACTCAGATATGGCTAGAATACATGGATCTAACACTGAATTCATCATTTAATTCGTGATTTAAGAGGGAATTTGGGAAGAAAATTGTAAAACCTTTCAAAAATGTAAAATGATGATTTAAAGGACCAAATAGTGTCGGAATTGTATAATTTTCATATGGTTAGACTCGTGAGAGTGCGAGGTTTCTGGGAATATAAATTTTTACCGATTCCGAGACGTGGGCTCGAGGGGCGTTTTGGTCATTTTTCCATAATTTCGCGTGTTAGATTTGAATTAAAACATAGGATCATTTGTTTGAGATGATATTTACGATATGCAGTTGAATTGATTAGATTTGGGCCATTTGGAGTCGGATACTCGTGGCAAAAGCGTGGTTTCTAGTTGATTTTGAGCCGGTTCGAGGTAAGTGGCTTGTCTAACCTTGTGTAGGGGACCTTTCCCCTTAGGATGTGCTATATTTGATAATTGAAATGCCTTGTACGTGAGGTGACGAGCGCGTACTTGAGCTAATTGTTGAAAATCCGATTTTTCCTTAAGTATTTCAATTGAGTTCTTTTTCTTGTTTTATTCTACTTGTGAATTTAGCATGTTGCTAGTCTAGAAAGGCATGTTAGTTGACTTAATTGCCTATTTGCTTAAATTGCCTAAATTGCATTACGTGAAGCATGTTAGGCTAGAAGTAAATGTTTACTTGGTACGAAATTAGCGTTTAATTTAATATTCTTGTGTTGCTGCTCTGTGTTTTAAATTGGGACTACGGGTTAGATTCCCGGGAGATTCCCCCTGCACATTTACTTTGGGACTACGGGTTAGATTCCCGGGAGATTCCCCCTGCACATTTACTTTGGGACTACGGGTTAGATTCCCGGGAGATCCCCCGCACATATATTGAGGATACCAAGAGATCCTCGGGATACCAAGAGATCTCTGGCATATATTCAGGATACCGAGAGATCCTCGGGATACCAGGAGATCCCTAGTACATGTCGAGGATACTAAGAGATCCTCGGGATACTTAGAGATCCCCGGTTACTTTCCTTATAGTTTGCTTTCATCACTGTTTCCGTTATTGTACTCTTATTATCCTGCATAGATTCTTACTATAGGTTCTCAATTTCACTGCTTATCTTATCCTGCCATCTTTATATTTTATTTAACCTCAGTAGGGCCCTGACCTTCCTCGTCACTACCCCACCGAGGTTAGGCTTGGCACTTACTGAGTACCGCTGTGGTGTACTCAGGCCTCTTCTGCGCATGTTTTTCATGTGCAGATCCAGGTACCTCTACTCAGGCGCACTATCAGTGAGGCAGGAGGACTACGGAGACTTCGAGGTAGATCTGCTGCGTCCGCAGGCCGACGAGTCTCCCTCTTTATTCTATCTTTAGTACTCAGTTCTCTTTCCTTCCGTTTGTTAGATATTCTGGAGTTTGGAGCCTCACTATACATTTCTGTAGCCTGTGTTTTCCCGTGAGTTTCCGGATTTTGGGATTGTTTTAGTCTTGAGATATTGAGTCGTATATGTCGAGCGACATTCAATACAATTTCCTTTTTAGATAATTAAATATGGTATTCTATTTTTCCGCAATTATTATGTTTCCGCAAGTGTTAGGCTTACCTGGTTACGGAGACTAGGTGCCGTCATGACATATTCACGGTTGGTGAACTAGGGTCGTGACACATAGTAGCCCCAAAGTCGAACTCCCCAAATTTGGCCGTATACAGTTATCATGTGTAAGTGACTTTGCTTATTATTTCATGGTTGATTATCAATACATAGTAATTTGTGGAATAGACTTCTAATTCATACTGAATGATGTATTTTGATTATTCAAATCATCATGCAATAAGTAATTATATTAGATAATATTATATGCTTTGGTATAATTATATATGTTATATTGATTTAAATCTTTAATATGTATGTTTACTTTATATTTTATATTTTAACAAAATAAAATAAAAATAATAAAAGTCTTTTACGATAAATATTTAAGTTCATTTTTCTCTTTAAAATAATTATAAGACCTTGATACTATCTTTTTGGTAATTTGACACTTAAAAGTACTTTTTAGAAAGATCGGCCAAATACAATTTGTTTATCAAATATTGCAAAAGG
This sequence comes from Nicotiana tabacum, assembly GCF_000715075.1. Classification (NCBI taxonomy): domain Eukaryota; kingdom Viridiplantae; phylum Streptophyta; class Magnoliopsida; order Solanales; family Solanaceae; genus Nicotiana; species Nicotiana tabacum. The sequence continues at coordinate 29,147,750 of NC_134090.1, read as the reverse complement.
TACTTCTTAAATGAATTGGCCAAACACAAATTATTTTTTTCCAAAAGTACTTATGAATAAAGTAATTCTGGAAAAAAATACTTTTTAAAATTAACAAATTTTGACAATTTAGCCAAACAGGCTCTAATTATCCTTTTGTTTGGAAACCAGAAATTGGTATTCATGAGATGAAGAGAAACTAAAGATTGGTATATTTGAAAAAGAAGAAAGTGAAAAGGAAACAATTTAATTACCTTCTATATATTGTTTTAGTTTGGAAAGAAAACATTTTTCATTGTAGAGAGAGTCAAAGGAACTGAATTTTAGTGGACACATAAATAAGTTAAACTAAAACGATCGCGAAAAGATTTATGTAGACGAGATATCATAATCTCTCAATTTCTCTAGATTTTTCTTGCATGAGTTCAGTATGCTGGATTTAATGATTCAACAATTATCCTTTAATACACATCTCTTATATATTTTCATTTTCTCAAATCTAAAAAAAAACAGACAATTAGCAGGGGACAAATCTTCCCACTTTTTGCTTTCATCATTCCCTTCCTTTTTCCAACTTGCTCTCATGGGGTTTGTAAAATAAATACAGTACTCTCAAAAGAACGAATTCTATCATCATGACTATTGCCCTAGGGCTAAAAGGATTTAATTTGAAGTAGAGTCAAACCTCTCTATAATAATTTCATCTGTTCCGAGATTTTTAACTGCTATAGTAAAGTGCTGTTATAGAAGACATATATTATAACATGATATAATATTCGATTCCGAGAATAACTCGACTTTTGTAGTGAATGACTATTATATAGAAATGTTGTTATAGAGAGATTTAACTGTATATATTAGTAATAGGGTAAAAAAATACGTAAATTTATTGTAATAAAAAATCTATATCATATTCAAGGTTACTAATATTAATATCATTTTGTTATAAACAGTTATTTTCAATTATCATTTTTTCTCGATTACTAATTTTACTTCTTATAAAAAAGTATTTGTAATTAATTTTTAAATAATCTGATTATGTAGAAATTCTTCTTACACTTATTAACACTTTCAAGGTTAGAAGGTAAATTCTAAAGAAAAAAAGAGTAAACAAGGGCAACATCCAAATCCGCATTTAATTTCTTTAAATCTACACATAGACAAGACCACCCAAACAAAAAATTAAATAAAAGGAAAGTTTACATTAATTCACAATATCACGTGAAAGAAGCAAGAAAAAGATAAAATATATCACCAACCAAGAGCATCAAGAATACCTAAAACAACATCACAAATATGCTTAAATCCATCTTCCCTAATAGCAAGTTGAGGAGGATAAACAACTCCAGGATTTCTCTTAAATCCATTATGACAAACATTAGGGTAATCAGCAGCAGCCATAACATGCATATAAGCATAGTCATAAACTTCATCATTCAAATCTTGAAGAGAAGATTGAAGAGCATTAGCAGCAAAACCATACTTTTCAGCACAATCTTTAAGAAGTTTCTTCATTAGAATTGTATCATTATTTGTAGTGTTGTTACTACTACTAGTGTTAAGTAGTAATTTGGAAGAAAGGTATGAATTTGTGGCTGTGGCATTGACCATTCCAACTTTAATCATAATTGTTGCTAAGCCTTTTGTGTCTGCTTTGAGGCTTGTGGAATCAGATTTTAAAGAGGATACACAAAGATCATAGTATTTTGTGCTCTTGCATGTTTTTTGGATAAGATCAACCGATGATGAGGAAATTGTTGGTTGAATTGAAATCAAGAAAACAAGATTAATCAATAAGAAGCAGTAGCAATAAGACATTCTTGATTAAGAGGGTATGGGGTTAGAGGATAAAAGGGAATTGAACTTGAGATGTTAGATTTCTTTTGTGTAGTAAAGGAAGCATAGCTGTATGAAAAGGGTTGCTTTCTCTTTTATACTAGGAAAAATTACCAATTAGGGAGTAGGAAAGAAACTAAGAAATGAAAATATGGAAATCAGATTTTCATAATTTACTGAATGGGGAATAAAGAGATGAGTATTTACAAAATGTGCTTAAAACTTGTCAAAGAAAGTAAAATATTGCTGGAAATGAGGAAAGTTGATAATATCATTTCCCGTTATAATTTTTTTATACTGAAATAGCAATCTACTAATATAAAAAAGCATACAAAATAATCGAGAGAATTTTTCCCCCTAATTAGGACTTTTCAAATTCTAAAAGACTACTCCCGTTGTAATTTTCTCGTTACTTATTCAAAAGATTTTACTCACTATTTATATGATTGAGACCTAGCCACCTACTCCTTTGACCTAAACCAGTTGCCTAGTTTGTCGCTAATACGAACTCTTGCTCTACTAAATGAAGCATAGTATAGTGTGAGAGAGAGGCTTCTATTTTCTTTTTATGTATAAAAAAAAATTAAATTCTTTTACCTATGAAACTGAAAACTGGAAAAATAGTTCGAAAAATATTGAGAGATCTTTAACGAAGAAAGACTGGTTATTCATAAAAAATGCCAACGGAAATTTACGTAGAAAGAAAAAAAGTCACAGTATATACAGAGTAATAAAAATCTCCAAGTAAAAGAAAACTATAGAAAGGAAATTACTCAATCAGAGAATAAAATGAGACATAAATCATTATTAGCTCCTTATAATAGATTTAAACATTTCTTGTCACCTTTTTAATAATTTTGTTTGAACTTTGGATAGTGGTCTTGGTTTGTCACTATCGAAATCTGGTACCATAAATTATGGACTTTGAGTTGTGTTTTGTTGCTTTTCTCCTAGTTGATTGTAAGGGTCTGTTTGGCAGGGACAGTAACAATTAATAGGCCCTTTTTGGAAGTTACCTACCTTCCAAAATGAGTTCACGGGAACATTGGACCCCTTCAATATTAATGTCTGGAATATTTGTTTCTTTTAGACTAGGCTATAGCTACTTAAAATCACATGTTCCAACTTCCAAGTACACATATACGTCTTTTAATGTCTCGAATTATTGATATCTTGACATTTTCTTTATTATCTCTTCGATTCGAATAATGGAAGGAATTTAGTAGGAATTATAACAAAAGACTAGTATACCTAATCTTTGGACGTTCTTTAATCTCAAAATGTAATAAGTCGATGTTATGGTGCCACACGATTCCGTCGATAAGAGCTCCTTCATTCATTCGGACACAATGCATACTCCCTTAACAAGTTGTACTCTCACCACGCTTCGAAGAACTTCGAAATTACCGAGTTTCTCAGGAAATCGAGGGGTCAAGAGCTACAAGTAACAGAAACATTATTAAGGGAAAACAAAAAACAATAAGAAAGGAAGACATATAAGGGTACAAGGTGAAACATGCAATAGTACAAACATAGTTTCATAAATGTGAATATTATGTATATATTGGTGATATCTTTATATTTTCAATGATACAAATTCGTAAATTTGTAGTACTTTTATATTATTTGTAAATTATGTTATGTGTGCAATTAGATACAATCAATTCATGTCTAATCTTCTCTTCAAATCGATTAAATTGGCCAATCTTCAAAACAAAAAGCATCATGCATGTACAAACTCGTCTTTTTTAATTTAAAATTCAATTTCTTATCCAACTTTATCACATTATTCAAGGAATTGTTGTGAATTGTGAAAGTGAATCAATGCATGTATTACGTATTCCATCCTTGCAGTGGAAGATTGTCGGCACGTGAATTGCCAAATCAAAGTCAATAAAGATCTTTTCCGCCTTCCGAAAGCTCCACCACAACACATGTAGCATGCCAGTGGCGGGTTTAATTGACATGTAGGAAAATTATATTACTTAAATAGGTAAAAGTTAGTATTTTTTAGGTATATCTATTACTCCTATGTATTAAATCCTTTTAATTTATTCACATATTACTATTTTAAATTTGGTATCCTTTAATGAAAATCTTAGTCTACTACTGTAGCATGCTAATGGCCCATTGCTACATAAAATAGCAAGGTGTTTGAAATTATTTTTGACAATATCGAATTATCATAAAGATAATTAAAAATAACTATTTTAATTTATAAATTAAAATTGTCTCAGTGTGACATATGGGCATGAGCTCGAGCCGTGAAACAGTCACTAATACTTGCATTAGAGTGAGCTATCTACACTCTTTAGGGTGTGGCTCTTCCCTACATCACCTCCTTGGGGGTGTGACGATCTTTCCTAGATCCTACTTGAGTAAAAAGAACAAACTGCCGCAGTGAAGGTGTTCCTTTTTCATTTTTGTTTGCAATTTAGTTGCTTCTAAGAGTTCTTTTTGTTACTATGTCTTTTTCTTTTCAGGCTTCAAAGATTATATTCATATCAACATGCATGAAAACAGATGCTGGGATTTAAAATAGCAGACAAACAGTCAGAAGTCGGAAGTATGGGTTTCAAAGAAAGAAACAAGTACGGGAATAAATTTGTCAATATGCCACTATGCCAAAGCGCGCTAACACTTAGCGAAGCTACAGAACTGGAGTGAACATAACTTAGAAAGTTTCAAACTTGAAGAATTAAGGGATGTGAAAATGTAAAATGGTGTAAAATTACAGATGATATTGGTGTCATAAAGAAGATATATATACTAGATTAAAAGCACGAACGCTCTTAGCGAAATGTCGTTTGCCTTTTTTACCCTTTAAATATAAGTTTCACATTGGACAAAATTGTAATTAAATAATTTTTCTAATTTTTAGGACTTTGAAATCATCTAAAATATTCTTTCCTTATTTGAATTATGTAGGAACTCCTAATATTTCTAATATTTAAGACCTTGAAATCAACTAAATTTTACTTAATAATTGCTTCCTTATTTGAAATCACAACGTCCAACAAAATACTTGTATTGATTCGTTTGTATGCTAAGGTATTAAAAGTGATTTGAACCACTATCTTATTTGTCCTTATTGAAGTTAATAATTAAACTTTTATAAACAGTTATAATGCAAAATTCTATCAACTCGACCAAAATTAGCAAAGTCATTAAGTACAGTTTCTTTTTCATATTTTTTTAAGGAGTATGAGTTCTAACTTTTCAATAATTGCTAATGAAAGTTCACCTTCAGCGGTTGCCTTTTGCTTTCACTTAACAAATATTTGTTTACATGAATCTATTTTGTCATCTATCATAATACGTTGTTAAACTCTATTTATTTTCAGCCTTGGTATATGTCTCAATTCCTTCGTTGTTAAGTATCGAGCTTCTAGATGTTTATTGGGATTCCTTGAATAAAATTTCATATTGGAAAAAAATTATAGTCTAAGTTAATTTTCTTAATATTTAGTACTTCAAAATCAACTAAAATTTACTTATTACATTATTCTTTATTTCAACTAAGTACGAAATCCTAAACATAATCTTTTCAATTAATAAAAGAATGTTACTATATTAGTTTATGATCACTTTATGGCGCATTGTATGAATTTAGTGATAATATAGCTTCTCTTTTTTTAATGTTTTCTCCATACACACGTTAGGTTTTGTCTATTTCCTTTTTTTTTCGTTAGTTTTAATTAATTATGTTAGACTAAATTAGATTAGAATAAATTTATTAGTGGTAAATATCTAAACAATTGTAAGAAACAAATATATTAGATATATGACAATTTCCATTAATATTAGGATATGAAAATTAATTTTAAAATACTGAATGGACTAATATCTTAATTCTATATAATTTAATGATCTTAGTAAAAAATATTGTAATGAAAGACCAAGTAGAAACTATAACCAAAGTCGGCAATTCTCCTGCACTCTTTCTTATTTAAAAATTCATAATCGGTAATAGAATTAAAACCAATTAATTTTATATAATTTAATTATCTTAGTAAAAAGAAAAAAGAAAACAAAGAAAGACTTTTTATGGAAAAGTATATTGATCCTTAGGTTACATAATAGCATGTACGTTGCCTTTTAATCAAATCGATAAGTTTTATGTACACATTCTAATAAATAATATGATTAGATATAAATTATTTTAATATCCACAATTATCATACTATTTAATACAATATAAAATTCTTAAAATATTTTTAAAATGATATTTAAAAATTGCACGTCAAATGTATGTAGTTTAATAATAGTTATATGATTACTAAAATTTTATACTAATTAATATGGGATACACGCACAATGCAAAAAGCCCCTTCTTGAAATATCGTTTGTCTTTCTTACCCTTTAAAAATAGATTCCACGTTAGATTAATTTGTAATTTTATTATTTTTCTAAATTTCAAAACTTTAAAATCAAGTAAAATTTTATTTATTAAATTTTCCTTATTAATAGGTAGAAAATTCTCATATTTAGCACTATAAAAATCTTAAACTTTTTACCATATATGAATTTCCTTGTTTGAAGTCGTTGATATTAAAGCTATCTTAAACTATATTATTTTTCTTTTATTAGAAACTTTAGAAATTATGCGTTAGCAAAAATTTCTAGCAGTCAAAATCACAATGATTCCGAAAGCACAATGATACAAAATTGAGATAGTAACGATTCTTTTAACTATTTGAAAGTAAAGCTTTTATGGAATAAGGTTATAATTATAGTCAATATTTAAAAATTGGGATAATCTAATATTAAGAATTTGAATTAACAAAAAGTAAGTTTTTTAAAATGTTGAGAACAAATAATTAAAGACTTTGAATATACTAATTAGCAAAAAAAACCAATTATAATTATTTTTCAAATTTATCATAGAAGTAATTTTTTTGTCAAGTTGATAAAACTCTTAAGGTACATAAATTAATTTTGGTACGAAGAGCATTGACAGTGAAAATAATTTTAAAAAATTAATTATAATATAAAATTAAGAGTCTAATTGATAATAATGCGAATTTGAACTAATAAGAATGAAATAGTAGTAGACAAAATGTATTATAAATGAGTTACCATTTGATTTTTTTTCTCAACATGTGACAATGTTTAGCTATATTGTTTTATATATTAAGTTGTGGTTGTAAAATATTAATCAAAATCTGTTATTCTTTAAACTTTACAGTGCCACTATCAATTTTTAGGAGGTATGGTGCCCATTTTTTCATCCTAAATTTTTAGAAGACCAAAATATTTAATTTTTAATTTTGAAAATCCAATGTAAGTTCTCTTTAAAAGAGAATTAAGGAATTTAAAAACTTTGTAGTATATGATATCTTTATTTATTGAGCTAGCTAAACAAGAATAATATTTATCATTTTCATTTTTTAACTTTTATTTTATAATTTTCTATAACTCAAATAAATTATCTAATAATATTTACGTAATTTTTAAAAAATTATGCATTTATTGATACGGGTACATGCGCAAAGCGCTACACCTTAAAACTAGTTAATGGTAAATAAGGCAGTACTTTAAAACTAGTTAATGGTAAATAAGGCAGTACTTGTATGACCTTAATTCAGAAGCAATATAATTAATATTGTACGACGTCGGATAAAGAGGTTTAAATTTCACAAACCTCACATGATTACAGTTTTTTACACTAAAGTCACGCAATTTTGTTTTGTCACTCTAAAGTCATAATAGTTTCACACAATAGCCGAAAAATGTAACTTCACGTGGTTATTTATTTAGTTTATCACGTTTTTAGACAACCATTGGAAGAAATAGACAAATGAAGATTCATCATTGTGTGACTTTATATTGGATTGGGTTAGATTTGCTCTATTTACACGATAACATAGACTAAAGTTTGCTGAGAAAATGTTTTTAACGTTTAAGAAAAACTCTTGCTTCAAGACTTTAGGTCTGATTAAAGGTTCTTAGTTTAATTGACCAGTTCCTTTCATATTCTAAATATTCTCGATTCTCGATTCTATCTCTCCTTGCGATTTTTTTTTTCTCTCTCTAGATCTCCTCTCTTAATTAGACAGAGGAAATTCAGGATTTAAAGTTAATATGTTCGATCTTTAAGATTGTTAATGCGCAACATATCCTATTACTAAAATTATAAGTTTAAAATTTAATATTTATTAATAAATTTTTAGTAATATGTCTCACACACATGATTTACACAATAAATATGGCTGCATCTGCCTCTGGAGTCCGGATGGTGAACCAATAGGTGAAACTATTTCTGTACCTAATTCTTTTGGCTTTCCGTGTTCTTTTTCTTAAGCCGAACCCTTGGGATGCAATTTGATAATTAGAGGTCAAAAACCCTTATTAATACATCATTAAGAATTTTAAGGTACACGTACAGCATTATTTTCTGATAAAGTTGAAGACTAGAGCTACATATCTTTTCCTCTCAATAAAAAATCAAAACAAGATCTCATATACATAGTCGAATCTAATATATGTAAATTTTTTAGGTTCAACTTTTAGGATTTTTAACATTTAACTCATTGTATTCTTAAAAATATAGGTGTGTACCAATTATTTGAATTGCAATGTTAGTTGATTTTCAGATATAATTAAATTAGATGCGAAATTTATCCCTTTTAGTCAAGATTCAATCGAAATATTAATACATAGTACATTGAAAGTTTTCTTGGATCCATTTTTGGAGTACTCATGTTCGCGACATAGCCTGTTAAAGAAACATCAACTTGTACTTTTTCCTCACTTTGTAATTTATTTGAAAACTTGCTCTCACGCCAATGGCTTAATCTTCATGATTTTTCATAGAAGTACTAATGAGTAATGACAAAATGCCAAAACTTCACTTAGTAGAACTAACATTCATTTTTGCCGTCAACAATTGGATTAATATTGCACACTTTGTTTATAACTTAAGATCAAATGTACACAATCGAATAATACAAGACTAAAGATGTAATAAACCAATAACTCATAGATATTAAAACCATTAGTTTCCTTTATTACACCCAACTAGACATTGGACAAGTTTATGAAACAAGCTAATGCTAGATGTTCACTCTAAAGGATACAAGATTAGGGTCTAGTTCCTCAGGTATTGGCCTCTGACGTGGGAGCTTTGGAAGTAGGTTAGCAATGCTTTGACTGTCTGTCACGACCCGGATTTTCCACCCTCGGAAGTCATGATAGCGCCTACTTGTGAAAGCTATGCAAACCAACTTTTAAGGTTTTAACCCATTAGCAATCAATCCAAACAGGTATGAACAATAACTAAAGTTATATAGATGAAAAATGTAGAAGAGTTATAACATGCTCAAATAATCCAATACATGTCTACCCACGGATCTGGTATCACAATTTCATGAACCACTAAGATTTTTACTACAAACACAAGTCTGAAGGAAGTACAACTATTCTCGAAATGAAAAGAGACAACAAAAAGCTAAAACATGGAAGGGGGACTTCAGCCTCTACGGATGCCAACAGATCTACCTTGGTCTCCCTAGACTGAAGGAAGCTACCTCAGCTACTCACCGGGTTACCGAAATCTGCACAAAAGAGTGTATAGTTCAGTATCAGTACAATCGACCCCATGTACGGAGTAAGTGTCAAGCCTACCTTCGGCGAAGTAGTGACGGAGCTAGGACACGACAACCATATAAACCTGTGCAGTTAAATCATATACAAACAGAATCATAATAACAGGAATCAACAGAATAAGGTGGGAAGGGGGCATGCTGCGGGGATATCAGATTCTAACAATAAACCAATAAAGAAGCATAATGAACATCATATCTATATCAACAAGAATAATGAAACGGTAACACGTGCACGACATTACCCATCGTACTTTTACTCCCGTCCTCACCATATGAAGCAACAGAAACGCCATGGCATCACCCTTCGTGCATTACCTCTCATAATCATGGCACGACATCACCCTTCGTGTATTATTCCTCACAATATCGGCACAGCATTACCCTCCGTGCATTAGCTCTCAAATCATGGCACGACATCACCCTTTTTGCATTAACACTCATGATATCGGCACGTCATCACCCTTCAAGCAATACACTCCCTCACAATATCATGCACGATATCACCCTTTGTGCTTTGCACTCTTCTTCACCCAAATAGTAGAAACAATACGTTCCGGCAAAGGAATCAACAATATCAACAATAACATCCCTGCAAGGGAATCAACAATATCAACAATACCATCCCGGCAAGGGAACTAGTTATAACTAATTTCGTTTTCAATAGTTAACTTTGCAAAATAAGTCTCAACTTGAGCCAATACTCAACAATGGTCAATTACCAAGAAATTATCATAAGCCTTGTTCAACATCGATAATTATCAATTTAAGCATGGACAATGCATAATAGAGTCATAACAATCATGGTATAAGACACACGGGCATGCTTGACACCAACCTATAGATACTCGTCACTACAACTATATGTCGTACTCATACTAACACATAGCAAACAAGACCACAACTCATATGCCCTTAAACTAAGGTTAGACCAAACACTTACCTCAATTCCACAGACAAGATTAAGCCTCAATTACGACTTTAGCTCTCGGTTCCACTTCCAATCCACTTGTAACTAGTCATAATTTACGTAATAACATTAATAAATACTAAATAAACCAATTCTAATGCATGAAAATAGATTTTCCATTATTTTCCCCAAAAAGTCGAAAATCGACCCAGAGCCCGCTTAGTCAAAACCCGAAGTTCGAACCAAAATCTGATCACCCATTCACTCACGAACTCAAACATGCAATTAGTTTTGAAATTGGACGTCAAATTGAGGTCCAAATCCCCAAAATTTAAAAATTCTAATTTCTACCCAAAAACACCCAATTTCCCATGAAAACCCTAGATTTTGAATGAAATTATGTAAAAAGATGGATTAGATTGAAGAAGATGAGTTAGAAATCACTTACTTATGATTTGGAGAAGTTTGAGCCTTTGAAAAATCGCCTAAGGATGTTTAGGGTTTGAGAAAGTTGTGAAATAATGAAAAATCCCGTCTGAAATCTCACTTAACAGGTGCAGTTATCGCAATTGTGATCAGGGGTTCGCAATTGTGAATCCTTTGAAATCCTGCTATCTTTGCATTTGCGAAGGAAACGTTGCATTTCCGATGAAGGGCCTTCGCAATTTCCATCCCAGTATCCAAAACTCACCCGAGCCCTCGGGGCTCCAAACCAAACATGCATGCAAGTCTAAAAATATCATGCAGACTTGCTCGTACGATCAAATCATCAAAATAACATCAACAACTACGAATTTAACCTCAAATTCATGAAATTCTTTAAAAATATTGAAATTTCTATTTTCTCAACTAAAGATCCGATTTATACCAAATCAACTCCGATTCTTACCAAATTTCACAGATTTGACTTAATTATTATTTTAAACCTGTATCGGGCTCCGGAACAAAAATACGACCCCGATACCATCAAGAAAACGCATCATTTCATCTCAAAAAATATTTTTATTTTCCAGCAAATAATTTTCTTTAAAAATTCTTTTCTCGGGCTAGGGACCTCGAAATTCGATTTCGAGCATACGCCCGAGTTCCATATTTTACTATGGACCCTACGGGATCGTCAGATCACGGGTCTGGGTCGGTTTACCAAGAAAGTTGACAAAAGTCAACTTTAATCAATTTTAAAGGCCAAATTCATTATTTTTCTTAAATTTCACATAAAAGCTTTTCAGAAACGTGCCCGGACTGTGCACGCAAAATCGAGGTGAAACAAAAGGAGGTTTTTAAGACCTCGGAACACAGTTTTGACTTCTAAAACAAGAGATGACCTTTTGGGTCATCACATTCTCCACCTCTAAAACAACCGTTCGTCCTCGAACTGACATAGAAAAGTTTATGAGTAGGTGAAAAGATGAGGATATCGGCTCCGCATATCGGACTCAAACTCCTAGGTCACTGTTTCAACACGCTGACCTCTCCACTACACACTGAATGGAAATTCTTCAATCTCAACCGACGAACCTGCCGGTCTTGAATGGCTACCGACTCCTCCTCATAGGTCAAATCCTTGTCCAACTGGACAGTGCTGAAGTCTAACGCGTGGGATGGATCACCGTGATACTTCCGAAGCATGGACACATGAAACACCGGGTGCACAACTGATAAACTCGGCAGCAACGCAAGTCTGTAAGCCACCTCTCCCACTCGATCAATAATCTCAAAAGGGCCGATGAATCTAGGGCTTAGCTTGCCCTTCTTCCCAAATCTCATCACGCCCTTCATGGGCGACAACCGGAGAAATACCCGCTCCCCGACCATGAATGCTACATCGCGAACCTTACGGTCGGCATAACTCTTTTGCCTGGGCTGAGCTGTACAAAGCCTATCCTGAATGATCTTAACCTTATTCAAGGCATCCTATACTAGATCTGTACCCAACAACCGAGCCTCTCCCGGCTCAAACCATCCAACCAGTGACCGACACCGCCTACCATATAATGCCTCATAGGGAGCCATCTCGATGCTCGACTGGTAATTATTATTGTAGGCAAACTCTGCTAATGGCAAGAACTGATCCTACGAACCTCCAAAGTCAATAACACATGCTTGAAGCATATCCTTCAAAATCTGAATAGTACGCTTGGACTGTCCGTCCATCTGAGGATGAAATGTTATACTCAACTCGACCCGTGTACCCAACTCACGCTGCACTGCCCTCCAAAAATACGAGGTAAGCTGCGTACCTCGATCAGAAATGATAGACACGGGCACACCATGAAGACGAACGATGTCACGACCCGAATTTTCCACCATCGGGTGTCGTGATGGCGCCTACTATCGGAGCTAAGCAAGCCAAATATATAAAACATTTTTTCCTGCTTTCTTCCAAACAATATAATCAACGAGACAAAATTTAAGCAGAAGACTTTAAATCTAAAGTAACTGAGAACCAAAAGTGTGAAAGTTTGAACCAAAATGCTACCCAGAATCTGGTGTCACTAGCTCACGGACTACTACAAAATACTACAATCAATGTCTGAAAGGAAAATACATCATGTTTGTCTGATACAAGATAAATAAACAAAAAACATGGAAAAGGGACTTCGGCCTGCGAACGCCAGCTAGGCTACCTCGAGAGTCCCTGGACTGAAGATAGCTCCCAGAAGTCCTACTGTTGCGGTCCGTAAGCTGCTCCCTGATCTGTGCACAAAAATGCACAGAGTGTAGCATCAGCACAACCGACCCCATGTGCTGGTAAGTGCCTGGCCTAACCCCGGCGAAGTAGTGACGAGGCTAGACAGTACCTACCACAATTAACCTGTACAGATATATATATATACAACAAGTGAAAGAAAACAATAAGAAGATAATACAAAGTAAAACTAGGAGGGGATATGCTATCGGGGAGTAACAGATAAAAATGAAATATCGGAAATAAACAGAAGAAACTCCGGTTTCCATGATATATATATATATACACATAGTGGACGGCGTGCCACACGATCCCATAATATCATATATAAGTGGACGACATGCCACACGATCCCATAGTATAGTATATAAGTGGACGGCGTGCCACACGATCCCAATTCATATCATATATAAGTGGACGGCGTGCCACACGATCCCATAGTATAGTATATAAGTGGACGGCGTGCCACACGATCCCATAATATTATATATAAGTGGACGGCGTGCCACACGATCCCATAATATCATATATAAGTGGACGGCGTGCCACACGATCCCATAATATCATATATAAGTGGACGGCGTGCCATACGATCCCATAATATCATATATAAGTGGACGGCGTGCCACACAATCCCATAATATCATATATAAGTGGACAACGTGCCACACGATCCCATAATATAATATATAAGTGGACGGCGTGCCACACGATCCCATATTATCATATATATAAGTGGATGGCATGCCACACGATCCCATAATATCATATATAAGTGGACGGCGTGCCACACGATCCCATAATATCATATATAAGTGGACGGCGTGCCACACGATCCCATAATATAGTTCATAATATCTGACTTCATATAATAGACCCCTTCAGGGGAGAATAACAACTCAATACCTTTAACCCGGCAAGGGTACAACTAACAACCCAAAATATCCCGATAAGGGAGAATATATATATATCAGTCTACACATCCCGGCAAGGGAGTATTCACAACACATTCTCCTTTTAAATCATTTTTCCTCAACCGTTCACATTATATGAAACTTTCAAATAAACAAGGAGCTTGTGTCACATTATTCGAATTAAAAGCAATCAAGACTCGCGGTCATGCTAGACTCCGGTGCATAGATAACCGTCACCATGCCTATACACCGTACTCCACATTAGCATGTAGCAAATATCATCCTAATCCTATTCCCTCAAGCCAAAGTTAGAACAAACACTTACCTCGAATGCTCCAAACTTAACTCACGCTTCTAGGATAGCTTTACCTCTTGATTCCACCACCAATCCGCTCGAATCTAGTCATAAGTTACTTAATCACATTAATAATTACTAAATGAATCATCCCCAATGCATGAAAATAGATTTTTCAAGGTTTTTCCCAAAAAGGTCAAAAATACCCCCGGACCCACGTCTTCGAAACTCGAGGTTCGGACCAAAACCCGGTTACTCATTCCCCCATGAATTCAAATATATGATTTGTTTTTAAATCGGACCCCAAATTGAGGTCCAACTTCTCAATTTGTAGAAAACCTAGGTTCTACCCAAAACACGCAATTTTCCCCATGAAAATCTATGATTTGAAGTTGAAATTATGTTAAAAGATGCTAAGGAATAAAGAAATTAGGTTAGAAATCACTTACCAATCGTTTTGGGGAAGAAACGTTGTTGGAAAAATCGCCTCTTAGGTTTTGGGTTTTTGAAAAGCGAAAAATGACTGAGATTTTCCGAACTTGTATACCTTTCTGAGGACCTGGCGCGGACCGCACAAAAATGTGTTGCGGCCGCGCCGAGTGGGAGAAAAATTGGGGCTTCTCTGAACCCTTCCAGCGTGGACCGCACTGTTTTGGTGCGCGGCCGCGCTGGTTAACCTGAAATCCTAGCCGTCAGACTCAGTCACGCGGACCGCACAAAAATGCATCGCGGCCGCGCGGCTCCAGCGCGGACCGCGCGGAAATGACCGCGGCCGCGCTGGTGTTTGCAACACCTGAACCTGCATCTTCTTAAGTCCAAGACCTCCCGGGCCCCATTCAAAACTCACCCGAGCCCTCGGGGATCCAAACCAAACATGCACACAACCTTAAAAATATCTTACGGACTTACTCGTGCGATCAAATCGCCAAAATAACATCATATACATAGGATCAAGCCTCAAACACATGATTTTCTTTCTTCAACTTTCATAACTCAAATTCTCCATTTTAAGTCCGAAACACGTCATATGACGTCCGTTTTTAGCCAAACTTTACAGATAGTGCTTAACACATATTTAAGACTTGTACCGGGCGTCGGAACCAAAATACGAGCCCGATACCTATATTTTCTAACTCCTTTTCATTTCAAATTTTCATATCAAATTTCAGAAAATAATTTCTTTCAAAAATTCATTTCTCGGGCTTGAGACCTCGGAATTTGATTCCGGGCACACGCCCAAGTCCCATATTTTCCTACGGACCCTACGGGACCGTCGAATCACAGGTCCGGATTCGTTTACCCAAAATGGTGACCGAAGTCAACATTATGCATATTAATACCAAAATTCATCAAATATTTCACAAAATCCACATATTCTAACATAAAAACTTTCCGGCTACGCGCTCGAACTGCGCATGCAAATCAAGGCGACTAAAAGTGAGGATTTCAAGTCCTCGGGAGCGCGGAACAAGGATGAATTACGGTGATGACCCCTTGGGTCATCACAAATGATCTCAAGGATATAAATCTCTGCCAACCGCTCAGAAAAATAGGAAACTGCCACATGAATGAAATGCGCTGACTTAGTCAGCCTATCCACAATAACCCACACTACGTCGAACTTCCTCTGAGTTCGTGGGAGTCCAACAACGAAGTCCATAGTGATACACTCCCACTTCCACTTAGGAATCTCAATCTTTTGGAACAAACCACTAGGTCTCTGATGCTCGTACTTTACCTGCTGAGAATTCAAACACCGAGCTACATACGCAACAATATTCTTTTTCATCCTCCTTCACCAATAATGCTGCCGCAAGTCCTGATACATCTTAGCGGCGCCCAGATGAATAGAATACCAGGAACTATAGGCCTCCTCTAGAATCAACTCACAAAGTCTATCCACGTTAGGCACACAAACACGACCCTTCATCCTCAAAACTCCATCATCTCCGACTGTAACCTGCTTGGAATCTCCATGCCGCACTGTGTCTCTAAGGACAAGCAAATGAGGATCATCATACTGCCGATCTCGGATACACTCAAATAATGAAGAACGAGCGACTGTGCAAGCTAAAACACGGTTGGGATTAGAAACATCCAACCTCACGAACTGATTGGCTAAAGCCTGAACATCCAAAACAAGCGGTTTTTCACCGAATGAAATATACGCAAGGCTGCCCATATTGGCTGACTTCCTACTCAAAGCATCGACCACTATATTGTCCTTCCCCGGATGATACAAGATAGTGATATCATAGTCTTTCAATAGCTCCAACCACCTCCTATACCTCAAATTTAGCTTTTTCTACTTGAACAATATTGCAAACTCTTATGATTCGTGAACACCTCACACGACACACCATATAAATAATGCCTCCAAATCTTTAGCGCGTGAACAATAGCTGCTAGCTCCAAATCATGAACTAGATAATTCTTCTCGTGGATCTTCAACTGTCGTGAAGCATATGCAATAACCTTGCCATTCTACATCAACACCGAACCAAGTCCAATACGAGATGCGTCACAATATACTGTATATGGCCCTAAACCTATGGGCAAAACTAACACTGACGTCGTAGTCAAAGCTGTCTTGAGCTTCTGAAAGCTCGCCTCACACTCGACCGACCACCTGAACTGGGCACCCTTATGGGTCAACCTGGTCATCGGGGCTAAAATAGATGAAAATCCCTCCACAAACTGACGATAGTAGCCCGCCAAACCCAAAAAACTCCGGATCTCTGTGGCTGATGTGGGTCTAGGCCAGTCCTTGACTGCCGTAATCTTCTTAGGATCCACCTGAATACCCTCTACTAATACAATATGACCCAAGAATGCCACTGAACTCAACCAAAACTCATATTTCGAAAACTTAGCATATAACTGACTGTCCCTCAGAGTTTGGAGAATGACTCAAAGATGCTGCTCATGCTACTCCCGGTTGCGGGAATAGATCAAAATATCATCAATGAAGACAATCATGAAGGAACCCAAACAAGGCTTGAACACTTGGTTCATCAAATCCATGAAAGCTACTGGGGCATTTGTCAACCCAAATGACATGACTAAGAACTCATAATGCCCGTACTAAGTGCGAAAAGCTATCTTAGGGACATCGGATGCCCTAATCCTCAACTAATGGTAGCCAGACCTCAAATCAATCTTCAAAAATAACTTGGAACCTTGAAGTTGATCGAACAAATCATCAATCCTCGGCAATGGATACTTGTTCTTAATGGTGACTTTGTTCAACTGCCGATAATCTATGCACATCCTCATAGATCCATCATTCTTCTTAACAAACAACACCGGTGCACCCTAAGGCGAGACACTAGGCCTAATAAAGCCTTTATCAAGCAAATCCTGCAACTGTTCTTTCAATTCTTTAAACTCTGGTGGGGCCATACGATATGGCGAGATAGAAATGGGCTGAGTGCCCGGATCCAAATCAATGTAAAAGTCAATATACTTGTCAGGTGGCATACCCGACAGATCTACAGGAAATACCTCTAGAAACTCACGGACAACAGGCACAAAATCCATAGAAGGAACCTCATCACTAGAATTACAAACATATGCCAAATAGGCCAAACATCCGTAATCAACCATACACCTATCCTTCATATATGTGAAAACCCTGCTGGTAGAATGACCAGAAGTCCCTCGCCACTCCAAATGAGGCAACCCCGAAAATGCTAAGGTCACGGTCTTGGCATGACAATCCAAGATAGCATGATAAGGGGATAACTAATCCATCTCAAAGATGACATTGAAATCCACCATATAGAGAAGTAGGAGATCTACGCTAGCCTCAAAACCCCCAATAACAACCACACACGAACGATAGACTCGATCTACCACAATGGAATCACCCACCGGTGTAGACACATATACAAGAGCACTCAAAGAATCACGAGGCACAACCAAATACGGGAAAAAATAAGATGACACATAGGAATATGTGGACCCTGGATGAAATAGAACCGAAGCATCCCTACTGCAAACTGAAACCGTACCTATGATAACTGCATCGGAGGCCTCAACCTCAGGACTGGCTGGAATAACATAACATTGGGGCTGGGCCCCACCACTCTGAACTTCATCTCGAGGACGGCCTCCTACTGGCTGGCCTCCACCTCTAGCTGCCTGACCTCCACCTCTAACGGCCTGACCTCCACCTCTAACGGCTTGACCTCCACATCTAACACCTCGACTCCTACCTCTAGCTAGCTGAGCGAGCGGTGGAACACTCGGTGCCTGAACCATAGCACGGGAACCTTGATGCTGAGAACTACTCGGTGCTCGAGGGAAAATTCTAGAAATATGCCTCATGTCGCCACAAGTATAACAAGCCCTCGGCTGCTGGGACTGCTGACCCTGATAGCCTGAGTAACCACCCTGAAAACTCTGGAGCAGAGGTGCACTGATAGGAGCTAGTGATGCACTATATGGTAGCTGATATGAATATTGTATATGAGAATCACGACCACATGGAGCACCGTGAGAAGCCTGTAGTGCTGAATGAAATGGACTGGGAGGATGGCCTCTACCAAAAGAATCCCTACCTCCAGATGAGGCACCACTGAACCTGCCAGAATGACAAGGCCTCTTGTCAGACCCCTGACCGCTCCCCTAAGCTAGAACCATCTCAACTCACATGGCCACATTGGCCGCATCCTGAAAGAAATCTCGATCCCTGTCTCCTTAGCCATCTATAATCAAATCGGCTGAGCGAGTCCCTCAATAAACCTCCTCAATCTCTCTCTCGGTGGGAAGTATAATACGAGCATAACGGGACAAGGCAATAAATCTGGTCTCGTACTGAGACGGTCATAGAACCCTATTGGAGATGCTCAAACTGCCACCGATAGTCATCCTTCTAAGTGATAGGTAGAAACATTTCCAGAAATAGCTGAGAGAACTGATCCCAAGTCAAAGCCGATGACCCAGCCGGTCTAGCCAAACAATAATCCCTCCACCAAGTCTTGATGGAACCTGACAGATGAAAAGCAGCAAAGTTGACCCCATTGGTCTCAACTATCCCCATGTTCCGCAGAACCTCATGACAGTTGTCTTAATAGTCCTGGGGATCCTTTGAAGATATACCACCATAAGTAGTAGTGAAGAACTTGGTGAATCTGTCCAACCTCCACAAAGCATCAGCAAACATAGCTGCTCCATCACCGGTCTAAGCTACCACACCCAGCTAAACTACTCCAACTGGTTGAGCTACTGGAGTCTAAAACTGAGGATCCATCTGCTCCAGAGTGCGAGTAGCGGGAGTTTGTGCTCCTCCCCCAACCTGAGGCTGGTGCTATAAAAAGCAAGCCCTCCTAGGCGACACTCTCCATAAGGTCCACTAGACAAACCAGAGCATCCTGGAGTACCGGGATAGCGATGAACTCCTCTGGGACCTAAGCTTGCCCTGGTGGAATGGTCTGGGCTGGAGCCTCCTCCTCAAACTCTACCTGAGGCTCCGCCGCTGGTGCTGCTGCTCTGGGTTGAGCCCTGCCCCTACCTCGGCCTCTAGCACGGCCTTGTCCTCTGCCTCTCGTAGGAGCTTCCACTGGGGGCTCGGGCTGCTGATCATCAGATAAAAAAACACGTGTTCTCTCCATCTGCGAAAGAACAGAGTAGAAGTTCAATTAGCATTAAGAAGTCAAATCGCACGACAGAGAAGAATAGATGTGAAGTTATTCCTAAACTCTATAGCCTCTAGGGGATAAGAACAGACGTCTCCGTACCGATCCCTCAGATTCTACCTGGCTTGTTTGTGAATTGTGAGACCTAGGCAACCTAAAGCTCTAATACCAACTTGTCACGACCTGGATTTCCCACCCTCAGGAGTCGTGATAGCATCTACTCGTGAAAGCTAGGCAAGCCAACTATTGAGGTTTTAACCCATTAGAAATCAACCCAAACAGATATGAAAAATAGCTAAAGTTATACAGATGAAAAGTGTGGAAGAGTTATAACATGCTCAAATAATCCAATACATGTCTATCCACGGATCTGGTGTCATAATTTCACGAACAATTGAGATTTTTAAGTCTGAAGGAAGTACAACTATTCTCGAAATGAAAAGAGACAGCAAAAACTAAAACATGGAAGGGGGACTTCAAGCTATGCGGACGTCAGTAGATCTACCTTGGTCTCCCTAGACAGAAGGTAGCTACCTTAGCTACTCACCGGGTCCGACACCAAAATCTACACAAAAGAGTGGAGAGTGCAGTATTAGTACAACCTACCCCATGTATGGAGTAAGTGTCGAGCCTAACCTCGGCAAAGTAGTGACGTGGCTAGGACACGACAACCATATAAACCTGTGTAGTTAAATCATATACAAACATAATCATAATAACAATAATCAACAGAATAAGGTGGGAAGGGGGCATGCTGCGAGGGATATAAGATTCTAACAATAAACCAATAATGAAGCATCAATAAAGAAGCATAATGAACATCATATCTATATCAACAAGAATAATGAAACGGTAACATGTGCATGGCATCACCCTTCATGCTTTTACCCTCGTCCTTACCATATGAAACAACAGAAATGACACGACATCACCCTTCGTGCATTACCTCTTATAATCATGGCACGGCATCACCCTTCGTGCATTATTCCTCACAATATCGACACGACATCACCATTCATGCATTAACTCTCAAATCATGGCACGACATCACCCTTCGTGCATTAACACTCATGATATTGGCAGGACATCACCCTTCGTGCATTACACTCCCTCACAATATCATGCACGACATCACCCTTCGTGCTTTACACTCTTCCTCACCCAAATAGTAGAAACAATATGTCCCGACAAGGAAATTAACAATATCAACAATAACATCCCGGTAAGGGAATCAGTTATAACTAATTTCGTTTTCAACAGTTAACTTCAGAAAATAAGTCTCAACTTGAGCCAATACTCAACAATGGTCAATTACCAAGAAATTATCATAAGCCTTGTTAAACATCGATAATTATCAATTTAAGCATGGACAATGCATAATAGAGTCATAACAACGTATAGATACTCGTCACCACACCTACATCGTACTCATACTAACACATATCAAATAAGACCACAACTCATATTCCCTCAAGCTAAGGTTAGGCCAAATACTTACCTCAATTCCACGGACAAGATTAAGCCTCAATTACCGCTTTACCTCTCGGTTCCACTTCCAATCCACTTGTATCTAGTCATAATTTACTTAATAACATTAATAAATTATAAATAAACCAATTCTAATGCATGAAAATATATTTCCCATTGTTTTCCCCAAAAAGTCAAAAATCGACCCCGAGCCCGCTTAGTCAAAACCCAAAGTTTAAACCAAAACCCGATCACCCATTCACTCTCGAACTCAAACATGCAATTAGTTTTGAAACCGGACCTCAAATTGAGGTCCAAATTCCCAAATTTTGAAAATTCTAATTTCTACCCAAAATACCTAATTTCCCATGAAAATCCTAAATTTTGAAGTGAAATTATGTAAAAAGATGGATTAGAATGAAAAAGATGAGTTAGAAATCACTTACTTATGATTTGGAGAAGTTTGAACCTTTGAAAAATCACCTAAGGATGTTTAGGGTTTGAGAAAGTTGTAAAATGATGAAAAATCTCGTCTGAAATCTCACTTAACAGGTGTAGTTTTCGCAATTGCGAACTCTTTGAAATCCTATTATCTTCGCATTTGCGATGAAGGGCCTTCACAATTTCCAGCACAGTGTTCGCAATTGCAATGAGGGCCTGCCCAGGCTTGGTTCGCAATTGCGACACTTTGGTCGCATTTCCCAAGCCTGACCACTTCGCAATTGCGAAGCCTGATCTCGCATTTGCGAGATCAGAGGACTGTGCAAAACACCAGATGCACAATTGCATTTTCCTAAATCCAAATCACCCCGTGGCCTATCCAAAACTCACCTAAGCCCTCGGGGCTCCAAACCAAATATGCACGCAAGTCTAAAAATATCATACAGACTTGCTCGTGCGATCAAATCATCAAAATAACATCAACAACTATGAATTTAACCTCAAATTCATGAAATTCTTTAAAAATATTGAAATTTCTATTTTCTCAACTAAAGGTCCGATTTATACCAAATCAACTCCGATTCTTATTATATTTCATAGATTTGACTTAATTATTATTTTAAACCTATACTAGGCTCTAAAACCAAAATACAGGCCCGATACCATAAAGAAAATGCATCACTTTATTTCAAAAAGTCTTTATATATTCCAACAAATAATTTTCTTTAAAAATTCTTTTCTCAGGCTAGGGACCTCGGAATTCGATTTCAGGCATACGTACGGGTCCCATATTTTACTACGGACCCTACGAGACTATCAGATCACGAGTCCGGGTCCGTTTACCAAAAAATATTGACCAAAGTCAACTTTAATCAATTTTAAAGGCCAAATTCATTATTTTTCTTAAATTTCACATAGAAGCTTTCCGGAAACGCGCCCAGACTACACACGCAAGTTGAGGTAAAGCAAAAGGAGGTTTGTAAGACCTCAGGACACAGTTTTGACTTCTAAAACAAGAGATGACCTTTTGGGTCATCACACTGTCTGAAGGCACTTTACATATTTGCAAATAAGGCTTTCTTTGTTAGTGCCTCTTTATACAATATGGTTGTTTTCTTTAGTATCATGGCAACCTAGGTTCAACCCATGTATCATTTGTGAGCCACAAAAGTTTCAATTGTGGTCTCTTCCAATGAGAGCCTTTTTCTTGAAAGTCCAAGCACCACTCCTCCAATTGAAATGATACAAAAGAGGAACCTTTGTCCATAAATGGATATGAATTCTAGTGCTGTCAATTTCGAAGAAAACCTATCAGGTCCCCTAAAGTTTAATTGCATACGGCCGAGATCGAATGCCTTCGATCTATATACTCGAGAGGCCGTGTGATGTCCGAGTCCCGGAAAGACCAAGTTCGAGCTTGAGGAACCAGATTCGAGTTCGTAGGCGGGGCACGACACATACCAAGGTCGAGTGTGCTCGACCTCGAAATAGTACCGTTATGGATTTGTACTAGAGCAAGTTAGATTCCTGCCATGTCCCCAAAATCATAGCGCAAATCCCGAAATATGATTGTACAATTCTGTACTAGGCAGTTAGACAGCTGTACCAAGAATATTCCTTACTGTAAATAGAAATATTCCTTATTTAGGGCTCCCTTATTATATAAAGGGGACCCCAATCATTTGTAAGACATCTTATCATCACTAAAAAAATAATATACTCTCTACCTTTTTGCCTAATGTTCATCAACATTGTCCTTCAGCTCCATTGTTCTTATATTACTTTTATTATTTAATTGTTCTTATTGCCCTAAACCACCTCGAGGTCACTAAGCTCGAGGTCACTACTGCTGAGTAATGCTGGTTTGATTCACTTCTACTTCATATTTCTTGATTATTAGTTTGTATTGAACTAAATCACGTATTTTTAAAACTACAAAACAAATTTAATTGTTACTCGTATTTTCGAGGTAAACAGTTTGGCGCCCACCGCGGGCTAAAGATAATAGTTATTATTTCTTTACTGATTCTTCTTACACACATTATATTTACACTTTTTATTTTCAAGATTTTTTGATTCTCAGGCTTAAACATGTCTAGCACACAAAACTCACCCATTCACGACAACGAAGGTCTTGGAGAAAATAGCAACACTGGAGTCGGTGTACCACCGATAAACCCAAGGGAAGTGCCAAATATGGAACCTGTTGAAGTTAGTTCACACATTGCTTTGAATGCAGATCTAGGTGCGGACCCCGAAGTAGACATACGCAGGGAAACCCGGCCCGGTGGCCAAAGAACACAAGGAATGGAAGAAGGGGAGTCAACCTCTAAGGGATATTCGAGATGCTGCAAGCTCAGAAATCGCCATTGCTCTACCTCGGAGTCAGAATAGAACTCCAGACACAACCGAACCAGTAAACACTCGGCATACTAAACCAGTGCTATAGAGGCCCGATGAAAGCGGCTCGGGGACTAACCCCACGATTATAAAAATGCTCGAGGAATTAAGCAAGAGGATCGAGTCCGGAGAAAAGAAAATTAAAGAAAATGATAAGAAGGTAGAAACTTATAACTCTTGGGTAGACTAGATATCGAGGGCACCTCTAGTTTTGAAAGGTCTAGACGCCAAGAAGTTCATACAAAAACCATTCCCCTCGAGTGCGGCACTGATGCCCATTCCCAAGAAGTTTCGCATGCTCGATATACCCAAATATAACAGGACAACCGACCCTAACGAGCATATAACTTCGTACACTTGTGGGATCAAAGTAAATGACTTGAATAACGATGAAATAGAGTTAGTTTTGTCGAAAATATTTAGGGAAACACTGTCAAAGGGAGCCATGATTTGGTATCATAACTTAGCTCCTAACTCTATAGACTCATTTGCTATGTTAGCAGATGCCTTTGTAAAAGCACACGCCAGGGCCATAAAGGTGGCCACGTGAAAATTGGACGTCTTCAAAATAAAGCAAAGGAACGACGAGATGCTAAGGGAGTTCGTGTCACGGTTTCAAATGAAAAGAATGGAATTAACACCGGTCTCCGATGATTGGTCAGTGCAGGCCTTTATGCAGGGTCTGAATGAAAGAAGCTCGATCACGTCTCGATAGTTGAAGCATAACTTGATTAAATATCCAGCTGTGACATGGTCGGATTGCGCAATCGTTATCAGTAAAAGATTAGGGTCAAGGACGACTAGTTGGGAGCCCCCTCGGGTTCAATTCATCCTAATAGATTTGCAGCCAAGCTTCCGAGGGACACATACCGAGAATCGAGGTTCAACAAAGAGCGGAATTAGCCATATGCCGAACGAAGAAATAACGGACCGAGCCATAACCCTCCTCGGAATGATCGGAGAAATGATCGAGGTCGAAGTTCTCGGGGACTCATAAGTAAGAGCGGGTTCGATAAACATACTGACAGAGGCTCCCCGATTATCATAATACAATTTTAGCATAGATGCATCGTGGATTGTCTCAGCTATTGGGAGAATCAAAGACACCAAGTGGCCCAGGCCAATTTAGGCCGATCTTTCTCAAAGGAATCCGAATTTGATGTGCAAGTATCATGGAAAACATGGTCATCGAACAGAAGATTGCAGAAAACTAAGGGAAGAAGTGGCTCGCTTGTTTAATGAGGGTCACCTTCGAGAATTCTTAAGTGATCGGGCTAAGAATCACTTCAGAGAAAGGGATGCAAGAAAAACTGAGCAAGAAGAACCACAACATGTAATCCACATGATCATTGGTGGAGTCAATGTCCCTCAACGAACTATGTTGAAGCGCACCAAAGTATCAATCACTAAAGAAAAATGGACTCAGAGCTATGTGCCCGAGGACGACTTATCATTTTGTGACTAGGAGGCAGAAGGCATATCTCAGCCTCACAATGACGCCCTGGTAATCTCTATCCTTTTGAATAAAATTCAAGTTAAACATATTTTGGTGGATCCAGGTAGCTCAGCAAATATAATCAGATCGAGGGTCGTGGAATAACTCGGCCTAAAAGATCAGATTATACCTGCATCCCGGGTCCTGAACGGCTTCAACATGGCAAGCAAAACGACAAAAGGAGAAATTATATTGCCAATGAACATAGCCAGGACCACACAAGATACGAAGTTCCATGTCATTGAAGGTGATATGAGGTATAAAGCATTCCTTGGGAGACCATGAATACACAACATGAGAGCAATGCCTTCAACTCTTCACCAGATGATAAAGTCCCCAATAAAGGAAGGAGTGAAAACAGTCTACGGATAGAAATATGCTGTAAAGGAGATGTTTGCGATCGAGGAAGTGGTGCCGATACCGGAGCTTATTGCCTTGGAGAAATTGAGCATCAGAGGTAAACAGGCGGCCAAATAGCAATTACCGCCTCCAGCCTCGATGGAATCGGAGCAACAGGTAATCAAAGACAAAGATGAGGATTTCCTTACTCCCCGAACCTTCGTCGATCCCGAAGAATCTGATGCAACCAAATCAACTATCGAGGAGCTGGAGCAGGTCATTTAGATTGAGTACATTCCCGAGAAAAAGGTATACCTGGGGACGGGACTGACTCCCGAACTCAGGAAAAAACTCATTCAATTTCTTATTGATAATATGGATTGCTTTTCTCGGTCCCATTTACATATGACCGGGATTCCACCAGAAATTACCACGCATCGGCT
Source organism: Nicotiana tabacum (assembly GCF_000715075.1). Taxonomy (NCBI): domain Eukaryota; kingdom Viridiplantae; phylum Streptophyta; class Magnoliopsida; order Solanales; family Solanaceae; genus Nicotiana; species Nicotiana tabacum. The sequence goes on along the minus strand of NC_134090.1, from coordinate 29,121,299 downwards.
AAGCACCGATCCCAGGTTCAAATCGGTGAAGCAAAAAAGGAGGCCTTAGTCTGAGGTAAAGAATGCTTTCATAAAGGATGAGGTAACCAAACTCCTTAAAATAGGATCTATTCAGGAGGTAAAATACCCCCAGTGGCTAGCCAACATAGTTGTAGTTCCTAAAAAGGGAAACAAACTTAGAATGTACGTAGATTACAAGGACTTGAACAAGGCATGTCTGAAAGATTCTTTCCCACTGCCCAATATCAATCGTATGATCGATGCCATGACCGGCCACGAGACCCTAATTTTTTTCGATGCCTACTCTGGGTAAAATCAGATTCAGATGAACGCGGGGGACCAGGAAAAGACTTTGTTTAATACAAAATTTGGGACTTATTGTTATAATGTAATGCCCCTCGGGCTAAAAAATACAGGAGCTACATACCAACGCCTAGTTAATAAAAGGTTTGAAGAACAAATAGGTAAAACAATGGAAGTTTACATTGATGATATGTTGGTTAAGTCCTTGCGTGCAGAGGACCATTTGACTTATTTGCAGGAAATGTTCAAATCTTGAGAAAATACAACATGAAGCTCAACCTGGAAAAATGTGCCTTCAGAATCGGCTCGGGTAAGTTCCTCGGCTTCATGGTGTCGAATAGGGTCATTGAAATTAACCCCGATAAGATCAATGCCATCGAGGACATTACGGTCGTGGATAGTGTGAAGGTCGTGCAAAGGTTAACAGGTCGAATAGCTGCTCTGGGTCGATTCATCTCGAGGTCATCGGATCGAAGTCACCGGTTCTTTTCCTTATTCATAAAGAAAACGGATTTCGCATGGACCCCGGAATGTTAGCAGGCCTTAGAGGAATTAAAGTGATATCTGTCGAGCCCACCTTTGCTTCACACCCCGAAGGTAGATGAAAAACTTTATCTATACTTGGTAGTGTCCGAGATAGCGGTAAGTGGGGTACTAGTTTGAGAAGAGCAAGGTACACAATTTCCTGTTTATTACATAAGTCGAACTTTAGGAAATGCTGAAACTAGGCACCCTTACTTAGAAAAATTAGCACTTGCATTGATAAGTGCATCTCAAAAGTTAAAACCATATTTTCAATGCCATCCTATATATGTACTAACTACCTACTCCCTTCAAAATGTTTTGCATAAGCCCGAACTATTGGGTCGATTGGCTAAATGGGTAGTCGAACTTAGCGGGTACGATATCGAATATCAACCCCAAACGACCATCAAGTCTCAAATCCTAGCTGACTTCGTGCCCGATTTTACACTGACCCTCGTACCCAAAGTGGAGAAAGAACTCCTGCTAAGCTCGGGTACAACATCGGGGGTATGGACCCTTTTCACGGACGGCACTTCGAATGTGAAGGGGCCCGGGCTCGGTATTATTTTAAAGCCACCCACGGGTGATACCATTAGGCAATCTATCAAAACTCCTAGATTAACTAACAATGAGGCCGAGTATGAGGCCATAATTGTAGGTCTCGAGCTGGCCAAAAGCTTGGGAGAAGAAGTCATCGAAGCCAAGTGTGATTCTCTGTTGGTGGTAAATCAAGTAAATAAGAGTTTCGAGGTTCGAGAGGATAGAATGCAGTGGTACCTGGATAAGCTACAGGTAACTTTGCAACGGTTTAAGGAGTGGACTCTGGATCATGTGCCTCGAGAACAAAATAGCGAGGTCGATGCACTTGCCAATCTGGGATCCTTGGTCGATGAAGATGACATCATCCCGGGGGCTTTTGACCAATTATCAAGGTCTGTGGTTGAAGAGGGTCATGCTGAGATAAATTCAACAAGTCTAAGGTGGGACTGAAGGAATAAGTATATTGACTATTTGAAGAATGGAAAACTACCATCGGACCCCAAAGAATTAAGGGCCCTACGAGCGAAGGCTACTAGGTTTGCATTAGATAAAGATGGGACATTGTACCAAAGAACATTCGATGGACCATTGGTGGTATGCTTGGGGCCAGGGGACACCGATTCTGTTCTACGAGAAATCCATGAAGGCACTTGTGGGAACCATTCCAGTGCCGAATCTTTGGTTTAATAAATTATAAGAGCAGGATATTACTGGGACATCATGGAAAAAAATACTAAGGAATTTGTCAAAAAATGTGATAAGTGTCTACGATTTGCACCAATAATCCATCAACACGGAGTGCAACTCCATTCAGTCTTATTCCCGTGGCCTTTCATGAAATAGGGAATGGATATAGTCGACCCTCTACCAACGGCCCCAGGTAAAGGTAAATTTATTCTGTGTATGACTGATTATTTTTCTAAGTGGGTGGAAGCGCATGCCTTCAAGAAGGTCCGATAAAAAGAAGTCATTGACTTTATCTGGGACTACATCATATGTCGATTCAGGATACCCGCTAAGATTGTGTGTGACAACGGAAAGCAATACATAGTGTCACACCTCCTTTTTCACCCGCGCCCTCCAGTAAAGGACGCAAAGGGGAGTTTTTCCAATTAAAGGATAATCGAAACGTGATTTATTATTTAATTCAAAGTCGCCACTTGGGAAATTTATGGTGTCCCAAGTCACCGGTTGAATCCCGACTCGAGGAAAAGATTGACTCTGTATTACAGTCCGCGAACCAGAAATCCAGATAAAGAATTCTGTTAACCCGGGAGAAGGTGTTAGGCATTCCCGAGTTCCGTGGTTCTAGCACGGTCGCTCAACTGTCGTATTCGGCTTATTTATCTGATTTTTATACATGTTGAACCTATGCGCAAATTTTAGCTGTTTACCGCTTTTTTTTAACGAGCATTGCAACGTCGTGAAAATACATCTTGAACCACGTCACATCAATGCACCCGTGGTTATCGACATATTTTCAACTCTGTTGAGATTTGGATTTGGGTCACATAAATGTGCACCCGAGTTTGAGAAAGTAAATTATTAAAGGCGCGCCTAAAGCGACTAGCGTGTCATTATTTTGGGTAAGGCCGTGAACATTTGCTAAATGACCTATCCCTAGGTTTAAGTAATTCTACCAACACGTATAGAGGGCCCCACAGCTTGTGTATTTCTGTTTGTCAAGGCTCGTCTCATTCATTATTTTTAAAAGGAATTTGCAACGTCGTGGAAATGCATCTCGAACCACGTCACAATCAATGTACCCGTGATTAGCGACACATTTTGACTCCGTTGGGATTTGGATTTGGGTCACATAAATGTGCACCCGAATTTGAGAAGGTAAGATTATTAAAATGCGCGCCTTAAGCGATTAGCGTATTATTAACTTTGCGGGAAGCCATGAAATTCTCTAAATGGCACGTCCCGAGGTCTAAATACTTAATGTGAACATTTAAAGAGGGCCACGCGATTTGTGATTTTATTTGGCGCGGTGCACCTTATTTATTTTAAAGCCAACCTAAATGACTACGATTTTTTTATCATATATTGTCTCTAATAATAAGAAAAGACCCTAATTAATTAGCATGTCACTGAACCGTGATTAAGTACTCAAATAGATTCAGTTCAATTTGGTAACTAGTCCATCATGGGCCTCTGTACAGGCCCAAGTATAATCAAGGAGCCTAAATTGAGACTTCATGGTCTTAGCATGAGGCTGACATGAAGCTTCTGGGGCCTAGGCTTTGGGGCAAGGCCCAAATCGTCAGAGGGTGCAAGATGAATTATGGCAGGCCCAAGTTCAGAAGATAGAGGACTCAGCGTTTGAGCTTTCAACTTGGAACAAAAGGCTGAGAATGCAACGAATTTAATTTACAGGCACAAGGTTATCACATGTGTAAGCAAACTGGTGATTGCTTCCAACCTAATAGTGACTATCAGCAATTAATTGATTTTTTACAAAGTAAGCAGTTCAACTCCATATAACCATGGCAAATGGTATTACTTTCATGCAGTCCTTATGATTAATATACTGAAATGGCCTAGAATGTTCAAATCTTACATGTCTACCATTATTTCAAAATTAACTACAAGCCATATCATTAACAATTTCAGAATCAGATTTTTACTACTAACTATCACAAACCTCTCATGCTAAACTATCATAGGCCAAATATCAGATCTGACTACAACACGAATTAAGGAGTAAACCAAATTAAAACTGGTGTTTCAATTCTTCACACAAATTAAATGAGTTTAACAATCCTACACAACCTCAAACAGTCCAATTATACAAGTGATATGAAATTCGAATAAACATAATTGCTCTACACTTTTGAACTCAAACAAAACTTGAGAAGTCAGAAATCATTTCAAGCGGCATTTCATTTCATGTCCACAAGCTTGAAGGTTACAGGATGTGTACCTAGATGTTTTAAATATAAGAAGAAGAAGAAATCAGCAGCAGCAGAAATGCGAGCAGCAATACAACAGCAGTTCACAACAGCAATGCACCAAAAGATAACCAGCAGCGACTCAGGAAAACCAGTTAAAATTCCCAGCAATACCAACAACAACACAAACAACCAGTAACTGACCCCAAACAACTTGACAACAACCAAATATCAGTCAAAACACAAGCAGAAACACCCCCTAGAATTCAGCAGCCAAGAAAAACTCGAAAATACAACTCCACAGTTAAAGCTGAAGCTCTTTTTAGTTTCAATGGGATAGCATTAGTTGAACTAGACTAGCTCTTAAAACTCTCTTCCAATTTTTAGGATGTTCAAACCCTTAAGATTTCCCGAGTCTTTTCTCTTCTAAAGTCTGCCCCAAAGAATAGCCAGACCAGACTAAAAAGGATCCCCTTTAATTCTGTCCAGACCCCTATTTATACCCAAACTTCAGCCCCTTTCTAGCTCTAAGGAGCACTTAGCTAATTAAGAAAGTATTTTCTGCCCACTACTACATGTTTTGTTCTCCTTTTAATTCACTTGTTCCCCACTACCCTTGTCTTTTCTTTATTTAAATGTTCAAACATGTATGGGCAACATATTTTAATCAATCCCCTTTTAAGCCTTTCATACCATTATGTTTTGTTCTCCATTAACACTAAACAATTGCATTAGTTTAATGGTACTTTAGTACCCTAGCGTCAGCCCATCCATCTTAAGCCATTTTCAAACCTTTTCATTCCCAAAATACCCTTCTAAAGCCCCCTGAAATTACTGTCCTACCCAATCCCTTAATCTGTACCAAATCCATCAACTATAACCAATTCAACTAAGTTAGAAATCCTAACAACTGACTAATTAAACACATGAAACTAACTCCCAATCAACAACAATAGGACAATTCAACAAAGCCAGATTCATATTAGAATACACTTAATCAGAACAAACAAGTAGATCCGAGTCATTAAACTTAAACAACAATTTAAACTTGAAACTCAATTCAGGCCAAATACCATAACAATAAAGATTCAGTGATTAAACTAACACACTTCTAGATTAAACCTAAACAAGAACAAATGAACATTGTCAACATACTGAATGAACCAAAAATTAAACTATTATCTTGCTAATCTAACACTCAAGCATACCAGACTAATCGACGACACTTATTCAATCGATTACACAAATTATAACATATAACAATCGACAACAAGCAGAAGCAATGATAAAATTAGACCAAATAAAAGGTCTGATTGGAGAAAGAAAAGAGCAATCGATAAAAGACGAATTTGAACTCATCTTAACAAACAAACAACGAAACATGAGAACAAACAGGGAAACAGAAGAAATACCTCCGAACTCAGAAACTGGACGACCCTGACTTGGACTCTGACTCGGACCTTTAATTGAGGTCGAACGGACCTTAATCGAGTGTTCTCAACTTAGCTGAAATCTGTCCAAATTAAAGGAAGTTAGGTGTCCAATGGACCTTAGTCGAAGTGTTCTCAACTGAGAACACATCGACTAAGGTCCACTGGACACCCAACTTCCTTTAATTTGGACAGATTTCAGCCTTTGGTTTTCTAGGGTTCTTGGGGGTTCGATTTGGGGTTCGAACGGTTTTAGCCTGATTTGAACCAAACCAAAGGTGGTTTGATAACGAGGGAGGTATGGGGGCATCATGGTGTGAGTTTGGGGCCGGTTGGGGTAGTTTCAAGTTTTGCTCGAATCTTCGATTGAAGATTCGAGAAGCTACAGGCTGATTCGAGCAAAACGGGTAAGGGATTCGTGGAGAGGGTGGTTAGGTGCTCTAGGGGTGTTAGTTTCATGGTCATCGGCGTTGTTGCCACCGGGTTTACGGCGAAGGAATTTGGTGGCGGGTGGCGGCTAGGGTTTGGGGGGGTCGTCTCTGAGAGAGACGATGAACAGGGGGTATGGCTTAGGGGGGTGCGAGGTGAGAGGTTGGATTTATATACGGAGGGGGTGGGTTAATCCTGGCCGTTGGATCAAGCACGATCAACGGCCTGGATCAATTCACTTAAAGGAAACGGTGACGTTTGGTCATGCCTCGAGACTGGGTCGACTCGGGTTGAAATGGACCGGGTTATGGGGGAAGCCTGGGACCGTTAGATCAAAACAAATCAATGGCTTGGATTTATTGGCCAGATACGACGTCATTTGGATATATCTGGAGACAGACTTGATCGTTTGGTCGTATGAGATTGACGGTCCACATTCACAATGCCCAAACGACGTCGTTCTGGACTGGTCGCAGGTGGACTGGATTTGGGGCGGTTGTGGGCTGGTCTTTTGGATTTGGGCTTGGCCAAATTGGCCTAACCGAATTTTCCTCTTCTTATTTTTTTTTTCTTTTCAATTTTCCTTTTCAACAATAAACTAAAAATCCTAATTATAAAATTGACAAATAACTAAAAATATTAACTCCTAATAATAACTATCACACGAAATTAAACATCAAATAAAGATAAAATCAGACAATTCGGACATTAAATGCAAAAAATGCAAAGTACATATTTTTGTGATTTTTCTATTTTGTAAAACAAACTTGATTGTTTAATTAATTCCTAAATTGTAAAATTAAATCCTAAATGCACATGCAACACATGTTTTTGTATTTTTCTTAATTAAAGTAGAAATAAACATGCACATGCAAAATACAAATAAATCACAAACAACACAACACCATTTTATTTTTTTGAATTTTTTTTGGGAGTAGTTCTCATAGGGCAAAAATCACGTGCTCACAGCTGCCCCTCTTTGTCCGAAAACATAAAGAGTTTTCGTGCAAAGATAAAGTGAGCAGATACGAGCAATTTTTACCCGTTGGAATACTCCGTGTGAAGTATTTTTGAAAAGATTTAACCGAACCTTTGCTTCAAAGGTTTCCTACATATCCCTGGCTAGAAGGGAATCAGGTTAATGTAGTTCGGGAAGTTTTGGTAGCAGGGACTACCATGGGACTGCAATTTCGCTGTTACTGCTGCTGCACGCTGTTGCTACTGCTTTTCGACCTCCTTATTACACCGTGCCAAAAGAAAACAAGAAGCTAGACTTAAACTAGGAATTACAAAATCTTATCTATCTCCGACTTGCTCTTGTAGTCTTCTTTCTGATTTCTGAAATGGGATTCATGCTGGGGGTATTTTTGTTGTAACCCTCCGCATTACTGACTTCTGGCTTGTTCTTGAAATGTATTCCTCTGTTTTGCAGGTAGTCTCCTGACTTCAACTTGAATGTGTACTCCTTTGTTCTACAGGCGGGCTCCTGACTCCAATAGCGACCTTGCAAATAAATCAGCCTCTATTCTCCAGGTAGGCTCCTGACTTCAACAACAACTTTAAAGTAAACACCTCCATTCTACAGGCGGGCTTCTGACCCCTTCAACTTAAAATATGACAACCTCCGTTCTACAGGCGGACTCTTGACTTCATCAACTTCAAATATAACAACCTCCGTTCTAACAGGCGGGCTCCTCACTTCTTCAACTTAAAACATAACAACCTCCGTTCTACAGGCGGGCTCCTGATTCCTTCAACTTAAAATATGACAATCTCCGTTCTACAGGCGGGCTCCTGACTCCTTTAACTTTAAATATAACAACCTCGGTTCTACAGGCGAGCTCCTGACTCCTTTAACTTAAAATATAATAACCTCCGTTCTACAGGCGGGCTCCTAACTTCATCAACTTCAAATATAACAACCTCCGTTCTAACAGGCGGGCTCCTGACTCCTTCAACTTAAAATATGACAACCTCCGTTCTACAGGCGGGCTCCTGACTTCTTTATCTTAAAATATAACAACCTCTGTTCTACAGGCGGGCTCCTGACTTCTTTGACTTAAAATAGCAACCTCCGTTTTACAGGCGGGCTCCTGACTTCAACAACAATTCAAGATGTAATACCTCTATTCTCCAGGTGGGCTCCTGACTTCAGCAACTTCTTAAAAATATAATACCTACATTCTCCAGGTGGGCTCCTGACTTCAATAAACAATTTAGAGATAATACCTCCATTTTTCAGGCGGGCTCCTGACTTCAACTACTTCTTAAAATATAGCACCTCCATTCTCCCGGCGGGTTCCTGACTTCAACAGCAACTCGAAATTTAACAACCTCCATTCTACAGGCGGGTTCCTGACTTCATCAACTTCAAATATAATAACCTCCGTTCTAATAGGCGGGCTCCTGACTTCTTCAACTTAAAACATAATAACCTCCGTTCTACAGGCGGGCTCCTGATTCCTTCAACTTAAAATATGACAACCTCCATTCTACAGGCGGGCTCCTGACTCCTTTAACTTAAAATATAACAACCTCCGTTCTACAGGCGGGCTCCTGACTCCTTTAACTTAAAATATAACAACCTCCGTTCTACAGGCGGGCTCCTAACTTCATCAACTTCAAATATAACAACCTCCGTTCTAACAGGCGGGCTCCTGACTCCTTCAACTTAAAATATGACAACCTCCGTTCTACAGGCGGGCTCCTGACTTCTTTATCTTAAAATATAACAACCTCCATTCTACAGGCGGGCTCCTGACTTCTTTGACTTAAAATTATAGCAACCTCCGTTTTACAGGTGGGCTCCTGACTTCAATAATAATTCAAGATGTAATACCTCCATTCTCCAGGCGGGCTCCTGACTTCAACAACTTCTTAAAAATATAATACCTCCATTCTCTAGGCGGGCTCCTGACTTCAATAAACAATTTAGAGATAATACCTCCATTTTCCAGGCGGGCTCCTGACTTTAACTACTTCTTAAAATATAGCACCTCCATTCTCCAGGCGGGTTCCTGACTTCAACAACAACTCGAAATTTAACAACCTCCATTCTACAGGCGGGCTCCTGACTTCATCAACTTCAAATATAACAACCTCCATTCTAACAGGCGGGCTCCTGACTTCTTTAACTTAAAACATAACAACCTCCGTTCTACAGGCGGGCTCCTTATTCCTTCAACTTAAAATATGACAACCTCCGTTCTACAGGCGGGCTCCTGACTCCTTTAACTTAAAATATGACAACCTCTGTTCTACAGGCGGGCTCCTGACTCCTTTAACTTAAAATATAACAACCTCCGTTCTACAGGCGGGTTCCTGACTCCTTTAACTTAAAATATAACAACCTCCATTCTATAGGCGGGCTCCTGACTTCTTTGACTTAAAATTATAACAACCTCCGTTTAACAGGAGGGCTCCTGACTTCAACAACAATATAAAGATAAAGCAGCCTCCATTCTCCAGGTGGGCTCCTGACTTCAACAACAACTTGAAATTTAACAACCTCCATTCTACAGGCGGGCTCCTGACTTCTTCGACTTAAAATTCAACAACCTCCATTCTACAGGCGGGCTCCTAACTTCATCAACTTAAAATTCAACAACCTCCGTTCTACAGGCGGGCTCCCGACTTCAACCACTTCTTAAAAATATAACACCTCCATTCTACAGGCGGGCTCCTGACTTCTTCGACTTAAAATTAAACAACCTCCATTCTACAGGTGGGCTCCTGACTTATTCGACTTAAAATTATAACAACCTCCGTTCTACAGGCGGGCTCCTGACTTCATCAACTTAAAATTCAACAACCTCCATTCTACAGGCGGGCTCCTGACTTCATCAGCAATTACTTCCCTTATACTGGTGTTTTCACTTCTCTGAAACCTGTCGGGGATAACACTGATGAGGAATTATCTTCCTTCTTTAAGACTAGTTACTTTCCTCATTTTAACAATGGTGGGGATGATACTGATTCAAAGACCACTACCCTTAAAACTTGGGTTATCTTTCTTCTTCCAAGATTGCTTTTTTAAAAACTTGTATTGCCTTCTCCCGTAAACTGTTGGGGATTCCACTTCCTTCAAAACTTGTGTTATCTTCCATCTTCCCCGAGCGGGTATCTGGTTTCAAGAAAATTTTCGCAATGAGAGAAGATTTTCTGCCTCAGTTTGATAATCTTCTTTGTTGTCAATAACATTTCCTTTCCCCTACTTCAAATCAAAGAAAAATTTGTTAGTTTAAAACGTGGTGAGTGGCCGTGCCACTCCTGCTGGGGATGGTTTTTCCCTTTTTCCTTTCCCTGCTTTGCATTTTATTACAAAACTTGATGGGGATGATATTATTTGCTGGGGATGGTTTTTCTTTTCTCTTCCTTCCCCGCTCTGTGTTGTCTGACCATCGCAGAACTTGGTCGATAATCTATCGGAGTTGTTCCTGCATCTCGCAAATCTGCTGGGGATCCTCTTAGAATTTGATTCATAACTTCCCTTGGAAATTTGGTTCCCTTGGAATCTAGACCCATTCATCATTTGGTCTTGCAACAAACTTCTTTTCGCTTTGGTGCCTGATCTTTGGCCTGTCCTATTCGCATTTTGCTTTGCACCATTTTGGCAACCGGTAATAAGCTCTGAAAATCCTTTTCAAAAACAAACTGTTGGGGAGATAAAGTCTTTAGACCAAGAAATGAAAAAGTGATGATTTCAAAAGATAGAAAAGGAAGAAGTCTTTTTGAACAAGTGCTGGGGAAAAAGAAAGAAAAGAACTTATCTGAATGATATAACCGATCCCAACGATCATGTCGTGCATTCCGGATTAATCAACCCAGTCTACTTGTATCAATCAATCTTTCGGATGACCTCATCTTGCTGGGGATAAACAGGCACTCAACTCTTTGCCAAATGCGGATCCTTTCCACCAATCTTGTCTTGTCTCCTCATAGTGCCCTTCGAGGGGTTTTCACTACTACGACTCTCTCATTTCTCTCAACTCCCGTCGCCTTATGGTGCCTGTGAAGGTTTTCACCGATAAGACTCTCTCGTTTTATTTCTCTCAACTTACGTCGCCTTATGGTGCTTGTGGAGGTTTTTACCGATAAGACTCTCTCATTTTATTTCTCTCGACTTACGTCGCCTTATGGTGCCTGTGGAGGTTTTCACCGATAAGACTCTCTCATTTTATTTTATTTTTTCCAGCTGGGGATTGGAGTGTTACCGATGTGACTCTCTCTGTTGGGGATTCTTTCGGCTACCAATTCATTTCTAGCTTATGATCCTCTTCTCTGCTAGGGACCAGAGTGTTATTCCCGACTTCCGTTTGCATGACTTGGCACTTCTCGGATACCGATCGGGAGGTCTTTTTTGGACATCAATATGGGTTTTTGTGTATGGCTAAAAGAAAAAGGGTTATCAAAAGGTTCAAAATAATTTTGATGAGTAAAACATTACAACTCTTGGAATCAAACTTCCTTCCCAAAATTACAAACACACCTTCTGCCCCAGTTTCTTGCTTGGGGATTTTTATTTTTGTTACACTATGACCGAGCCGTGAGGCGCCTACGTATCCTTTTTGAGGAATCAGGTCAAACGTAGTTCCTAATTCCTTTGTTTTTCTTGTGACTTTTCTTTTGTCTTTATTATCATTATTTTTCTCTTCTCTTTTTCTTTCATTTTCATTACTGATTCCAAAAGAGGGGTATGAAAGAATAAATAAGGCTCAAAGGGGGATGCAAAGGTTAAAGTGTTTGGATAGAAGAAAGAATTGCCTCCGTCATTTTATTATCCGATACCATGCCAAATGCAAACAAACAACAATTACAATTAAAGAAATCATACATAATATCTCTTAACTGCGTCAGAATTGATAGCCATGTCGACGAATTTCCCTTCGATATCTGTTAAACATAAAGCGCCATTGGACAACACTCTGGTTACAACGAATGGCCCTTGCCAATTCTGGGCGAACTTGCCCTTTGCCTCAGCCTGATGTGGGAGGATGCGTTTCAGCACTTGCTGGCCCACTTCAAACTTCCGGGGACGCACCTTTTTGTTGTATGCTCTTGTCATTCTCCTTTTATATAACTAGCCATGACACACAGCTACCAATCTTTTTTCATCAATCAAGTTCAACTGCTCCAAATGGGTTTTGACCCACTCGTCATCATCAATCTCAGCTTCAGCGACAATCCGAATGGATGGAATTTCAACTTCCGCCGGTATTACTGCTTCAGTTCCGTATACCAACAAATAAGGAGTTGCACCTACTGAAGTACGAACAGTAGTGCAATAACCCAACAATGCCAATGGTAATTTCTCATGCCATTGTCTCGAACCTTCTACCATCTTCCGAAGTATCTTCTTTATGCTTTTGTTGGCTGCCTCAACTGCTCCATTCGCCTTGGGACGATATGGGGTGGAATTGCGGTGTGTAATCTTAAACTGTTGACATACCTCTTTCATCAAATTGTTGTTAAGGTTAGCACCATTATCCGTGATGATCACCTTTGGGATTCCAAATCTACAAATGATATGGGATTGAACAAAATCTACCACTGCCTTCTTGGTTACCGACTTGAAAGTTTTAGCTTCAACTCACTTAGTGAAATAATCTATGGTCACCAGAATGAACCTATGCCCGTTGGGTGCTGCTGGCTCAATTGGTCCAATGATATCCATGCCCCAGGCAACAAATGGCCATGGTGCTGACATTGTATGCAATTCTGTCGGCGGAGAATGAATCAAATCTCCGTGTATCTGACACTGATGGCACTTTCACACGAAATTGATACAATCATGCTCCATAGTGAGCCAATAATACCCTGCTCAAAGAATCTTCTTCGCCAATACATATCCGCTCATATGTGGCCCACAAACGCCCGCATGTACCTCTGTCATTACTGTCGTGGCTTGACCAGCATCTATACATCTCAGCAATCCCAAATCTGGTGTTCTTTTGTATAATACTCCTCCACTGAGGAAAAATCCATTTTCCAATCGCCGAATGGCTCTCTTTTGATCTCCGGTGGCCTGCTCCGGGTATATCCCCATCCTGAGGTATTCCTTGACATCATAGAACCATGGTTCGCCATCCAGTTCTTCCTCTAACATGTTGCAATAAGCATGCTGATTACAAACCTGAATATGCAACGGGTCAACATAAATTTTGTCTGGGTGGTGCAACATCGATGCTAAAGTGGCCAAAGCATCGACAACCTCATTATGAACTCTTGGGATGTGTCTGAACTCCACTGATCGAAATCGCTTGCTCAGATCGTGCAAACATTGTCGATATGGTATGAGCTTCAAATCCCTTGTTTCCTATTCACCCTGAATATGATGCACCAGGAGGTCCGAGTCTCCCAAGACCAAGACGTCCTGGACATCCATGTCTGCAGCTAGCCGTAGACCCAAAATGCATGCCTCATACTCAGCCATGTTGTATAATAGAAACGCTGCTGAGCCGTAACAGGATAATGATGTCCTGTTTCAGAAATAAGTACCGCTCCTATTCCAACTCCTTTTGCATTTGCGGCTCCATCAAAGAAGAGCTTCCAACCTAGTTCCTCAGATAATTCCAACTCATCTATATGCATCACTTCTTCATCAGGAAAATACGTCCTCAATGGCTCGTATTCTTCATCAACAGGATTCTCAGCCAAGTGATTGGCCAATTCTTGGGCCTTCATGGCCGTCCTCGTCACATGGACGATGTCGAATTCTGTGAGTAATATTTGCCATTTCGCTAACCTCCTTGTGGGCATAGGCTTCTGGAAAATATTCTTTAGTGGATCCAAGCGTGAAATGAGATAAGTAGTTTATGATGACAGATAATGTTTAAACTTCTGTGCCACCCAAGTTAGGGCGCAACACGTCTTCTCAAGTTCAGTGTACTTAACCTCATAGACCGTAAACTTCTTATTGAGATAATAGATGGCTTGCTCCTTCCTTCGTGTGATATCATGTTGCCCCAGTACGCAACCAAATGAATTCTCTAGTACCGTTAGATAGAGAATCAATGGTATTCCTGGTTCAGGTGGGACTAACACAAGTGGGTTTGATAGATACCCCTTGATTTGGTCGAAGGCTTCCTGACATTCTGCTGTCCATTTTACCGTAGCATCTTTCTTCAGTAGCCGAAAATGGGTTGTTCACAAGTCGCCGTGAGTTGAGCGATGAACCTGCTGATATAATTCAACCTTCCCAACAAACTCATTACTTCTGTTTTGTTCTTCGGCGGTGGCAATTCATGGATGGATTTGATTTTTGACGGATCTAACTCAATGCCTCTCCGACTGATAATGAATCCCAACAGCTTTCCAGTTGGAACACCAAACGCATATTTGGCCGGGTTGAGCTTAATGTCGTACCTTTGAAGTCTTTGGAAAAACTTCCTTAGGTCTGCCACGTGGTCTTCCTGATGCTTAGATTTTATGATCACATCATCTACGTGCACCTCAATCTCTTTGTGTATCATGTTATGAAACATCGTAGTCATTGCTCTCATGTACGTTGCCCCAGCGTTCTTCAAGCCAAAAGGCATTACCCGGTAGCAATAAGTCCCCCACGGCGTAATGAATGCCGTCTTTTCCGCATCTTCTTCATCCATCAGAATCTGATGATACCCAGCATAGCAATCTACAAAAGACCCGATCTCACGTCCGGCACAATTATCGATCAAGATATGGATGTTGGTTAATGGAAAGTTGTCCTTGGGGCTTTCCCTGTTCAAATTGCGGTAATTGATACACACTCTGATCTTCCCATCTTTCTTCGGCACTGGCACCACATTAGCCAACCAATCAGGATATCGAGTGACCCGAATAACCTTTGCTTGCAGCTGCTTGGTTACTTCCTCTTTAAGCTTCACACTCATGTCTGTTTTGAACTTCCTCAATTTCTACTTGATGGGAGGGCATGCCGGGTTAATGGGCAATTTGTGAACCACTAAATCCGTGCTTAACCCCGGCATATCATCATACGACCATGCAAAAACATATTTAAACTCAATAAATGCTTTGATTAGTTCTTCCTTGATATTCGGTGCAATGTGGATGCTTATTTTAGTTTCCCTGATATCATCTGCATCCCCTAAATTGATGGCTTCTGTGTCATTTAAGTTGGGCTTGAATTTCTCTTCAAACTGGCTTAACTCTCTGTTTATCTCTTCGAAGGCTTCATCCTCATCGTATTCCGATTCATCATCATAATCGACCTCTTGTACAATTAGTTCGGAATCAGATTGATTTTTTAGACTAGGTTGAAGATCAATTGTGCATGCCATGTCATTAGAACCAGTATAAAGAGAACTATTCAGAAAGAGAAAAGAGGAAAACAGAATTAAAACAAAATAAAGAGAGAAAACTTTCACTTGATTAAAATACGGGATAACAGAGTTTCACACTTTGTCGAATAAAACAAAACTGGATTACAACTCTGAAATAATCCAGAAAACAAGAAAGAAAATCCAGAGCCTACTACCAAGACTCCCTTCGGGTAGGAAGAGGAGTTGCTGTCCAATTGTTGATATTGGCCCTAGGCCCCACAACTTGTATATCTGCCCTACTGGACCCTTTTCCAGGTTCTATCATGTTGACATCGGCGAATAGCCTTTCAAAGCCCTCATTCAAATCTCTATCTGGCCCAATCAGTGGTCCGAGAACTTTCGGTACCGACAACTTTCTGATACCTGCTATGACAAATGATCTGGATAGGCACGGGATTAGCTTGGGAAGGACCCAAACTTTCTTCTTCAACTTTCGGGCCCGCCTTACATCTGCTGCCGTAGGCTTGAATCCTAGCTTAAAAGTGTCCAGGTTCTTGGGCAAAGAAACTGGCTGGACCATACCTTGGAGATCAACCCCCAAACCTTTTCCTGGTACAAACCCGCTGTTTAGCATTTCCGAGGCTACCATGAAGGTCGCAGCTGTGATCCTGGGAAGTGGAAGGTCCTCGTCTTCAGAAATTTTATCCACTGAAACCGCGTCGAAAACCTGGTACACCCATAGGCCTTTGTCGTCATCAGTTTCTATGAATGGCACAACGACATCACTCACAATGCCCGTACCGTCATCCCCATGCACCACTATCTCCTGCCTGTCCCATTCAAATTTCACCATCCGATGCAATGTAGAAGGCACTACTTTGGCGGCATGGATCCAGGGTCGCCCCAATAGAAGATTGTATGATACTGCCACATCTAACACTTGAAACTCCATGGTGAATTCCACTGGACCAATGGTCAATCCCAGTATGACATCACCCACCCTGTCGGTACCACCTCCATCGAAACCTCGGACGCAGATGTTGTTCCTGTGAATCTGGTCATGATCAACTTTCAGCTTGTTCAGAGTAGTCAAAGTACAGATGTTGGCACTTGATCCATTATCAATCAATACTCGGGTGACCACCGAGTCTTCGCATTTCACGGTCAAGTATAGGGCTTTGTTGTGTTCTGTACCCTCTGCTGGCAATTCATCATCAGAAAATGTCACTCGGTTTACGTCGAAGATTTTGTGCACTATCCTCTCTAAGTGATTTACAGAGATTTTATCCGAAACATGGGCCTCGTTCAGGATTTTCATCTGTGCCTGGCAATGATCGCTAGAATGGATCAGCAGTGATAGTAACGAAATCTGTGCTGGGGTCTTTCTTAACTGCTCCACTATGGAATAATCTTGCGCCTTCATTCTCTTTAAAAATTCTTCCGCCTCTTCCTCGATAACTGGATTCTTTGTTGCTACTGGATTGGCCCTTCTTAACTCTGCGGGAGCAAAACACCTTCCCGAACGAGTTAACCCTTGTGCCTCACATATGTCTTCCACAACCTCCTTCCCTTTGTACATTACCATCGCTTTACTGTAGCTCCATGGCACGGCTTTCTCGCTGGTTATCGGCATCTGCATTACTGGCCTGATGACAACTGGCCTAATGCATGCTGGCTTGCTTGGTACCCCTCGCACCGTTACTTTGACCGGCTGTGGATTCTTTGCAACAATAGGCGAACTCTTCCCCATCACCAATACTGGCTTGACGTCTACCTTTTCCAACTATACCACCTCTTCTCCACCTGTCGACTTTTCTTTTGGACTGGCACGGATCATCATCACCGTCTGTGAGGGTTTCTTGAGCTTCCCTCCTTCGTGCACTAGTTCGATCATGTGGGCTTCATGGTGTGACGGCAACGGGTTCTGATTGATGTTAGGTGCCTCTAGCTCCTGGACCTCGATCCTATTTGTGTCAATAAGATCTTGTACGGCAGTCTTCAACTTCCAACACTTCTCAGTATCATGCCCGGGAGCCCCCAAACAATATTCATAGCTTACCGAGTGGTCTAGATTTTTGGGAAGGGGATTTGGCAATTTGGGCTCCACTGGACTCAATAGGCCTAACTGCCTCAATTTGTGGAACAGAGTAGTATATGTTTCTCCCAGTGGAGTGAATGTTCTCTGCCTCTGCACCCTTTCATTCTTGAAAGTCTGATTCCCACAGAAACCTAGTCCCGAAGTATTCCTGTCGGCCCTTGGTGGTGGATATGTGTTTTGTGGAGGCGGATATGTATTTTGTGGAGGTGGATATGTGTTTTGTGGAGGTGGATATGTATTTTGGGGAGCCAGCGCACGCCATTGCGGGCGAGCCGGGGGCTGGGTGTAAGTTTGGGCGTGATGGACAGAGAAATGTGGCTTGGTGGGTAGTAGGGCTGTGGAGGGCCGTATGGAATGTGTGGGTAATTTGAGTGATGGGGTCTAGGTTGGTAGTGAGGGGGGGGGACCTCTGGATCTGGACCAAGTACCTGCCTCGACTGTTGTGATATCTTCCCTTTTCTTCTTTCCGAGCGCACCTCTCGTGCCGCTCTGGATGGCCTGAGTGATTGCTTTAATCGCCGAATAGCTCAGGATTTTGTTGGACTTAAGTCCCTCTTCAATCATACCGCCTATTTTTACTACTTCGTTGAAAGATTTGCCAATTGACGTCACCAGGTGACCGAAGTAAGTTGACTCCAGAGTCTGCAGAAAGTAGTCCACCATTTACCCCTCTCTCATCGGAGGATCAACTCTTGCCGCCTGCTCTCTCCAGTGGAACCCAAATTCTTGGAAGCTTTCCCCGGGCTTCTTCTCAAGTTTCAGCAATGTGAGACGGTCAGGGATGATCTCAAGGTTGTACTGGAAGTGGCCTGCAAAGGCTTATGCCAGATCGTCCCAGGTGCACCACCTGCTAGGATCCTGTCTTGTGTACCATTCCAGTGCAGACTCGCTTAGACTTTGACCAAAATGAGCTATCAACAACTCGTCTTTTCCCCCGGCCCCTCTCATCTTAAAGCAAAACCCTCGCAGATGTGCCAACAGATCACCGTGCCCCTCGTATAGATCAAACTTTGGCATCTTGAACCCTGCCGACAATTGAATGTCGGGGAACGAGCATAGATCTTTGTAGGCCACACTGACTTGGTTGCCTAACCCATGGATATTCCTGAAGGACTACTCCAGGCTTTTAAACTTTCGAAGCACTTCGTCTTGCTCTGGGCTCTTAGCCGGCTTTTCAGTCTCTATCGGGATCTCGAAGTGAGTATTATAAGTATGAGGCTCGGGTGCTTTGAAGGTTGGTTCAGGGGGGTAATATTGGTTATCGTGAGCCTGAAACAACGGCTCGCTGGATGATCTTTGCAGCGTGGCTGGTGGAGGTGCCACGAAAACAGGAATATTTGGTGGAAGAGAGTTCTGATTGGGTTGTGAAGCTTGGGGATCATAGGCATTTCTTCCCTGATAGTATTGGTGACTGGGAAAGCTTGTCGAAGGGCCGGGGGGAGGGTATTCCGGCGTGTGTCCTGGTGGGAGAGTGGGAATAACGGGAGGGTTAGGCACCTTTTGTACCCTAGCTAAGGCCAACTGCATTTCTTTCATCTCCTGTCTCATCTTATCCATTTCCTCCTTCAGTATTTGATTCTCCATCCTTTCATCCTCGACACTTTGGTCTGAACTAGTCATGCTTTTTAGTATGGGCCCTTTGGATCTTGTTTGGTAATGGTAATCTGCCAGAACGTTCTAACAAACTAACTGGTTCGAAATCTCTGGGAAAATAACAAACTTGTTAGCGTTAGAGTTTTAACACATATTGCAATTTCACGTTGGGGGATGCAATGCTCCTAGGCAGTTTAACCATTTTTAACATGTCTTTACTTCGACCGCATGCGTCATTCCGGCTTACTTTCTTTAATTTCACATTGCCTTTCTCTTTTTCATTTTTAGTGGTGGTCGAATCATATGTGGATTGCCTACGTATCATGTCCACGCATGAATCAGACCGCGCGTAGTTCTGCCACAAGCGCGGAAAATAAAGACACCATTTTTTTGCATTTTTCAACCTTTACTAGCAAGACGTTTTATTACAAGGCAAAACATTGTTTGAAAGGAAATTGACAGACTTGATACAGACTACAGACTTTATGCCAAAAAGGAAAATACAAACTCCGACGGACAACAGACTCTGTAGACAAGGAAAATACAGACCCAAACTATGAATGTTTCAGAGTTTTGAATTTTGGTGCCCACGGGGCGTCGTTCGGCCTCGCCACGGGCTTTGGTGCAAGGCCCCTTTGCAGATCTTTCAAATCTTCCATGATCCGGTGGACATAAATCATTATTGAAGCAAAGAAGGTGGTTCAGGACATATCCTCACAAGCTAGGCACTTTATGGTGATGTAGTGCCCGATATCGCCGATTCTTCCCTTGATTCTGTCCCTTTTCATAAGCAATCGCTCTATTTGTTGATTCCGCGTCCCCGCAGGTGACCAAAACTCTTATGATATTCCCCCCGAGGCTGGATTTCCAATAAACCCGTAAGACCTTTTAGATATTTCTTGACCTTATCTTGCCCGTCTGCACCTAAATCATCCCACCATAGCCACAACTTGAAAGGGATTTTAGTCATTATTGAAAAAGGTTCATTTTGCATCGTGCTCATCCTGCACATTTATTAAGGTGATTAAGCGAAAAATAAAATTTATTTGACTCAACCAATTGGCTATATTTTAATTTTTCACAGATTAAAAGAATGATCCGGTTCCGAACACGGCCTTTCAGCACTTCGGGAACGAAGATTTTGAGGCTGGGTTAGTCAACCGGTCAAAAATCCAAAAATGACTACAAGTGGCCGTTTATGCAAATTCAGCCTTCCGACGTCCCTTTTGGGAACATTCGGCTATTTTGACAAAAATGGCGTCACCCGACTTATTTATGACAAAAATCAAAATTTTGACATTTTTGTAAAGGGGAGGTTGGACCCGATGAGGGTTGCCTACGTATACCGCACCCTGTGAGAATCAAATCGGCGTAGTTCGGGTAACGAAAATAACCTAATTCTGAAAACAAGACTTGTTTAAATAAATTACACTAAAAAACTTTTTTTCATTTTTTTTCTTTTTTTTTTCTTTTTTCTTCTTTTTTTTTCTTTTTTTCTTTCCTTTTTCCGATATTCCAGTATTTTCAGAAGCCGATCAGCATGCAAGTCTGCAGCAAATAAATGCGTAAAACAAACAGGATGCAGCAGGATGGTCTTTTTCATTTCAGGTCGCTTGTCCTAGACGGACCCAACCCCTATGTTGAGTCCCCTAAGTCAAGTGCACATGATGCAAATAAGCATTCCTACTAGGGATCCCGCATGAGGTGTTGTTATACTAGGTTTATCCTGGGTGTTTGTTCTAGACCTGGCTTACCCGAGCGGACCACTCGAACCGAGGATGGGAACTGTGTACCGGTAACCAAAAGATCATCCGGTTTTGCAACTCCTCCAAATCCTCATTCTATTTTGGGATATGACACTAACAGAAAGAAATCACGACCAGCATGCACTCCTCAAGAGAGAGAAGAGAGGGATTTTGTAGCAGTTTATATATACAGTTCAGATAATATCAAAGCGGTAAAAGCAACATTTTAGCACATTAGGACAAAACATGTAATAAAATCAGATAATAAATAAAGCCAAATATAACAATTCATCTAAGCTTGAATTCTGAACCCTGAACTAGAGATTCTGGGTTCGTTCCCCAGCAGAGTCACAAGAACTGTCACACCTCCTTTTTCACCCGCGCCCCCAGGAAAGGGCGAAGAGGGGAGTTTTTCCAATTAAAGGACAATCGAAACGGGATTTATTATTTAATTCAGAGTCTCCACTTGGGAGATTTATGGTGTCCCAAGTCACCGGTTGAATCCCGACTCGAGGAAAAGATTGACTCTGTATTATAGTCCGCGAACCAGAAATCCGGATAAGGAATTCTGTTAACCCGGGAGAAGGTGTTAGGCATTCCCGAGTTTCGCGGTTCTAGCACGGTCTCTCAACTGTCGTATTGGGCTTATTTATCTGATTTTTATACATGTTGAACCTATGCACAAATTTTAGCTGTTTACTGCTTTTTTTTAACGAGCATTGCAACGTCGTGAAAATACATCTTGAACCAGGTCACATCAATGCACCCGTGGTTATCAACACATTTTCAACTCCGTTGAGATTTGGATTTGGGTCACATAAATGTGCACCCGAGTTTGAGAAAGTAAATTATTAAAGGCGCGCCTAAAGCGACTAGCGTGTCATTATTTTGGGTAAAGCCGTGAACTTTTGCTAAACGACCTATCCCTAGGTCTAAGTAATTCTACCAACACGTATAGAGGGCCCCGCAGCTTGTGTATTTCTATTTGTCGAGGCTCGTCTCATTCATTATTTTTAAAAGGAATTTGCAACGTCATGGAAATGCATCTCGAACCACGTCACAATCAATGTACCCGTGATTAGCGACACATTTTGACTCCGTTAGGATTTGGATTTGGGTCACATAAATGTGCACCCGAATTTGAGAAGGTAAGATTATTAAAATGCACGCCTGAAGCGATTAGCGTATTATTAACTTTGCGGGAAGCCACGAAATTCGCTAAATGGCACGTCCCGAGGTCTAAACACTTAATATGAACATTTAAAGAGGGCCATATGATTTGTGATTTTATTTGGCGCGGTGCACCTTATTTATTTAAAGCCAACCTAAAGGACTACGATTTTTTTATCATATATTGTCTCTAATAATAAGAAAAGGCCCTAATTAATTAGCATGTCACTAAACCGTGATTAAGTACTCAAATAGATTCAGTTCAATTTGATAACCAGTCCATCATGGGCCTCTGTACAAGACCAAGTATAATCAAGGAGCCTAAATTAAGACTTCATGGTCTTAGCATAAGGCTGACATGAAGCTTCTGGGGTCTAGGCTTTGGGGCAAGGCCCAAATCGTCAGAGGGTGCAAGATGAATTATGGCAGGCCCAAGTTCAGAAGATACAGGACTCAGCGTTTGAGCTTTCAACTTGGAACAAAAGGCTGAGAATGCAACGAATTTAATTTACAGGCACATGGTTATCACATGTGTAAGCAAACTGGTGATTGCTTCCAACCTAATAGTGACTATCAGCAATTAATTGATTATTTACAAAAGTAAGCAGTTCAACTCCATATAACCATGGCAAATGGTATTACTTTCATGCAGTCCTTATGATTAATATACTGAAATGGTCTAGAATGTTCAAATCTTACATGTCTACCATTATTTCAAAATTAACTACAAGCCATATCATTAACAATTTCAGAATCAGATTTTTACTACTAACTATCACAAATCTCTCATGCTAAACTATCATAGGCCAAATATCAGATCTAACTACAACATGAATTAAGTAAACCAAATTAAAACTCGTGTTTCAATTCTTCACACAAATCAAATGAGTTTAACAATCCTACACAACCTCAAATAGTCCAATTATACAAGTGATATGAAATTCGAATAAACATAATTGCTCTACACTTTTAAACTAAAACAAAACATAAGAAGTCAGAAATCATTTTATGCGGCATTTCATTTCATGTCCACAAGCTTGAAGGATACAGGATGTGTACCTGGATGTTTGAAATATAAGAAGAAGAAGAAGAAGAAGAAATCAGCAGCAGCAGAAATGCGAGCAGCAATACAACAGCAGTTCACAACAGCAATGCACCAAAAGATAACCAGCAACGACTCAGGAAAACTAGTTAAAATTCCTAGCAATACCAACAGCAGCACAAACAACCAGTAACTGACCCCAAACAGCTTGACAACAACCAAATATCAGTCAAAACACAAGCAGAAACACCTCCTAGAATTCAGCAGCCAAGAAAAACTCGAAAATACAACTCCACAGTTAAAGCTGAAGCTCTTTTTAGTTTCAATGGGATAGCACTAGTTGAACTAGACTAGCTCTTAAAACTCTCTTCCAATTTTCAGGATGTTCAAACCCTTAAGATTTCCCGAGTCTTTTCTCTTCTAATATCTGCCCCAAAGAACAGCTAGACCAGACTAAAAAGTATTCCCTTTTATTCTGTCCAGACCTCTATTTATACCCAAACCTTAGCCCCTTTCTAGCTCTAAGGAGCACTTAGCTAATTAGGAAAGTATTTTCTGCCCACTACTACATGTTTTGTTCTCCTTTTAATTCACTTGTTCCCCACTACCCTTGTCTTTTCTTTATTTAAATGTTCAAACATGTATGAGCAACATATTTTAATCAATCCCCTTTTAAGCCTTTCATACCATTATGTTTTGTTCCCCATTAACACTAAACAATTGCATTAGTTTAATGGTACTTTAGTACCCTACTGTCAGCCCATCCATCTTAAGCCATTTTCAAACCTTTTCATTCCCAAAATACCCTCCTAAAGCCCCCTGAAATTAATGTCCTACCCAATCCCTTAATCTGTACCAAATCCATCAACTATAACCAATTCAACTAAGTTAGAAATCCTAACAACTGACTAATTAAACACATGAAACTAACTCCCAATTAACAACAATAGGACAATTCAACAAAGGTAGATTCTTATCAGAATACACTTAATCATAACAAACAAGTAGATCCGAGTCATTAAACTTAAACAACAATTTAAACTTGAAACTCAATTCAGGCCAAATACCATAACAATAAAGATTCAGTGATTAAACTAACACACTTCTAGATTAAACCTAAACAAGAACAAATGAACATTGTCAACATACTGAATGAACCAAAAATTAAACTATTATCATGCTAATCTAACACTCAAGCATACCAGACTAATCAACGACACTTATTCAATCGATTACACAAATCATAACATATAACAATCGACAACAAACAAAAGCAATGATAAAATTGGACCAAATAAAAGGTCTGATTGGAGAAAGAAAAGAGCAATCGATAAAAGATGAATTTGAACTCATCTTAACAAACAAACAACGAAACATGAGAACAAATAGGGAAACAGAAGAAATACCTCCGAACTCAGAAACTGGATGACCTTGACTTGGACTCTGACTCGGACCTTTAATTGAGGTCGAACGGACCTTAATCGAGTGTTCTCAACTAAGAACACTTCGACTAAGTCTACTGGACACCCAACTTTCTTTAATTTGGACAGATTTCAGCCTTTGGGTTTCTAGGGTTCTTGGGGGTTCGATTTGGGGTTCGAACGGTTTTAGCCTGATTCGAACCAAACCAAAGGTGGTTTGGTAACGAGGGAGGTCTGGGGGTGTCATGGTATGAGTTTGGTGCTGGTTGGGGTAGTTTCAAGTTTTGCTCGAATCTTCGATTGAAGATTCAAGAAGCTACGGGCTGATTCGAGCAAAAAGGGTAAGGGATTCGTGAAGAGGGTGGTTAGGTGCTCTAGGGGTGTTAGTTTCATGGTCATCGATGTTGTTGCCGCCGGGGTTACGGTGAAGGGATTTGGTGGCGGCTAGGGTTTGGGGGGGGGGTCGTCTCTAAGAGAGACGATGAACAGGGGGTATGGCTTAGGGGGGGTGCGAGGTGAGAGGTTGGATTTATATACGGAGGGGGTGGGTTAATCCTGGCTATTGGATCAAGCATGATCAACAGCCTGGATCAATTCACTTAAAGGAAACAGTGAAGTTTGGTCATGCCTCGAGACTAGGTCGACCCGGGTTGAAATGGACCGGGTTATGGAGGAAGCTTGGGACCGTTAGATCAAAACAAATCAATGGCTTGGATTTATTTGCCAGATACGACGTCGTTTGGATAAATCTGGAGATGGACTGGACCGTTTGATCGTATGAGATTGACGGTCCAGATTCACAATGCCTAAACGACGTCGTTTTGGACTGGTCGCAGGTGGACTGGATTTGGGGCGGGTGTGGGATGGTCTTTTGGATTTGGGCTAGGCCAAATTGGCCCAACCGAATTTTCCTCTTCTTATTTTTTTTCTTTTCAATTTTCCTTTTCAACAATAAACTAAAAATCCTAATTATAAAATCGACAATTAACTAAAAATATTAACTCTTAGTAATAACTATCACACAAAATTAAACATCAAATAAAGATAAAATCACACAATTCGGACATTAAATGCAAAAAATGCAAAGTACATATTTTTGTGATTTTTCTATTTTGTAAAACAAACTTGATTGTTTAATTAATTCCTAAATTGTAAAATTAAATCCTAAATGCACATGCAACACATGTTTTTGTATTTTTCTTAATTAAAGTAGAAATAAACATGCACACACAAAATACAAATAAATCACAAACAACACAACACCATTTTATTTTTTTGAATTTTTTTGGGAGTAGTTCTCATAGGGCAAAAATCACGTGCTCACACATAGGTAACAAGGTAACGGAGTTCCTCGAAGCCATAAAATAAAGAGAATTTTATCGATACCGTACTACCCAACCGGAAACGGATAAGCCGAGAAAAACAATAAAACTATCATTCAGAACTTGAAGAAAAGACTGACGATGCAAAAGGGAAATGGAGAGAGGTTTTTCCCGAGGTCCTTTGGGCATATCGGATGACATCGAAGTCTAGCACGGAGGCCACCCCATTTTCTCTAGTATATGGATCCGAGGCCCTCATCCCCGTCAAGGTTGGAGAACCCAGTGCCAGGTTTTGACATGCATCAGAGGAGTCAAATCACGAGGCCATGAATGCTAGCCTCGAGTTTTTAGATGAAAAGCGAGAAACAATGCTTGTTCGGATGGCTGCGCAGAAGCAAAGGATAGAAAGATATTACAATAGAAGGACCAACCTTCGACACTTCGGAATCGGGGATTTATTTCTACGAAAAGTCATCCTCAATACTCGAGACCCAAATGAGGGGAAGCTAGGCCCAAATTGGGAGGGATCGTACCAAGTCCTCAGAGTTGTCGGTAAAGGATCTTACAAGCTTAGCACAATGGAAGGTCAACAACTGCCAAACAATTGGAACATATCATTGCTCAAACGATACTACTGCTAAGGTACAACTTTATCTTTTTTATCCATTTGAGAGGTACAACTCATTACAGATTTTCTATCGAAGGCATACGATCTCGAAGGCATCATTTTTTACATGAAGGCCTTAGATTTTAAAGCATGCGTTGCACTCTTTTTCCCTTAGATCGGATTTTGTCCCAAATGGGTTTTACCGACAAGGTTTTTAACGTGGAAACAACTATGTGCTACCTAAGGAAAACTCAACAGTATCCAAGGATTCTCTTCAATCAACCTCGAATACTACGGGGCATCGCCTCTCGGATGGTTATATTTTGAGTAAAATACTTCGCGCCTAAGAGGGCCTCGATAGGAGAACTTTGTAATGGGCCAAACGGTGAAATGAATCGTGTCCATATAGAATAGTCGAGCCCCGATGGCAAGACATGTATGCTTGTATTAAATATTTGAAGAAGCATTCTGGTTATATCAAAAACACTTTGTGTCTCAAAGAAGTTTACTATTATACGAGCTTTACACTTATAATCCTACGGGAAGCGGCTCAAAAGCAAAAACACAAATGCACCCCGAAATACTCGGGGACTATCATCGACAATCAATACATCCGAGTCTTCGAAAACTCGAACCCATGAGACCTCAAAGGGGCACCCCTCCGAAATAAAGGCCGAGGCCAATATACTCGGGGTCTAACTTTTTGGACAAGTTTGAAAAGTTATAAAGAAACGAGTCCAAGTGACATACCCGAAGGCTACAACCATATTAAAGACTACGGTCATATAAAAGCTACAACTAAAATAATGTGGCTCGGAGATGTCTGACTTCTTCCATAATTAAAGGCCTTCGAACATTGAAAAACTAGTTAAATCAGGCTTCTATCGGCAAAAGTAGAATATAAAGGGCTTCGATAAATTCAGCCCTCGGAAAATCTAAGGGCTTCGATAAATTCGACCCTCGAATAATCCAAAGTCTTCGATAATATCAGCCTTCGAAAAAACCTTGAGAGGCATTCGATTATGTTCACACAAACAAATTACTACTAAGGTTCTGATACGTTGAACCTTCGAAAAACCCAAACGGGTACAAAAAATACATGCTAAGGTACAATTATTTTTAAAAGTCTTTTAGCCAGAAAGAGGGAAAAGTTATAGCCATTTTAAAGGCCAAAACGGCCCAACTAAAAGAGCCTAAGGGCCAATTTTAAAAGAGCCTAAGGGCCGATACATAAGAGCCTAAGGGCCAGCTTAAAAGAGCTTAAGGGCCAAAAGCATATAAGAGGCCAAGACCTCGTTCTCACTCAATTCGGACCCAAGAATCCCATTGCTCTGAACTTGCATGAAATTGATTTGAGATTAGCTCGAGGATTATCAAAAACCTCAAAGGTTATTATATTGAGCAATAAAACCTAAGGGTTTATTACGTTACAAGTCTGAACCGATACTCAAACTAAGTATTTGAATTATCGAAATCTTCCACAAATAGGAACGAAGTAAAATTAAACACAAGTTGAGGATATAACAAAAAGATACTTTGTAAGGGAAGTTTATAAAACATATTTACAACGACCACAAGGGGCCCTTGCATAAAAAAGAAAACCTAATCTATTTTCGGGGTCGCACCCCCGAGAGCATCATCCTCAGAAATTGTACCTTTAGTAGTTCTATCTTCGAAAGCCTTCTCTCCCTAGGGAACATCTTCTTCACCTTCCTCGTCCCCAAAGACACTCGCTACATCCTCATTATCAGAGGAGACAAGAAACCTGGCATCGATTTCCCGTGCCTTTGCCTCGGCTATCTATTCGGCAAGGTTGAACCCTCGGGCATGGATTTCTTCAAGAGTCTCCCTCCGATCTTGGCACTTAGCCAAATCACTGCTCTGTTTTCCCCGGTCAGAGGCCTCCCTCAACTCAGCTTGAACGATTGCAGCGTCCCTTAAGTATATGGCAATGGATTTATCAGCCGCAACCTTCGTCATCTCAGCTTCAACTTAGCCTGTACAGCTTCGGCCGGGGTTCTAGGTAGCTCAGCCTTTAACCCCTCGATTTTCTTGGCCTGAGCCAGACCCTTCACTTCAATGCCTCAGAGCTGAGTTTCAGCCGAGGCCAGTTGGCTTGTAACAACCTTCTTATCGGCAGCAAGCTGATCCATGTTCTTTTTCCACTGATGATAATCAGCTCTAACTTGATCAACCTCGCCTCGGATCTGCCCAATCATCTCTAATTTTGCTGCAACTGAGATATCGAAGTGTTAGCCTCCAAAGTAGGGCCAAGAAGGTTCTACTCTGTTAAAATCACAGTTACTTTCTTATCTAGCTCGGACTCGTTTTTTTGAGCTTTGTCCAATGCGGTTCGTAGATTCTTAAACTCCTCTTCATTTTGGCTACAAAGGAGCCTCAAGGTCTTCTCTTCGCCAGAAAATTTCTTAAGCTCGAACTCACATTGTCTTAGGTCGTCTCTAAACTTTAAGATGGCCTATTCATGAAATGGAGACATATCAGTCAAAAGAAAAGAAAGAAAGAAAAAATTACAGTAATGAAAGTAAGTACTTACCCGGGAGAGGAGATATTGAGACTCTTCGAAGATAGTGGATTCATCCTCAAGGTCATTGGCATCCTCAATCCCACCGTAGCAACCCTAAAAGGGAACGTCTTTGATGACCTTGCTCGGATTGGGTATACGCAGAGCATTGGCTTCTTCGATTGCCCCCTCAGAATAAGTTGGCAAAGAAAGGGAGTGACCTGTTGTCGTGGCCCCACGGTCTTCACTCGAGGCATTCTCATTAGCTTAGGGGGTCAAAATTTAACCCCTCTGGTATAGTTGTTAAAGATAGATGGACAATCTCAACCTCCGGGGATATAGGGGCCTTACCCTTGTCTTTCTTTGGGGTCCCTCACCACGAGATGAGGTTTCCAGTTCGGAAGGTTTGGCGGCTTCGATTGGTTTCCTGGTTCGAGGCACCAACGCCGACTCTTCACCATTATTTATTTTATCATCCGGGGAATCATGGGCTGAATCTGCTCCCTTTTGAGCAAATCTTTTCCGCAACCTTCGAGTAGGGGTTTTCTTATCATGAGGTTCTTCAGGCTTCGAGACCCTCTTCCTTTTGTTGTCCCTCTCCGATTTCGGAATCGAATGCTTGGTATTTTTCCCCGGGTGGAGCCAGCCTCGTCTAGGATGCATCACCAAGGCCTACACAAGTGAACATGAGTAATTTGATGTCACCAATGTATGAGAAGTGTTTGAAACTTGGGAAAAGCACTTACCATGGTTCTTGGCCTCCCACTGGCCCTTCGATAATTCACGCCACTTGCACTCATCGTAGAAAGAGGTGAAAGCTAAATTTTGGACCAATCTTTGAGGTCGGGCACCACTGGGGCACCCAGGCATCAACTGCCAAAAGAAGGATAAATGCGTTATGAAATGTGAATGCAGAATATGAATAGATACTGGGAAAATGAACTCCACTTACGATTAAAGTTCCACCTCTCCGGGAACGATATTTTATCCCCGGAGATGACATCCGAAGTCCTCACTCTAATGAACCGGCTTATCCAACCTCGATCTTTGGTTTCATTAGTACTAGCAAAGAAGGCTTTCGTTGTTCGATGTTGTAACTTGATAAGCTCTCGAAATAACTAGGGTTGATACAATCGAATCAGGTGGCTGAGGGTGTATTCCAACCCTCGACCTTTTCAGAAAATACCGCAGCATGATCACGATATGTCAAAAAAAAGGGTGAATCTGACCGAGGGTGACTTCGTATGTTTTGCAGAAGTCGATCACCACCTAATCAACGGACCCAGTGTGAAGGGGTAAATGTAAATACTTAAAAACCCCTCCACGTAGGCAGTAATGATTTCTTCGGGGCTCGGGATCTGAATCACGACCTTATCTCCCCTGTCATAATCCTTCCTCACATCCTTGATGTGCTTCTTCGATATCAAGCTAAGATATTGAGATGCATGCTTGCATCAGCCTAGGACATCGGAGGTATTCTCAATATTGAAGTCCTTCTTAATTATGTAAGGACGGGGGGTTGATTTTCTCAAGAGTTGGCAGCACCACCAGTTTGGCCGACCGGGAGGTAGAGGAAGACGATACTTTATCCTTTTTAGGGATTGTTTTGGAAGTTTTGGCCATGATTGTAAGTTAAAGAACATGGGTTGCACAGGGATATGGTGTTTCTTACAAGGGCTTGGCGTTTTTCGGCGCTTAAAGAGGAGGTGGAAACAGGTAATTAGAGAAAAAGATAAAGAAGGAAAAAATGTAAAGAAAGAGTAAAGTCCTTTACTTAGAGGAACCGCCTCATATTTATAGATGGGAAACGATGGTTCGGCGACGCTAGTGGCCAACCAATACTGGCGTATATTCAATGATTTGGGGAAATGGACCGACAAGACGTTTCGGTCACTTCGAGCGCCTATGTCATGGGCATGACGTCATCATATGAGGTCCGAGAAAACCGAGGTTCAAATCATTTCTTATCATCTTACTCTAAGAAATGCGAGGATTATCTGTATACAGTCGAGAGGTCGTCCGAAGTCCGAGTCCGGGAACTAAGTTCGAGCTCGAGGAACCAGACTCGAGTTTATAGGTGGGGAACGATACATACCAAGGTCGAGTGTGCTCGACTTCGAATAGTAACATTATGGATTTGTACCATAGCAAGTTAGATTCCTGCCATGTCCCCAAAATTATGGCGCAAATCCTGGAATATGATTGTATGATTCTGTACTAGGCGATTAGACAGTTGTACCAAGAATATTCCTTACTGTAAATAGAAATATTCCTTATTTAGGGCTCCCTTATTATATAAAGGGGACCCCAATCATTTGTAAGACATCTTATCATCACTAAAAAAATAATATACTCTCTACCTTTTCGCCTTCTATTCATCAGCACTGTCCTTTAGCTCTATTGTTCTTATTTTACTTTTATTATTTAATTGTTTTTATTGCCCTAAACCACCTCGAGGTCACTAAGCTTGATGTCACTACTGATGAGTAACGTTGGTTTGATTCACTTTTACCTTTCACTTCTACTTCATATTTCTTGATTATTAGTTGGTATTGAACTAAATCGCGTATCTTTAAAACCATAAATCAAATTTAATTGTTACTCGTATTTTTGAGGTAAACAATAATTACATGCAATCATTCATAAAACGTGGAATTACAGGTATTATGACTTTGTCATTTCCACGATACTTAAATGGTTTTAAATATTAGTAATATGTTTCATTAACTAATTCCCTAATCTCTTGTAACGAACCGACCGGTCATTTTGAGCTCTAGCGCATTGTTCAGCAGTTTGAGGCCATGAGCAACTTCACTTCAGGTATTATGACTTGTACGCGTGGTCGGAATTGAATTTTGGGAAGTTTAGAGTCGATTTGAAAAGATAATTCTCATTTCGGAAGCTTTAAGTTGGTAGAAGCGACGAAGATTGGATTTTTGAGTAAACGGCCTCCGAATCAGGATTCGAAGGTCCTAACAGGTTCGTATGATGATTTCAGGCTTGGGCTTATGTTCGGATCGGGTTTGGGAAGAGCCGAGAATGTTTCGGCACATATTGTGGAAGTTAGCAGATTTGGAAGAGTTTCATAAGTTTGGGTTGTAGTGCATTTCAGTGTTATCAATGTCCGTTTGGGATTCTGAGTTTGGGAATAGCTCCGTATGGTGATTCTTGTGTTGGGAGCACGACCGGAAGTGAATTCAGAGGTCCGTGGGTCATTTGGCTAAAGTTGGAAACTTGAAGGTTTTTGAGAAGTTTGACCGGAAGTGAACTTTTGAAATCATGGTTGGATTGCGATTTTGGAAGTTGGAGTAGTTCTGTAATATCGAATATGACTTGTGTGCAAAATTTTAGGTTAATCGGATGTGATTTGATAGGTTTCGGCATCGAATGAAGAAGTTCGAAGTTCTAAAGTTCATCAAGTTTGAAATTGGGTGTGATTTGTGATTCTAGCGTTATTTGGTATGATTTGAGGCCTAGAGCAAGTTCGTAAGGTATTATGAGACTGGTTGGTGTGATTGGTTGGTTCTGGGTGGTTAACGGATCGAACTTTGAATTTGAAGAAAAATTGAGGCAGCTGATATCTGGTGTAACTGCACCTGCGAGGTTGTGGCCGTAGGTGCAAAGCCACAGAAGCGGCTTGGGAGTCGCAGGAGAGGAACTGGGGCAGTCAAGGGAAAGACCGCAAATGCGGGGTATTGGACGCATCTGCGCAAGCACACAAGCGAGGGATCTAACCGCAAAAGCGGTAGTGGGGGCCGCACCTGCGGGATGGCAGAAGCGGTCAAGTGACCGCAGGTGCGAAAATGCTGGAGGTAATGAGTTCTTTAAAAATCGTGATTTTGCTCATTATCCTTCATGTTTCTTCTTGGTTGGGCGATTTTGGAGCCTTTGAAGAGGGGGATGTCAATATCAAGCATGAGGTAAGTTACTTCCACCCCCCTGTGAGTTAAATACAAGGTATTATTACGGATTAAAGTATGGAAATTGGTAGGAAGTTGGGGGTTTTGGTGGAAAGATCCAGAATTTGTATTTTTGGATTTTGACCACAATTTTGGGTATGAAATTAAGAGTAAATTACATTTTTGAGTTCGTGAGGTTATGGGTAAACTTTATCTTCAAAAAAATTCGGAATCCAAGCACATGGGCATGAGGGTGATTTTGTCAACGTCTCGAGCGGAGTTGGGAATTACATAAATTGAATTGTTATGAATATTAGGGTGTATTTTCATTGGTTTGCCCGTTATTTGGTTAGTTTCGGAGCGTCGGGCACCGGTTTGAGTCGTTGAAAGGGCTTGGAAGCCAGTCATTGGACTTCGGAGCGAGGTGAGTCTCCTTTCTAACCTTGTAAGAGGGAATTATCCCCATAGGTGAATTAATTGGATTTGTGCTCCTATTTGTGGGGGCTACGTACGCACGAGGTGACGAGAGTCCGTGCGTAGCTACTATTATGTTTAAGTCTGGGTAGTCTAGGACCCAAAAGCATGCTATACTTTAAATATTTGTAATTTTATTGACAGTTTGAATTGCTTAAATCACATCGAATTATTAAATAAATTTCTAAAAAGATTAACTTCATTTTCTTGAATTGTTATAAGAGAATTGGCTTTTATTTGGATAATCGTTCCCTCATGAATTCTTGATTGAGTGATTGTTGTGTTTATTTATATTTGATCGCGTCGCATGTATGATTCGCAAGCGGGGTAATAGATGCATCTCTAGCAGTGCACAGTATAAATTATTGTATCGGGTCGTACGTCCTCGGCATGATTTGCGCATGCTTGCATTGCTTGCCTTGAGCTTTATAGATGTAGATATTTGCTCTCCCTGACTTGAGATAAATGTATAAATGATGAAAAATGAATTTGGAAATCTCCTATTAATGAAAGAATTACTTACTTGCTTCATGCTATTGAGTGACAACCATCTTTATAAAAATCCACGATTTACTATTTTCTTTGTATATTATTATTAGACCACTAGTAAGTATTGAAGTCGACCTCTCATCTCTACTTCTTCGAGATTATATGGGATACTTAATGGGTATACGTTGTTTTCGTACTCATACTATACTTCCTATGCATTTTTATTGCACAGGTTCATGTGTGGCTAGTTGCTTAGTGGCATAGCGGCATGGTTGATATGGAGACTTAGGTGAGGTGAATTTATCGAGACGATTCACAGCTAGCAGAGTCTCCTTCATAGTATTGTACTGTATTTTTATTTCTGTCCACTTTGTATTCCGGACAGTTACTGTATTTTATTTCATTTCCTGGTAAATGCTCATGCACTTGTGACACCAGGTTCTGGGATGATTATGGGGTGTCTTGTATAAAATTCTTAACATTTATATTAAATTTGAAATGATTACCTTTTACTAGTAAAATTGAAGGAAAATCATAGTTTTCAAAATTATTAAAACGAGAATTTAATTAAGTATTTTGGTTGGCATGCCTGACAGCGGTGTCCGACGCCATCGCGACCCTTAGTGGAATTTTGGGTCGTGACAACATGGTATTAGAGCACTAGGTTCCCTTAGGTCTCACGAGTCATGAGCGAGTCTAGTAGAGTCTTGCGGATCGGTGCAGAGACATCTGTACTTATCTTCGAGAGGCTACAGGGCTGCTTGGAGTACTTCCTTTCTTGATTTCCTTATCGTGCGATTTGATTCTTTTGAGGCTTATGCCCTTGTTTATTTCCTACCCGATCTTACGCGACGCGGAGCGCTTATTATAAAGCGAGAATTGAAGAATCTTAATGGTACTACAGATGTGGTGCGTGATGTTTCGCCCGACACAATTGGTAGGGCTATTGTTGTCGCCTTGCGAAAGGATATCCTATCATTACAGCTCTGTAGCTGTAATTTGGAGAGCTTTGAGTCTATGCAAAGGTTATTATGATGCTCTTGAATGTTTATCACACGGTATTGATGTGATAGTGGGATGATTGTCCATGTGTGGAAGCAGTGTATGACTTGGAGGGGAGTTCTCTCAGTGCATGATTAAGAGATTTAGTATTTTATTTCCGATGGAGGAAAGGTAATTGGACTATATACATACATGTTTGGGTTGATAGAGTAATGAGACTTGGTGTTTTCAAGTATGGTGGAATTTTCATCTGCGATGTGGTATCGTCGTCCTCGATTGAATATGTTAAGTTTGCCGGTGTTATGGTTTTCTTCAATTCGCCTTGGGGCAGGATATTTTGAAATGATAATGGAGAGGCGACTGTCAGAGATCGCGGTGTGTGGTGGTTAAGGATTGAATCGATGTTTCTAGTATTGATGGATCAAGAAAGATAATCTCGGGGAGATTTAAAGTTAGTGACGATCCGTTGGTTCCAATGTTTTAGAGAATGAGATTGAATCAAGACACCAACTGGGTAACAAAGGATGAGGAAGGACATGTGGGAAGTGTCAGGCGGTGGTTAAAATTTCTAGAAGGCAAGGTATAAGAAGCGAAGGTCGAGTAGTTGATTAAAGGAGTGAGTTCCGCCAAAGTGGGATAGTGTTGGAGTTGCATATGGGTTTTGTGGTAGGATGACTACGCACCTTAAGGAAAGTTTGGAATGATTCGAGGAATTTTATTAGATGGTGATTGGTTCTATAGGTTTAATTTGAAATATTGGATAGTATATGCCAGGAGATTGGATACGACAGAAAGGAGTTGCTTCATATGGAGAATGATACAACATGACTTGGATATGAAGATATTGTCGCACATTTTAGTTGATGTCCACGGGGAGTGAATAGACTTGTGCAACTGGTGAACGAGCGCAGGCTCAGGTGGGTTATCTTCGGAGAGCAGGTCAGCGGCCGCGTGGTTGGTGAAGCTTTTGCGAAGGATTTTACTGGCTATCCAGTAAGAGGTCGAATATGTGGATGTTGCTAGAGAATTAGGAGTGTTCATGAAATGCCAATGGAAGGATTTCGGGGAATCTGGCGATTTGATTGCGCAAGGTCATGTCAATGAGAGATAAAGAATCTTGGTGGGTTACAGAGTTGTGTAATAGTGGCTTCAAGCTAAGTGGGAGAGTCCCACCGCCCACGGTTGGATTGCATGGTCGTCTATTGGTGAGATTTCGGGTCATCGGTGTATTGGCTAGTTATTCAGCTAAGGGAAAAGAATATAAGTGGTCATTGGAGGCAAAGAATATAATGAAGATATGCTACGGTTGGCCTTATTAAATCATGATCAGGCTTTGGGAAGATTCAGGATTTATGCTTCGTCCAGAGGTGATTTTCAGGGGAAGTGATTCAGTGGGGTGCTTCATCGATAGGGTGTTCATGCGCTAGAAGATTCTTGGAGTTGACTGTATTCGGGACCAAGTCAGAGTGGGTAGCTCTCAACAACGGTCCTAGTAAATTCAAAGGTTAAAATTGCGGTGCGTAGGGATTTAAGCCCGCAGTATGGTTAAGAATCGAGCTTCTGTGGCAGATTACGATAAGAGGCTTAGAATGATCTATGATGTTTTCGACTTGCAGTGTAGCATCGGGAGTAAAAAGAGAAAAGGACTTCGGATTCGTAGAGGAATTGTCAGAATGGATATATCAGTTGAGATGTGAATGTGCTCATAAGGAAGATATGAGGTGGTTCATGGGGTTTGAGGCAACATGGTCTCGTGTTTCAAGGCCATTCGGGATGAGTGCGGGTTGAGTGTGTTATGTGTTGAGTGAAGTTATTATTATTCTAAGGCAATTAAGGATAAATTGGAAAAGGTTGGGATTGGTTATCCATGGTTGAATTGGCATACTGGTGGCAGTGATTAGTACCTTCAGCATGATTAAGTTATGCAAGTGATTTGGACGGTATGTGTGAGGCTTGTCGGCCGCCGTAATTGATTTTATTAGGAAGCATTCTGGTATTATGGCCTGTTATGTGTAGGCGGATTCCGGAAGGACTATGGTGGCTTAGGCCACTACTTGAAGATTTGCATATTCTACGGTTATGAGAATTCACTCGCGGGTTGCTATGGTTCTCCTAAAATAAGTAAGTGGAAGTTTCTATATGATGAAGTATGGATCTATTAGTGGTTTAGGAGTTATGATGAAAATCTTGTACTATCATAAATCGGCGTGCTATGTGCAGTGAGTGGTATGGGATTTGAAAGTGATAACCAAGGTTGCGGTTCAGTGTTGGCAAGGATGTCACGAGCTTGGATGTTTAAAGTAAGTTGGTATTGTCTTCAGCATCACCTGAGATCGGTGTTTTGTGAAAAAGGCTTTGCATCCTGGTTATGGATTCTTGAATTGCTTTACATCGTTAATGGTGTGGATGTGCAGACTTGTTATCTGGTGCGGAAGGTCGTGGGAGTGTGTCTCACGGGGAGGTTGTATAAGTGTGGCATGTAGTCAGTTTATTGATTGAAAATTTAAACCAATTATGAAGGTTGTGGTAATATAGCTAATGTGAGAATTTGTGTCTGGATGGCACTTGGTTTATTGGGTTGTGAACTGTGGAGGTTTACTCCGGTTATGATGATTGTCCTTGTGAGTTATAGGAAAAGGGAGTATTATGGACCTGGGAAAGGTTATTAGCCTAGTTCGGTACGATCAGAATTGGCTTGAGACTTGTGGATGGATGTAAATATAAATGTGGGATCTGTATTAGGCTAGATGTGTTAATTTCAACAATGCGCTCCTTATGGAAGAGTATTCGGATGTTGGGTGCTAGTTCATCATCGGCTACTTCATGTAATGCTATATTGTGCCATATAAGTTGTGAACGGCTCGATAATTTTCTTATATGTTGAGGTTCCGCGTAGCGATGGTGTTATGTGATCAGGATGACTCTTTAGTTTCAGAACATATATCGCATCTCAGTTGTGCTTGAGTTTGTTAGCGTATGGCGCTATATGTCATCCTAGGGATGGTATTATGCACTCAGCGTGCTTGTGACTGATACTTGGTATTTTGTTGTAATGAGCAATTTAGCTTGGTGTGTGTCTCCTTATATGAATTTTATGTGAGGATCGGGTGGCACACTGCCATGGGTATGTTGATTGGATCCGGTTGCACGCCGCAACAGGGTGATGTTGAGTACAGTTCCCTATATTTGTTTTATGTGTTTTGTTTCCCATTTTCTGAGAAAAGCTAATAGTAGTTGTGTGAGTTGAGTAGTCCCTTCCGATATTCATTTTCCTTATGTATCATGTTTAAGTCTGTAGCCTATTGGCACATTGTGGCATCATATGAGACTTTTGATCAGGTCCGGGATGGCTTATTGCCTGAGCAGTTCGTACTGGGTGAGACGAGATAATTGGATTTAGGATCAGTGCAATCTGATTATATGAAGTATATTAAGGAGCAAAGACCATTATTTGGTTCAAAATGAGGTGATGGTTCTTGTCAGGAGTATAGACCCAATAATTTGTTGATTCAGCAGTTGAGTATGAATTTCTACACATCTCTTCCGTCGTGGCGGCATTGTAAGAGTTAGAGCAAGACCTATATATGTCATGAGGTGCAATGGGAGCATCAGATTCGTGGAATTTTGACTATTTTGCTCAGAGAATGTTATTGTGGTCTTGTGAATAAAGCGGTGCAAGGTGTGAATTTAGCAAAGGTATGTAGTCTTATTTTGGTACATCATGTGGTGATTGATACGGTGTTCGTATGTTGGAAATATGCCTGGCAGAGAATTCCGGATGTTAGAATTGGGCTCTAAGGCTTATTTTCTTAAGTGAAAAAGGATATCATCAGATTGATCAAGCTAAGGTTCCCAGCCGAGTTGTGGTAGCACGGGTAGGTGCTCGAGGTGTTAAATAGTGATTTCGGGCAACTCTAGCATAGTTCTCGGCACGTTTAAGGACAAACGTATGTTTAAGTGGGACAGAATGTAATGACCCGACCGGTCGTTTTGAGCTCTAGCGCGTTGTTCAGCAGTTTGAGGCCATGAGCAGCTTCACTTCAGGTATTATGACTTGTACGCGTGGTCGGAATTGAATTTCGGGAAGTTTAGAGTCGATTTGGAAAGAGAATTCTCATTTTGGAAGCTTTAAGTTGGTAGAAGTGAAGAATGTTTCGGCACCTATTGTGGAAGTTAGCAGTTTTGGAAGAATTTCATAAGTTTGAGTTATAGTGTATTTCAGTGTTATCGATGTCCGTTTGGGATTTCGAGTTTGGGAATAGCTCTGTATGGTGATTCTGGTGTTGGGAGCGCGATTGGAAGTGAATTCAGAGGTTTGTGGGTCATTTTGGAGTCATTTGGCTAAAGTTGGAAACTTGAAGGTTTTTGAGAAGTTTGACCGGAAGTGAACTTTTGATATCGGGGTCAGATTTCGATTCCGAAAGTTGAAATAGCTCTGTAATGTTGAATATGACTTGTGTGCAAAATTTGAGGTCAATCGGATGTGAGTTGATAGTTTTCAGCATCATATGAAGAAGTTCAAAGTTCTAAAGTTCATCAAGTTTGAAATGGGGTGTGATTTGTGATTCTAGCATTATTTGGTGTGATTTGAGGCCTCGAGCAAGTTCGTAAGGTGTTATGAGACTGGTTGGTGTGATTGGACGGGGTACCAGATGGATTTCGGGTGGTTAACGAATCGAACTTTGAATTTGAAGAAAAACTGAGGAAGCTGATATCTAGTGTAAACGCACCTGCGAGGTTGTGGTCGTAGGTGCATAGCTGCAGAAGCGGCCTGGGAGTTGCAGGAGCGGAACTGGGCAGCCAAGGGAAGGACTGCAGATGCAGGGTATTGGCCGCATTTGTGCAAGCGCAGAAGCGAGGGAGCTAACCGTAGAAGTGGAAGGAGACCGCAAAAGCGGTAGTGGGGGCTGCACCTGCGGGATCGTAGAAGCGGTTAAGTGACCGCAGGTGCGGAAATGCTGGAGACAGTGAGTTCTTTAAAAATCAGGATTTGGCCCATTATCCTTCATTTTTTTTCTTGGTTGGGCAATTTTGGAGCCTTTGAAGAGGGGGATGTCATCATCAAGCATAAGGTAAGTTACTTCCACCCCCTTTTGAATTAAATACATGGTATTATTACGGATTAAAATATGGAAATTGGTAGGAACTTGAGGGTTTTGGTGGAAAGACCTAGAATTTGTATTTTTGGATTTTGACCACGATTTTGGGTATGAAATTAAGAGTAAATTACATTTTTGAGTTTGTGAGGTTATGCGTAAACTTTATCTTCGAAAAATTTCGGAATCCAAGCACATGGGCCCGAGGGAGATTTTGTCAACTTCTCGAGTGGAGTTGGAATTTTATATAAATTGAATTGTTATGAATATTAGTGTGTATTTTCATTGGTTTGCCCATTATTTGGCTAGTTTTGGAGCGTCGAGGCACCGATTTGTGTCGTTGGAAGGGCTTGGAAGCCGGTCATTAAACTTCAGAGCGAGGTGAGTCTCCTTTCTAACCTTGTAAGAGGGAATTATCCCTATAGGTGAATTAATTGGATTTGTGCTCCTATTTGTGGGGGCTATGTACGCACGAGGTGACGAGAGTCCGTGCGTAGCTACTATTATGTTTAAGTCTGGGTAGTCTAGGACCCAAAATCATGCTATACTTTAAATATTTGTAATTTTATTGACAGTTTGAATTGCTTAAATCACATCGAATTATTAAATAAATTTCTAAAAAGATTAAACTTCATTTTCTTGAATTGTTATAAGAGAATTGGCTTTTATTTGGATAATCGTTCCCTCATGAATTCTTGATTGAGTGATTGTTGTGTTTATTTATATTTGATCGCGTCGCATGTATGATTCGCAAGCGGGTTAATAGATGCATCTCTAGCAGTGCACAGTATAAATTATTGTATCGGGTCGTACGTCCTCGACATGATTTGCGCATGCTTGTATTGCTTGCCTTGAGCTTTATAGATGTTGATATTTGCTCTCCTTGACTTGAGATAAATGTATAAATGATGAAAAATGAATTTGGAAATCTCCTATTAATGAAAGAATTACTTACTTGCTTCATGCTATTGAGTGACAACCATCTTTATGAAAATCCACGATTTACTATTTTCTTTGTATATTATTATTGGACCACTAGTAAGTATTGAAGTCGACCTCTCATCTCTACTTCTTCGAGATTATATGGGATACTTAATGGGTACACGTTGTTTTCGTACTCATACTATACTTCCTATGCATTTTTATTGCACAGGTTCATGTGTGGCTAGTGGCTTAGTGGCATAGCGGCATGGTTGATACGGAGACTTAGGTGAGGTGCATTTATCGAGACGATTCACAGCTAGCAGAGTCTCCTTCAGAGTATTGTACTGTATTTTTATTTCTGTCCACTTTGTATTCCGGACAGTTACTGTATTTTATTTCATTTCCTGGTAAATGCTCATGCACTTGTGACACCAGGTTCTGGGATGATTATGGGGTGTCTTGTATAAAATTCTTAACATTTATATTAAATTTGAAATGATTACCTTTTACTAGTAAAATTGAAGGAAAATCATAGTTTTCAAAATTATTAAAACGAGAATTTAATTAAGTATTTGGTAGGCATGCCTGATAGCGGTGTCTGGCGCCATCGCGACCCTTAGTGGAATTTTTGGTCGTGACAACATGGTATTAGAGCACTAGGTTCCCTTAGGTCTCAGAGTCATGAGCGAGTCTAGTAGAGTCTTGCGGATCGGTGCGGAGACGTCTGTACTTATCTTCGAGAGGCTACAGGGCTGTTAGGGGTACTTCCTTTCTTGATTTCCTTATCGTGCGATTTGATTCCTTTGAGGCTTATGCCCTTGTTTATTTCCTACTTGATCTTACGCGACGCGGAGCGCTTATTATAAAGCGAGAATTGAAGAATCTTAATGGTACTACATATGTGGTGCGTGATGTTTCTCCCGACACCATTGGTAGGGCTATTGTTGTCGCCTTGCGGAAGGATATCCTATCATTTCAGCTCTGTAGCTGTAATTTGGAGAGCTTTGAGTCTATGCAAAGGTTATTATGATGCTCTTGAATGTTTATCACACGGTATTGATGTGATAGTGGGATGATTGTCCATGCGTGGAAGCAGTGTATGACTTGGAGGGGAGTTCTCTCAGTGCATGATTAGGAGATTTAGTATTTTATTTCCGATGGAGGAAAGGTAATTGGACTATATACATACATGTTTGGGTTGATAGAGTAATGAGACTTGGTGTTTTCAAGTATGGTGGAATTTTCATCTGCGATGTGGTATCGTCGTCCTCGATTGAATATGTTAAGTTTGTCGGTGTTATGGTTTTCTTCAATTCGCCTTGGGGCAGGATATTTTGAAATGATAATGGAGAGGCGACTGTCAGAGATCGCGGTGTGTGGTGGTTCAGGATTGAATCGGTGTTTCTAGTATTGATGGCTCAAGAAAGATAATCTCGGGGAGAT
The DNA here is from genome assembly GCF_000715075.1 of Nicotiana tabacum. Taxonomy (NCBI): domain Eukaryota; kingdom Viridiplantae; phylum Streptophyta; class Magnoliopsida; order Solanales; family Solanaceae; genus Nicotiana; species Nicotiana tabacum. The sequence goes on along the minus strand of NC_134090.1, from coordinate 29,079,072 downwards.
TTAAAGTTAGTGACGATCCGTTGGTTCCAATGTTTTAGAGAATGAGATTGAATCAAGACACCAACTGGGTAACAAAGGATGAGGAAGGACATGTGGGAAGTGTCAGGCGGTGGTTAAAATTTCTAGAAGGCAAGGTATAAGAAGCGAAGGTCGAGTAGTTGATTAAAGGAGTGAGTTCCGCCAAAGTGGGAGAGTGGTGGAGTTGCATATGGGTTTTGTGGTAGGATGACTACGCACCTTAAGGAAAGTTTGGAATGATTCGGGGAATTTGATTGGATGGTGATTGGTTCTATAGGTTTAATTTGAAATATTGGATAATATATGCCGGGAGATTGGATACGACAGAAAGGAGTTGCTTCATATGGAGAAGGATACAACATGACTTGGATATGAAGATATTGTCGCACATTTTAGTTGATGTCCACGGGGGAGTGAATAGACTTGTGCAACTGGTGAACGAGCGCAGGCTCAGGTGGGTTATCTCCGGAGAGCAGGTCAGCGGTCGCGCGGTTGGTGAAGCTTTTGCGAAGGATTTTACTGGTTATCCAGTAAGAGGTCGAATATGTGGATGTTGCTAGAGAATTAGGAGTGTTCATGAAATGCCAATGGAAGGATTTCGGGGGATCTGGCGATTTGATTGCGCAAGGTCATGTCAATAAGAGATAAAGAATCTTGGTGGGTTACAGAGTTGTGTAATAGTGGCTTCAAGCTAAGTGGGAGAGTCCCACCGCCCACGGTTGGATTGCATGGTCGTCTATTGGTGAGATTTCGGGTCATCGGTGTATTGGCTAGTTATTCAGCTAAGGGAAAAGAATATAAGTGGTTGTTGGAGGCAAGGAATATAATGAAGATATGCTACGGTTGGCCTTATTAAATCATGATCAGGCTTTGGGAAGATTCAGGATTTATGCTTCGTCCAGAGGTGATTTTCAGGGGAAGTGATTCAGTGGGGTATTTCATCGATAGGGTGTTCATGCGCTAGAAGATTCTTGGCGTTGACTGTATTCGGGACCAAATCAGAGTGGGTAGCTCTCAACAACGGTCCTAGTAAATTCAAAGGTTAAAATTTCGGTGCGTATGGATTTAAGCCCGCAGTATGGTTAAGAATCGAGCTTCTGTGGCAGATTACGATAAGAGGCTCAGAATGATCTATGATGTTTTCGACTTGCAGTGTAGCATCGGGAGTAAAAAGAGAAAAGGACTTCGGATTCGTAGAGGAATTGTCAGAATGGATGTACCAGTTGAGATGTGAATGTGCTCATAAGGAAGATATGAGGTGGTTCGTGGGGTTTGAGGCAACATGGTCTCGTGTTTCAAGGCCATTCGGGATGAGTGCGGGTTGAGTGTGTTATGTGTTGAGTGAAGTTTTTATTATTCTAAGGCAATTAAGGATAAATTGGAAAAGGTTGGGATTGGTTATCCATGGTTGAATTGGCATACTGGTGGCAGTGATTAGTACCTTCAGCATGATTAAGTTATGCAAGTGATTTGGACGGTATGTGTGAGGCTTGTCAGCCGCCGTAATTGATTTTATTAGGAAGCATTCTGGTATTATGGCCTGTTATGTGTAGGCGGATTCTGGAAGGACTATGGTGGCTTAGGCCACTACTTGAAGATTTGCATATTCTACGGTTATGAGAATTCACTCGCGGGTTGCTATGGTTCTCCTAAATAAGTAAGTGGAAGTTTCTATATGATGAAGTATGGATCTATTAGTGGTTTAGGAGTTATGATGAAAATCTTGTACTATCACAAATCGGCGTGCTATGTGCAGTGAGTGGTATGGGATTTGAAAGTGATAACCAAGGTTGCGGTTCAGTGTTGGCAAGGATGTCACGAGCTTGGATGTTTAAAGTAAGTTGGTATTGTCTTCAGCATCACCTGAGATCGGTGTTTTGTGAAAAAGGCTTTGCATCCTGGTTATGGATTCTTGAATTGCTTTACATCGTTAATGGTGTGGATGTGCAAACTTGTTATCTGGTGCAGAAGGTCGTGGGAGTGTGTCTCACGGGAAGGTTGTATAAGTGTGGCATGTAGTCAGTTTATTGATTGAAAATTTAAACCAATTATGAAGGTTGTGGTAATATCGCTAATGTGAGAATTTGTGTCTGGAGGGCACTTGGTTTATTAGGTTGTGAACTGTGGAAGTTTACTCCGGTTATGATGATTGTCCTTGTGAGTTATAGGAAAAGGGATTATTATGGACCCGGGAAAGGTTATTAGCCTAGTTCGGTACGATCAGAATTGGCTTGAGACTTGTGGATGGATGTAAATATAAATGTGGGCTCTGTATTAGGCTAGATGTGTTCATTTCAACAATGCGCTCCTTATGGAAGAGTATTCGGATGTTGGGTGCTAGTTCATCATCGGCTATTTCATGTAATGCTATATTGTGCCATGTGAGTTGTGAACGGCTCGATAATTTTCTTATATGTTGAGGTTCCGCGTAGCGATGGTGTTATGTGATCAGGATGACTCTTTAGTTTCAGAACATATATCGCATCTCAGTTGTGCTTGAGTTTTTTAGCTTATGGCGCTATATGTCATCCTAGGGATGGTATTATGCACTCAGCGTGCTTGTGACTGATACTTGGTATTTTGTTGTAATGAGCAATTTTGCTTGGTGTGTGTCTCCTTATACGAATTTTATGTGAGGATCGGGTGGCACACTTCCATGGGTATGTTGATTAGATTCAGTTGCACGCCGCAACAGGGTTATGTTGAGTACAGTTCCCTATATTTGTTTTATGTGTTTTGTTTCCCATTTTCTGAGAAAAGCTAATAGTAGTTGTGTGAGTTGAGTAGTCCCTTCCGATATTCATTTTCCTTATGTATCATGTTTAAGTCTGTAGCCTATTGGCACATTGTGGCATCATATGAGACTTTTGATCAGGTCCGGGATGGCTTATTGCCTGAGCAGTTTCTACTGGGTGAGACGAGATCATTGGATTTAGGATCAGTGCAATCTGATTATATGAAGTATATTAAGGAGCAAAGACCATTATTTGGTTCAAAATGAGGTGATGGTTCTTGTCAGGAGTATAGACCCAATAATTTGTTGATTCAGCAGTTGAGTATGAATTTCTACACATCTCTTCCGTCGTGGCGGCATTGTAAGAGTTAGAGCAAGACCTATATATGTCATGAGGTGCAATGGGAGCATCAGATTCGTGGAATTTTGACTATTTTGCTCAGAGAATGTTATTGTGGTCTTGTGAATAAAGCGGTGCAAGGTGTGAATTTAGCAAAGGTATGTAGTCTTATTCTGGTACATCATGTGGTGATTGATACGGTGTTCGTATGTTGGAAATATGCCTGGCAGAGAATTCCGGATGTTAGAATTGGGCTCTAAGGCTTATTTTCTTAAGTGAAAAAGGATATCGTCAGATTGATCAAGCTAAGGTTCCCAGCCGAGTTGTGGTAGCACGGGTAGGTGCTCGAGGTGTTAAATAGTGATTTCAGGCAACTCTAGCATAGTTCTCGGCACGTTTAAGGACAAACGTATGTTTAAGTGGGACAGAATGTAATGACCCGACCGGTCGTTTTGAGCTCTAGCGCGTTGTTCAGCAGTTTGAGGCCATGAGCAGCTTCACTTCAGGTATTATGACTTGTACGCGTGGTCGGAATTGAATTTCGGGAAGTTTAGAGTCGATTTGGAAAGAGAATTCTCATTTTGGAAGCTTTAAGTTGGTAGAAGTGAAGAATGTTTCGGCACCTATTGTGGAAGTTAGCAGTTTTGGAAGAATTTCATAAGTTTGAGTTATAGTGTATTTCAGTGTTATCGATGTCCGTTTGGGATTCCGAGTTTGGGAATAGCTCCGTATGGTGATTCTGGTGTTGGGAGCGCGATTGGAAGTGAATTCAGAGGTCCGTGAGTCATTTTGGAGTCATTTGGCTAAAGTTGGAAACTTGAAGGTTTTTGAGAAGTTTGACCGGAAGTGAACTTTTGATATCGGGGTCAGATTTCGATTCCGAAAGTTGGAATAGTTCCATAATGTTGAATATGACTTGTGTGCAAAATTTGAGGTCAATCGGATGTGATTTGATAGTTTTCAGCATCAGATGAAGAAGTTCAAAGTTCTAAAGTTCATCAAGTTTGAAATGGGGTGTGATTTGTGATTCTAGCATTATTTGGTGTGATTTGAGGCCTCGAGCAAGTTCGTAAGGTGTTATGAGACTGGTTGGTGTGATTGGACGAGGTACCGGATGGATTTCGGGTGGGTAACGAATCGAACTTTGAATTTGAAGAAAAACGGAGGAAGCTGATATCTGGTGTAACCGCACCTGCGAGGTTGTGGTTGTAGGTGCGGAGCTGCAGAAGCGGCCTGGGAGTTGCAGGAGCGGAACTGGGCAGCCAAGGGAAGGACCGCAGATGCAGGGTATTGGCCGCATCTGCGCAAGCACAGAAGCGAGGGAGCTAACCGCAGAAGCGGAAGGAAACCGCAGAAGCGATAGTGGGGGCTGCACCTGCGGGATCGTAGAAGCGGTTAAGTGACCGCTGTTGCACCTCCTTTTTCCGCGCCCGCGGGGCGCGTAGGGGAGTTTTCTCCAATTAAAGGACAGTCGAAACGGGATTTATTTATTTATTTCAGAGTCGCCACCTGGGAATTTTAATGCGTCCCAAGTCATCGGTTTTAATCCCTGAATCGAGGAGAATATGACTCTGTTTGTTATTCTGCGAACCAGAAATCCTGAGTAAGGAATTCTGTTAATCCGGAAGAAGGTATTAGGCATTTCCGAATTCCGTGGTTCTAGCACGGTCGCTCAACTGCTTTTATTCTTGGCTTAATTATCTTGATTTTACTAAATACGTTTTTATTGCATGATTTTATTACCGCTTTTATTTATTGTTTACAATTATATAAACGAATTACGCATACGTATATTCATATTATATACCTTTTATAATTACAGGGGATCGTGCCACGCATACGGGTACACAATAAAATTGACCATATTATATTTTTATTAAAACTCATATGTTCAAAATTTAAAATAAAATTAAGAACATCGTCACCCTTGTATTTAAACAATGAACTGCACATCTCGGGTTATATGAAATTATTTTGACATCCTCGGAGAAATCCCTTTTATTAAAATGTTCACTCGAAGTTGCGCGAACGCATAATTCGAATTGCTTTTAGAAACATAATCAGGTTACGCGAACGCATCCCTAATTACGCCAAACATTCTTAATGGTATTATGGGTTTTCCACGAATTGTTTATTATATCTACATTTTATATGAAAATCCTGAGAAATTCACATTTAAGGGATGCCTTTAAATTCTTTTAAAAGAATTCACAATTTATTAAATGTTGACCGTCGATTATATTTTTTTTTCGCGTATGAATTATATTCTTCCAAGCTATTCAAATCCAAAGAAAGGAATAAACATATGATTAACACTATTTTTTGTAATTACAACATATGTATACTCAAAAGGTGAATAGTACATGAATCTTAAAAAAATTCAATTCTCGAAAGGAAATGATATTTTTGAAGAATTCTTGTTATTTTATTTGCAACGAATATTATTTTTTACAATCTTAAACTTGCTACACATTATAAATCCAATCTCTTTCCACATTGCTTTTTCCTAATCTAATAGGCCTAATTATTTTGATTAATTGCTATTGATTGAATTCAAGATATACTTAATCAAACCAATTTTTTGTTCTCAATCTATGTGAATTATTACTAAACACCAACTTTAGCATTGTATAAATTCCTAAGCCATTTGTTATTAAGAAAGAGAACAAGTCTACCTGTTGACTTGATAAAATGATATTGCATACAACATTATTCGCCATATTTTGACATTGTGAACATAGCTATACTTTAATGAAATTCTGGAATAGATAATACTATTACAACACTTATATGAATTTCCAAAAAAAAGAATGATCAACTGATAATTACTATGTCAAGCATACTACTACATTAACCAACATGAAACAAGACTGAAATTTAGAATAATGAACTTAGACAAATGGAAAAATAGAATTGCAATTCAAGCTTCATTGATTTATCATGTTGAATCTCTCCCCGACATAGAATTTAAAAGATATGTACCTGGAAATGAAGGTAGAAGGAGTAAATTTCAGTAGTTGCAGCAGTAACAAAAATTAGCAGAATAGCAGTATTTCCACAGATTTGAGCAATAATAAGACCCGAGGAACCCAGATGCACAGTGACAGTAATTTTAAGAAATTTCAGATTTTTAACTGAACAATGAGATCGAACAAATCTGGACAGATTTAATGAAAAGAATAATATTTCTGATTTTGAGACTTAGAACAAAGCAGACTGAAAAAGCTTTCAATTTCAAAACACAGAATCAACTTCAATACTGACTTCTGAGAAAGAATTCTGTTTTAATGTTTCTGTTTTTCTTTCTTTCTATCTTCCCTTTCAGATTTCTGTTTCTGCTTGTGATTTTCCTCTCTCAAATTTATCTTTTCCCTCTGTGTATCTCTCTTAAAATCTCTCTCAAAATCTGATCCTTTTAATCAGTCCCAATCCCCCCTCTCTTATACAGGTCTGCCCCTCTTTTTTAGCCTACTGTCTGGACCCCTTTCTTCTTTTAAAAATCAGAAAGTTCCATTAAAATCTGCTTTTAAATACTTTAAATCCCATTAAGTGATCTTATCCTGATTTTCAGCAGCCCCATTACCCTTTGTTTGCCATTATCACATTAAATAATAGCCATTAACTTTTCACTTTCAGCCCACTATACTATCATATTACCCTTACTGTTCTATCCCAGAAATGCCCCAGAAATCCTACTGTAATTACTGTTATTACTGCCTTTAAACTTAAATTCAGAATCTGATACAAAACAGATTAAAAATCTGTTCAAACAGCTAATACCAATTCTCTTAAGTTCTGGACTGAATCTTGACTGAGAATGTACTTTTTCTAATACAATGGTATCTAATCAATACTTGTGAAATTGAGTTTAAACCTAACATCACAATAACATTACACTGAATTCAGTACAATAATTCAAACTGAACTTCAACTTTTGAACTAAAATCAAACAAACAGGAGCATTGTCAATATACTGACAATGCCCTGAAACTTAATGTTCAGGAAACAATATACATACAACATTTATTCTGACAGACTTATTGATTTACAAAATAGTATTAATTAAACTGATTATCTACAACATTTGTCAACAAACAGTCTATAGAAACAGATTGTTTTCGATCAGTATTATCATAAACGAGAATTCATAATATAACTAATCGACGAACTTAATCGAGTCGATTACACACATTGTAAATAATCATACTAACAGAAACAATGGTATAATTAGGATCAAATAGACGGGTATAAGGCAGAATCACAGAATTGACTAGAAAATTATGAAAAATTAAACAGACTAATGAAACAAACAAAAAATACACGTAGAATACACATAAGAAATAGAAAAAATACCTCTGAACCTTCAAATTAAACCGGACTCAAACTCAACTTGGATTCGGACTTTTTGGAATCAAACAGACCTTAGTCGAAGTATTTTCAACTGAAAATACTTCGACTAAGGTCGATTAAACCTCAATCCCTCGTTTGAATTGAAAAAATTCCAAGATTGGAAAATTTTTAGGGTTTCAGATTTTGGATCTTAAATCCGAACACTTCTGGGCAGATTCGAAGGGAACCAAAGATGACACAAGGGTGAGGGAAGCCTAGGGGTCATTTGGTGTTAATTTGAAAGGAATCTGAGTGAGTTTATTTTTGATTCGAACCTTCAAAAGAAGATTCGAAGAGTTCTGAGGGGATTCGAACCAAACCAACACTAGATCCATAGCTAGGGTATCTAGGGGAAGCTGTGGTGTTATTTTGGAAGCCATTGGAAAGGGTTGAGTTTTCAGACCAACCTTCGATTTAATATTCGAAGAGTTGGGGTCTGATTCGAAAGAAACTAAGGTCAGATCCGTGAAGAGGGGGTTGTGAGGAGTCTGGGGTGTTAAGGTGGTGACCGGCAGCGTTGTTGCCGTCGGGTTTCAGGCGGTGGGATGCTAGGGCGGCTAGGGTTAGGGGTGTGGTTCGGGGAAGATGATGAATAGTAAGGAAGGGGGGGTGCTTAGTTAGGGGGTCGGGGTAGTGGTTTGGGACTTTATATAGGGAAGGGGTGGAGGGATATTGACCGTCCGATTAAGTAAGATTCACGGTCAGGATCATCTCACTTAACCAAACGATGTCATTTGGTTTAAGTCGGGGGAAAGGGTCAGCCCGGGGGTGAAATGGATCGGGTTTGGGTGAATTCCTGAGGCCGTTGGATCAAGATAGAGGAACGGTTCAGATTTGATAACTTAAAACGCCGTCGTTTCATTTAAGCAATGGTTGAACTGGACCGTTTGATTGAAACGAATCAATGGCCCAGATTTGAAGTACCCATACGGCGTCGTTTAGGTTTGTTCGAATTGGACCGGACATGGGGATGTTGGATTGGGCTGTGGGATTCATTTTGTTTGGGCCTGGATTTAGGTCCAGGTCCGATTTTTACTTTTATAACTTATTTTTCATTTTCTAATTTGAATTCCTAATTTTAATTATAAAACAATTTTAACCTCACAAAAATATTAATTACTTTTTTTACAATTATTAACACATAGACAAAGCGTTAAACACACAGTGAAACATTAAAACTAGAACAAATGCATATTTTTGTGATTTTATTTCAATTATCTTTTAAATGCATAATTAAATCCTAGATATACATGCAACATGTATTTTTTATTTTCGTTTAATTATAACAAAGTTAACATTTACGGACAAAACACAAACAATTAATAAATGCAACACAAATTCTAAAAATTGCACACTAAGCAAAAAATTGTTTTATATTATTTTATTTTTTTTGAATTATTTTGGAGTAATTTTCGTGAGGCAAAAATAACGTGCTCACAACCGCAGGTGCGGAAATGCTGGAGACAGTGAGTTCTTTAAAAATCGGGATTTGGCCCATTATCCTTCATTTTTCTTCTTGGTTGGGCAATTTTGGAGCCTTTGAAGAGGGGGATGTCATCATCAAGCATAAGGTAAGTTACTTCCACCCCCTTGTGAATTAAATACATGGTATTATTATGGATTAAAATATGGAAATTGGTAGGAACTTGAGGGTTTTGGTGGAAAGACCTAGAATTTGTATTTTTGGATTTTGACCACGATTTTGGGTATGAAATTAGAGTAAATTAAATTTTTGAGTTTGTGAGGTTATGCGTAAACTTTATCTTCGAAAAATTTCGGAATCCAGGCACATGGGCCCGAGGGCGATTTTGTCAACTTCTCGAGTGGAGTTGGAATTTTATATAAATTGAATTGTTATGAATATTAGTGTGTATTTTCATTGGTTTGCCCGTTATTTGGCTAGTTTTGGAGCGTCGAGGCACCGATTTGTGTCGTTGGAAGGGCTTGGCGAAATTGAAATTTTGACGTTTCCGGTCGGCAGTGGAAATTTTGATATCGGGGTCAGAATGGAATTTTTGAAATTGGACTAGGTCCATTGTGTTATTTATGATGTGTGTCCAAAATTTCAGATCATTTAGATGAGGTTTGATACGTTTTTGCATCATTTGCGAAATTCGGAAGTTTGGAAATCTTTAGGCTTGAATTCGATGGTGATTTGATGTTTTTATGTTGTCTTGAGTGTGCCGAAGGTTGGAACAAGTTTGAATTATGTTATGGGATGTGTTGGCATGTTTGGTTGATGTCCCGAGGGCCTCAAGTGAGTTTCGGATTCTTAACGGATCATTTTGGACTTTGGAAAGATAGCAGATTTTCTGGTATTTTGGTTGCAGAGATTTGTTCTTCGCGTTCGCGAAGGTACGGCCAGTGGAAGGATAGCAAACTCGCCAACACGAGGATTTGAACGCGTTCGTGAAGAGGAAAGTTGGAGCAGCTAGGACCCCAAGAGTTTGTTCATCGCGTTCGCGTAAGAGGGGTCGCGTTCGCGAAGGCTTTGGCAGCTGAAGCTTTGTGTTCGCGAAAAGGATCACGCATTCGCGAAAGAGGAAAATTGAGCAGTGGAATTTTTGTGCTTCGTGAACGTGAGGCTTTGACCGCGTTCGCGAAGAAGGGAGCACCTGGGCAGAATGTATAAAAAGCCATCTTCGCGATTTTTAGCCCAATTCTCACCATTTTTGAATGGCTTTGATGCTTTTTGAAAGGGATTGAAGAGGGATTCGAAGTGAAACACTTGGAGGTAAGGTTTTTGAACTTAATACTTAATTCTATGGTGATTTACAACTAATTAGACATGAAATTAGTGGGATTTAAAGGCTAAAATTGGGGAATTAGGGCTTGTAGTTGGAGAGATTTGATTGAGGATTTGAGGGGCCATTTGAGGTCCGATTTTGATGTTCTTGGTATGTATAGACTCGTGGAAGGATGAGGATTCCTGTGATGTGATTTTTATCAAATTTTGAGACATGGGCCTGGGGGTCGGGTTTGGCCAATTTCGGGATTTTTGAGTTAATATGATAATTTTCGTATAAGTTTCATTCCTTTAGCGTATATTGATGATAATATACTGATTTTGGTTAGATTTGGGGCATTTGAAGGCTGAATTGAGTGTCAAGGGCATCGCGGGCTAGAGTTTGGCTTGGTTTGAGGTAAGTAACGCTTCCAAACTTGGTTCTGAGGGTCCGAAACCTCGAACTATATGTTCTATGATTACTATTGAGGTGACACAAATGCCAAGTGACGGGCGTGTGGGCGTGCACCGTGAGAATTGCGTCCTGGATCATTCTATGGCACCGCTTAGTAACTCTTTCTTGTTGATATCCGTATTTCTATCATGTGATTAAGTAAATGAGTTGTAAAAACATGCTAGATATCCTGTTAGGGCTTCACGCCGATATTGTTAAGACTCGAGAGGTCGTTTCTTGCTATCATATCATTAGCTTCATTGATGTTCTTTACTCAGTCTTGTTCATGCATTTTATATCATGCCTCAATCTCGATTATTATTATTTGGCAAATCATATCATTGTTCGGGCTAGTATCATGAAATTGTGAGCCCGTTTGTGTGAGACTAGAGAGTGATGACTGAGTGAGGCCGAGAGCCTGATTGTGAGTGACAGTTATGAAATCGGGCTGCACACTGCAGCGGTTATGGTGACGATTATGATAGCGGTTGTGTTGCAGGAGCCCCTATGGAGTCTGTAACATACCCCCAGTGAGCGCAGTTGATGATATTGAGGGATGGATCTTCCCTGGACATGGATCTTGTCCGAAGTATTTATACCTAGAGATGGATCTTCTCCATAGGGCTAGAATGGCCTTCCTCAGTACTGGATGACTGTGGTCAGTAATGTGTATATATTCCGGGATGGATCTTCCCTGCGCCGGATGGTCATATACAGTACCGAGTGGTTGAGAACTTGTGAGAGGAGGTACATAGAATATTGAATCATGCTATCTGTGCATTGGTACATAGAGATTTCCTGAGCTTTATACTTCGTACTATTCAGGCTGTATTTAGTTATTGTTGAGTTTTTTTTCTTGAACTGCAAGCATGTTTACTTTTCTGTACATTTTAATTGTATTTCCTGTTGAGGTTTAGTTTGTCACTACCTGTCAGTCCATAGTTTGGACTTGTTACTTAGTGAGTTGGTGTACTCACATTACCCCCTGCACCCTGTGTGCAGATCCAGGTATCTCGGGCCACGGTAGCGGCAGCTGATCATTTCAGTTGTGGACTTTCCTTGGAGATAGCGAGGTAGTTGCCTGGAGATCGCAGTCTCGCCTTCTCCTTCCTTATATTCCTCTTAGTGTATTTGTTGGCTATTCTCAAACTATGTTAGTCTTGTTTTATTTCGAACAGTTGTAGTATTTTGCTCATGATTTTGTGACACCCGAGGTCGGGCATGTATTTTCCGCTTTGTTTTGATTTTTACTTTATATCTTTTATTGGATTTCTATTAAAAACATGGTTTTACTTAAGTTTTAAATGAAATATAAAGTATTTGGAAATGAGTTGGCTGGACTAGTTTCACGATAGGCGCCATCACGACCGGGTCAATTTTGGAGTCGTGACATGCTGGTATCAGAGCCTAGGTTACATAGGTCTCATGGGTCATGAGTAGGTTAGTAGAGTCTCACAGATCGGTACGGAGACGTCTGTACTTATCTTCGGGAGGCTGTAGAACCTTTAGGAAAATATCACATTCCTGAATTCTTGTCATGCGAATCTTTTGATCCTGGTACTAAACTTCTATTATTCTATTCTCTCACAGATGGTGAGGACACTTGCTACCGGTCAGGACGGACGACCACCAATACCACCAGTTGGGGCCACTACAGGCCGACGTCGCGGTTACGGTCGTGGTAGGGGAAAGGGTGTAGCCCGCACCACAGCTAGGGAAGCACATGTAGATCCACCAGCCACCTCAGCTCATGATCAGGCTCCAGCGGGGATGCTCCAGCAACACCAGCCCATGCACCGACTGTGCCTATTGTTATTCCAGGTCTCTAGGAGACCTTGGCTTAGGATTTTGACCGTGTGCACCAGTCTTGCTTAGGTGGTCACAGTTACTACTACAACATTAACTTTTCAGGACTGGGGAGGCACTCAGACTCCCGCCGCCCGTACACCTGAGCAGGTTGTTCGGGGACTGCAGACACCGGAGGCACCACCAACCCAGCCAGTTGCACCTGCTCAGAATTTTGTAGTTCCAGTTATGCCTGATGATGAGCAGCGTTGATTGGAGAGGTTTGGTAGACTTAAGCCTCCGACTTTCAGTGGTGCAGAGGGCGAGGATGCCCAGGGTTTCTTGGACAAGTGTTAGAGGATGTTACGTACATCAAGTATTCTGGAGACTAGTGGGGTCTCATTTACTACTTTTCAGTTTTTTGGAGTTGCCTTCACTTGGTGGGAGGCTTATGAGAGGCGTAGGCCTGTTAGTGCAGCGCCCCTTACCTGACAATAGTTCTCCACTCTCTTCTTGGAGAAGTATGTGCCACAGTCCCGTAGAGAGGAGTTGCACAGGCAGTTCGAGCAGTTGCGTCAAGATGATATGACTGTGGTGCGTGCCATTTGGTTGGTTCCTACAGACAGGGAAAGGATTAGGAGATTCGTGTGTTTACCGTGAAAATGGTAATAACAATTAAATTTGTTGAAGGGACTCTAAAAATACATGATCTATTTTTATGCTAGTTGTTAGAGCAGTTGATACTAGATATGTGAAGATAAACAATAAAATGCGAGCCGGGAAAGAGCTGTGATCAAACTGAGAGGTTAGTTGTTCGGGCCTCGGACTAACCGATGAAGGGCCTCAAGGTCGATGCCTGGGCTCGGGCTTGAGCTATCGGGGGTAACCGGGAAGGGACTAATGGTTAGAATATAATTAAAGGAGGCTCTTTACGCCGATATCAAACAATAAATGAAGAACAAGTATGAAAGCAATAAATGAGAAAGGTAGTCTCGTGCGAGTAGGTTAGAGAGAAAAGAGAGAGAGAGAGAGAGAGAGAGTTATTATTAATCTTCTGTAGAATAGTTGGGGCAACCTGCTTACAAAGTGCCAAGGATCCTCTTTATATAAGAGGGGGAATCCAAACACAGTACAAGATACATTAAATGATAAAGGAAGCGGGATTGGATAGCTAACTAGCTTCATGATGTAGACGTAGACCAGCGTTTGACTAGCCTAGTAGACTTAACCGGCCCCGAATGCATTCTTCGGAAGCCTCCTATACTTATCGGGGTCACGGCCAACATTATCCCCATGCCGGGTGTCGATAGATTTTGAAAGAGGTACCCGGCCCAAGGTCTCGAGCCTCCGAGGTGATCTCCTGAAGTACCTTATCAACGAGAAATTGGTCCCCCCGATTTCGCAATGCACAGATAGTCCCCAAGTTTCTTATAGAGAAGCGATGAGAAACGATTTGACATCCCACTCTATGGGCTCCCATAATGACGTTGAGCTGATGACGCAAGCCTCTATGAACACCAAAATATTTTATCATTTTGCTTTTTCAAGGCTATCTGACACGTCGTGATTTCTCGTTCTTCGGGGCCATAATGTCGTCGTTGATTCAGCTCCCATAAACGCATTGAATGTGCATGTCATTACATTTTTCGAGGGCGATAATGGCGCCGTCGATTATTTTGCCCTTTTCTTCTATAAATGGGGCCTTTTGTGATCAGTTTTTCATCCAAGCATCTTCCGATATCTATCCATTCCTCTTTTCTTGCTATCTTTACTCTTTGCTATTTACCATGTTTGAGGCCCATGACCACAAGATTTTATGGCGACATCAGGCGCGCTACAGCCTATCTCCCAGACCTTCTCTGGTCGAACGAGGTTATGTTACCTTTATATTATTGCTGTTGTTGTTGTTGTTGTTGTCGTCGTCGTCATCGTCTCTACTGGCTCGGGGCGATGAAGTAGAGGACCAATTTCCTCCGACCCTAAGAAGTATTTGGATTATACACCGCTGCTCAAGAGGGAGTTCAGATTATATACCGCTGCTCACCCTCCTTCCTAAGCTTGGCGCATTACACCTCCTTTGGGTTCCTTGGGGTATGGCGGCACTATCTACTAATTGTCGCCTCCCATGCTAGGGCAATATCTCAAGAAATGGCTTTATAATAGTAATACTAGTGAAGTTCATACTAGCCAGATTTTTCACCCAGCCACTTTTTCTCTCCTTTCCACTTCTCTTTCGTCACTTTTCTCTTCTCCATCGCTTTCCCCTTTTACATCTTCTCGTTTGAAGATTCCATTTAGGAAGGGTCGAGATGAGACCCCCGAGGGGATTGGGCTTGGAAGATATTGTCTTTAAGGTCGCACGCTTGAGGAGATGATACTGAAGATATCGCCATTGAGGACGCACTTTTGGGAATAGGCTAGATTCTTAGGCTTTTGTTGTATGTACACCCTTCTACTTCTTTGTTCCTGTGTAAGGATCCCCTTGCGGGCTTATGAAATCATATGTAAGGACCCCTTGAGGGCCGTTGTAAGCAAACACTTATCAATATAAAGATATTTTCTTAACTTCTGCCTTTGATACTTGCCATATTCCTTTATGTTTGCGGAGACTCTGTATGCACAGTCTTGTTTATTGTTGCTGATACCGAACCCGATTGCGAGTATTCCTTTCGGCCTTTGGTTGATGAAAATGGTTTCACGCAGGGTCTTTTGTGTTTCCTTGGGTTGAACCTGAATTAGGCCGATAGACTAGAGTCGTCGGGACCTTGACATTGTGCAAAACGAGAATAATGTTTCGGGCCTCGGAGTCATGACTTATCAGTTAAGTTTCGTAATAATCTTTGAGAAGAAATTTTCTCGGGGACCCGTAGGAGGGGGCTGCTTTTGATCTCTTAAGAGCAGTCCCCGAGCGAAGACTTGCTCGCACTCGGACCACCCGGAAGCACATTTTAGTGTGAATAGCCTTATGGTGTTGTAGATAGATTTTGAAAGAGTGTTTGTCCGATCTTGGACGGCACCCGGAGCCAGGCCCATACGGTGACGTTAAAAAATTCTCATTTCTTTGAAACCTGATTCTCTTTGATGGAGATCCTCGAGGTCGGGTCCCCCCCATGGTGTTGTCAAAGGCGTTATCGGCTCCCTAGAGTATAGCCTTATACTGACGATGGTCCTCGAGGTCGGGTACTGCCTCGGGACTGGAGAGGGTGTTATCGGCTGGCGTCCCCAACCGAATTTGAGGTAGGCGAATCGTCGCCGTATTTTCCACATATAATATGGGGTTGTTCCCACCTTCTCAGGGGTTACCCCATTTTAAGCAGCAGTCACTTTCTTTCTACGCTAGCTTTTCGGCATTAACATGCATGCACATCTTCTCAATTTTTTAATTCTACAACTTTGTGACTTCCACGATGGCTATGTCAGGTTTTATCCAATAGGGAGGGCAGAGCTCCACCCCTGGTCTTCGGGATCATCGGGGTTTGCTGTCTTTGAGGTGTCGATCGATTACGCTATTCATTGTTGTTGCGGTCAACGGAGACCGGGTATGGACGAGTCGCTTTGCTCGGGTGCAGACCGCTAACATTATCCCCTAGGATCTTGTATAATTTATTGAAGAATGGGGATATACTCTTAAGTGGTGCGTCTTGTGCTTTATCAGTTCCGCCTATGGCGAGAACTGGTTTCGTAGTTTTGTTTTCTTCCCTTCTTCTGTAGTGGTTTCACGGGCGTCGGGCGACGTTCTTGACCTGCCAGACTTGGTCCGAGGATTTGGCGGCCCACTTGACCTGCGAGGAGCGCGAGTGGCGAGCTTTGTCCCGGGACAGATGGGAAATGAAATATCATGACGAGCGTTGCGTTATTCCTTCCTTGCTGTCACCTTTTGCTTCTTACTAAGTTGTCTTTTGTAGGAATCCGACAAGCTCGGGTCCGGAATGCTTCGTTGTGGAGTTAGGCTCTGGAAAGTCCTAGATGAGGGTAGGTCCCTTGGGCTCCTTTGCAAGGAGAAGAGATGGCACACTAGCGACATGAGACGTACTTGAGCTCGAATTACGAGAGCTACTTGATGAAACAGGTAATTTCTTGTCCCGGGCGGGTATATGTTTTGCCTTTTGACTTCTCAGGTTAAATCTTCATCTATCCCAGCTGCAAAAAAAGATGGAGGCTCTAGAGCACCTTAAGGGTGAAGCCGACCGAGTCAGGAATGACCGTGGCGGGCTGGGAGCTCAGGTGCAGGATCAAGCTTCAGAGAAGGAGGGTGCCTTGCCTAAAGTTCCTGCCTTCGAGGCCTAACTTCGCTTAGCTCGTGACAACGCTTTAGTTCAAGCGGATATGATCATAAAGCTTGAATCCAAACTTTCGGAGATCAGGGCTGAGATCATTGATGCTCGGGCTGAAGCAACACTGGGCCGGACTAAAGTTGATCAGGAGATGGCGATTCATTTGAAGGATGCTACCGATGCCCAAGCTGAGTTGAAAAGGGTTCTCAATCGTGAAGAGAGGATAGAAGAATATGTTCGTTGTAGATTTCGAAGAAGGGTACTTGAGGAGATCGGTGCCAAGGGTTTTGTTCTCCCAGAAGAGCTGGCGCGAGCGGGGGCGGATGAGAGAAATGCTCGGTCACTCCTGCCCGGCGCTGACGAGAGTGAAGATGAGGCTGATAGGCCGTAGCCCCATGGGCGGGGCATAGACTTTGCCATCTTGTATGTGATATTTCCAGAGCGCGTTTGTACATGGAGGATGCTCTTACGTGTTCGGTTGATGCGACCTTTAGTGTAAGCTGGCGTTAGAGCTCTTATACTTTGCTCAACTATTTTGGGCTTAGTCTCCGAGTCGGGATTCGACTCGAGCTCACTCGACCCTCAAGCTTTTGTGTCTGCATGGGCGGGCGACAGTGGCTCTTTACGCCTTGCCCTTGGGCATTTGTATTTTAACTATTTTGGGTTCAGCTTCCGAGTGAGGTTGCGACTCGAGCTCACTTGACCCTCAAGTCTTGTATTTTCGTGGGCTGGCGACAACGGCTCTTAGGCCTTGGGTTGAAGCGATCTTTTATGTATGTGGCCCTGAGGCTCGTGAAGCTGGCGATGATGGCTCTTACGCTGTGCCCTTAGGTATGTATAGTTAACTATTTTGGATCCGGTCTCCAAATCGGGTTATGACTCGAGCTCACTTTGACCCTTAAGCTTTCAAATTATTAAGATGGCGATAGTGGCTCTTACACTTTTGGTCGTTGCGACCGTTTATGTATGTATGGCCATGAGGCTCATTAGGCTGGTGACAATGGCTCTTACGCTTTGCCCTTGGGCATATGTAGGCTTTATTTTCCTCTCGTTAAGGACATTTTGAAATAATTTTTCCTGACCCGTCGTCGGTTCGGGAATAACCTCGATTTCAAGTCGTTTGTGGCAATGTTCGAGCACCATAAAAGGTTTAGCTAGTAGGTTGAGTAGCTCGTAGGCTGAGTAGCTCGAAGCCTTGTGATTTGGAGCTGACATGGTCGAAGCTCGTTTGCCTGTCGAGGGTATCCTGTTTAACCGGTTCTTTTCAAAGTAGATTCGAAGTAATGGCCTATGATTTTATAGCGATTGTCGGGCATCCCCGAGTCGCGTTAATTTGGCTAGTACAGCCATGTGACCATAGTCATTTGCATTTGGCCGAAGCCATTTTTGATTCCGAGTGTAGTAGTTTAGGCATCTATATCGAGGGTATGCCCTTTCGGGAGCCTTACAAATGCGACATATAGCCTAAACTTCGGGATTGAGTTTATGCATGTAGTAAGGTCTTAAAAAAATTTCATGCCTGTTGAGGACTTACAGTTTTGTTGACACTTGGTACAAGTGTGATTCATGCCTTGCTTGAGGTCTTACAGTATGTCCATGCCTGTTGAGGTCTTACAGTATGTTCATGCCTGTTGAGGTCTTACAGTTTTTCATGCCTGTTGAGGTCTTACAGTTTTTTCATGCCTGTTGAGGTCTTACAGTATATCCATGCTTGTTGAGGTCTTACAGTTTTTCATGCCTGTTGAGGTCTTATAGTGTTTTCATGCCGTTGAGGTCTTACAGATGTAGTTGCTGCCTTAGGTAGGTCTTACGAAACCGAGTCTGGCCGCTCGGGGTCTTATGGCCTCGTGTTTGGTGAGTCAATGGAGATGGCATTTTGACGGTAGTCCCCGAGTTGTCGAAAGTTTCTTGACTCGGGAGCCATTCTTCGTAAACTTTGCATTGCCTCGTCGAGGGCTTGCGATTTCAGAGATCCCGGCCCTGAGGCCGTGCATTTTTCTTTTGAGGTTTTGACGTCAGTCCACGAGTACTCGAGTCACCTTTGATGTTGGAGATGTTTTAGCGATTTCTGCGTTGCCTTACCTGAAGGCTTATGATTTTGGAGTCCCGATCCGGAGGTCGCCTAAGCAGATAAATTGTTGACTTATCTTGCGAAGGTGTCTTGACAAAAGATATTCTTTGATTAATCGGTATAAGAGTACATGTATTCGTCGATGGGAGCCTGGCTATACAGACACGGTTCATTTGACCGTTTGGCCCGGTACATTACTTTCCTACTGGGACCCCATTTGGCATTTCATGACTTCTCCGGGCGGGTGGCTTCCTGGGGGAGTGCCCCTCCCAGCATTTAAGGTTGACTGCAAAAGAAGTCTCGAGCATTTGTTGAGTTTCCCTTAGGTAGCATGCAGATGTTGCCTCGTTAAAAACCTTGTCGGTAAAACCCTTTACTCGGGATAAAACTCTATTGAAGGAAAAAAGTGCAATCGATGCTTTAAAACCTTAAGTTCTTTGAGCAGGGTTGGAGTTCTGACCACTCCGATCGAGTGCCTGTATAAGGGTTAGTTCGAAATACGAAATAAAAAGGGATATGGTCGTACCTTAAAGTGAGATATGTCGGCGATGCCTTGAGGATTGATATGTTACAATCGTAAGGGCTGATATGTTACAATCACTCGAGGTGAGGATGCGGTACAGTCCTTTATTTCGTTTAATCAAGTCTTATCGAGGGTGAGGCTCGATCACCCTTTGGCTTATTCGAGGGCGGAGGTGCGAGCGCTGGTGCCACGTCGTGTACTGTGAACATTTCTCTTGCCGCATGCTGTTCCCTATAGACAGTTTTAATTCCGTCCTTTGTTGGGAATTTCATCATCTGGTGAAGAGTGGACGGTGCGGCTCTCATGCAGTGTATCCACGGTCGTCCAAATAAGGCGTTATACCTCATGTCTCCTTCGATGACATGGAATTTGGCATCCTGGGTGACTGGAAGGATGATTTCTCCTTTCGATTTTTCACTTGCCATGTTGAATCCGTTGAGGATCTGAGTGGCGGGCGTGATATGGTTGAGCAATCCGAGTTGCTCTATCACCCTCGACCTGACAATATTGGCCGAGCTACCTGGATCCACGAGTACACATTTTATTTGAAAAGAATTTACAAGGAAAGAGATTACCAGTGCATCATTGTGAGGTTGAGACAAGGTCTCAGTGTCCTCTTCATTGAATGTGAGGGCGTCCTCAGGAATATATCCCCGTGTCCACTTTTCCCTAGTGATGGATATTTTCGTTTTTCCCATTACAGGTTCCTGCGGGGCATCAATGCCCCCCATGATCATGTGGATGACATGTTGTGGCTCGTTTGCCTCATTCTTCTTGGTTGCCTCTCTTTCCCAAAACTAATTTTTGGCTCGATCGCTAAGGAATTCCCAGAGACGCCCTTTGTTAAGTAGTTGAGCTACCTCTTCTCGTAGCTGAAGACAATCCTACGTCCTGTGGTCGTGTGTGCTGTGAAATTAGCACACTAATTTGTGATTTCTTTATGAAGGATCCGATTGTATAGGGCTGGGCCACTTGGCGTCTCTGAGTTTGCTGATGGCGAGCACGATGTCCAATATATCGACATTTAAGTTGTATTCCGACAAGTGAGGTACACCCGCTGGCCCTATGTTCCTATCGAATCTGGCTCTGTTGATGAGTCCTCGAGGATCCTGTCCTCGATCTATTCTCCTAGCATTGCAAGATGGGTTGCGCCGTAAGGCGTTCCTTCTATCCTTGATATATGGCTGATATCTATCTTTGTTTGGTTTTGGTTCCTTTTCCAGGAGCCTATTTGGGTATACTGATCTCGAGGGGGATCCTAACTGGTCATCCTCAACCCTGATTTTTGATTGGTACCAATTGTGGACATCTGAACAGGTCACAGCTGGGTACTCGATCAAATTCTGTTTCAGTTGTTTTGAAGCCACCGAGCTTCGTTCATTTAGACCTTGAGTGAAAGCCTGTACTGCCCAATCGTCGGAGACTGGTGGTAGCTCCATCCGTTCCATTTGAAAATGGGACACGAATTCCCGCAACATTTCATTCTCTCTTTGCTTAATTTTGAAAACGTCGTACTTCCTCGTTGCTACTTTGATGGCACCAACGTGTGCCTTCAGTAATGATTCTGCTAGCATAGCGAATGAATCTATGGAGTTAGGAGCCAAGTTGTGATACCACATCATGGCCCTCTTCGAGAGTGTTTCCCCGAACTTTTTCAGCAATATGGACTCGATCTCATCGTTCTTTATGTCGTTTCCCTTTACTGCACAAGTGTAGGCAATAACGTGTTCATTGGGGTCTGATGTCCCATTGTACCTTGGGAGTTCCGGCATTCTGAATTTCTTAGGAATGGGTTTCGGGGCTGCTTCTTTAGGGAATGACCTTTGTATGAACTTATTCGAATCCACACCTTTCAAGACCGGGGGTGCGCCCGGGATATGGTCGACCCTGGAGTTGTAGGTCTTGACCTTCTTATCATTGGCTTCTATCATTTTCTTGCCCGATTCGATCCTTTTGTTAAGGCCCTTGATCATTTTCACGATGGCAGGGTCGGATATTGATCCGTTGTTGCTCGATATCTTCGGTACCTGTTCGATCGGGGAAATAGTCTCTGGTGCTACTGTGCTGGGAGTCTTCGGGTGGCTTTGCAGTTGAGCAATAGCCAGCTATTGTGCCTACAACATTTCGAAAATAACATGAAGACTAACTTCCTTTTCTTCCCGAGCTGGGGTCTTTTGCGCTTCCCGTTGGTCGCCATGTCGTACGCTCCTATCAGTGTGCGAGGTTTCGTCGACCTGCCGTGCGTCTTGCGAACCCGCATCTGCTGGAATCGGTCCAGGTGCGTTATCGGGGTTCTGCAGTGGCTCTCCAACTATTGAAACAGCCACACCATTTTCTCTGTGGTTTTCAAGGTTGTCGTTCTCAACCCTGTTTACTGAGCCAGACATTTTGACCTGAAATCGAAGATCTTGGACAAGAAAAAGTGTGAAAGATAACTTGCGTTGCATAACAAAACCAGCAAGGAAAGAATCACTATTATTTTTAGCCCCATGGTGGGCGTCAAACTGTTTACCGTGAAAATGGTAATAACAATTAAATTTGTTGATGTGACTCTAAAAATACGTGATCTATTTTTATGCTAGTTGTTAGAGCAGTTGATACTAGATATGTGAAGATAAAAGATAAAATGCGATCCGGGAAAGAGCTGTGATCAAACCAAGAGGTTAGCTGTCCGGGCCTTGAACTAACTGATGAAGGTCCCGAGGTCGATGCCTGAGCTCGGGCTTGAGCTATCGGGGGTAACCGGGAGGGGACTAACAGTCAGAATATAATTAAAGGAGGCTCTTTACGTCGATATCAAACGATAAATGAAGAACAAGTATGAAAGCAATAAATGAGAGAGGTAGTCTTGAGCGAGTAGGTTAGAGAGAAAAGAGAGAGAGTTATTATTGATATTCTGTAGAATAGTTGGGGCAACCTGCTTAAAAAGTGCCAATGATCCCCTTTATATAAGAGGGGGAATCCAAACACAATATAAGATATATTAAATGATAAAGGAAGTAGGATGGGACAGCTAACTAGCTTCATGATGTAGACGTAGACCAGCGTTTGACTAGCCTGGTAGACTTAACCGGGTCCCGATTGATAGGTTGACGGTCCTCCTAGTAGGCTATCAGCTCAGCAAAGGTGTTGGTGCACTCCACTTGCTCCGGAGTTGCCTAGTTGGTCAGTATGCTTTGGATATATATTGATTGGTATGGCGGGGCCCTGTCCCGATCTTTATGATTTTATGTACTCTTAGAGGCTTGTAGACATATGTCAGGTGTAGGGATACTTGTATGGCATTGTAGGCCTATGTTTTGATTTTACAAATGGTCATGTCGACCTTATAGGCCCGTATGTCACAAATATAAGTTTGTATATCATTTTGGGTCTTCATATGTTGAGTATTCCCTTATGTTTTATTCTTGTTATCTCATGACCGGTTTTCTGGCTCATTTACTCATGATAGTATGATAAGAAAGATATGTTACATTGGTACTCGGTTGAGTAAAGCATCGGGTTCCCGTCGCGGCCCTCTGATTCGGGTCTTGACAAAAGTGGTATCAGAGCAGTTCTGTCCTAGGGATTCTACAAGCCATGTCTAGTAGAGTCTTGTTTATAGGTGTGTAGTGCACCACACTTATAAGAAGGAGGCTACAGGGCATTTAGGACTGTCACTCTTTCTTTTTATTCTAGATCGTGTGGTAGAGCTCTGTTGTAAGAATTCAAACTCCTAAATTCGACTTTAGTCGTAATACAACGATACCTACATTTAAAAAGATGGTTGGTAAAAGATTGTATGTGGCTGTGAAAGAGTTGAGTTAGAGGAGCTCGATTTTGCATGATGCATATGATGGGTAAATATAAGGTCTTCAGTAGATCATGTGTGTACTAAGAAGTGTAAGCTTCTCGATAAGGAGCCTTAAGGCAAAGAATATCTATCCACCCCTAAAGGCAATGAAAGATTCAAAAGATAGATACAAGCTTCAACAAGTAAAAGGAGCAAGATGGGAAGGGTACAAGGCACCTAGTTAATAAAGATTATCGGTATTTTCATCTCCGGCAGAAAAATATAAGCGTTGTAAGTAACCCTCAACAGTAACAGAGGTATGTATAATTGACCATACCCATCTCAGTTATACCCTATTGGGGGCTAACATGTGTAGATTAATAAAAGGACGAGATATTAGGATCCGGTTGGGGTTAGGATAATCCATAATGGTGAATTGATTGTTTGTGTTAGTTGACAATTTCTGAAGCATAATGCAAATGTGCTAATAAATCTCCTTGTGAGATACCCAGATGGCGCACTCTAAAATAGTATAGCTAGATATGAGTACTATAAAGATAGCCACTGGAAGCCTTGAAGGGATAAATATTACCTTAGCATGGCTCGTGTCCCTAGGAGAGAGAATTAATTTTAAGCATCCCGAAGAGCCAGTGAGATGAAGCAAGGGGAGCTAAAAGCAAAAGAATGTCTTATTGATGTTTTCAGAATAAAGTGATAGACATAAATATTAGTAGGAAAATAAGAATAGAGTTAATGAAGAATTATGAGTAAGATGTCCACATGGATGACAACGGTGGAAAAAATGATGATGAAAATGACAGAATTATAGAGTCTATACTTAAGTGAAGGAAAAAGATGAGAGGTGACAGGCCTTGAAACAACAAAGGAGTATAGGCCATAAAGTCATATCTTCTTTTCGAGAAATAAGTTCGCAACTCTAACGCGATTACCAGCAGGAAAAGATATACCCCCAGAATAGTAGAAATCAGTATGGGCTGGTAAACAAGATAAACTAAACATGAACTATGGACTAAATAATATGATAATAGTCGGCATCATGAGAATTTCAGAGGTTGCATTCCGGCGATAATAGAATAGATGACAAAAGAATGCCCTTTAATGGTCATTCAGGAAGTCGCTTCCCTAAAGCAAGCAATATGAGCAAAGTTAAGCTTAAGGGACTATGTGCGCCAGTTACACTAAGTGTCATCCTCGCGAGCAAGGAATTTTATTATCCTTGGTACAAAAAGCATTACCACAAGGAGAGTAAGGGTAATCGATGATGTGAAAAGACGTCAAATATATAGAGGTAAAATATCTATAGGTAGATCGTCGTAGCTCCAGCTCTTAGTACTCCTCTAAAGGGGGGAATATGGAGTGATGTGGCATGAAGTCAGAATTTAGTGGTTCTACTAATCATGGAGTGGTAGAAGAATAATGCGGTAATGTGAAAAAGGGATGAGATTGTACTTATTCAAAGCCTACAGATATGCTACGATATCAGTGCATTATACAAACACGACGTCAAGGAAAGGAAGTAAGGGTTCCTGCCTGAAATGTCATTAATAGATCAGAGGCCAGTGCATGAGGTAAGTTAAAACAAAGGAAATAACCCAAGAAAGATTATGCAGAAAATTGATGTGAGGATAGGCCAACGAGTATTTGGGATTTGATTAAGGAAGAGCCCAGTTATGGCTAAACAGGAGGTTATAGACGAGTCAACAGATCATGCAAGATAAACGTAGTGAATCCTAATATAGTGAATTCAGTCTCGCAAATATGACATCATAAACCTTGAGAAATGCTCAGATAGGAGTTGGGGTATTTAAAGGTATTGTATAAGTATTACGGGAATAATGGAGGGTGCCACTAAGGAGATAATCAAAATCTGATTTTACAAGTAATCCTACGAGCACAACGGCACGGAGGTATGTAAGTAAGGATGTTTGTAGGCGAGTAAGAATATCAAAAATTCCTTCGAGTATACAGTATAACAAGATCACAACTTTACAAGATCCAAAAGGTCTCCTAAGTACTACCACGAAAGACTAGCTGAGGAAATAAGGAAGAAGGTTTCCACCTAAGCATAGTGACCTAAAAAGGAAATGATCTTTGATCTTGTAACAACAGTCTCACTATAATATTGCATGCACTCCATAAGAAAGTGGCACCTATCATGGCTAATGAACAGAAAAAAAAGGAAAAAAACATCAAAGGTGATACTTGAGAGCATACGAGTTAAACGGAATTCCAGTGTTCGTGGGCACTATGATAAGCCAAGTATCCATGTAGCAAGTGGCAGAACGACCAGAAAAAGTAATTATTTACATTTAAAGATAATTGAGAATGCGCAAAAGGGAATTTAAGGTGCTAGCAAGTTAAAGGAATGTTCTGAGTAGAATAAATAAATATGTGTAGGTCGCAAGAGAAAGTATAGTAGAGTGAAAAGATTTTGGGTAGATATGAGTAAGGGTGAGAAAAGGTGAGTTAGAAGCTGATAAGAATAGGTAAGACCTCGGTATTAAGCCCAACAAACAAGAGAGCTGATGGTTTATATATGTTATAAAAGGCTCAGTATAGCTTGAATTAACACGGAGGAGTCTAAGACTAGGAGCATTTAGAAGAGATGGAATGCTCCTCTGGTCATAATGTAAGGGTGTAATAGTGGCAAATTATAAAAGGATGATATATAGGCCTTCATTTGAGTAATGATTCAAAGAGAAGAGATTTCATGGATGGCACGGGACTAGGATACCCCCATAAGACGAATCACATTGGGATGCTATGAAATACGGTTATTGAAGTATAGTATTATCCCTAGGTGGATTAAGAAAACCACTTCAAATGTTCCTCGGTGAGACGTGAGACTTGTGGCAATGTATTACGTAAGAGGTTTCAAGTTATCAGTGGTGTATTATAGATTAACATTAAGGTAAATCAATAATAGATGGATAAAGATTCCAAAGTATGAGAGGAGATTATGATGTCATTCTTTAGATAAACAGTAATAAGGATTATACATATAGGATAAGCGGTGAGAGAGTAACCTAGAGTTGGGTGGCAGACATCGATAATAGTAAACTAAAGTAAGAGTTATTGTATAATATAACCTACCTAGTTGTATTAAATCCATAAGCATAGATAACTGAGGCTATGAAACAAGATATAGCAAAAATCGTAAGTTTAACAAAGTACCGAGTGAAGAACTTCAGTATACCCATAGATGCCCAGACGGACAACATATCAAGCTTTGTATATGTTTACAACGTGCTACCAAGAGATTGGATAAAAGCTGGAGAAAAAAAAGAGTCGCATAGGCGCACATACAAGGAAAAAGTCGTACAGGCTGCATGATAAAAAAGAGCAACAGTTACGAGATTAGAAGGGGTCCGACCACAAGTCGTGGTATGAGAAGGAGGACTAAAGGGGGAATACTCTAGACTTTGGATTTATTCAAAGAATAGTTGCCAACATGGCTAGAAGAGTATTAAAGTGTTCACAAGAGCTATGGGTTATGAAAATGATAAGTGGATCAGTCAACATTCGAGGACGAATGTTCCAAAGGGGGGAATGATGTTACACCCTATGTTTTCGTATGTTAGAGTATCCGTAAGTCAATTGATGTAAGCTCAGAAATGAGATCAACTTTGAAAGTACGTAAAGTAAGTTAATCCTTTTATAATGGAGGTTACAAATCTTTATGATCATGAATAACGAGTACCAAAAGGGTTGGAAAGCTTAGGCACTAAATGAATTAAAGAAAATAAGTTTCGTCGAATGTCGACAAGTTTGGAATGTTATAACCTATACTTTTGGGGTGACACAAGGGTGATTAACATGATGATGAGGTTATGTTATGAGTTATTTTAGTCGTATGATAGTCGTGTGTTATGTTTTTAAGTCAAGCAAGTTGTGGAACAAAAGTTGGAAAAGGTCATCACAAGTTACATTCAAAAATGAGTTGAAACTTAGGTTAAATGTAGCTGATCTTTTCTCCCAACATACTTTGAATCAAGGGATGATATACATATGGAACTTAAGATCTATGAGTTTAGTTTTCAACTCATTAAACTGTTTATCAATACGATCTTGGAGTATATAGATATTCACATTTTTGCGAGACCGCGCAGCTAGTAGGTAACAAGTAGGTGCATCACCTGCTTGCCAAAAAGAGAGGCCTCAACTAAGTCGTTCAAGAGGGGACTTTTAAGGGATTATAAACTCAGTTATTTCACATATCTTTCAGACCAAGAAAACCTAATTTAACCCCTGCAACTCCTTCCCAAAAATCCCACACAAACCCTAGGGTATTCCGGGTGTTACGACGCGATTCTAGTGCTGAAAAGTCCGGACAGCTTGCTAGTTTCTCTTTCTCCTTCTTGTAGCCGTGTTGAGGAACTTATTTTTGATGAAAAAGGACCGGGTTTTGTGGGTTATACTCAGTACAAGGTAAGTTTATGCTTCTCCTTCCATTATCTATGCGTTTGCGAGTTGTAACTCGATCGTAAAGAATAGACCTAGCTAGTTTCGAAAGAATGGTATGTTGTTTGTTCTTGTGTAATGGTTGGCTGGTTGTAAACTTATTTTTAAGTTGAATTCATGGCTGGTTTATTGGATAAGAGGTATAATGATGTACTTTTGGTTGTATTTCCCAATTTGAAATAAAAGACAAGTTTAAATGTGTTTAAGTAAACTGAAAAATTATTTTTGAGTTGATGAACTTGTGGGAATATTTTTGGGATGTTTTGTATTGGTATTGGGTTGTCTCTTTTAATAATATTTTTATGGAGTTGAGAGGAGGAAGGTTGTGGAGAAAACCACATAATGGCAAGTTTGTTTGTTGGTCGTTCGTCGTAACATTTTCGGGTTGGTTGACACTATTATGGTTGTCCTGTTGTGTATGAAGTGATAGGGGTATATTGGGATGTTTGTGATTGTTTTGAATAGTGTGAAGTCATATATATATGGGAGGTTCTGTCCGTTTCATTGTAAAATAGGTTGTGGTCGATACATAATAGTTACGATGCTTAAACGATAACGAGAGTGTCATTTCTCTTATTGTAGACTAAGGAGCCGTGAAATTGCATAGCTTGAGGTTGGGAAGAATATACAAGGTATGTTAAGGCACTTACTTCTTTCTTTTGGCATGATCTAAAGTGACATGAACATGAACGGTACGCTAATTCGTAACGGATCTACTCCTAGAAACTAAGGTTGTCCATGTTGTTCTTTCCTTATAAAGTTATTCTAAACAAGTGTGTATGATCCTTAAATCCCACTAAGGTTCATATTGATGGTAGGGATGTCCATAATGTTAATCGAAGGTGCAATGACCTTACATCACCCCGAAAGGGTTAGAACGTGATTCCATGAGTCGAGCATGCATTATATATATGTATCTATTTTACTCTACCGAGCCGCACTATAGTCGGCCGGGTATGGCACCTATTGTGCAACCACTGATCAGTTGGATTTACCGAACTCCATGTGGCCGGGTACGATTCTACCGAGCCTTATGATGGCCGGGTACGTTTTTACCGAGTCCTCTTTGAGGCCGGGTATGATATGATGATGATGATGCCCACAGAGGCGAATGTTTTTAAAAAAGTTCATGCTTATATATGTATTATGCATTTCATGTCAGTAGCCCTCAGAGGCACTCAGATGTTACAGGTTGTATATCCTCTATCTCTCTTTACATTACTGTTCTTGTTTATGCTTTCCTACCTTACATACTCGGTACTTTATTCGTACTGACATCCCTTTTGCCTGTGGATGTTGCGTGTCATGCCCGCAGGT
This sequence comes from Nicotiana tabacum, assembly GCF_000715075.1. Taxonomy (NCBI): domain Eukaryota; kingdom Viridiplantae; phylum Streptophyta; class Magnoliopsida; order Solanales; family Solanaceae; genus Nicotiana; species Nicotiana tabacum. The sequence goes on along the minus strand of NC_134090.1, from coordinate 29,050,188 downwards.
CCCGATTGATAGGTTGATAGTCCTCCTAGTAGGCTATCAGCTCAGCAAAGGTGTTGGTGCACTCCACTTGCTCCGAAGTTGCCTAGTTGGTCAGTATGCTTTGGATATATATTGATTGGTATGGCGGGCCTCTGTCCCGATCTTTATGATTTTATGTACTCTTAGAGGCTTGTAGACAGATGTCAGGTGTAGGGAAACTTGTATGGCCTTGTAGGCCTATGTTTTGAGTTTACAAATGGTCATGTCGGCCTTATAGGCCCGTATGTCACAAATATAAGTTTGTATATCATTTTGGGTCTTCATACGTTGAGTATTCCCTTATGTTTTATTTTTGTTATCTCATGACCGGTTTTCTGGATCATTTACTCATGATAGTATGATAAGAAAGATATGTTACGTTGGTACTCGGTTGAGTAAAGCACCGGGTGCCCGTCGTGGCCCTCTGATTCGGGTCGTGACAAGATATGGTCATTATGAGTTTCTTGTTATGTCCTTCGGGCTAACCAATGCCCCAGCAACATTCATGCATTTGATGAACAGTGTATTTCGGCCTTATCTAGATTCGTTCGTTATTGTATTCATTGATGATATCCTGGTGTACTTGCGTAGTCAGGAGGAGCACGCGGAGCATTTGAGAGTTGTGTTGCAGAGACTGAGGGAGGATAAGCTTTATGCAAAATTCTCCAAGTGTGAGTTTTGGCTCAGTTCAGTGGCTTTCTTGGGGCACGTGGTGTCCAGCGAGGGTATACGGGTTGATCCGAAGAAGATAGAGGCGGTTCAGAGTTGGCCCAGACCATCCTCAGCCACAGAGATTCGTAGCTTTCTTGGGTTAGTAGGCTATTATCACCGGTTTGTTCAGGGATTTTCATCCATTGCATCACCCTTGACCAAGTTGACTCAATAGGGTGCTCCATTCGTATGGTCGGACGAGTATGAGGAGAGCTTTCAGAAGCTCAAGACAGCCTTGACCACAGCTCCAGTGCTGGTTTTACCATCAGCTTCAGGTTCATATACTGTGTATTGTGATTCTTCAAGAGTTGGGATTGGTTGTGTGTTAATGCAGGAGGGTAGAGTTTTTGCTTATGCTTCTCGGCAGTTGAAGCCCCATGAGAAGAACTACTTCGTTCATGATTTAGAGTTGGCTGCCATAGTTCACGTATTGAAAATTTGGAGGCATTACTTGTATGGCGTATCTTGTGAGGTGTTCACTGATCATCGCAGTCTTCAGCATTTGTTCAGGCAAAAGGATCTTAATTTGAGGCAGCGGAGATGGTTGGAGTTGCTTAAGGATTATGATATCACTATATTGTACCATCCGGGAAAGGCCAATGTGGTGGCCGATGCTTTGAGCCAAAAGGCAGTGAGTATGGGAAGTTTGGCATATATTCCAGTTGGGGAGATACTTCTTGCGGTTGATGTTCAGGCCCTGGCCAATCGGTTCGTGAGGTTGGATATTTCGGAGCCTAGTCGGGTGTTGGCTTGTGTGGTTTCTCGGTCTTCTTTATATGATCGCATCAGAGAGCGCCAGTATGATGATCCGCATTTGCTTTTCCTTAGGGACAGAGTTCAGCATGATGATGCCAGAGATGTGACTGTCGGTGATGATGGTGTGTTGAGGATGCAGGGCCGGATCTATGTGCCCAATGTGGATGGGCTTAGAGAGTTGATTCTGGAGGAGGCCCATAGCTCGCGGTATTCCATTCATCCGGGTGCCGCAAAGATGTATCAGGATTTGAGGCAGCACTATTGGTGGAGAAAAATGAAGAAAGATATTGTGGGATGTGTAGCTCGGTGTCTCAACTGTCAGCAGGTGAAGTATGAGCATCAGAGACCGGGTGGCTTATTTCAGCAGATGGTTATTCCCGAGTGGAAGTGGGAGAGAATCACGATGGACTTTGTGGTTGGACTTCCTCGGACTTTGAAGAAGTTTGATGCTATTTGGGTGATTGTGGATCGGCTGACCAAGTCTGCGCACTTCATTCTTGTGTGTACTACCTATTCTTCAGAGCAGTTGGTAGGGATTTATATCCGGGAGATTGTTTGGTTGCATGGCGTTCCTGTTTCCATCATCTCAGATAGAGGTACTCAGTTTACTTCACAGTTCTGGAGAGTCGTGCAGAGAGAGTTGGGTACTCAGGTAGAGTTGAGCACAGCGTTTCATCCTCAGACGGACGGACAGTCCGAGCGTACTATTCAAATATTGGAGGACATGTTGCGTGCTTGTGTTATTGACTTTGTAGGTTCATGGGATAAGTTTCTACCACTTGCAGAGGTTGCTTACAACAACAACTACCAGTCGAGTATTCATATGGCTCCATATGAGGCTTTGTACGGGAGGCGGTGTAGATCTCCGGTTGGTTGGTTCGAGCCCGGCGAGGCTAGACTATTGGGGACAAATTTGGTTCAGGATGCCTTGGAGAGGGTGAAGGTGATTCAGGAAAGGCTTCGTACAGCGCAGTCACGTCAGAAGAGTTATGCGGACCGGAAGGTTCGAGATGTGTCCTACATGGTCGGTGAGAAGGTCCTGCTGAAGGTTTCGCCCATGAAGGGTGTTATGACATTTGGGAAGAAAGGCAAGTTGAGTCCTCGGTTCATTGGGCCTTTTGAGGTGCTTCGGAGGATTGGGGAGGTGGCTTATGAGCTTGCTTTACCACCCAGCTTGTTGAGTGTGCATCCGGTATTTCATGTTTCTATGCTCCGGAAGTACATTAGGGATCCGTCTCATGTTTTGGACTTCAGCATGGTTCAGTTGGATGACGATTTGACCTTTGATGTGGAGCCAGTAGCTATTTTGGGTCACCAGGTTCGGAAGTTGAGGTCAAAGGATATAGCTTCAGTGAAGGTGCAGTGGAGAGGTCGGCCCGTGGAGGAGGCCACCTAGGAGACCGAGCGGGAGATACGGAGCAGATATCCTCATCTGTTTGAGGCTTCAGGTATGTTTCTTGACTTGTTCGAGGACGAACGTTTGTTTAAGTTGGGGAGGATGTGACGATCCAGCCAGTCGTCTCATGAGTTACCACTCTATTTCCCCCATTTCATCTTCTTTACTCTTCGTTATCCGTGTTTTATGGGATCGAGATGATTAGTGCGAGTTCGGAGAGGATTTGGTAAGAAATGAGACACTTAGTCTCTTTTAAGAAGGCTTAAGTTGGAAAAGTCAACCGGATTTTGACTTATGTGTTAGAGGGTTCGGATGTGAGTTCCGATGGTTTGGTTAGCTTCGGGAGGTGATTTGTGACTTAGGAGAGTGATCGGAAGTGGTTTTGGAGGTACGGTGTAGAATTAAGCTTGAATTGGCGAAGTTAGTATTTTGGCGAATTCCGGTTGATAGGTGAGATTTTGATCCGAGGGTCGAAATGGAATTTCGAGAGTTTCTGTAGCTTCGTTATGTCATATTGGACTTGTCTGCAAAATTTGAGGTCATTCGGACGTCGTTTGGTTGGGGTTTTGATCATAAATGAAATTTGGAAGTTCTTGAGATTCATAGGCTTGAATTCAAGGTGATTTGATGATTTTGGTGTTAGTTGAGGTGTTTTGATGATTGGAACGAGGTTGAATAATGTTTAGGATGCGTTGGTGCTTTTGGTTGATGTTCCGGGGGCCTCGGGTGTGTTTCGGGTGAGTTTTGAGCGAGTACGGACACCCCGGAACTTAGAAAAATGGAGGGAGCAGCAGTTTTGGCGCGGACCGCGCTCCTTTTCGCGCTGGGCGCGCTGGCCTAGTTCTGGCCGCGTCAAAGTGGCCGCAGCCACGGTCGTGAAGACTGCAGGTTGCTTGTCCTACTTCAGAAGCTCATATCTTTTGATCCACAAAAAATTTTGAGGTTATTCAAAAACGAAAGTTGTAGCCCTTTGTATCTAGTTTCCAGAAAGGTAAAGATAACGCCATTTAAACATCTGTAGCGAAAGTTATGACCAAAATACTAAAGTTTGTCCCTGCAGAGCAAGACCTGCGCGGCCGCGGTTGTTTTTGCGCGGACCCCGCTGGTTTTGCACGGACCGCGGTCATTTTTGTGCGGTCAGTGGTGTCGGAATCCGAGGGGTACTCTATAAATACGAGGTTTGGGGTTTTATTTGATATTTTGACTTAGAGAGCTCGGATTTTCGCGATTTTTCGAAGGTTTTTCAAGAAATTGGTGGGGGTAAGTGATTCTAACTCAGATTTGGTTAGAGTACATGAATCTATCACTAAATTCATCATTTAATTCATGATTTGAGATGGAATTTGGGAAGAAAATTGTGGAACCTTTCAAAAATGTAAAATGATGATTTGAAGGACCAAATGGTATTAGAATTGGATAATTTTGGTATGGTTAGACTCGTGAGGGTATGAGGATTCTGAAAATGTAAATTTTACCCGATTCCGAGATGTGGGCTCGGGGCTCGGGTTTTGCTAATTTCGAGATTTTTGATATTTTTCGAATGTTTTCGCTTGGGCTTTGTTCCCTTAGCATATTGTGACGTATTCATTCTGATTTTGGATAGATTCGACGTGCGTGGAGGCCAATTTAAGGGGCAAAGGCGTCGTGAGCTAGAGAATTAGCCAGTTCGAGGTGAGTAATGGTTGTAAATGATGTCCTGAGGGTTTGAAACCCCAGATTCGCACATCGTAGTGCTATATTGAGGCAAGATAATCGCTGGATGAGGAGCATGGGGTCTTTCACTACTGGGGATTGTGACTTGGTCCATCCCGATTGATGACTTTACCGGATATTTGACTGAAATTCATTTGTTATCATCATGATTTGGGCTGATTGCCATATTTGGGCTTCGTGCCAACTATTTGAACCCTTCAGAGATTTTTATCACTATTTCCTCACTACTTGACTTATTATTTGAACTCAGTCCTGTTGATATCTACTATTTTACAAACTCAGCCACTTTTACTCAGATTTTAAATTTAAATGATATTTCTACATCATGTTTTGGGCTGAGAACTACTGTTTTACTAATGCCCAAGGGGCTTATAATGATTTCTGGACTGAGTGAGGCCGAGGGCCATATGTGAGGATATGCTGAGTGATATGAGGCTGAGGGCCTGAGATACTATTTATGCCATGCGGTGGCTTCAATGATGTGAGGATATGTTGAGTGATGATGCCACGAGGTGGCTTGATATAGCGCTTGGGCCGTAAGGGGCCCCTCCGGAGACTGCACACCCACAGTGAGCGCGGGTACCCATGTGATGTGGTAACAATGACACTGTTTGATGCAATTTGGTCAGGTAACAATGGCTGACCATTATGCAGAGTGATTGTGAGGTAGCCCGAGGGGCTGATACTGTACAGAGAGTGAGCCAGAGGGGCTGATACTATGCTGAGCGATTGATACTGTGCCGAGGGGAGGATTTGTACTTGTTAATTACCTGTTTTACTTGTTTTAGAAAGGAATATCATTTAATTTCTTCACTGATTTACTGTTTTAAGTGACTTTACTGCTTGATATGGAATTGCGTTGTGCCTTTACGTGTTTTCATACTTTCAGCTATTATTTGTAATTATTACTCACTGAGTCGGAGTACTCACATTACTCTCTGCACCGTGTGTGCGGATTCAGGTATAGCAGAGTCCGCACCTGAGCGTTGATTCCTTCCAGGCTAGGCAGTGATTTGGAGTTACGAGGTAGTTGTTGACGTCCGCAGCCCCTTGACTCTCTTATCCTCTATCATTTATGTTTTCTTCAAACTGTTGTACCGGATTCTGTACTTTGTAGACCTATAGTAGATTCTGTAATAGCTCATGACTTGTGACACCCCGGTTTGGGCTGTGTCGGGATGGTTCCTGCTGTTATTATCGTTAAATTCCGCAATTTATGAGCATTATATTATATGTTATTACTGTTTATGATGATTAACTGTTTAAAAGAGGTGTTCCGTTTTGGTCTGGCTGGCCTTGTCTTCACGAGAGGCGCCATCACGACCGGGTTCGGGGATCGGGTCGTGACACATTTTTAACCAAACGATCCCCTAACCTAACTCATTTGTTACACTCCGCTGCCCTTCCTTAACTGGTATGCTCTCACTATTGCCCTTCAATTAAACCTATGCATTTTCTTATAATCAGCATGTCTTTCTTCTAAACCTATATTTTTTTTTATTCATCATATCTACTGCTATTTAATACAACTATGTGCCATGTTATCAGCTTATCTCATTAGGTCCCTATGCTTCATGATTACTGTTCTCAATCAGCATGTTCACTGCTGATCAGTTAGACTCTATGCTTACTGCTATTCAATTTGACCTATGTGTTTCCTTATAATCAGCATGCCTTTCTTTTGCTTAAGCAAACCTATGTGTTTACTGCAATAAGCATGTATACTTCTGTTCAACCTATGTGTTTACTGTAATAACATGTCTTCTTCTGTTTGATTGAACCTATGTGTATCCTGCTTTCAACCTGTTTACTCCTGTGCTTCTGCTCTCAGCAAGTCTGCATACTTGTTTATATATAAACTAGACCTATGTTTGTTTGTTTCTCCACTAGCATGTTCCTTCTATCTTATGGTCACCTCTCACATGCTTCCGACCAACAATGCTCTTAAGCTCTGCTATCCCTTTGTATGTGACTATATGCTCACCTAGTAACTATTAATAAACTAAGTTGAAACCCTAAGTGACCCTGTTTCCCGTATATTGTTTGATTGATGGACGTTTGTTTGAGTCACTAGAATTAAGTGACCCTATTTGCTCCTTACTTCCTGTGAAGCCAAAACTATCTTCTTAAAAACAATCTCCTATTTTCAACTCCTATTCTTAGAACACCTAGGGTCTTGCTCCTCCGGTGTGAGCATTGCTTAGAAGTCCATGAGACTCCTATGAACTTTGACACATTGGAGTTGCCTTTCCAACCTTGCTCATCAAAAAGGGTTTCTTTGAAAGTTTTCTGGTGTGAGCATTGCCCGGGGTCCCTGAGGCCCTTGGGAACTTTGACACACCAGGATACCATTGGGTGCACTATGAGAGTGTTGGTACGTTCCTACTTGGTTGAAAGCCTGATTTTTCAGTTTTATTGTTCGGGACTATTCAGGCTCCCTATAGTTGTAGCAGTTTCACTTCTGTAATTCATTATTAATGTTGGTTTCGTTATAAACAGATGTTGGGGATATTAGTGAAACTGGGAGTGGTCCTTATACATATCATGTTGGGAAAGGATAGATACCATGCCTATAGATTGTTACAATATTTGTTTATTTAGATACCATGCCTATAGGTTATTACAATATTTGTTTATTTAGATACCATGCCTATAGGGTTTAAAAATTGATCCTGCATTCTAGATAACATGGCTGTAAGTTTGCTGCGATGTTTGCTTATATACGTTCGGGTACCATGACTATGAATCAGTCCTTTATTCTAGATACCACTCCTATATGGGGTTTTAAAATTAATCTTGTATTTTAGACACCCTGCCTGTAAGTTTAAAAAGAATCAGTCCCTGCATACTAACAAGGTTTAAATCAGTTTTCTGCAGGTCATAAGGTTTTAAAGCTAATTTCTGCATTTAGATGCCACGTCCATAGGATTTTTTAACTAATTTTTTGCATTTAGCCACCATTGTCTATAAATTTAATACCATTTTCCACACCTAGACAACATGCCTATAAGGTTTAATCAGTTCTCGCATCTAGATACCATGTCTATAAGTCTAAAATCAGTCCCCATACCTAGATAGTATACCTATAGGATCTAATGAACCAAACTGCCCGCTTAAAATTATTTTGCTAGTTTATTGCACTTTTGATTAATGACTAGATACCATATTTATAGGACATCCCTATTACACGCCTAGGCAAGCCTGTAGGGCGACTAAAATCCTGCAAACTGTAAAATTATACTTTTGTTATTTGTGAATGGTCTAGATTCAGCAAGCCCTAAAATCAGTAGACAGACTGATTTAGTCTTTATCGCCTCGCTTTAACACAATGCTGCATATTCTGTTTGTCATGCTCACCTAGATATTCTGCTCTAGAATCCTTTGAAATATCTGAAATCCTACTGTTTGAGACGTGCTATTATCTGCTTATTGAGCCTTTAATTGCCTTTCTGTGAATATCCTATTTGTTCTTGCTTGTCGCCTAGATTTTGCCTTTCAAGCACTTTAGGAGAGTCTAGAACTGCCTTATTAGAGGTCCTAAACACCTCCAGGGCCATAAGGAATGGACGGGTAATGCACGCATATAGCACGTTTAATTAGAATCGCTTATATAACTACTATGGGGAGGGTAATTGGGTAGTAAAGGATATGATGACCCATGCGCTAATGCTATGTGTAGCACCCCAACTTGGGGACGATTACCAAGCATTGTACAGAAGTGATCCTATAGGATAAAAAACCTAGGACCCCTTTTACTCCTTGTTTTAAATATAATATCAATTTGTCTAAATGGCTTTATCTATTTATAAGATTAATTCATATAATTTGAGTTCTGTCAGGACCCATCGTTGTAGACCGCGAGGGGTTCCTAACACCTTCCCCTCAAGGTTATTTCGAGACCTTGCCCAATCTCTGGTAATGCAAACCGGTTTTATGAGTTACTTGCTTTAGGTGCCCTAACACACTTTAAATTCGTTAGGTGGCGACTCTTCTGAGTTCCTTGTGATGTCTTTTTGGCTGACCAATGCCCTAGCAGCGTTCATGCATTTGATGAACAGTGTGTTCCAGCCTTATTTCGACTTGTTTGTTATTGTATTCATTGATGATATCCTGGTGTACTCTCGTAGCCAGGAGGAGCATGCCCAGCATTTGCGGATTTGTTGCAGCGTTTGAGGGAGGAGAAACTTTATGCTAAGTTCTCTAAGTGTGAGTTTTGGCTCAGTTCAGTGGTGTTCTTGGGGCATGTGTTGTCCAGTGAGGGTATTCAGGTGGATACGAAAAGACAGAGGCGGTCTAGAGTTGGCCCAAACCGTCCTCAGCCACAGAGATTCACAGCTTTCTTGGTTTGGTGAGTTGTTACCGTCGGTTCGTTTAGGGATTTTCATTTATAGCATCACCCTTAACCAAATTGACTCAAAAGGGTGATCTATTCAGGTGGTCGGATGAGCATGAGACGAGCTTTCAGAAGCTCAAGACTGCCTTGACCACAACTCCAATGTTAGTTTTGCATCAACATTAGGTTCATATACAGTTAGGGGTGTTGAACGGGCTGGGTTGGACCGGTTCCGGACCGGCCCAGACCGATATAACCCGGAACCGGCCCGGACCGATAATAAGAGGGCTGGGCTGGGCTGGGTAGGGGGTTTGGGGGGTTTGCGCGGTTCATCTTGCCCAAACGGGTAACCGGAACCGGTTGAACCCGGTAGAGTGAACAGTAACTCTTACCGGGTTAACCGGCCCGGATCGGCCCGGTTCAAACGGCTAGTTTTTTTTTTTTAATTTTTCTAACTTGTGGGCCCCACAGACCGTTGGCAACGGTTAGACCATGTTTTGGTCTGTTGGCCAACGGAAAAATTTGCACAAATAGCCTTTTTTAAAAAAATTTAACCCTTTTTCAATTTACAAAACTAACCTTCTCTAAAACTATAAATACCCCCCCTCTCTCCTTCATTTCTTCACTCATTACTCATTTCTCAATCTCAATTTCTCTCATTCTCCAATTTGCAAGAATTCAAGTTTTCAATCTAATTTTATTTGGCTCTCTTTTCTTGAATTTAATTTATCGTGTTTTGTCATTCGGAATTTGAAGTTTGAACATTGAACAACTGAAGTTCAAAATTGAAATACTTGCTTGACATTTGTTCATGGTAACCTCGGGATTGCATAATCAAGTGCTCAATTTATTGGCGAATTCGGTACAGTCCCTCCAACTCTTTCTCTTATTTACTATTTTAATTGCATATTTAATTTTAGCTTATACTTTAGTTTTTACAATATGTTTAATGCTGCTAAAAGAGCGTGCAAAAGAGTTACTGGTAGGGGAAATAAAAAAAGAGATAGTCCTTCAGCATCTGGTAGTAATAGTAATAACCCATTATCATTTACACATGTTTCCGAATCATCGCCTAATGATAATTTAGATAAAATTATGAACAATTACAAGAAGATTTTGGAATAGAAGATAATGAAATAGGAATGGAAGATGAGATACCAGCTACACCTACTAGTGTTGGAGTTGGTAGTATTGGGGTTGCTACAAGGGGTGGTGGTTGTGGCACTAGAAGTAGACCACCTGTGGCTCCGACTACTAATCGTAGAAAAAGAAGTAAGGTTTGGAATTTTTTTGAAATAATATAATGTACTGATAGAGTTAAATGCAAACTTTGTAAAGGTGATTTTAAACATTTGACTGGAGGAAATTTAGGGGGGACTGGGACGCTTAGTAGACATATGAGAACTGAGCATCCCATAGAATGGGGCGCTGATGGTGATGGAAATCAAACAACTCTTAACCCTACTACTGGAGGTCTAGTGAAATATGATAAAATGAAGGATCGTGAGGAGTTAGCAAAAATGATTGCTTTGGGTTGTCTACCTTTTTCTTTTGCTTCTTCATCATATCTTATTATGTATATTCAAAGGATTTACAATCCTTTATTTAAAGGTATCCCTAGAAGTACTTGTAGAGCTGATATATTTAGACTTCATGGACAATATCAAACATACATACGTTATTTGTTTAGCCACCTTCCTTGTAGAGTTTCTCTAACTTCTGATATTGGCCATGATGTTAATGGAAATGATTATTTGACAATTACATGTCATTGGATAGATGATACTACTTGTATGCAAAAACGTATTATCGCTTTTAGATATGATGAAGATCAGAGTCATACAGCTACGTTTATAAGTAGTACTATTTGTGAAGTTGTTGAATTTTATAATCTCAAGCAAAAAGTATTGTGTATGTCTTTTGATAATGCTTCTAACAATAATGCCGCAATTTCAATATTAAAACTGCATTTGCAACCGCCTCTTGAGGAAATTTTTCATGTTAGGTGTGCATGTCATGTTTATAATTTAATTGTTAAAAGTGGAATTGATTTATTTTCGACTGAGATTACTCATGTTAGAAGAGCAGTTGGTGTTATTCAAGGAAATAATAGACAATCTAGAATAAAGGAATTTAAGAATAAGTGTGTCCAGTATAACCTTAAACTCAGATTCATGCCAGACGAAATTGTTACTAGATGGAATTATACATATATATTTTTAAAATGTTGCTACAAATATAGATTTCCAATAACTGAAGTTGCTAATGCGCATTGTACTGATCCAAACCGTATGCTAACAAGTGGTACTTGGGAGGTCATTAATGATGTTGTTAAATTTTTACATAAATTTTATACAGCTACTGTTGAGTTTTCTGGAGCATATTACCCTACTGTTACTATGGCTTTAGTACATATAGCTGAAATTTCTTTTCTACTCTTTGAATTTAAGAAGAAAGAAAAATATAGGGATGTTGTTGAAAAAATGCAAGCAAAATTTAAAAAATATTTCTTTCCAATTCCTCCGATTTACTTAATTGGTGCTGTTTTAAATCCTTCTATTAAGATGTCTAATTGTCACCAATTAATGAATGCTTTATATACTTATATGGAGATTGGACCAACTGAAACCCCAGATTTATATACTTGTATGAACAAGCTAAATGAATATTTACAACAATTATATAATTATTATGCAAATGTAATTGATGATGATGCTCTTAATGTAGGCAATGTTAATCCAACTATGCATTGTACCACTTCTGCTACTGTGGATGATGAAGAAGGCCTTGATAGTTTTAATATTTTTTCTACATTTTCTAACACTCAAACCAGTAGCAGGAACATTGATGAACTTCAATTCTACTTGCAGAAGCAAAAAGAGCCTCGCACAAAGGAATTTTCACCATTGGGATGGTGGCATGAGAATTGAAAGCAATTTCCTGTTCTTTTCGCTATGGCTCGGGAGCTGAATGTACCAATTTCTACTGTTGCATCGGAGAGTGCATTTAGCCAAGCAAGACAACAACTTGGAGACACCCGACACTCATTGGGAAGCAATGCTTTGGAAGTTTTAGTATGTTTCAGAGATTGGATTAGATCGGAACGAAGAAATCAAGGACGTGAAGATGTTGATAGCCCAGAAGACGAGGAACTTGGAGATATATTAACACATGAAAACCCATCCGAATTTAACACTCCAGAAGAAGGTCAATCGGTTCATATTGATTATGATGAACTTACTAAGGCAATGCAAAACCTTTGAATTTACTATTTTACTTGTTGAAAAAAATATAAACCTTTCAATTTGTAAGTTTGAAACTTTGAAATTTGAATTAAGAAATAAAAGTAGCACTTGCAATAAGTGCATTTTTTTTCCATCTTCCTTGTATTCTTTATGTTAGTACTTTGTAATGCACTTATTGCACTTATTACAATATTTATACAAAATTCAAAAAAAAATTACACTAAAACCGGCCCGGCCCTCTCAACCCGTAACCCGTACGGTTTAGTTTTTACCCGGTTAAACCCGAACCCGTTAAACCCATTAAGAACCAACCCGGAACTGGCCCGGACAGTAACCTGTACGAGCCAAAAAAGGGAGGCCCGGACCGGCCCGGTTAGCCCGTTAAACACCCATATATACAGTACATTGTGATACTTTGAGAGTTGGTATTGAGTGTATGTTGATGTAGAAGGGTAGAGTGATTGCTTATGCTTCTCGTTAGTTGAAGCCCCATAAGAAGAACTACCCTGTTCATGATCTAGAGTTCACTGCCATTATTCATGCGTTGAAGATTTGGAGGCATTATCTGTATGGTGTGTCTTGTGAGGTGTTTACTGATCATCATGGCCTCCAGCACTTGTTCAAGCAGAAGGATAGCAGCTAAAGGACTATGATATCACTATCTTGTACCATCGGGGAAAGGCCAATGTAGTGGACGATGCCTTGAGTAGGAAGGCGGTGAGTATGGGCAGTTTGGCGTATATTCCTGCTGGGGAGAGACCTCTTGCAGTTGATGTTTAGGCTTTGGCCAATCGGTTTGTGAGGTTGGATATTTCGGAGCCCAGTCGGGTCTTAGCTTGTGTGGTTTCTCGGTCTTCCTTGTTTGATCACATCAGAGAGTGCTAGTATGATGGTCCTCATTTGCTTGTCCTCAAGGACAGAGTTCATCACAATGATGCCAGAGATGTGACTATTGGTGAAGATGGGGTGTTGAGGATATAGGGCCGGATATATGTATCTAATGTAGATGGGCTTCGAGAGTTGATTCTGGAGGAGGCCCATAGCTCGCGGTATTCCATCCATCTGGGTGCCGCGAATATGTATCAGGATTTGAGACAGCATTATTGTTGGAGGAGAATAAAGAAAGATATTGTGGGGTTTGTGGCTCGGTGCCTCAATTGTCAGCAGGTGAAATATGAGCATCCGAGATCGAGTGGCTTGCTTCAGCATATAGATATTCCAGAGTGGAAGTGGGAGTGGATCACCATGGACTTTGTAGTTGGGCTCCCATGGACTTTGAATAAGTTCGATGCTATTTGGGTGATTGTGGATCCGCTGACCAAGTCCGCGCACTTCATTCCTGTGTGTACTACCTATTCTTCGGAGCGGTTAGCAGAGATTTATATCCGAGAGATTGTTCGCTTGCATGGTGTCCCAGTTTCCATCATTTCAGATAGAGGTACTCAGTTTACTTCACATTTTTGGAGAGTCGTGTAGCGAGAGTTGGGTACTCAGGTTGAGTTGAGCACAACTTTTCACCCTCAGACAGACGGGCAGTCCAAGCTCACCATTCAGATATTGGAGGACATGTTGCATGTTGTGTCATTGATTTTGGTGGTTTGTGGGATCAGTTTCAACCACTCGAAGAGTTCACATATAACAACAGTTATCAGTCGAGTATTCAGATGGCTCCACATGAGGCTTTATATGGGAGATGGTGTAGATCTCCAATTGGTTGGTTTGAGTCAAGTAAGGCTAGGCTTTTGGGTAAAAACTTGGTGCAGGATGCTTTGGACAAGGTGAAGGTGATTCAGGAGCGGCTTCATACAGCGCAGTCGAGACAAAGGAGTTATGCTGACAGGAAGGTCCGTGATGTGTCTTACATGGTTGGGGAAAAGGTTCTACTGAAGGTTTCAACCATGAAGGGTGTTATAAGATTTGGGAAGAAGGGTAAATTGAGTCCTCAGTTCATTGGGCCTTTTGAGGTGCTTCGGAGGATTGGGGAGGTGGCTTATGAGCTTGCCTTGCCACCTAGCTTGTCGAGTGTGCACCCAGTATTTCATGTTTATATGCTCTAGAAGTATATTGTCGATACATTTCATGTCTTGGATTTTAGCACTGTTCAGTTAGATGGTGATTTGACTTATGATGTGGAGCCAGTGGCTATTTTGGAGTGGCAGGTACGAATGTTGATGTCAAAGAATATAGCTTCAGTGAAAGTGCAGTGGAGAGGTTGGCCAGTGGAGGAGGCTACCTGGGAGACCGAGCGGGAGATGTGGGGTAGATATACTCACTTATTTGAGGCTTCAGGTATTTTTCTTGACTCATTCGAGGATGAACGTTTGTTTAAAAGGGGGAGGATGTAACGACTCGTCCGGTCGTTTCATGAATTACCACTTCGTTTCCCCCTTTTCTAATTATTTATGTGTTGTTCAGTTGTATTATGTGGTATCGGGTTGGTTGGTTCATGTTCGAAGTGGTTTTGGAGAGGAATGAGACACTTAGTCTCTTTTGAGTAAGCTTAAGTTAGAAAAGTCAACCGGATGTTGACTTATATGTAGAAGGCCTCAAATGTGAATTCTGATGCTTCGGATAGCTTCGTTAGGTTATTTGGGACTTAGGAGCGTGATCAAAATGTATTTTGGAGGTCCGTGGTAAATTTAGGCTTGAATTGGCGAAATTGGAATTTTGGTGTTTCCGGTCGGCAGTGGAAAATTTGATATCGGGGTCGGATTGGAATTCTGGAAATTGGAGTAGGTCCATTGTGTCATTTGTGACGTACTTGCAAAATTTCAGGTCATTCGGATAAGGTTTGATAGGTTTTTGCATCATTTGCGAAATTCGGAAGTTTGGAAATCCTTAGGCTTGAATCCGATGGTGATTTGATGTTTTGATGTTGTTTTGAGTGTTCCAAAGGTTAGAACAAGTTTGAATGATGTTATGGGATGTGTTATCATGTTTTATTGAGGTCCCGAGGGCCTCGGGTGAGTTTCGGATGCTTAACAAATCATTTTGGACTTTGGAAAGATAGCAGATTTTATGGTATTTTTGTTGCAGAGATTTGATCTTCGCATTTGCGAAGGGGAGCTCGTGTTCACGAAGTCATGGCCAGTGGAAGGATCGCGAGCGCGAGGAGTTGAATGCGTTCACGAAGAGGAAAGTTGGAGCAGCTGGGACCCCAGGAGTTTGTTCATCGCGTTCGCGTAAGAGGGGTCGCGTTCGCGAAGCCTTTGGCAGCTGAAGCTTCGCGTTCACGATGTGGATCTCACGTTCGCGAAAGAGGAAAATTGAGCAGTGGATTTTTTGTGCTTCGCTAACGCGAGTCTATGACCGCATTCGCGAAGAAGGGAGCACCTGGGCAGAATGTATAAAAAGTCATCTTCGCGATTTTTAGCCCATTTCTCACCATTTTTAATGGCTTTGAAGCTTTTTGAGAGGGATTAAAGAGGGATTCGAAGGGAAACACTTGGAGGTAAGGTTTTTGAACTTAATACTCGATTCTATGGTGATTTCTAACCAATTAGACATGAAATCAGTGGGATTTAAAAGCTGAAATTGGGGAATTAGGGCTTGTAAATTGGAGAGCTTTGATTGGGGATTTGAGGGGCCATTCAGTAAAACCCACTTTAGGAAAAACTGGTTCAAGGGAAAAAGAGCACAACACGTGCTTTCAGACCTAATTATCAAATTTGCCCTCCGCCGAGTACTGGCATAAGTTAGTTCATAGCTTAACAAATTTCAAAGGGAATTGTGTTCGTACCTTAGCAGTAGTACCGCTTTAAGTGTCCTTGTTCTAGTTGTTCGGTAGTTGTACACCGTTTATAGAATCGATTTTATAGGAACCTTTCACGATTATTCCGACAATCCTCTATGGACCTTCCCAGTTTGGGCCTAGTTTCCCGTCGTTTGGGTTCTTGGTGTGTAGCGTTACATTTCTTAACACCAAGTCCCCGACTTGGAAATGTCGAAGGTAAGCTCTTTGGTTGTAGTACCTCCCCATTCTCTGCTTTTGGGCAGCCAACCAGACCAAGGCGGCTTCTCGCCTTTCATCTAATAAGTCCAAACTCGTGGTCATGGCCTCGCCATTTGACATCTCAGTTGCATATTGGAACCTTAGTCTCGGTTCCACCACCTCAACTTGGATTAGGGCTTCCACGCCATAGACTAGGAAGAATAGGGTCGCATCGGTACTTGACTTTGAGGTCATCCGGTATGTCTACAAGATTTCAGGCAAGATTTCTTTCCACTTTCCCTTCGAATCGGTCAATCTCTTTTTCAAGTTTTGGAGTATAATTTTGTTCGTTGACTCCGCTTGTCCATTCCCACTAGGGTAGTAAGGTATTGATAATATCTTTTTGATTTTGTGGTCTTCGAGAAACTTACTTACCTTGCTGCCGATGAACTGCTTTCCATTGTCGCAAACGATCTTGGCCAGTATCCTGAATTGACATATTGTGTGATCCTAGATGAAGTCGATGACCTCTTTCTCTCGAACCTTCTCGAACGCCTGAGCTTCCATCCACTTGGAGAAATAATTGGTCATGAGTAGTATGTACTGGGCATTAACAGCAGCCCATGGCAGGGGGGACGATGTCCATCCCTTATTTCATAAACGGCCATGGCAATAGGACCGGGTGAAGAATCTCTCCCCATTGATAAATCATTGAGGTGTGTATTTGACACTAGTTGCATTTTCATACGAAGTCTTTCGCATATTTCTCCATCTCGTTCCAGTTGTAACCAACTTTGATTAATTTCTGAACCAGGGATTCTGCTCCCAAGTAGTTACCACAAATGCCCTCGTGGACCTCTTTCATGGCTTAATCAGTCTCCCTTGGACCCAAGCACCTAGCTAGTGGGCCGAAAAAAGATCTTCTGAACAATTTTCCCCCGACCATGCTGAACCTAGCAGCTTTGGTGCAGGGCTCTCGACTCCTAGGGATCTGACGGCAATTTTCATGTCTTCAAGTAGTCTATATATTTGTTTCTCCAATCCTAAGTCAAGCTTGTTGAGTTTAACTCGGCGTGACCTTCTTCTACCACCGATTTTATCAGTTATACTACTACCCCTAGTCGAATTCATCGGAGTTGCCAAATGACCCCAAGTTGGCCAGTGCATCGACCTCGCTATTTTGATCCTGAGGTACGTGTTGTAGAGTCCATTCCTTGAATTGGTGTAAGGTCAACTGCAACTTATCCAAGTACCTCCGCATTTGTTCCTCTTTTACTTCGAACATCCCGTTGACTTGATTTATGACAAGGAGGGAGTCACATTTGGCCTCAATCACTTTGGCCATTAGGCTCCTAGCCAGTTCTAGACCTATAATCATAGCTTCATACTCGGCTTCTTTGTTAGTCAATTTTATAGTTCTAATAAACTTCCTAATTACGTTACCCGTAAGTAGTTTCAATACGATACCGAGCTCGTATCCCTTCGCATTGGAGGCACCGTCTGTGAATACGATCTAGACACCCGAGCTTATCCCCGAAGTGAGCAGTAATTCTTTCTCGACCTCGGGTATAAAGTCCGCAAAAATCTGAGACTTTATGGCGGTCTGGGGTTTGTACTCGATATCATACCCTCTAATTTCTACGGCCTATTTGGCCAACCGACCTAAGATCTCGGGCTTATGCATGACATTCCTCAGTGGGTTAGAGGTCACGACACATATAGGGTGGTACTAAAAGTACGGTTTTAATTTCCTAGAAGCATTAGTAAGGCGAGCGCTAATTTTTCTTAGTGTAAATACTTTGTTTCAGCATCGCCTAGGGTTCTACAAACATAATAAATATGAAATTGTGTACCTTATTCTCCTGGACCAGGACACCACATACCGCCACCTCGGAAACCGCCAAGTAGAGGTATAGTTGTTCGTCCGCCTTCAGAGTGTGCCGCAGGGTAGGGATCGAAAGGTATCGCTTGAGTTCCTCTAAAGCTTGTTGGCATTCGAGGGTCCAAGAGAAGTTGTTCTACTTTTCCAATAGTGAGAAAAATTGATGGCTTTTATCCAACGATCTCGAACTGAACTGAACCAACGCGCCTATCAGCCTGGTCGGTCTTTGTACTGCCTTAATATTGTCGACTATGGCGATGTCTTCTATAGACTTTATTTTGTCCGGGTTGATCTCTATTCCCCGGTTAGATACCATGAACCCGAGAAACTTACCCGAGCTGACCTCGAATGCACATTTTTTCTGGTTTAGCTTCATATTGTATTTTCTCAATATGTCGAAGGTTTCCTACAAATGTTTCAAATGGTCCTCTGCTCGAATAGACTTAACCAACATATCGTCAATATAAACTTCCATTGATTTCCATATTTGTTCTTCAAACATCCGGTTAACCAGGCATTGGTATGTAGCATCGACGTTCTTTAGTCCGAACGACATTACGTTATAACAGTAGGTGCCAAATTTGGTTATGAAAGAAGTCTTTTCTTGATCGTCTGGGTCCATCCAAATTTGGTTGTACCCGAAATAAGCATCGAGAAAACTCACTATCTCATGTCCGACTGTCGTGTCGATTATTTGATCGTTGTTAGGTAAAGGGAATGAGTCCTTCAGAAATGCCTTGTTTAGATCCTAATAATCTACACACATCCTAAGTTTATTTGCTTTTTTAGGTATGAATACTATGTTACCTAACCAATCCGAGTATTTTAATTCCTAGATAGAACCTATTTCAGAAGTTTAGATACCTCGTCCTTGATAAATGCGTGTTTGATCTCGGACTGTAGCCTTCTCTTCTGCTTAACTGGATAGAACTTTGGATCCAAGCTCAATTTGTGATTTGTTACCTCCGGTGATATCCTTGTCATGTCTAGATGGGACCAGGCAAAACAACGGCATTAGCTTTAAGAAAATCAATAAGATATTTCCTAAGCTGGGGGGTTAGTCCCTTGCCCAGGTATACATTTCGATCTGGTAGGTGCTCGATCAAGATAACCTTCTCCAACTCCTCAATCATCGATTTGGTGGCATTGGTGTCATTGGGCACTATTAAAGATCTTGGGACATCGTAATCATCCTCATCGTGCGCTCTATGATCCTTCTATTTTTTCGACTCGGTTGAGGCCAGTATTGTTGATTGCTATTTAGTTTCTTTTTCTTTGGTCAGTTTCCTACTTTTTGATGTCGAAACCATGGGCACCAAGATTACTTCATCAACAACAAACATTTCTTTTTTCACCAGTTTTTCCCCGTATACTATTTTGACTCCTCCCGGAGTGGGAAATTTCAGTGCTTGATGTAAGGTCTAAGGCACCGCTCTCATGTTGTTAACCTATGACCTTCTAAACAAGGTGTTTTACCTCATATCCCCTTCGATAACGTAGAACTTTATTTCTTAGATGGTCCTGACAGTGTTTACTGGTAGAGTTATATCACCCTTCATGGTCTTGCACACCATGTTGAATCCGTTCAATACCCGTACCGCCGGTACGATTTGGTCCTGCAACCCCAGTTTTCTACGACCCTCAATCGGATGATGTTGACCAAGCTACCTGGATCAATCAACACACGTTTAACCATAGATTTATTGATAAGTACGAATATTACCAGTGCATTATTGTGAGGCTGGACGATTCCTTCGGTGTCTTCGTCGTTGAACGAGATGGCTCCTTTCGGGACGTAATCCCAGGTGCGTTTCTCCCTCGCGATAGAAACTTTGGTGTGCTTTATCATTGGACCTTGGGGGACATCTACCCTCCTAATGATCATATTGATCACGTGTTGAGGCTCCTCTTGTTCGACCTGTTTGTTGGCGTCCTTGTTTCTAAAGTGATCTTTGGCTCGCTCGCTTAGGAATTCCCGAAGGTGTCCATTGTTGAACAATCTAGCTACTTTTTCTCTTAGATGCCGACAATCTTCGGTCCTATGACTGTGAGCACCGTGGTATTTACACACCAAGCTATGATCTCTCTGGGCGGATTAGACTGTAGTAGTCTCGACCACTTGGTCTCTTTGATATGTCCTATGACCGACACTATACTTGCAGCGTCTACATTGAAATTATACTCTGACAATCTCAATGCTTCCCTACACACGAGCGACCTGTCGAACCTGCTCTTGCTCATCAAGCCCCGGCTGCTCAGTCCTCAATCATTTCTCTCGTCGTTCATTTTCGGGAGGCATCCAGATCCGTTTCCCCTCCGATCCACACCGTATGGATGGTATCGATCTCAGACCGGCATTGGCTCCTGGTCGATGATTCTCTTATACCTATCATTGGTTCTGTTGGGGTAAATAGACCCTGAAGGGGCCCCGAGTTGGACGTCCTCGACTCTGATCATCGATTGATACCTGTTGTGGACGTTGGCCCAAGTAACTGCCGGGTACTCCACAAAGTTTTGCTTTAACTGCTGAGAAGCCACAAAACTTCGGGGGTTGAGCCCTTGAGTAAATGCCTGAACAGCCCAATCATCCGCGACTATGGGGAGATCCATCCGTTCCATCTAGAACCTCGACACGAACTCCATAAGCATCTCGTTATCCCTCTGTTTGAACTTAAAAAAGTCTAACTTCCTCGTCTTGACCTTTATGATGCCGACATGGGCCTTTATGAAAAAGCATCCACAAGCATTGCAAACGAGTCAATAGAATTTGGAGGCAAATTGTGATACCATATCTTTGCTCCCTTGGACAAGGTTTCCCTAAAAAATTTCAGCAACACTAACTCAATCTTGTCGTTTTCTATGTTCATTCCCTTGATTGCGCATGTATAAGAGGTTACATGCTCATTTGGATCTGTGGTCCCATTATACTTGGGAATGTTGGGCATTCGAAATCTCTTCGAGATCGGCTTCGATGCCGCACTCGGAGGGAAAGGCTTCTGCATGAACTTTTTGAAGTCCGGCCCCTTCAATATCGGTAGTGCTCCCGGGATCTGATCGATCCTGGAGTTATAGGTTTCCACCTTCTTGTCGTTGACCTCTATATTTTTCTCTCCATACTCCACCCATTTTGTTGAGCATCTTCATCACCACGGAAGTTTCCCGGGTCCCGAATTCTCCTGGTTCCGTGGCAACTTGTTCATCCCTTAAAGTATTTTCCTTGGTCCGTTCGGGCTCGACCCTGTTAGAGGCGTGGCTCTGGTTCTGTAACTGCGCTATTGCCATTTGTTAAGCTTGCAACATTTCAAAAACCAGCCACAAATGCACCCCATCACCTCCACTTTCGGGGGCCTCTCGAGCCGATGGTCGGGGTGCCCCGCGAACTCTGTTTTCGGGCTCAGTTGGTAGATTGATGTTGATGGCAATCTGTTAGTTAACATCGACCTGGTCGGCGGTTGGGACGCCATTGGGATCAATTTGGGGCGCATCATTGCTAGGTATGACGTTATTGTTTTTGTCGTTATAGCCTGACTCAACGTCAACGTTCAAGTGGGCAAACTGAGATTTGACATCCTTGGACTAACCTGGAAACAAATCTTCAAAGAATAAGCATAAAACAGGGTGCGTTATGGAGGTTCGTATCAAATCACCACTATTATTCTTAGCCCTACAGAGGGCGCCAAACTGCTTACCCTTAAAAATGAGTAAGAATTAAATTTATATACAGTTTAAAGGATACATGATTTAATTCAATACGAATGATCTAAGAACACAAGTAATTAAATTAAAGAAAGAATGAACAATCAAACCAATAGTAATGTGACGATCAGGCCTGATCTTAAGCTCGATCAGACCCTCGATATAAGCTCGGTTATGATTAAAGAAGAGAATTACAGAAGAACACTTTGAATAATAGCTAGAAGACAAGAATGAACTTTTTTGGCTTTGATATGTGTGTCAACAATGTGTTTAAAATAAAAGAATTCTCCATTTATATAGTAGGGGAATTTTATTTCTAATACAAGTCTAAATAAGGTAAAAATCTTCTTTTCCATGTAACTGCCAATTCGTAGTTGATATCGGACGGGATCCGCGCGATAATATTTGGTTGAGGGTGAATATTACGGCTGCCTACTTATCATGACCAACCGTTCCTCCTTATTCCATGGTCCCAAAATTTTACTTGGTCCGGGTCCGTTATCTTGTCGCGCCCAATCCTAGATACATCGCTTACTCCTCCCGAGTTCCTATACGAGGGATCCTTCGGCCTTGCTTGTAGTTGCGTCAAACAGTGCTTCCCTCTCGTTTTCTTATCGGGGAAAACTCTGTCCCCAGTTTTACCTGTACATAGTCAATTTTTTTTGTTTAACCAGTCAATATTCGGAACCCACTGACTCAGCTAATCCGAATTTATGTTGGATAAGCCCACTGAAAGGGTTAGGCATCCCTAACCAAGAATATTTTTATTACCCGAGCTCGAATCCTAGATTTCTAGTTAAGGTTAGAGGAATCCCAATCATTCGACCATATCACTATTAGAAAAACATTAATTTGTGACTGAAATTTCCGACTGAAAATAAAGTAGTCGCTAATGGGACTACTTTTGTGACTGTTGTAGTCAGAAACAGATTTGAATTTTTATTACCTTTTCTAAAAAAGAAATTAAACTATTATTCCGACGAAAGCAGTGTGAAAATAGCGGGTCAATTTCCCACCTTCACTTTTGCGACCAATTCGGTCAGAGAATAAAAAGCCAAAAATATTGGTTGACCAAAAAAGCTACTGCGTCGGTCGCTAAATTAAAATTAAAATGGTAAAAGAATATTTAAGTGGGTTTGGGACCACGGTAGTCACAAAACAACAACAACAACAACAACAACAACAACAACAACAACAACAACAACAACAACAACAACAACCAAGTATAATCCCACTTAGTGGGGTCTGGGGAGGGTAGTGTGTACGCAGACCTTACCCCTACCCTGGGGTAGAGAGGCTGTTTCCAAATAGACCCTCGGCATCCTTCCCTCCAAGAACTTCCCACCTTGCTCTTGGGGAGACTCGAACTCACAACCTCTCGGTTGGAAGTGGAGGTTGCTTACCATCAGAGCAACCCCTCTTGTCTGAGTTATAAACTCTTCAGGTAAATAAATATATATTATAAGGACTATTTTCCACTCCATCTCAGCGGCTGACAGAGGCAAACGGGCGGACGAGGCAAAGGCTGACAGAGGCAAACCTAGAAAAAGCAAAGCTTCCACCATACCTGTGCTTGAAATTCTTTTCAACCGAGCAAAAGAGTATAGCAGGTGCCTTTTAATTTCATTACCCATATTCTGTATGAAGTTAATTGGGGACTATTAATTCGTTATTGTTTTGATAATGGGGAAATTATTTACACACACACCGTACTTTAGCTATAGCACTGCACTTAAGCCTTATAAGAGTGGGACAGGGAGAGTTCATTGAAGTTGTATGCACCTGACAGTGCTCCCGCCCTTGCTATCAAAGCCACCGTTGAGAAAACCAAACGCATGTTTGTATTTTTATTTTTTTATTTTTCACTTAGTCTTTTAGTATTTGTTTTACTTGTCATCTACTTTTGCCATCTAAGCTGTCCTGAAAGTGTACATCATCATGCAAAATTTCAAAATGTTATAACTTCTGTATAGAAAATATTCATAGATTACTACTGGGTAACTATCCATAATAAACAGAATTAATAACCATAACACTTGATACCTACTACTACAGCATGTTAAACTATTCTAGTAGTGTGAAAATTCTTGTAAATTATTAAGTAGTGTGTATAAAATTAACTCCAATTCGTAATCTGTTATTTTGCCATCCTAAATATCTGGAGGGAACTTTAGCTATAGACAGAGGAGGAGCACTCCTACGTCGAAAGCTTTTCAACCTTTCCCTTTTTCTTCCTTATTTAAGGTGAACTTTTGAAGCATTATTTCTCTGTTTTCTCTTCAACATTAACATACAGAATTAGTGGAATGAATGTGTGAATTTAATTTTGCTTCTTTCAGCCGGCTCTGTACTCGGATTTTCTCTGAATTTCCAGAAAATTCACAGTATCTGTGAGTTAAAAACTTAAAGCTTTTTCTTATCTTGAATATATCGATTAAGCTTATGTTCATACCAATGTTCTGCAAATTAAGAAGAAGCTTCTAGTAACTTCATTGTTGTTGACCTCAACCTGTTGTTTTCTTGGAAACTGATTTCTGAGAATATGTTTATGGAGATGTGTTTAGGATGTAATTAGTGAGTACTTTAAAGGTATGTTTAATGTTAGATAGAGTTTTTGGAGTTGGATACACATTTCTATATGGATTAGTTCCCTTATTTCTTTCTTTTCATAATTCCTTCCTTACAAATTTCTTGAGATCTTAAGCAATGGATGACCTTTGAATAATGCTAGCTTAACAACATTATATTCTACTATGAGTCCTAGGAGTTAAAGCCCAGAAGCTTGCGCATTTCATCCTTATTCTTGAATCTCTGCTTTGCGTTTGATAGATAGACCTTTCCTCAACAAGTTGGTAAGAATACTTGGGGATTATTAATACGTTAATGCTGATAATATTCTACTCAAAAGTTTTAGAGAATTTCTCTTATATCCTTTTATTGTTTTGATAATTATGGTATTTGAGTCAGCTTACGTACATCTCAATTTTTCTCCACAAATATATATATATCTTAAGTCATAATCTATGTCTCCACAAACAATTTTTGATAATTCATTTGCATAGGGCACATACTGTTGATATATAACACATAATGGTTGTTGAAGTCTTGAATATTATAGGTATCTCACCACTGACCATATTATAACTGAGATCAATATACAGTAGGGAGTGCAAATTTCCTAAATTAGAAGGAATAGTTGTGTTTAACATGTTCTTGCTTAAATTCAAGTTCCAAAGCTGCTTACAATCTCCTATATCTTTTGGAATCTTGCCGCTCATATTATTTGCAGCCAAGTTAAGTGTTGTTAGTTTAGACAACTTTCTCAGTTCTATAGGTATTTCCCCTGAAATTTTATTTCCATGCAAATCATTGAATCAAGAACCAACAAGAGAGTTAAGCTCTCCAAATTTTCAGGAATTTCGCCGGTCAAGTAATTTGAAGAGAGATCAAGCATTTCTAGTTTAGTCAGATTTCCTATCTCAATTAATGCTGCTCGGTGGGCCGGGCCTGAACCGGACCGGACCGGGCCCGCGGTCCTAACGGGCCTGGTGGGCCTGGTGGGCCGGTCCTGGGTGGGCCGGTCTTGGTGGGCCTCTGAGCCCGTCACGGGCTGGTCTCCATGGTTGAGCCCACGAGCCCGGGACCGTTTGGCCCGGGACCGGCAGGCGGGCCTGGGCCGGTCCTGGCGGGCCTGGCGGGCCTGGCGGGCCCAACGGCTATTTTTCAAAAAAAAAAAAAAAAAAAAAAATCAAACGGCCATATTTAAAATCTAGCCGTTTGGGCTGAAAATATGACCGTTTTTTAAGTTAAAAAAATGGCCATTTGGCCCCCAAACTTTATTTTAACCCCAAACTTTATATAATTACACTTTTCCCCATTTCTCAACTATAAATACCCCCTCATTCTTTCATTTTTATTCACCAATTCATCAATATCTCTCAATATCTCTCAATCTCTCTCAATCTCTCTACTACAATTACTTAATTTATTGTTGAAATTTCGTGAAAAATTGTGAAGTTGTTGAATTGAAGTTTTCAAGTGTTCAACGATTTTCAATTTTCAAGAAGTTGTTCGGCAATCCGGTAAACTCGTTTCAACTCTTACGTTTTTATAATATATTTTTGTGTGGTTTAGTTTGCATAATTATAATTAATATGGCATTTACTTTGAAAAAAATGTTTGGTAAAGGAAAAGATAAAACCGGTGAAAGTAGTGGCCAACCAACTACCCTTCCCCCGGCTCCCCGACCTAGAAAAGATAAGCAAGTTGAAAGTAGTCGCCAACCTAGACGTCCTCCTCCTTCCGTAATTCTTGATAGTGATCACCCTTGTTTTCAATTTACCGATAGTGAATTTTATCATAATGTTGCACCAGGTGATAGATTAGATGATGAATTTTAAGCAAGTTGATAGTGATCACCCTTGTTTTCAAATCTAGTTCAACCAGGAATTAACACTGTCACTGGAGGTATTTTATATTACGATCCAAATAGAGATCGTGAAGAATTAGCAAAGATGATTACTGTTATGTGCTTACCTTATACTTTTGCTTCTAATCCTAATTGGGTTCATTATATGGTCTTGCTGCAATGCTAAATCCTACAATGAAATTGGGAGGTCCTCATTTTTGGTATTCAAATATTTATAAGGCTTTAGATCTTTCAAATGAGGAAATTGCGACACTTGCAGATGCAAAAGCTTCAATTAAGATTAACGCTCAAACAGTTTATAATGCTTATCAACTTGCCTTAGAGCATGCTAGGCCAACTATTCCAACCCCTACTTCGTCTAGCTCACAATCCTCTAAAAGAGTTGCGGGCTTAAAAGCTCTTAAATCTTGGACGGAGTTCAGGGGGTCTCAAGGTGAAAATTATGATGAAACTTCACATCTAAATGAGCTTCAAGTTTATTTGTCTCAGGGACTTGAAAAGGAGAATCCAGACGGCTCTTTTGATCTTTTGGAATGGTGGAAGGCAAGGGAAAAACATTTTCCTGTTCTTGCAAGGATGGCTCGGGATATTTTATCAATTCAAGCTTCAACTGTTGCATCAGAGAGCGCTTTCAGTCAAGCAAGACTGCAAATAGGTGATCATAGAGCGTCTATGAGGGATAGCTTGGAAAAATCAGTATTGTTTAGAGATTGGATCCGCTCGGAAAGAAGAAACTTTGGAATTGCAGAAGCACAACCGGCGATAGATGAAGCTTATGAAGAAATGATAGCGGAACTTACGGAGGATTCGGCTTCGCCCGGAAGTGGTGATGAACAAGCTTCTTTTCCACCACCACCAACGCAACCTCCTCCGAACCTTGAAGGATTTATGAGATTTGTTAGAGATAATACATAGAATAATATGTAACTTGTATTTTGGCACATCTTCCTTAGTTTTTTTCCTTCTAATGGTGGTATTAGTACCTTGTTGTGCTCATTCCATTGGGGGAAGGATGACTAAGAAAGATATGTCATTTTTTGGTAATAAAATTTATTGCTTCTACCCATGAGCTTCTTTTCGCAATATTTCTTTGTCTATACTTAGAATTATTTATATGCTACAATATATACATAATATACAATATATATACTACAAGAAAATATATTTATAAGATACAATATATACATAAGATACAATATATATACTACAAGAAAATATATAAGAGAATATATATACATAAGATACAATATAATATACTACAAGAAAATATATTATGCTACAATATATACATAATATACAATATATATACTACAAGAAAATATATAAGAGAATATATATACATAAGATACAATATAATATACTACAAGAAAATATATTATGCTACAATATATACATAATATACAATATATATACTACAAGAAAATATATTTATAAGCTACAATATATACATAAGATACAATATATATACTAAAAGAAAATATATAAGAGAATATATATACATAAGATACAATATAATATCAAGAAGTGATATTTATGCATGACAATTTAGTGTTTTACTATTGTTTTGTTATTTTCTTTTTCGTCAAGCACTTTAATAATTAGATATACATATATACTACATATTAATATAGCCATGATACTACAAGAAATTGTCTTAAAAAAAAAAAAAAAACCCGCTAGGCCCGCGAAGCCCACGAGCCCGGCCCGTTAAGCACAGGACCATGTGGGCTTAGGCCCGTCACGGGCCGGTTCCACCCATTAGGCCCACGAAGACCGGGACCGCCAGGCCCGGGACCGCCAGAGCCCGGGACCACGAAGCCCGGGACCGCGAGGCCCGGCCCGTTAGGCCCACTAAGGCCCGGGCCCGGGACAAAATACAGCATTAATCTCAATAGGTATGGCTCCAGACAAGTTATTGTTGGAGATTTTCAACTTGTCGTTGTGTTTTAAGTGGCTTGTGGAGGCACAGTTGACATTGTCACCTCATTGCCACGTGAGCTTACGCATCATTGTACTATAAAATTAGCACTCATAAGCAACGACATTTGCTAACATAATTGACCAAGCAAGCACTAACAGGCCATGCGAAAACTTCCATTGTTTGTCTCCAAAATGGGTACTCTATCCGAATATCTTTTCGGTCTCCATTGTAATTTCAGGAAGCCTATCAACAACGTTTTGAGAAATTGAGTCAAAGTCAACCCGATTTCGAGGATGGTAGCTCAACCCAAGTGTCACTCAATGATGTAGCTTCAATATGGATGCAGGTGGTTGGTGGCGCAAAGAAAGGTAGAATCTACGATCTTGGATCACAATATTCTGTAGGTCGTTCTACGACATTGTTTTCTGGTGATGCGAGTTATTCGCAAGATCACGAAGAGGTGGAAGCATTTCGAAAAGAAGTTGAAGAATTGAAGGAGGAACGGAAAGAAGATCGCGCAAATTTTAGCAAATTGCAGAGTCTAGTGGAGAAATTTATGAACGGACGTCCATTTGCTCCTTCGAATGGCGAGGATGGCGGGATAATGAGTTTTAGTTTGTTATGGTTATTGATGTTTGAGACATTATTATTTGTTGTAGTCGGATGTTTAGACTTGGTAATATGTACATTTGACTATGAATGTAATATTTTAGACTAGATTGAATGGTGCCAGAATGTTTAACTCTTTTTGGATGTTTTAGTTACAAATATCTATGTTTTGCATTTTATGGATTTGATTAGTTGCAATGGTGGATTGATTGGTTAGCATGGTAGATTAATTGGTTGTTGTATATTTGAATTAGTAGGTGGTATTGCTTTAAAAGAGCTGGAATTTGGCAAAAAATTGCCAGTTTTCTGACTTATTTCCAACCATAGTAGTCGCAAAATGTATCAAAATATTCCAGATTATGGAACATCTGCGACTACTGTAGTCGGAAATACAAATAAATAAATAGTTTTAAATTAGATTTGCGATCACAGTAGTGGGAAAACTCAAATAAAATTAAATATTATTATAATTATATATACCGTTTGCGACCGAAGTAGTGGGAAAGTTAATATAAAATTAAAATTTAATTTAACCTGTTTGCGACCGCGTCGGTCAGAAAACTTTACCACATTTATTAGTCGTTTTTCTATTTTGCCTTAGCGACCGTTGTAGTCGCAAATTACGGACGGATTCAGTCGCAAAATATTTCAGACCAGCTATTTTGCGACTACGAC
Organism: Nicotiana tabacum; assembly: GCF_000715075.1. Classification (NCBI taxonomy): domain Eukaryota; kingdom Viridiplantae; phylum Streptophyta; class Magnoliopsida; order Solanales; family Solanaceae; genus Nicotiana; species Nicotiana tabacum. The sequence continues at coordinate 29,020,873 of NC_134090.1, read as the reverse complement.
TTTTCGGTCTGAAAGTAGTCGTTAATTAGCATTTTCTGACCACTTTTTAACCGTTTTTTTAGACGCAAAATAGCCATTTTCTAGTAGTCTCGGTAGTAACTTTTGTCTCATATATGGAGTAAGTTAACTTCTCTCTAAGTTAACATTATGTGTGCAAAATAACAGTACTTATCCAACCGTATGCATAAATTCTCACGACATTTTTCCTTGTAAATTGCAATCATTAAAAAAATTATATGATGAAAAATGTATATGGCAAAATACAAATGCTTGACTTTCTTTGCCATCAAACGATAAGAAAAAGCAAGAACTAAAGTTTGGATAAATTTTTAAAAACTTCTATGAGGTGAATTTTACGCGTTTTGGATAAGTACATTCTTTGACGTGTTTGAACATTTCTACAATAAAAAAAAATAAAAAATGTACAAATTGTCCTTCTAGCTTCAAAAACACTTAACTACTGATATTATAATGACCATTTTTTAGAGATATGTATATATATATGTGTGTATATATATATATATATATGTATATGTATATGTATATATGTATATATGTATATGTATATGTATATGTATGTATCATCTTACAAACTTGTTAATACAAGAAGGATCTTCCTAGAGTAGAGAAAGTCCATTTACGGTCTGCTTCAAAAAAGCTTAAATAAAGTTAGTATATCTCATGTCAATATAATGAAAAATATATTTTAAAATAATGATCATCGTTCACTATCTCGAGAAGCAAAAATATCGCATGAATTAGGACGGGAGAGTATTATAGGTTATCAAGCTCATCTACAACTTTATTCTCCTGTAAAAAGCATCACCTAGCCACCTATTAGGGTTTTTCATGATTTTTTTTAATATTTGAATTTTACTTGTTACTTGAAGGGAGGGTAAAATATTTATCATAATTGACATTTGTTTTTCGGAAAAGGAAAATATAGATGTCTTCCATATTTGACACATCTCTATCTTAGAGGAAGGTTGTAGACCTTATAAATTGAAGATCCCTCCTTCACACACCAACACTACAACATCCATAAAGTAGACATTAAGAGGATTTTGTTTAGGGAGAAACTATTCTCTTGAAATTTTGTATTCTCTTTTAATTTTAGAAAAAAAAAATTATACGTAGGTCAATTAACCAAACCATATTAAAATATTGTCTTTTTAGTATATTTTTCTTTGTTGTCTGAATTATCATGATTCAAAATTTGCTTTATTAGCTTCCTCATCCCATGTATAACGGCTAGTCATTTCGATTCCAACACTAGCTACCTAGACAAGAGGTACCTGCAGTCACAAACAATGAATGCATACATCTTGTTTAGTCATAATTGTAGTAATTATTTCCTCTCTCAGTGTTAACCTTGTTAGGACCGTAAAAAGCAGGTGTCATGCGGAAGCTAGCAAAACAAACCTTGAACGACGATAAATTATACAATAAAGGAGAAATATACCAAAAAGACACAAACATTTAACGTGGTTCGGTCAACTGACCTACGTCCACCGCGGAGATGAGCAATCCACTATATAAAAAGAGAGTACAAAATATCGGGAGAACAACCTCACGAAGAGGCAAACACAAGTGACACTTGTCCCGTAAAGTTCTCCCCCCTAAACACGACTCTCAAACCCCATGTGGCTACATTGTGGTTGCTACTGAATTAGAAGGACGGATCCTCAATTTATAGAAGTCCAAACTTTTTCCTACAAGAAAAAGGACTAGCCAAGTATAGGAGAATTATAATTTCCTTCTACAAAAAGGAAAACTCAATTAAGGTAATTATATTGACATTTCCTTCAACAAATAGGAAAACCAAATATGGTAAGAAAATTATGGCAAACACATAACAATTCTCCCCCTTGGCCGGAATTTTCTGACAAAATAAACTTGATCCACCTTCTTCACATAGCCTTCAATAGGTTGCATCTCCAAATCTCCACCACAAAGTTTGTCTCAACGTGCGTAGCACACCGGTCAAATTTCTCAGACAAAAATCACGATTATCGTCAAATATGTTAATGCTAGAACTAAACCCGCCAAGATGAACCTGTCTTGAACCTCGCTCTGATACCACTGTTATGTCGAGGAAGAGGCAAACCCGAAAATATAGAAGATAAAGAACACCAAATTTTAATGTGGAAAACCCTTCAAATCGAAGGTAAAAACCACGGGATCACAAAGATCCAAAAAGCTCCACTATAACAATAAGAGGGTTACAAAAGTTCTCCAAATTGGCTACACAACAAGTGCCAAACACAGAGCAACAATAGCAATAAGAGCAACAATTAATCAATTGAAGAAAGAGTATACTCCACAAAAACGAAGTTGTTGTTCAAGGCTTGACATAAGATGATACAAGCTTCCAAATCCGATCTTCACTGTTAAAATCTAAGACCAAGTTGTTACAAATACTCAATAAAAATTTCAGCCCAATCCAACGGTTAACAAATCGGTAAACGTGATTTGAAGTTGGCTGGTCGGAATAAAAATCTGCAGCAAAACAAATATTTTTCTTCTCTATTCTCTCTTGACGAAAGCTCTCTCAAAAACCACTCTTATGTGCTTAAGTCTTTCAAAGACTTGTATCAATGAGCATAGAATAATTCTCCAAGGTTTTTCTATTTATAGATCATGAGTGATGCTTTCTCTTAAAGCCAAAACTCACTCAAAATAGGAATAAACCGAATCCAATTCCAAATAGGAATGGAAACCAAAAGAGAATAGGATTAGGTCATTGGGCCTGTGGCTGGACAACATGGGCATGTGCCCAACAAACTCCCCCTCCAGCTAAGGGGATAAATGTGTCTTCAAGTAGAGGAACTATTGACAGGCTTCATGCCTGCCAATTTTCTACAAAATTCATGTTTATCTGCAACCACCGCCTTTGTCAGCATATCCAAAGGATTTTCATCAGTGTGTATCTTCTCAACCTCAAATAATTTCTCTTCCACGGCCATTCTTATCCAATGATACTTTCTATTTATATGTTTGGTCTTAGAATGAAAAGTGGAGTGCTTGGTGAGACAAATAGCACTCTGATTATCACAAAATAAGATGTACCTTGGCTGCTCAAAGCCAAGATCATTAATAAACTCCTTCATCCATAATAGTTCTTTGGCACCTTCTGTGACAGCAATATATTCGGCTTCTGTGGTGGATAGAGCTATGCACTTCTGTAGTCTAGATTGCCAAGAAACAGCCCCCCCTGCAAAAGTTATCAAATAACCGGAAGTGGATCTTGAATTATCAAGATTGCCTCCTAAATCAGAGTCTGTGTAACAAACAAGTTCAGGCTTGCCATTGCCAAAGCACAGCTTTAAATCTGCAGTACCTTTCAAATACCTTAATATCCATTTTACTGCATCCCAATGTTCTTTTCCGGGATTAGAAAGGAATCTACTAACAGTACCAACGGTATGTGCAATATCTAGTCTAGTGCAAACCATAGCATACATCAAGCTACCAACGGCAGAAGAGTAAGGAATACGAGACATCTCCTTTTTCTCTTCATCAGTAGATGGACTCTGACTAATACTCAATTTGAAGTGTTTAGCAAGAGGAGTACTAACCACTGTTGCATCTGTCATATTGAACCTCTTGAGTACCTTCTCAATGTATTGCTTTTGGGACAGAAATAACTCATTTTTATCTCTGTGTCGGTGGATTTGAATGCCCAAGATTTATTTTGCTGGCCCCAAGTCCTTCATCGCAAACGATTTACTCATCTGCTTCTTAAGGAGTGCAATTCTGGATTTATTCTTGCCAACAATAAGCATGCCGTCCACATAAAGCAATAAAATAATAAAATCATCATCAGAGAACTTCTGGAAGAATACACAGTGGTCTGAAGAAGTTTTCTTGTACCCTTGTTCTTCTATGATAGATTCAAACTTCAAATACCATTACCTTGGAGCTTGTTTCAATCCATACAGGCTCTTTTTCAATTTGCAGACATAATTTTCTTTTCCCTTAGTTACAAAGCCCTCAGGTTGCTCCATATAAATATCCTCATCTAAATCACCATGGAGAAAAGCAGTCTTGACATCCATCTGTTCAACCTCTAAATCTAGACTTGCAGCTAAGCCTAGAACCATACGAATAGAAGACATCTATACAACAGGGGAGAAAATTTCATCAAAGTCAACTCCCTTCTTCTGGCCAAAACCTTTAGCAACTAACCTCGCCTTGTATCTAGGCACAGAGGTATGGTTATCTTGCTTTATTCTGAATATCCATTTGTTAGATAAAGCTCTCTTACCTTTCGGCAATTTCACTAACTCATATGTGCCATTCTCATGGAGTGACTTCATCTCATCTTCCATCGCTTCGATCCACTGATCTTTGTGAGTATCTTGCATGGCTTCATCATAATTCTCAGGTTCTCCCATGTCAGTCAAAAGTACATACTCTTCAGGAGGATAGCGCATGAATTTTTGCTTCTCCCTTGTAGATCTTCTAAAAGAGGTTTCAGGAGCATTCGAAGTAGTTACCTGTGCAGGAATTGGTTGTTGATCAACCACAACTTCATCAACTGTAGCATCCATAACATCTACACCATGATGATCATTTTGATCTTGATCACTATCTCCATCATTATCTTGGGTTCCTTCATGTGCAATAGGTGCCTTAGCAATTGAAACTGGATCAATATCAACTAAGCTCTCATTACTCTGAGAATCTATCTTCTCAGCTTTGTCAATATCTTCAATAGTTTGGTCTTAAAAGAATATTGCATCACGACTTCTAATAATTTTATTGTCAACATGATCATAAAAACGATACCCAAACTCATCTTGACCATAACCAATAAAAATGCACTTAGTTTTGACATCCAGTTTCGATCTCTCATCTTTAGGAACATGCACACAAGCTTTACACCCAAAAACTCTCAGATGATTATAAGAAACATCTTTGGCAAACCAAACTCTGTCTGGGACATCACCATCCAAAGCAACTGCAGGAGACAAATTGATAACATAGGCAACAGTGTTAAGTGCTTCCGCCCAAAATGTATTTGGAAGTTTAGCCTCTGAAAGTAAGCATCTAACTCTCTCAACTAGAGTTCTATTCATCCTCCCTGCCAAACCATTCAATTGAGGTGTCTTGGGCGGAGTTTTCTGATGACGAATTCCTTTTTCCTTGCAATAGTTATCAAAGGGACCACAATATTCACCACCATTGTCAGTACGAATACATTTTAATTTCTTCCCCGTCTGTCTCTCAGCTAAGGCCTGAAATTCCTTAAACACGCTAAGTGCTTGATCTTTAGATTTCAAAGGATACACCCAGAGCTTACGAGAATGATCATCAATGAAGGTCACAAAGTAAAGTGCACCACCTTTTGACTTTACTTTAAAAGGACCACACAAATCAGAGTGTACTAGCTCCAATAAATCGGGCTTTCTTGAGGGAGGATAGCTATGAAAGGAAACCCTTTTCTGTTTGCCAGCTAAACAATGGATGCACCTTTTCAGCTTTGCTTGTTTCACTCCAGAAAGCAAACTTTTCTTAGCCAAACACGTAATCCCCCTCTCGCTCATATGACTCAGTCTTCGGTGCCACAATTCTGATAAAGTATCACTTTCCACCAGATTTATGGAGTCATTAAGAATAGAGCCTTATGTCACATATAATTGACCAGACTTTACTCTTCGAGCCCTTGGTGAGCTTTCATTGGCCATTAAAGAGGGCATTATGGTAACCTTCATCGTCTAATCTTCCTGCGGAGATCAAGTTGAAAGGGAAGTCTGGAGCATGCTTGACATCTTAAAGAACTAACGTTGAACCATTATTAGTTTTCAAACAAACCGTGCCAACACCAAACACCTTAACTTCACTGGCATTGCCCATCTTTAACACTCCAGAATCAACATGAGTATAAGATGAGAAAAAATCTTTTCTTGGTGTGACATGTGAGTTAGCTCCAGAATCTACTATCCAACTCGTCTCATGGGATACCAAATTGATGACGTTTTCATCATAAGCAAAAAGAAGGTCATCTCGAACAATAGCAGCAACATTGTTCTCCTTATTTTCAACTTTCTTTCCTTCTCTAGTGTCTTGATTCAACTTGCGGCAAAACCTTTTGATGTGTCCTTTCTTGCCACAGTGGTTGCATGTAATATTATAGTATTTGGACCTTGACTTACTTCTACTTTTACCTCTATTCCTTGAGCCTCTTGTTCTATCTCTCCCCCGATCTTCTGTAACCAAGATATCTGCTTGTGAGGACGAACCCTGAGATTTTCTCCTTACTTCCTCGTTCAACACACCACTCTTGGCATATTCCATGGTCACCTTACCTCCAGGAGCTGAATTTGTCAAAGAAACACGAAGAGTTTCCCAAGAGTCTAGCAGAGTATTAAGAAGCCAAAGTCCTTGTATCTCATCATCAAAATTAACTCCCATTCCAGATAGCTGATCAAGGACGCCCTGAAAATCATTTATGTGATCAAGGATAGGGCTGCCTTCCTTGTATTTAAAGGTCATCAATTGCTTTAGCAGAAATAATTTGTTGTTCCCGATTTTTGAAGCATAAAGAGTCTCTAGCTTTTCCCATAATGATCTCGCATGTATCTCGTTTACGATATGGTTGCGGACATTATCTTCAACCCATTGTCGTATATATCCACATACTTGTTGGTGCTCGAAATCCCAATCTTCATCGAATATACTCTCGGGTTTATGAGCTGAAAAAAATGGGTAGATGCATCTTCTTCACAAACAACAAGTCTTTCATCTTGCTTCTCCAAACATTATAATTTTTCTCATTTAAACATACCATCTTGCTCATATTCGCCTCCATTCCGTAACAACTCGGATAAATAACCAAGGCTCTGATATCACTTGTTAGGACCGTAAAAAGCAGGTGTCATGCGGAAGCTAGCAAAACAAACCTTGAACGACGATAAATCATACAACAAAGGAGAAATATACCAAAAGAGACACAAACATTTAACGTGGTTCGGTCAACTGACCTACGTCCATCGCGGAGATGAGCAATCCACTATATAAAAAGAGAGTACAAAATATCGGAAGAACAACCTCACGAAGAGGCAAACACAAGTGACACTTGTCCCGTAAAGTTCTCCTCCTAAACACGACTCTCAAACCCCATGTAGCTACATTGTGGTTGCTACTGAATGAGAAGGACGGATCCTCAATTTATAGAAGTCCAAACTTTTTCCTACAAGAAAAAGGACTAGCCAAGTATAGGAGAATTATAATTTCCTTCTACAAAAAGGAAAACCCAATTAAGGTAATTATATTGTCCTTTCCTTCAACAAATAGGAAAACCAAATATGGTAAGAAAATTATGGCAAACACCTAACAAACCTCGGTTGGTAATAACCTATAAAAGCAAATTTAGAGATGCGACAGGAGCATTCTTTACAATAGACAATTACCCTCATAGTTTCTATTATACTCTCCATGCCTCTTTCCCCTGCGTTAACTTTTAGAGTAAGGAAAACGGAAGAAATTGAAGAAGAAAACCGTAGCTGCCATGCATATTTGGAGTGAGAGAGACATCAATTCGCAGAATAATTTCTACGGTGTTCATTAGTTCATAGATGCTCAAACTGTCAAACTCAACCACGTCCAAAGTCAAACGTACTCATCTTCTACTCCAACTCAACATTAATATCCAACTACCTCATTCATGCCATCACTTATGGTTTTCCAATAATCCAACAATTCAAGATTTTACTCATAAATATGCTCAATATACTTATATTCAACCTCATTGTATGAAGTGGAATGAGAAAATTACCTCTTGAGTGATTCATGCATTCCAATGATTTTGCCACTGTCCTGTGAGTTCGGATACATTTTCAGGTTACATTTATAATTTCATTTGGCCATTAATTTGACCGTAGTAATTGTTACTCCCTCCGGTCCACAACAAGTGATCATTTTACCTTTTTATTTTGATTCAAATTAAGTGTTTATTTACACAACCGAGAAGAAATTAATTATATTTTTCCAAACCCTTATTTACATATTCCAATGTATCAAGGTAACAATTAATTAAAGTTAATTTATAAATATATCTTTTTTGTTCGTATTTTCTTAATTGGTGTGTCAAAGATAAAATGTTCACTTATTGTGGACTAGAGGGAGTAAAACTTACGAGTGTTTATGAGAGATCACTCATTATGCTAGAATCATCGCCATTAATCATATTCAATTATTTCATATATGATAATGGTACTTAAGTTGGACAACCCATGATTGTGCTTTATTATACTCTCAGGTCTCTCTCTCTCTATATATATATATACGAGTTCCTCTTTATATATCACTGATGTAAACACAAAGTTTTAATTTTCTTGTGATAGTCATGCCAAATAAAAAGGTACAATTTCAAATGGGAAAAGAATATTAGTTCAATCGCCACGAACTAGTCAATTCAGTTGGCATTCCATGTGTTTAGATTTATGTTCCAATTTGCCGAATTCTTTTCTTTTTCTTTTTCTATCTGGAAACGTCTATCAAGTACTAGTTGATATACCAAGTAAGAGAATGAGTCTCAGCTTCCACTTTTGCGCATATTATTTCCTTCGTCCCAGTTATTTATCTTATTTTGTACTTACTATATTTAATTAGCGATCAACAGGTACTTCCACTTGACGTACTAAGGATCATACACATAATAGAAAAAAAGCAGTCAATGTAATTTTACGTGAAATAATTGAAATAGGTCTTAACCCAAAAAGTCATATGAATAAGTATGTAAATTAGCAAAATTTTAAATTGAGTATACTAGTTATTCTACGCAATGATTTGACTCTACAAATTAATAAGAGCCTGATTTTTTTACTACACGATCAGTAATATTCTTTTTTCTATTTTAAATGTTTTTTTGTAACTTGTAATATTATTTGATTAGTAGAATTTTGAAGTATCACTCATTTTCAGAGGACAAGTTAATCTAAGTCCTATTCAACCTAAGTAATAGTCAAATAGTTAGATCATCGAGGTAAGTTAAATAGGACTTAATTTAGAACAATGAAACTTTATTTCATTTCAATATGCTGATCAAAGCCGGCGGTAATAGAATTACCTCTGCTAAATAAAGTACCATAACTATTTAAGGAATTTTTTTCGTTCACATTTACGAAATATATTTTGGCAATGTAAACTAGGGGTTGACTGAAAAGCTTCGGAAGTCGATAATATATTAGTTGGTGTTCCTAGTCATTGACAGGGAAGCTTATGAGTTCGAGATTCTTGTCATCTTAAGTTACTGAATTTTAAATTAATACTTTATACATATGCTTTAAATTGTTTAAGACAAATACAAAATTTGAACAGAAATTACTAAATTCGACCTAACCCCTAAACTACATACTAGCTCCACCTCTATTCCTAGCTACATTTCTAATGAACGTGAAACAAGCTCGAGTGGTGCGCAATTGTTGGGTGGAATTTGGAAATTCTTTTAAAAGAGAAAGAGTCAAAAGATAGAAAATGGTAATTGGTCAATACATATTTTGTTGGGAATTATAATCATTGTAGTCAAACATAATTTCCCACTACAGAAACCGTTTTTCTCCATATCCACCATATTAGTTCTACCTTAAAAAGAAAACAAGTCTTCATCTCCTCGTCCATCGGATGAAGCTTCGAAATAATTTCTTAAATTAATTTTATTGTGTTTTGTTTAAATTTCTCTATATTTTATGTAGTTCAATATGAATGATGATAACTCCTTTAACTTGTTACTTTCCTTTCCCAGTCAACAACGTCGTTAATTTTCCTGTAGACATGCTTTAGTTGGATTACACGCAGAGGTACTTGGTGGTTAATCTTTGTCAAAATTCTTTGAATTATACTTGTTAGTCAATGTTGAATTGTTGACTTTGTTAGAAAATTTGATAGACATGCAAAATTCAAATATTAGCATACGAGAGGATTGACTTTAGGTTTTATTATTTCTCTCTGTTTGCTTAAGGCTCAACCAATATTTGCTGTAGAAGAGAATAGAGAAACCTAAAATGGATTTGCAATACTAAATATCTAAATCGCTCAATAAAATTAAATACTATATTTGGCTATTCTGCCTTAACATAATCCCAACAAGAGCCCTTCTTCGAAGTAGAAACATCATACAAGAGGATAATTGCCTAGCTGTTAGAAATAGATTTTGGATTTTAAGTTTATGGGTTTTGAATCACAAAATCTTTCTATTATTGAATTCAACTTATACATATTAAATAAATTTCTAAATATAAATACATCATTTGAGTGAAAGCTAGTGGGTTCTACGGAAGATATAATTTTTATTGTGGCTCCGCGATTGTGAGAGTGGGTAAGAGAATACGGACCATATTTTTCACACAATATTTTATTGCCGAAAAATTCTGGAAACTCTACTTTGCAACAGCAAACTAAACCGACTTCCCATGAAGAACTTTGTTAAAATGGATTAAAGATCAGTATATAAACAATAAAAACATGTTTAATAGAAATAACAATATCTTCAATAAGAAAAATGGTTACATTAATATTAAACATGTACATAACTAAAGCTATTGAGTTTCATACAACAACAACAATAACAACAACAACAACAACCACCCAGTATAATCTCACAAGTGGAATCTGGGGATGGTAGGATGTACGCAGCCTTACCCCTACCCTGGAAGGGCAGGGAGACTGTTTCTGATAGACCCTCGGCTAAAGAAGGTGAAGGAAGCCCTGATATCAAGTAATAGCAAGACAAGTAATTAGAAAACTAAATCGAAGATAACAACAGAGAATAGGAAAGGGAGCACCGATAATAAGTAATAGCAAGATAGTATATTTAGAGAAATAACTCCAAGGCACACACGAGAATATAAACGAAGTACTACTAGTGAACTACGGGCCGGGATTACCGATGACAAGTAATAACAGAACAAGACATGCGAATATAGCAAGCTAAGGAGGAAAAAGGAAAAAAAAAAAGGGTACCATACTAGCACTAATACTATCGAACTAGAGAAGACAAAGGGAAACGCACGACTACCTACTAACCTTCTACCCTAATCTTCAACCTCCACTCCCTTCTATCTAGGGTCATATCTTCGTCCAGCTCAAGCTGCTCCATGTCCCGCCTGATCACCTCTCCCCAAGACTTCTTTGGCCTACCTCTACCCCTCTTATCACCTCCCAAGGCCAATCTCTCACATCTCCTGACTAGGGCATCTGTGCTTCTCCTCTTAACATGCCCGAACCATCTCAACCTTGCCTCACGCATCTTTGCCTCCACAGGGGCCACTCCCACCTTGTCCCAAATAACTTCATTCCTAATTCTATCTAACCTAGTATGCCCACGCATCCATCTCAACATCCTCATCTCCGCTACTTTTATCTGCTGGACATGGGACTTTTTGACTGGCCAACACTCTACCACATACAACATAGTCGGTCTAACCACTACCTTATAGAACTTACCCTTAAGCCTCAACGGCACATTCTTATCACACAAGACACCGAAAGCGAGCCTCCACTTCACCCATCCTGCTCCGATACGGTGTGTGACATCCTCATCTATCTCCCCATTATTCTGAATTATAGATCCCAGACATTTGAAACTCTCTATCCTGGGAATGACTTGCGTATCAAGTCTCACGTCCCCGTCTGCCTCCTGGGTAATACCACTGAACTTGCACTCCAAGTATTTTGTCTTGGTCCTGCTCAACTTGAAACCCTTAGACTCTAGAGTATGTCTCCAGACCTCCAGCCTCTCGTTAACGCCACCTAGCGTCTCATCAATCAGGACTATGTCATCCGCAAATAACAATCACCAAGGCACCTCTCCTTGAATGTGACGCGTCAAAGAATCCATCGCCAGGGAAAACAAAAACGGGCTAAGTGTTGATCCCTGATGCAACCCTATCTCAACCGGAAAGTAGTCAGAGTCTCTTCCTGCTATCCTAACCCTTGTCTTATCCCCATCATACATGTCCTGAATAACTCTAATATATGCTACAGGCACTCCTCTAGCCTCCAAATATCTCTAATGAACCTCTTTTGGGACTTTGTGATAGGCTTTCTCCAGGTCAATGAACACCATATGCAAATCCTTCTTCACCGCCCTATACTGCTCTACCAATCTCCTCACAATGTGAATAGCTTCAGTAGTCGACCATCCCGATGAAACCAAACTGGTTCTCGGAAATGGACATACACTTCCTCAACCTCCCTTCAATCACCCTCTCCCACACTTTCGTCTTATGGCTTAACAACTTGATACCCCTATAGTTGTTGCAGTTTTGGACATCCCCCTTGTTCTTGTACAACGGGATCATCGTACTCCGCCTCCACTCTTCAGGCATCTTCTTCGTCCTAAAAATGATATTAAACAACCTAGTAAGCCATTCCAAGCCCTCTTTACCCATGCTCTTCCAGAATTCCACCGGGATCTCATCCGGCCCAGTCACTCTACCCCTACTAATCCTGTGTAAGCCCCTACAACCTCCCCTACTTGTATGCTTCTACAATACCCAAAATCTCGCTGCCGCTCCGAGTACTCCAACTTTCCCAGCACAATGCCACTATCTCCCTCTTCATTCAAGAGTTTATGGAAGTAAGACTGCCATCTTTGCCTAATCTGTGCCCTCTCCAATAAAACTCTTCCCTCCTCGTCTTTTATGCATCTCACTTTGTTCAGATCCCGGGCCTTCCGCTCTTTCGCCTTCGCTAGCCTGTATAACTTCTTGTCCCCGCCTTTATTCCCAATCTCTTCGTATAAACGACTAAACGTCGCGGTCTTAGCCGCAGTAACTGCCAACTTCGCCTCCTTCCTAGCCTTTTTGTACCCCTCCCTATTAGCACTCTTCTGTCCCTCGTCTATACTCTCTACTAGCTTTAAATATGCCGCTTTTTTGGCTTCCACTTTTCCTTGCACCTCTTAGTTCCACCACCAATCCCCTTTATGGCCACCAAGAAAACCCTTTGAGACCCTTAACACCTCTCTCGCTGCCTCTCTAATACAATTCGCTATCATAGACCACATACAACTCGCGTCCCGTTACTCCTTCAGACCCTCATAGCCAACAACTTCTCCCCCAACTCCTGGGCCTTGTACTTAGTCAACGCACCCCACCTGACCCTAGGTATACCAAATATAGCCCTCTTCGTCCTCGTCCACCTGATCTCTAAGTCCATAATCAAAAGCATATGTTGGATCGTAAGATTCTCACTCGAGATGACCTTGCAATCTGTGCATAGACCTCAATCACATTTTCGGAGAAGTAGATAGTCAATCTGGGTCTTGTCCACTGTACTCCGAAAAGTTATCAGGTGCTCCGCCTTCTTCGGAAAACACGAGTTAGCGATCACCAGCTCAAAAGCTTTAGCGTACTCCAGCAGTGAAGTACCTCATCCATTTCTATCTCTAAAACCGAAGCCACCATGCACACTGTCATATCCCCCAGACGACCTTCCAATGTGGCTGTTAAAATCAACCCCTATAATAAGCTTCTCGTTGGATAGCATACCCCACACCAACCCATCCAAATCTTCCCAGAAGTGTCTTTTAACCTCCTCTTCCAAACCCACCTGAGGTGCGTAAGCACTAACTACGTTTAGAGTATACCCTCCCACGACTATCTTAATGGCCATCAACCTGTCATTCACCCCTCTTAACATCAATCATATCTCTCTTAGATCCTTATCAACTAAAATGTCTACCCCGTTCTTCCCTCTCAGCCTCCCTGAATACCACAATTTAAACCCATCAGCCTCCTGAGCCTTGTTCCTCACCCATCTAGTCTCCTGAACACAAGCTATGTTAATCTTCCTCTTATGGAGAATCTTTGCTAACTCTATAGACTTCCCCGTCAGAGTCCCTATGTTCCATGACCCCACTCTCAACCTAGAAGGTGCCTTATCCCCCTGCCACTCTTGCCCCACCCCCCGCTCCCCCAAGGACATGCCCTCACTCTATCATAGCTCGACACGACCACTAGACCAGCACACAGCTACAAACAGAATAGACTAAAAAGGAGTAGGCTAAACAGAAACTTACAGGTACACAAGGTGCTAAAGATATAGGCAAGCAAAAAAGAAAAAAATAATAAAAATACCGATATCACGAATGCCAGATATAGAACAAAAGAACCTGGAGCAAGTTTTCCTGAAGCGTGTCAGACCTGCTCAAGAGCACTGACAAGTTTTGTTGCATCCCTCCGAAAAGCTGTTCGGAAGTCGCCAGAATTTATGAAACTTGTCGGCAATCTGTACATACCAGGAAATAGTTTGTCCTCGCCAGGAAAAAGTTGTACCTGTCCAACGAAACAAACGCACCCACCCACACCCACACACACAAAAAGGGGGAAGAGAAAAAGGGAAAGAGAGAGAGAGAGAGGAAGAAGAGGAAGATGGAGCAGGGGTCGCCGAAAAAAGCAAAATCAGAAGGGTCGCCAGACTTGCAGCAACACGCACGTCCTGACTCCAACGGCGAGAACGGGAAAGAAAAGAAAGAAGAGGAAGGAGAGAGAAAGAGAAAGAGAGGGAGAGAGAGAGGACGGAAAGAGAGGAGTGAACTTACCTGTAACAGCACCTGCGGCGACGACGGCGAAGCAGCAGATGCCGGAGGGGTTACCGTTTTTTTTTTGGGGGGGGGGAGGGAGGGATTAGAACGTTAGCAGTCAGTAAGCGTTAGTAGAAGGGAAGGGAGGAGAGAGAAAAATTCAGTCAGTGTGACTTTACTATTATAACAGATAAAATTATATGACATGTCTATTGAGTTTCATACACTTGCAAAAAAAAGTCCATCATGAAAAAGAAAAAAGGAAAAAGTGTTATCCAATCTGTATTGCTGTAAAATTAATAAAACAATAAACTTTCTGAAAAAACAGAAACAGAAAGTTACTAGAATAAATTCTGAAAAAGTATAGTAACTTCAAAATAAATTTTGAAGCATAGTATAGGAACAAATCGAGCCCACTGAATACACAATGTATCCTTAAGAAAATTATTCCCCTCAAATACCCGAGGTTCTGGAATATATCCTTCCAGGATAGAACGATTTAACTCACCAGCGTATCGGTATCAAAAACGTAGGTGAATAGTGAACCACTCGAAGGTTGTAAAACACACTGGAATTTTTGTGCAAAAGAAGAAGATAATCACAAAAATTTCGTAAGTAATATTCTGGGATTTGAAGGAATATTTATAGCCAATTTGGGTACTGTTTCTGAAAAGGTTTGCAACCTTTCAGAACAGCCATAACTGTTGGAACAGGTTTGACACTGTTTCAGAACAGTCATAGCTGTTCGAAATATTACGGAAAAAATAAAATGGATTTAAAATAATCCAGGAAAGAAAACGGACCGGACCGAATCGCGGGTCATGGGTTATTCCAGATTGAATTTTCGTTAATTAATTTAATTAAATATTTGAAAAGAATTTTGTCCAAAAAGATTAATCAATCAATCTTTAACCGAAGCCGAAGCCGAGCGAGCGAGCGACGACAACGGTGCGGGGCTTGCTTTCTTCTTAGCTCTTTAAGAGCTAAAAGATGAGCTTCTCTATATATACACAAAGATTTTTTTTCCTTCTACTAATGAGGGACAAAGTGCATTAGTAAAGTGAACTAATTCAAAATTTCACTTTCCTCTATTTCTTTTCCCACCATTTTTCATTCACGCCTCTTTTGTTATTAATAACAAAATCCAACAAAAAGTTTCGAGTACGAGATATATATCATTCTTGGATGCAGTTAAGAAGCTTGACCTACATGAGTTTTCAATAAAGTAGTACTACATTTACTAGCAGAAACATCTACATGTAACCCATATAAGTTTGCTCACGGTTGAGAATTCACACACATAACATAAAATTTTGCTCCCGATTGAGAATTTTGAAGAAAAAGCTTCTTGAAGCATGATATTGTGAACTTACTTATCCTAATATGCTGCACGGGCCGGAGTCCCTAGAATATTGTCGCACCCGTATAGGATCCTCCAATAATACTCTACATTTGGAGAATTAGACATACACCAGACGTCATTTTTGAATAGTCCAAGCAACAATACAGCCTTATAGAGTTATATTTAATGCTAGCATTTACCGCGTGAACTTTTATGCACATCAGGTACATGAGAAGAGGAGGACATACTGAACAATAAAAGCCTTAATAATGGTGTATTGAGCAATTTGCTCAACTTGTTTTACCTCGCCAGTTAACCAGGATTTGATGTTTAGGAGTCAACTTAGTTATGTTTAACATAAACAGATTAACATGTTTATGGTTTTAAAAGATAGCTTAAAGGAATGTTTTTCGTTCCCAATTAGGAAATATATTTTGGCTATGTAAAGTTTCTTAGTCATTGATCAAGTCAAGATTTAAAGTTTATGAGTTCGGGATTCTTGTCATCTTAAGTTACTAAAATTAATAATTTGTTTTTATTCATTAAATTTTTTAAGAAAAATACAAGATTTGAACTAAAATTACTAAATTCGCCTGTAAGATGTACACTAGCTCCGCCTATGTTCCTAGCTACATTTCGAATGAACGTGAAACGAGCTTGAGTAGTGCGCAATTGTTGGTTGGAATTTGGAAATTCTTTGAGATGAGAAAGGGTAAAAAAAAATAGAAAATGGTAATTGGTTAATACATATTTTGTTGGGAATTATAAACATTGTAGTAAAATATAATGTACCATTATAGAAAAGATTTTCTCTACATCCACCATACTACTTCCTTAAAAAGAAACAAGTCTTCGACCTCATTAGTTTACATTTAATGGAGATTTAAATCTTAATTGTTTAGATCTCTAATATTAAATGAGTTTATTTTTGAAGTCTGGATCTTAATTATTCAGACTTATCATTAAGTTTGATTATTTTTTTATATTTTACAACCACTTAATGAGTCTTAATAGTTCTATATGATTAAGATCTATAACAAAGACTTAATTTTATTAAGATCATATTATCCACATTCATTATTAATTGCCATCACCGTCTACCATTATCAACTATTATCATGCAACCCACCACCACTATCTCCTCCTCCTCCTCAATCATAGCCGTCATCATAATCAACAACCACCAACCAGAATCCCCACTACTCCCACCACCATCATTCTTAACCACAACCACAAACTCATCCATCTCAACTACCACAACGAACTACCCTATCACCATCAACAACCATAGTCGGCACTGCCCACCATTATAAACTACCAACACATTTCTTAATCACGACAGCCATCACCATCACCCACCATTATTAATTATTACCACCTACCACCATCATTCTTAATCATAATTTCCATCACTTCCATTACCAGTAGCTATTACTCAGAACCACCACCATCAACCAAAAATACCACCAAACACTGCCTCTAGTCAGCATTCACAAGGACCACTGTTAGCCATTACCACCACTAACTACCATATTTTAAAAATCTATATATTTTTTATTGATGGAATATTAGATTAATTAGTATTTTATTTTAATTTTATGTTTATTAATTTTTAAATAAAGATAAATTTTATACATTCAGATGTTAAAAAACAAACGGTCTTAATTATTTAGTATTCAGATCTTCATACACATCTTAATATTCAAATGTTTATTCAGATTCAAATATCTTAATCTTAATGCATATCTTAATATTAAGATGTGTATTCAGATTCAGACGTCTTAATCTTAAAAAAAAAACTTCGAAATAATTTCTCAAATTGAAGAAATAGTAAATTTAACGTAGCTAATTTGAACTTTCGTGCTAAATTTATTGAAGTGTCAGCATTGAATTGAAATCGAATAAATTGATCCGAAAATCGTTCAATATGAATGATGATAACTCCTTCAACTTGTCCCTTTCCCTTTTCGCAGTCAAGAACGACGCTAATTTTCCTGTAGACATGCGTTGGATTACACGCAGAGGTAAAATTCTCTGAGTTATTGTGACGACCCGACCCGTCGTCTCGTGAGTTACTGCCCTATTTTCCCCATTTTCTATTTCTTTATGCTTTATTATCAGTGTTGGGTGTGAACGAGTTGATTTGGATTGGTTTTAGTAGGAAATGAGACATTTAGTCTCTTTAAGGAAGGTTAGTTTTGAAAAAGTCAACCGGACGTTGACTTATGTGTTAGAGGGCTCGGATTTGAAACCCGATGATTCGGTTAGCTTCGGGGGATGATTTGTGATTTAGAAGTGTGATCGGAAGTAATTTTGGAAGTGCGGTGTAGAATTAGGCTTGAATTGGCGAAATTAGTATTTTGGCGAATTCCGGTTGATAGGTGAGATTTTGATCTGAGAGTCGGAATGAAATTCCGAGAGTTGTTGTAGCTGCGTTAGGTGATTTGGGATATGTGTGCAAAATTTCAGGTCATTCGGACGTGGTTTGGTCGGGTTTTTGATCGAAAGTGTATTTCGGAAGTTTTTAGAAAATTAGGCTTGAATTCGATGAGTTTTGGGTAATTTAATGTTGTTTGAGGTGTTTTGATGATTGGAAGAGGTTTGAATAATGTTATGAATTATGTTGGCATGTTTGGTCGGGTTCCCATAAGGCTCGGATAAGTTTTGGAAGAGTTTTTGGAAGATTTTTGCCGTTTGAGCATAAGCATGTAATGATCCAAAGGTCCATTTTTAGTTCTAGAGATCGAAATTTTATTTTGAGATTTCCAGAATTTAAATAATGAATTATAGGAGTGATCTGGAAAGTTTGGTCTAATTTCATCAAGTCGCGATTGGGTTTTTGACGTGAAACATGAGTTAATTGTTTAATGAGCGAAATGGATATCGTACTAAGTAAACGAGCTCCGAATTGAGTTTAGATTGAAGGACTATGTTCGTATCATTATTTGTGACTCATAGGAACAAGAATCATCGAATTCTGAGTTCGTATGATGGAGTTAGAGCCATTTTAGTAAAAAGAAAAGTGCTGCAATTTCTTTGGCGGCTGCTGTATTTTTTTAGCAGCGTGAACAGTAACCGCGCGGGTGAACAGTGACCACACACGTGAACAGTAACAACACGGGTGAACAGTACTTCCGAAAAATTTGAGTTTACAAAACAAATCATCCGCGATTTTGAGTCATTTTTCCTCCATGGTTGATCATTTTGAGAGCTTCTTGGTGGAGATTAAAGAGGGATTCAAGGGGGAACGACTTGAGGTAAGTTTCTTGAACTTAGAACTCATTTTTATTGTGAATTCCACCTAGAGATTCATGAAATATAAGCCTACAAATCAAGAACTAGGGCTTGAATTTTGAAACCAAACAATAAGGATTTGATGGGTCATTTGAAATCGGATTTGGGAGTTCTTGGTATGTATAGACTCGTGGCGAGACAAGGAATCCGGCGATGTTAATTTTATGATTTTTTAAGACGTGGGCCCGGGGCTCGGGTTTTGTCAAATTCGTGAATTTTGATATTTTTCGATTGCTTTCGATTGAGTATTGTCTCTTTAGCATAATGCGACATATTAGTGTGATTTTGGGCAGATTCGTCGCACGAGGAGGGTAATTTGAGAGGAAGGGCATAGCGAGCTAGACTTTGACCGTCTTGAGGTGAGTAATTGATGTAAATGATGTCCTGAGGGTTTGAAACCCCGGAATTTCACATCGTAACGCTATATTGAGGTGACTTGCACACCGGATAACGGGCGTGAGATAGAGCACTGTTGGGGATTGTGACTTGGTCCGTCCCGAGAGATGTTTTTACCGTGTTTTCTACTTGAACTAAATTGAGAATCATCCTTACTTGGATTTAATTATTACATTTGGGCTTCTTGCCAATTATTTGAATCCTTCAGGCATTGATATCACTGCTTTCGCATATTTTGCAAATCATTTGACCTCAGTCCAAGGTTTTAAATACTGTTTTGCAAACTCAACCATCTTTCTAAGATTTGAAAACTTAAATGATATTTCGGGCTGAGACCTACTGTTTTACAAATGCCCAAGGGGCTTATGATGATTTCTGGACTGAGCATGGATCGGGCTGCGCGCCGCAACAGTGTTATATTGATATTGAGGCCGAGAGCCTGGTTGATTACATTGATATTGAGGCCGAGAGCCTGGGTGATTATACTGAGATTGATATGAGGCGATGGCCTAGATTTGATTCCACGAGATGGCTTGATATTGCGCTTGGGATGTAGGAGCCCCTCCGGAGTCTGCACACACCCCCAGTGAGCGCCGTCGACGATAAATAAATGGATGGCTCGGGCTGCACGCCGCAGTGGGTACTAGAGTGTACCATCATATGCATTGCATTGCACTCATGCATTTGTTTTTATCTGTTATACCTGTCTCAGTATTTGGTACTCTGACTTAATTGACTTGTTGCTTCACTATTTGTTGTTCTAAACTGCCAGTTATAGTTTACTTTGTATTTTTCCATGATTTCTTATTCTCAGCCTTTATTTATGTTTATTACTCACTGGGTCGGAGTACTCACATTACTCCCTGCACCTTGCGTGCAGATCCAGGTACACCACAGGCTAAGTGAGGAATTGTTTAGCTGAGCAGACAGTATCCGAGAGTATTGAGGTAGCTGCATGGCGTTCGCAGTCTTGATCTCTCCCCTCTATCTCTATCTTTTATTCCGTATTTTTCCTAGACAGACTTGTAATAGGTGGATATTCTGTATTAGAGGCTCATATTCGTGACACCGGATTCTGTTGGGCTATGGTGTGGTATTTTAATTAAACTTCCGCAGATTTTATTATTAATTATACACTTGAATGAAATGACTTAGAAAATTCTTTGTGATATTTATCTATAATCTGAATAAGAATTTGGGATAATGTTGTTGAATGGTCGGGCTTACCTAGCAGTGTGTTGGGCGCCATCATAACTGGGGTTGGGATCGTAACAGTTATACTTGTTAGTCATTGTTGATTTTGTTAGAAAATTTGATAGATATGCAAAATCCAAATATTAGCTTATGAGAGGATTGGCTTTAGGTTTTATTATTTTTGTCTGTTTGCTTAACGCTCAACCAATATTTGCTATGTGTAAATAGATGCGGATTTCCAACAGAAATAGAAGATAATAGAGAAACCTAAAATGGATTTGCGATACTAAATGTCTAAGAACCCGTTTGAACATAAGTATTTTTTCACTTTTTTTTACTTTTTTTCAGCGTTTAGCCATAAAATTTTAATTTTCACTTGAAGATGAATTTTGGAAGTTTTTTAAAATTTGAAAAACTCCAAAAAACTATTTTTCAAAATTTTTCACTCAGATCACTCACAAAACTTCAAAAATAATCCAAACTTATATTCATGTCCAAACACAACTCTAATTTTCAAATATCATTTTCACTTGAAAAAAAAATTCACTTTTTTTTTTAAATTTTACAATTCTTATGTTCAAACGCCCACTAAATCTCTCAATAAAATTAAATACTTTATTTGGGTGTTCTGCTAATTAACATAATCCCCACAAGAGCCCTAGCTGTTAGAGGTAGATTCAGAATTTCAAGTTTATGAGTTTTGAATCACAATTCTTTCGGCTTATTTGATTCGGCATAGATTACTTACACATATTAAATAAATTTCTAAATATAAAGACATCATTTGACTCAAATTAATGCTAGTGGGTTCTACCAAACACGTACCCATTTTTATCGTGGCTCCGCGACTGTGAGAGTGGGAAAGAGAATACGGACCACACTTTTCACACAATATTTTATTGCCAAAAAATTCTGGAAACTCTACTTTGCAACAGCAACAATACTAAACCGTCTTCCCATGAAGAACTTTGTTAAACTGGATTAAAAATCAGTATATAAACAACACAAACGTGTTTAATAGAAATAACAATATATTGTCTTCAATAAGAAAAATGATTACATTAATATTAAACACGTACTTAACTAAAGCTATTGAGTCTCATACACTTTGCAAAAAAAAAAAAGTATGAAAAAGAAAAGAAAAGAATGAAAAGAGCTTCACCACATCATCATGTATACGTAAGAAGTTTCAAGTACTATATATATATATTTCTTGGATGCAGTTAAAAGCTTGACCTACATGAGTTTTCAATAAAGTAGTACTACATTTACTAGCAGAAACATCTACATGTAACCCATATAAGTTTGCTCACGGTTGAGAATTTTGAAGAAAAAGCTTCTAGAAGCATGATATTCTGAACTTACTTATCCTAATCTATGTTGCACGGAGTCTTCATAATATTATTGTACCCGTATTGGATCCTCCAAAAATACACTACTTTTGGAAGATTCGACATACACACCAAGCGATAATTTCGGAGAGTTCGAGCAACAGTACAACCTTATAGTTAATGCTAGCATTTACCGCGTGGACTTTTATGCACATCAGGTACATGAGAAGAGGAGGATCTACTGAACAATAAAAGCCTTAATTAATGGTGTATTGAGCAATTTGCTCAACTTGTTTTACCTCGCCAGTTGACCTGGATTCGAAGTTTATGAGTCAACTAAGTTATAACAAAAAAAAAAAAAAAAAATATCCAGTGAAATCTTCAAGTGGGATCTCGGGAGAGTAGTGTGTACGCAGACTTTACCTTTACCTTATGAAGGTAGAGAGACTATTTCCGAAAGACTCTCGGCTCAAGAACAGTAAAAATGAAGCAATAGAGAATCAATAGCAATAACAAGGTAATAAGACAATGAAAGCAAATAGTACGAGTAATAATATGAATCTAGGAATACGAAACTATAAGAAAAATGCCAATCCTACTGAAAATAATGACACACCATATTAAAATAAGGGACTAAGAATAAGAAAATGCCCGACTAATACTACTACTGCTGCTAAGACAAGGAGAAACTCCAGACTTAGTTATGTTTAACATAGACAGATTAACATGTTTATGTTTTTAAAAAATAACTTTTATTGTTTAAAGGGTGAAGAAGTTCGTACTTGGTTCTTGCTTTTCATTTGGTATCTTATATTTGTATAATGATATTTTTTACCTTCAATTTTTCATTATTGCAATTTTAAAAGGAAAATGTTTGAAACTTATATAAGGTGTAGTATGCACAAATTGTGCCAATTTTAGAGGGAACGTCAGTGCAATATACTCAATATGCGAATGTATATACTATTTAATAAAAGCATGTATTATTAACATTTATAATATATCTCTTTTTAAGAGAAAAAATAATTCTTCCGAGATATCTAATAGTGGGTAACTAAACAAGAAAATTTTGAGTGCTCAAGAAAGAAAAATAGAAGCATATAAAATGGACGTGATAGGTCCTAATATTGTTTCGCATTAATCAATGGGTATAAATATGGAAAGACCACTATCGAGCATATAATAAAATAATTAAGCTTGTTTTGAGTCAATTGGTTTTATTTTTATGTTTTTCTTTCACAAGAAATCTTTATATTTATACATAAGAGATCTATAAATAACGTGTAAAAAATCTTTGCAGAGTCATTGTTATGAACAAGGTAGACCAAACCAAATGGATTGGGCTTGGGAATTGGTTATGCGTGAGTCAGAGTAACCATCCCAAAGAGAAGTTATTAGACTACAATTGGGACCCGGGTTGAGGTATAGGTGTCGAGGAATTACTGGACAAGAGGAAATACAGTTACTATAGTTATCAGTTCGTGCAAGTTATGCTTATGCAAATTGTTATTTGGAAATTCCCCCTCCTGGTCTCTCTCTCTAGTCTATTTCTCTTCGTAGCTCTGTCTTTCCGTCCCCTTTCTTTCTCTTACTATCCTTATATACAATTACTTTCTATTGTAATTCCTTGTTCTCATTATCAATATATCAATATGTGGTTTTTGTATTTGGTTGTGGATATTGGATCCATTACAGTCATTTTTTTCTATTTAAATTCTAGATGAGCATAGAGGACTATTTCTTCCATTAATCCTTGTAGGCGGCATGATTCATGAACCAATCTAAGGAATCAGCAGCTAACAAGTTAAAAACTACTTCCTCTATTTCAAAATACAATGTTTGACACTTTCCGTTTCATAAGATTCAAATTAATAAAACTTTAGTTAATACTAAAAATGTTCTTTTGGCCATATCAATATGAAAAATGATAAACACAATACTTTCGTGTAGTTTTTGTCATTTCAAATTGTCTTGTATTCTTATAGCTAGATTCCACCTGCTAATTGCTTGTGACTCTATTTTCTTTTTTCGAGTGACTTCCTGTTTAATTTGTTGGCCTTTTAATTCCATTATTACAAGTTGCGGTTAATTTGAGGCGCCATCCATTTTGACCAAATCGTACATTGGAAAATGAAAAAACAACTTCCTTCATCCCATAGATATATATTCTCATTTAAATGTTTTTTAAGAGAACTGGATATACGATACAAATACAAGTGGTTAAAACTTATGAAACAAGATTACGTGTTTTTTTTTTCTTATTTATTTTGAAACTTGTATAATAGATTTCTAGTCCCCTGGAACATATCTTTCCGAGAATATAATACTAAAAGATATTTTGAGAATAGTAATTAAATATAGTTTTCTTAAGATGTAGAGATATAAACCTTTGTTATCTATCTCATGTTTGATTTGATTGTGAAATTTTAGCAAATTAATCATGAAAAGTGAAATAAGACTAATTGATAAAAGAACATTATACTCCATACATCCCATCTTGGGGCAGTTTTCGCTTGTGAAGGAGTAATTTGACCAATTCTTGAAGCTATATCGAACTATATTACTTCATTTTTTATGAAAATTTTGGATATTCAAAATTATACAAAATTAATATAAGTTACAATTTTCCTTAAATGCAAATGGCTAAACAATTGTGTTTGGTACGTAGAAAAATATTTTTTGGAAAATATTTTTCAATTTTATCATGTTTGGTTGGCTTAAATGTTTTGGAAAACATATTCCTTATAAACTCATTTTCCTCCAATTGGAGGAAAATGTATTCCTTATCAAGAGAAGAAAAAACATTTTCCAAAACTTCTTCTCAATTCCACCATATTCCCCACCCTCACCAACCCACCCACCCACCCCACGCCTACCCACCCCAATTTCTTTTCAAATTTTAATTTTTTTTCCGTCACTACCCACCCTGCTACCCCCTTCCCCCCCCCCCCCCCAAAAAAAATTATTTTTTTTACTTTTTATTTTTATAATTTCAAATTTCTGGTTTTTCGTTTTTCTGCACCACCCACCCCACTCCCTCCCCACCCCACTGCCCCCCACCCCGCACAAAAAAAAGTTTTTTCTTTTTTGCTTTTTGCTTTTTTTTTGTTTTTTCTACACCCCGTACCCCCCCCCCCCACCCCGGAAAAAATATTTCTTTTATATATTTTTAGTTTTAGTTTTTTCATCTTTTGGTTTACTTGTTCGAAATTTTACAAGTTCCAAAGTTATGAGTTCGGAAGTTTATGTGTTTGGAAGTTTACGTGTTTAGAAATTATAAAGTTTACGGATCCGAAAGTTCGCGGTTTCAAAAATTTAACGTTTCGAAAGTTTATGAAATTGGTCGGTTCGGAAGGTTGTTGGTTCGAAAGTTTATGGCTTCATGTTTAATGTATCTAAATTATTTATGAATACTCTTGAGAAGTTATTTTCCTTAATTTGCATACCAAACACCGGAAAATGAATAAGATTACTACTTGTATTCCAAGAAAATATTTTCTTGAAAAACATTTTCCACAAAAAATATTTTCCGTTATACCAACACACCCTTTGTGTCAACCTATTTGTACAAATTAAGAAGGAAAAAATTGAAACTAAACATGCGGTCTTAAACATGTTATGACATTCATGTGGCTTTTAAACTTCTAAATTATGATCTTAAAAATGTTACAACTTTGCTAAAATATGAAGTTTACATATAAATTACTTTTAAATATAGAAAGAGGATATTCTTTCTTAAATAAATTAAAAAATGGAATACACAGATTTAAAATATTGGTCAAATTCGTAGCTTCAATCTTTGAAAACGACAATTGGAAATATTGGTAGGATGAGGTGGTATTAATACCAATTAAGTATTTCGGAAAAATACTAAGTCACATCCCCTAGATTCTTCATCATTAATTATCCTTCTAATTTCCCCACTGAAATTTTCTACTCGTTTCTCCTATAAATACCCCCCTCTTTCCATCATCTCAAACACACTGAATTTTCTCATCACAACTCTAATAAGAATCTTCCTTTATTTTCTCTCCAATTTAATTCTCTTTCATTTGCTCTTCGACATGGATTACGAGCAACTCATGTTGAGAGAAACTCTAAGAGGCCAAAGCATAGAGCACAATAAGAAGAAGTATACTACTGTTTCTAGTACTACTTCCTCTGTTGCTTCACATGAAGACTTAAGGAGCAGAATTGAGTCATTTCATATGCTAGAAAAAGGTAACATATCAAAGAGTGACTCTACTGAAAAGAAACTTTCTTGGCTACGTTCTCAGATCATCGGTGAAGATGCCGATTTTGAGACACCCTTTGGGAAACGTAGGCTTACTTATGCTGATCACACTGCCTCTGGAAGATGTCTTCACTATATTGAAAATTATATCACTAATAGCGTCCTTCCTTTCTATGGTATATATGTTTCCTTTAGTTCAATACATGAACCTCCTTAAGACCATGAAATAGGAACAGTTTAACATAAACTTTTGTTCTTTATTTTTACAGGCAACAGTCATACCAGTGACAGTTACGTGGGATACCAAACAACAAAAATGCAGGGTGAGGCTGTGTACAATAGACTCTTGTGGTCCGGCCCTTCCCCTGACCCCGCTCATAGCGGAAGCTTAGTACAGGGGATGCCTTTTTTTAAATGTAAACTTCTGTGCTTTATTTTTACAGGCAACAGTCATACTAGTGACAGTTACGTAGGATACCAAACAACAAAAATAGTGCATGAAGCAGCAGCCTACGTGAAGAAATGCTTAGGTGGAGGAGAAGAAGATGCTATAATATTCTGTGGTTCTGGTTCTACTGCAGCCATTAAAAGGCTCCAAGAAGTCATGGGAATTACAGTCCCTTCAATTCTAAGAGAAAAAGTCCTCACAAAATGCTTCCGCAACGAAACAAAAGAGAGATGGGTAGTATATGTTGGCCCCTATGAGCATCACTCTAACATCCTTTCGTGGAGACAAAGTTTAGCAGAAGTTGTGGAGATTGGTTTGGATGAAAATGGTCTTGTGGATATGGAAGCTTTGAGAGTTCAGCTTGAGTTCTACAAGTCTACGAATAGGCCATTGTTGGGTTCATTCTCAGCTTGTAGTAATGTCACTGGAACTTACTCTGATACCAGAGCCATCGCTCGTCTTCTCCACAAAAATGGAGCTTTTGCTTGCTTTGATTTCGCTGCAAGGTATGCTAATTATGGAGTTTAACTTCTATATACTGACAATGTTTAAAAACATTGACAACATCATGTCACTTAGATGGTACTAAGCTCATTTCACATGTTAAAACAACAAATATATCTTTACACAGTAAGTACATATAACACTACAATAAAAACCTGAATTAGCTACGAATTATATTCCGTTGCTAGTCTGTCACTAAATTGCTCGTAGCTGGTAGAATTTCTTGATAATTTGTCGTTATTCCGTTGCTAAAGACATTAGCGCGAGACGGATTTTTCTGTTTAGCTACAGAATTTGTCCGTCGCTAAAACTTGATTTTTTAGTAGTGTAATTTGAATTCTATTTGTTATCCTAATCATGCTTTACTTCTTTCCAATTTTGGGTATTCTTTTTCATGTGTTCTCATGTTGCAGTGGTCCATATGCAAAAATAGAGATGAGATCAGGAGAAATAGATGGGTACGATGCTGTTTTTCTTAGCCCCCACAAGTTTCTTGGAGGGCCAGGGACACCAGGAGTCCTTGTAATGAATAAAGCACTCTATCGATTGAGAACTTCACCTCCATCTACTTGTGGTGGTGGTACTGTTGATTTTGTCAACCCCTTCAATGAGAAGGCAAGTTTCTTTAATATGTTGTCCTTTTCTTTCTTTTTCATCGTAATGTCCTTTTCACCGTAGATTTCTTTGTGTCAATTATGAAATTTTGAATTATTTGTTTAAGGTTTCTTTGCTTAATTTATTCAAACAGCTTGATAGATGATTTTGACTGCTATTTGATGTGTAAACGGCACATGGGGTTCTTGTCAATTTCTTTCTAAAAAGAATAGAAACTTGTGAAAGTTGATTTAGGTATTGAGCTTGACTAATTAAATAAGTCAAAAAAGAATTTCAGACGGCAATACTATTGTACTTTTAACAATTTTTATTGACGTGACTTATAGCTCGCACAGGCGGCTCAAAATATTGGAGGCCTAAAGCCAAACATTATTAGGAGGCCTCAAACTTTAAAAAGAAATTCACATTGATTAATTTGATTAATGCTTTATAGTTGACATATGTGCACTCTGATAAATAATAAAAAGTAATAGGCTACTATATATATATATATATATATATATATATATATATATATATATATATATATATATATTGTAAATCTAAAGCTCAAAAATAGAAAGTTAGAATAATAGAACACGATTCTAGAAGCTTATAATTTGATATAGAATAAAATTCCAACCTTTTTAACTTGTTTGTTGTAGTGCTTGAGGACTTCAGAATAATAAATTTTTATAAAAAATTTATTCCATGTTTTTCATTCCTTTTTTTTAGAGAATAGATAGCTTAGTAATTAGAGGGAAAAAAGAGAATATAAAATACAAGTTTTATTATGAGGAAAAAATAAAATATTAATACTAGAATATAAATTAAGTATTAGTCATCATCAATCACATTGACAAAATAATTAGTTTCCTATTTTATGCATATCTTATAATCTTTTACCATAGATAGTTAATATTTCTTAAAGGAAATTACCATAGAATTAATATATTAATTTTAAATTGGGCCCCCAAAATTTTGGGGGCCTAAAGCCATTGCTTCATTTGCTTGGCCCTTGAGCCGGCACTGCCCGTTTGGCCAAGCTTCTAAAATCAGCTTATTTTGAGAAGTGCTTTTCTCAAAAGTACTTTTTAAAAAAGTGCTTTTGGTGAGAAACAGTTTGTGTTTGGCTAACTAATTTGAAAAGCGCTTTTGAGCAGTAATTAGTGTTTGGCCAAGCTTTTGAAAACTGCTTCTAAGTGTATTTTTCTCAAAAGTGCTTCTCAGAAAAGTGCTTTTGGAGAAAAACTACTTTTTTCTGCTTCTCCAAAACTGCTTCTGCTTCTCCTCAAAAACACTTTTTTTCCTTCCAAAAGCTTGGCCAAACACCTCAGTTTTTGGCCAAAAATACTTTGTGCCACAAAAAAAAGCACTTTTGCCCCCAAAAAAAAAGCTTGGCCAAACAGGCTATTAGATTTAGTGGTACCATGATATAAATTACAATAACCAAACTCGAATTCTTATTAAATGCTCTCTTCTTCCGTTACCAACCCGCATATTTAAAGGATAAATTGGTTTCTCATCTATCTCCATCCCCTTACTATCTAACTATTTGTTACTAGTAGTAGTTTGTATTTCTCTTCTACTTTATTCTAAAAAATTCATGTAAATATATTTTAAGTTTAGTGATTCGTATTTATGGTGAATAAATAACTCTTTTGAATAGTATGCAACTGCGTCACTATTTCTCTTTATTATGGTTTGCAGGAAATAATGAATCTTGCCTTGTGTTATTTCTTTTCTTTCAGTAACAAAAAAAAAAAGCAATATGCCTGAGGTATAACCATTTGATCCTGACTAGTTAAAGGGAAAAATGAATTAATAACTTCTGTGGTATAGTAAACTATTTGATACTACACATTTTTCTGGTCACTATAAGAAACCATTAAAGAAAGATATCATAAGACTTTTACGTTACAAATTTAACTGCTCCCTTTTTAAGTGTCTAAGCTTCTGTGTTTTAATTTTCTTTCCTTTTCTACTTGGCTCTAATGATAATTCTGCGCTATAAACACTCCTGATATAATATACAATTACCAGGACACACTCTACGTGGAGAACATCGAAGAAAGGGAGGATGCAGGAACACCACCAATCATACAGAAAGTGAGAACAGCTCTATCATTTTGGGTAAAAGAGTTCATAAGTCACAAAGTAATTGAAAGAATGGAGCACGGCTACATTGAGCTTGCACTAGAGAGGCTTCTCCCAAATCCTAACGTATGGGTTTTGGGAAATGTAACAGCCAAGAGACAAGCTGTGCTTTCTTTTCTCATCTATACCACAACTTACTCCTCATCAGGTGACATCAATGGCGAAGACAACGAGCTTTACCTATGGCGAGAGACAGGGAACAAGAAAGATAAGCCACTTCACGGCCCTTTTGTCGCTAAGCTGCTTAATGACCTATTTGGTATCCAAGCTAGAGGAGGGTGTGCTTGTGCTGGACCCTATGGACATATCTTGCTCAAGGTTGATGAACCTCACTCTCTTGCCTTCAAAGATGCAATTCAAATGGTGAGTCTCCATAATAAAAGATTTAACTTACATGTATTGACAAAAGGGCAGCCCGATGCACGAGGCATTCTATGTTCATGCATGGTCACGTGAAGGACCGCACCCAAAGAGGTGTGATGTATCCGGCCTACTCTGATGCAAGCATCAATGGCTGATTCCACGGTTCGAATCCGTGGTCTATATGTCACAAAGAGACAAACTTTACTGTTGCTCCAAGGCTCTCTTCTAACTTGGATATACTGACAATGAAAAAAGAAATTTACACTATCATTATACTTTAACCTGCTATAGTAAATAACCTGCCTTTTTCCAGGTTAATGATCCCACATTTTATGAATGATTACCTATAATTATATTTTAGGGGACCTTATAATTTTCGTTGATCTCGATGTACAGGGCTATAGTGGAGTGAAGCCAGGATGGACAAGGGTCAGTTTTCCTTACTACATGTCCAAGGAAGAATTTGAGTTCATTCTAGCGGCACTAGAATTCATATCCATTTATGGACAAAGGTTCCTCCCTTTGTACCATTTCAATTGGAGGAGTGGTGCTTGGACTTTCAAGAAAAAGGCTTTCAAGGAGGCTCTCATAGGGAGAGACCACAATTGCAACTTTTGTGGCTCACAAATGATACACGGGTTGAACCTAGGTTGCCATGATACTAAAGAAAACAACCACGGAGGAGGAAGCCCTAACAAAGAAGGTCTTATTTACAAGTATGTAAAGTACCTTGAGACAGCTAAGCGTATTGCCAGCCTCCTTCCCAAGTTCCCACCTCAACGGTCGATGCCTGAAGAAATCGACCCTAACCTTGTACCCTTTAGAGTCTGAAGATAAAAAAATCACATTGCTGAACTTATGCTATTGGAGAGAGAATGCTCGTTCTCATTCTCCTATATGATCGTGCAGTTGTCTAATCTATAGTTGGGCAATACAAGGGTTATTATATGTAATAAATTAGAAGAATAAGGGGACATGAATAAACAATATTTTTAAATATTCTCCTTTTTCTAGTGAATTTTATGAAATTTGTGTTTAATCAATTGGAAACACGTATGTTCACTCTCATTGTTAGGATTGATCGTTTAGTTGTCTAACATTTAGTTGGACAAATGAAAATGAGGAGAATATGTATTAAACTAGATGATTTTGAAGATTTAGGTACCCCAGAAGCAATATTGACAATTATGAACCCCTTTAGAAGCTCTTGTACAATCGATGTGAGAGGTTAAATGTCTCCAACATAAAATTATTTTTGCACCAAAGTAACAGAAACAGAGAGAAAAAGCTTTCAACAGAAACAATTACATGAACAGGTGCATAATGTGAGTATCCATTGCATATGTATAACACTTGTTCTTATGCAAATTCCTGACAAGATGTGAAAATGATGCTTCTTCAAGCTGACCAGCTTGCAGCTTATCAAAATATTTCAACTAAGCCATTCCTACACAATTTAGCAGATAATTTTGTTGCTTTTAATATGTAGATGAAGAGGCAAAGGACACAAAACTTAATCCAACTTGCGCAAATTCAAAATTTTAAGGACTTCTATATATAAGAATACTAAACTGTTTTCCGAACAACGCTTTTAATATGCCAGTCAAGATGGGGAAGACTTTCATGTTATCATAGACCTCTTAATTTGCAGGTGAGCCTTTTATCCATTTCTACCTCGGTACACATAGCCTCTTTTGTGAAGCAAATATAAAGGATGGTTGATTTGTGTCCTAACTCCTAAGTGACAAACTCCTAAGTGAGGGCAACAGTAATACCTCAATAAAGAAAAATGCCAGGCTTAGCAGTGGCGAAAGGCAAATTGAAAAATCACCCTTCTAAAATTGATAAAATCAAGCCAAAAATTTTACTTACAAACCACAAGCACTGAAACTCTATACGTTAGCAACTGCGAAATTTTCATTTACTTGAGTACCTGTCAGGAGTGATTGTTTTTTGGTGGCCTAAGAATCTGCGGTGCCCCTCAACTGCTCTTGCCGTATTACCTGAGTGTGACAGAATAAAAACATCACTTTCGACAGAGATGAGATAATGGAGTGCTGCAGTTTGTGAGGCATGATTGGCAAACCTTCTCAGTTCTTCTGTCATTGCCAGCAATTCCTGCCATCAATAAGACATTTGTGGTTTGGTAGGTAAAACACACTATTAGTGAAAGAAATCAACTTTGAGCTTCCTGGACAGCCAGAATGATTAGGTGCCGGTAAAAACCTTGAAAACAACATGCTGAAAGCGAGATGCGAGCTCTGGGAGGCGATAGTTACCACCATAAATTTCTCCCGCAGCAATATAAATCAATATTAACGGAGGATAATCAAGAGCCTGAAGAAATAATACAACCTCCTTCGGGAGCGAGAGGCAGAAGCTGCCAATTCCCTGTTAAGTTGAGTTGATAACCTTAATTTTTCTCGTTATTTATGAATGAGTAACATTAGATATTACTCAACATATTCCGTGTCACTCTAAAGATCATTGCTACAAGACAACAGAAGAAAAGGGAATCTAAGCAGAGTCATCCCTATTACAGGAAACCATGATATCAGATGAAATTGGCGCAGTTGCTTTGATGCTAAATAAAATACATAGATGACATTTTGACATGCAAATATAGTATGTGTTTCACAGGGCTTCTGTGTTGACTGTGTGAGTACTTTATATGGAAGGAAGGATTCAGAAATTTTAGAACTCAATTTGAAGCTAAATATCAGCCCTTGTATACCCATGTAATCAAAGAATATCTAAACAACCTATACACCATGAATGAGACAAAATAATTCTCATTGAGCCCACAACATTAAATAAATAAAAAAATAATAGCGGCTTCTTTATAATGATCGGGCCAACTTACACGCACTTCAACTATTCCACCAGGTACCTGCTACAGTCTACCAACATAGGTACCAGATATCTCTGTCTACCAAGGCCTAGATAAATGAGAAAGAAATTGCCAAATATTTTTGGACCCTGGTCTCGAAGTTTAAAAAGATTAAATTAAAAATTAAAAAAAGATTAAAAAGGGATAATTAAAAAGGGATTGGTATCAGGGATTGATTTAGATAAAGTCTAATAAATAGTGTCTAATAGTATGCCTTGTTAATCTTACAATCTTCTTAGGTGATATAAATGACACGATTGATGATATGATAATATTAGAGATAATAAATATAGTTGTTTTCTATATTTATCTGAGCAGATTATGTTATTTTCTTTAAGGTAGATAAAATGTACGGCTAGATTTACTATAGAATAGAATCCTGATTCTATGTCTAATTTGGGTAAGGCTTCTAGCAAAGCTCTCTGGATGGGTGTAGTTGTTACGATTATTGGACATTAATAGTAAGATATTTGCGGTTAAAAACTTATGTTTGTGAAAATCCTACTCGGTACTCTCCCTCCCTTATTCTATAGACTTTTATAGTTTAATATGAAGAAGCATTAAAACTCACGGAAAGAATTCAACCCAATCCAGAGGGACTAACTAGTTATACTCCTCAAGGAAAGGCTGATCAAACGATAAATAAACTAAATAATACTTTAATAATATTACTTTTAGAAGTCAATAAAAAGCTAGATAAAATTATTAAAGAAAAAGAAATAAAAACAGAAATCCCAAAGGTAGACGATTTAATAGAACAATTAAAAAGAGTTGAGATAACACCGCAAAAGGATAGAATTAAAATAAGGAAACCACAAAAATAGACTTTCTTCCAGATAGGTCAAGAACAATAGACGAAGAAAGATCACGAATAAATTTTTTAGATAATAGAATAGGTAATAATATGTTAGCAAGAATCTTAACTAGAAAAAGACAAGAAGAAAATCAGAAACTGGATGAAATAATAGATATAGACAAAGACATACAGATTTTTCAGCAAAATCAACTAAGGCTACTTAATCCAAAAATATTATATAATACAGGATATTTTTCAAATAATTCTCAATTATATAGACAATATAGAGAAGAACAATTATCAGCCATAGGAAGTAAAGTAGCAACATTAAATTTAATTAATCCAGATCCAGTAAGACAAATAAAGAATTATAAAAAGAATTTAATGCATATGAGATTAATAGTAATCGGATTAAAAGGATTAACTAGAAAAAACTTAGGAACTAAAGTATTAGTAGTAGTATATGATGACAGATGGTCAGATCAAAAGAAATCCATACTAGGTTTAACAGAAGTAGACATGACCAATAATGGAGGAATATTTTATATCAGCCCAGACTTCATGATAAATTTAGCAGAATTTGGAAAAAAAATATTAAAATAGGAATACAGACTGAAGGATATGAAGAAATGAACAATGGAAATAATTTACTGATATGTGTTGGTTTCATAGGAAAAATGGCAACAAGTAGTAATACAAGATTCAAAATTAAGGTAGACGATGTAGTCGAGGTAATGGAAAATAAAGGAATAAAATTAATAAAACCTATTAAGATAAATCCAGAAGAATATGCTGGATTAGAATGGAATTTAGAAGATTTTGCAAAACAAAAAATATTTAAACCAGAATCTCATTTAATGTATACAAACTCAAAAGGAGAAACCTCAATTAGATTTACTGATTACAATTATTCTACCCAAAAAAAATAGATGACATAACTGAGAATACGGCAGACGATACCAGTACTGAATTCATGAACATAGAAATAATACAAGACAAATTTGAAGTAGATATAGCACTAGAAAAGACAAGGAGGCTAGTTAAAGAAAATAAAAATCAGACTTTCCAATGTAAAGGATGTAAACTTGGAAGGTTAACCTTAAGCAAAGTAGAAAAACATTTTAGGAAATGTGAATTAAGAACAGATAATTGGGGATATAGAAAAGAAAATATTTTATACAGAAAAAATCAGAAATATTATATAAAAGTTTTGATGAAATACAAGATAGTTATGAAGAAACAGAAACAGAATCCCTAATAAGCCTAAAAGAATTGATGGAATCAACTAGTTCTAGCCCAAGCCCATTCCAATGAACAACTTATCAAAGTACAATAGATACTAGCACAGGAAATGTACCTCGAAAAAGAGTTTACAGAATAGATCAAGAAACAGAAATAGAAAATGTAAAACCATCAGGAAAAAGAATGCCTATAGAAGAACCTATAAGACTACAGGAAGGAGAAAGTAAAGATAAAATACTAAATATAGCAACTCATGATCCACAAATGTGGAACTTAGTAATAGACCTATGGAAAGGAATCGTAGTGACAGACTTTATAAAAACTTATAATGATACAGATGCAGAAACAATGCATAAATATATGGAAACCTTCTTAGGAGAATCAACCAAGGGTTTATGGGAAGCCTATAAGTCAGAATTCCCACAAGATTTCCAAATGTTGATAGCAATGGGAGCAGATCCTTATAATTTTACAAATAAGATACATAGCTTAATGTGACGACCCGACTCATCGTCTCATGAGTTACTCTCTCGTTCGTCCCATTTTCTGCTTCCTCATGTTTCATTATCGGTATTGGGTGCATTAGAATTTATTTGGAGCGATTTTGATAAGAAATGAGACATTCAGTCTCTTTTAAGAAGGTTTAAGTTGGAAAAGTCAACCAAACGTTGACTTATGAGTTAGAGGGCTCGGATGTGAATTTCGACGGTTCGGTTAGTTCCGGGAGGTGATTTGTGACTTAGGAGCAGGACCGGAAGTAATTTTGGAGGCCCGGTGTTGAATTAGGCTTGAATTGGCGAAGTTAGTATTTTGGCGAATTCCGGTTGATAGGTGAGATTTTGATCCGGGTGTCGGAATGAAATTCCGAGAGTTGCTGTAGCTTCATTGTATCATTTGGGATATGTGTGCAAAATTTCAGGTCATTCGGACATCGTTTGGTCGGGTTTTTGATCGAATGTGTGTTTTAGAAGTTTTAAAAGAACTTAGGCTTGAATTCGATATAATTTGATGATTTTGGCGTTAGTTGAGGTGTTTTGACGATTGGAGCAAGTTTGGATAATGTTTTAAGACATGTTGGTGCTTTTAGTTGAGGTCTCGGGGGCCTCGGGTGTATTTCGGAAGGTTAACGGATCGATTTAGGCACGAAAAAAATAAAGCTGTTGCATTTTTTTACAGCACTGTGAATAGTAGTTATGAATAGTGCCGTGAACAGTACCCTGTAACAGTATCCGTGAATAGTACCGTGAACAGTACCCCGTAACAGTATTCGTGAACAGTACCCCATAACAGTATCCGTAAACAGTACACACGGGGTGAACAGTAATTCCGAAAAATTCTGGGCAGAATGTTTACATTTCATTCGCAAAAAACACCCCATTTCTCCACCATTTTTAGTCATTTTGAGAGCTTTTGGATGGGGATTGAAGGGAGTTTCAACTAAGATCGATTGGAGGTAAGTTTTATGAGTTAAATACATGATTTTATTGAAGAATCATCCTAGAAATCCATGAAAACATAGCCAAATTATAAGAAATTAAGGCTTGAGATTGAAATTTCTAAATTTGGGATTTGAGGGGTCAAATGGACTCCGATTCTTGTGAATTTGGTATGTATAGACTCATGGCGAGATAAGGAACATTTTGATGTAAAAATTTTTTGATTTCAAGACGTGGGCCCGGGGCTCGGGTTTTGCAAATTTTGTGATTTTTAATATTTTTCGAGTCTTTTTGATTGGGTTATATTCCCTTAGCCTATTGTGATGTATTCGTTGTGGTTTCGGCCAGATTCGACGCGCGAGGAGATCGATACGAAAGGAAAGGGCATCGCGGAGTAGTATTTGGCCGGCTAGATGTGAGTAATAGATGTAAATGCTGTTCTGAGGGTTTGAAACCCCGGACTTTCACATCGTAATGCTATATTGAGGCGTGACACATACTCCATGACGAGTGCAGGGTCGGTTACTATTGGGGATCGTGACTTGGTCCATCCCGCGTGATATTTATACTATACTAGTGATTGATACACATACTTTATTGATATTTACTGGGCTGGATGCCATGTTTGGGACCTTGTGCCGACTTGTAGAATCCTTCGGGGATTGATATTACTGCTTTAGCATGATTTGCATATCATTTGGTTTCAGTCCAAGGTTTTAAATATTGTTTTGCAAACTCAGCCATATTTCTAAGTTTTGAAAACTCAAATGATATTTTAAATGTTATTTCGGGCTGAGAACTACTGTTTTTATAAATGCCCATGGGGCTTATGTTGTTTTCTGGACTGATTATGGGTGGCTCGGGCTGTGTGCCGCAGCAGTGACTTAAAACAGTGGTAACAATGGCACTGTGTGATGTGACTTGAAACATTATGGGTGGCTCGGGCTGCGCGCACAGCAGGAACTTCGAAACAATGGTAACAATGGCACTATATGATGTAAATGGGTCAGGTAACAATGACTGACCAAGATTTGATTGATGCCACGAGATGGCTTGATATTGCGCTTGGGCTGTAGGAGCCCCTCCGGAGTCTGTACACACCCCCAGTGAGCGCCGTCGACGATAAGTAAAATGGATGGCTCGAGCTGCACGCCGCAGTGGGTACTAGAGAGTACCATCATATGCATTGCATTGCACTCATGCATAGAGTGTACCATCATATGCATTGCATTGCACTCTTGCATTTGTTTTTATCTGTTATACCCGTCTCAGTAATTGGTACTCTGATTTAATTGACTTGTTGCTTCACTAATTGTTGTTCTAAACTGCCAGTCATAGTTTACTTTGTATTTTTCCACGATTTCTTATTCTCAGCCTTTATTTATGTTTATTACTCATTGGGTCAGAGTACTCACATTACTCCCTGCACCTTGCGTGCAGATCCAGGTACACCACAGGCTGAGTGAGGATTTATTTAGCTGAGCAGCAGTATCCGGGAGTATTGAGGTAGCTGCATGGCGTTCGCAGCCTTGATCTCTCCCCTCTATCTCTATCTTTTATTCCGCATTTTTCCTAGACAGACTTGTAATAGGTGGATATTCTGTATTAGAGGCTCATATTCGTGACACCAGATTCTATTGGGCTATGGTGTGGTATTTTAATTGAACTTCCGCAGATTTTATTATTAATTATACACTTGAATGTAATGATTTAGTAAATTCTCTGTGATATTTATCTATAATCTGAATAAGAAATTTGGGATAATGTTGTTGAATGGTCGGGCTTGCCTAGCAGTGTGTTGGGCGCCATCATGACCGGGGTTGGGGTCGTGACACTTGCCTAGCATCGTGTTGGGCGCCATCACGACCGGGGATTGGGGTCGTGACAACTGCGACAGTTTAAAAACAAGTAATATGAGATTAATAAACCAATGGAAGCGAAATGTAGAAATACTACAACAAATAAGCAGTTATTAAATAGTTACTCATCATAAACAGTAGTAACATATAATATAATATTCATAAATTGCAGAATTTAACGATAATAACAGTAGGAACCATCCCGACACAGCCCAAACCGGAGTGTCACAAGTCATGAGCTACTACAGAATCTGCTATAGGTCTACAAAGTACGGAATCCGATACAACAGTCTGAAGAAAACATAAATGATAGAGGATAAGAAAGACAAGGGGCTGCAGACGTTAACAGCTACCTCGTAACTCCAAATCACTACCTAGCCTGGAAGGAAATCAGCGCTCAGGTGCGGACTCTGGTATACCTAAATCTGCACACATGGTGCAGGGAGTAATGTGAGTACTCCGACTCAGTGAGTAATAATTACAAATAATGGCTGAAAGTATGAAAACACGTAAAGGCACAAAGCAATTCCATATCAAGCAGTAAAATCATTTAAAGCAGTAAATCAGTGACGAAATCAAATGATATTCCTTTTTAAAACAAGTAAAACAGGTAATTTAACAGGTAATTAACAAGTAGAAATCCGCCCCTTGGGCACAGTATCAATCGCTCAACATAGTATCAGCCCCTCGGGCTCACTCTCAGTACAGTATCAGCCCCTCGGGCTACCTCACAATCACTCAGCATAATGGTCAGCCATTGTTACCTGACCAAGTTGCATCATACAGTGTCATTGTTACCACTGTTTCAAATCACATGGGTACCCGCGCTCACTGTGGGTGTGCAGACTCCGGAGGGGCCCCTTACGGCCCAAGCGCTATATCAAGCCACCTCGTGGCATCATCACACAACATATCCTCACATCACTCAAGCCACCACGTGGCATAAATAGTATCTCAGGCCCTCGGCCTCATATCACTCAGCATATCCTCACATATGGCCCTCGGCCTCACTCAGTCCAGAAATCATCATAAGCCCCTTGGGCATTAGTAAAACAGTAGTTCTCAGCCCAAAACATGAGGTAGAAATATCATTTAAGTTTCAAATCTGAGTAAAAGTGGCTGAGTTTGTAAAACAGTAGATATCAACAGGACTGAGTTCAAATAATAAGTCAAGCAGTAAGGAAACAATGATAAAAATCCCCGAAGGGTTCAAACAGTTGGCACGAAGCCCAAATATGGCAATCAGCCCAAATCATGATGATAACAAATGAATTTTAGTCAAATATTCAGTAAAGTCATCAATCGGGATGGACCAAGTCACAATCCCCAGTAGTGAAAGACCCCACGCTCATCATCCAGCGCGTATCTTGCCTCAATATAGCACTATGATGTGCAATCCGGGATTACAAACCCTCAGGACATCATTTACAACCATTACTCACCTCAAACTGGCTAATTCTCTAGCTCGCGACGCCCTTGCTTCCTCGAATTGGCCTCCACGCGCGTCGAATCTATCCAAAATTAGAACGAATACGTCACAATATGCTAAGAGACAAAGGCCCAAGCGAAAACATTCGAAAATATCAAAAATCTCGAAATTAGCAAAACCCGAGCCCCGGGCCCACGTCTCGAAATCAGGTAAAATTTACATTTTCAGAATCCTCATACCCTCACGAGTCTAACCATACCAAAATTATCCAATTCCGATATCATTTGGTCCTTCAAATCATCATTTTACATTTTTGAAAGGTTTCACAATTTTCTTCCAAATTCCATCTCAAATCACGAATTAAATGATAAATTTAGTGATAGATTCATGTATTCTAGCCAAATCTGAGTTAAAATCACTTATCCCGATGAATTTCTTGAAAAACCTTCAAAAAATCGCCAAAATCCGAGCTCTCTAGGTCAAAATATTAAATAAGACCCAAAACCTCGTATTTATAGGTACCCCTCAGGGTTCAGCTACCGCGGGCCGCACCAAAACGACCGCGGCCACACCAGTTTTTGTGCGGTCCGCGCGACGCCTACCGCGCCCGCTTTTGTGCGGTTCGCGCGACGCCTACCGCGCCCGCTTTTGTGCGGTCCGCACAGCACTCAACGCGGGCGCACTTATTTTTGTGCGGACCGCGTGAGTGATTTCCGGGGCCTGCAACCCCTGTAGACCTGCTACAACTATGATTTTTGCACTAAAACATCCCGGAACCTACCCGGAACTCCTAGAACTTCAAACCAATTTCACCAACACATCCTATGACATCGTTCAAACTTGCTCAAAACTTCGGAACGCTCACAACAACATCAAATCACCAATTTAACATAGGATTCAAGCCTAAGAACTCCAAGAACTCTTAAATTATGCTTTCGATCAAAAGGTCTATCAAATCTCGTCCGAATGGCCTGAACTTTTGCACATATATCCCAAATGACACAATGAAGCTACTGCAACTCTCGGAATTCTATTCCGACCCCTATATCAAAATCTCGCCTATCAACCGGAATTTGCCGAAATATCAATTTCACCAATTCAAGCCTAAATCTTCTCTACAACTCCAAAACCCATTCCGATCGTGCTCCTAGGTCACAATTCACCTCCCGAAGCTAACCGAACCATCGGAACTCACTTCCGAGCCTTCTAACACATAAGTCAACACCCGGTTGACTTTTCCAACTTAAGCCTTCTTAAAAGAGACTAATTGTCTCATTTCTTATCAAAACCACTCCAACTCAACTCTATTACACAAGATACGGACAATGAAGCATAAAGAAGCTGAAAATAGGAAAAACGGAGTGGTAACTCATGAGACGACTGGTCGGGTCGTCACAGTATAAGTAGCTGGTTTCATATAAAAAAGTTTTTAAATGATTATTTTTATTACTGTACTATTAGTGGAAACGCTTTTGATCAGGACTTAGGTAAAAATTATTTAACAAATTACCAGGAGTTTTAGGAAGGGAAATAGAAGAACGATGGTATAAAAGGGAAGGAGTAATACAAAATTCTCATGCAAAATGGTCTATAGGACATAAAATACAACATATAATGGAAGTACTACAAGAAAAATGTACTAATCTACAAATACAAAAGCAACTAAAACAGAACAATATGAGTTTTTGTAGATCAACTGTATACACAACACAGAGTTATGATAAAAATGAATACAAAAGAAAAAAATATAGAAAATATAAGCCACAATACAATAAAAGATATAATAGAAAAAATTATTATCTTAGAAAATCATCAGCTAGAAAGCCATATTTAGACAAAGATAGACACGTTAGTAAATATAGAACAGATAGAAATTACAAAAATAAACTAGAATGCTTTACTTGTGGTAGTGTAGAACATTTGGCAAATACATGTCCAAAGAGAATTAATAATAAAACAAGGAATTCACAGTTAATAGAAGATTTTCAAGAAACTCTAATAAATGTAGACGAATAGACGTAAGACAATGAAAGCATATACTCAATAGTAAGTGTAGAAATAGAAGAAAAAACTCAAATTGACACCTCAGAATCAGAAGAAGAAGATTTAATAAATGAAATAGGATTAGAAAGATTAAATTTAGAAGAAAATAATTTTTAAACATATCAGAAGAATGTACCCATAATTTCGAAAGAAATAAAGGGTTAGATAGTAACCAGTGTTTTATATGTAAATGGTACCCTAGTAGAAATAAAAGAGCTAAATGTAAACTATGCTATCTAGAAGGATGTATAGCATGTATAGAAAAGGATTTTGAAACTAAAATAAATAAGGAAGAAAAATATCAAGAGACAAATGATCCTACAATAAACTTAAGAATAATGACATTAGAAGCTAGAATAAATGAATTAGAAAGAGAATATAGAAAATGGAAAAAGGAAAAGAAAAATTAGAGGATATAAAAGAAAATATAACAATAGTAGAAAAGGAACTAATGAGTATAGAAAATTATGATGCACTAATATGTAACGAAGATAAAAGATTAAGTACAATAAATATTTTAGCAAGAATCAAAATAGAAGATTATGAAATAGAAACCTTAGCTCTAGTAGATTCTGGATGCACAAGGTGCATAATAAATAAAAAGATAGTTCCCCAAATCTAATAAAAACCTTAGACAAACCAGTTGCAGCCATGCAAATGGATGGAACCCATAATATATATAAGCATTATATAGATAAATCACAGATTAGTTTTATAAATACATGTTTAGATTTTTATAAACCTAGCTATAAAGTAGATAAAATTTGGGTAAGAGATTTGAATATAAATGTAGACTTTGTATTAGGATTAAGTTTTATATTACATAATAATGGTAGTTGTCTAATCAGTAGAGGTGGAATAATATTCTTTAAAAATCTTACACAAACACCAGTACAAACAATAAAAACTGCAACTAGGATAAGAACAAGACTAAATGCAAGTCAGAACAACTTAGAAGACCAAGAAGAATGTTGTAAAGATTGCAAAGATAAAAATACATGCTGTAAAGTCCGAAAAGAATCTAAAACCTTAATGCTAGAAGAAGATGAAGATAGAGATATATTACAAAAAGATTATACTTTAATAGATATAGAGACCGAATTATACAATTTTAAAACAGGACTACAAAAAATAGGAATAATGAAAAACGAAAAAGATTTAGATAATATAATAAAAATATTAGATGAAATAGAAATAATAGGAGAAAAACCTTTAAAACATTGGGAAAATAATAAAGTAATGTGTAAATTAGATATAATTAATCCAGAATATATAATCAAAACAGCATCAATAGAAGCTACAAATCAAGATTTAGAAGACTTTAAAATTCAGATTAAAGAACTTATGAATTTGGGTGTAATAAGAAGATCTACATCTAAACACAGGTTAACAGCTTTTATGGTCAGAAATCATAGCGAAAT
The DNA here is from genome assembly GCF_000715075.1 of Nicotiana tabacum. Classification (NCBI taxonomy): domain Eukaryota; kingdom Viridiplantae; phylum Streptophyta; class Magnoliopsida; order Solanales; family Solanaceae; genus Nicotiana; species Nicotiana tabacum. Next base: position 28,977,370 of record NC_134090.1, on the reverse strand, counting down.
AGTAAGGGGAAAAGCAAGAATGGTAATAAATTACAAAAGACTTAATGATAACACTAGAACAGATGGATATATGTTACCTGATAAAACAGAATTAATAAATAGAATACAAGGAAAAAAGATATTTAGTAAATTTGACTGTAAATCAGGATACTGGCAAGTAAAAATGCACGAAAAAAGTATTGAATGGACATCATTTACTTGTCCAGAAGGACATTTCAAATGGTTAGTAATGCCATTTGGATTAAAGACAGCTCCACCAATTTTTCAACGAAAAATAGACAATATATTTGGAGAATATAAGAGATTTGTCTTAGTATATGTAGATGATATATTAGTATTTAGTAAAGATATTAAAGAACATTTAGGACATCTACAGACAGTATTTAGGTTATTTGTAGACAATGGAATAATAATTAGTAAAAAGAAAATGGAACTATGCAAAAATTATATAAATTTTCTAGGAGTAATTTTAGGGGATGGAAAAATAAAATTACAACCCCATATAGCTAAAAAGGCTCTAGAAATGTGTGATGACCCGACCCGTCGTCTCATAGGTTACCGCTCCGTTTTTCCCATTCTCAGCTTCTTTATGCTTTATTATCCGTATCTTATGTGATCGAGTTGGTTTGGAGTGGTTTTGATAAGAAATGAGACACTTAGTCTCTTTTAAGAAGGCTTAAGTTGGAAAAGTCAACCGGACATTGACTTATGAGTTAGAGGGCTCGATGTGAATTTTGACGGTTCGGTTAGCTCCGGGAGGTGATCGGAAGTGGTTTTGGAGGTCCGGTGTAGAATTAGGCTTGAATTGGCGAAGTTAGTATTTTGGAGAATTCCGGTTGATAGGTGAGTATTTGATCCGAGGGTCGGAATGGAATTCTGAGAGTTGTTGTAGCTTTGTTATGTCATTTCTGATGTGTGTGCAAAATTTCAGGTTATTCGGACATCATTTGGTCGGGTTTTTGATCGAAAATGTATTTCGGAGGTTTTTGGAAACTTAGGCTTGAATTCGATGAGTTTTGGGTAATTTGATGTTGTTTGAGGTGTTTTGATGATTGGAATAGGTTTGAATGATGTTATGAGTTATGTTGGCATGTTTGGTCAGGGTCCCATGAGGCTCAGATATGTTTTGGAAGAGTTTTTGAAAGATTTTGGCGTTTCGATTATGAGCATGTAATGATCTAAAGGTTTATTTTTAGTTCTAGATATTAAAATTTGATTTTGAGACTTCCGTAATTTTGATAATGAATTATAGGAGTGATTTGGAAAGTTTGGTCTAATTTCATCAAGTCGCGATTGGGTTTTGACGCGAAACATGAGTTAATTGTTTAACGAGCGAAATGGGTATTGAACTGAGCAAATGAGCTTCGAATTGAGTTTTGACTGAAGGTCTATGTTCGTATTATTATTTGGGGCTCATAGGAACAAGAATCATCGAATTCCGAGGTCCCAGGCCCGAGAAATGAATTTTTGAGTAAAATTGCTTTCTGAAAATATTTAAGGAAAATGGAAATGAAATTTGATTAGAAAGTGATGGTATCGAGCCCGTATTTTGGTTTAGGTGTCCGGTACAGGTCTTATATATGGTTTAAGCACTTTCTGTAAAGTTTGGTTGAAAACGGACGTCGTTGACATGTTTCGGACTCAAAATGGAAAATTTGATGTTTTTTTATGAAATTTGAAAGAATTCTTGGATTTTAAAGCTTAATTCGTGGTATATGACGTTATTTTGACGATTTGATCGCACGGTTAAGTTCGTAGGATGTTGTTGAGTTAGTGTATGTGTTTGGTTAGGAGCCCCGAGGGTTCGGGAGTGTTTCGGAGGTGTCTCGGAGTGATTTCGGACTTATGACAGTACCGTGTACAGTACCCCGTGAACAGTACCATGTACAGTAACACGCGTGAACAGTAACCGAAAATTCTGGACAGTGTAGAGAAAGAGCAGTCCGATTTTCTTTCATTTTTTGGACTTTCAAGCTCGGATTCTGGGCAATTTTGAGCGAGAAGTTATGGGAATTCTTGAGGTAAGTATTCTTGACTCTCTTGTGATTTTATTCCATGAATAAATCTTCATTTTTGGCTTGAGATTATTGATATTTGAAGAGAAATGGATGATTTTCTAAAATTCCCTAAATATTAATTTTTAAGATTTGAAAGCCAATCCAATGTCGGATTTTGGTAAAATTTGTATGGTTAGTCTCGTGGCGAGACAAGGAATCCGGTGATGTTAATTTTCTGATTTTTCAAGATGTGGGCCCAGGGCTCGGGTTTTGTCAAATTCATGAATTTTGATATTTTTCGATTGCTTTCGATTGGGTATTGTCTCTTTAGCATAATGCGACATATTCGTTGTGATTTTGGGCAGATTCGTCGCACGAGGAGGGTAATTTGAGAGGCAAGGGCATATCGAGCTAGACTTTTGGCCGTCTTAAGGTGAGTAATTGATGTAAATGATGTCCTGAGGGTTTGAAACCCCGGAATTTCACATCGTAACGCTATATTGAGGTGACTTGCATGCCGGATAACGGGCGTGGGGTAGAGCACCATTGGGGATTGTGACTTGGTCCGTCCCGAGAGATGTTTTTACCGTGTTTTCTACTTGAACTAAATTGAGAATCATCCTTACTTAGATTTGATTGTTACATTTGGGCTTCTTGCCAATCATTTGAATCCTTCAGGGATTGATATCACTGTTTTCGCATATTTTACATATCATTTGATCTCAGTCCAAGGTTTTAAATACTGTTTTGCAAACTCAGCCATCTTTCTAAGATTTGAAAACTTAAATGATATTTCTAAATGATATTTCGGGCTGAGAACTATTGTTTTACGAAGGCCCAAGGGGCTTATGATGATTTCTGGACTGAGCATGGATCGGGCTGCGCGCCGCAACAGTGTTACATTGATATTGAGGCCAAGAGCCTGGTTGATTACATTGATATTGAGGCCGAGAGCCTGGTTGATTACATTGATATTGGGGCCAAGAGCCTGGGTGATTATACTGATATTGATATGAGGCCGAGGGCCTAGATTTGATGCCACGAGATGGCTTGATATTGTGCTTGGGCTGTAGGATCCCCTCCGGAGTCTGTACACACCCCCAGTGAGCGCCGTCGACGATAAATAAATATGGATGGCTCGGGCTGCACGTCGCAGTGGGTACCAGAGGGTACCGTCATATGCATTGCATTGCACTCATGCATTTATTCCTTATCTGCATTATCTGCCATAATAATTATGTGCTCTTATTTTATTGACTGGTTGCTTCATACTGTTCTGAGCCTGAGGGGCTGATACTGTTCTGAGATACTGAGCCCGAGGGGCAGATTTCTACTTATTATTTTGATACTGAGCCCGAGGGGCAGATTTCTAGTTGTTGTTTTGATATTGAGCCCGAGGGGCAGATTTCTACTCGTCATTTTACTGCCAAATTACCTGTTTTACTGGTTTAAAAGAAATTTCACATGATGTTTCACTGAATTGTTATTTTAAATGATTTCACTGCTTCTATATAGAATGTTATGTGCCTTAACGTGTTTTCTTACCTTCAGTCATTATTTATATTTATTACTCACTGGGTCGGAGTACTCACATTACTCCCTGCACCATGTGTGCAGGTACAGGTATTCCTGAGGCATAGAGCGAGTTTTCTACTGTTCAGTTTTCATCGGAGTTATCGAGGTAGCTGCATGGCGTTCACAGACCCGTTTTCTCCCTTATCTTATGTTATTTATGATATCTTCAGACTTTGTTCCTAATTCCATACTTTATAGAATTTTAGTAAACTCTGTAGTAGCTCATGACTTGTGACACCCCGGTTAGGGCTGAGTTGGATTGGATTTCCGTATTTTATCTATACTTTCCGCTATTGGATATTATTAAACCATGTTTATACTATAATTGTGTTAATTAATTGTCTTACAAGGATGAATTGGGTTGAATGGCTAACCTTGTCTTCATGATAGGCGCCATCACGACCAAGTTCGGGAATTGGGTCGTGACAAAATGCCAGATAAATTAGATAACACCAAAGAATTACAAATTTTTTTAGGAATAGTAAATTATGCGAGAAATTTTATAAAAGACTTAGGAAAAATAGCGGGACCATTATATGCTAAGACAGGCTCTACAGGACAAAAACATTTTAATACAGAAGACATTAAACTAGTACAAAAAGTTAAAGAAAAAACAAGAAATATTCCTTACTTAAACATGCCATTAGAAACAAATTACTTAATTATAGAAACAGACGGTAGTTTTGAAGGATGGGGAGCGATTTTAAAAGCAAAACCAAATAAATATAGTGATAAAAATACAGAAAAAATATGTGCCTATCAAAGTGGAAAATATAAAGAAAAAGGAAATATGAGTAGTATAGATGCAGAGATATTAACTGTAATTTACAGATTAAATAGTTTTAAATTATATATATTAAACAAAAAAGAAGTAACAATTAGAACTGATTGTGAAGCTATAGTTAAGTTTCATCAAAAAATAAATGCAAAAAATAGTAGTAGAAGGAGGTGGTTAAATTTTATAGATACTATATCAATATATAATTTAGTTTTTGAACATAATAAAGAAAAAGATAATAATTTAGCAGATCATTAAGTAGGCTTAAAATTACGGTTAATTAACAGAAAATATTTTATATGTACAACATGAGACCAACAGTCCCCACGACTGAAGACAAAGAGAAGGGCATTCAAGCCTCACTCCCAGACAGATATTTACAGATAGTATTAGGTAATCTCCATTTTAAGCCACATCCTTTTACAGAACAGACCAATCTAGAAAGAATGAATTTTGGAAAGCATTGTCTAATATTTTTTCCGCCATCAAATATGTCTTTCAGAATTCTACCAGAATGTGTCATAGACAGATCCCAAAGGTCCTTAATTGATAATTTATGGATAACATATAATAAGAAAGATACTAAATACTTTATAGCAACACTTAATGCTTTAGGTCAATATTTTACGGACAAAAATCAAGACAAAAAATTTAAATATTACGTAGTTATACATGAAAAAACAAAAGGTATTTTTCAGACATGGTTAGGAGTATTAGATTCCATTAAAGACATAGAAAAACATCTTTTTAAAGGATTTAATGATTTTACTGAAGCATTAGATTATGCAAGAGGAGTGTTAGGACGAAACTACTATATTACCCCAGCACTCAGACAAAATCCAGAAAAAACACCTCAATACAATATCCGAAAAGACGAAGGCAAAATAATATTTTGTGATCACTGCTCGATGACAGAAGCCTTCAGAAGATTAAACCATAAGAATGACATCTTGACACAAGAAAAGACAAAACTCATAGAACAAGTAAAAATACTAGAGCACAGGGTACAAGCGTTGAGGTTTGAATTAACACAATCACAAACATCACAGACTCAGATTATACCTCAACAAGGCACAGAAATGAACAGTCCAAAGAGTTCTCCATCTCAAACAAAAATGGATGAGAAGGGTGTGCATTCCCCAATGAATGCAGTAAGATCCACTATATCAGATGATGATACAGCTAGTCCGGTTCAAACGGTAACTGGTAAAGACTTATCAAATCCGTTGATGGCTGTCACAATGCCAAAAAGTGAAGATGAAGGTCCATCAAGGAGAAGACTACCAAAGACCTTAACACAGGGAGAAATGTTAAAGAAAAAAGGAATAATATCAAAAAAGAAAAAAAAATGAGAAAATAGAAACGATAATCAAACAGACATTAGAAAATTTTTTCCAAGAAAAAGAAGAACAGGACAAGCATATAGTTAAAAATCAAAGTCCCAGTCCAAGTCCAAGATCAAATCCAGGAAGATAGCAAAGTTCAGGAGAAAATGATGACTATCTAAATTATCAAGATGCCCAAGACCCAAATGAATATGACTCCAAAATGAGTTTCGATTCAGAAGCCATACATAATTTAGATACATGAAGGCAAAAGCAATAATACAAGGAATACCAATAATGCAAACGTGAAAAACAAGAAGGAAAGCCAGATGTTAGTTGTGCTAAAAGACAAAAGTAAAAAAGTGACATAAAGTAGAAAGATGTGACAAGACAATGACGCTAAAAGACAAACCAAAAGTTCGAGTGGAAAGAAAAGGCGCATAAACAAGGAATCTCTGACACAAACTGTGACGACTCGGCCAGTCGCCTCATGAGTTACTGCTCCATTTCCCCCATTTCAGCTTCTTTACGCTTCGTTATCCGTGTTTTATGTGATCGAGTTGATTAGTTCGAGTTCGAAGAGGATTTGGTAAGAAATGAGACACTTAGTCTTTTTTAAGAAGGCTTAAGTTTGAAAAGTCAACCGGATGTTGACTTATATGTTAGAAGGCTCAGAAATGAGTTCCGATGGCTCGGTTAGCTTTGGGAGGTGATTTGTGACTTAGGAGCGCGATCGAAATGGGTTTTGGAGTTGTAGAGAAGATTTAGGCTTGAATTGACGAAATTGATATTTTGGCAAATTCCGGTTGATAGGCGAGATTTTGATATAGGGTTCGGAATGAAATTCCGAGAGTTGCAGTAGCTTCATTGTGTCATTTGGGATGTGTGTGCAAAATTTCAGGTCATTCGGACGAGATTTGATAGATCTTTTGATCGAAAGCATAATTTAAGAGTTCTTGGAGTTATTAGGCATGAATCCTATGTTAAATTGATGATTTGATGTTGTTGTGAGCGTTCCGAAGTTTTGAGTAAGTTTGAACGATGTCATGAGATGTGTTTGTACAATTGATTTGAAGTTCTGGGAGTTCCGGGTAGGTTCCGGGATGTTTTAGTGCAAAAATCATAGCTGTAGCAGGCCTACAGGGGTTGCAGGCCCCAGAACTCACTCATGCGGTCTGCACAAAAATAGTTGCGCCTGCGTTGAGTGCTATGCGGATCGCACAAAGTGGTGTGCGGCCGCGGTAGGTGTCATGCGGACCGAACAAAGTGGGCCGCGGCCGCGGTGAAGAACATTCTGCTGGTTCCACTTCGGAAGCTCATATCGTTTGATACACAAGGAATTTTGAGGTGATTTAAAAACAAAAGTTGTAGCCCTTCCTGTCTAGTTTCCAGAAAGGTAAAGATATCGCAATTTGGACATTTTTAGCAAAAGTTATGGCCAAAATACTAAAGCCTATCACTGCAGAGGGAGTCCTGTGCGGCCGCAAGCTGCCTTTGCGCAGACCGCACTAGCTTGCACGGGCCGCGTGAGCTGAAACCTGAGGGGTACCTATAAATACGAGGTTTTGGGTTTTATTTAATATTTTGACCTAGAGAGCTCGGATTTTGGCGATTTTTCGAAGGTTTTTCAAGAAATTCATCGGGGTAAGTGATTTTTACTCAGATTTGGCTAGAATACATGAATCTATCACTGAATTCATCATTTAATTCACGACTTGAGATGAAATTTGGGAAGAAAATTGTGAAACCTTTCAAAAATGTAAAATGACGATTTGAAGGACCAAATGGTATCGGAATTAGATAATTTTGGTATGGTTAGACTCGTGAGGGTATGAGGATTCTGAAAATGTAAATTTTACCCGATTCCGAGACGTGGGACCGGGGCTCGGGTTTTGCTAATTTCGAGATTTTTGATATTTTTCAAATGTTTTCACTTGGGCTTTATTCCCTTAGCATATTGTGACATATTCGTTCTAATTTTGGATAGATTCGACGCGCGTGGAGGCCAATTGTTTAAGAATTATATGAACCGGATTTTCGAAATGTTAGTCATAAATAGAGAGAGATATGAGGGTTGAGATCCCGACCGTACATTATGCCCGAGAGGCTGTGATCTTTAAATGACTGATAGGGGTCGAAGACCCAATAGTGAGGATATTTTATATGATATGGATCGGGCTGCGCACCGCAGCAGATATATAAATATTATACATATTATGGATCGGGCTGCACGCCGCAACAACTACTTATATGGATCGGGTTGCACGTCGTAGCAATTATATAGCGCTTGGGCTGAAGGAGCCCCTCCGGAGTTTGCACACCCCCAGTGAGCGCAGTCGACTATTATTATTATGGATCGTGCTGTACGCCACAGCGATATACAGATCGGACTGCATGCCGCAACGGTTTATATATATTTTGATTCGGTTATCGTGAGAAGTATATGAAATTGAGAACTGAGGATAAGAACGAATAAATGAACTGAAAGGCTTGAGGAACTGATTCATACTAATTATATCTGTTTTACCTCGTTTAAAGAATTTCACATGATTTCCTCATTCACTGTTGCTTAAATGATTTTACTGTTTTGATATAGAACTGCTTAGTGCCTTTACGTGATTTCACACTGTCAACCATTATTTATTGTTATTACTCACTGGGTCGGAGTACTCACATTACTCCTTACACTATGTGTGCAGGTACATGTATTCCTGAGGCATAGAGCGAGCTTTCCTGCCGTTCTGTCTTCATCAGAGTTATTGAGGTAGCTGCATGGCGTTCGCAGATCCGATTCCTCCTTCTATCTCCACTTATCATTCCACATCTTAGACGTAATTCTGTATTAGATTTTTGAACCCTTGTATTAGAGGCTCAGACTTGTGACACCGGATCAGTGGGCTGATTTACAGAGATTGTTTTTTCATGATTATGGTTTCCGCACATTTTATCTGTTAAATTCATACTTCTATTTATATTAAATTGGTATTCAATCCCGAAAATCGGTATTGAATTATAAAGAAAGAGATTGTGAGATGTTAGTTGGTCGGGCTTGCCTAGCATTGTGTTAGGCGCCATCACGGCCGGGGTTGGGGTCGTGACAAGTTGGTATCAGAGCATAGGTTACTTGGTCTCGCGAGTCATGAGCCGGTTTAGTAGAGTCTCGCGGATCGGTACGGAGACGTTTGTATTTATCCTCGAGAGGCTGCAGAACCTTTAGGAAAAACTTCATGTTCTTGAAACTCTTGTCGTGTAAACTTGTTGGTCCGAGTACTAAACTTCCGTTATTCTATTCTCTCGCAGATGGCGAGGACTCGCGCTACCGGACAAGGCGGACGACCACCAATGCCACCCACTAAGGTCACCAGAGGCCGTGGGCGTGGCCGTGGTAGAGGCAGGGTAGCGAGGGCAGCACCTATTGACCCACTAGCTGCCCCAACTCCGGATCAGGCTCCAGCAGTAGCACCAGTTCAGGAACCAGCAGTGCCCATCGTGATCCTGGGTCTACAAGAGGCCTTGGCACAAATCTTGACAGTTTGCACGGGCCTGGCTCAGGCAGTTTTAGCCACTATAGTAGCAGCTACTTCACAGGCCGGGGAAGGCAATCAGACCCCTGCTGCTCGCACACCTGAGCAGGTAGTGCAGGGACTACAAACACCGGGGGCACCTCCAGCTCAGCCGGTTGCACCAACTCAGGAGTTTGATGTTCCAGTCATGCCGGACGATGAGCAACGTCGTCTTGAGAGGTTCGGTAGACTCCAGCCTCCGTCATTCAGTGGTGCCGAGGGCGAGGATGCCCAGGGTTTTCTTGATAAGTGTCAGTGGATGCTCCATACAACATGGATTCTTGAGACTAGTGGTGTGGCATTTACCACTTTTCAGTATACCGGGGCTGCCTTCACTTGGTGGGAGGCGTATGAGAGGCAAAGGCTGGTTGGTGCAGCGCCCCTGACTTGGCAGGAGTTCTCCATTCTCTTCTTGGAGAAGTATGTACCGCAATCTCACAGGGAGGAGCTACCTAGGCAGTTTGAGTGGCTAAAGTAGGGAGATATGATTGTGTCACAGTATAAGGCGAGGTATTCTGAGTTGGCTCGTCATGCTGTTTGGATGGTTCCAACCGACCGGGAGAGGATTAGGAGATTTGTGGATGGCCTTAACTACCATCTCCGTATCTTAGTGACTAGAGAGAGGGTATTGGGTGCTACATTCGAGGAGGTGGTTGATATCGCTCGGGAGATTGAGGTAGTTCGCCGTCAGGATAGAGAGGAGAGGGAGGCCAAGAGGCCTCGAGGCTCTAGCAGTTTCAATGGTGCTCCTTCAAGGGGCCAATTCCAGTAAGGTGGAGGTCGTTCTTTTAGGCCCGCTCAGTCGGCCCATCAAGAGTATCGTGGGGCATCCTCAGGTCGTGGTTATCATGGGTCACAGCAGGGCCAGTCATCACTCAGTGCCCTTCCAGCTCAGAGTTCATCTCGTGTTCCATCAGTCCAGGGTTCTTCCGTGGCAGGTCCTTCAGTTGGCCATTTTGGTGCCAGGGGTTCCCTTCAGTCCCCATCTCTAGCACCAGGTAGTTGCTACGAGTGTGGAGAGTTTGGGCATATGAGGAGGCAGTGTACTCGACTTCGCGGTGGTCAGTATCAGCAAAGGGGTCAGCCCTCGACTTCTGCTCTAGTTACTTCACCACTCGCCCAACTAGCTAGGGGTGGAGGTCAGGCAGCCAGGGGTCGCCCTAGAGGGGGAGGTCGATCAGGGGGCGGTCATGCCCATTTCTATGCACTTCCTGGCAGGCCAGATGCTATTGCTTCAGATGCTGTCATTACAGGTATTGTTTCAGTCTGCCATAGAGATGCCTCTGCATTATTTGATCCCTGTTCCACCTTTTCTTATGTGTCACCATACTTTGCTCGTTATTTGGGTACGCCCCGTGAGTTTCTTGCTTTACCTGTTCATGTATCTACCTTGGTGGGCGATACTGTTTTTGTAGACCGTATGTATCGGTCATGTGTGGTAACTATTCGGGATCTAGAGACCCGAGTGGATCTATTGCTATTGAGCATGGTGGATTTTGATGTCATTTTGGGCATGGATTGGCTAGCTCCGTGTCATGCTATTCTAGACTGTCATGCTAAGACAGTCACTTTGGCTATGCCGGGTGTACCACGAATCGAATGGCGTGGTGTGACTGATTATATCCCTAGTAGAGTGATCTCTTTCTTGAAGGCCCAGTGTATGGTTGGGAAGGGTTGCCTTTCATATCTAGCATTTGTGAGGGATGTTGGAGCCGAGACTCCTAGTATTGATTCTGTCCCAGTTGTGAGGGATTTTCCCGATATTTTTCCTACAGACCTGCCGGGCATGCCACCGGATAAGGATATTGATTTTGGTATTGACCTGGTGACGGGCACTCAGCCCATTTCTCTTCCGCCATATCGTATGGCACCAGCAGAGTTGAAGGAATTGAAAGAACAACTTCAGGAACTCCTAGATAAGGGGTTCATTCGGCCTAGTATGTCCCCTTGGGGTGTACCAGTTTTGTTTGTGAAGAAGAAGGATGACACGATGAGAATGTGCATTGATTATAGGCAATTGAACAAAGTAACAATCAAGAACAAGTATCCTTTGCCTCGCATTGATGATTTATTTGATCAGCTTCAGGGAGCGAGGGTGTTCTCCAAGATTGATCTCCGTTCGGGTTATCACCAGTTGAAGATCAGTGATTCAGATATTCTTAAGACTGCTTTCAGGACCAGATATGGTCATTATGAGTTTCTTGTTATGTCCTTCGGGCTAACCAATGCCCCAGCAGCATTCATGCATTTGATGAACAGTGTATTTCGGCCTTATCTGGATTCGTTCGTTATTGTATTCATTGATGATATTCTTGTGTACTCGTATAGTCATGAGGAGCACGTGGAGCATTTGAGAGTTGTGTTGCAGAGACTGAGAGAGGATAAGCTTTATGCAAAATTCTCCAAGTGAGAGTTTTGGCTCAGTTCAGTGGTTTTATTGGGGCCCGTGGTGTCCAGCGAGGGTATACAAGTTGATCCGAAGAAGATAGAGGCGGTTCATAGTTGGCCCAGACCGTCCTCAGCCATAGTGATTCATAGCTTTCTTGGGTTAGCAGGCTATTATCGCCGGTTTGTTCAGGGATTTTCTTCCATTGCATCGCCCTTGACCAAGTTGGCCTAGAAGGGTGCTCCATTTTTATGGTCGGACGAGTGTGAGGAGAGCTTTCAGAAGCTCAAGATAGCCCTGACCACAACTCCAGTGTTGGTTTTTCCATCAGCTTCAGGTTCATACACTGTATATTTTGATGCTTCAAGAGTTGGGATTGGTTGTATGTTGATGTAGGAGGGTAGAGTTATTGCTTATGCTTCTCGGCAGTTGAAGCCCCATGAGAAGAACTACCCTGTTCATGATTTGGAGTTGGCTGCCATAGTTCATGCATTGAAGATTTTGAGGCATTACTTGTATGCCGTATCTTGTGAGGTGTTCACTGATCATCGTAGTCTTTAGCATTTGTTCAAGCAAAAGGATCTTAATTTGAGGCAGCGGAGATGGTTGAAGTTGCTTAAGGATTATGATATCACTATTCTGTACCATCCGGGAAAGGCCAATGTGGTGGCCGATGCTTTGAGCTGAAAGGCAGTGAGTATGGGGAGTTTGGCATATATTTCAGTTGGGGAGAGACCCCTTGCAGTTGATGTTCAGGCCTTGGCCAATCGGTTTGTGAGATTGGACATTTCGGAGCCTAGTCGGGTGTTGGCTTGTGTGGTTTCTCGGTCTTCCTTATATGATCGCATCAAAGAGCGCCAGTATGATGATCCATATTTGCTTGTCCTTAAGGATAGAGTTCAGCATGGTGATGCCAGAGATGTGACCATCGGTGATGATGGAGTGTTGAAGATGCAAGGCCGGATTTGTGTGCCCAATGTGGATGGGCTTAGAGCGTTGATTCTGGAAGAGGACCATAGCTCGCGGTATTCTATCCATCCGGGTGCCGCGAAGATGTATCAGGATTTGAGGCAGCACTATTGGTGGAGAAGAATGAAGAAAGATATTGTGGGATTTGTAGCTCGGTGTCTCAATTGTCAGCAGGTGAAATATGAGCATCAGAGACCGCGTGGCTTGCTTCAACAGATGGTTATTCCCGAGTGGAAGTGGGAAAGGATCACTATGGACTTTGTGGTTGGACTTCCTCGGACTTTGAAGAAGCTTGATGCTATTTGGGTGATTGTGGATCGGCTGACGAAGTCTGCGCACTTCATTCCTGTGTGTACTACCTATTCTTCAGAGCAGTTGGCAGGGATTTATATCCGGGAGATTGTTCGGTTGCATGGTGTTCCGGCTTCCATCATCTCAGACAGAGGTACTCAGTTTACATCGCAGTTTTGGAGAGCCGTGCAGAGAGAGTTGGGTACTCAGGTAGAGTTGAGCACAGCGTTTCATCCTCAGATGGACGGACAGTCCGAGCGTACTATTCAAATATTAGAGGACATGTTGCATGCTTGTGTTATTGACTTTGGAAGTTCGTAGGATACATTTCTACCACTTGCAGAGTTTGCTTACAACAACAACTACCAGTCGAGTATTCAGATGGCTCCATATGAGGCTTTGTACGGGAGGCGGTGTAGATCTCCAGTTGGTTGGTTCGAGCCCGGCGAGGCTAGACTATTGGGGACCGATTTGGTTCAGGATGCCTTAGAGAAGGTGAAGGTGATTCAGGAGAGGCTTCGTACGACGTAGTCACGTCAAAAGAGTTATGCGGACCGGAAGGTTCGAGATGTGTCCTACAAGGTCGGTGAGAAGGTCTTGCTGAAGGTTTCGCCCATGAAGGGTGTTATGAGATTTGGGAAGAAAGGAAAGTTGAGTCCGCTATTTATTGGGCCGTTCGAGGTGCTTCAGAGGATTGGGGAGGTGGCTTATGAGCTTGCTTTGCCACCCAGTCTGTCGAGTGTGCATTCGGTATTTCATGTTTCTATGCTCCGGAAGTATATTGGGGATCTGTCTCATGTTTTGGACTACAACACAGTTCGGTTGGATGATGATTTGACCTTTGATATGGAGCCAGTAGCTATTTTGGGTCGCCAGGTTCGGAAGTTGAGGTTAAAGGACATAGCTTCAGTGAAGGTGCAGTGGAGAGTTCGGCCCATGGAGGAGGCTACCTGGGAGACCGAGCGGGAGATACAGAGCAGATATCCTCATCTGTTTGAGGCTTCAGGTCTGTTTCTTGACTCGTTCGAGGACGAACGTTTGTTTAAGTTGGGGAGGATGTGACGACCTGGCCAGTCGTCTCATGAGTTACTGCTCCATTTCCCTAATTTCAGCTTTTTTACGTTTCGTTATCCGTGTTTTATGTGATCGAGTTGATTAGTTCGAGTTCGGAGAGAATTTGGTAAGAAATGAGACACTTAGTCTCTTTTAAGAAGGCTTAAGTTGGAAAAGTCAACCGGATGTTGACTTATGTGTTAGAAGGCTCGGAAGTGAGTTCCGATGGTTCGGTTAGCTTCGGGAGGTGATTTGTGACTTAGGAGCGCGATCGGAATGGGTTTTGGAGTTGTAGAGAAGATTTAGGCTTGAATTGGCGAAATTGATATTTTGGCAAATTCCGGTTGATAGGCGAGATTTTGATATAGGGGTCGGAATGGAATTCCGAGAGTTGCAGTAGCTTCATTGTGTCATTTGGGATGTGTGTGCAAAATTTCAGGTCATTCGGACGAGATTTGATAGACCTTTTGATCAAAAGCATAATTTAAGAGTTCTTGAAGTTCTTAGGCCTGAATCCTATGTTAAATTGGTGATTTGATGTTGTTGTGAGCGTTCCGAAGTTTTGAGCAAGTTTAAACGATGTCATGAGATGTGTTGGTACAATTGGTTTGAAGTTCCGGGAGTTCCGGGTAGGTTCCCCGGGATGTTTTAGTGCAAAAATCATAGCTTTAGCAGGCCAACAGGCCCCAAAACTCACTCATGCGGTCCGCCGAAAAATAGATGCGCCCGCGTTGAGTGCTGTGCGGATCGCACAAAGTGGTGTGCGGCCGTGGTAGGTGTCATGCGGACCGCACAAAGTGGGGCGCGGCCGCGGTGAAGAACATTCCGCTGATTCCACTTCGGAAGCTCATATCATTTGATCCACAAGGAATGTTGAGGTGATTCAAAAATGGAAGTTGTAGCCCTTCGTGTCTAGTTTCCAGAAAGGTAATGATATCGCAATTTGGACATCTGTAGCAACAGTTATGGCCAAAATACTAAAGCCTGTCACTGTAGAGGGAGGCCTGTGCGGCCGCACAGCTGCCTTTGCGCGGACCGCACTGGCTTGCGTGGACCGCGTGAGCTGAAACCTGAGGGGTACCTATAAATACGAGGTTTTGGGATTTATTTAATATTTTGACCTAGAGAGCTCGGATTTTGGCGATTTTTCAAAGTTTTTTCAAGAAATTCATCGGGGTAAGTGAATTTTACTCAGATTTGGCTAGAATACATGAATCTATTACTGAATTCATCATTTAGTTCGCGACTTGAGATGGAATTTGGGAAGAAAATTGTGAAACCTTTCAAAAATGTAAAATGATGATTTGAAGGACCAAAGGGTATCAGAATTGGATAATTTTGGTATGGTTAGACTCGTGAGGGTATGAGGATTCAGAAAATGTAAATTTTACCCAATTCTGAGACGTGGGCCCGGGACTCGGGTTTTGCTAATTTCAAGATTTTTGATATTTTTCGAATATTTTCGCTTGGGCTTTGTTCCCTTAGCATATTGTGACGTATTCGTTCTGATTTTGGATAGATTCGACGCGTGTGGAGGCCAATTCGAGGGTCAAAGGCATCGCGAGCTAGAGAATTAGCCAGTTCGAGGTGAGTAATGATTTTAAATGATGTCCTGAGGGTTTGAAACCCCGGAATTGCACAACGTAGTGCTATACTAAGTTGAGATACACGCTGTGTGACGAGCGTGAGGTTCAATGCTATGGGGATTGTGACTTGGTCCATCCCGAATGATATTTTACTACATTTTTGATTGAGACATATACTTTATTATTGTGAATTGGGCTTGTTGCCATGCTTGGGGCCTTGTGCCGACCTGTAGAACCCTTAGGGGATTTTCGACTGGTTTTCCTCACTTACTTTGTTAAAGAATTTATATCCTCAGTCATGTTTCCAATTGTTTAAGAATGATATGAACCAGATTTTCGAAATGTTAGTCATAAATAGAAAGAGATATGAGGGCTGAGATCCCGACCGTACATTATGCCCGAGAGGCTGTGATCTTTAAATGACTGATAGGGGTCGAGGACCCAATAGTGAGGATATTTTATATGATATGGATCGGGCTGCGCGCCGCAACATATATATAAATATTATACATATTATGGATCGGGCTGCACGCCATAGCAACTACTTATATGGATCGGGCTGCACGCCGTAGCAATTATATAGAGCTTGGGCTGAAGGAGCCCCTCTGGAGTCTGCACACCCCCAGTGAGCGCAGTCGACTATTATTATTATAGATCGGGCTGTACGCCACAGCCATATACGCAACGGGCTGCACGCCGTAGCGGTATATATATATTTTGATTCGGTTATCGTGAGAAGTATATGAAATTGAGAACTGAGGATAAGAACGAATAAATGAACTGAAAGGCTTGAGGAACTGATTCATACTGATTATATCTGTTTTACATGGTTTAAGGAATTTCACATGATTTCCTCATTCACTATTGCTTAAATGATTTTACTGTTTTGATATAGAACTGCTTAGTGCCTTTACGTGATTTCACACTGTCAGCCATTATTTATTGTTATTACTTACTGGGTCGGAGTACTCACATTACTCCCTGCACCATGTGTGCAGGTACAGGTATTCCTGAGGCATAGAGTGAGCTTTCCTGCCGTTTTGTCTTCATTAGAGTTATCGAGGTAGCTGCATGGCGTTCGCAGATCCGATTCCTCCTTCTATCTCTATTTATCATTCCACATCTTAGATATAATTCTGTATTAGATTGTTGAACCCTTGTATTAGAGGCTCAGACTTGTGACACCGGATCAGTGGGCTAATTTACAGAGATTTTTTTTTTCATGATTATGGTTTCCGCACATTTCATCTATTAAATTCATACTTCTATTTATATTAAATTGGTATTCAATCCCGAAAATCGGTATTGAATTATAAAGAAAGAGATTGTGAGATGTTAGTTGGTCGGGCTTGCCTAGCATTGTGTTAGGTGCCATCACGGCCGGGGTTGGGGTCGTGACAAGTTGGTATCAGAGCCTAGGTTACTTGGTCTCGCGAGTCATGAGTCGGTTTAGTAGAGTTTCACGGATCGGTATGGAGACGTCTGTATTTATCCTTGAGAGGCTGCAGAACCTTTAGTAAAAACTTCATGTTCTTGAAACTCTTGTCGTGCGAACTTGTTGGTCCGAGTACTAAACTTCCGTTATTCTATTCTCTCACAAATGGCAAGGACTCATGCTACTAGACGAGGCGGACGACCATCAGCGTCACCCACTGAGGTCACCAGAGGCCGTGGGCGCGGTCGTGGCTGTGGTAGAGGCAGGGTAGCGAGGGTAGCACCTATTGACCCACCAGCTGCCCCAACTCCGGATCAGGCTCCAGCAGCAGCACCGGTTCAGGAACCAGTAGTGCCCATCGTGATCCCGGGTCTATAGGAGGCCTTGGCACAGATCTTGACAGTTTGTACGGGCCTGGCTCAGGCAGTTTCAGCCACCACAGCAGCAGCTACTTCACAGGCCGGGGGAGGCAATCAGACCCCCGCTGTTCGCACACCTGAGCAGGTAGTGCAGGGACTACAAACACCGGGGGTACCTCCAACTCAGCCGGTTGCACAACTCAGGAGTTTGTTGTGCCAGTCATGCCGGACGATGAGCAGCGTCATCTTGAGAGGTTCGGTAGATTCCAGCCTCCGTCATTTAATGGTGCCGAGGGTGAGGATGCCCAGGGTTTTCTTGATAAGTGTCAGCGAATGCTCTGTAAAGCAGAGATTCTTGAGACTAGTGGTGTGACATTTACCACCTTTCAGTTTACCGGGGCTGCCTTCACTTGGTGGGAGGCCTATGGAGGCGTAGGTCGGTTGGTGCAGCGCCCCTGACTTGGCAGGAGTTATCCACTCTCTTCTTGGAGAAGTATATACCGCAATCTCGCAGGGAGGAGCTGCCTAGGCAGTTTGAGTGGCTATAGCAGGGTGATATAACTGTGTCACAGTGTGAGGCGAGGTATTCTGAGTTGGCTCGTCATTCTGTTTGGATGGTTCCAACCGACCGGGAGAGGATCAAGAGATTTGTGGATGGCCTTAACTACCATCTCCGTATCTTAGTGACTAGAGAAAGGGTATTGGGTGCTACATTCGAGGAGGTGGTTGATATCGCTCGGGAGATTGAGGTGGTTCGCCGTCAGGATAGAGAGGAGAGGGAGGCCAAGAGGCCTCGAGGCTCTGCAGTTTCAGTGGTGCTCCTTCGAGGGGCTAGTTCCAGCAGGGTGGAGGTCGTTCTTTTAGGCCCGCTCAGTCGGCCCGTCCAGAGTATCGTGGGGCATCCTCAGGTCGTGGTTATCATGGGTCGCAGCAGGGCCAGTCATCACTCAATGCCCTTCCAGCTCAGAGTTCATCTCGTGCCCCATCAGTCCAGGGTTCTTCCGTGG
Organism: Nicotiana tabacum; assembly: GCF_000715075.1. NCBI lineage: Eukaryota > Viridiplantae > Streptophyta > Magnoliopsida > Solanales > Solanaceae > Nicotiana > Nicotiana tabacum. Next base: position 28,959,046 of record NC_134090.1, on the reverse strand, counting down.
CAAGTCCTTCTGTTGGCCATTCTGGTGCCAGGGGTTCCCTTCAGTCCCCATCTCCAGCACCGGGTAGTTGTTACGAGTGCAGAGAGTTTAGGCATATGAGGAGGCAGTGTCCTCGACTTCGCGGTGGTCAGTATCAGCAAAGGGGTCAGCCCTCGACTTCTGCTCCAGTTACATCACCACCCGTCCAGCCAGCTAGGGATGAAGGTCAAGCAGCCAGGGGTCGCCCTAGAGGGGGAGGTCGATCAGGGGGTGGTCAGGCCCATTTCTATGCACTTCCTGGCAGGCCAGATGCTATTGCTTCAGATGCTGTCATTACATGTATTGTTTCAGTCTGCCACAGAGATGCCTCTGTATTATTTGATCCCGGTTCCACCTTTTCTTATGTGTCATCATACTTTACTCGTTATTTGGGTACGCCCCGTGAGTTTCTTGCTTTACCTGTTCATGTATCTACCCCAGTGGGCGATACTGTTGTTGTAGACCGTGTGTACTGGTCATGTGTGGTAACTATTGGGGATCTGGAGACCCGAGTGGATTTATTGCTATTGAGCATGGTGGATTTTGATGTCATTTTAGGCATGGATTGGCTAGCTCCGTGTCATGCTATTCTAGACTGTCATGCTAAGATAGTCACTTTGGCTATGCCGGGTGTACCGCAGATCGAGTGGCGTGGTGTGACTGATTATATCCCTAGTAGAGTGATCTCTTTCTTGAAGGCCCAGCGTATGGTTGGGAAGGGTTGTCTTTCATATCTATCATTTGTGAGGGATGTTGGAGCCGAGACTCCTAGTATAGATTCTGTCCCAGTTGTGAGGGATTTTCCCGATGTTTTTCCTGCAGACCTGCCGGGTATGCCGCCGGATAGGGATATTGATTTTGGTATTGACCTGGTGTCGGGCACTCAGTCCATTTCTATTTCGCCATATCGTATGGCACCAGCAGAGGTGAAGGAATTGAAAGAACAGCTTCAGGAAATCCTAGATAAGGGGTTCATTCGGCCTAGTGTGTCCCCTTGGGGTGCACCGGTTTTGTTTGTGAAGAAGAAGGATGGCACGATGAGAATGTGCATTGATTATAGGTAATTGAACAAAGTAACAATTAAGAACAAGTATCCTTTGCCTCGTATTGATGATTTATTTGATCAACTTCAGGGAGCGAAGGTGTTCTCCAAGATTGATCTCCGTTCGGGTTATCACTAGTTGAAGATCAGGGATTCAGATAAGCGAAGGTGTTCTCCAAGATTGATCTCCGTTCGGGTTATCACTAGTTGAAGATCAGGGATTCAGATATTCTTAAGACTGCTTTCAGGACCAGATATGGTCATTATAAGTTTCTTGTTATGTCCTTCGGGCTAACCAATGCCTCAGCAACATTCATGCATTTGATGAACAGTGTATTTCGGCCTTATCTGGATTCGTTCGTTATTGTATTCATTGATGATATTCTGGTGTACTCGTATAGTCAAGAGGAGCACATGGAGCATTTGAGAGTTGTGTTGCAGAGACTGAGGGAGGATAAGCTTTATGCAAAATTCTCCAAGTGTGAGTTTTGGCTTAGTTTAGTAGCTTTCTTGGGGCACGTGGTGTCCAGCGAGGGTATACTGGTTGATCCGAAGAAGATAGAGGCGGTTCAGAGTTGGCCCAGACCATCCTCAGCCACAAAGATTCATAGCTTTCTTGGGTTAGCAGGCTATTATCGTCGGTTTGTTCAGGGATTTTCATCCATTGCATCGCCCTTGATCAAGTTGACCCAGAAGGGTTCTCCATTTTTATGGTCGGACGAGTGTGAGGAGAGCTTTCAGAAGCTCAAGACAGTCTTGACCACAACTCCAGTATTGGTTTTGCCATCAGCTTTAGGTTCATAAACTGTGTATTGTGATGCTTCAAGAGTTGAGATTGGTTGTGTGTTGATGCAGGAGGGTAGAGTTATTGCTTATGCTTCTCGGCAGTTGAAGCCCCATGAGAAGAACTACCCCGTTCATGATTTGGAGTTGGCTGCCATAGTTCATACATTGAATATTTTGAGGCATTACTTGTATGGCGTATCTTGTGAGGTGTTCACTGATCATCGCAGTCTTCAGCATTTGTTCAAGCAAAAGGATCTTAATTTGAGGCAGCGGAGATGGTTGGAGTTGCTTAAGGATTATGATATCACTATTCTGTACCATCCGGGAAAGGCCAATGTGGTGGCCGATGCTTTGAGCCGAAAGGCAGTGAGTATGGGGAGTTTGGCATATATTTCAGTTAGGGAGAGACCCCTTGCAGTTGATGTTCAGGCCTTGGTCAATCGGTTTGTGAGATTGGACATTTCGGAGCCCAGTTGGGTGTTGGCTTGTGTGGTTTCTCGGTCTTCCTTATATGATCGCATCAGAGAGTTCCAGTATGATGATCCGCATTTGCTTGTCCTTAAGGATAGAGTTCAGCATGGTGATGCCAGTGATGTGACCATCGGTGATGATGGAGTGTTGAGGATGCAGGGCCAGATTGTGTGCCCATTGTGGATCGGCTTAGAGCGTTGATTCTGGAAGAGGCCCATAGCTCGCGGTATTCTATCCATCCGGGTGCCGCGAAGATGTATCAGGATTTGAGACAACACTATTGGTGGATAAGAATGAAGAAAGATATTGTGGGATTTGTAGCTCGGTGTCTCAATTGTCAGCAGGTGAAATATGAGCATTAGAGACCGGGTAGCTTGCTTCAACAGATGGTTATTCCCGAGTGGAAGTGGGAAAGGATCACTATGGACTTTGTGGTTAGACTTCCTCGGACTTTGAAGAAGCTTGATGCTATTTGGGTGATTGTGGATCGGCTGACCAAGTCTGCGCACTTCATTCCTGTGTGTACTACCTATTCTTCAGAGCAGTTGGCAGGGATTTATATCCGGGAGATTGTTCGGTTGCATGGTGTTCCGGCTTCCATCATCTCAGACAGAGGTACTCAGTTTACTTCACAGTTTTGGAGAGCCGTGCAGAGAGAGTTGGGTACTCAGGTAGAGTTGAGCACAACGTTTCATCCTTAGACTGACGGACAGTCCGATCGTACTATTCAAATATTGGAGGACATGTTGCGTGCTTGTGTTATTGACTTTGGAGGTTCATGGGATAAGTTTCTACCACTTGCAGAGTTTGCTTACAACAACAGCTACCAGTCGAGTATTCAGATGGCTCCATATGAGGCTTTGTACGGGAGGCGGTGTAGATCTCCGGTTGGTTGGTTCGAGCCCGGCGAGGCTAGACTATTGGGGACAGATTTGGTTCAGGATGCCTTAGAGAAGGTGAAGGTGATTCAGGAGAGACTTCGTACGGTGCAGTCACATCAAAAGAGTTATACAGACCGGAAGGTTCGAGATGTGCCCTACATGGTCGGTGAGAAGGTCTTGCTGAAGGTTTCGCCCATGAAGGGTGTTATGAGATTTGGGAAGAAAGGAAAGTTGAGTCCGCGATTTATTGGGCCGTTCGAGGTGCTTCAGAGGATTGGGGAGGTGGCTTATGAGCTTGCTTTGCCACCCAGCCTGTCGAGTGTGCATCCGAAATTTCATGTTTCAATGCTCCGAAAGTATATTGGGGATTCGTCTCATGTTTTGGACTACAACACGGTTCGGTTGGATGATGATTTGACCTTTGATGTGGAGCCAGTAGCTATTTTGGGTCGCCAGGTTCGGAAGTTGAGGTTAAAGGACATAGCTTCAGTGAAGGTGCAATGGAGAGGTCAGCCCGTGGAGGAGGCTACCTGGGAGACCGAACGGGAGATACAGAGCAAATATCCTCATCTGTTTGAGGCTTCAGGTATGTTTCTTGACTCGTTCGAGGATGAACGTTATGTTTAAGTTGGGGAGGATGTGATGACTCGGCCAGCCATCTTATGAATTACTGCTCCATTTCCCCCATTTCAGCTTCTTTACGCTTCGTTATCCGTGTTTTATGTGATCAAGTTGATTAGTTTGAGTTCGGAGAGGATTTGGTAAGAAATGAGACACTTAGTCTCCTTTAACAAGGCTTAAGTTGGAAAAGTCAACCCGATGTTGACTTATATGTTAGAAGGCTTGGAAATGAGATCCAATGGCTCGGTTAGCTTCGGGAGGTGATTTGTGACTTAAGAGCGCGATCGGAATGGGTTTTGGAGTTGTAGAGAAGATTTAGGCTTGAATTGGCGAAATTGATATTTTGGCAAATTCTGGTTGATAGGCAAGATTTTGATATAGGGGTCGGAATGGAATTCCGAGAGTTGCAGTAGCTTCATTGTGTCATTTGGGATGTGTGTGCAAAATTTCAGGTCATTCGAACGAGATTTGATAGACCTTTTGATCGAAAGCATAATTTAAGAGTTTTTGGAGTTCTTAGGCCTGAATCCTATGTTAAATTGGTGATTTGATGTTGTTGTGAGCGTTCCGAAGTTTTGAGCAAGTTTGAACGATGTCATGAGATGTGTTGGTACAATTGGTTTGAAGTTCCGGGAGTTCCGGGTAGGTTACGGGATGTTTTAGTGCAAAAATCATAGCTGTAGCAGGCCTACAGGGGTTGCAAGCCCCAGAACTCACTCATGCGGTCCGCACAAAAATAGGTGCGCCCGCGTTGAGCGCTGTGCGGACCGCACAAAGTGGTGTGCGGCTGCGGTAGGTGTCATGCGTACCGCACAAAGTGGGGCACGGCCGCGGTGAAGAACATTCCGCTGGTTCCACTTCGGAAGCTCATATCTTTTGATCCACAAGGAATTTTGTGACGACCCGACCCGTCGTCTCTTGAGTTACTGTCTCGTTCGTCCCATTTTCTGCTTCCTCATGTTTCATTATCGGTATTGGGTGCATTAGAATTTATTTGGAGCGATTTTGATAAGAAATGAGACATTTAGTCTTTTTTAAGAAGGTTTAAGTTGGAAAAGTCAACCGGATGTTGACTTATGAGTTAGTGGGCTCGAATGTGAATTTTGATGGTTCGGTTAGTTCCGGGAGGTGATTTGTGACTTAGGAGCAGGACCGAAAGTAATTTTGGAGGTCCGGTGTTGAATTAGGCTTGAATTGGCGAAGTTAGTATTTTGGCGAATTCCGGTTGATAGGTGAGATTTTGATCCGGGTGTCGGAATGAAATTCCAAGAGTTGCTGTAGCTTCATTGTGTCATTTGGGATATGTGTGCAAAATTTCAGGTCATTCGGACATCGTTTGGTCGGGTTTTTGATCGAATGTGTATTTTAGAAGTTTTAAAAGAACTTAGGCTTGAATTCGATATAATTTGATGATTTTGGCGTTAGTTGAGGTGTTTGTGAACAGTAACACGGGTGAACAGTAACACGGGGTGAACAGTAACACGGGGTGAACAGTAATTCCGAAAAATTCTGGGCAGAATGTTTTACATTTCATTCGCGAAAAACACCCCATTTCTCCACCATTTTTAGTCATTTTGAGAGCTTTTGGACGAGGATTGAAGGGAGTTTCAACTAAGATCGATTGGAGGTAAGTTTTATGAGTTAAATACATGATTTTATTGAAGAATCATCCTAGAAATCCATGAAAACATAGCCAAATTATAAGAAATTAGGGCTTGAGATTGAAATTCTAAATTTGGGATTTGAGGGGTCAAATGGACTCCGATTCTTGTGAATTTGGTATGTATAGACTCGTGGCGAGATAAGGAACATTTTGATGTAAAAATTTCTGGATTTCAAGACGTGGGCCTGGGGCTCGGGTTTTGCAAATTTCGTGATTTTTGATATTTTTCGAGTCTTTTCGATTGTGTTATATTCCCTTAGCCTATTGTGATGTATTTGTTGTGGTTTTGGCCAGATTCGACGCGCGAGGAGGTCGATACGAAAGGAAAGGGCATCGCGGAGTATTATTTGGCCGGCTAGAGGTGAGTAATAGATGTAAATGTTGTTCTGAGGGTTTGAAACCCCGTACTTTCACATCGTAACGCTATATTGAGGCATGACACGCACTCCATGATGAGTGTGAGGTCGGTTACTATTGGGGATCGTGACTTGGTCCATCCCGCGTGATATTTATACTATACTGGTGATTGATACACATACTTTATTGATATTTACTAGGCTGGATGCCATGTTTGGGACCTTGCGCCGACTTGTAGAATCCTTCAGGGATTGATATTACTGCTTTAGCATGATTTGCATATCATTTGATTTCAGTCCAAGGTTTTAAATACTGTTTTGCAAACTCAGCCATATTTCTAAGTTTTGAAAACTCAAATGATATTTTAAATGTTATTTCGGGATGAGAAATACTATTTTTAGAAATGCCCATGGGGCTTATGATGTTTTCTGTACTAATTATTGGTGGCTCGGGCTGCGCGCCACAGCAGTGACTTAAAACAGTGGTAACAATGGCACTGTGTGATGTGACTTGAAACATTATGGGTGGCTCGGGCTGCGTGCCGCAGCAGGAACTTGAAACAATGGTAATAATGGCACTATATGATGTAAATGGATCAGGTAACAATGACTGACCAGGATTTGATTGATGCCACGAGATGGCTTGATATTGCGCTTGGGCTGTAGGAGCCCCTTCGGAGTCTGCACACACCCCCAATGAGCGCCGTCGAAGTTAAATAAATATGGGTGGCTCGGGCTGCACGCCGCAGTGGGTACTGGAATGTACCATCATATGCATTGCATTGCATTCATGCATTTGTATTTTTAATTGTTGCTCAGCTGTTCAGTTCCATACATTGCTGTATATTTGGATTATAGCTTATTTTGTGTATTTACTGTGTTTTCTTATCTTCAGACTGTATTTATTTTTATTACTCACTGGGTCGGAGTACTCACTTTACTCCCTGCACCTCGTGTGCAGATGCAGGTATTTGTTACCCGGTAGCGGGTTTTGAGCTGATTGAAGATTTGCTATCATAGCTGAGCCAGGTGACCGCCATCGTCCGCGGCACCGAATTTTATACCATTTGACTTTTAAATTCCATACTATATACTACTGGTCTTGTAAATGTATTTAGACTCCTTTAGATGCTCGTGACTTGTGACACCCCGGTTAGGGCTGTGTTGGGTTGGATTTTCGCATTTTTATCTGTACTTCCGCTATTTGGTATTATTAAACCATGTTGTACTATAGTTTTGTTAAATAATTGTTTTAAAAGGATAAATTGGGTTGACTGGCTAGCCTTGTCTTCACGAGAGGCCATCACGACCGTGTTCGGGATTTGGGTCGTGACAAGTTGGTATCAGAGCCTAGGTTACTAGGTCTCACGAGTCATGAGCAGGTTTAGTAGAGTCTCGTGGATCGGTATGGAGACATATGTATTTATCCTCGAGAGGCTGCAGAACCTTTAAGAAAAACTTCATATTTTTGAAATTCTTATCGTGCGTCCTTGATTCAGCTTGAAAAGTAACTCTTACGATTCCTTCCACATGTTCGTATGCGCGAACGAGCACTCAATATTCGATTTACCTTGATGGCTTGTAATTCCCCGATAGAAGGGCGAGACGTGATCTCGGTGAGTTTGATGTTAGGCCAGTCTGGAGGACTTGAGGCCGGATCTTGCCTATGGCTTGAGCACTGAGGTGCTGATTGTGCGAGCAAGTGTTTTGAACCTTTATGTTCGGTATTGTCCCTATTAGTGGGAATCATGGCTGGATAGCTACGTGAGGAGTATGATAGTACTGCGAGATGTATCTATATGACTTGGAAGTGACGAGGAAGGTCTACTGGATGATAGATGAACTATTGAGTGTATGATTTCCATTGTGATAGGATGTGTAGTCCCAAGTTATGGGTGCATGAAGAATCTTTTTATATCTCCTATTTAGAGTGAAGTAAATTTCATGTTATAGTATGAGTTTAGACTCAGGAAGATTAAGTGATTATGTAATGTGTATGGCAGTGGAAGGTATACAAAAAATATTAACTAAAGGTAAAGCTAGTAGGTAATTGGCTTATGAGGGGAATCTATTTGTCATACTAGTTAGATAAGTCTGGGAGCTGAGATCGCTTCTGTAAATGTATTATGACGAAATTGTTGAGTCAAGGAGACCACCTTGAGGGTCGAAAACATTACAGAAAAAATATGTTCTTACTCGGTTGAATAGCCCAATAATGGAGGATTGAAAGGTATTTTCTATGTGTTATGATTCAAATAGGTGCAACGCATGTCCATGTATCAATTTTGATAATATAATACATGTAATATTGAGATTAATGTTGTTGATATACATTGTGATGCTTTGTCAAGTTGTGGACGTGTTGTTAGGATGGTTTTGATGATTCTCTGGCAGGTGGATAGGCCCAATTACAAAGGAAACTCTGCCAAATTGTTTGAAAAATTTGGGACTTAGTAAAAAAATTTGTCGCCGAAAGAGTGGGCTTAACTGTTGTGTGAGTGAATGCAAAAATTACAGAAGAGTTAAAATTTCCGATGATTCGTGTTTTTACAAGCTTATGAAGGAGTGAGTTTAATCTCACCATGGTATTATGGCAGCAATAGAGTATATGTGTTGTGATCTATGGCTTCGAGCCAGGTTGGGGAGCTTGCTATTGGTTAGCGGATTGTACGGTTATGTACTTTGTTAGTTCCGATTTGATGCATACTGGTGAATTAGTTCTGGTTGTGGAAATTAGGCCGAGAATGGCACGAGTGAAGGAAATTTTTTGACAAGATGTCATGAGCTCAGATGAGCAGGAGATAAGTTTCGATGTTTACGATAAGTTGGAATTGTCTTTAGCGTCACCTAAGATCGGTGTTTTGTAAAAAGGGTTTTGCGTCCCGATTAATGACTCTTGATCGCTTTTCATCGTTAGTGCGATCGATGGTTTGGAGGTACATTCCAGATATTGTTGTGGTAGGTTGTGGGAGTGTGTCCCACGGGAAGATTATATAAGTGTGGCATGTGATCACTTGATTGATTAAAGATGTAAACCAAGTATGAAGTTTGTGATGGTGTCGTTAAATTAAAGATTCATGCCTGGAGGGCACTTGGCATATTGGGTTGTGAACTGGGGAGGATTACCCCTATTATGATGGTTGTTCTTGTGTGTTATGAGAAAAATGGGAGTTATTATGGACCTTTGAAAGGTTATCAGACTAGTTCAGTGTGATCAAAATCAGCTTGAAGTCGATGGATAGATTTAATGTGAATAATGGCTCTATATCAGGCCAAATGTGTGCATTTTAGTAACGCGGTCCTCATGGAGGAGTAGTTAGGTTGATATTTCATTGTCGAATATTTCGCGTAGTGATACATTGCGCCGTGTGAGTTGTGAGACGACTTGAGAAATTGCTATGTGTTGAGAATCTGTGTAGGAATGACGTTATATGAGCATCTTGGCTCTTGAAATTCAGATTGTACATCGCACCTCAGTTGTGCTTGAGTTTTGTAGCTTATAACGCTATATGTCCCTCAGAGATATTATTATGCACTTAGCATGCTTACGACCGATACTCGGTATTTTGTTGTAATGAGCAAATTTGGCTCGATGTGCATCTCCTTATGTGAGATCTATGTGTGGATCGGGTGGCACGCCGCCATGGGTATGTTATCTGGATCGGGTTGCACGCCGCAACAGTGTGATGTTGAGTATAGTTTTCTATATGCTATTTTGTATGCCTTGCTTCCTGTTTTCTAAGGAAAGTCTGTATTAGTGTGTGAGATTGGTAATTCCTTCCAGAGTTTGTTTTCCTTTTGTACTGCATTCGAATTGGTAGCTTATTGGCATATTGAGGCATCATATGCGACTTTTGATTATGTCTGGGGTGGCTTATTGCCTGAGCAGTTCGTACTAGGTGAGACGAGATCATTGAATTTGAGATTTGTGCAATCTGAGTATATGAAGTAAATTAAGGAGCTAAGACCATGATTTTGCTCAAAATGAGGTGATAGTTCTTGCCAGGAGTATAGAACCAACGAATCGTTGTCTCGACAGTGGTCATGAATTTATGCATACCTCATCCGTCATGTCAATATTGTAAGAGTTAGAACAATACCTATGTACATCATGCATAACATGAGATGTGTAGCGATTTTCTTCTAGGTGATTAGAGAAAAAAGCTTCAGATGATTAGGGCGAATGATCTTCGGATGATTAGGGAAATAGTATTGCTAATTGAAAGTGACTTGACGAGAGTATATGTATCATAAAAAGGTAATGTTATTAAGCTAATGATATTTCGGTAGTATTGCGGCATGTTCTTAGTGGGTCCACTGGTGGTATTCGGGTTTGCTTGGTAGCATAGGAAAATTTTGAGTATCTGTAGTGGAATGATTGTGTATCAAAGGTGGGCATGTATTCGCACGGTGGAAACTGGAATCGGGTATGATGATTTGTGTGCCATATGGAGTTGGAGACTGGGAGTTCTCATGTACAGGCTAGGTTGTGGTGATGGACCGTGTGTATTCGGCACCGTTTAGCGGCAATCGGAATTTGGAGGCTCGAGCGGATCTTTGTTTGCTGGTATGTTAGATTTTGGATGTGATGTCGGAATTCAGACTGGTTGTCTTAGTGTTGAGTGATTCTGAACTATTGCACTACGGGCAATACCGAAAATGCCACGGGTTGAGTGATGAAGTGCGTTGGATTATGTTCTAGCAGAGTGGTTTATATTTCAAAGAACCAGCGGACGGTTGGGAAGGATTGCGTTCTTAATTGGGCATTCGTGATGGATGTCAGTGCAAAGGTTGCTATCACTAATTCAGTTCCAGTGTTGAGGGACTTTTCAAATGAGTTTCATATGGCTAGGCATGTCGCCGGGCGAGGTTGTTGATTTTGGTATTAATTTGGTGCCGGACACCGGATTGTCTAGCTCCGATAGGAGTTGTAGTAGTGGAAGTCGAGCGGTATGAGCAATTGGGTGTTGCTCGGTGAATAACGTACCAGTTATGTTCTATCAGGTTTGCGTAGTGTGCGTTATTTGTTTCACCGTGGGTGTAATGATTTTCTTTGGCTCCAGACATCAATTGAGCATGGTTGTCGATTTCAAGCATAGTGACTAGAGGTGCTTCATGTGGAGTAGTATTTGGATAGGATCGCGCGTTGCAGCAAAGCTGTGTGGAAACATGACCTTGCGGGTCAAATTTGTGTGTCCTATTTCTATGATGTGAGACAGGGTCTCAGCCTTGTGTTGTGGCAGTACTGGTGAGTTTGAGGTACAGCTCTCTCAGTTGAGTCATTTTCATGATTCGAGTGTGTTCGGTACCGTTTCTTATTGGTGCGCGTATTATGCAAGTTGTGGCTTACGCCTGTATTGATGTGTCATATCACCAGAGTGGTGTGTTGGGTTCAAAGTGATCGTTGGGGTCATTAATGAATATGAACGGATTTGATTTCAGCATGTTTGATGGGTAAATATCGAGGTTCGGTTTTAAAAAAAAATTGTTACTATAATTGCTAGAGGAGAAATGGCCTCATGAATGGTTGATCTGAGCAATGGTTATGATTTATTGCGTGTTTCAATTATCATTGGCAGTATATGAGAGTGTTGGAATGAGACATTGGCTAATAAGAGATTTCTATCGGTATTTGGTTGTTGTGGGCAGCTGCTGTGAATGGAAGTTATTGCTGCATTTGTTTGAGTTATTGGTATATCATACAATTGCACCTAAGGTTGCAGGCATGGTCTATTATAGCTGGTTCAAACTTATTCTGAATGTAGGTGTGAGGTTCTGATCTTGTGTATGATTCCGAAAAGGTGAAATGTGGCTCTATGATTTATGGGCTAGACTAGATTGTGTGATCTTAGTTACAACGCGTTATCGGACCCATGTGAGATAGGGTGATGTGGGATCATCCCCGGGTTTAGGCTTGATAAGGTCATTCAGCTTTTGGTTGGCTTCTAGGACAACTCTGGGTATGCTCCAGGACGAGCGTTTGTTTAAGATAGGGAGAATGTGACGACCTGACCCGTCGTCTCATGAGTTACTGTCTCGTTCGTCCCATTTTCTGCTTCCTCATGTTTCATTATTGGTATTGGGTGCATTAGAATTTATTTGGAGCGATTTTGATAAGAAATGAGACATTTAGTCTCTTTTAAGAAGGTTTAAGTTGGAAAAGTCAACCGGATGTTGACTTATGAGTTAGAGGGCTCGGATGTGAATTTCGACGGTTCGGTTAGTTTCGGGAGGTGATTTGTGACTTTGGAGCAGGACCGAAAGTAATTTTGGAGGTCCGGTGTTGAATTAGGCTTGAATTGGCGAAGTTAGTATTTTGGCGAATTCCGATTGATAGGTGAGATTTTGATCCGGGTGTCGGAATGAAATTCCGAGAGTTGCTGTAGCTTCATTGTGTCATTTGGGATATGTGTGCAAAATTTCAGGTCATGCGGACATCGTTTGGTCGTGTTTTTGATCGAAGGTGTGTTTTAGAAGTTTTAAAAGAACTTAGGCTTGAATTCGATATAATTTGATGATTTTGGCGTTAGTTGAGGTGTTTTGACGACTGGAGCAAGTTTGGATAATGTTTTAAGACATGTTGGTGCTTTTAGTTGAGGTCTCGGGGGCCTCGGGTGTATTTCGGAAGGTTAACGGATCGATTTAGGCACGAAAAAAATAAAGCTGTTGCATTTTTTTACAGCACTGTGAATAGTAGTTATGAATAGTGCCGTGAACAGTACCCTGTAACAGTATCCATGAATAGTACCCCGTGAATAGTAACACAGGTGAACAGTAACACGGGGTGATCAGTAATTCCGAAAAATTCTGGGCAGAATGTTTACATTTCATTTGCGAAAAACACCCCATTTCTTCACCATTTTTAGTTATTTTGAGAGCTTTTGGACGGCGATTGAAGGGAGTTTCAACTAAGATCGATTGGAGGTAAGTTTTATGAGTTAAATACATGATTTTATTGAAGAATCATCCTAGAAATCCATGAAAACATAGCCAAATTATAAGAAATCAGGGCTTGAGATTGAAATTCTAAATTTGGGATTTGAGGGGTCAAATGGACTCCGATTCTTGTGAATTTGGTATGTATAGACTCGTGGCGAGATAATGAACATTTTGATGTAAAAATTTTCGGATTTCAAGACGTGGTCCCGGGGCTCGGGTTTTGCAAATTTCGTGATTTTTGATATTTTTCGAGTCTTTTCGATTGGGTTATATTCCCTTAGCCTATTGTGATGTATTTGTTGTGGTTTTGGCCAGATTCGACGCGCGAGGAGGTCGATACGAAAGGAAAGGGCATCGCGGAGTTGTATTTGGCCGGCTAGAGGTGAGTAATAGATGTAAATTCTTTTCTGAGGGTTTGAAATCCCGGACTTTCACATCGTAACACTATATTGAGGCATGACACACACTCCATAACGAGTGCGGGGTCGGTTACTATTAGGGATCGTGACTTGGTCTATCCCGCGTGATATTTATACTATACTGGTGATTGATACACATACTTTATTGATATTTACTAGGCTGGATGCCATGTTTGGGACCTTGTGCCGACTTGTAGAATCCTTAAGGGATTGATATTACTGCTTTAGCATGATTTGCATATCATTTGGTTTCAGTCCAAGGTTTTAAATACTGTTTTGCAAACTCAGCCATATTTCTAAGTTTTGAAAATTCAAATGATATTTTAAATGTTATTTAAGGCTGAGAACTACTGTTTTTAGAAATGCCCATGGGGCTTATGATGTTTTCTGGACTAATTATGGGTGGCTCGGGCTGCGCGCCGCAGCAGTGACTTAAAATAGTGGTAAAAATGGCATTGCGTGATGTGACTTGAAACATTATGGGTGGCTCGGGCTGCGCGCCGCAACAGGAACTTGAAATAATGGTAACAATGGCACTATATGATGTAAATGGGTTAGGTAACAATGATTGACCACCCCCCAGTGGGTAGGAGCCCCTCCGGAATCTGTACACACCCCCAGTGAGCGTCGTCGACGTTAAATGATTATGGCTGGCTCGGGCTGCGCGCCGCAGTGGGTCCTGGAATGTACCATCATATGCATTGCATTGCATTCATGGATTTATATTTTTAATTGTTGCTCAGCTGTTCAGTTCAATACATTGCTGTATATTTGGATTATAGCTTACTTTGTGCATTTACTGTGTTTTCTTATCTTTGGACTGTATTTATTTTTATTACTCACTGGGTCGGAGTACTCACTTTACTCCCTGCACCTCGTGTGCAGATGCAGGTATTTGTTACCCGGTAGCGGGTTTTGAGCTGATTGAAGATTTGCTATCATAGCTGAGCCAGGTGACCGCCATCGTCCGCGACACCAGATTTTATACCATTTGACTTTTAAATTCCATACAATATACTACTGGTCTTGTAAATGTATTTAGACTCCTTTAGATGCTCGTGACTTGTGACACCCCGGTTAGGGCTGTGTTGGGTTGGATTTCCACATTTTTATCTGTACTTCCGCTATTTGGTATTATTAAACCATGTTGCACTATAGTTTTGTTAAAAAATTGTTTTAAAAGGATAAATTGGGTTGACTGACTGGACTTGTCTTCACGACAGACGCCATCACGACCAGGTTGGCGATTTGGGTCGTGACAAATTTTGAGGTGACTCAAAAACGAAAGTTGTAGCCCTTCGTGTCTAGTTTCCAGAAAGGTAAAGATATCACAATTTGGACATCTGTAGCAAAGGTTATGGCCAAAATACTAAAGCCTGACACTGAAGAGGGAGGCCTGTGCGGCCACATGCTGCCTTTGCGCGGACCGCACTGGCTTACGCGGACCGCGTGAGTTTTGGTGCGGCCCGCGTGAGCGGAAACCTGAGGGGTACCTATAAATACGAGGTTTTGGGTTTTATTTAATATTTTGACCTAGAGAGCTCGGATTTTGGCGATTTTTCAAAGGTTTTTCAAGAAATTCATCGAGGTAAGTCATTTTTACTCAGATTTGGCTAGAATACATGAATCTATCACTGAATTCATCATTTAATTCACGACTTGAGATGGAATTTGGGAAGAAAATTGTGAAACCTTTCAAAAATGTAAAATGACGATTTGAAGGACCAAATGGTATCGGAATTGGATAATTTTGGTACGGTTAGACTCGTGAGGTTATGAGGATTCTGAAAATGTAAATTTTACCCGATTCCGAGACGTGGGTCCGGGGCTCGGGTTTTGCTAATTTCGAGATTTTTGATATTTTTCAAATGTTTTTGCTTGGGCTTTGTTCCCTTAGCATATTGTGACGTATTCATTCTGATTTTGGATAGATTCGACGTGCGTGGAGGCCAATTCGAGGGGCAAAGGCATCGCGATCTAGAGAATTAGC
Organism: Nicotiana tabacum; assembly: GCF_000715075.1. NCBI lineage: Eukaryota > Viridiplantae > Streptophyta > Magnoliopsida > Solanales > Solanaceae > Nicotiana > Nicotiana tabacum. The sequence goes on along the minus strand of NC_134090.1, from coordinate 28,943,860 downwards.
TAGTTCGAGGTGAGTAATGATTTTAAATGATGTCCTGAGGGTTTGAAACCCCGGAATTGCACAACGTAGTGCTGTACTAAGTTGAGATACACGCTGTGTGATGAGCGTGAGGTTCAATGCTATGGGGATTGTGACTTGGTCCATCCCGAATGATATTTTACTACATTTTGATTGAGACATATACTTTATTATTGTGAATTGGGTTTGTTGCCATGCTTGGGGCCTTGTGCCGACCTGTAGAACCCTTGGGGGATTTTTGACTGGTTTTCCTCACTTACTTTGTTAAAGAATTTATATCCTCAGTCATGTTTCCAATTGTTTAAGAATGATATGAACTGGATTTTCGAAATGTTAGTCATAAATAGAGAGAGATATGAGGGATGAGATCACGACCGTACATTATGCCCGAGAGGCTGTGATCTTTAAATGACTGATAGGGGTCGAGGACCCAATAGTGAGGATATTTTATATGATATGGATCGGGCTGCACGCCGCAACAACTACTTATATGGATCGAGCTATACGACGTAGCAATTATATAGTGCTTGGGCTGAAGGAGCCCCTCCGGAGTCTGCACACCCCCAGTGAGCGCAGTCGACTATTATTATTATGGATCGGGTTGTACGCCACAACGATATACGGATCGAGCTGCACGCCACAGCGATATATATATATATATTTTGATTCGGTTATCGTGAGAAGTATATGAAATTAAGAACTGAGGATAAGAACGAATAAATGAACTGAAAGGCTTGAGGAACTGATTCATACTGATTATATCTGTTTTACCTGGTTTAAGGAATTTCACATGATTTCCTCATTCACTGTTGCTTAAATGATTTTATTGTTTTGATATAGAACTGCTTAGTGCCTTTACGTGATTTCACACTGTCAGCCATTATTTATTGTTATTACTCACTGGGTCGGAGTACTCACATTACTCCCTACACCATGTGTGCAGGTACAGGTATTCCTGAGGCATAGAGCGAGCTTTCCTGCCGTTCTGTCTTCATCAGAGTTATCGAGGTAGCTGTATGGTGTTCGCAGATCCGATTCCTCCTTCTATCTCCACTTATCATTCCGCATCTTAGACATAATTCTGTATTAGTTTGTTGAACCCTTGTATTAGAGGCTCAGACTTGTGACACCGAATCAGTGGGCTGGTTTACAGAGATTTTTTTTCATGATTATGGTTTCCACACATTTCATCTGTTAAATTCATACTTCTATTTATATTAAATTGGTATTCAATCCCAAAAATCGGTATTGAATTATAAAGAAAGAGAATGTGTTGTGAATACTCCCTTGCCGGGATGTGTAGACTGATATATTTATTCTCCCTTGTCGGGATATTTTGGGCTGTTAGCTGTACCCTTGCCGGGTTAAAGGTATTGAGTTGTTATTCTCCCCTGAAGGGGTATACTATATGAAGTCAGATATTACTATATGATATTATGGGATCGTGTGGCACGTCGTCCACTTATATATGATATTATGGGATCGTGTGGCACGTCGTCCACTTATATATGATATTATGGGATCGTGTGGCACGCCGTCCACTTATATATGATATTATGGGATCGTGTGGCACGCCGTCCACTTATATATGATATTATGGGATCGTGTGGCACGCCGTCCACTTATATATGATATTATGGGATCGTGTGGCACGCCGTCCACTTATATATGATATTATGGGATCGTGTGGCACGCCGTCCACTTATATATGATATTATGGGATCGTGTGGCACGCCGTCCACTTATATATGATATTATGGGATCGTGTGGCACGCCGTCCACTTATATATGATATTATGGGATCGTGTGGCACGCCGTCCACTTATATATGATATTATGGGATCGTGTGGCACGCCGTCCACTTATATATGATATTATGGGATCGTGTGGCACGCCGTCCACTTATATATGATATTATGGGATCGTGTGGCACGCCGTCCACTTATATATGATATTATGGGATCGTGTGGCACGCCGTCCACTTATATATGATATTATCATGGAAACCGGAGTTTCTTCTATTTATTTTCGATATTTCATTTTTATCTGTTACTCCCCGATAGCATGTCCCCCCTCCCAGTTTTACTTTGTATTATCTTGTTATTGTTTTCTTGCACTTGTTGTATATATATCTGTATAGGTTAATTGTGGTAGGTACTGTCTAGCCTCGTCACTACTTCGGCGGGGTTAGGCCAGGCACTTACCAGCACATGGGGTCGGTTGTGTTAATGCTACACTCTGTGCATTTTTGGTGCACAGATCAGGGAGTAGCTTACGGAGCGCAGCAGTAGGACTTCTGGAAGCTATCTTCAGTCCAGGGACTCTTGAGGTAGCCTAGCTGGCGTTCGTAGGCCGAAGTCCCTTTCCATGTTTTTTTTTCTGTTTGTTCATCTTGTATCAGACAAACATGATGTATTTCCTTTTCAGACATTGTTTGTAGTATTCTGTAGTAGTCCATGAGCTAGTACACCAGACCTTGGGTAGTGATGTGTATTAAACTTCCGCACTTTTGGTTTTCAGTTGCTTTAGATTTAAAGTCTTCCGCTTAGATTTCGTCTCGTTTATTATATTGTTTGAAAGAAAGCAGGAAAGGTGTTTTAAATATTTGGCTTGCCTAGCTCCGATAGTAGGCGCCATCACGACACCCGATGGTGGGAAATCCGGGTCGTGATAAGTTGGTATCAGAGCTCTAGGTTACTTAGGTCTCACAACTCACGGACAAGCTCAGTAAAGTCTGAGGGATCGGTACGGAGACGTCTGTATTTATCCCGCAGAGGCTACCGAGTTAGGAAAACTTCACCTTGTTCAATCTTGTCGTGCGATTCTGTTTCTCAAGTATTGATTGTCTTTCCACTCTGTTCTTTCGCAGATGGCGAGGACACATGCTTCCTCTTCTACCGCGCAACAGCCTGATCCCCCAGCAGTAGCCCCTATTAGGGGCAGAGGGCGAGGCCGAGGCCGTGCCAGAGGCCGAGGCCGTGCTAGAGGCCGAGGCCGGGGCAGGGCAAAGCCCCGAGCAGCATTTCCAGTGACGGAGCCTCAGGTCAATTTTGAGGAGGAGGTTCCGGCCCCAGCTGTTCCAGTGGGCCCAGCTCAGGTCCCAGAGGGTTTCATAGCCACTCTAATGCTTCAGGGCGCTTTGGTCCGACTGGTAGGCTTTATGGAGGGCATTTTTAGAGAGGGTTTGCTTCCCGCAGCTCCAGCCACATCTCAGGCTGGGGGAGGAGTTCAGACTCCCAATACTCGTACTCTAGAGCCGGTAGCTCCTCAGGCTCAGGTTCCAGCAGTTCAGCCAGCTATGGCAGCCCAGCCAGGTATTGTGGCTCAGTCCAATGATGGTGCGGCTATGTTCGCGGATGCTTTGTGGAGGCTTGATCGTTTCACCAAGCTCTTCACTACTACATATAGTGGCACTCCCTCAGATGATGCTCAGGATTTCATATTCAGCTGTCATGAGGTTCTACGGACTATGGGCATTGTAGAGACCAATGGGGCCGACTTCGCCACTTTTCGCCTGGCAGGATCCGCCAAGACTTGGTGGAGGGATTTCTATTTATCCAGGCCAGCAGGGTCGCCATCATTGACCTGAGATAAGTTTTCAGAGTTATTTCTGGGGAAGTTTCTCCCAGTTACTCAGCGAGATGCTCTTCGCAGGCAGTTTGAGCATTTCCAGCAGGGTCCTATGACGGTCACCCAGTATGAGACCCGGTTCATTTATCTTGCTCGTCATGCCATTGTGATACTCCCCACCGATAGGGAGAGGGTGCGGAGGTTTATTGATGGGTTGGCCCAGCCGATCCGTGTTCAGATGGCCATGAGTGCCGGTAGTGAGATTTCATTTCAGGAGGCGGCAGATGGTGCCCGCCGGATAGAGATGGCACTTGCTCAGGGAGGTGGTCATGGGTCTGATAAGAGGCCCCGTCATTCTGGTAGATTCAGTGGTACCTCGTCTGGAGGTAGGGATTCTTATGGTAGAGGCCATCCTTCGAGGCCCTTTCAGTTAGCTCTCCAGGCTTCTCATGGTACACCAGGTGGTCGTGGTTCTCAGCCGCAGTATTCTGACCAGTAGCTCTTCAGTTCACCATCAGCACCTATCAGTGCACCACCACTTCGTAGCCGAGGGCTTGTTATACTTGCGGCAATGTGAGTCACATTGCCAGATATTGCCCTCGAGTTTCCAGTAGCTCGCAGCAGCAGGGTTCTCGCTCGATGATCCAGGCACCAGTTGCCCCACAGCCTGCCCAGCCAGCTAGAGGCGGGGGTAGAGGACATAGAGGTGGAGGTAGAGGTTTTAGAGGTGGAGCTCAGACCGCTAAAGGTAGGGGTCAACTAGCAGTAGATCGTCCCAGGGATATGATTCAGGGAGGTGGGGCCCAGCCCCGTTGTTATGCTTTGCTAGCCAGGCCAGAGGCTGAGTCATCAAATGCTGTGATTACAGGTACTATTCTGGTCTGTGATAGGGATGCTTCTGTGCTATTTGATCCCGGATCTACGTATTCATATGTGTCGTCCTATTTTGCACCCTATTTGGTTATGCTTAGTAACTCGTTGAGTATTCCTGTTTATGTGTCAACACCGGTGGGTGATTCTATTGTGGTCGACCAAGTTCATCGTTCTTGTATCGTAGTGTTTGGGGGTCTTGAAACCCGTGTTGATTTGTTGCTTTTGGACATGGTCGACTTTGATGTTATATTGGGGATGGATTGGTTATCCCCGTACCATGCTATCTTGGATTGCCATGCCAAGACCGTGACCTTAGCCTTACCGGATTTACCCCATTTAGAGTGGAGAGGGACTTCTGGTCATTGTACCCGCAGTGTTATCTCGTATGTGAAAGCTCGGCGTATGGTCGAGAAGGGATGTTTGGCCTACTTGGCGTATGTTCACGATTCTAGCGCGGAGGCCCCTTCTATTGACTCTGTGCCCGTTGTTCGGGAGTTTCCTGAGGTTTTCCCTTCAGACTTGTCGGGTATGCTGCCCGACAGGGATATCAACTTTTGTATTGATTTGGCCCCGGGCACTCAGCCCATTTCTATCCCGCCATATCGTATAGCCCCGCCGGAGTTGAAAGAGTTAAAGGAACAACTGCAGGACTTGCTTGAGAAAGGTTTCATTAGACCCAGTGTTTTGCCTTGGGGTGCGCCGGTGTTGTTTGTTAAGAAAAAGGATGGTTCGATGAGAATGTGCATCGATTACCGGCAATTGAACAAGGTTACAATTAAGAATAAGTATCCACTACCGAGGATCGACGATTTATTCGACCAGCTTCAGGGTGCGACGGTGTTTTCAAAGATAGACTTGAGATCTGGCTACTACCAGCTGAGGATTAGGGCGTCTGATGTCCCTAAGACAACATTTCGCACTCGGTATGGGCACTATGAGTTTTTGGTCATGTCATTTGGATTGACTAATGCCCCACAACATTCATGGAATTGATGAACCAAGTGTTCAGACCTTATTTGGACTTGTTCGTGATAGTCTTCATTGACGATATTCTTATATACTCCCGCAGTCAGGAGGAGCATGAGCAGCACCTCAGAGTGGTCCTTCAGACCCTAAAGGATAGTCAGTTGTATGCTAAATTCTCAAAGTACGAGTTTTGGTTGAGTTCGGTCGCATTCCTGGGTCATGTCGTATCAGCAGTAGGTATTCAAGTAGACCCGAAGAAGATAGAGGCAGTCAAGAACTGGCCTCGACCAGCTTCAGCTACGGATATTCGGAGTTTCCTGGGGTTAGCAGGTTGCTACCGTCGGTTCGTGGAGGGGTTTTCATCCATTGCAGCCCCTATGACCAGATTGACCCAGAAGGGTGTCCAGTTTAGGTGGTCGGACGAGTGTGAGGCGAGCTTTCAGAAGCTCAAGACGGCTCTGACTACGGCACCAGTATTGGTTTTGCCCACAGGTTCAGGGCCATATACGGTCTATTGTGATGCATCTCATATTGGGCTTGATGCAGTGTTAATGTAGGAAGGCAACGTCATTGCTTATGCTTCGAGGCAGTTGAAGATCCATGAGAAGAATTATCCGGTTCATGATCTCGAGTTGGCAGCCATTGTTCATGCCTTGAAGATCTGGAGGCATTACTTATATGGCGTGATGTGTGAGGTTTACACTGATCACAAGAGTCTTCAGTATCTGTTCAAGCAGAAAGAGTTGAATTTGAGGCAGATGAGGTGGTTAGAGTTGCTAAAGGATTATGATGTTACTATCTTATACCACCCGGGGAAGGCCAATGTGGTGGCCGATGCATTGAGCAGGAAGTCCGCCAGCATGGGTAGTCTTGCTTATATTCCAGTCAGCCAGAAATCGCTTGCTTTAGATGTTCAGGCCTTGGCCAATCGTCTTGTGAGGTTGGATATTTCTGAGCCTAGCAGAATGTTAGCTTGCACGGTTGCTTGTTCCTCACTATTAGAGCGTATCCGCGAGTGGCAGTTTGAGGATCCCCATTTGTGTGTCTTGAGGGACACGGTGCAGCGTGGAGGTGCCAAGAAAGTAACCTTAGATGATGATGGTGTATTGAGATTGCAGGGGCGAGTTTGTGTGCCCAATGTTGATGGGATTCGAGAGTTGATCTTAGCGGAGGCCCACAGTTCTCGGTATTCTATTCACCCGGGCGCCGCGAAGATGTATCAGGATCTGAGGCAGCACTATTGGTGGCGTAAGATGAAGAAAGACATCGTTGCGCACGTGGCTCGGTGTTTGAATTGTCAGTAGGTTAAGTACGAGCATCAAAGACCCGGTGGTCTATTTCAGAGGATTGCACTTCCCAAGTGGAAGTGGGAGAGGATTACGATGGATTTCGTTACTGGACTTCCGATGACTCGGAAAAAGTTTGATGCAGTTTGGGTCATTGTTGATAGGCTGACCAAGTCAGCGCATTTTGTTCCTATTGCAACCACCTATTCATCCGAAAGGTTAGCCGAGATTTATATCAGGGAGATTGTTCGCCTTCATGGGGTGCCGCTATCTATCATTTCGGATCGGGGTACGCAGTTTACCTTGCATTTTTGGAGAGCGGTTCAGCGAGAGTTGGGCACCCAGGTTGAGTTGAGTACAACATTCCATCCCCAGACGGACGGTCAGTCCGAGAGGACTATTCAGGTTCTTGAGGACATGCTCCGAGCCTGTGTCATTGATTTTGGAGGCTCGTGGGACCACTTTTTGCCTTTAGCAGAGTTTGCCTACAACAATAGCTACCAGTCCAGCATTCAGATGGCTCCGTACGAGGCGTTGTATGGTAGGCGATGTCGGTCTCCAGTTGGATGGTTTGAGCCGAGAGATGCTCGATTATTGGGTACGGATCTGGTTCAGGAAGCCTTGGACAAGGTCAGGATTATTCAGGATAGACTTCGTACAGCTCAGTCCAGACAGAAGAGTTACGTAGACCGCAAGTTCAGAGATGTCGCCTTTCATGGTCGGTGAGCGGGTATTGCTCCGTGTATCGTCTATGAAGGGCGTGATGAGATTTGGGAAGAAGGGCAAGCTCAGCCCTAGGTTCATCGGTCCATTTGAGATTCTTGATCGTGTGGGAGAGGTGGCTTATAGACTTACCTTGCCACCTAGCTTGTCAGCTGTGCATCCCGTGTTTCATATGTCTATGCTCCGGAAGTATCGCGGAGATCCATCGCACGTGTTAGATTTCAGCACTGTCCAATTGGACAAGGATCTGTCATATGAGGAGGAGCCGGTGGCTATTCTAGACCGGCAGGTTCGACAGTTGAGGTCGAAGAGTTTTCCTTCTGTGCGTGTTCAGTGGAGAGGTCAGCCTCCTAAGGCATCGACCTGGGAGTCCGAGTCCGATATGCGGAGCCGTTATCCTCATTTATTTCCCGACACAGGTACTTCTTTCTTTTGTCCGTTCGAGGACGAACGGTTGTTTTAGAGGTGGAGAATGTGACGACCCAAGGGGTCATCACCGTAATTCTTCCTTGTTCCGTGCTCCCGAGGCCTTGAAAACCTCGCTTTTAGTTGCCTCGATTGGCATGCGCAGTTCGGGCGTGTAGCCGGAAAGTTTTTATGTTAGAATATGTGAATTATGTGAAACATTTGATGAATTTTGGTATTAATATGCATAACGTTGACTTCGGTCAACATTTTGGGTAAACGGACCCGGACCTGTGATTCGACGGTCCCGGAGGATTCGTAGAAAAATATGGGACTTGGGCGTGTGCCCGGAATCAAATTCTGAGGTCCCAAGCCCGAGAAATGAATTTTTGAAAGAAATTGTTTTTCTGAAATTTGATATGAAAATTTGAAATGAAAAGGAGTTAGAAAATATAGGTATCGGGCTCGTATTTTGGTTCCGACGCCCGGTACAAGTCTTAAATATGTGTTAAGCACTATCTGTAAAGTTTGGCTAAAAACGGACGTCATATGACGTGTTTCGGACTAAAAATGGAGAATTTGAGTTATGAAAGTTGAAGAAAAGAAAATCATGTGTTTGAGGATTGATCCTATGTATATGATGTTATTTTGGCGATTTGATCGCACGAGTAAGTCCGTAAGATATTTTTAAGGTTGTGTGCATGTTTGGTTTGGAGCCCCGAGGGCTCGGGTGAGTTTTGAATGGGGCCCGGGAGGTCTTGGACTTAAGAAAATGCAGGTTCAGGTGTTGCAGACACTAGGGCGGTCGCGGTCATTTTCGCGCGGTCCACGCTGGAGCCGCGCGGCCGCGATGCATTTTTGTGCGGTCCGCGTGGCTGAGTCTGAGGGCTAGGGTTTCAAGTAAGCCAGTGCGGCCGCGCACCAAAATAGTGTGGTCCGCGCTGGAAGGGTTCAGAGAAGCCCCACTTTTCTTCCACTCGGCACGGCCGCAACACATTTTTGTGCTGTCCGTGCCAGGTCCTCAGAAAGGTATACAAGTTCGGAAAATCTCAATCATTTTTCACTTTTCAAAAACCCAAAACCTAAGTGGCGATTTTCCAAACAACTTTTTTTCTCCAAAGCGATTGGTAAGTGATTTCTAACTTAATTTCTTTATTCCTTAACATCTTTTAACATAATTTCAACTTCAAATCAAAGATTTTCATGGGGAAAATTGGGTGTTTTGGGTAGAACCTAGGTTTTCTACAAATTGAGAAGTTGGACCTCAATTTGGGGTCCGATTTAAAAACAAATCATCTATTGGGATTCATGGGGGAATGGGTAATCGGGTTTTGGTCCGAACCTCGAGTTTCGACCACGTGGGTCCGGGGGTGTTTTTGACCTTTTTGGGAAAAACCTTGAAAAATCTATTTTCATGCATTGGGGATGATTCATTTAGTAATTATTAATGTGATTAAGTAACTTATGACTAGATCCGAGCAGATTGGTGGTGGAATCAAGAGGTAATGCTATACTAGAAGCGTGAGTTGAGTTTGGAGCATTTGAGGTAAGTGTTTGTTCTAACTTTGGCTTGAGGGAATAGGATTAGGATGATATTTGCTACTTGCTAATGTGGAGTACGGTGTATAGGCATGGTGACGGTTATCTATGCACCGATGTCTAGCATGACCGTGAGTCTTGATTGCTTTTAATTCGAATAATGTGACACAAGCTCCTTGTTCATTTGATAAGTTTCATATAATGTGAACGGTTGAGGAAGAATGATTTAAAAGGAGAATGTGTTGTGAATAGTCCCTTGCCGGGATGTGTAGACTGATATATTTATTCTCCCTTGTCGGGATATTTTGGGCTGTTAGCTGTACCCTTGCCGGGTTAAAGGTATTGAGTTGTTATTCTCCCCTGAAGGGGTCTACTATATGAAGTCAGATATTACGATCTATATTATGGGATCGTGTGGCACGCCGTCCACTTATATATGATATTATGGGATCGTGTGGCACGCCGTCCACTTATATATGATATTATGGGATCGTGTGGCACGCCGTCCACTTATATATGATATTATGGGATCGTGTGGCACGCCGTCCACTTATATATGATATTATGGGATCGTGTGGCACGCCGTCCACTTATATATGATATTATGGGATCGTGTGGCACGCCGTCCACTTATATATGATATTATGGGATCGTGTGGCACGCCGTCCACTTATATATGATATTATGGGATCGTGTGGCACGCCGTCTACTTATATATGATATTATGGGATCGTGTGGCACGCCGTCCACTTATATATGATATTATGGGATCTTGTGGAACACCGTCCACTTATATATGATATTATGGGATCGTGTAGCACGCCGTCCACTTATATATGATATTATGGGATCGCGTGGCATGCCGTCCACTTATATATGATATTATGTGATCGTGTGGCACGCCGTCCACTATATATATATCATGGAAATCGGAGTTTCTTCTGTTTATTTCCGATATTTCATTTTTATCTGTTACTCCCCGATAGCATGTGTCCCCTCCCAGTTTTACTTTGTATTATCTTGTTATTGTTTTCTTGCACTTGTTGTATATATATCTGTACAGGTTAATTGTGGTAGGTACTGTCTAGCCTCGTCACTACTTCGCCGGGGTTAGGCCAGGCACTTACCAGCACATGGGGTCAGTTGTGCTGATGCTACACTCTGTGCATTTTTGGTGCACAGATCAGGGAACAGCTTACGGACCGCAGCAGTAGGACTTCTGGGAGCTATCTTCAGTCTAGGGACTCTCGAGGTAGCCTAGCTGGCGTTTGCAGGTCGAAGTCCCTTTCCATGTTTTTTTCCGTTTGTTCATCTTGTATCAGACAAACATGATGTATTTCCTTTTCAGACATTGTTTGTAGTATTCTATAGTAGTCCGTGAGCTAGTGACACCAGACCTTGGGTAGTGATTGTGAGCACGTGATTTTTGCTTCACGAGACAATCGCTCCAAAAGAAACAGAAAATAATAACAATTGATCCTGTTGTACAATTTTTGGATTGTTACATGGCACTTTTTTTAATTATTTATGACTTTGGCCCATTTTTACTTTATTAAAACAAAATACAAAAATGTACGTGTCATGCATAATTCGAACCGTAATCCGGTCGTTAAACAGAAAAGCATAAACAGGCATCTTCGTCCGTAATTTTGTTTTGTTTTGATTTTACATGTTTTGAATTATTTTAATGTGTGTGCAAATAATTGTATTCAAGTGGGTATTTAATTTTAATTTGATTTTTTTTGCTTAGATTGTTTTAAAATAAAGAAAAAAAGGAAATAAAAAAAAAGAGAAAAAGCCCTTCCCTTTTCGGACTTGGGCCAATTTTAAATAAATTGGCTCAACAAACTCAGCCCAAAACCCAGGCCTGCCCGGTCCAGACCACCTGAAACCCAGGGTGTCCAAACGACGCCGTTTTAATCCAGTGTGATCTGGGCCGTTGATCTCAGATTGATCAAGTGCCAAGATCACTTCCCCACAACCCACTGAGGAACCCGACCCGTTGCCACCCGGACCGACCCAAACCCCTTCAGGTTGAAATGACACCGTTCCCCATCAGCATAAAGATCTCGACCCTTCATATCACCCCATCCAACGGCCAAGAATCGATCCCTCACTAACTATATAAGCCTAGAACCTTTACCCTGCCCCCCTATCCTAACCCCCAGGCTGTAGTCGTCCCCTCCACAGACCTCAGTCCTCCAAACACTAGCCGCCCCTGTATACCTTCACCATGAAAGCCGGCGGCATGGACGCCGGTGACCTTGCCCTTAACACCATAGAACCCCCGTGCCGTCCTGAACCCAAATCTACTAACCACACACCTCGAATCCTATCCCACCTTCTCGAATCTTCATTTGAAGATTCGAGTCGGAACCTAATCTACACCGATCTGCCTTAAATTCATACCAGACACTCCCCAGACCCCCTCGTGACCAAACCATACTTGGTTTGGTCCGAATCTGACCAGGGAAGCACGAATCCCAGATCTGAGTTTTGAAACCATAAGGTTCCTCATCACTGGTTCATACCCGTTCGAGCCAAAGAAATTAAGGTCTAATGGACCTTAATCGAAGTGTTTCTCATCTGAGAAACACTTCGATTAAAGTCCGTTCAGCCTTAAGAAAGGTCTGTCCAAGTCCGAGTCAAGGTTTTGATTTTTCGAGATTTGAGGTGAGTCTTGTTTGCTTTTCTTTATTTTTGTTTGGTCCATGTGAGTGATTAAACGTCTGTTCATGTTTTGTTTCAATTTGTGTCTTTGAATTTTTACCAACTTCTGTTTGTCCACTTTGCCTGAACCACTGTGTTTGTTTGAATCCCTCCTTTATTCTGATAACGCGTGTGTATATGCTGTGCGGATAATTGAGGTCCAAATGTTGACTGATCCATTGGCTCCTCGAGTACCACTTTGCTTAGCCAGTACAATTCAAATCATGTGTCAATACTGTTAAATGTTTGATTTTTGGTTACGTTTGTATGTGTTATGATTAATATAGTCGAGTCGACACGTGTCGTCAATTAGTTTCAGCTGTCCGAACAATAACAAATCGACTTACTTCTGCTAAGCATTTGTTGAATCAATTAAGAACCAGTTTTGTTTACTTATAGCTGTTGATTTGGATCAGTAATGTAAAAGGGATGTTTGGTTTAAGTTCTGAATTGGATGGCATGTGCACTTGTGCACAGCATGTGCATTGGTGCACCTCATGTGCTTTGTGCACAACCTGTGGCCTGCATAAAGGTTTTTGTTAAGTTTTAAATAATTTGACAGCATATGCTGTCAGATACATTCTGCTGCCCATACTCTACTTTAACCTCAAAAAATAATAAACATTACTTAAAGTGAGTCTGCCAGGGAATATCATGGGTTTTGTTCATACTTAATTAGCCAATTGGAATCTGAAAATGAAAGGCACATGGGAGGGGTACTGTGATATTCTAAACAGGCTGTTAAAAGGGGTAAGGAAAGACTTATAAAAAAGGACACAGATATACAGAGAGGAAAAAAAAAGAAAAGGACACACTGGGAGGCATCTGATAATAGGGACATACAGACATAAAGGGATACCTAGACTGAGAGGATTGAAAAAGGATAGAACTGATTTTAGGAAAACACAGATAGAGAGAGGTTAAGAGATAGAAAGTATACAATCAACAATCAGAAACTGTTTCTTCCTATTGTTGTTTGGGTTTCAGTTGTTCAACCTGTTCAATCAATTCTGATTCTTTGAAGTTCCAGTTGTGTCTACTAGTCGAGTGTTTTCATTGGTTTACTACTGGTTTGGTCTGCCTAGAGTTCTGATTCTACTCCACTGGGTGTTGCTGTCATTTGGCTACTTCTTTCTATCGGCCATAGTTGCATTTTTGCACTCGAGCCTGTTCTGCTGTGTTGCTTTGTTTGCTGCTGTCCTGTCCTGCTGCTATTGCTAGTCCTGTTTCTTGCTGCTGCTGATTTCCACATCTTCTTCTTCTTCTCCTTTGCATTTTCAGCATTTCCAGGTACACATTTCAAGTCCCATATTGATGTAACTGAAACAGTTTGAAAGCATGAAATGAAAAAGGTTGAAGAAGTTCAAGTATTTGTTGTAATATTCATAGTACATTAACGGGCCTGTAAAAATTGATTAGTTTATAATTCAACAGTTCGAAAGTATGTACTGATATTCGACTGAGTTTACCCCTTTGTATTTTAGCTCGGTAGTTGTTTGTTAGTATGGGGTATGTATACTCCGACCTTATACAATGCTGTTTCTGTTTCATTTAGTCTTTTTTTGGGTCCCGTTAGGCAGTACCTAGGGTCACATTCAAAGTCTCATTAGTAACAATATCTAGTAGCTAAATCCTTTAATCTAGTCCAAATAAGTTTAGTTAAGTTCAACTCAAGAAATGTTCGGATTAAGTGTTGTATTTTGTTAGCTCGTACATGATTCCTTGTCAAATTAAAGCATTTTTCATTAAAGTATAATGTTTTCTTAACGTCGTAGATAATTAATCATAAGAATCCGGATCAGGCCAAAGCATATAATTAAATTATCATGTACCTCTTCTTCTAGTTTTAGGGACAAATGTATTAAAAATGTAGCCCCTTTAGGATATCCTTTCTAAAATAGAGACGAGCCTCGCCAAATAAAAATACAAAATTGCGGGGCCCTCGATAAATAATCATAATAAATATTTAGAATTCAGGCTAGGCCATTTTAGTGAATCTCATTGACCTTCTCAAAAAATAATAATGCGTTAGACTCTTTAGGCGCGGCTTAATTAAATCATATTCTTAAATTCGGGTGCACATTGATGTGACCCAAATCCAAATCTCAACGAAGTCAAAATGTGTTGACGATCACGGGCGCATTGATTGTGACGTGGTTCGAGATGCATTTTCACGACGTTGCAATTCTATAAAAATAAGTGATAATGATAAAAGCGGTTTTAAGTTTAATAAAAGCACGTAAGTCATAACATGTATTTAAATCAGATATTTAGCCTTTATAACAATTTAAGCGACCGTGCTAGAACCACGGGATTCGAGGGTGCCTAACACCTTCCCTCGGGTCAACAGAATTCCTTACTTAGAATTTCTGGTTCGCAGACTTCATTTGGAAAAGTCGAAAATTTCCTCGATTTGGGATTCAAGATAAACCGGTGACTTGGGACACCAAAAGCCAAACCTTTCCCAAGTGGCGACTCTGAATTAAATAAATAATCCCATTTCGAATATTGTCACTTAAATTGGAAAAACTCCACCCGCGCATCTTACCCTTCGGGGCCGGGCGCGCAAAAAGGAGGTGTGACAGCTCTGGCGACTCCGCTGGGGAAGTAAACCCAGAACCACTGGTTCAGGGTTCAAGAATTCGAGCTTAGAATAATTGTTATATTTGGCTTTATTATCTGATCTTTATTACATGTTTTTGCATAATGTGCCAAATGTTGTTTTTACCGCTTTGATATTATCTGCATTGTATATAAACTGTGCCGAAACCCTTCTCTTCTTACCTCCGGGGAGAAGCTCGCTGGTCGAGACTCCCTATTCTGTTAGTGTCAATACCTGAAATAAGAAAGAGGTCGGACAAGTTACAAAGCCGGACGATCTCGCGGGTCCCCGGTACGTAGCCCCCTCCTCGACTCGAGTTGTCCGCTCGAGTACACAGTCTAGAACAAATACCCAGGTTACGAACCTAGAATAACTTGACTTCATGCCGGATCCCTAGTAGGAACGCTTATTTGCATCATGTTGCATTTGACTTAGGGGACTCAACACAGGGGTTGGGTCCGTCTAGGACAGACAACCTGAAATGAAAAGACCATCATGCTGCATTCCTATCTGTGTTGTGCATTTATTTGCTTCGGTTCCGCATGTCGACCGGTTCCTAAAAAAAAAGAAAAATAGCAGCGTAGGGGAGATAATTACTTATTTTGGAAAATAAAACCAACGTCCAAGTAGTATCAAAACCTCGCCGGAATTTTTCTTAAAAAAAAATTGTCTTTTTATTGAAAGTTAAAAAAAAAAAAATTTCTTTTATCACTTTCAAAATAAAAAAAAAAGAGAGAGAAAAGGTATTTCTTTTAAAAGTAAAAAAAAACGGAAAATTCATAATTCAAAAAAAATGTGTTGTTTCTTTCGTAGTACCCCTTTTATGAATTCAGACTAATAGTCCAAATTTTTCCTAAAAAAATAATAATAAAAAAATAAATAGTTTCTTTAATCTTTATCTCTTTTTAAATATAATAAAAGTACATATTCTTGATTTCTAGGTTTATTTGATTTTCTCTATTCACGATAGCCCGAACTACGCCGGTTTGATTCTCACCGGATGTGAGATACGTAGGCAACCCTCGTCGGGTTCAACCCCATTTTTCTAAATAGCCAAAAATCAATAAATAAATAAAAAAAATGTGTCAAATTTTTAAAGAGTCGTAAATAAATCGGGTGACGCTGTTTTGTCATAAATAGCCGAATGTTCCCGAAAGGGACGCCGGAAGGCTGACTTTGCATAAATAGCCACCTTTGGGTCTTGTTTAGCATTTTTATCCAGTAGACCCACACAGCCTTAAAATCTTCGCCCCCGAAATGTTTAAAGGCCGTGTTTAAAACTCGATCCCCTCTGTAAAATTTTTTTTTTGAGTCAGTTCGTTTTGTTAAAATCACCTTAATAAATGTGCAGGATGAGCACGATGCGAAATGAACATTTTTGAATAATGACCAAAATCCCTGTCAAGTTACGGCTATGGTGGAATGATCTAGGTGTTGAAGGACAAAATGAGGTTAAGAAATATCTGAAAGGTCTTGTGGGTTTATTGGAAATCCAGCCTCGGGGAGATATCATAAGAGCTTTGGTTACCTATTGGGACCCGGCGCACAATGTTTTCCATTTCTCTGATTTTGAACTCACTCCGACTTTGGAAGAAATGGCCGGATACATCGGGAATACTGAACTTCCGTTGAGGGAAAAATACTTGGTCGCCCCGAGAGTCGTCACGGTACATCGGTTCCTGGATTCATTGAAAATACCTAGAACAGTCCACAACCCGGATCTAGCAGCCGGATTCTGTACTCCATGCTTCATATATGATAGGTACGGTCACGAGGGGGATTCAATAATCCAATCAACAAACTGTGCAACAAAGGAGTTCGTCAGAAGTGGGACGAGCACAGACGGGTAGCGTTCATGATAATATTCCTGGGCCTTCTGGTATTTCCAAGGAAAGATGGAAACATTGATTTGAAGATATCTGGGGTCGTCAGCACTTTACTCACACAAAGTGACAGTACTCTCGCGCCTATGGTGGTATCCGACATCTTTCGAGCTCTCACAGCTTGTAAAGCTGGGGGAAATTTCTTCGAAGGTTGTAACTTGCTCCTACAGATATGGATGACCGAGCACCTCTGCCATCATTCCGAGATTTTGAGCCATGGTTCCCCGAAAAAGACCCGCATAGAAGAATCTTACACGAGAACCAAAGAGATCATTTTGCCCAAAGGAGTCCTGGCATGGACCTCGTTCTTTCAAGCTCTTACTGCCAGCCAAATACAATGGACGTTGGGATGGTTGCCCGTTGATGAGATCTTATATATGTTGGCAGCTAAAACTCATTTCTTACTGATGGGGCTTAAGAGCATTCAACCTTACGCACCCTGCCGAGTTTTGAGACAATTCGGAAGATGCCAGACAGTACCTCATGAGGAAGATCTTAGCACTCAAGCAGTTGAGATAAGTCCTAACGGACAATTCCCAGAAGCGAAGATTCGCCAAATCTGGAGTGAGTGTCAATATTTGAAATCAGATACTTGCGTGCGGGATCGAGCCAAAGGAGAGACGGCGCCAGGTTACCTTGCATGGTATAGAAGGGAATTTGAGCATGAAAGGCCGGCTAAGAGACCCCACATCCGGGATTTCACTGAATCATCGCAAAGGCAGTGGGATTGGTTAGCAAAGGAAAGAGGCTATTGCGCCGAAATCAGCAGGTTAAAGCAACAGGTGGAAAGCTTGAAATATGAACACAACGTGCAAGTTGCTGCCGATCTGGGAGAGCGGAACAGGTTAATTCAAGAAAATGAAATGCTAAGAGCCCAGATCAAACAGATAAGGGTGGATGCGAATAAACAGCCAAGGCGTCGATCAGACGAACACCTGATAAAAAGGCTAAAAAATGAAATCAGGGAATGGCGAGATGGTTTGGAGAAATCTGAAAACATCATAGCAGAGCTCAGGTCACAGTGGGATACAAGAGCAGATAAGCATCGCCAATACCTGAATCAATTGGAAGGCGACCACGAAAAAACTGTTGCTAAAATAAAGAGAGAGATGGCTGCACTTGAGATCAAAGCAGCTAATCAGGCCAAGGATTTCCAAATAGAGAGCGGATACTGGTACGACTCAATAGCCCAGATGAAGTTGGAAGTACGGCGACTGAAGCATCAGCATGTACAAGATGCTCAAGTCTTCAAGATATGCAGCGATCAGATAAAACGCCTACTCGTAGAGAAGAAGCAAACCAGAGATAGGATCAAGGCCATTGCCCATGCCATCACCAGACGATGTCTAAGATGTGAGAACATGTCCAGCATCACCGTCCTCTCAGTAGTAATGGGTTACGTTAAGAAGACTATGCATGAGCTGGAGCAACTTGAGAGGGATCTCACGCCTAGGACCGCGGTGAGGCCGAACGATGCCCCGCGGACACCAATTTTCAAAACCATAATGCGTTCATAGGTCAAATCTGTATCTTAGCATCTTCTGCTCGTTTTTCCCATCAGGGTGATTTTTAGTCGATCTTGAATCTAGGTTTATTTTCAAAATTCGCTTTTTCTTTTGCAAAATGTAGTTTGTAATAGAACATTTCAACAATAAAGAGTTTGTTTCTTTTACGATCATCTGTGTTTTTCGAACTACGTAATGATCTGATTCACGTAGGCATCGTGATACGTAGGCAATCCTCATCGGATCCGGTCACATTTCTTTTACTGCAAAATAAAAAAAAAACATAAAAGAAAAACAAAAGAGAAAAAGAAAAAGAAAAGAAAGAAAAAAGAAAACTAATAAAAAATGCTGGAATGACGCATGCTCTCGTAGCAAACATATAGTAATCCACTTAACTGTATAGGTGCATCATGCCCAACGTGAGATTAACTATCTGTTATTTGCTACAAAATTAACCGTGCGTTTGTTATTGAGTATTCTAGGGTTTTTGAAAAGACGGTGGGTTTGGTGAAAGTCTGGCCTCGCACTCATATTTCACGAGGTCAAGGAGAAGTGTTCAACTACCTGTTGTTAGGGCCAGAAGCAGTACTCACACTTACTTCACCAGGTCAAAAGGAAGTGTGGAAATGTCTTCAGAAATTCCATTGCAAACAATCCCTGTTTCCGAGGAAAGCTCGATCTCAGCCGTCCTCACACCTGAATCCGCAACTGCGGAGGAAAATAGAATCCTACGGCTCCGCATGTTGGAAATGCTGGACGACTGGAATAATGGGAAAGAGCCGCCAAGTGTCGTCCCCGGATTCCCTAAATTATTCTCCAGGTCAAGTGGGACTTCTAATGTCCCCATAAATTATCCTGCTACCCCATTCGGGTACCCAGCCACCTCAGCCTTCTCTGCTGGATCGCCTTCTGAGCCTCATCCCCGAATGTCGGCCACTGATGCAAGCATGAACATCTTTACTGCATCGCCTTGCCCGGTTACAGCACAGCCTACCACGTACAAGCCAAGCTTTGACTCATCCTCTTTTACATTCCAAGCACCATCGTTCTCAATGGAACCAACTAGGTTCGCTACCAGTACTAATCCTCTACCGCCTCAGTGCGAGCTTGCACCAGGGCAGGATCAGAACCCCATAATTGCAGAACAAAATGAGATTGCCAAGAGAATGAGAAGCCTTGAACAAAGTTTGAAGAATATGCAAGGATTGAGCGGACAAAAGAGCGTCTCTTAAGCCGACCTGTGCATGTTCCCTCACGTGCACCTGCCAACGGGTTTCAAGACCCCAAAGCTCGAGAAGTACGATGGGCACGGTGACCCCATTGCACATCTTAAGAAATACTGCAACCAATTGCGGGGAGCCGGCGAAAAAGAAGAACTGCTAATGGCATATTTTGGGGAAAGTCTAGTAGGGATAGCTTCGGAATGGTATATGGATCAGGAAATGTCCCGATGGCATATATGGGATGATCTCGCCAGATATTTTGTAAAACAATTCCAGTATAACATCGACATTGCGCCAGACCGAAACTCTCTGTCGAATTTGAAGAAGAAACCTTCTGAAAGCTTTAGAGAGTATGCTATTAAGTGGCGTGAACAGGCGTCGAGAGTGAAGCCTCCCATGGATGAAGTGGAAATGGTCACTACCTTTTTCCAGGCTCAAGAGTCTGACTATTTCCAAAACATGATGTCAGCTATGGGTAAGCCATTCGCGGAAACGATCAAGATTGGAGAGATGGTGGAAAATGGCTTGAAAACGGGTAGAATTCTGAGTCAAGCAGCCATAAGAGCGACCTCCCAGGCCGTCCAAAGCGGGTCCGGAGGAATGACGAGGGGGAAGAAGAAGGAAGAAACGACTATGGCAGCCTCTGAAGCAAGGGAGTATCGTCATCCCAGGCCCCATTTTCCGGAAAGAGCCCCACAACACTACTACCCCCACTCAAATTTGGCATATGCTCATCAACCTTATATGGTCATGAATGCCCAACCTTATAACCATCCACCACAACAAGCCAACCGAGGCCCAGCTCCACCTCCCAGAAATCAGCCTCCTTACCGCAACCACTATAACCCACAACCCCCGCAGAATAACTTTCGCCCCCAGGAGCCACCTCGAAGGCAAACTTTCACGCCCATCGGTGAACAATACTCTACTTTGTTCCCGAAGCTAGTCCAGTTGGGTTTCTTACAACCAATCCCCCAAACGAGGCAAAACCCAACATCGCCTTCTTACAAAGCCGGAGTCAGATGCGCCTATCATTCAGGGGCCGAGGGACATGATACAAACGATTGCTGGTCATTGAAAAGAGTGGTCGAAAATTTGATAGAGCAGGGGAAAATAGTGCTAAGGGACGAAGAGATCCCGAATGTGACTAACAATCCATTGCCCGCTCACAATAATGGGCCGCTGATCGGAATAATTTGTGAAGACAAAGAGTTCGACCCTACTCTGAAAGCCATAACTGCCATTGTCGACACGGGGAAGAGGCCCGAAATGGACCAGAAACCAGAAAAGGGGGAGGATGCCAAAGCTATAAAGAGCAAGCCTGAGAAGAAGATAGAGAAGAAAGTGGTCCCTGTAAAAAATGAAGTTCTTTACATACCACGAGGTCGAGCTGAGAAGACGCAGAACTTCGGGATCAAAAAGACAAAACCTATGTACATGCCAAAAGGGGCCTATGTGGTCCGGGGGACGATTCAACCACCTCGGCTGAATGAGCCAGTGGTTATCGGACGCGTGCCACAAAAGCCAATGACCGACCCGTCCACAGTGCCGTGGAATTATCAAAAGACTTTGGTGATGTACAAAGGTAAAGAGGTCATGGGAGAACTTCCAGAAAATACTTTCATTGGAAGGTATTCAAATACCCGAGAACTGAACAACGCCACACAAAGGCGCTTCCCTCCAAAGAAGCCCGTGAGTGTTGAAGAAGCGGAGGTGTTCTTCCAACAAATGAAAATGCCGGATTACGAAGTGATAGATCAGCTGCGCAAGTACCCTGAGCAAGTATCCATGCTGTCATTATTGATGAGGTCAACCGAGCATCAAAAGATCCTGCTGAAAACCCTGAATGAAGCATATGTACCAGTTGAAACCTCGGTGGAGCAACTAGAGCGGATGACAGAAAGATTCTTCGCCGTCAACCAAATCTCTTTCAGCAAGAATGATTTACCCCCGGAAGGAGCAGCACACAACAAGGCTTTGCATCTAACAGTTAAATGCGAAGACTACTATGTCAAGCGGGTAATGTTGGATGGAGGATCAGGTGTTGACATTTGCCCGCTCTCCACGCTACAAAGAATGGAAATTGGGACAGGAAGAATCCGACCCAACAATGTCTGCGTAAGAGCTTTCGACGGCATCAAGAGAGATACCATGGGAGAAATAGACCTGTTGTTGGTCATAGGACCAGTCGAATTTCGAGTAACCTTCCAGGTAATCGACATGGACACATCCTACAATTTTCTCCTTGGCAGACCTTGGATCCATGCGGCAGGAGCCGTTCCTTCCACTCTTCATAAGATGGTGAAGTTCAAGTACGAAGACCGAGAGATCGTGGTCCACGGGGAAGATGAGCATGCCATTTATCGGGACCCATCCATCCCGTACCTTGAACCAAGAGAAGGAAGCGAACATACGGTCTATCAAGCTTTCGAGGTTGTACTGGCAGAGCAGCACGAAGAGGGAATACCTTGCCCCCAGCCTTTCCTGTCTAACGCCTCGTTTATGGTGGCCAAAGAGATGATCCGGCATGGATTTAGGCCGGGGAAGGGGCTTGGACGAACCCTTCAGGGAATAACAGAACCCATTACCTTGCCAGTCACCAAGAAACCTTTTGGACTAGGTTTCAAACCTACTCCAGCAAACGAAGAGTGGGCAAAGAAAAGGAAAAATGAGGGTTGGAAGTTACCTCAACCACTGCCGGATTTATATGCAACTTTCATCAGGCCAAGGTACGCTGAGGAAGAAGATGATGAGATCTTCACAGCTGAGGAAATCGAGGAGATATGTGGGGCGATGAGAGAGATGCTCTACGAGGTCCACATGGTTCAACCAGGTGAAGGCGCAAGCACTGCTGAGATGATGTACATGGGACCAAACACCAAACTCCAAAACTGGGAGGCCACGCCATTCCCGACTAGACGGAAGTCCGGGTAGACCTGTCCTGCCACCTTTCCTGTGTCGCAAGTTATCTCCAGGACATAACTTGAACGTTTTCTTTTTTTGTTGTTGTTGTTTTGAATCCCTAGTTGT
This sequence comes from Nicotiana tabacum, assembly GCF_000715075.1. Taxonomy (NCBI): domain Eukaryota; kingdom Viridiplantae; phylum Streptophyta; class Magnoliopsida; order Solanales; family Solanaceae; genus Nicotiana; species Nicotiana tabacum. The sequence goes on along the minus strand of NC_134090.1, from coordinate 28,921,528 downwards.
AAACATTGTTGTCTTCCAACTTTCCAAAGAAAATAAAAAAAAATCATCATTGCTTTCCCATTCTTTCTGTTGTTCTGATTTTTATTATTTTTCCTTTTATCTTTCTTTTCAGTCCTAATAATGCGGCTTTAAATATGACATGCTTGCGGACTTCACGCCCAGATCACAATGAGTTATTTAACTGCGAATTAATGAACCCAGAACCAGAATATGATGCGGAAGAGGCTTTTAGGGAGATAAACCGAGAGTTGGAATATTTCGAGAATAAACCTAAGCCAAATCTGAATGACACTGAACCGGTAAATTTAGGAACCCCGGAAGAAGTCCAGGAGACCAAGATAAGCATTCACACGGACAAGAAGACGCGAGAGGCGATAATTCAACTTCTTTTTGAATTCAAAGACGTGTTTGCTTGGTCATATGATGACATGCCGGGATTAGGTGTTGATCTAGTGGTTCACAAATTACCGATTCATCCTGATTGTCCTCCAGTTCAACAAAAGCAACGAAAGTTCAAAACCGAGGTCAGTGACAAGATTAAGGAGGAGATCACCAAGCAACTGAAAACAGGAGTGATCCGGGTAGTCCAATATACAACATGGTTGGCGAATGTGGTCCCAGTACCAAAAAAGGACGGGAAAACTCGAGTATGTGTAGATTACCGAGATCTGAACAGAGCAAGTCCAAAGATAATTTCCCGCTGCCCAACATCCACATCCTCGTTGATAATTGTGCCAAACAAGAGATACAGTCTTTTGTAGATTGTTACGCTGGGTATCATCAGGTATTGATGGATAAAGAAGACGCCGAGAAAACTGCCTTCACCACGCCTTGGGGCACCTACTGTTACCGGGTCATGCCATTTGGTCTGAAGAATGCTGGGGCTACTTACATGAGGGCCATGACTGCCATTTTTCATGACATGATGCATCAGGAAATAGAGGTATACGTGGACGATGTGATAGTCAAGTCCAAGACGCAGGATAATCACATCCAAGACTTGAAGAAATTCTTCGAGAGGCTAAGAAAGTATGACTTGAAGCTAAACCCAGCCAAATGCGCTTTCGGAGTGCCGTCGGGCAAACTTTTGGGCTTCATCGTAAATAGGAGAGGAATCGAGCTAGATTCAACTAAGATAAAATCCATCAGAGATCTACCTCCCCCGAGAACGAAGAAAGACGTGATGAGTCTGTTGGGCAGGTTGAATTACATCAGTCGGTTCATTGCCCAGCTGACAAGCACGTGCGAGCCCATATTCAAGCTGTTAAGGAAAGACGCGGCGATCAAATGGATAGTTGAGTGTCAAGAAGCCTTTGATAAAGTCAAAGAATACCTTTCGAATCCCCCGGTCTTGGTCCCTCCAGAACCAGGAAGGCCACTTTTCTTGTATCTGACAGTCTTGGAGAACTCTTTCGGTTGCGTCCTCGGGCAACACGACGTAAGCGGAAAGAAGGAGCAAGCAATCTACTACTTGAGCAAGAAATTCACCGGCTACGAGGCCAAATACACTCTGCTGGAAAGGACATGCTGCGCTCTCACATGGGTTGCTCAAAAGCTGAGACATTATCTCCAAACCCACACTACGTTCCTCATAAGCAGGTTGGATCCTTTGAAGTATATATTTCAGAAACCAATGCCTACTGGGAGACTGGCTAAATGGCAAATCTTGCTTACGGAATTCGACATAGTTTATGTCACTCGCACGGCAATGAAAGCCCAGGCATTAGCAGATCATTTGGCCGAAAATTCGGTCGACGAGGAATACCAGCCATTGGATACCTACTTTCCAGATGAAGAGGTAAACACCGTAGAAGTGATCTCGGAGGAAGCTCATGTTTGGAAGATGTTCTTCGACGGAGCCGTGAACGCCAAGGGTGTAGGGATTGGGGAAATTTTGACCTCGCCTTCTGGTCAGCATTATCCCGCCACAGCTAGACTTCGTTTCTTTTGCACAAATAATACAGCTGAGTATGAAGCCTACATCATGGGCATGCATATGGCAATCGATCAGGATGTCGAAGACTTACTGATTATGGGAGATTCTGAACTGATCATCCGGCAAGCTCAAGGCGAATGAGAAACTCGGGATGTCAAACTTATCCCATACCGACAACATGTGGAGGACCTCAGCAAGCGCTTTACATCAATAGAATTCAGGTACATTCCGAGGTGTCACAATGAACTGGCAGATGCACTTGCTACTTTGGCTTCAATGCTACCCTACCCGGGCAACGCCCACGTCGATCCTTTGGAAATCCAAATCAAGGAAAGACACGGTTACTGCAGTGTAATCGAGGCGGGATCAAATACGCAGCCTTGGTACCATGACATCAAGAGGTTCCTGAAGACGCAAGAATACCCCGAGCACGCTACTGGAGATCAAAAGAGGACCATTAGGCGACATGCAAGTGGTTTCTTTCTGAGCGGTGAATTGTTATATAAGAGGACCCCGGACCTCAATCTCCTAAGATGTGTCGATATCGAGGAAGCGAGAAAGATCATGCACGAAGTACACGCAGGTGTGTGCGGACCTCACATGAACGGGTATATCTTAGCGAAGAAAATCCTTAGAGCAGGCTACTACTGGATGACCATGGAAAAGGATTGCTTTAGCTTCGTTCGGAAATGTCATCAGTGTCAGGTGCACGGTGATTTGATTCATGCACCTCCCACGGAACTGCATCCCATGTCCGCACCTTGGCCATTTGTCGCTTGGGGCATGGACGTCATTGGACCAATTGAACCAAAGGCCTCGAATGGACACAGGTTTATACTGGTTGCCATAGACTACTTCACAAAATGGGTAGAGGCTATCACCCTCAAGTCGGTCACTAAGAAAGCTGTGGTGGATTTTGTACACTCAAATCTTATCTGTCGCTTCGGTATTCCTGCGACTATCATTACAGATAACGCAGCAAACTTGAACAGTCACTTGATGGGAGATGTATGCGAGCAATTCAGAATAACGCATAGGAATTCCACGCCTTATCGGCCAAAGGCCAATGGTGCTGTGGAAGCGACAAACAAAAACATCAAGAAGATTTTGAGGAAGACCATCCAAAGTTCCCGACAGTGGCATGAGCAGTTACCATTTGCATTATTGGGGTACCGCACTAGGTACGCACATCGGTGGGAGCGACTCCTTATCTTTTGGTATTTGGGACCGAGGCTGTAATACCGGCAGAGGTAGAAATTCCTTCGCTTCGAATCATTGTCGAAGCAGAAATCGAGGACAGCGAGTGGGTCAAGACTCGGTTAGAGCAATTGACGTTGATTGATGAAAAGCGGATGGCCGCAGTTTGTCACTGACAGTTATACCAACGAAGGATGGCCCATGCTTACAACAAGAAAGTCCGACCCCGGAATTTTGAAGTAGGACAATTGGTACTGAGGCGTATTCTGCCGCATCATGAGGAAGCAAAAGGGAAGTTTGCTCCGAATTGGAAAGGCCCATACATCGTAAGGAAGATATTACCAAGAGGAGCATTGTATCTAGGTGATATCGAAGGAAATGACCCCGACACAGCAGTAAATGCAGATGCAGTCAAGAGATACTACGTCTAAATCATACTCCAGTGGTCCTGACACGTTTGAAAATCGCGAAGGTTTTGTTCCCCACTACTCCCCAAACACTACCCAATTCTCTCTACCAACTTTTGAGCCGCTTACAAAACAAAAAAAAAACAAAAAAAAAAGAAAACAAAACAAAACATTGATTGAGGCCTGAACAACGTTTGACTTGATTCCGAAAGGATGCGTAGGCAGCCTCTCCCTGAGGTTCAGTCACACCAACAATAAAATCCCATCCACCCTGAAATTGAAACCGGGGCACGTCGAGCAGTTGAGAAGTTAGTATCATCTACCTCTTTTTACCAAGCCTTCAAATCAATTACCAAATATGGTGGGGAACCAATAAGCGTCACAAATGGAGACCAGCACACTCTGAATTGAGAGAGATAAAATGAGAGAGTCTCGGCGGTGAAAACCTTCGGGCACCACGAGGCGACGGGAGTAGAGAAACCAAAATGAGAGAGCTTGTTTAGTAAAAACTCGCAAAGAGTGCTATCAAGCGATGACAGGAAAAGAAATGAGAGAGGTCAGCCAGCGAAAACCCGCAAAGGGCGCTGTTGGCCGAAAAAGAATGACTCCACCCCAAGAAGGTTTCGGCAAAATGCCACCGGTTTGGAATCACAGATCCGTTCGGGTTCAGGAAAACGCAAGTTCTTGGAAGGTCAGACGTCCAGTCCAAAGAGCATGTCATGTCCTTTAAATCCAGCGTTATCTTCTTCAGATAAGTCTTTCTCGTCCTGAAAAGGACACTCTGTTTTCTGATTTGTTTTCTCCTTTCTTTGTTTCCTTCGAATCCCTTTTGTGTTTTAATCCCAAGTTCAGGACACACCGGAAAGGGCAGGTGGCAGGTTTGTTTGCACGGAATCCCGTCTCATGAAGGAAAACGCCTAATCTCGTTGGTACGATTGCCCAAGCCTGATGAATCATGACGTTTGACGGTGTCTTAGAGTAAAGAGGAAAGAGAGAAATCTTGAAATCTTCCCCAGCAAGTCCACCTTCGGACAAATCCCCACAGAGTCTCCCCCTGTACAAATCCCCACAGAGTTTTTCCTTTTGTACAATCTCCCACGGAGTCTCCCCAATATGAAAAAAAAAAATACCCAGCATGCCCCATTGTACAAACTCCACACAAAGAATCCACTTTGTAAATATCCCCCCACAAAGCTTCCTTTTGTACAAATTCCCACAAGAATACCTCCAATAAAATCCCCGTTGAGAACCTTCAATCAAAACGGGACAAAAGAGAGAAAAGAAAAGGAGGCCTTACAAGGCAAATCATCGCAGAATCTGGAAATACAAGCCTGAGCAGTCTAAAGGGTTTCGCCATTCGAATCGAATCAATGGCGGAATTTCACAACAGAAATAAAGACGCACGAAAGCAACTGGGAACGATCAAGGTCACCAAACCGACCGTCATTTCCGAACTAACAATTGTTCTTTGTCTGAAAAGTTCAAACAGGTTTAATCCAAGACAACCGTGCAAGAAGCAGGTGTCGCCCAAAGAAGAAGGTACATGGGTGCAAGAAACATTTTGGCAATAAGGAATTCAATCGAAAGGTAAGTTTCCACGAAACTCCCTTTTTATTTCTTATACTAAAGTAAGAAAATTCAAAAAAAAAAAGAAGTCAGTGGTTGTTCTCGAATTTTGTCCCCAGCCAGTCAGCATTAGGGTTTTAAACCCTAAACTGAACTTTTTCCTTTCAGCCAGCATTAGGGTTTTAAACCCTAAACTGAGCTTTTCCATGCAATCAGCATTAGGGTTTTAAACCCTAAACTGAATTTTCCTTTTAGTCAGCATTAGGGTTTTAAACCCTAAACTGAACTTTTTCCTTTCAGCCAACATTAGGGTTTTAAACCCTAAACTGAGCTTTTCCATGTAATCAGCATTAGGGTTTTAAACCCTAAACTGAATTTTCCTTTTAGTCAGCATTAGGGTTTTAAACCCTAAACTGAACTTTTTCCTTTTAGCCAGCATTAGGGTTTTAAACCCTAAACTGAGCTTTTCTTTTTAGTCAGCATTAGGGTTTTAAACCCTAAACTGAACTTTTTCCTTTCAGCCAGCATTAGGGTTTTAAACCCTAAACTGAGCTTTTCCATGCAATCAGCATTAGGGTTTTAAACCCTAAACTGAATTTTCCTTTTAGTCAGCATTAGGGTTTTAAACCCTAAACTGAACTTTTTCCTTTCAACCAGCATTAGGGTTTTAAACCCTAAACCGAGCTTTTCCATATAATCAGCATTAGGGTTTTAAACCCTAAACTGAATTTTCCTTTTAGTCAGCATTAGGGTTTTAAACCCTAAACTGAACTTTTTCCTTTCAGCCAGCATTAGGGTTTTAAACCCTAAACTGAACTTTTTCCTTTCAGCCAGCATTAGGGTTTTAAACCCTAAACTGAACTTTTTCCTTTCAGCCAGCATTAGGGTTTTAAACCCTAAACTGAGCTTTTCCATGCAATCAGCATTAGGGTTTTAAACCCTAAACTGAATTTTTCTTTCAGCCAGCATTAGGGTTTTAAACCCTAAACTGAGCTTTTCATTTTAGTCAGCATTAGGGTTTTAAATCCTAAATTGAACTTTTTCCTTTCAGCCAACATTAGGGTTTTAAACCCTAAACTGAGCTTTTCCATGTAATCAGTATTAGGGTTTTAAACCCTAAACTGAATTTTCTTTTTAGTCAGCATTAGGGTTTTAAACCCTAAACTGAACTTTTTCCTTTCAGCCAGCATTAGGGTTTTAAACCCTAAACTGAGCTTTTCCTTTTAGTCAGCATTAGGGTTTTAAACCCTAAACTGAACTTTTTCCTTTCAGCCAGCATTAGGGTTTTAAACCCTAAACTGAGCTTTTCCATGCAATCAGCATTAGGGTTTTAAACCCTAAACTGAATTTTCTTTTTAGTCAGCATTAGGGTTTTAAACCCTAAACTGAACTTTTTCCTTTCAGCCAGCATTAGGGTTTTAAACCCTAAACTGAGCTTTTCCATGCAATCAGCATTAGGGTTTTAAACCCTAAACTGAATTTTCCTTTTAGTCAGCACTAGGGTTTTAAACCCTAAACTGAGCTTTTCCATGTAATCAGTATTAGGGTTTTAAACCCTAAACTGAATTTTCCTTCTAGTCAGCATTAGGGTTTTAAACCCTAAACTGAACTTTTTCCTTTTAGCCAGCATTAGGGTTTTAAATCCTAAGCTGAGCTTTTCCTTTTAGTCAGCATTAGGGTTTTAAACCCTAAACTAAACTTTTTCCTTTCAGCCAGCATTAGGGTTTTAAACCCTAAACTGAACTTTTTCCTTTCAGCCAGCATTAGGGTTTTAAACCCTAAACTGAGCTTTTCCATATAATCAGCATTAGGGTTTTAAACCCTAAACTAAATTTTCCTTTTAGTCAGCATTAGGGTTTTAAACCCTAAACTGAACTTTTTCCTTTCAGCCAACATTAGGGTTTTAAACCCTAAACTGAGCTTTTCCTTTTAGTCAGCATTAGGGTTTTAAACCCTAAACTGAACTTTTTCCTTTCAGCCAGCATTAGGGTTTTAAACCCTAAACTGAGCTTTTCCATGCAATCAGCATTAGGGTTTTAAACCCTAAACTGAATTTTTCTTTCATCCAGCATTAGGGTTTTAAACCCTTAACTGAGCTTTTCCTTTTAATCAGCATTAGGGTTTTAAACCCTAAACTGAACTTTTTCCTTTCAACCAGCATTAGGGTTTTAAACCCTAAACTGAGCTTTTCCATGTAATCAGCATTAGGGTTTTAAACCCTAAACTGAATTTTCCTTTTAGTCAGCATTAGGGTTTTAAACCCTAAACTGAACTTTTTCCTTTCAGCCAGCATTAGGGTTTTAAACCCTAAACTGAGCTTTTCCATGCAATCAGCATTAGGGTTTTAAACCCTAAACTGAATTTTCCTTTTCAGCCAACATTAGGGTTTTAAACCCTAAACTGAGCTTTTCCATGTAATCAGTATTAGGGTTTTAAACCCTAAACTGAATTTTCTTTTTAGTCAGCATTAGGGTTTTAAACCCTAAACTGAACTTTTTCCTTTCAGCCAGCATTAGGGTTTTAAACCCTAAACTGAGCTTTTCCTTTTAGTCAGCATTAGGGTTTTAAACCCTAAACTGAACTTTTTCCTTTCAGCCAGCATTAGGGTTTTAAACCCTAAACTGAGCTTTTCCATGCAATCAGCATTAGAGTTTTAAACCCTAAACTGAATTTTCTTTTTAGTCAGCATTAGGGTTTTAAACCCTAAACTGAACTTTTTCCTTTCAGCCATCATTAGGGCTTTAAACCCTAAACTGAGCTTTTCCATGTAATCAGCATTAGGGTTTTAAACCCTAAACTGAACTTTTTCCTTTCAGCCAGCATTAGGGTTTTAAACCCTAAACTGAACTTTTTCCTTTCAGCTAGCATTAGGGTTTTAAACCCTAAACTGAGCTTTTCCATGCAATCAGCATTAGGGTTTTAAACCCTAAACTGAATTTTTCTTTCAGCCAGCATTAGGGTTTTAAACCCTAAACTAAACTTTTTCCTTTCAGCCAGCATTAGGGTTTTAAACCCTAAACTGAACTTTTTCCTTTCAGCCAGCATTAGGGTTTTAAACCCTAAACTGAGCTTTTCCATATAATCAGCATTAGGGTTTTAAACCCTAAACTAAATTTTCCTTTTAGTCAGCATTAGGGTTTTAAACCCTAAACTGAACTTTTTCCTTTCAGCCAACATTAGGGTTTTAAACCCTAAACTGAGCTTTTCCTTTTAGTCAGCATTAGGGTTTTAAACCCTAAACTGAACTTTTTCCTTTCAGCCAGCATTAGGGTTTTAAACCCTAAACTGAGCTTTTCCATGCAATCAGCATTAGGGTTTTAAACCCTAAACTGAATTTTTCTTTCATCCAGCATTAGGGTTTTAAACCCTTAACTGAGCTTTTCCTTTTAATCAGCATTAGGGTTTTAAACCCTAAACTGAACTTTTTCCTTTCAACCAGCATTAGGGTTTTAAACCCTAAACTGAGCTTTTCCATGTAATCAGCATTAGGGTTTTAAACCCTAAACTGAATTTTCCTTTTAGTCAGCATTAGGGTTTTAAACCCTAAACTGAACTTTTTCCTTTCAGCCAGCATTAGAGTTTTAAACCCTAAACTGAGCTTTTCCTTTTAGTCAGCATTAGGGTTTTAAACCCTAAACTGAACTTTTTCCTTTCAGCCAGCATTAGGGTTTTAAACCCTAAACTGAGCTTTTCCATGCAATCAGCATTAGGGTTTTAAACCCTAAACTGAATTTTCATTTTAGTCAGCATTAGGGTTTTAAACCCTAAACTGAACTTTTTCCTTTCAGCCAGCATTAGGGTTTTAAACCCTAAACTGAGCTTTTCCATGCAATCAGCATTAGGGTTTTAAACCCTAAACTGAATTTTCCTTTTAGTCAGCATTAGGGTTTTAAACCCTAAACTGAACTTTTTCCTTTCAGCCAGCATTAGGGTTTTAAACCCTAAACTGAGCTTTTCCATGCAATCAGCATTAGGGTTTTAAACCCTAAACTGAATTTTCCTTTTAGTCAGCATTAGGGTTTTAAACCCTAAACTGAACTTTTTCCTTTTAGCCAGCATTAGGGTTTTAAACCCTAAACTGAGCTTTTCCTTTTAGTCAGCATTAGGGTTTTAAACCCTAAACTGAACTTTTTCCTTTCAGCCAGCATTAGGGTTTTAAACCCTAAACTGAGCTTTTCCATGCAATCAGCATTAGGGTTTTAAACACTAAACTGAATTTTCCTTTTAGTCAGCATTAGGGTTTTAAACCCTAAACTGAACTTTTTCCTTTCAGCCAGCATTAGGGTTTTAAACCCTAAACTGAGCTTTTCCATATAATCAGCATTAGGGTTTTAAACCCTAAACTGAATTTTCCTTTCAGCCAACATTAGGGTTTTAAACCCTAAACTGAGCTTTTCCATGTAATCAGTATTAGGGTTTTAAACCCTAAACTGAATTTTCTTTTTAGTCAGCATTAGGGTTTTAAACCCTAAACTGAACTTTTTCCTTTCAGCCATCATTAGGGCTTTAAACCCTAAACTGAGCTTTTCCATGTAATCAGCATTAGGGTTTTAAACCCTAAACTGAATTTTCCTTTTAGTCAGCATTAGGGTTTTAAACCCTAAACTGAGCTTTTCCATGTAATCAGTATTAGGGTTTTAAACCCTAAACTGAATTTTCCTTCTAGTCAGCATTAGGGTTTTAAACCCTAAACTGAACTTTTTCCTTTTAGCCAGCATTAGGGTTTTAAATCCTAAGCTGAGCTTTTCCTTTTAGTCAGCATTAGGGTTTTAAACCCTAAACTAAACTTTTTCCTTTCATCCAGCATTAGGGTTTTAAACCCTAAACTGAACTTTTTCCTTTCAGCCAGCATTAGGGTTTTAAACCCTAAACTAAATTTTCCTTTTAGTCAGCATTAGGGTTTTAAACCCTAAACTGAACTTTTTCCTTTCAGCCAACATTAGGGTTTTAAACCCTAAACTGAGCTTTTCCTTTTAGTCAGCATTAGGGTTTTAAACCCTAAACTGAACTTTTTCCTTTCAGCCAGCATTAGGGTTTTAAACCCTAAACTGAGCTTTTCCATGCAATCAGCATTAGGGTTTTAAACCCTAAACTGAATTTTTCTTTCATCCAGCATTAGGGTTTTAAACCCTTAACTGAGCTTTTCCTTTTAATCAGCATTAGGGTTTTAAACCCTAAACTGAACTTTTTCCTTTCAACCAGCATTAGGGTTTTAAACCCTAAACTGAGCTTTTCCATGTAATCAGCATTAGGGTTTTAAACCCTAAACTGAATTTTCCTTTTAGTCAGCATTAGGGTTTTAAACCCTAAACTGAACTTTTTCCTTTCAGCCAGCATTAGAGTTTTAAACCCTAAACTGAGCTTTTCCTTTTAGTCAGCATTAGGGTTTTAAACCCTAAACTGAACTTTTTCCTTTCAGCCAGCATTAGGGTTTTAAACCCTAAACTGAGCTTTTCCATGCAATCAACATTAGGGTTTTAAACCCTAAACTGAATTTTCCTTTTAGTCAGCATTAGGGTTTTAAACCCTAAACTGAACTTTTTCCTTTCAGCCAGCATTAGGGTTTTAAACCCTAAACTGAGTTTTCCATGCAATCAGCATTAGGGTTTTAAACCCTAAACTGAATTTTCCTTTTAGTCAGCATTAGGGTTTTAAACCCTAAACTGAACTTTTTCCTTTCAGCCAGCATTAGGGTTTTAAACCCTAAACTGAGCTTTTCCATGTAATCAGCATTAGGGTTTTAAACCCTAAACTGAATTTTCCTTTTAGTCAGCATTAGGGTTTTAAACCCTAAACTGAACTTTTTCCTTTCAGCCAGCATTAGGGTTTTAAACCCTAAACTGAGCTTTTCCATGTAATCAGCATTAGGGTTTTAAACCCTAAACTGAATTTTCCTTTTAGTCAGCATTAGGGTTTTAAACCCTAAACTGAACTTTTTCCTTTTAGCCAGCATTAGGGTTTTAAACCCTAAACTGAGCTTTTCCTTTTAGTCAGCATTAGGGTTTTAAACCCTAAACTGAACTTTTTCCTTTCAGCCAGCATTAGGGTTTTAAACCCTAAACTGAGCTTTTCCATGCAATCAGCATTAGGGTTTTAAACCCTAAACTAAATTTTCCTTTTAGTCAGCATTAGGGTTTTAAACCCTAAACTGAACTTTTTCCTTTCAGCCAGCATTAGGGTTTTAAACCCTAAACTGAGCTTTTCCATATAATCAGCATTAGGGTTTTAAACCCTAAACTGAATTTTCCTTTTGGTCAGCATTAGGGTTTTAAACCCTAAACTGAACTTTTTCCTTTCAGTCAGCATTAGGGTTTTAAACCCTAAACTGAGCTTTTCCTTTTAGTCAGCATTAGGGTTTTAAACCCTAAACTGAACTTTTTCCTTTCAGCCAGCATTAGGGTTTTAAACCCTAAACTGAGCTTTTCCATGCAATCAACATTAGGGTTTTAAACCCTAAACTGAATTTTTCTTTCAGCCAGCATTAGGGTTTTAAACCCTAAACTGAGCTTTTCCTTTTAGTCAGCATTAGGGTTTTAAACCCTAAACTGAACTTTTTCCTTTCAGCCAGCATTAGGGTTTTAAACCCTAAACTGAGCTTTTCCATGTAATCAACATTAGGGTTTTAAACCCTAAACTGAATTTCCCTTTTAGTCAGCATTAGGGTTTTAAACCCTAAACTGAACTTTTTCCTTTCAGCCAGCATTAGGGTTTTAAACCCTAAACTGAGCTTTTCCTTTTAGACAGCATTAGGGTTTTAAACCCTAAACTGAACTTTTTCCTTTCAGCCAGCATTAGGGTTTTAAACCCTAAACTGAGCTTTTCCATGCAATCAGCATTAGGGTTTTAAACCATAAACTGAATTTTCCTTTTAGTCAGCATTAGGGTTTTAAACCCTAAACTGAACTTTTTCCTTTCAGCCAGCATTAGGGTTTTAAACCCTAAACTGAGTTTTTCCATGCAATCAGCATTAGGGTTTTAAACCCTAAACTGAATTTTTCCTTTAGTCAGCATTAGGGTTTTAAACCCTAAACTGAACTTTTCCTTTAATCAGCATTAGGGTTTTAAACCCTAAACTGAATTTTTCCTTCGTTCGGCGTTAGGGTTTTAAACCCTAAACTGAACCCTTCCCCAGCTAGTCGGTATTAGGACTCCAACCCTGAACTGAGCATGCATATCCTCTTTCATCAATTTTATGAACTTCCTGGCGAATAATTAACGAAATTTTCCTAGTGAAACTGGGGCAGAAAATTACGTTCGTTTGTTTTCTCCCGCAGGTCTAACCTCGACCCACATGGATCGAAATGACCCACGAGATGAGTCCCAGTTCGGAATCAATGAAGAAAAAGAAGAAAAAGAGAGAAGATGTCCCGAGATATCGGAATAAATGGAAGGCGGATTGACTCCAACATTTGATTAAGGTCCCGAACCCTGCCGATCGCGTCTCACTCAGTATCTCAGAGATTAAACAAGTCGCCACAACTCGCAAGCATCAAGATTCAGGTCGGAGTCTACAAGCAGAATCAGCTAAGACCCAAGATCAAGTCGTAAAAGAATCATAGATAGGAATCTTCTAACTAGCAGTTGACATGCATATAAGTAGTTAGTTCAGTTTCCAATTTTCGTTTGGTTGTAATAAGGTGGTAAGTGACGCAGCAGTGACAACAGCAACAGCAGTAGCAGCAAGCATTGCAATCCCATGGTAGTCCCAGCTACCAGAATTTTCCCGAACTACATCGACCTGATTCCTGTTTAGCCCAGGATATGTAGGAAATCTTTGAAGCAAGATTCGGTCAGATCTTTCAAAAAACATGCTTCATACGGAGTAGTCCATAGGCAAAAATCGCCCATACACGCTCACTTTATCTTTTCACGAAAACTCTTCGTGTTTCCGAACAAAGAGGGGCAGCTGTGAGCACGTGATTTTTGCTTCACGAGACAATCGCTCCAAAAGAAACAAAAAATAATAACAATTGATCCTGTTGTACAATTTTTGGATTGTTACATGGCACTTTTTTTTAATTATTTATGACTTTGGCCCATTTTTACTTTATTAAAACAAAATACAAAAATGTACGTGTCATGCATAATTCGAACCGTAATCCGGTCGTTAAATAGAAAAGCATAAACAGACATCTTCGTCCGTAATTTTGTTTTGTTTTGATTTTACATGTTTTGAATTATTTTAATGTGTGTGCAAATAATTGTATTCAAGTGGGTATTTAATTTTAATTTGATTTTTTTTTGCTTAGATTGTTTTTAAAATAAAGAAAAAAGGAAATAAAAAAAAAAAGAAAAAGCCCTTCCCTTTTCGGACTTGGGCCAATTTTAAATAAATTGGCCCAACAAACTCAGCCCAAAACCCAGGCCTGCCCGGTCCTGACCACCTGAAACCCAGGGTGTCCAAACGACGCCGTTTTAATCCAGTGTGATCTGGGCCGTTGATCTCAGATTGATCAACGGCCAAGATCACTTCCCCACAACCCACTGAGGAACCCGACCCGTTGCCACCCGGACCGACCCAAACCCCTTCAGGTTGAAACGACACCGTTCCCCATCAGCATAAAGATCTCGACCCTTCATCTCACCCCATCCAACGGCCAAGAATCGACCCCTCACTAACTATATAAGCCTAGAACCTTTACCCTGCCCCCCCTATCCTAACCCCCAGGCTGTAGTCGTCCCCTCCACAGACCTCAGTCCTCCAAACCCTAGCCGCCCCTGTATACCTTCACCATGAAAGCCGGCGGCATGGACGCCGGTGACCTTGCCCTTAACACCATAGAACCCCCGTGCCGTCCTGAACCCAAATCTACCAACCACACACCTCGAATCCTATCCCACCTTCTCGAATCTTTATTTGAAGATTCGAGTCGGAACCTAATCTACACCGATCTGCCTTAAATTCATACCAGACACTCCCCAGACCCCCCTCGTGACCAAACCATACTTGGTTTGGTCCGAATCTGACCAGGGAAGCACGAATCCCAAATCTGAGTTTTGAAACCATAAGGTTCCTCGTCACTGGTTCATACCCGTTCGAGCCAAAGAAATTAAGGTCTAATGGACCTTAATCGAAGTGTTTCTCATCTGAGAAACACTTCGATTAAAGTCCGTTCAGCCTTAAGAAAGGTCTGTCCAAGTCCGAGTCAAGGTTTTGATTTTTCGAGATTTGAGGTGAGTCTTGTTTGCTTTTCTTTATTTCTGTTTGGTCCATGGGAGTGATTAAACGTCTGTTCATGTTTTGTTTCAATTTGTGTCTTTGAATTTTTACCAACTTCTGTTTGTCCACTTTGCCTGAACCACTGTGTTTGTTTGAATCCCTCCTTTATTCTGATAACGCGTGTGTATATGCTGTGCGGATAATTGAGCTCCAAATGTTGACTGATCAATTGGCTCCTCGAGTACCACTTTTCTTAGCCAGTACAATTCAAATCATGTGTCGATACTGTTAAATGTTTGATTTTTGGTTACGATTGTATGTATTATGATTAATATAGTCGAGTCGACACGTGTCGTCAATTAGTTTCAGCTGTCCGAACAATAACAAATCGACTTACTTCTGCTAAGCATTTGTTGAATCAATTAAGAACCAGTTTTGTTTACTTATAGCTGTTGATTTGGATCAGTAATGTAAAAGGGATGTTTGGTTTAAGTTCTGAATTGGATGGCATGTGCACTTGTGCACAGCATGTGCATTGGTGCACCTCATGTGCTTTGTGCACAACCTGTGGCCTGCATAAAGGTTTTTGTTAAGTTTTAAATAATTTGACAGCATATGCTGTCAGATACATTCTGCTGCCCATACTCTACTTTAACCTCAAAAAATAATAAACATTACTTAAAGTGAGTCTGCCAGGGAATATCATGGGTTTTGTTCATACTTAATTAGCCAATTGGAATCTGAAAATGAAAGGCACATGGGAGGGGTACTGTGATATTCTAAACAGGCTGTTAAAAGGGGTAAGGAAAGGCTTATAAAAAAGGACACAGTTATACAGAGAGGAAAAAAAAAAGAAAAGGACACACTGGGAGGCATCTGATAATAGGGACATATAGACATAGAGGGATACCTAGACTGAGAGGATTGAAAAAGGATAGAACTGATTTTAGGAAAACACAGATAGAGAGAGGTTAAGAGATAGAAAGTATACAATCAACAATCAGAAACTGTTTCTTCCTATTGTTGTTTGGGTTTCAGTTGTTCAACCTGTTCAATCAATTCTGATTCTTTGAAGTTCCAGTTGTGTCTACTAGTCGAGTGTTTTCATTGGTTTACTACTGGTTTGGTCTGCCTGGAGTTCTGATTCTACTCCACTGGGTGTTGCTGTCATTTGGCTACTTCTTTCTATCGGCCATAGTTGCATTTCTGCACTCGAGCCTGTTCTGCTGTGTTGCTTTGTTTGCTGCTATTCTGTCCTGCTGCTATTGCTAGTCCTGTTTCTTGCTGCTGCTAATTTCCACATCTTCTTCTTCTTCTCCTTTGCATTTTCAGCATTTCCAGGTACACATTTCAAGTCCCATATTGATGTAACTGAAACAGTTTGAAAGCATGAAATGAAAAAGGTTGAAGAAGTTCAAGTATTTGTTGTAATATTCATAGTACATTAACGGGCCTGTAAAAATTGATTAGTTTATAATTCAACAGTTCGAAAGTATGTACTGATATTCGACTGAGTTTACCCCTTTGTATTTTAGCTCGGTAGTTGTTTGTTAGTATGGGGTATGTATACTCCGACCTTATACAATGCTGTTTCTGTTTCATTTAGTCTTTTTTTGGGTCCCGTTAGGCAGTACCTAGGGTCACATTCAAAGTCTCATTAGTAACAATATCTAGTAGCTAAATCCTTTAATCTAGTCCAAATAAGTTTAGTTAAGTTCAACTCAAGAAATGTTCGGATTAAGTGTTGTATTTCGTTAATGTTTTCTTAACGTCGTAGATAATTAATCATAAGAATCCGGATCAGGCCAAAGCATATAATTAAATTATCATGTACCTCTTCTTCTAGTTTTAGGGACAAATGTATTAAAAATGTAGCCCTTTTAGGATATCCTTTCTAAAATAGAGACGAGCCTCGCCAAATAAAAATGCAAAATTGCGGGGCCCTCGATAAATAATCATAATAAATATTTAGAATTCAGGCTAGGCCATTTTAGTGAATCTCATGGCCTTCTCAAAAAATAATAACGCGTTAGACTCTTTAGGCGCGGCTTAATTAAATCATATTCTTAAATTCGGGTGCACATTGATGTGACCCAAATCCAAATCTCAACGAAGTCAAAATGTGTTGACGATCATGGGCGCATTGATTGTGACGTGGTTCGAGATGCATTTTCACGACGTTGCAATTCTATAAAAATAAGTGATAATGATAAAAGCGGTTTTAAGTTTAATAAAAGCACGTAAGTCATAACATGTATTTAAATCAGATATTTAGCCTTTATAACAATTTAAGCGACCGTGCTAGAACCACGGGATTCGAGGGTGCCTAACACCTTCCCTCGGGTCAACAAAATTCCTTACTTAGAATTTCTGGTTCGCAGACTTCATTTGGAAAAGTCGAAAATTTCCTCGATTTGGGATTCAAGATAAACCGGTGACTTGGGACACCAAAAGCCAAACCTTTCCCAAGTGGCATCTCTGAATTAAATAAATAATCCCATTTCGAATATTGTCACTTAAATTGGAAAAACTCCACCCGCACATCTTACCCTTCGGGGCCGGGCGCGCAAAAAGGAGGTGTGACAGTGATGTGTATTAAACTTCCGCACTTTTGGTTTTCAGTTGCTTTAGATTTAAAGTCTTCCGCTTAGATTTCGTCTCATTTATTATATTGTTTGAAAGAAAGCAGGAAAGGTGTTGTAAATATTTGCCTTGCCTAGCTCCGATAGTAGGCGCCATCACGACACCCGATGATGGGAAATCCGGGTCGTGACATAGAAGCCTTACCCAAAATCTAGAAGAATTCATATTAGACATAGAATCAGGATTCTTTTCTATAGTAGATCTAGCCGTACATTTTATCTACCTTGAAGAAAATAACAGAATCTGCTCAGATAAATATAGAAAACAACTATATTTATTATCCCTAATATTATCATATCATCAATCGTGCCATTTATATCACCTAAGAAGATTAAGAAGATTGTAAGATTAACAGGGTATACTATTAGACACTATTTATTAGACTTTATCTAAATCAATCCTTGATACCAATCCCTTTTTAATTATCCCTTTTAAATCTTTTTAATCTTTTTTAATTTTTAATTTAATCTTTTTAATATGGTATCAGGGCAAGAAAATTTTTGGACCAAATAGTTTATGAAACAATTAATTTTCACTAAATATATAAGTTACCATCACCATCTAATATATATTAGCCATAAGACCATTAGAAATTATATAAAATATATAAGAATATTAGAATCAGAATTAGATATCTTAAATACTGAAGATTTTCAGAATTTCCTTTTTTCGTGAAATAGAAATAACTAATAGTGAAATACAAGAGGAGAAGGATTATATCCAAACAACTAGAAATAAGATAAAATATATTCCATTAGGGTAAAACATATGTTAAGACAACATCCTATAACTAAAGAGATAGCCTGTAACTATTGGCTTTTAAGAAGAGAAATACTGAGGAAAGAAGAATTAAAGAAAATACTACGACAGACTAAAATCTTATTAATAACTTTAGAATTAGCTAAACAAATAGAAGAATCAGACTTAAAAATCAATAGAGAACCAAGTTTTATAGTAAAACATAGTATTAGTTCAGAAACCATATCAGCTTTAGAGTGGGAAATACAATATATAGAAGGAGAAATATATAGAGAAAATCAAAGAATAAAATTTTTTAAAAACAGAAAAATTTGGATACCATTAGGTTAATCAAAATAGCTAATTTAAAGAACCTAGAATATTTAGATTTAAAAATATATCCGGAAAAGAAGTATAGAATATTAAAAGATAATACGATAATTAAGTGCAATTTTAGTAGTGGAGAACATATATTACTTTCACGACCCCAACCCCGGTCATGATGGCGCCCAACACACTGCTAGCCAAGCCCGAGCATTCAACAACATTATCCCAAATTCTTATTCAGATTATAGATAAATATCACAGAGAATTTATTAAGTCATTTCATTCAAGTGTATAATTAATAATAAAATCTGCGGAAGTTCAATTAAAATACCACACCACAGCCCAACAGAATCCGGTGTCACGAATATGAGCCTCTAATACAGAATATCCACCTATTACAAGTCTGTCTAGGAAAAATACGGAATAAAAGATAGAGATAGAGGGGAGAGATCAAGGCTGCGAACGCCATGCAGCTACCTCAATACTCCCGGATACTGCCTGCTCAGCTAAACAATTCCTCACTTAGCCTGTGGTGTACCTGGATCTGCACGCAAGGTGCAGGGAGTAATGTGAGTACTCCGACCCAGTGAGTAATAAACATAAATAAAGGCTGAGAATAAGAAATCATGAAAAAATACAAAGTAAACTATAACTGGCAGTTTAGAACAACAAATAGTGAAGCAACAAGTCAATTAAGTCAGAGTACCAAATACTGAGACAGGTATAACAGATAAAAACAAATGCATGAGTGCAATGCAATGCATATGATGGTACACTCTAGTACCTACTACGGCGTGCAACCCGAGCCATCCATTTATTTATCGTCGACGACGCTCACTGGGGGTGTGTGCAGACTCCGGAGGGGCTCCTACTGCCCAAGCGCAATATCAAGCAATCTCGTGGAATCAAATCTAGGCCCTCGGCCTCATATCAATCTCAGTATAATCACCCAGGCTCTCGGTCTCAATATCAATGTAATCAACCAGGCTCTCGGCCTCAATATCAATATAACACTACTGCGGCGCGCAGCCCGATCCATGTTCAGTCCAGAAATCATCATAAGCCCCTTGAGCATTTGTAAAACAGTACTTCTCAGCCCGAAATATCATTTAGAAATATCATTTAAGTTTTCAAATCTTAAAAAGATGGCTGAGTTTGCAAAACAGTATTTAAAACCTTGGACTGAGGTCAAATGATATGCAAAATATGCGAAAGCAGTGATATCAATCCCTGAAGGATTCAAATAATTTTGAAGAAGCCCAAATGTAACAATTAAATCCAAGTAAGGAGATTCTCAATTTAGTTCAAGTAGAAAACACGGTAAAAATATCTCTTGGGACGGACCAAGTCACAATTCCCAACGGTGCTCTACCCCACGCCCGTTATCCGGCGTGCAAGTCACCTCAATATAGCGTTACGATGTGAAATTCCGGGGTTTCAAACCCTCAGGATATCATTTACATCAATTATTCACCTCAAGACGGTCAAAGTCTAGCTCGCTATGCCCTTGCCTCTCAAATTACCCTCCTCGTGTGATGAATCTGCCCAAAATCACAACGAATATGTCGCATTATGCTAAAGAGATAATACCCAATTTAAAGCAATCGAAAAATATCAAAATTCACGAATTTGACAAAACCCGAGACCCGGGCCCACGTCTCGAAAACTCAGAAAATTACCATCACCGGATTCCTTGTCTCGCCACGAGTCTATACATACCAAGAACTCCCAAATCCGAGTTCAAATGACCCATCAAATCCTAATTGTTTGGTTTCAAAATTCAAGCCCTAGTTCTTGATTTGTAGGCTTATATTTCATGAATCTCTAGGTGGAATTCACAATAAAAACGAGTTCTAAGTCCAAGAAACTTACCTCAAGTCGTTCCCCCTTGAATCCCTCTTTAATCTCCACCAAGAAGCTCTCAAAATGATCAACCATGGAGGAAAAATGACCCAAAATCGCTGATGAAGTGTTTTATAAACTCACTACCCAGAATTTTTCAGAAGTACTATTCACCCGCGCTGTTACTGTTCACGCGCGTGGTCACTGTTCACCCGTGCGGTTACTGTTCACGCGCGGTTACTGTGCACGCTGCTAAAAAAATACAGCAGCAGCCAAAGAAATTGCAGCACTTTTCTTTTTACTAAAATGGCTCTAACTCCATCATACGAACTCGGAATTCGATGATTCTTATTCCTATGAGTCACAAATAATGATACGAACATAGTCCTTCAATCGAAACTCAATTCGGAGCTCGTTTGCTTGGTGCGATATCCATTTTGCTCGTTAAACAATTAACTCATGTTTCGTGTCAAATACCCAATCGCGACTTGATGAAATTAGACCAAACTTTCCAGATCACTCCTATAATTCATTATTTAAATTCTGGAAATCTCGAAATAAAATTTCAATCACTAGAACTAAAAATGGACCTTTGGATCATTACATGCTTATGCTCAAACGACAAAAATTTTCCAAAAACTCTTCCAAAACTTATCCGAGCCTCATGGGACCCCGAACAAACATGCCAACATAATTCATAACATTATTCAAACCTCTTACAATCATCAAAACACCTAAAACAACATCAAATTGCCCAAAACTCATCGAATTCAAGCCTAATTTTCTAAAAACTTCCGAAATACACTTTCGATCAAAAACCCGACCAAACCATGTCCGAATGACCTGAAATTTTGCACACATATCCCAAATCACCTAACAAAGCTACAACAACTCTCGGAATTCCACTTCGACTCTCGGATCAAAATATCACCTATCAACTGGAATTCGCCAAAATACTAACTTCGCCAATTCAAGCCTAATTCTACACTGAACCTCTAAAATTACTTCCGATCATACTCCTAAGTCACAAATCATCCCCCGAAGCTAAACGAATCATCGGGATTCAAATCCAAGCCCTCTAACACATAAGTCAACGTCCGGTTGACTTTTCCAAAACAAACCTTCCTTAAAGAGACTAAGTGTCTCATTTCCTACTAAAACCAATCCAAATCAACTCGTTCACACCCAACACTAATAATGAAGCATACAGAAATAGGAAATGGGGAAAACGGGGCGGTAACTCACGAGACGACGGGTCGAGTCGTCACAATTACATAGCGAAGATAAGCAATACAACACTTTAATAGATTTAATAATAAATTTTGGAGAAAAAACACAAGAAAATAATAAAAATTTATTAAGAACACTAGAACTAGTAGAAGTATTACAAAACAAACAAAAAATGAATCTAGAAAAATTAGAACAAAATCTAGACTTCATAAAATCACAAGAACTAGAAATAGATAGAAAAATACAACTCTTGAATAATAAGTTTAATCTAGAAAAGATACCTACGAAAAACGAAATAGAAAAATTAATTAACACTATTACAGAAAAGCCTAAAGAATTAGAAATACAAACAACCGGATTAGTAGAAAAAATAACAGATCAAGTAGAAGTACTAAAAAGTGAGATAAGTACCCTAAAAGAAAAGATAGACGCAATAAAAGAAATCACTCTTTCATGAGTGATATAAAACTAGAATTAGATCCGGTATATGAAGAAGCATTAAAACTCACGGAAAGAATTCAACCCAATCCATAGGGACTAACTAATTATACTCCTCAAGGAAAGGCTGATCAAACGATAATTAAACAACATAATACTTTAATAATATTAATTTTAGAAGTCAATAAAAAGCTAGATAAAATTATTAAAGAAAAAGTGATAAAAACATAAATCCCAAAGGTAGACGATTTAATAGAACAATTAAAAAGAGTTGAGATAACACCACAAAAGGATAGAATTAAAATAAGGAAACCACAAAAATGGACTTTCTTCCAGGTAGGTCAAGAACAACAGACGAAGAAAGATCACGAATAAGTTTTTCAGATAATAGAATAGGTAATAATATGTTAGCAAGAATCTTAACTAGAAAAAGACAAGAAGAAAATCAGAAACTGGATGAAATAATAGATATAGACAAAGACATACAGATTTTTCAGCAAAATCAACTAAGGCGACTTAATCCAAAAATATTATATAATACAGGATATTTTTCAAATAATTCTCAATTATATAGACATTATAGAGAAGAACAATTATCAGCCATAGGAAGTAAAGTAGCAACATTAAATTTAATTAATCTAGATTCAGTAAAACAAATAAAGAATTATAAAAAGAATTTAATGCATATGGGATTAATAGTAATCAGATTAAAAGGATTAACTAGAAAATACTTAGGAACTAAAGTATTAGTAGTAGTATATGATGACAGATGGTCAGATCAAAAGAAATCCATACTAGGTTTAACAGAAGTAGACATGACCAATAATGGAGGAATATTTTATATCAGCCCAAACTTCATGATAAATTTAGCAGAATTTGGAAAAATATTAAAATAGGAATACAGACTAAAGGATATGAAGAAATGAACAATGAAAATAATTTACTGATATGTGTAGGTTTCATAGGAAAAATGGCAACAAGTAGTAATAAAAGATTCAAAATTAAGGTAGACGATGTAGTCGATGTAATGGAAAATAAAGGAATAAAATTAATAAAACCTATTAAGATAAATCCAGGAGAATATGCTGGATTAGAATGGAATTTAGAAGATTTCGGAAAACCAAAAATATTTAAACCGGAATCTCATTTAATGTATACAAACTCAAAAGGAGAAACCTCAATTAGATTTACTGAATACAATTATTCTACCCAAAAAGAAATAGATGACATAACTGAGAATACGACAGACGATACCGATACTATATTCATGAACATAGAAATAATACAAGACGAATTTGAAGTAGATATAGCACTAGAAAAGGCAAGGAGGTGTGACGACCCGACCAATCGTCTCATGAGTTACCGCTCCATTTCCCCCATTTCAGCTTCTTTACGCTTCGCTATCCGTGTTTTATGGGATCGAGATGATTAGTTCGAGTTCGGAGAGGATTTGCTAAGAAATGAGACACTTAGTCTCTTTTAAGAAGACTTAAGTTGGAAAAGTCAACCGGATGTTGACTTATGTGTTAGAGGGTTCGGATATGAGTTCTGATGGTTCGGTTAGCTTCGAGAGGTGATTTGTGACTTAGGAGAGTGATCAGAAGTGGTTTTGGAGGTACGATGTAGAATTAGGCTTGAATTGGCGCATTTATTATTTTGGCGAATTCCGGTTTATAGGTGAGATTTTGATCCGAGGGTTGGAATGGAATTCCGAGAGTTTCTGTAGCTTCGTCATGTCATTTTGGAATTGTCTGCAAAATTTGAGGACATTCGGATGTGGTTTGGTTGGGTTTTTGATCAAAAATGGAATTTGAAAGTTCTTGAGATTCATAGGCTTGAATTCGATGTGGTTTGATGATTTTGATGTTAGTCGAGGTGTTTTGATGATAGGAACGAGGTTGAATAATGTTTAGGATGCGTTGGTGCTTATGGTTGAGGTCCCGGGGGCCTCGGGTGTGTTTCGAGTGAGTTTTGAGCGAGTACGGACACCCCGAAACTTAGAAAAATGGAGGGAGCAGCAGTTTTGGCACGGACCGTGCTCCTTTTCGCGCTGGGCGCGCTGACCTAGTGCTGGCCGCGTCAAAGTGGCCGCGGCCGCGGTCGTGAAGGCTGCAGGTTGCTAGTTCTATTCCGGAAGCTCATATCTTTTGATCCACAAGGAAGTTTGAGGTGATTCAAAAACGAAGGTTGTAGCCCTTCGTATCTAGTTTCCAGAAAGGTAACGATATCGCAATTTGGACATCTGTAGCGAAAGTTATGGCCAAAATACTAAAGCATGTCCCTGCAAAGCAAGACCTGCACGGCCGCGGTCGTTTTTGCGCGGACCCCGCTGGTTTTGCGCGGACCGCGGTCATTTTTGTGCGGTCAGCGGTGTCGGAATTCGAGGGGTACTCTATAAATACGAAGTTTTGGGTTTTATTTGATATTTTGACCTAGAGAGCTCGAATTTTGGCTATTTTTCGAAGGTTTTTCAAGAAATTGGTTGGGGTAAGTGATTCTAACTCAGATTTGGTTAGAGTACATGAATCTATCACTGAATTCATCATTTAATTCGTGATTTGAGATGGAATTTGGGAAGAAAATTGTGGAACCTTTCAAAAATGTAAAATGATGATTTGAAGGACAAAATGGTATCGGAATTGGATAATTTTGGTATGGTTAGACTCTTGAGGGTAGGAGGATTCTAAAAATGTAAATTTACCCGATTCCGAGACATGGGCCCGGGGCTCGGGTTTTGCTAATTTCGAGATTTTTGATATTTTTCGAATTTTTTCGCTTGGGCTTTGTTCGCTTAGCATATTGTGACGTATTCGTTCTGAATTGAATAGATTTGACGCGCGTGGAGGCCAATTCAAGGGGCAAAGGCGTCGTGAGCTAGAGAATTAGCCAGTTCGAGGTGAGTAATGGTTGTAAATGATGTCCTGAGGGTTTGAAACCCCGGATTGCACATAATAGTGCTATATTGAGGCAAGATACGCGTTAGATGATGAGCGTGGGGTCTTTCACTACTGGGGATTGTGACTTGGTCCATCCCAATTGATGATTTTACTGAATATTTGACTGAAATTCATTTGTTATCATCATGATTTGGGCTGATTTCCATATTTGGGCTTCGTGCCAACTATTTGAACCCTTCGGGGATTTTTATCACTATTTCCTTGCTGCTTGACTTATTATTTGAACTCAGTCCTGTTGATATCTACTATTTTACAAACTCAGTCACTTTTACTCAGATTGAAACTTAAATGATATTTCTACATCATGCTTTGGGCTGAGAACTATTGTTTTACTAATTCCCGAGGTGCTTGTGATGATTTTCGGACTGAGTGAGGCAGAGGGCCATATGTGAGGATATGCTGAGTGATATGAGGCCGAGGGCCTGAGATACTTTATATGCCACGAGGTGGCTTGAGTGATGTGAGGATATGCTGAGTGATGATGCCACAAGGTGGCTTGATATAGCGCTTGGGCCGTAAGGGGCCCCTCCGGAGTCTGCACACCCACAGTGAGCACGGGTACCCATGTGATTTGAAACAGTGGTAACAATGACACTACATGATGCAATTTGGTCAGGTAATAATGGCTGACCATTATGCTGAGTGATTGATACTATGCCCGAGGGGCTAATATGAGTGATTGTGAGGTTACAATGGTAACAATGACACTGTATGATGCAATTTGGTCAGGTAACAATTACTGACCAGGAATAACACCGTGCGGTCAGGTAACAATGGATGAGCAAGAACTAATTTGTGCCCGAGGGGCTGGTACTATTTTATATGATTGCCCGAGGGGCGAGGGTTATTGTGACGACTCGACCCATCGTCTCGTGAGTTACCGCCCCGTTTTCCCCATTTCCTATTTCCTTATGCTTCATTATCAGTGTTGGGTGTGAACAAGTTGATTTGGATTGGTTTTAGTAGGAAATGAGACACTTAGTCTCTTTAAGGAAGGTTTGTTTTGGAAAAGTCAACCGGACGTTAATTTATGTGCAAATGATCTCGGATCGGAATTTTTATGATTTGTCTAGCTCCATTAGGTAATTTATGACTTAGGAACGCGATCGGAATTGGTTTTGGAGGTCCGATGTGGAATTTGGCTTGAATTGGCGAAAGTAGTATTTTAGCGATTTCCGGTTGATAGGTGAGATTTTGATCCAAGGGTCAGAATGGAATTCCAAGAGTTGTTGTAGCTTCATTATGTGATTTGGGATGTGTGTGCAAAATTTCATGTCATTCGTAGGTGATTTGGTCGGGTTTTTGATCAAATGCGTGTTTCGGAAGTTTTTGGAAAACTTAGGCTTGAATTCGATGTGAATTGATGGTTTTGATGTTGTTTGAGGTGTTTTTTTGATTGGAAAAAGTTTGAATGATGTTATGGGGTGTGTTGGCATGTTTGGTCGGGGTCACATGAGGCTCGGATAAGTTTTGGAAGAGTTTTTTGAAGATTTTTGTCGTTTTGAGCATAAGCACGTAATGATCCAAAGAGCCATTTTTAGTTCTAGAGATCGAAATTTTATTTCGAGATTTCCAGAATTTAAATAATGAATTATAGGAGTGATCTGGAAAGTTTGGTCTAATTTCATCAAGTCGCGATTGGGTTTTTGACGCGAAACATGAGTTAATTGTTTAACGAGCGAAATGGATATCGCACTAAGAAAACGAACTCCGAATTGATTTTCGATTGAAGGACTATGTTCGTATCATTATTTATGACCCATAGGAACAAGAATCATCGAATTCCGAGTTCGTATGATGGAGTTAGAGCCTTTTTAGTGAAAATAAATATTGCTGGTGCAGAAGGTTCTGGTGTGCACCTTTAGCGACCAGATTTGGGACTTTTAGCGACGGAAATGGGTCTTTTAGCGACCAGATTCGGGTTATTAACGTTGTTCTGGTTTTCTTTGCTCATTTTCACGTTTTTTTGGTGAAAAATATGGATTGGGGCGATTTTTGAGCAAGAAATCATGGGAAATCTTGAGGTAAGTCACTTGTGATCATTTCTACTCCATAATATTGAATTATCATCGAATAATCCGACTAGATTACATGTTTTTGAGGAGTAAATTGGGGATTAAGGCCTAGAGATTTGAAAATAAGATTTGAAGATTTGAGGGTCGAGTTGATGTCCGATTTTGGTAAATTTTATATGTATAGACTCGTGGCGAGATAAGGAATCTGTTGATGTTAATTTTTTTGAATTTTGAAAAGTGGGCCCAGGGCTCGGGTTTTGCTAAATTTCGGGATTTTGATGTTTTTCAGTTATTTTCGATTGGGTATTGTTCCTATAGCATAATGTGACATATTCGTTCTAATTTTGGATAGATTCGACGCACGAAGAGGCCAATTCGGGGGGCAAAGGTGTCGCGAATTAAAGAAATAGACGGTTTGAGGTGAGTAATTGATGTAAATGATGTCCTGAGGGTTTGACACCCCGAAATTTCACATCATAACGCTATATTGAGGTGACTTGCACGCCGGATAACGGGCGTGGGGTAGAGCACCATTGGGGATTGTGACTTAGTCCGTCCCGAGAGATGTTTTTACCGTGTTTTCTACTTGAACTAAATTGAGAATCATCCTTACTTAGATTTGATTGTTACATTTGGGCTTCTAGCCAACTATTTGAATCCTTCAGGGATTGATATCACTATTTTCGCATATTTTGCATATCATTTGATCTCAGTCCAAGGTTTTAAATACTGTTTTGCAAACTCAGCCATCTTTCTAAGATTTGAAAACTTAAATGATATTTCTAAATGATATTTCGGGCTGAGAACTATTGTTTTACGAATGCCCAAGGGGCTTATGATGATTTCTGGTCTGAGCATGGATCGGGCTGCGCGCCGCAGCAATGTTACATTGATATTGAGGCCAAGAGCCTAGTTGTTTACATTGATATTGAGGCCGAGAGCCTGGTTGATTACATTGATATTGAGGCCGAGAACCTGGGTGATTATACTGATATTGATATGAGGCAGAGGGCCTAGATTTGATGCCACGAGATTGCTTGATATTGCGCTTGGGCTGTAGGAGCCCCTCCGGAGTCTGTACACACCCCCATTGAGCGTCTCGACGATAAATAAATAAGGATGGCTCGGTCTGCACGCCGCAGTGGGTACCATAGGGTACTGTCATATGAATTGCATTGCACTCATGCATTTATTCCTTATCTGCATTATCTGCCATAATAATTATGTGCTCTTATTTCATTGACTAGTTGCTTCATACTGTTCTGAGCCTGAGGGGCTGATACTATTCTGAGATACTGAGCCCGAGGGGCCGATTTCTACTTATTATTTTGATATTGAGCCCGAGGGGCAGATTTCTAATTACTATTTTTATACTAAGCCCGAGGGGAAGATTTTTACTAGTTATTTTGATACTGAGCCCGAGGGGCAGATTTCTACTTGTTGTTTTGATATTGAGCCCAAGGGGCAGGTTTCTACTTGTCATTTTACTACCAAATTACCTGTTTTACCGGTTTAAAAGAAATTTCACATGATATTTCACTGAATTGTTATTTTAAATGATTTCATTACTTCTATATAGAATGTTGTGTGCGTTAATGTGTTTTCTTACCTTTAGTCATTATTTATATTTATTACTCACTGAGTCGGAGTACTCATATTACTCCCTGCACCATGTGTGCAGGTACAGGTATTCCTGAGGCATAGAGCGAGTTTTCTGCTGTTCAGTTTTCATCGGAGTTATCGAGGTAGCTGCATGGCTTTCGCAGACCCATTTTCTCCCTTATCATCTCTTATTTATGATATCTTCAGACTTTGTTCCTAATTCCATACTTTGTAGAATTTTAGTAAACTCTGTAGTAGCTCATGACTTGTGACACCCCGGTTAGGGCTGAGTTGGGTTGGATTTCCGTATTTTATCTATACTTTCCGCTATTGGATATTATTAAACCATGTTTATACTATAATTGTGTTAATTAATTGTCTTAAAAGGATGAATTGGGTTGAATGGATGGCCTTGTCTTCATGAGAGGCGCCATCGCGACCAGGTTCGGGAATTGGGTCGTGACAAAAATAGTATCAGAGCCTAGGTTACTAGGTCTCGCAAGTCATGAGCAGGTTTAGTAGAGTCTCACGGATCGGTACGGAGACGTCTGTATTTATCATCGAGAGGCTGCAGAACCTTTAGGAAAACTCATATTCTTGAATTCTTATCGTGCGTCCTTGATTCAGCTGGAAAAAAAAGTAACTCTTACAATTCCATCCATGTTCGTATGCACGAACGAGCGCTCAGTATTAGATGTGCCTTGATGGCTTGTAATTCTCCGGACGAAGGGCGAGACGTAATCGCTATGAGTTTGATGTTAGGCCAGTCTGGAGGACTTGAGGCTGGATCCTTGCCTATGGCTTGAGCACCGAAGTGCTGATTGTGCGAGCAAGAGTTTTGAAATTATATGTCCAGTACTATCCCTATTAGTGGGAATGATGGTTGGATAGCCACGTGAGGAGTATGTTAGTACTGCGAGATATATCTATATGACTTGGAGGTGACGAGGAAGGGCGTACGGATAATAGATGAACTATTAAGTGTTTAATTTTCATTGTGATATGATGTGTAGCCCCGAGTTATGGGTGCGTGAAGAATCTTATCATGTCTCATGTTTGGAGTGAAGTAAATTTCATGTTACGGTATGAGTTTAGACTCAGGAAGACTAAGTGATTGTGTAATGTGAATGATGGTGGAAGGTATACAAAAATATTAATTAGAAGTGAAACATGTGGGTTATCTCCTGCGGAGTGTTCTAAGGTGGTGCGATTCTTATACTGTCTATTAGAAGATCTCATTTACAAGTAAAGAATATGCGTTGAAATCTAAATTTTGTCGCCTAGAGAGTGGGCTTAACTGTTATGTGAGTGAATGCAAGAATTGCAGAAGAGTTAAAATTCTAGATGATTTGTGTTTCCACAAGCTTATGAAGGAGTGAGTTCAATCTCACTATGGTATTACGACAATAATAGAGTATGTGCGTTATGATTTATTGAGTGCGTTTTGATCTATGTCTTTGAGCCATGTTGGGGAGTTTGCTATTAAATAAGTCGATTGCACGATTTTGTGCTATATTGGTTCCAGTTTGAGGTGTGTTGGTGAGTCGGTTATTGCTTACGGGGATTAAGGTCAATCAGGCGGTGGACGGGCCTTTTTTTTGTGCTATTGCTTCAAATGCTGTCATTACAAGAATTGTCCAATCTGCCACAGAGATGCCTCTGT
The DNA here is from genome assembly GCF_000715075.1 of Nicotiana tabacum. Classification (NCBI taxonomy): domain Eukaryota; kingdom Viridiplantae; phylum Streptophyta; class Magnoliopsida; order Solanales; family Solanaceae; genus Nicotiana; species Nicotiana tabacum. Next base: position 28,891,807 of record NC_134090.1, on the reverse strand, counting down.
ATTATTCGATCCCGGTTCCACCTATTCTTATGTGTCCTCATATTTTGCTCATTATTTGGGTACGCCTCGAGAGTTTCCTTCTTTACCTGTTCATGTATCTACCCCGATGGGCGATACTGTTGTTGTGGACCGTGTGTACCGGTCATGTGTTGTGATTATTGAGGGTCTGGAGACCCGAGTTGATCTATTGCTATTGAGCATGGTGGACTTTGATGTTATATTGGGCATGGATTGGTTATTTATGTGTCATGTTATTCTAGACTGTCATGCTAATACAGTTACTTTGGCTATGCCGGGTGTACCGCGGATCGAGTGGCGTGGTATGACTTATTATGTTCCTAGCAGAGTAATTTCTTTCTTGAAAGCCCAGCGTATAGTTGGGAAGGGTTGTCTGTCATATCTAGCGTTTGTGCTAGATGTTGGAGCTGAGACTCCTAGTATTGATTCTATCCCAGTTGTGAGGGACTTTTCATCCATTGCATCGCCCTTGACCAAGTTGACTCAGAAGGGTGCACCGTTTGTATGGTCGGACGAATGTGAGAAGAGCTTTCAGAAGCTCAAGACAGCTTTGACCACAGCTCCAGTGTTGGTTTTGCCATCAGCTTCAGATTCATATACCGTATATTGTGATGCTTTACAGATGTTTTATGGCAATATTTTTGGGTTGGTGACCTACATGGCCTGGTCAAGCCAGAGGAATTCCATTTTGATAACTTGGGTATGTGTGAGCAGATTTGAAAGTTTTCTTGATGGGTTTTACCATAGTTCGAGCCGGATATCTTCTACTGGTGTGCGAAACATATTGTATATTACGAACTCCTCCTAAATGGGAGCAAATAGAAGATTTCTAACTGCCGGAATGTAATTTTCCTATAGCCCAGAAATTTCTAATGAGATTTTGTGTTTGCAACAAGATGGCATGATAGACGTGGTGTGTGGTACATGATTAATATTTTCATGTGCAACGTGGCAGTTCATTCTTAAAGGGAAGGCCACGAGTTCTGGATGGAATAGTCAGTTTCAGGTATTTAGATGAATGTTATAACTGCTCGGTAAGACCTTAGAAGGGTGCACACTATATTTTAACCAACAAATGTCTATTGGTATTTCAACACCCACTTGGTTGATCGACTGCCAATATTTCGATCTTGCTATGTATTGTAGGAAAATTTTGAGAATAATTATCATGAAATGATCGTACTTGAGGGATGTGTCAGTCATTGAGTGCTGAGGTTGTGATCAGTTACGGTGATTTATGTAATCTAGGAATTTGGAGACGGGGAATTCTCCAAAATATACTATTTCGGGATTGTGGCATGTTTGAGGTGAGTGTCTTATCTAAACTCTTTGGATGCACTAGTTGAGCTAATTGATGGTGATAACTATGCGCTGTGAGCGCGAATATATGTGAGGGTTGAACCTGTGTGCAAGCACCGAGCTAATATTCATGCTCGGAAGATACGTAGGCTATGATATGCCTAGAGTGAGATATTGGGCTAAGGTATAATGTTTCTCGTATTCGTAACTCTGTTAAGAACTATCTGGACTATACTTGAGATTTCCAAGATGCTAAATTCCAGAACAAACTTGGTAATTACTAATTCAGTGTTAACTTGCTAATTTGAGCTATGACAGCGCAGTTTGCTCATGCCTACGATATAAAGTGTTATTTATTCCAGTCAAGGAGAATGAAAATCTTATTTTAGTTAGCATATACATGTGTACTTGTTGGATTGCTTCTATATGATATGCTTGTACTGGAGGTCTGTGACCGTGCCAGGTGGATTATGTTATTGGCAGCTAAGTTGCTCGTGAGGTTGATGTCAATGTGAGCTATAGAAGAGCCGATTATTATTGTTCTATTCATATATCTTGGTTCCACTGTGATTGACGAGCCCATAGCATATTGTTGGGGTGGTACTTGTGGAACTTGCAAAGCGGCTCTTTTCTTTAAGGTATTCTTCCTTTTTGGGGTAACCGGATGGCGCAATAGTGAGGTTTCCCGGTATGGCATTGTATTATGTACTTCTCCGTGGGTATGGTGATTCACTGGTGGTACTAGATATCAAATTGCGCTTGGTTGATGATTTTGAGCATGGTGACTTGGGGCGTTTCATGTGAACTAGTTTCTGGATAGGGTCGCGCATGGGAGCGAAGCTATGTGGAGATATGACCTTCCAGGTTAGATTCGTGTGTTATATTTCTATGATGTGAGACGGGTTCTCAACCTTGTGTTGTGGTGGTACTGGTGAGCTTGAGGTACAGCTCTTTCGTTTGAGTCATTTTCATGAATTGAGTATGCTCGAACTGTTGCTTATTGGCACGCGTATTGTGCGAGTGGTGGCTTAGACCTGTATTGATGTGTCATATTACTAGAATAATGTGTTGGATTAGAAGATATCAGTGGGATCATTAATGAATACTAATAGATTTGATTTCAGCATGTTGGAAGGATAATATCGAGCTTCGGCTTAGAAATTTGATGTAGCATTTGCCAAAGGAAAAGTGGCTTCATGAATGGTTGATATGGAAAATGGTTATGGCTTACCGCGTGATTTAGTTAGCATTGGCAGTATGTAAAAGTGTTGAGATGACACTTTAGTTGATAAGAGTTTTCTATTGGTATTTGGGTGTTGTGTGCAACTGCTGTGATTAGAAGTTATCACTACAAGTGTTTGAGTTATGTGGTCTATCACGTAATTGCACCTGAGTTTGCAGGTATCGGTTATTATAGCTGGTTCGGGCTTATTCTGAATATAGATGTGAGGTTCTAATCTTGTGTATGATTTCGGAAGGTGCAGTGTGGTTCTATGGTTTATGGACTAGATGGATTGTGAAATTTCAGCTATGTTGTGTTATCGGACCTATGCGAGATGGGGTAGTGTGGGATCACCCACGGGTATATTCTTGGTAAGGTCGTTCAGCTATTGGTTGGCTTCTAGGACAACTCTAGGTACGCTCGAGGACGAGCGTTTGTTTAAGTTGGGGAGGATGTGACGACCCGACCCATCGTCTCGTGAGTTACCGCCCCATTTTCCCCATTTCTTATTTCTTTATGCTTCATTATCAGTGTTGGGTGTGAACGAGTTGATTTGGATTGGTTTTAGTAGGAAACAAGACACTTAGTCTCTTTAAGGAAGGTTTGTTTTGGAAAAGTCAACCGGACATTGACTTATGTGTAAATGATCTCGGATCAGAATTTTTATGATTTGTCTAGCTCCATTAGGTAATTTATGACTTAGGAGCGCGATCAGAATTGGTTTTGGAGGTCCAGTGTGGAATTTGGCTTGAATTGGCGAAAGTAGTATTTTAGCGATTTCCGGTTGATAGGTGAGATTTTGATCCAAGGGTCAGAATGGAATTCCGAGAGTTTCTGTAGCTTCATTATGCGATTTGGGATGTGTGTGCAAAATTTCATGTCATTCAGAGGTGATTTGGTCGGGTTTTTGATCAAATGCATGTTTCAGAAGTTTTTGGAAAACTTAGGCTTGAATTCGATGTGAACTGATGGTTTTGATGTTGTTTGCGGTGTTTTGTTGATTGGAAAAAGTTTGAATGATGTTATGGGGTGTGTTGCCATGTTTGGTCGGGGTCACATGAGGCTCGGATAAGTTTTGGAAGAGTTTTTGGAAGATTTTTGTCGTTTTGAGCATAAGCATGTAATGATCCAAAGGTCCATTTTTAGTTCTAGAGATCGAAATTTTATTTCGAGATTTCCAGAATTTAAATAATGAATTATAGGAGTGATCTGGAATGTTTGGTCTAATTTATCAAGTCGCGATTGGGTTTTTGACGCGAAACATGAGTTAATTGTTTAACGAGCGAAATGGATATTGCACTGAGCAAACGAACTCCGAATTGATTTTCGATTGAAGGACTATGTTCGTATCATTATTTGTGACTCACAGGAACAAGAATCATCGAATTCCGAGTTCGTATGGTGGAGTTAGAGCCTTTTTAGTGAAAATAAATATTGCTGGTGCAGAAGGTTCTGGTGTGCACCTTTAGCGACCAGATATGGGACTTTTAGCGACTGGAATGGATCTTTTAGCGACCAGATACGGGTTATTAATGCTGTTCTGGTTTTCTTTGCTCATTTTCACGTTTTTTTGGTGAAAGAACACGGATTGGGGCGATTTTTGAGCAAGAAATCATGGGAAATCTTGAGGTAAGTCACTTGTGATCATTTCTACTCTAATATTGAATTATCATCGAATAATCCGACTAGATTACATGTTTTTGAGGAGTAAATTGGGGATTTAGGCCTAGGGATTTGAAAATAAGATTTGAAGATTTGAGGGTCGAGTTGATGTCCGATTTTGGTAAATTTTATATGTATAGACTCGTGGCGAGATAAGGAATCCGTTGATTTTAATTTTTCTGAATTTCGAAAAGTGGGCCCGGGGCTCGGGTTTTGCCAAATTTCGGGATTTTGATGTTTTTCAGTTATTTTTGATTGGGTATTGTTCCTACATCATAATGTGACATATTTGTTCTAATTTTGGATAGATTCGATGCACGAAGAGGCCAATTCGGGGGGCAAAGGCATCGCGAATTAAAGAAATAGTCGGTTTGAGGTGAGTAATTGATGTAAATGATGTCCTGAGGGTTTGAAACCCTAGAATTTCACATCATAACGCTATATTGAGGTGACTTGCACGCCGGATAACGGGCGTGGGGTAGAGAACCATTGGGGATTGTGACTTGGTCCGTCCCGAGAGATGTTTTTACCGTGTTTTCTACTTAAACTAAATTGAGAATCATCCTTACTTAGATTTGATTGTTACATTTGGGCTTCTAGCCAACTATTTGAATCCTTCAGGGATTGATATCACTATTTTCGCATATTTTGCATATCATTTGATCACAAGGTTTTAAATACTGTTTTGCAAACTCAGCCATCTTTCAAAGATTTGAAAAGTTAAATGATATTTCGGGCTGAGAACTATTGTTTTACGAATGCCCAAGGGGCTTATGATGATTTCTGGACTGAGCATGGATCGGGCTGCGCGCCGCAGCAGTATTACATTGATATTGAGGCCGAGAGCCTAGTTGATTACATTGATATTGAGGCCGAGAGCCTGGTTGATTACATTGATATTGAGGCCGAGAGCCTGGGTGATTATACTGATATTGATATGAGGCCGAGGGCCTAGATTTGATGCCACGAGATGGCTTGATATTGCGCTTGGGATGTAGGATCCCCTCCGGAGTCTGTACACAACCCTAGTGAGCGTCGTCGACGATAAATAAATATGGATGGCTCGGGCTGCACGCTGCAGTGGGTACCAGGGGGTACTGTCATATGCATTGCATTGCACTCATGCATTTATTCCTTATCTGCATTATCTACCATAATAATTATGTGCTCTTATTTCATTGACTGGTTGCTTCATACTGTTCTGAGCATGAGGGGCTGATACTGTTCTGAGCCCGAGGGGCCGATTTCTACTTATTATTTTGATACTGAGCCTGAGGGGCAGATTTCTATTTACTATTTTGATACTGAGCCCGAGGGGCAGATTTCTACTTGTTATTTTGATACTGAGCCCGAGGGGAAGATTTCTACTTGTTGTTTTGATATTGAGCCCGAGGGGCAGGTTTCTACTTGTCATTTTACTACCAAATTACCTGTTTTACTAGTTTAAAAGAAATTTCACATGATATTTCACTGAATTGTTATTTTAACTGATTTCATTGCTTCTGTATAGAATGTTGTGTTCCTTAACGTGTTTTCTTACCTTAGGTCATTATTTATATTTATTACTCACTGGGTCGGAGTACTCACATTACTCCTTGCACCATGTGTGCAGGTACAGGTATTCCTGAGGCATAGAGCGAGTTTTCTGTTGTTCAGTTTTCATCAGAGTTATCGAGGTAGCTGCATGGCGTTCACAGACCCGTTTTCTCCCTTATCTTCTGTTATTTATGATATCTTCAGACTTTGTTCCTAATTCCATACTTTGTAGAATTTTAGTAAACTCTGTAGTAGCTCATGACTTGTGACACCCCGGTTAGGGCTGAGTTGGGTTGGATTTCTGTATTTTATCTATACTTTCCGCTATTGGATATTATTAAACCATGTTTATACTATAATTGTGTTAATTAATTGTCTTAAAAGGATGAATTGGGTTGAATGGTTGGCCTTGTCTTCATGAGAGGCGCCATCACGACCAAGTTTGGGAATTGGGTCGTTACAGTTATGTGTTCATTTTGCATACTTACTTGTCTTTTACATGTTTAACTGTGGTATTTGTGCCCGATGGGCGGATTTCTGTGCATAGCGGCACCAATTGTTTTGAAATTATTTCACAACTGTTGAAAATTTCATTTTCAAAAGAGGTTTAGAACCGAGCCAAGGTATTTTCTAAAGAATTCTTAGTTTCATTGACTTTTCTCAAGGAGTTTTACACTGGTTCTATATAGCATGTTGGTTGCTTTACGTTATTTCATGCTACTCAGTTATTATTTACTTTTATTACTCACTGAGTTGGAGTACTCACTTTACTCACTGCACCTCGCATGCAGTTGCAGGTATTTATTCACCCGGTAGCGGGTATTGGCTGTGTGGAGGCAGAGTTGTAGAGGTTCAGCGAGGTGACTGCCAGCGTTCGCAGCACCACTGTCTTTCTATGTTAGTCATTACTCTTGTTCAGTGTATTTCTAGACTGTAAAGTGGAAATTTCATTCTCATAGATGTTTGTGACTTGTGACACCCCGATTTGGGCTGTGTCGGGATGGTTCCTACTATTATTATCGTTAAATTCCGCAATTTATGAGCATTATATTATATGTTATCACTGTTTATGATGATTAACTATTTAAAAGAGGTGTTCCGTTTTGGTCTGGCTTGCCTTGTCTTCACGAGAGGAGCCATCACGACCGGGTTCGGGGATTGGGTCGTAACAAGTTGGTATCAGCGCCTAGGTTACATAGGTCTCACGAGTCATGAGCAGGTTTAGTAGAGTCTCGTGGATCGGTACGGAGACGTCTGTATTTATCCTCGAGAGGATGCAGAACCTTTAGGAAAAATTTCATATTCTTGAAATTCTTATCGTGCGTCCTTGAGTCAGCTTGAAAAGTAACTCTTGAAATTCCTTCCACGTGTTCGTACGCGCGCATGAGCGCTCAGTATCAGGTGTGCCTTGATGGATTGTGATCCCCCGATCGAGGGGCGAGATGCAATCTCTGTGAGTTTATGTTGGGCCAGTCTAGAGAACTTGAGGCCAGATTTTTGCCTATGGCTTGAGCACCAAGGCGCTGATTGTGTGAGCAAGTGTTTTTAACTTATATGTTCAGTATTGTCCCTAATAGTGGGAATGACGGCTGGATATCTATGTGATGAATATGATAATTCGGCATGATGTTTCTATATGACCTGGAAGTGTTGAGGAAGATTTGCTGGATGATAGATGGACTACTAAGTGTATGATTTCTATTGTGAGTGGAAGTGTAGTTCCGAGATTATAGGCGTGTGAAGAATCCTTTCAAGACTCCTAGTTGATAGTGAAGTAAATTTCATGTCGCGGTATAAGTACAGACTCAAGAAGGTCAAGTGACTGCGTAATGTTTATGTCGGTGGGAAGTGTGCAAAAATGTTGTATTGAGGCGAAGCAGGTGGGTTATCTCTTGCGGAGTGTTCTGAAGTGGCGTGATCCTCATGTGTATGTCAGAAGATCTCATGTCTAATTGAAGAATACGTACTGAATTTGGAATTTCGAGTCGCTTAAGAGAGTGGGTTTAACTGTTGCGAGAACGAATGCGAGAGTTGCAGAAGGTTTACATTACTAGACAATATGAGTTTCGCAAACTTATAAATGATTCGAGTTTAATCTCATTATGGTATTGTGGCATCAATAGAGTAAAAGTGTTATGAGTATTGTGTGTTTTGATCTATGGCTTTGAGCCAAGTTGTGGAGCTTGCTATTGGTTAGCTGATTGTACGGTGGTGTTGCTATGTTGGTTCCGATTTGAGGCATGCTGGCGAATTAGTTCTGATTGTGGAATTGAGCCGAGGATGGCCCGAGTGAAGGAAAATTTTAATAAAGGTTATATGGTGCTTCGTAGATGTGTGAAAATAATAAGATGTCTTGAGCTGTTGTTGGTAAAGAATGCCTAGCGTATAGAGAAGGAAGATGCTTGTTTGTATTGGGATAAGGTCGTATCCTGCGGTGTCAGAGTGCTAATGAGGCACAGGTGGTTTTGTTAGTTGGGCGGGCTAAATGCAAGTTGAATAGAGTGAATGGCTCTCGAAGGTGGTTCTAATGTGTTCGAGATTCTACATGTAATAATGGGGTATCTTAAAGTAGCATATGTGATTAGGAACCGAGTCTCCATTGGAAGAGGTCAAGACTTGTGGTATTTTTATGTTAATTATGGGATTCTATATATTAGTATCTGGAAAGTAAAGGTAACGGATTTAGATTCGCATGAAGTTCTCCAGAGTGGAGTATGCTGGAATGTGGTGTATCTGGAAATAATTGAGAGAGAATTCAGTGGCTTATGAGTTTTAGATAGTGTGGTTTTGCGCGTGGGTCTCGTGCAGTGAGCCTGGGTTGAGGAACTGTGGTGCTACAGCAAGAAAAATATCAAGTTGAATATGAATCAGAAGGAAATTTAGATAGATGGAGTAGCTTGATAGTAGACCGGATCGGCATGGTAAGGATATGATTAATTCTTTGTATGTGTTCGAGGTAATGAGTTCGTACAAGTATTTGGCAGCAATGCTCTTGGGATTTGTTGGCTTGCTTAGCTTGGTCGAGTTAGAAGGATTCCGTCCTAGCAGTTTAATTTATGCAAACGGAATTGAGAGAGTACTTGTTGATTTCTACCGTGGTTGAAGAGGTACATTTTCTACGAATATGAGAGACATGGGATGTGTAATGATTTTTCTTCTAGATGGGATTAATGGAAGTTCTTGACTGGTGGAGTGCATAGATTTCTGTGGCCCAGAAGGGAGGTAAGGTTTTCATGTATCCTCGGATGGTATGTTATATGCGGTATGTTGTGGAGGACCGAGACTTGCGTGTATTAGGTTACAGTTCAGTTCAGAAAGGAAGCTCATAAAACGCTTAGGCAGTGGGTAGCCTCAGATAATCAAGGAAAATGGTACTGCTATTTGAAAGGGATTTGACGAGAGTATATGTTTCAGAAAAGGGCAATGTGATCAAATGGATGGCACTTCGGTGGTATTGCGGCACTTTCTTGTTAGATCGACTGGTGATATTCTGGTTGGCTTGGTGACACAAGGAAATTTTAGAGTATCTATCATGGAATTGTTGGGTATTAAGGTGTGGTATGCTTTCGGACGGCGAAATTGGGATCAGGTGCGATGATTCGTGTGCTATATGGAGCTGGAGACTGAGAGTTCTCATGTACATGCTATGTCATGGTTGTGGACTGTATGTATTCGGCACCGTTGAGCGGCAATCGGGATTTGGAGGCTCGGGTGGATCTTTATTTGCTGGTATGTTAAATTTTGGATGTGATGTTGAAATTCAGACTGGTTGTCTGAGTATTAGGTGATTCTGAACTATTGCGCTATGGGCTATGCCGGAAATGCCACGGGTTGAGTGGCGAGGTGCATTGGATTATGTTCTAATAGAGTGGCTTAAATTTCAAAGACCCAGCGGGCGACGGGGAAGGATTGTTTTTTCTTAATTGGGCCTTCGTGATGATTGCCAGTGCAGAGGTTTTTACCATTGGTTTCGTACCGGTGTTAAGGGACTTTTCGGATGCATTTCTTGTGGCTGGGCATGTCACCGGGCGAGGTTGTGGATTTCGATATTTATTTGGTGCCGAGCACCGTATCGTACAGCTCCGGCAGGATTTATAGTAGTGGAAGGAGAAGCTTTAGGCTTTCTTGGTAATGGGTTCGCTGGTAGGCCAATCTGGATACACGTTTAGCTTGAGTTGGCTTAGTTGGCCCCGAATTGTATTGTTGAGGGATAGGTTGATTCGATCGTTATTGAGCTTGTTAGTGATATGAGGAGAGCTATGGGTTGTTTTTCGGTGTAGTGAGACGTCATGATTTGTTGGTTATGGGCACATGTAGTGCGGTTCTACTGGGGAATTCATAGTGAAAGTTGAGCGAGAAGAGTAATTGGGTGTTGTGCGGTAGATGGAGGATTGGTTATGACATATCGGGTTGCGTGGCGTATGTTATTTGTTTCACCGTGGGTGTAATGAATTGCTTTGGTTCCAGACAACAAATTGTGCGTGGCTGTCGGTTTTGAGCATAGTGACATGAGTGGGTTTCATGTGTAACAGTGTTTGGATAGGATCGTGCATTGTGGCGAGGCCACGTGGGGATATGACCGTTCGGGGTAGATTCAGGTGTTCTATTTCTATGATGTGAGACGGGGTCTCAGCCTTGTGTTGTGACGGTACAGATGATCTTGAAATACAACTCTTTCGTTTGAGTCATTTTTCATGATTTGAGTATGTTCAGACCGTTTCTTATTGGTGCGCGTATTATGCAAGTTGTGGCTTAGGCTCGTATTGATGTGTCATATCACCTGGATGGTGTGTTTGGTCAGGAGGGATCGTTGGGATCATCAATGAATACAAACAGACTCGAATTCAGCATGTTTAAGGGGTTAATATCGAGGTTCGGTTCAAATTTGCTATGGTAACTGCCAAAGGGGAAGTGGCCTCATGAATGGTTAACCTTAGAAACGGTTTCGGTTTATTGCGTGTTTCGGTATCGTTAGCAGTTTATGAAAGTGTTGGAATTAGATTTCAGTCGATAAGAGCTTCTCTATCGGTATTTAGGTGTTGTGTGCAACTGCTACGGATAGGGGTTATGGTTGCGAGCATTAGAGCTAGGTGGTTTATCATGTAATGGCACTGAGGTTGCAGGTATGGGTTATTACAGCTGGTTCAGGCTTATTCTGAGTATAGATGTGAGGTTCTGATCGTGTGTATGGTTTCAGAAGATGCAATGTGGTTCTATGGTTTACAGACTAGATGGATTGTGAAATTTCAGCTATGTGGTGTTATCGGACCTATGAGAGATAGGGTGACGTGGGATCACCCCGGGTATATGCTTGGTAAGGTTATCCAACTATTGGTTGGCTTCTAGGACAAACTCTGGGTACGCTCGAGGACGAGCGTTTGTTTAAGTTGGGGAGGATGTGACGACCTGACCCGTCGTCTCATGAGTTGCCGCTCCATTTCCCCCATTTCAGTTTCTTTACGCTTTGTTATCCGTGTTTTATGTGATCAAGTTGATTAGTTCGAGTTCGGAGAAGATTTGGTAAGAAATGAGACACTTAGTCTCTCTTAAGAAGACTTAAGTTGGAAAAGTCAACCGGATGTTGACTTATATGTTAGAGGGTTCGGATGTGAGTTCCGATGGTTCGGTTAGCTTTGGGAGGTGATTTGTGACTTAGGAGAGTGATCGGAAGTGGTTTTGGAGGTACGGTGTAGAATTAGGCTTGAATTGGAGCATTTATTATTTTGGCGAATTCCGGTTGATAGGTGAGATTTTGATTCGAGGTTTGGAATGGAATTCCGATAGTTTCTGTAGCTTCGTTATGTCATTTTGGACTTGTCTGCAAAATTTGAGGTCATTCGGACGTGGTTTTGTTGGGTTTTTGATCAAAAATGGAATTTGGAAGTTCTTGAGATTCATAGGCTTGAATTCGATGTGATTTGATGATTTTGGTGTTAGTCGAGGTGTTTTGATGATTGGAACGAGGTTGAATAATGTTTAGGATGCATTGGTGCTTTTGGTTGAGGTCCCAGGGGCCTCGGGTGTGTCTCGGGTGAGTTTTGAGCAAGTACGGACACCCCGGAACTTAGAAAAATGGAGGGAGCAGCAGTTTTGGTGCGGACCGCGCTCCTTTTCGCGCTGGGCGCGCTGGCCTAGTGTTGGCTGCATCAAAGTGGCCGCGACCGCGGTTGTGAAGAGTGCAGGTTGCTGGTCCTACTTCGAAAGCTCATATCTTTTTATCCACAAGGAAGTTTGAGGTGATTTAAAAACGAAAGTTGTAGCCCTTCGTATCTAGTTTCCCGAAAGGTAAAGATATTGCAATTTGGACATTTGTAGCGAAGGTTATGGCCAAAATACTAAAGCATGTCCCTGCAAAGCAAGACTTGCGTGGTCGCGGTCATTTTTGCGTGGACCCCGCTGGTTTTGCACGGACCGCAATCATTTTTGTGCAGTCAGCGGTGTCGGAATTTTAGGGGAACTCTATAAATACGAGGTTTTGGATTTTATTTGATATTTTGACCTAGAGAGCTCGGATTTTGGCGATTTTTCGAAGATTTTTCAAGAAATTGGTCGGGGTAAGTGATTCTAACTCAGATTTGGTTAGAGTACATGAATCTATCACTGAATTCATCATTTAATTCGTGATTTGAGATGGAATTTGGGAAGAAAATTGTGGAACCTTTCAAAATGTAAAATGATGATTTAGAGGACCAAATGGTATCGGAATTGGATAATTTTGGTATGGTTAGACTCGTGAGGGTAGGAGGATTCTAAAAATATAAATTTTACCCGATTCCGATACGTGGACTCGGGGCTCGGGTTTTGCTAATTTCGAGATTTTTGATATTTTTCGAATGTTTTCACTTGGGCTTTGTTCCCTTAGCATATTGTGACGTATTCGTTCTGATTTTGGATAGATTTGATGCGCGTGGAGGCCAATTCAAGGGGCAAAGGTGTCGTGAGCTAGAGAATTAGCCAGTTCGAGGTGAGTAATGGTTATAAATGATGTCCTGAGGGTTTGAAACCCCGGATTGCACATTGTAGTGCTATATTGAGGCAAAATACGCGCTGGATGATGAGCGTGGGGTCTTTCACTACTGGGAATTGTGACTTGGTCCATCCCGATTGATGATTTTACTGAATATTTGACTGAAATTCATTTGTTATCATCATGATTTGGGCTGATTGCCATATTTGGGCTTTGTGCCAACTATTTGAACCCTTCGGGGATTTTTATCACTATTTCCTTATTGCTTAACTTATTATTTGAACTCAGTCCTGTTGATATCTACTGTTTTACAAACTCGGCCACTTTTACGCAGATTTGAAACTTAAATGATATTTCTACATCATGTTTTGGGATGAGGACTACTGTTTTACTAATGCCCGAGGGGCTTGTAATGATTTTTGGATTGAGTGAGGCCGAGGGCCATATGTGAGGATATGCTGAGTGATATGAGGCCGAGGGCCTGAGATACTTTATATGCCACGAGGTGGCTTGAGTGATGTGAGGATATGCTGAGTGATGATGCCACGAGGTGGCTTGATATAGCGCTTGGGCCGTAAGGGGCCCCTCCGGAGTCTGCACACCCACAGTGAGCGCGGGTACCCATGTGATTTGAAACAGTGGTAACAATGACACTGTATGATGCAATTTGGTCAGGTAACAATGGTTGACCATTATGCTGAGTGATTGATTGCCCGAGGGGCAAATATGAGTAATTGTGAGGTTACAGTAGTAACAATGACACTGTATGATGCAATTTGGTCAGGTAACAATGACTGACCAGGAATAACACCGTGCAGTCAGGTAACAATGGCTGGCCAGGAACTAATTTGTGTTCGAGGGGCTGGTACTATTCTATACGATTGCCCGAGGGGCGAGGGTTATGTGTTAATTTTGCATACTTACTTGTCTTTTACTTATTTAACTGTGGTATTTGTGCCCGAGGGGCGGATTTCTGTGCATAGCGGCACCAATTGTTTTGAAATTATTTCACAATTGTTGAAAAGATCATTTTCAAAAGAGGTTTAGAACCAAGCCAAGGTATTTTCTAAAGAATTCGCAGTTTCACTGACTTTTCTCAAGGAGTTTTACACTGCTTCTATATAGCATGTTGGTTGCTTTACGTGATTTCATGCTACTCAGTTATTATTTACTTTTATTACTCACTGAGTTGGAGTACTCACTTTACTCCCTGCACCTCGCGTGCAGTTGCAGGTATTTATTCACCCGGTAGCGGGTATTGGCTGTGTGGAGGCAGAGTTGTAGAGGTTCAACGAGGTGACTGCCAGCATTCACAGCACCACTGTCTTTCTATGTTATTCAATACTCTTGTAAAGTGTATTTCTAGACTGTAAAGTGAAAATTTCATTCTCATAGATGCTCGTGACTTGTGACACCTCGGTTTGGGCTGTGTCGGGATGGTTCCTACTATTATTATCTTTAAATTCCACAATTTATGAGCATTATATTATATGTTATCACTATTTATGATGATTAACTGTTTAAAAGAGGTGTTTCATTTTGGTCTGGCTGGCCTTGTCTTCACGAGAGGCGCCATCACGACCGGGTTCGGGGATTGGGTCGTGACAGGAGGCTAGTTAAAGAAAATAAAAATCAGACTTTCCAATGTAAAGGATGTAAACTTGTAAGGTTAACCTTAAGCAAAGTAGAAAAACATTTTAGGAAATGTGAATTAAGAACAAATAATTGGGGATATAGAAAAGAAAATATTTTACAAAAGAAATTAGAAAATTTAGATAAAGTTTTTGATGAAATACAAGATAGTTATGAAGAAACAGAAACAGAATCCCTAATAAGCCTAAAAGAATTGATGGAATCAACTCGTTCTAGCCCAAGCCCATTCCAAAGAACAACTTATCAAAGTACAATAGATACTAGCACAGGAAATGTACCTCGAAAAAGAGTTTACAGAATAGATCAAGAAATAGAAATAGAAAATGTAAAACCATTAGGAAAAAGAATACCTATAGAAGAACCTATAAGACTACAGGAAGGATGAAGTAAAGGTAAAATACTAAATATATCAGCTCATGACCCACAAATGTGGAACTCAGTAATAGACCTATGGAAAGGAATCGTAGTGACAGACTTTATAAAAGCTTATAATGATACAGATGCAGAAACAATGTATAAATATATGTAAACCTTCTTAGGAGAATAAACCAAGAGTTTATGGGAAGCTTATAAGTCAGAATTCTCACAAGATTTCCAAATGTTGATAGCAATGGGAGCAAATCCTTATAATTTTACAAATAAGATACATAGCTTAATTACAGGCGAAGATCCAAATAGTGGATTAGTAGTATTACAAAAAAATGCATTCATAAAATTAGAACAATTAAGTATAAGTAGCTGGTTTCATATAAAAAGTTTTTAAATGATTATTTTTATTACTGTACTATTAGTGGAAACGCTTTTGATCAGGACTTAGGTAAAAAATTATTTAACAAATTACCAGGAGTTTTAGGAAGGGAAATAGAAGAACGATGGTATAAAAGGGAAGGAGTAATACAAAATCCTCATGCAAAATGGTCTATAGGACATAAAATACAACATATAATGGAAGTACTATAAGAAAAATGTACTAATCTACAAATACAAAAGCAACTAAAACAGAACAATATGAATTTTTGTAGATCAACTGTATACACAACACAAAGTTATGATAAAAATGAATACAAAAGAAAAAAATATAGAAAATCTAAGCCACAATACAGTAAAAGATATAATAGAAAAAATTATTATCTTAGAAAATCATCAGCTAGAAAGCCATATTTAGACAAAGATAGACACGTTAGAAAATATAGAACAGATAGAAATTATAAAAATAAACTAGAATGCTTTACTTGTGGTAGTGTAGAACATTTGGCAAATACATGTCCAAAGAGAATTAATAATAAAACAAGGAATTCACAGTTAATAGAAGATTTCCAAGAAACTCTAATATATGTAGACGAATATATGTCAGACAATGAAAGCATATACTTAATAGTAAGTGTAGAAATAGTAGAAAAAACTCAAATTGACACCTCAGAATCAGAAGAAGAAGATTTAATAAATGAAATAGGATTAGAAAGATTAAATTTAGAAGAAAATAATTTTGTAAACATATCAGAAGAATGTACCCATAATTTCGAAAGAAATAAAGGGTTAGATAGTAACCAGTGTTTTATATGTAAATGGTACCCTAGTAGAAATAAAAAAGCTAAATGTAAACTATGCTATCTAGAAGGATGTATAGCATGTATAGAAGATGATTTTGAAACTAAAATAAATAAGGAAGAAAAATATCAAGAGACAAATGATCCTACAATAAACTTAAGAATAATGACATTAGAAGCTAGAATAAATGAATTAGAAAAGAGAATACAGAAAATGGAAAAAGGAAAAGAAAAATTAGAGGATATAAAAGAAAATATAACAACAGTAGAAAAGGAACTAATGAGTATAGAAAATTATGATGCACTAATATGTAATGAAGATAAAAGATTAAGTACAATAAATTTTTTAGCAAGAATCAAAATAGAAGATTATGAAATAGAAACCTTAGCTCTAGTAGATTCTGGATGCACAAGGTGCATAATAAATAAAAAGATAGTTCCCCCAAATCTAATAAAAACCTTAGACAAACCAGTTGCAGCCATGCAAATGGATGGAACCCATAATATATATAAGCATTATATAGATAAATCACAGATTAATTTTATAAATACATGCTTAGATTTTTATAAACCTAGCTATAAAGTAGATAAAATTTGGGTAAGAGATTTGAATATAAATGTAGACTTTGTATTAGGATTAAGTTTTATATTACATAATAATGGTAGTTGTCTAATTAGTAGAGATGGAATAATATTCTTTACAAATCTTACACAAACACCAGTACAAACAATAGAAACTGCAACTAGGATAAGAACAAGACTAAATGCAAGTCAGAACAACTTAGAAAACCAAGAAGAATGTTGTAAAGATTGCAAAGATAAAAATACATGCTGTAAAGTCCGAAAAGAATCTAAAACCTTAATGCTAGAAGAAGATGAAGATAGAGATATATTAGAAAAAGATTATACTTTAATAGATATAGAGACAGAATTATACAATTTTAAAACAGGACTACAAAAAATAGGAATAATAAAAAATAAAAAAGATTTAGATAATATAATAAGAATATGAGATGAAATAGAAATAATAGGAGAAAAACCTTTAAAACATTGGGAAAATAATAAAGTAATGTGTAAATTAGATATAATTAATCCAGAATATATAATCAAAATAGCATCAATAGAAGCTACAAATCAAGATTTAGAAGACTTTAAAATTCAGATTAAAGAACTTATGAATTTGGGTGTAATAAGAAGATCTACATCTAAACACAGGTCAACAACTTTTATGGTCAGAAATCATAGCGAAATAGTAAGGGGAAAAGCAAGAATGGTAATAAATTACAAAAGATTTAATGATAACACTAGAACAGATGTATATAAGTTACCTGATAAAACATAATTAATAAATAGAATACAAGGAAAAAAGATATTTAGTAAATTTGATGTAAATCAGGATACTGACAAGTAAAAATGCACGAAGAAAGTATTGAATGGACAACATTTACTTGTCCAGATGGACATTTCGAATGGTTAGTAATGCCATTTGGATTAAAGACAACTCCACCAATTTTTCAACGAAAAAAGGATAATATATTTTGAGAATATAAAAGATTTGTCTTAGTATATGTAGATGATATATTAGTATTTAGTAAAGATATTGTCACGATCCAATTCCCGAACCTGGTCATGATAGCGCCTCTCATGAAGACAAGGCCAACCATTCAACCCAATTCATCCTTTTAAGATAATTAATTAACACAATTATTGTATAAACATGGTTTAATAATATCCAATAGCGGAAAGTATAGATAAAATACGGAAATCCAACCCAATTCAGCCCTAACCGGGGTGTCACAAGTCATGAGCTACTACAAAGTTTACTAAAATTCTACAAAGTATGGAATTAGGAACAAAGTCTGAAGATATCATAAATAACAGAAGATAAGGGAGAAAACGGGTATGCGAACGCCATGCAGCTACCTCGATAACTCCGATGAAAATTGAACAAATCTCATTCACGCTTTCCTCTGCTTTCATGTGCAGAATTTCAAACTCTCTGCGAAGAGCTTGCAGTTGTGCTCTCTTAACTCGTGTATTACCCTGATATTTCTGTTTCATAGAATCCCATATATCCTTTGCTGTCTCCTTTTTCAGAATTGTTTCTAAAACTGAACGATCTAATGCTTAAAACAGAAAGTTCTTCGCTTTCAAGTCTTTCAATCTTTGATCATCAATGTTCTTCTTCTGTGCATCAGTCATACCTTCTACTGCTGCAGGAATTCCATCCTCCATGAGGCCCCAATATTCCTTTGATTGTAGGAAATTCTTCATAAGCATCGCCCAATGATCATAGTACCCATCAAACTTTGGTACTACCGGTTGGACAAAGGAACTCTTTGTTGTCATATTTGGATTATCAAACACTTAGAAGAATGCGATTTCTAACGCCATGACAAGGCTCTGATACCAAATGTTGAATACCAAATAAAACTTATGCAGAGAGAAGAAGATGAAGGACGAACTCGATGATTTTATTGAAACGAATATGGCTATATATATCCTTACATAACCGATGTTTAAAGTTAAAACTATATTTCCTAGAATCTAATAAATTCTGATGACGTGGAGAACTCGATAGACAAAGAACTCTAATAACATTAGGAAGCTAAGCACTAAAAGACTCCTAACAGACCTTGCACTATTTTAGCCCAGTTACAAATTTGTGAATGTGTATCCAAGTATCAATAAGATCTTTTCTTTTCCCATTCCCTCTAGTTATAACAACCTCATCTTTTTTTCGTCACCTACCTACCCCTATTGTAGCTCTCTCCTCATTTTCCACCCATAAATATTTTATTTAATTAATAAAAAAGAATCTTATGCAAACAAAAATGAAAACAAAAATTAGTTCTCTATTTTTAGTGTAACCATTGATCTGAGACACTAAATCAACACTCATTCGTGCCTTCTCCCATAACCAATTTTTCTCCGATTTTTTTATTTATTTTTTGTATATCTTCACGCTACTAAATATTCGGCGAAAACCAACAACGGCAAACCGACTGAAGGTCGATATTTTAAAATATTTTATTTTTCAATTTTTTTACGAAACCAATCAACTTCGGTCAGGTTTTTTTTTGGCGCAAAAATGCGGGAAACTATTTTTGCGTCCTGCGGAATTTATTTTTTAGAAACCGACCAACTTTGGTCGTGATGGCGCCTCTCATGAAGACAAGGCCAGCCATTCAATCCAATTCATCCTTTTAAGACAATTAATTAACACAATTATAGTATAAACATGATTTAATAATATCCAATAGCGGAAATATAGATAAAATACGGAAATCCAACCCAACTCAGCCCTAACCGGGGTGTCATAAGTCATGAGCTACTACAAAGTTTACTAAAATTCTACAAAGTATGGAATTAGGAACAAAGTCTGAAGATATCATAAATAACAGAAGATAAGGGAGAAAACGGGTCTGCGAACGCCATGCAGCTACCTCGATAACTCTGATGAAAACTGAACAGCAGAAAACTCGCTCTATGCCTCAGGAATACCTGTACCTACACACATGGTGCAGGGAGTAATGTGAGTACTCCGACCCAGTGAGTAATAAATATAAATAATGACCGAAGGTAAGAAAACACGTTAAGGCACACAACATTCTATACAGAAGCAGTGAAATCATTTAAAATAACAATTCAGTGAAACATCATGTGAAATTTCTTTTAAACTAGTAAAACAGGTAATTTGGCAGTAAAATGACGAGTAAAAATCTGCCCCTCGGGCTCAATATCAAAACAACAAGTAGAAATCTGCCCCTCGGGCTCAATATCAAAATAATAATTAGAAATCTGCCCTTCGAGCTCAGTATAAAAATAATAAGTAGAAATCTGCCCCTCGGGCTCAGTATCAAAATAATAATTAGAAATCTGCCACTCGGGCTCAGTATCAAAATAATAAGTAAAAATCTGCCCCTCGGGCTCAGTATCTCAGAACAGTATCAACCCCTTAGGCTCAGAACAGTATAAAGCAACCAGTCAATGAAATAAGAGCACATAATTATTATGGCATATAATGCAGATAAAGAATAAATGCGTGAGTGCAATGCAATGCATATGACGGTACCCTCTGTTACACACTGCGGTGTGCAGCCTGAGCCATCCATATTTATTTATCGTCGACGACGCTCACTAGGGGTGTGTACAGACTCCGGAGGGGCTCCTACAGCCCAAGCGCAATATCAAGCCATCTCGTGGCATCAAATCTAGGCCCTTTGCCTTATATCAATCTCAGTATAATCACCCAGGCTCTCAGCCTCAATATCAATGTAATCAACCAGGCTCTCGGCCTCAATATCAATGTAATCAACCAGACTCTCGACCTTAATATCAATATAACACTGCTGCGGCGCGCAGCCCGATCCATGCTCAATCCAGAAATCATCATAAGCCCCTTGGGCATTTGTAAAACAGTAGTTCTCAGCCCGAATTATCATTTAAGTTTTCAAATCTTAGAAAGATGGCTGAGTTTGCAAAACAATATTTAAAACCTTGGACTGAGGTCAAATGATATGCAAAAATATGTGAAAGCAGTGATATCAATTCCTGAAGGATTCTAATAATTGGCAAGAAGCCTACAATTGGAAACATGACTGAGGATATAAATTCTTTAACAAAATAAGTGAGGAAAACCAGTCAAAAATCCCCTAAGGATTCTACAGGTCGGCACAAGGACCCAAGCATGGCAACAAGCCCAATTCACAATAATAAAGTATACGTCTCAACCAAAAATGTAGTAAAATATCTCTCGGGATGGACCAAGTCACAATCCCCAACGGTGCTCTACCCCACGCCCGTTATCCGGCATGCAAGTCACCTCAATATAGCGTTACGATGTGAAATTCCGGGGTTTCAAATCCTCTGGACATCATTTACATCTATTACTCACCTCTAGCCGGCCAAATATTACTCCGCGATGCCCTTTCCTTTCGTATCGACCTCCTCACGTGTCGAATCTGGCGAAAACCACAATGAATACATCACAATAGGCTAAGGGAATATAACCCAATTGAAAAGACTCGAAAAATATCAAAAATCACGAAATTTGCAAAACCCGAGCCCCGGGACCACGTCTTGAAATCCAGAAATTTTTATATCAAAATGTTCCTTATCTCTCCACGAGTCTATACATGCCAAATTCACAAGAATCAGAGTCCATTTGACCCCTCAAATCCCAAATTTAGAATTTCAATCTCAAGCCCTAATTTCTTATAATTTGGCTATGTTTTCATGGATTTCTAGGATGATTCTTCAATAAAATCATGTATTTAACTCATAAAACTTACCTCCAATCGATCTTAGTTGAAACTCCCTTCAATCCCCGTCCAAAAGCTCTCAAAATGACTAAAAATGGTGGAGAAATGAGGTGTTTTTCGCGAATGAAATGTAAACATTCTGCCCAGAATTTTTCGGAATTACTGTTCACCCCGTGTTACTTCTCATGGGGTACTGTTCATGGATACTGTTACGGGGCACTGTTCACGGGTACTGTTCATGGACACTGTTCATAACTACTGTTCACAGTGCTGTAAAAAAATGAAGCAGCTTTATTTTTTTCGTGCCTAAATCGATCTGTTAACCTTCCGAAATACACCCGAGGCCCCCGAGACCTCAACTAAAAGCACCAACATGTCTTAAAACATTATCCAAACTTGCTCCAATCGTCAAAACACCTCAACTAACGCCAAAATCATCAAATTATATCGAATTCAAGCCTAAGTTCTTTTAAAACTTCTAAAACACACATTCGATCAAAAACCCGACCAAACGATGTCCGAATGACCTGAAATTTTGCACACATATCCCAAATGACACAATGAAGCTACAACAACTCTCGGAATTTTATTCCGACACCCGGATCAAAATCTCACCTATCAACCGGAATTCGCCAAAATACTAACTTCGCCAATTCAAGCCTAATTCAACACCGGACCTCCAAAATTACTTCCGGTCCTGCTCCTAAGTCACAAATCACCTCCCGGAACTAACCGAACCATCGAAATTCACATCTGAGCCCTCTAACTCATAAGTCAATGTCCGGTTGACTTTTCCAACTTAAACCTTCTTAAAAGAGACTAAATGTCTCATTTCTTATCAAAATCGCTCCAAATAAATTCTAATGCACCCAATACCGATAATGAAACACGAGGAAGCAGAAAATGGGACGAACGAGACAGTAACTCATGAGACGACGGATCGGGTCATCACATTCTCCCAAACTTAAACAAACGCTCGTCCTCGAGCGTACCCAGAGTTGTCCTAGAAGCCAACCAAAAGCTGAATGACCTTATCAAGCATAAACCCGGGGATGATCCCATGTCACCCTATCTCACATGGGTCCGATAACGCGTTGTAACTAAGATCACACAATCTAGTCTAGCCCATAAATCATAGAGCCACATTTCACCTTTTCGGAATCATACACAAGATCAGAACCTCACATGTACATTCAGAATAAGTTTGAACCAGCTGTAATAGACCATGCCTACAACCTTAGGTGCAATTGTATGATATACCAATAACTCAAACAAATGCAGCAATAACTTCCATTCACAGCAGCTGCCCACAACAACCAAATACCGATAGAAATCTCTTATTAGCCAATGTCTCATTCCAACACTCTCATATACTGCCAATGATAATTGAAACACGCAATAAATCATAACCATTGCTCAGATCAACCATTCATGAGGCCATTTATCCTCTAGCAATTATAGTAACAATTTTTTTTAAAACCGAACCTCGATTTTTACCCATCAAACATGTTGAAATCAAATCCGTTCGTATTCATAAATGACCCCAATGATCACCTCGAATCCAACACACCACTCTGGTGATATGACACTTCAATACAGGCCTAAGCCACAACTTTCATAATACGCACACCAATAAGAAACGACATGAACATACTCAAGTCATGAAAAATGACTCAAACGAAAGAGCCGTACCTCAAGCTCATCAGTACTATCAGCGGACCCAACAAGAACATGCCGCAATACTACCGAAATATCATTAGTTTAATAACATTACCTTTTTATGAGACATATACTCTCGTCAAGTCACTTTCAATTAGCAATACTATTTCCCCAATCATCCGAAGATCATTCGCCCTAATCATCTGAAGCTTTTTTTTTCTCTAATCACCTAGAAGAAAATCGCTACACATCTCATGTTCTGCATGATGTACATAGGTATTGTTCTAACTCTTACAATATTGACATGACTTATGAGGTATGCATAAATTCATGACCAATGTCGAGACAACGATTCGTTGGTTCTATACTCCTGGCAAGAACTATCACCTCATTTTGAGAAAAATCATGGTCTTAGCTCCTTAATTTACTTCATATACTCAGATTGCACTAATCTCAAATTCAATGATCTCGTCTCACCCGATACGAACTGCTCAGGCAATAAGCCACCCCAGACATAATCAAAAGTCGCATATGATGCCTCAATATGCCAATAAGCTACCAATTCGAACGCGGTACAAAAGGAAAACAAACTCTGGAAGGAATTACCAATCTCACACAGTAATATAGACTTTCCTTAGAAAACAGGAAGTAAGGCATACAAAATAGCATATAGAAAAATATACTCAACATCACACTGTTGCGGCGTGCAACCCGATCCAGATAACATACGCATGGCGGCGTGCCACCCGATCCACACATAGATCTCACATAAGGAGATGCACATCGAGCCAAATTTGCTCATTAAAACAAAATACCGAGTATCGATCGTAAGCATGCTAAGTGCATAATAATATCTCTGAGGGACATATAGCGTTATAAGATACAAAACTCAAGCACAACTGAGGTGCGATGTACAATCTGAATTTCAAGAGCCAAGATGCTCATATAACGTCATTCCTACACAGATTCTCAACATATAACAATTTCTCAAGTCGTCTCACAACTCACACGGCGCAATGTATCACTACGCGAAATATCTGACAATGAAACATCAACCTAACTACTCCTCCATGAGGACCGTATTACTAAAATGCACACATCTGGCCTGATATAGAGCCATTATTCACATTAAATCTATCCATCGACTTCAAGTCGATTCTGATCACACTGAACTAGTCTGATAACCTTTCAAAGGTCCATAATAACTCCCATTTTTCTCATAACACACAAGAACAACCATCACAATCGGGGTAATCCTCCCCAGTTCACAACCCAATATGCCAAGTGCCCTCCAGGCATGAATCTTTAATTTAACGACACCATCACAAACTTCATACTTGGTTTACATCTTTAATCAATCAAGTGATCACATGCCACACTTATATAATCTTCTCGTGGGACACACTCCCACAACCTACCACAATAATTTCTGGAGTGTACCTCCAAACCGTCGATCGCACTAATGCTGAAGAGCGATCAAGAGTCATTAACTGGGACGCAAAACCCTTTTTACAAAACACCGATCTTATGTGACGCTGAAGACAATTCCAACTTACCGTAAACATCGAAACTTATCTCCTGCTCATCCGAGCTCATGACATCTTGTCAAAAAATTTCCTTCACTCATACCATTCTCGGCCTAATTTCCACAACCAGAACTGATTCACCAGCATACATCAAATCAAAACTAACATAGTACATAACCGTACAATCCGCTAACCAATAGCAACTCCCCAACTTGGCTCTAAGCCATAGATCACAACACATATACTCTATTGCTGTCGTAATACCATGGTGAGATTAAACTCACTCCTTCATAAGCTTGTGGAAACATGAATCATCGGAAATTTTAACTCTTCTGCAATTTTTGCATTCACTCACACAACAGTTAAGCCCACTTTTTAGGCGACAATTTTTTTTTACTAAGTCCCAAATTTTTCAAAAATTTCGGCAGAGTTTCCTTTGTAATTGGGCCTATCCACCTGCCAGAGAATCACCAAAACCATCCTAACAACACGTCCACAACTTGACAAAGCATCACAATGTATATCAACAACATTAATCTCAATATTACATGTATTATATTATCAAAATTGATACATGGACATGTGTTGCACCTATTTGAATCATAACACATAGAAAATACCTTTCAATCCTCCATTATTGGGCTATTCAACCGAGTAAGAACATATTCTTTCTTTAATGTTTTCGACCCTCAAGGTGATCTCCTTGACTCAACGATTTCGTCATAATACATTTACATAAGCGATTTCAGCTCCCAGACTTATCTAACTAGTATGACGAATAGATTCCCCTCATAAGCCAATTATCCACTAGCTTTACCTTTAGTTAATGTTTTTTGTACACCTTCCACTGCCATACATATTAGACAATCACTTAATCTTCCTGAGTCTAAACTCATACTGTAACATGAAATTTACTTCACTCCAAATAAGAGACATAAAAAGATTCTTCATGCACCCATAACTTGGGACTACACATCCTATCACAATGGAAACCATACACTCAATAGTTCATCTATCATCCAGTAGACCTTCCTCGTGACTTCCAAGTCATATAGATACATCTCGCAGTACTATCATACTGCTCACGTAGCTATCCAGCCATGATTCCCACTAATAGGGACATTACCGAACATAAAGGTTCAAAACACTTGCTCGCACAATCAGCACCTCAGTGCTCAAGCCATAGGCAAGATCCGACCTCAAGTCCTCCAGACTGGCCTAACATCAAACTCACCGAGATCACGTCTCGCCCTTCTATCGGGGAATAAATAGCCATCAAGGTAAATCAAATACTGAGTGCTCGTTCGCACATACGAACATGTGGAAGGAATCGTAACAGTTACTTTTCAAGCTGAATCAAGGACGCACAATAAGAATTCAAGAATGTGAAGTTTTCCTACAGGTTCTGCAGCCTATCGAGGATAAATACAGACATCTCCGTACCGATCCGCGAGACTCTACTAAACCGGCTCATGACTCGCGAGACCAATTAACCTAGGCTCTGATACCAACTTGTCACGACCCAATTCCCGAACCTGGTCGTGATGGCGCCTCTCATGAAGACAAGGCCAGCCATTCAACCCAATTCATCCTTTTAAGACAATTAATTAACACAATTATAGTATAAACACGATTTAATAATATCCAATAGCGGAAAGTATAGATAAAATACGGAAATCCAACCCAACTCAGCCCTAACCGAGGTGTCACAAGTCATGAGCTACTACAGAGTTTACTAAAATTCTACAAAGTATGGAATTAGGAACAAAGTCTGAAGATATCATAAATAACAGAAGATGAGGGAGAAAACGGGTCTGCGAACGCCATGCAACTACCTCGATAACTCCGATGAAAACTGAACAGCAGAAAACTCGCTTTATGCCTCAGGAATACCTGTACCTGCACACATGGTGCAGGGAGTAATGTGAGTACTCCGACCCAGTGAGTAATAAATATAAATAATGACTGAAGGTAAGAAAACACGTTAAGGCACACAACATTCTATACAAAAGCAGTGAAATCATTTAAAATAACAATTCAGTGAAACATCATGTGAAATTTCTTTTAAACCAGTAAAACAGGTAATTTGGCAGTAAAATGACGAGTAGAAATCTGCCCCTCGGGCTCAATATCAAAACAACAAGTAGAAATCTGCCCCTCGGGATCAGTATCAAAATAATAACTAGAAATCTGCCCCTCGAGCTTAGTATCAAAATAATAAGTAGAAATCTGCCCCTCGGGCTCAGTATCAAAATAATAATTAGAAATCTGCCCCTCGGGCTCAATATCAAAATAATAAGTAGAAATCTGCCCCTTGGGCTCAGTATCTCAGAACAGTATCAGTCCCTCAGGCTTAGAACAGTATAAAGCAACCAGTCAATGAAATAAGAGCACATAATTATTATGGCAGATAATGCAGATAAAGAATAAATGCATGAGTGCAATGCAATGCATATGACGGTACGCTCTGGTACCCACTGCGGCGTGCAGCCCGAGCCATCCATATTTATTTATCGTCGACGACGCTTACTAGGGGTGTGTACAGATTCCGGAGGGGCTCCTACAGCCCAAGCGCAATATCAAACCATCTCGTAGCATCAAATCTAGGCCCTCAACCTCATATCAATCTCAGTATAATCACCCAGGCTCTCAGCCTCAATATCAATGTAATCAACCAGGCTCTCGGCCTCAATATCAATGTAATCAACCAGACTCTCAGCCTCAATATCAATATAACACTGCTGCGGCGCGCAGCCCGATCCATGCTCAGTCCAGAAATCATCATAACCCCTTGGGCATTTGTAAAACAGTAGTTCTCAGCCCGAAATATCATTTTGAAATATCATTTAAGTTTTCAAATCTTAGAAAGATGGCTGAGTTTGCAAAACAGTATTTAAAACCTTGGACTGAGTTCAAATGATATGCAAAAATATGCGAAAGCAGTGATATCAATCCCTTAAGGATTCAAATAATTGGCAAGAAGCCTACAATTGTAAACATGATTGAGAATATAAATTCTTTAACAAAATAAGTGAGGAAAACCAGACAAAAATCCCCTAAGGGTTCTACAGGTCGGCACAAGGCCCCAAGCATGGCAACAAGCTTAATTCACAATAATAAAGTATACATATCAACCAAAAATGTAGTAAAATATCTCTCGGGACGGACCAAGTCACAATCCCCAACGGTGCTCTACCCCACGCACGTTATCCGGCATGCAAGTCACCTCAATATAGCGTTACGATGTGAAATTCTGGGGTTTCAAACCCTCAGGACATCATTTACATCTATTACTCACCTCTAGCCGGCCAAATACTACTCCGCGATGCCCTTTCCTTTCGTATCGACCTCCTCGCGCGTCGAATCTGTCCAAGACCGCAACGAATACATCACAATAGGCTAAGGGAATATAACCCAATCGAAAAGACTCAAAAATATCAAAAATCACGAAATTTGCAAAACCCGAGCCCCGGGCCCACATCTTGAAATCCAGAAATTTTTACATCAAAATGTTCCTTATTTCACCACGAGTCTATACACACCAAATTCACAAGAATCAGAATCCATTTGACCCCGCAAATCCCAAATTTAGAATTTCAATCTCAAGCCCTAATTTCTTATAATTTGGCTATGTTTTCATGGATTTCTAGGATGATTCTTCAATAAAATCATGTATTTAACTCATAAAACTTACCTCCAATCGATCTTAGTTGAAACTCCCTTCAATCCCCGTCCAAAAGCTCTCAAAATGACTAAAAATAGTGGAGAAATGGGGTGTTTTTCGCGAATGAAATGTAAACATTCTGCCCAGAATTTTTCGGAATTACTGTTCACCTCGTGTTACTGTTCACCCGTGTTACTGTTCATGGATATTGTTACGGGGCACTGCTCATGGGTACTGTTCATGGGCACTGTTCATAACTACTGTTCACAGTGCTGTAAAAAAATGCAGCAGCTTTATTTTTTTCGTGCCTAAATCGATCTGTTAACCTTCCGAAATACACCCGAGGCCCCCGAGACCTCAACTAAAAGCACCAACATGTCTTAAAACATTATCCAAACTTGCTCCAATCATCAAAACACCTCAACTAACGCCAAAATCATCAAATTATATTGAATTCAAGCCTAAGTTCTTTTAAAACTTCGATCAAAAACCCGACCAAACGATGTCCGAATGACCTGAAATTTTTCACACATATCCCAAATGACATAATGAAGCTACAACGACTCTCGGAATTTCATTCCAACACCCGGATCAAAATCTCACCTATCAACCGGAATTCGCCAAAATACTAACTTCGCCAATTCAAGCCTAATTCAACACCGGACCTCAAAAATTACTTCCGATCCTGCTACTAAGTCACAAATCACCTCCCGGAACTAACCGAACCTGTCGAAATTCACATCCGAGCCCTCTAACTCATAAGTCAACGTCCGGTTGACTTTTCCAACTTAAACCTCTTAAAAGAGACTAAATGTCTCATTTCTTATCAAAATCGCTCCAAATAAATTCTAATGCACCCATTACTGATAATGAAACATGAGGAAGCATAAAATGGGACGAACGAGACAGTAACTCATGAGACGACGGGTCGGGTCGTAACAATTATTCAAATGAATCCTATCAATAGAGCTTCACGGGTTCTTATTCTTCCCTGAGCATCCTCTGAAATTTAACTCAAGTCTAGCTTAAATATACTCCAAATCACTTGAAATTTATGTTTTGAACTCCTCTTTATGATTCTAATCAATTGGGACAACACCCATTTCAAATAGCTAACAAATCGGAAAACCCAATTTCTGAAATCAAAATTTTGAACCATCTTTAATGGTGACTTTTATTTTTCAAAATTTTTGTTAACCATTGGGATCAAAATTACATGTGGAATGAAGATAAGACGGAGACAATGCCGACACCTTCTCTCTAGTTTGATGATCCAACAACCTACTAAGTGAACCTCTTTAGTGCATGAACAATAAACACATTTTCCATATTCCAATGGAGTAAGTGATCTTCATATGACTCCTAATAATTAATTCTTTTGCAAATATTATTTTCTTCTTCATCAAAATAGTGATTACCAGCTTCGAATTTGGAAGAAAAATTGAAGGAGAATAACAATGGTAGAGAAATTTTGGGGTGCAAAGGCGTGACACGGGAAGATGAAGAAGAACGAAGAAAAAGGGGGTGGGCTAACTGGTGAAAAGTATTTTTCAAGTTATGTACAACCTGGGATACACTGGGTAAGGGCTTCAAACGTAAGCCATTTTCTGATGGGTTGTTGGACCAAGTACTAAGGGGTGTAATTCTCCTATTGTTATTGTCACGACCCAAAATCCAACCCTTCATGATGGCGCCTATCGTGAAACTAGGCCAGCCTCAACTCAACAATCGACACGATAAAATATGAGTTTGAAAACATTTACGGAAGCTTTTAACAGTTAAAGAACTATTTGAAACATAAGAAATTCCACGAATAGATACAATCCAACCCAAAACCGGGGTGTCACTGAGTGCATGAGCGTCTAAGGAAAAATACATAGTCTCATATAATATCTAAGGGAATAACTGAAATATAACTGGAAAGTAAGGTGGAGAGCCAAGGCATGTGAACGCAGTGCAGGTACCTCAATAATCTTCTAAGTCAGACACCTCGATCGAACGTCTGCCACTGGATCCAAAGTGCCTGAATCTGCACACGAGGTGCAGGGGGTAAAGTGAGTACACCAACTCAGTAAGTAACAAGTCCAGCCTTTGGACTGATAGGTAGTGATGATTTCAACCTCCTCAAGGATAACAGAAATAAATGTACAGAAATGTTAGGCATGCTTTAAGTTAGATAAACAACTCGAACAGTAAAACAGAGCAAGTATGAACCAGGTAAATAAATGTAAGTCTGCTACATCTACATGTAAATGCACATGTTGTAAGGAATGTACCATGCTGAGTGCCTCGCATGCCCACAATCTAAAATACTCGTCCACTCAGTACTGTATATGGCTTACACGGCCCAGGGAAGATCCATCCCGGAATATGTACATCTCCGACAGCAATCACTCAGTACTAAGAAAGGCCATTCCAGCCTATGGAAAAGATCCATCTCCCGATAATAACAATAACAACCTCACAACCACTCGGTACTGTATATGGCTCACAAGGCCCAGAGAAGATCCATCCCGAAATATATACATATCACTGACAATAGTCATCTAGTACTGAGGAAACAGGCCAATCCGGCCTCATGGAGAAGATCCATCTCTAGATATAAGTACTTCGGACAAGATCCATGTCCAGGAAAGATCCATCCCTCAATATAACAAGTCGCACCTACTGTGGGTGTGCAGACTCCAGAGGGGCTACTACTTCCCAAGCGCCGTAACATAGCCAGCAAAGTCATGTATCAATAATCCACTGTGGCATGCAGCCCGACCCATAATTGTCACTCATAATCAGGCTTTAGGCCTCACTCAGTCATCACTCTCCAGTCTCACACACACGGGCTCACAATGTCATGATACTAGTCCAAACAATGATATGATGTGTTAATAATAATAATCAAGACTGAGGCATGATATAATATGCATGGACAGGACTGAGTACAGAATATCAATAAAACTAATGACATGATAGCAAGAAGCGACCTCTCGTGTCTCAACAGTATTGGCGTAAAGCCCTAACATGATAATTGGCATGATTTATAATTCATTAACTTAATCACATAATTACAACATGGATATCAACAAGAAAGAGTCACTGCGCGGTGCCATGGAATGATCCAGGCCGTAATTCTCACGGTGCACGCCTATACGCCCCATCACTTGGAATTTGCGTCACCTCAATAGTAATCATAGAACAGATAGTTCGGGGTTTCGAACCTTTATAACCAAGTTTGGAAGCGTTACTTACCTCAAGACAAGCCAAACTCTAGCCCGCGATGCCCTTTCCTCTTGATTCGGCCTCCAAATGCCCCGAATCTAACCAAAATCAGAACCATAACATCAATATATGCTAGGGAACAAAGCCCACATGAAAATAATCAAATTACATCACAAATTCCGAAATTGGTCAGACCCGACCCCTGGGCCCACATCTCGTATTCCGCTAAAAATCACAAAACTAGAATCCTTACACTCTCACGAGTTCATACATACAAAATACATCAAAATCCCACCACAAACGACCCCTCAAATCCTCAAATCAAAGTCTCCAATTTCAAGCCATAATTCCCCAATTTTAGGCTTTAAATTCCACTAATTTTATGTTTAATTGGGTAGAAATCATCATAGAATCGAGTATTGAGTTTAAAAACCTTACCTCCAAGTGTTCCCTTTGATTCCCTCTTCAATCCCTCACAAAAAGCACCAAATCCGGACAACAATGGTGAGAAATGGCCTAAAATTTGCGAAGATGGATATTTAAACTTACTGCCCAGTTGTTTTTCCTTCATCGCGATCGCAGGAAATGCTTCGCGATCGCGAAGCACAACACTGGACTGCCGCTCAACTTACCTTACGCGATCGCGTAAAACTCCATGCGTTTGCGAACCTTAACCACCCAAACCTACGCGATCGCGACCTGCCTCACACAGTCGCATAGAGCAATCACCAGCTTGCCTTCTTCTAAGCGAACATGACCCTGGCCACGCGTTCGCGAAGTACAATTTCTCACACATATGCGATCGCGACCTCCTCTCTGCAAATGCGTAGAACAACTCCATCTCTGCCCCAAATTAGCCTACGCGATTGCGAAGAGCAAAACGTCTGCAACAGAATACCAGCAAAACTACTAACTCCTCTAGTTCAAAAATGTCTCGTTGGGCATCCGAAACACACCTGAGGCCCTCGGTACTTCAACCAAAAATGCCAACATATCCCATAATATCATTCAAACTTGTTCCAACCTTCAGAACGCTCAAAACAACATCAAAACATCGAATCACCCTCGGATTCAAGCCTAAAGATTCCAAAACTTTCAAATTCTGAATTCGATCAAAAAGTCTATGAAACCTCGTCCGAATGTCCTAATATTCTGCACACACATCCCAAATGACACAACAGACCTACTCCAAATTCCGAAATTCCATTCCGACCCCGATATCAAAATTTCCACTGCCGACTGAAAAATGCCAAATTTCTAATTTCACCAATTCAAGCATAAATCTACTACGGGCCTCCAAAATACATTCTGGACACGCTCTTAAGTCCCAAATTACCTAACAGAGCTATCCGAACCATCAGAATTCACATCCGAGACCTCTTACACACAAGTCAACATATGGTTGATTTTTCCAACTTAAGCTTACTCAAAAGAGACTAAGTGTCTCATACCTCTCCAAAACCTCTCCGAACCCGAACCAACCAACCTAATACCACATAATACTGTTGAACAAGACATAAAGAAGTAGAAATGGAGGAAACGAGGATGGAATTCATAAAACGACTGGCCGGGTCATTACATCCTCCCCCACTTAAACATACGTTCGACCTCTAACGTGCCCAAAGTTGTTCCGAAAACCATCAAATCGCTGTATAACCTTACCATGCACATACCCAGAGGTGATACCACATAACTCTATCTCATATAGGTCCGATAACACAATGTAACTAAAATTTCACAATCCAACCTAGCCCATAAACCTTAGAACCAAATTTCCACTTCTGAAATCATCTATAAGGTCAGAACCTCACATCTATACTCTGAATAAGTCCGAACAAGCTGTATCAACCATATCTTATACCACATAACTCAGACACTCGTAGCGATAACTTCTAATCACAACAATTGCCCAAAACAACCGAATACCAATAATAAACCTCTTATCAAATAAAGCCCCATTCCAATAGTTTCGTATATTGCCAATGATGAATAAAACACGCAGAAAGTCATAACCATTCCTTAGATCAAACATTCATGAAGTCCCCTCTCCTTTGGCACAAACCATAGTAAATTTCTAAGTCGAACATCGATATTATCCTTCCAACATGCAGAAATAGAATTTGATAGTATTCATTCTAGATCCCAATGACCTCATCTCATCCAACACGACTACTCTAGTGACATGACACATCGATACAATCCAAATCCACAACTCGTGCGACTCGCACACCAATAACCAATAGTCCAAATATACTCAAATCATGGGAAGATGACTCAAATGAGAGAGTTGTACCGCAAGCTCACCAGTACCACCCTAACGCAATGCTGAGAACCCATCACACATCGTAGAACCAGAACACACGAATCTAACCCGAAGGATCATACCTCCACATAACCTCGCTCCAATGCGCGTTCTTATCCGAACACTAGTCCACATGAAACACCTCAAGTCGTTATGCTCAAAATCAACAACCACGCGCAATTTGATGTCTAGAACCAAAAGCAAATCATCATAACCACGACAAAGCAAATGACATAACACCACACAAACCCGAAAGGACATAGCCAATACGCCATCCACCGAGCAATACCCAATACTCTTCCCACTTGAATTCCATTATGAGACCCCAATAAAACCGCACCATATGTTCCTATAGTCCACAAATCATAACGCCTCGCGACACGGAAAGGTAAATCATAGATCACTCCAGAACACTAATAAGCTCAATAACAATCGAATCAACACGTCCCTCGATAATAGCAACTTGGAGTCAACAGAACCGACTCGATGCAGGTCACACATCCATATAGGCCTACCAATGAACCCCTTATCAATGAGTTCCTAAGGTTGCCTTCAACTCCTCCGGTGCCATACGATACGGTTCCCATCACTAAATCAATACCGAAATCAATAACGCTGTCCGACGATATGCCCGGCATCAGGAAACACATCCAGAAAGTCCCTCACCATCGGAATTGAATCAATGGTAGGAGCCTCTACATAGACATCCCTCACGAAGGCCAAATAAGAAAGACAAACCTTCCCAACCATCTGCTAGGTCTTCAAAAATGAAATCACCCTACTGGGAACATAATCTGTCAAACCTCACCACTCAAATCCATGGCATCCCTGGCATAGCCAACGTTGTCGTCTTAGCGCGACAGTCCAGAATAACACATCACGAAGACAACCAGTCCATACCCAACATCACATTAAAATCGAATATACTAAGTGATAAAGGATCCACTCGGGTCTCCAAACCCTGATAGTCACCACACAAGGCCAATACACGTGACCCACAACCACAACATAACCTGTTTATGAGAATTTCTAGTCTCCAAGTCCATACTACAAATTAATCACCATATTCGATCCCAACTCCACCGTCCGAATATATAACAAACCTCTAATACCCAATCATCCCATGAAGGGTACTCCTATAATTCTTCTATGCCGCTAAGCAAACTCGAACATCAGCAGTCGATCAAACAAGAAAGTGTCGCAATACTAATAAAGTATCAATAACTCACATACATCGCCCCTTCTGAAATGTATACCCTCATCAAGCCATACAAATCAACAATCTCATCTATCTAGTCATCTGAAACTGTCCATGCTGCCTAAAAATATATGACCTTCTTTTCAAAACTGAACCGTGACCTTACACATGCAAATCTCAATCCTACACAACATACCGAACATACCATACCATCCTAGGATAAACATAAGAACTTTATATCCATTTATAGCCACAAGCAACTACGTACTCAACTAGCCAAGAACTTCACATTTGATCCCATCTAGAAGAAAATCACTATATATCACATGCTCTTCATACCCGTAGAAAATATACATCTCTAGTCGTGGTAGAAACCATCAAGAACTCTCTGAATCCTATTTGCACAAAACCAAACCGTCAGGATTGAATCCTTCTAACTCAACCAAGCTACGCAGGTCACTAAAACCTAACAGCATTGCCGCGAAGCACTTGTAGAAACTTATTACCTCATAAGCACCCGAAGAACTGATCATATCCCTTACCATGCCAATCCAGCCTATTACCAAGCTGTCCTATTTATCCAAGTTCCTTCTGATTTACCTCCAACCTGATACTTCTTCTGTCTATAACACCACAATCCTCGACCCAGACTCACCACACTAGACCCAAGAATAAAACCATACCATCCTAAGGCTCATAAGCTGCTGATTACTCTCTCAAACATCCCCAAAAGTACCACATTTGAAATACTTACCTTGAAGAGACTTCCTGTGAATCTAGAGCCATTACCTTCACCTTCCTGATACTAATGTGTAGAATCCATAATGATATAGAAATGCCACAAGTCTTGATACCCTCCAATGTAAACCTCAGTTTCTAGCCAAATACTCATCCTGAAGATTTCCAATTACTACATGTAAATCTTGAATCCTTCAAAACCATTCTTGGGAGTCATCCACTCTGCTCAAACCTTAATTAGACTGATCAAATGAACCGAACAACCTATGCCCCATTAGAATATGAACACCTATGAAAGTAACCCCACCTTAATACAACCGAACAACTTCCTGTTCTATGCACCGTACATCCTTTACCAATAACAACTCAAGTCATTTCGTGATTCTCATACACCCATAAAGCATAACATAACGTTTATTGAAATTTCCTTTACTCGAGCCATCCTCGATCTCAACCCCTGCAAGCCACAACTAATTCACTAATATACTTCAAACTAAAACTAATACAATACATAATCGTACAATCAACTAATCAATAGCAGAATCCCCCACTTGGCTCAAAGCCATAGATCAACACACACCGAACTCACAATTCCCATACTCTACTACTACCATAATACCATAGTGAGATTAAACTCAATCATTCATAAGCTCGTGCAACACAAGCCATCTAGTACTTTAAATCTTCTACAAATCTAGCATTCACCCTCGTAACAGTCAAGCCCATTGTTTCAAGCGATCCAAATTCAAATTGCAACACATATATTTCACTTGGTAAAAGAGGTATTCTAACAAATAACATAAGTATCACACAAACTTTAGAACACTCCGCATGAGATAACCCACATGCTTCGCCTCAAACTAACTTCTCTTCATACCCTTCCACCGTCATATACATCACACAATCACTTAATCTTCCTGAGTCTGAACTCATATCGTAACATGAAATCTACTCCACTCCCCAACTAGACAACATGAAAAGATTCTTCACACACCCATAACTCGGGACTATACTTCAAATAAAGATAGAAATCAAGCACCAAATAGTTCTTTCTATCCTAAAGCAGACCCTTCTCATCACATTCAAATCATATGAACATATCTCGCAGTCACATTATACTCATCACATAGTCATCCAACCATCATTTCCGCTAATAGGGACATAACCGAACATATAAATTCAAAAGCACGTGCTCATATAATCAACGCCTTACTGCTCAAGCTAGAGGCAAAACCTGACCTCAAGTCCTCCAGACCGACCCAACATCAACACATAGAAATCACATCTCGCCCCTCGATCAGGGAATCACAGGTCGTCGATGCACAGCCGATAGCAAGTGCTCATACGCTCATACGAACAAGTGGAAGGAATTTCAAAAGTTACATTTCAAGCTGAATCAAGGACACACGATAAGAATTCAAGAATGCGGGATTTCCTAAAGGTTCTACAGCCTCCCGAGGATAAGTATAGACGTCTCCGTACTGATCTGCGAGACTCTGCTAAACCTGCTCATGACTCGTGAGACCGATGTAACCTAGGCTCTAATACCAACTTGTCACGACCCAAAATTTGACCTGTCGTGATGGCGCCTATCGTGAAACTAGGCCAGCCTCAACTCAACAATCAAAATGAAAAAATATAAGTTTGAAAACATTTATGGAAGCTTTTAAAAGCTAAAGAACTATTTGAAATATAAGAAATTCCATGAATAGATATAATCCATCCCAAAACCGGGGTGTCACTAAGTGCATGAGCATCTAAGGAAAAATACATAGTCATATAATATCGAAGGGAATAACTGAAATACAACTTGAAAGTAGGGTGAAGAGCCAAGGCCTGCGAACGCCTTGTAGGTACCTCAATAATCTTCTAAGTTAGAAGCCTCGATCGAACATCCTCCACTAGATCCAAATTGCCTGAATCTGCACACGAGGTGCATGGGGTAACGTGAGTACACCAACTCAGTAAGTAACAAGTCCAACCTTTGGACTGATAGGTAGTGACGATTTCAACCCCCTCAAGGATAACAGAAAAAATGTACAGAAACGTAGTCATGCTTTCACTTAGATAAATATCTTGAACAGTAAAACAAAGCAAGTATGAACCAGGTAAAGAAATGTAACTCTACTACATCTACATGTCAATGCACATGCTGTATGGAATGCACCATGCTGAGTGCCTCGTGTGCCCACAATCTCAAATGCTTGTCCACTCAGTACTGTATATGGCTCATACGGCCTAGGGAAGATCCATCCCGGAATATATACATCTCTGATAGAAATCACTCAGTACTAAGGAAGGCCATTCCAGCCTATAGAGAAGATCCATCTCCCGATAATAACAATAACAACCTCACAACCACTCGGTACTATATATGGCTCACAAGGCCCAGGGAAAATCCATCCCAGAATATATACACATCACTGACAACAGTCATCCAGTACCGAGGAAACGGGCCAATCCGGCCTCATGGAGAAGATCCATCTCAAAATATAAGTACTTCGGACAAGATCCATGTCCAGGGAAGATCCATCCCTTAATATAACAAGCCGCGCCCACTGTGGGTGTGTAGACTCCCGATGGGCTCCTATGTCCCAAGCGCCATAACATAGCCAGCGAAGGCATGTATCAATAATCCGCTGCGGCATGCAGCCTGACCCATAACTGTCACTCATAATCTAGCTCTTGGCCTCACTCACTCATCACTTTCCAGTATCACACACATGGGCTCACAATGTCATGATACTAGCCCGAACAATGATATGATGTGTCATTAATAATAATCGAGATTGAGGCATGGTATAATATGTATGAACATGACTGAGTACTGTATATCAATGAAACTAATAACATGACCGCAAGAAGCGACCTCTCGGGTCTCGACAGTATATGCGTGAAGCCCTAACATGATAATTGACATGATTTACAATTCATTAACTTAATCACATAATTACAACATGGATATCAGCAAGAAAAGTCACTGAGCGGTGCCATGGAATGATCCAGGCCGCAATTCTCACAGTGCATGCCCACACGCCTGTCACTTGGCATTTGTGTCACCTCAATAGTAATCATAGAACACATAGTTCGGGGTTTCGAACCCTCAGTACCAAGTTTGGAAGCGTTACTTACCTCAAGCCAAGCCAAACTCTAGCCCGCGATGCCCTTTCCTCTCGATTCGGCTCCAAATGACCCAAATCTAACCAAAATCATAACCATAACATCAATATATGCTAAGGGAACAAAGCCCATACGAAAATAATCAATTTACATCACAAATCTCGAAATTGGTCAAACCCAACCCCTGGGCCCACATCTCAGACTCCGATAAAAATCATAAAACTAGAATCCTTACACTCTCACGAGTTCATACATACCAAATACATCAAAATCCAACCATAAATGGCCCCTCAAATCCTCAAATCATTGTCTCCAATTTCAAGCTCTAATTCCCCAATTTTAGGCTTTAAATTCCACTAGTTTTATGTTTAATTGGGTAGAATTCATCATAGAATCGAGTATTGAGTTCAAAAATCTTACCTTAAAGTGTTTTCCTTTGATTCCCTCTTCAATCAATCCTTCTCAAAAAACACCAAATCCGGCCAACAATGGTGAGAAATGGCCTAAAATTCGCGAAGATAACTATTTAAACATACTGCCCAGGTGTTTTTTCTTCATCGCGATCGCGGGAACTGCTTCGCGATCGCGAAGCACAACAGTGGACTGCCCCTCAACTTACCATACGTTATCACGTAAAACTCCATGCGTTCGTGAACCTTAAACACCCAAACCTATGCAATCACGACCTGCCTCATGCGGTCGCAAAGAGCAATCACCTCCATTATTCACCAACTTGCCTTCTTCTACGCGAACGCGACCCTGGCCACGCGTTCGCGAAGCACAACCTCTCACACATACGCGATCGCGACCTCCTCTCTACGAACACATAGAACAACTTCACCTCTGCCCCAAATTAGCCTACGCAATCGCGAACCTCTCTACGCGATCGCGAAGAGCTAAACGTCTGCAATAGAAGAGCAGTAAAACTGCTAACTCCTCAAGTCCAAAAATGTCCCGTTGGGCATCCAAAATAGACCCGAGGCCCTCGGGACCTCAACCAAGAATTCCAACATATCGCATAACATCATTCAAACTTGTTCCAACCTTCGGAACGCTGAAAACAATATCAAAACATCAAATCACCCTCGGATTCAAGCCTAAGGACTCCAAAACTTCCAAATTCCAAATTCAATCAAAAAGTCTATCAAACCTCGTCCGAATGTCCTGAAATTTTGCACACACGTCCCAAATGACACAACAAACCTACTCCAACTTCTGGAATTCCATTCTGACCTCGATATCAAAATTTCCACTGCCGACCGAAAAATGCCAAATTTCTAATTTTGCAAATTCAATCTTAAATCTACTACGGACCTCCAAAATACATTCCGGACATGCTCCTTAGTCCCAAATTACCTAACAGAGCTATCCGAACCATCAGAATTCACATACGAGACCTCCTACACATAAGTCAACATCCGGTTGACTTTTCCAACTTAAGCTTACTCAAAAGAGACTAAGTGTCTCATACCTCTCCAAAACCTCTCCGAACCCGAACCAACCAATCCAATACCACATAATACGGCTGAATAAGACATATAAAAGCAAAAATGGGGGAAACAAGGCTGAAATTCATAGAACGACCTGCCGGGTCGTTATAGTTATTCTACCCTCATATAGGGACAAAAATAATACTACAATCCCAGAATAACTAATCCTCAGATTAATTATACCATGGTTTTATTCCAACCAAATATGGGATAAACTTATCTTAAATTTGATCTCGAGATTAATTATCCCTTATCCCACGTACCAAACGAGCTCTAAGAAAGAGGGGTATAGTTGTTCCCATTCAAATTTACTTCATCTTTGAAATTTACTTAATCTTTTGAGTACAAGAGGGGTTGTTGTTGCCATTCAAAAGATAAAGGGGTATAGTTTCTCAACTCTTAAAGATTAATGGGATAAATTGGATTGTAGAAGGTGGTTGTCGTTCCCATTTAAAAAATAAATAACAACAACAATATATTTAGTATTATCCCACACCATAGGGTCTGGGAAGGGTAGTGTGTACACAGAACTTACTCCTACCTTGTAAGGATAGAGAGACTGTTTCCAATAGACCCTCAGCTCAGGAAAGCATTGTCACACCTCCTTTTTCCCGAAGGGGGATATGGAGTTTTTCCAATTAAAGTGACATTATTCGATATAAGATTATTTATTTATTATTCAGAGTCACCACTTGGGATAATTATATGGTGTCCCAAGTCACCGGTTTATTTCAAATCTCAAATCGAGGAAGATTGACCCTATTTTTGGTCCGCGAACACAGAAGACCGGGTAAAGAATTATGTTAACCAGGGAGAAGGTGTGAGGCACTCCTGAGTTCTGTGGTTTAAGTACGGTCTCTCAACTATTAATAATTGGCCTAATTATATGATTAATTATATATTTTAAATATATTGTGCTTTTTAAACTTTATAACTACTTTTATTTATTCAACCGCTTTTTAGGATTTATGGAATGTATTTGAACGAGTCATGATATCATGCACTCGTTGTTTTTGTACATACTGTGAATCGCGTCACATGAAATGCATCCACGATTTACAACATGTTTATTTTAATATTATTCAAAGTTATAGTCGGGTCACAAGAAATGCACACCCGAATGGGATCTATGCATCGTGACCATGCCACGGGAACCGTACCCATGATCACGATGATTTTATTAATCGCGCCTAAAATAAACTACGAGGTTTATGAATTATTTTTATAACTTTGAGATTATTGTAAGGTCATGGATTATAGTAGCTCTCTACTCTCTCGGGGTAGGGGTAAGGTCTATGTACTCACTACCCTTTCCAGACCCCACTTGTGGGATTACACAGGGTTGTTGTTGTTGTTATTTTCTTAATGCATTGCTTATCTCTACACTACCCAAAACTTTTTCAACACTTTAAATCTTTAACAAAAATTCTTTGAGCACCACCTTTTCACTTAAAGATTTTCATTACAGAATGTTATACACTCACGTAGATGTAACAAAACTTTAACTCTCACTATAATAAACTAAATAGAACAATTAAATTGAGGAAGTGAGTAGTAGTTCAGTGAATGGAGAAACTTTAAGCCCCAGTTCTTTACCCAATTTGTTGTGAGAACAACTGATATGTCACGACCCTAGTTAACCAACCGTGAACATGTCATGACAGTACCTAGTCTCCGTGACCAGGTAAGCCTAACAATTGCGGAAACATAATAATTGCGGAAAAATAGAATACCATATTTAATTATCTAAAAAGGAAATTGTACTGAATGCCGCTCGGCATATACGACTCAATATTTCAAGACTAAAACAATCCCAAAACCCGGAAACTCACGGGAAAACACAGGCTACAGAAATGTATAGTGAGGCTCCAAACTCCAGAATATCTAACAAACGGAAGGAAAGAGAACTAAATACTAAAGATAGAATAAAGAGGGAGACTCGTCGGTCTGCGGACGCAGCAGATCTACCTCGAAGTCTCCGAAGTCCTCCTGCCTCACCGATAGTGCGCCTGAGTAGAGGTACCTGGATCTGCACATGAAAAACATGTGCAGAAGGGGCGTGAGTACACCACAGCGGTACTCAGTAAGTGCCAAGCTTAACCTCGGTTGGGTAGTGACGAGGAAGGTCAGGGCCCTACTGAGGTTATATAAAATATAAAATGGCAGGATAAGATAAGAGTGCAATTGAGAACCTACAGTAAGAATCTATGCAGGATAATAAGAGTACAATAACGGAAACAATGATGAAAGCAAACTATAAGGAAAGTAACCGGGGATCTCTAAGTATCCCGAGGATCTCTTAGTATCCTCAACATGTACTAGGGATCTCTTGGTATCCCGAGGATCTCTCGGTATACTCAATATAAGCCAGGGATCTCTTGGTATCCCGAGGATCTCTTGGTATCCTCAGTATGTACTAGGGATCTCTTGGTATCCCGAGAATCTCTCGGTATCCTCAATATAAGCCAGGGATCTCTTGGTATCCCGAGGATCTCTTAGTATCCTCAATATATGTGCGGGGGATCTCACGGGAATCTAACCCGTAGTCCCAAAGTAAATGTAAAGGGGGAATCTCCCGGGAATCTAACCCGTAGTCCCAAAGTAAATGTGCAGGGGGAATCTCCCGGGAATCTAACTCGTAGTCCCAATTTAAAACACAGAGCAGCAACACAAGAATATTAAATTAAACGCTAATTTCGTACCAAGTAAACATTTACTTCTAGCCTAACATGCTTCACGTAATGCAATTCATACAATTTAAGCAAATAGGCAGTTAAGTCAACTAAACATGCCTATCTAGACTAGCAACATGCTAAATTCACAAGTAGAATAAAACAAGAAAAAGAACTCAATTGAAATACTTAAGGAAAAACCGGATTTTCAACAATTAGCTTAAGTACGCGCTCGTCACCTTACGTACAGGGCATTTCAATTATCAAATATAGCACATCCTAAGGGGAAAGGTCCCCCACACAAGGTTAGACAAACCACTTACCTCGAACCGGCTCAAAATCAACTAGAAACACGCTTTTGCCACGAGTATCCGACTCCAAATGACCCAAATCTAATCAATTCAAATGCATATCGTAAATATCATCTCAACCAAATGATCCTATGTTTTAATTCAAAGATAATACGCGAAATTATGGAAAATGACCAAAACGCCCCTCGGGCCCACGTCTCGGAATCGGTAAAAATTTATATTCCCAGAAACCTCGCACTCTCACGAGTCTAACCATACAAATATTATACAATTCCGACACTATTTGGTCCTTTAAATCATCATTTTGCATTTTTGAAAGGTTTCACAATTTTCTTCTCAAATTCCCTCTCAAATCACGAATTAAATGATGAATTCAGTGTTAGATTCATGTATTCTAGCCAAATATGAGTTAAAATCACTTACCCCGATGAATTTCTTGAAAAACCTTCGAAACATCGCCAAAATCCGAGCTCTCTAGGTCAAAATATTAAATAAAACCCAAAACCTCGTATTTATATAGAGTACCCTTCAGGTCAAACTCATGCGGGCGCGTCCCACTTCATGTGGCCCACGTCCCTCTACATTCGGCCGCACGCTATGGTCACGCGGTCCACGTCAATGAAGTTCAGAGAAGTTGCCAAACCCATTTATGCGGCCGCACCACAACTTTATGCGATCCGCGCCAGTCTTCATGCGGTCGCATTCCGTCTTTGTGCGGGCCGCACAACACTCACCGCGGGCGCACCTATTTTTGTGCGGACTGCATGGGTGAGTTCTGGGGCCTGCAACCCCTGTAGACCTACTACAACTATGATTTTTGCACTAAAACATCTCGGAACCTACCCGGAACTCCCGGAACTTCAAACCAATTATACCAACACATCCCATGACATTGTTCAAACTTGATCAACACTTTGGAACGCTTATAACAACATCAAATCACGAATTTCACATAGGATTCAAGCCTAAGAACTCCAAAAACTCTTAAATTATGTTTTCGATCAAAAACTGTATCAAATCTCGTCTGAATGGCCTGAAAATTTGCACACACATCCCAAATGACATGACGTAGCTACTGAAACTTCCGGAATTCCATTCCGACCCTCGGATCAAAATCTCACTATCGGACCGGAAACTTCGAAAATTCAAACTTCGGCATTTCAAGCCTAAATTAGCTATGGACCTCCAAAACACATTCTGAACACGCTCCCAGCCCCAAATTCACCTAACAGAGCTAATGGAGCTAACGAAACCGTCAGTTTCCCATTCCGAGGCTGTCTCCCCACTATTCCGACTTCGGTCAACTTTCTAACACTTAAGCTCTCATTTAGAGACTAAGTGTCCCAAAACTCCTGAAAACTCAAAACCGAGCATCTTGGCAAATCACATTAGCAGAAATAAACTTGGGGAAAACAGTTAATAGGGGATCGGGGCATTAATTCTTAAGACGACCGGCCGGGTCGTCACATCCTCCTACACTTAAATATTCGTTCATCCTCGAACGAGCATAGAGACATACCTGAAGTAGTGAAAAGATGAGGGTAATGGCTGCGCATATCCTGCTCGGTCTCCCAGGTCGCCTCCTCGACCGGCTGGCCCCGCCACTTAACCTTTACCGAAGAAATGTTCTTTGACCTCAACTTTCTAACTTGCCTATCCAATATTGCCACTGGCTCCTCAACATAGGATAGATCCTTGTCCAGCCGAGCTGAACTGAAATCCAACACGTGCAACGGGTCACCGTG
Source organism: Nicotiana tabacum (assembly GCF_000715075.1). Taxonomy (NCBI): domain Eukaryota; kingdom Viridiplantae; phylum Streptophyta; class Magnoliopsida; order Solanales; family Solanaceae; genus Nicotiana; species Nicotiana tabacum. Next base: position 28,847,001 of record NC_134090.1, on the reverse strand, counting down.
ATACCTCCGGAGCATCGATGCATGAAATACTGGATGCACTCCTGCCAAGCTGGGAGGTAAGGCAAGCTCATAAGCAACCTCCCCAACTCACCTCAATATCTCAAAAGGGCCAATAAACCTCGGACTCAACTTCCCTTTCTTCCCAAATCTCATAACGCCCTTCATAGGTGAAACCCGAAGCAAAACCCGCTCACCAACCATATTGGAAACATCACGAACTTTCCGGTCCGCGTAACTCTTCTGTCTGGACTGGGCTGTACGGAGTCTGTCTTGAATCACCTTAACCTTTTCCAAGGCACCCTGAACTAAGTTTGTGCCCAATAATCTAGCCTCGCTCGGCTCAAACCAACCCACCAGAGATCTACACCGTCTCCCATATAAAGCCTCATACGGTGCCATCTGAATACTGGACTGATAGCTGTTGTTGTAAGCAAACTCCGCCAATGGCAAGAACTGATCCCAAGACCCTCCAAACTCAATCACACACCCACAGAGCATATCCTCAAGAATCTGAATAGTGCGCTCGGATTGTCTGTCCGTTTGAGGGTGAAATGATGTACTCAACTCTACCCGAGTACCTAACTCATGCTGAACGGCCCTCCAGAACCGTGATGTGAACTGAGTACCTCTATCTGAAATGATGGAAACCGGGATACCATGCAGACGAACAATCTCCTGGATATAGATCTCCGCCAACCGCTCTGAGGAATAAGTAGTACACACAGGAATAAAGTGAGCGGACTTGGTCAGCCGATCCACAATCACCCAAATAGCATCGAACTTTCTCAAAGTCCGTGGGAGCCCAACTACAAAGTCCATGGTGATCCGCTCCCACTTCCACTCCGGAATCTCTATCTGTTGAAGTAACCCACCTGGTCTCTGGTGCTCACACTTCACCTGCTGACAATTGAGGCACCGAGCTACAAATCCAACTATATCCTTCTTCATCCGCCTCCACCAATAGTGCTGCCTCAAATCCTGATACATCTTCGCGGCACCTGGATGAATAGAATACCGCGAACTATGAGCCTCCTCCAATATCAACTCCCGAATACCATCAACATTGGGTACACAGACCCGACCCTGCATCCTCAATACCCCATCATAACCAATAGTCATATCTCTGGCATCACCGTGCTGAACCTTGTCCTTGAGGACAAGCAAATGAGGGTCATCATACTGCCGCTCCCTGATACGGTCAAACAAGGAACACCAAAAAACCACACAAGCTAGGACTCGAATGGGTTTCGAAAGGTCCAATCTCACAAACTGGCTGGCTAAGGCCTGAACATCCATTGCCATAGGCCTCTCTGATGCTGGTAGATATGCCAAACTCCCCAAGCTCTCTTCCCGGCGACTCAAAGCATCGGCCACCATATTGGCCTTGCCCTGGTGATACAAGATAGTGATGTCATAGTCCTTCAGCAACTCTAACCACCTCCTCTGGCGCAAATTTAGATCCTTTTGCTTGAACAAGTGCTGCAAGCTCCGATGGTCAGTATAAATCTCACAAGGAACACCGTATAAGTAGTGGCGCCAAATCTTCAGGGCGTGAACAATGGCAGCTAACTCAAGGTCGTGAACGGGGTAGTTCTTCTCATGTATCTTCAACTGTATGGACGCGTAGGCAATCACCCTACCATCCTGCATCAACACCGCTCTGAGGCCAACCCTCGAGGCATCACAATAGACTATATAAGACCCCAAACCTATAGGCAGTATCAAAATTAGGGTTGTGGTCAAGGCTATTTTAACCTTCTGAAAGCTCGCCTTACACTCCTCCGTCCACTGAAATGGAGCACCCTTCTGGGTCAACCTGGTCATAGGGGCTGCAATCCATGAAAACCCCTCCACAAAATGGCGGTAGTAGCCAGCCAAACCAAGGAAACTATGGATCTCGGTAGCTGAAGATGGTCTGGGCCAACTCTGCACGGCCTCTATCTTCTTCGGATCCACCTGAATACCTTCACTCAATATCACATGGCCTAAGAATGCCACTGAATCCAACCAAAACTCATATTTCGAGAACTTAGCATATAACTTCTTCTTTATCAAAGTCTGAAGCACAGTTCCTAGGTGCTGCTCATGATCTTCCTGACTCCGGGAATACACAAGAATATCATCAATAAAGACAATGACGAACGAGTCAAGATATAGCCGGAACATATTATGCATAAATTGCATAAAGGCTGCTGGGGCGTTGGTTAGCCCAAATGACATAACAAGGAACTCGTAATGGCCATACCGAGTCCTGAAAGCAGTCTTCGGGATATCTGGTTCCCGAATCTTCAACTGATGGTAACCTGAGCGCAAATCAATCTTAGAAAACACCCATGCGCCCTGAAGCTGGTCAAACAGATCATCAATACAAGGCAAAGGATAACGGTTCTTAACTGTAACTTTCTTCAATTGGCGATAATCAATACACATACGCATAGAACCATCTTTTTTCTTTACAAACAAGACAGGAGCACCCCAAGGCGATACACTAGGCCGAATAAAACCCTTATTAAGCAATTCTTGTAACTGATCCTTCAACTCCTTCAACTCAGGAGGAGCCATACGATATGGGGGAAAAGAAATGGGCTGAGTGCCCTGCAACAGATCAATGCCAAAATCAATATCTCTATCAGGCGGCATGCCAGGAAGATCAGCTGGAAACACATCGGAAAAATCCCGTACTACTAGAACTGAATCAACTGAAGGAGTATCAATACTAACGTCTCTCACATAAGCTAAATACGCGGCATACCCCTTTCCAACCATACGCTGAGCTTTAAGAAAAGAGATAACTCTACTGGGAGTGTGATCTAAAGTACCACTCCACTCAACATGCGAAATACCTGGCATAGCCAGCGTCACGGTCTTGGCGTGACAATCAAGAATAGCATAATGGGGCGACAACCAATCCATGCCGAGAATAATATCAAAATCAACCATGTTGAGTAAAAATAGATCTGCTCTGGTCTCAAAACCACGAATAGTAACCAAACACGACCGATAAACGCGGTCCACAACAAGAGAATCTCCCACAGGAGTAGAAACATAAACAGGAGAACTCAACGAATCTTAGGCTACACGCAAATACGGAGAAAAATAAGAAGACACATAAGAATAAGTGAATCCTGGATCAAATAGAACCGATGTATCTCTGTGACAAACCAGTATAATACTTATGATGACGGAATCGGAGGAAACAACCTCGGTACGAGCAGGAATGGCATAATATCTGGCCTTGCCTCCCCCTCTAGGGCAACCTCTACCTCCCCGACCTCCACCTCTAGCTGGCTGAGTAGGTGGGGTAGCAACTGGAGCTGTAACCATAGCTTGAGAACTCTGCGGGGCACGCTGTGGCTGAGAAGTCTGTGGAGGTGCACCCCTCCCAAGTCTAGGGCACTCCCTTACTAAGTGGCCTGTGTCACTACACTCGAAACAAGCTCTGGGAGGACGTGGTGGCTGTGACTGGCTAGGGCCAGGTCTGCTAGACTGACCTCTGAAAGCACCCCGCGTAGGAGGCGCGCTAGAAACCGGAGGTGCATAATATGGCTCTTGAGATCTGGGAGGAGTTGGAGCATTGCTGGCTGCTGGAAGAGCTGAATGAATGGGTTGACTCATATAGCCCCTACCATGACGACCTGCAGCTGGGGTATGGGCACCAGAATAATGGCCCGACTCACGAGACCTCTTAGCCTCGCTCTCCTCTCTCTCCCTAGCATGCATACCCTTAATCCTCCTAGCAATGCTCACCACCTGCTGATAAGAAATATCCATCTCCAACTCACGAGCCATGCTAGATCTGATGGGAGGGATAATCCCCTCAATAAACCAGCGAACCCTCTCGTGGACAGTAGCAACCAAGGATGGTGCATGCCTAGCCAATCTAGTGTAACAGATAGCATACTCTGAAACAGTCATAGCTCCCTGGCGCAAATGCTCAAACTCTACGCGTCATGCATCCCTGAGGCTCTGAGGAACGAACTCTCTCAAGAACATATTTGAGAACTGGGTCCAAGTCAGTGAAGCAGCCTCGTTTGGACTGTCTAACTCATATTTGCGCCACCACTCATAGGTGGCTCCCTGAAGTTGGAAAGTAGTGAAGGAAACCCCGCTCGATCCGGTAATACCCATAGTGCAAAGAATACGGTGGCAATCCTCCAGAAATCCCAAGGAATCATCTGTCGCTAGTCCACTTAAAACCGGAGGATCATACTTCTTAAACCTCTCGAGTCTCCACTGCTCATCCTTAGAAGCAGCTGCCCCATCCTCGGGCTGAACTGCTACTGCAGTCTGTGCAGGAATGATCTTTGGGACCTGCTCAACCTGCACTCGCTGCTCAGGAGTGCGGGCGGCGGGAGTCTGTGCCCCTCCCCCGGCCTGTGATGTGGCTGCAGTAAGGGGAAGCAAACCTACCTGAGCCAGCGTGGTGTACATACTCATAAACTGTGCCAATGTCTCCTGAAGGGCTAGAGTAGTAGTGGTTGTAGGTGTGTCGGGTGCTTGAACTCCGGCTGGATCTGCTGGAGGTACCTCAGCGGTAGCTCATGTAGGTGCTCTGGCTGTACCTCGTGCGCGTCCACGGCCTCTGCCCCGGCCCCTGCCTCTGACGGCTGCAGGAGGGGGTGCGGGTGCCTGATCGTTCCGAGTAGCATGTGTTCTCACCATCTGTGTAGAGAATAGAAGACATAAGTTTAGAATTGATGTCAAAAATATCGCACGACAAGGAAATCAATGAAGTGAAGAATTTTGCAAAACAGTTACGTAGCCTCTCGTAGATAAGTATAGATGTCTCCGTACCGATCAACGAGACTCTAAATAATCGGCCTATGTTCCGTGACTCCTATGAACCTAGAGCTCTAATACCAACTTATCACGACCCTAGTTCACCAACCATGAACATGTCATGACGGCACCTAGTCTCCGTGACCAGGTAAGCCTAACACTTGCGGAAACATAATAATTGCGGAAAAATAGAATACCATATTTAATTATCTAAAAAGTAAATTGTACTGAATGCCGCTCGGCATATATGACTCAATATCTCAAGACAAAAACAATCCCAAAACTCGGAAACTCACGGGAAAACAGAGGCTACTGAAATGTATAGTGAGGCTCCAAACTCCATAATATCTAACAAACGGAAGGAAAGAGAACTGAATACTAAAGATAGAATAAAGAGGGAGACTCGTCGGTCAGCGGACGCAGCAGATCTACCTCGAAGTCACCGTAGTCCTCCTGCCTCACCGATAGTGCGCCTGAGTAGAGGTACCTGGATCTGCACATGAAAAACATGCGCAGAAGGGGCGTGAGTACACCACAACGGTACTCAGTAAGTGCCAAGCCTAACCTCGGTTGGGTAGTGACGAGGAAGGTCAGGGCCCTACCGAGGTTATATAAAATATAAAGATGGCAGGATAAAATAAGAGTGCAATTGAGAACCTACATTAAGAATCTATGCATGATAATAAGAGTACAATAACGGAAACAATGATGAAAGCAAACCATAAGGAAAGTAACCGGGGATCTCTAAGTATCCCGAGGATCTCTTAGTATCCTCGACATGTACTAGGGATCTCTTGGTATCCCGAGGATCTCTTGGTATCCTCAATATAAGCCAAAGATCTCTTGGTATCCTCAATATGTACTAGGGATCTCTTGGTATCCAGAGGATCTCTCGGTATCTTCAATATAAATCAGGGATCTCTTGGTATCCCGAGAATCTCTTGGTATCCTCAATATATGTGCGGGGGATTACCCGGGAATCTAACACGTAGTCCCAAAGTAAATGTGCATGGGGAATCTCCCGGGAATATAACCCGTAGTCCCAAAGTAAATGTGCAGGGGGAATCTCCCGGGAATCAAACCCGTAGTCCCAAAGTAAATTTGCAGAGGGAATCTCCTGGGAATCTAACCGTAGTCCCAAATTAAATGTGCAGATCTCCCGGGAATCTAACCCGTAGTCCCAAAGTAAATGTGCAGGGGGAATCTCCCGGGAATCTAACCCGTAGTCCCAATTTAAAACACAGAGCAACAACACAAGAATATTAAATTAAACGCTAATTTCGTACCAAGTAAACATTTACTTCTAGCCTAACATGCTTCACGTAATGCAATTCAGGCAATTTAAGCAAATAGGCAATTAAGTCAACTAAACATGCCTTTCTAGACTAGCAACATGCTAAATTCACAAGTAGAATAAAACAAGAAAAAGAACTCAATTGAAATACTTAAGGAAAAACCGGATTTTCAACAATTAGCTCAAGTACGCGCTCGTCACCTCACGTACAGGGCATTTCAATTATCAAATATAGCACATCCTAAGGGGAAAGGTCCCCCACACAAGGTTAGACAAGCCACTTACCTCGAACCGGCTCAAAATGAACTAGAAACCACGCTTTTGCCACGAGTATCCGACTTCAAATGGCCCAAATCTAATCAATTCAATTGCATATCGTAAATATCATCTCAACCAAATGATCCTATGTTTTAATTCAAAGCTAATACACGAAATTATGGAAAATGACCAAAATGCCCCTAGGGCCCACGTCTCGAAATCGGTAAAAATTTATATTCCCAGAAACCTCGCACTCTCACGAGTCTAACCATACAAAAATTATACAATTCTGACACTATTTGGTCCTTTAAATCATCATTTTGCATTTTTGAAAGGTTTCACAATTTTCTTTTCAAATTCCCTCTCAAATCACGAATTAAATGATTAATTCAGTGTTAGATTCATGTATTCTAGCCAAATCTGAGTTAAAATCACTTACCCTGATGAATTTCTTGAAACACCTTCGAAAAATCGCCAAAATCCGAGCTCTCTAGGTCAAAATATTAAATAAAACCCAAAACCTCATATTTATATAGAGTACCCTTCAGGTCAAACTCATGCGGCCGCGTCCCACTTCATGCGGCCCGCGTCCCTCTCCATGCGGCCGGACGCTATGGTCACACGGTCCGCGTCAGTGAAGTTCACAGAAGCTGCCAAACCCATTTATGCGGCCGCACCACAACTTTGTGCGGTCTGCGGCAGTCTTCATGCGACCGCATTCCGTCTTTGGCGGGCCACACAACACTCACCGTGGGAGCACCTATTTTTGTGCGGACCGCATGGGTGAGTTCTAGGGCCTGCAACCCCTGTAGACCTGCTACAGCTATGATTTTTGCACTAAAACATCCCGGAACCTACCCGGAACTTCAAACCAATTATACCAACACATCCCATGACATCGTTCAAACTTGATCAACACTTCGAAACGCTTATAACAACATTAAATCACCAATTTCACATAGGATTCAAGCCTAAAAACTCTAAGAACTCTTAAATTATATTTTCGATCAAAAACTGTATCAAATCTCGTCCGAATGACCTGAAATTTTGCACACACATCCCAAATGACATGACGGAGCTACTGAAACTTCCAGAATTCCATTTCGACCCTCTGATCAAAATCTCACTATCAGACCGGAAACTTCGAAAATTCAAACTTCGGCATTTCAAGCCTAAATTAGCTATGGACCTCCAAAACACATTTCGAACACGCTCCCTGCCCCAAATTCACCTAACGGAGCTAAAGGAACCGTCATATTTCCATTCCGAGGCTGTTTCCCCACTGTTCCGACTTCGATCAACTTTCTAACACTTAAGTTCTCATTTAGGGACTAAGTGTCCCAAAACTCCTCAAAACTCAAAACTGAGCATCCCGGCAAATCACATTAGCAGAAATAAACTTGGGAAAAGCAGTTAATAGGGGATCGGGGTATTAATTCTTAAGACGACCGGCCAGGTCGTCACATGATAACTCCATAATCTTTTATAGTTACAGAAACAAATTAAATTAACTTCACAACTACTGGTTGAGCATATAAAACTTTCTGCCTTTAGTCTAAAAAACACAGAACTCAAGTTCTAATTCTTATATTTAAAGAGAAAAATAAGAATCACCTGAGTAAAGGAGAGAGAAAGGTGATTCTTGACAACAACGTAAAATGCCAAATAGCATGTCGTACAAACAATATTTCCAAACAGCAGGTCATACAAATGTCAAACGAATTACTTCAAAGCTTAACTCATTGTGACAAACAAGTAATCATCAACAATTAATCACAAAAGGCATTTCACCTCAAAGTTGATACTAACTTCAATTTCAGCATGTTATATGACATATATTGTGCACACAATAAGCAAGATATTAAGGAATACCTAAAGCGCAAAATTACAGCAAGTGTCAAATAAAGGCCATAATCTTTAGGGATGAAGCTCAACAAGGTAAATCCAACAATGATCGACAGCGAACATCAACCCAAAGCTTAAAACAATCTTCTAAATCCCAGAGAAATGTGGAGCAACCCATGTTGGAAAAGTACGGCTTCAAAATCTTTTTTGTTTCTTTTCATTTTTTTTTTGGTTTCGTATGTTTCAAATCTGAAGCTTAAATGGAAAATTACAGAATCTTTTGGCCTAGGTGAATCAGAGTTGAGGCGTGAATGAGGTGAATGAGAGAAAATGAGCGAATTTACTTGTGTTATGTGTGTGTATTTTCACGTTTGAGGGTTTGTCATCAGAGAATGGGGATGGGGGTGACAGCTAGCTTTAGGTTGGGAGGGGGGATCTCATTTCTCTCCTAATGTCTCTAATGTTGAAGATGAGAAGTAACCAAGAAGAAGGGGTAACGACGCTCATCTTCAAAGAGAAGGTCTGATTTTTTCCTCCTCTCCTTAGGGTTGGTAATTAGGTGCTTTAAATAAAGGGGAAAAGGGCAATTGGGCCAGGTAGTGGGGTAGATTGGGTGTGGGTTTGAGCTGTTATTTTGGGCAGTTGGGCTATTGATTTTGATTAGCCTAGTCAGGAATGTCAACAACCCAATCCTTCTTTTATTTTAATTGCAAAATTAACCATTTTAGATAACACACTTAAATTGAAACTATATTTACAAAATTAACCCGTTAAGTATCACTTAACCAATTATTTAACTAAAAATGCATATAAAATGACAAACATATTTTTTGTTGTGATTTTTCATGTATTAGTTCTACAATTAATAAGTAATTAATTCCTAAAGTGCAAATTAAACCTAAAATGACATGAAATTAAAATGTGATAATTTTTATGGTTTTTTCTAGTATTTAAGATATTAAAAATACATAAAATGCAACTAAATAAAGAAAAACTCCTAAAATCAATTAAAATTATTTTTGATCTATTTTTAGGAGTTATTTCCATGTTGGGCAAAAATTAGGTGTTCACAACTGCCCCTCTTTGCTCGAGAACATGAAAAGTTTTCGGACAAAGATAAAGTGAGCAGTTACGAGCAATTTTTGCCCGTTTGGTACTCCATTTGGAACCATTTTGAAAAGGCTTGACCGAACCTTGCTTTGGAGGTTGCCTGCATATCCTTGGCTATAAAAGAATTACGTTAGTGTAGTTTTGAAAATTTTGGTAGCTGGGACTACCGAGAAGTTGTGATTTCACTGCCGTTGTTGTTGTTACTGTTTTCTGATCTCCTTATTACAACAAAATAAAAAAATAAAAAAGACTAACTAAGCCTATCAGCTACGAGTTACAAGATTTCTATCTATGAGTCTTTTGAAGATTGATCTTGAGTCTTTGTTGGTTCTTCATGCGGACTCTAATCTGAATCTTGATGCTTGCTAGCTGCAGGTGCTAGCTGATTCTTCTTCAACTTTTCGGATCAAGGCGGGACATGCAAAGATTGTGACTTCAATCACGTCTTGAGCATTCCACATCTTTTCTCCACTTCTGCACTTTGAGTTCACTTCTTCTTTCTTTTATTCTAGATTGAGACTCTTTTTTTTTATCGTCTCGAACCCTGTGCCTCAAGGTATAACCTGTTCAGGCACCAAAACAAATGAACGAATAAAATTTTTCTGCCCCAGTTTTCACTAGAAAAATTTCGTGAGTTATTTGTAACAAAAACTCTATACTACTTCATTATTGAAAGCAATAAAATCAGGATTGTGTATCCTTGGGAAAAAGAGATTAAGGAGTGGACATCCTATGTTTAGAATGAAATCAACTGGGAATTAGAGACCCTATTGTTGAAAAATCATCAACTAGGGAGTGGTGACCCTATGTTGGCATCAGGTTATGCTGGCATCAACTAGGGAGTCGGGACCCTATGTTGGCATCAACTAGGGAGTGGTGATCCTATGTCGACATCAGGTTATGCTGGCATCAGCTAGGGAGTGGAGACCCTATATTGGAAATTCATCTGGTTATGCTGGCATCAACTAGGGAGTGGAGACCCTATGTTGGCATCAACTAAAGAGTGGTGACCCTATGTTGGCATCAGGTTATGCTGGCATTAGGTTATGATGGCATCAACTAGGGAGGGGAGACCCTATGTTGGAAAATCATCAGGTTATGCTGGCATCAACTAGGGAGTGTGACCCTATGTTGGAAAGTCATCAGGTTATGCTGGCATCAACTAGGGAGTGTGACCCTATGTTGGAAAGTCATCAGGTTATGCTGGCATCAACTACGGAGTAGGACCCTATATTGGAATGTCATTAGGTTATGCTGGCATCAACTAGGGAGTGAGACCCTATATTGGAAAGTCAGCATAACTAGTGAGACCCTATGTTGGAAAGTCTTCAGATTATGCTGGCATCAACTAGGGAGTGGTGAACCTATGTTGGTATCAACTAGGGAGTGGTGACCCTAAGTTGGCATCAGGTTATGCTGGCATCAACTAGGGAGTGGGACCCTATGTTGGAAAGTCATCAGGTTATCCTGGAATCAACTAGGGAATGAGACACTATGTTGGAAAGTCATCAGGTTATGCTGGCATAAACTAGGGAGTGAGACCCTATGTTGGAAAAGTCATCGGGTTATGCCGGCATCAACTAGAGAGTGGGATCCTATATTGGAAAAGTCATCGGGTTATGCCGGCATCAACTAGAGAGTGGGACCCTATGTTGGAAAAGTCATCGGGTTATGTCAGCATCAACTAGGGAGTGGGACCCTATGTTGGAAAAGGCGCAACTAGGGATTGGAGACCCTATACTACCATGATTTTGAATTTTTCTTCCTCTTTCATTTCATTTTTTTTATTTTTATTTAAGAAAAATGAGTAAAAATGCAGGAAAGAATTTGGAGGAGACTTCCCTTTTGGATTGATTATTGCTGCAAAACTTTTTTCGTCTCTGCGCGGTTTCCTTTTGTTGCACCTGCTTCTTGCAAGGTTGCTTTGAATTACACCTGTATCCTATTGAACCCCATAGAGAGGCTGCCTACATATCCTTTCGGAATCAAGTTGAACGTAGTTCAATCAACTTTTGTTTTTCTGTTTTGCTTTGTTTTCTCTTTCTTTTTCCTTTCCTTTTTCCTTTTTATTCATTTTTCATTTCTTTTCATTTGTCTTTTCTTCCTTTTTTTGCTTCTTTCTTTTTCTTTTCCTTTTTCATTTTTTTCTTCATTTCATTTTTTCAATTTTTATTTTTTTCAATAACACTTTCAGGTTCCAAAGAGGGTAATCAAAGAAAAGTAACTGGCTCAAAGGGTTTGCAAAGGGTTGATAGTATTTGGATAGTGAGAAATAAAGCCTTCTTCATCCCAATCGGAGAACATTAATGCTATATAGAGGGTCCAACATAGTACCTTTTGATTGCATTTGCATTGACAGTTATTTCAGGGATATTTCCTTCGATGTGTCCCAGTGCAACGCACTCTTTTGGCAGTACTCTTGTTGCAATGTATGGACCTTTCCAACCCGGAACCAATTTTCCTTCAGATGTTCCAACTCTTTGTTTTATTTCCTTAAACTTATCTTCATTGCAATATAATTCTTGATTTATTATTTCGAGGTTTGACAGAATTTCAGGATCTGGGCATGAAGTCCGCCAAGCATGTCATGTTATTGAAATCTGCATTTAGCATAACTGAAAAGAGAATAAGAAAAATGACAAGATTAAGAAAAGAGACATCCCTGGAAGAATTTCATTTGATTGTTTTTTGAATTTTAAAGATAGAAGGGTTTACATCGGAAAGTAAGACAATAAAGTACGTTAGGATCACCCCCTGAGATAATCCGGATGCAGAAAGGATAGCAAGACTGGCTACTAAGACTCCCATCTGATGAAGAACTTTCAGGCTTGGCGACCGTTTTTCGGCTTTTCTTCTGTCTCGGCAATGGATGCAATGGCCTTCAATGCCGGATCAAATTCCTCATCTTCAAAAATCATTCTGACTACTGTCCCGATGTTGTGAGCAGGCAACAGGTTGTTCGTCACATTAGGAGCCTCTTCGTCCCGGAAAACGATTCTTTCAGCTTCAATCAAATCTTCAATTTCCCTTTTGAGGGTCCAACAGTCATTTGTACTGTGTCCCAATGCTCCAGAGTGGTATTCATATCTAGCATCAGCTCGGTGCGAGGGGACTCGGGGTTTGGCCGATTTTGGGCCACTAACTGCAGGAGACCTCGCCTGACTAGCTTTTGGAACAAGCCCGAGTATGATTCACCAATATGGGTAAACTGATTCCTTTTGAAGGGATCTCTTGGGCGATGATTGTACTGGGGAATATTTGATTGGGGATTATATGGAGCTTGGTAAGGATGGGAATTTATAGGAGGTGGAACTTGGTTTTGTGTATAATGTTGTGGTCGCGTGCAAGGTTGCGCGTTCAACACCGCGTACCAACAAAACTAACTACTTGAACAGAACCTGGCTAATTTGCTCACACCACAACCTTGTTAGTTTTGAGACATTTAACATATAGGAAATCGCATGTTGGGATGCAATGCACTTAATAGTTAAATGCTACTACCATGTGTTTGAACGGTTGCATGTTTCATCCCGGCCTTAACTAACCCTTTTAGTATGTACCTCTTTTTTTTATTTCTGCCTCTCTTTAATCACTATTGGTTTTCCCCTCACAAAAAATACCTACACCTAGAACCTAACACACATTATCTGTCACGACCCTAGTTCACCAACCGTGAACATGTCATGACGACACCTAGTCTCCGTGACCAGGTAAGCCTAACACTTGCGGAAACATAATAATTGCGGAAAAATAGAATACCATATTTAATTATCTAAAAAGGAAATTGTACTGAATGTCGCTCGGCATATACGACTCAATATCTCAAGACTAAAACAATCCCAAAACCTGGAAACTCATGGGAAAACACAGGCTACAGAAATGTATAGTGAGGCTCCAAACTCCAGAATATCTAACAAACGGAAGGAAAGAGAACTAAATACTAAAGATAGAATAAAGAGGGAGACTCGTCAGTCTGCGGACGCAGCAGATCTACCTCGAAGTCTCCGTAGTCCTCCTGCCTCACCGATAATGCGCCTGAGTAGAGGTACTGGATCTGCACATGAAAAACATGCGCAGAAGGGGCGTGAGTACACCACAATGGTACTGAGTAAGTGCCAAGCCTAACCTCGGTTGGGTAGTGACGAGGAAGGTCAGGGCCCTACTGAGGTTATATAAGATATAAAGATGGCAGGATAAGATAAGCAGTGCAATTGAGAACCTACAATAAGAATCTATGCAGGATAATAAGAGTACAATAATGAAAACAATGATGAAAGCAAACCATAAGGAAGGTAACCGAGGATCTCTAAGTATCCCGAGGATCTCTTAGTATCCTCGACATGTACTAGAGATCTCTTGGTATCCCGAGGATCTCTCGGTATCCTCAATATAAGCTAGGGATCTCTTGGTATCACGAGGATTTCTTGGTATCCTTAATATGTACTAGGGATCTCTTGGTATCCCGAGGATCTCTCGGTATCCTCAATATAAGCTAGGGATCTCTTGGTATCCGGAAGATCTCTTGGTATCCTCAATATATGTGCGGGGGATCTCCCGGAAATCTAACCCGTAGTCCCAAAGTAAATGTGCAGGGGGAATCTCCCGGGAATCTAACCCGTAGTCCCAAAGTAAATGTGCAGGGGGAATCTCCTGGGAATCTAACCCGTAGTCCCAAAGTAAATGTGCAGGGGGAATCTCCCGGGAATCTAACTCGTAGTCCCAATTTAAAACACAGAGCAACAACACAAGAATATTAAATTAAACGCTAATTTCGTACCAAGTAAACATTTACTTCTAGCCTAACATGCTTCACATAATGCAATTCAGACAATTTAAGCAAATAGGCAGTTAAGTCAACTAAACATGCCTTTCTAGACTAGCAACATGCTAAATTCACAAGTAGAATAAAACAAGAAAAAGAACTCAATTGAAATACTTAAGGAAAAACCGGATTTTCAACAATTAGCTCAAGTACGCGCTCGTCACCTCACGTACAGGGCATTTCAATTATCAAATATAGCACATCCTAAGGGGAAAGGTCCCCCACACAAGGTTAGACAAGCCACTTACCTCGAACCGGCTCAAAATCAACTAGAAACCACGCTTTTGCCACGAGTATCCGACTCCAAATGGCCCAAATCTAATCAATTCAATTGCATATCGTAAATATCATCTCAACCAAATGATCCTATGTTTTAATTCAAAGCTAATACGCGAAATTATGGAAAATGACCAAAACGCCCCTCGGGACCACGTCTCGGAATCGGTAAAACTTTATATTATCAGAAACCTCGCACTGTCACGAGTCTAACCATATGAAAATTGTACAATTCCGACATTATTTGGTCCTTTAAATCATCATTTTGCATTTTTGAAAGGTTTCACAATTTTCTTCCCAAATTCCCTCTCAAATCACGAATTAAATGATGAATTCAGTGTTAGATTCATGTATTTTAGCCAAATATGAGTTAAAATCACTTACCCCGATGAATTTCTTGAAAAACATCTGAAAAATCGCCAAATTCCCAGCTCTCTAGGTCAAAATATTAAATAAAACCCAAAACCTCGTATTTATATAGAGTACCCTTCAGGTCAAACTCATGCGGTCGCATCCCACTTCATGCGGCCCGCGACCCTCTCTATGAGGCCGCACACTATGGTCATGCGGTCCGCGTCAGTGAAGTTCAGAGAAGCTGCCAAACCCATTCATGCGGCCGCACCACAACTTTGTGCGATCCGCGCCAGTCTTCATGCGGCCGCATTCCGTCTTTGTGCGGGCCGCACAACACTCACCGCGGGCGCACCTATTTTTGTGCGGACCGCATGGGTGAGTTCTGGGGCCTGCAACCCCTGTAGACCTGCTACAACTATGATTTTTGCACTAAAACATCCCGGAACCTACCCGGAACTCCCGGAACTTCAAACCAATTATACCAACACATCCAATGACATCGTTCAAGCTTAATGAACAATTTGGAACGCTTATAACAACATCAAATCACCAATTTCACATAGGATTCAAGCCTAAGAACTCCAAGAACTCTTAAATTATGTTTTCGATCAAAACCTGTATCAAATCTCGTCCGAATGACCTGAAATTTTGCACACACATCCCAAATGACGTGACGGAGCTACTGAAACTTCTGGAATTCCATTCCGAACCTCGGATCAAAATCTCACTATCGGACCGGCAACTTCGAAAATTCAAACTTCGGCATTTCAAGCCTAAATTAGCTACGGACTTTCAAAACACATTCCGAACACGCTCCCAGCCCCAAATTCACCTAACAGGGCTAACGAAACCGTCGGATTTTCATTCCGAGGTTGTCTCCCCACTATTCCAACTTCGGTCAACTTTTTAACACTTAAGCTCTCATTTAGGGACTAAGTGTCCCAGAACTCCTGAAAACTCAAAACCGAGCATCCAGGAAAATCACATTAGCAGAAATAAACTTGGGGAAAGCAGTTAATAGGGGATCGGGGAATTAATTCTTAAGACGACCGACCGGGTCGTCACATCCTCCTACACTTAAACATTCGTTTGTCCTCGAACGAGCATAGAGACATACCTAAAGTAGTGAAAAGATGAGGGTAATGGCTGCGCATATCCTGCTCGGTCTCTCAGGTCGCCTCCTCGACCGGCTGGCCCCGCCACTAAACCTTTACGGAAGAAATGTTCTTTGACCGCAACTTTCTAACTTGCCTGTCCAATATTGCCACTGGCTCCTCAACACGGGATAGATCCTTGTCCAGCCGGACTGAACTGAAATCCAACACGTGCAACGGGTCACCGTGATACCTCCGGAGCATCGATACATGAAATACTGGATGCACTCCTGCCAAGCTGGGAGGTAAGGCAAGCGCATAAGCAACCTCCCCAACTCACCTCAATATCTCAAAAGGGCCAATAAACCTCGGACCTAACTTCCCTTTCTTCCCAAATCTCATAACGCCTTTCATAGGCGAAACCCGAAGCAAAACCCGCTCACCAACCATATAGGAAACATCACGAACTTTCCTGTTCGCGTAACTCTTCTGTCTGGACTGGGCTGTACGGAGTCTGTCTTGAATCACCTTAACCTTTTCCAAGGCACCCTGAACTAAGTCTGTACCCAATAATCTAGCCTCGCCCGGCTCAAACCAAACCCACCGGAGATCTACACCGTCTCTCATATAAAGCCTCATACGGTGCCATCTAAATACTGGACTGATAGCTGTTGTTGTAAGCAAACTCCGCCAATGGAAAGAACTGATCCCAAGACCCTCCAAACTCAATCACACACGCGCGGAGCATATCCTCAAGAATCTGAATAGTGCGCTCGGACTGTCCGTCCGTCTGAGGGTGAAATGCTGTACTCAACTCTACTCGAGTACCTAACTCATGCTGAACGGCCCTCCAGAACCGTGATCTGAACTGAGTACCTCTATCTGAAATGACAGAAACCGGGATACCATGCAGACGAACAATCTCCCGGATATAGATCTCTGTCAACCGCTCTGAGGAATAAGTAGTACACACAGGAATAAAGTGAGCGGACTTGGTCAGCCGATCCACAATCACCCAAATAGCATCGAACTTTCTCAAAGTCCGTGGGAGCCCAACTACAAAGTCCATGGTGATCCGCTCCCACTTCCACTCCGAAATCTCTATTTGTTGAAGTAACCCACCTGGTCTTTGGTGCTCACATTTCACCTGCTGACAATTGAGGCACCGAGCTACAAATCCAACTATATCCTTCTTCATCAGCCTCAACTAATAGTGCTGCCTCAAATCTTGATACATCTTCGCGGCACCTGGATGAATAGAATACCGCGAACTATGAGCCTCCTCCAATATCAACTCCCGAATACCATCAACATTGGGTACACAGACCCGACCCTGCATCCTCAATACCCCATCATCACCAATAGTCACATCTCTAGCATCACCATGCTGAACCTTGTCCTTAAGGACAAGCAAATGAGGGTCATCATACTGCCGCTCCCTGATACGGTCAAACAAGGAAGACCGAGAAACCACACAAGCTAGGACTCGACTGGGCTTCAAAAGGTCCAATCTCACAAACTGGCTGGCTAAGGCCTGAACATCCATTGCCATAGGCCTCTCTGATGCTGGTAGATATGCCAAACTCCCCAAGCTCTCCGCCCGGCGACTCAAAGCATCGGCCACCACATTGGCCTTGCCCGGGTGATACAAGATAGTGATGTCATAGTCCTTCAGCAACTCTAACCACCTCCTCTGGCGCAAATTTAGATCATTTTGCTTGAACAAGTGCTGCAAGCTCCGATGGTCAGTATAAATCTCACAAGGCACACCGTATAAGTAATGGCGCCAAATCTTCAGGGCGTGAACAATGGCAGCTAACTCAAGGTTGTGAACAGGGTATTTCTTCTCATGTATCTTCAACTGTCTGGATGCGTAGGCAATAACCCTACCATCCTGCATCAACACCGCTCCGAGGCCAACCCTTGAGGCATCATAATAGACTGTATAAGACCCCGAACCTGTAGGCAGTATCAAAATTGGGGCTGTGGTCAAGGCTGTCTTGACCTTCTGAAAGCTCGCCTCACACTCCTCCGTCCCTTGAAATAGAGCACCCTTCTGGGTCAACCTGGTCATAGGGGTTGTAATCGATGAAAACCCCCTCCACAAAATGACGGTAGTAGCCAGCCAAACCAAGGAAACTGCGGATCTCGGTAGCTGAGGATGGTCTGGGCCAACTCTGCACGACCTCTATCTTCTTCGGATCCACCTGAATACCTTCACTCAATATCACGTGGCCTAAGAATGCCACTGAATCCAACCAAAAATCACATTTCGAGAACTTAACATATAACTTCTTCTTTCTCATAGTCTGAAGCACAGTTCCCAGGTGCTGCTTATGATCTTCCCGACTCCTGGAATACACCAAAATATCATCAATAAAGACAATGATGAACGAGTCAAGATATGGCCGGAACACACTATGCATCAAATGCATAAAGGCTATTGGGGCGTTGGTTAGCCCAAATGACACAACAAGGAACTCGTAATGGCCATACCGAGTCCTGAAAGCAATCTTCGGGATATCTGGTTCCCGAATCTTCAACTGATGGTAACCTGAGCATTAATCAATCTTAGAAAACACCCGTGCGCCTTGAAGCTTGTCAAACAGATCATCAATATGAGGCAAAGGATAACGGTTCTTAACTGTAACTTTGTTCAATTGGCGATATTCAATACACATACGCATTGAACCATCCTTTTTCTTTACAAACAAGACAGGAGCACCCTAAGGCGATACACTAGGCCGAATAAAACCCTTATCAAGCAATTCTTGTAATTGATCCTTCAACTCAGGAGGAGCCATACGATATGGGGGAATAGAAATGGGTTGAGTTCCCGGCAACATATCAATACCAAAATCAATATCTCTATCAGGCGGCATGCCTGGAAGATCAGCTGGAAACATATCGGGAAAATCCCATACTACTGAAACTGAATCAAGTGAAGGAGTATCAATACTGACGTCTCTCACATAAGCTAAATACGCGGCACACCCCTTTCCAACCATATGCTGAGCTTTAAGAAAAGAGATAACTCTACTGGGAGTGTGATCTAAAGTACCACTCCCCTCAACACGCGGAATACCTGGCATAGCCAGCATCACGGTCTTGGCGTGACAATCAAGAATAGCATAATGGGGCGACAACCAGTCCATGCCCAGAATAATATCAAAATCAACCATATTGAGTAACAATAGATCTGCTCTGGTCTCAAAACCATGAATAGTAACCAAACACGACCGATAAACGCGATCCACAACAAGAGAATCTCCCACAGGAGTAGAAACATAAACAGGAAAACTCAATGAATCTCGGGCTACACCTAAATATGGAGCAAAATAAGAAGACACATAAGAATAAGTGGAGCCTGGATCGAATAGAACCGATGCATCTCTGTGACAAGCCAGTATAATACCTGTGATGACGGAATCGGAGGCAACAACCTCAGTACGAGCAGGAATGGCATAATATCTGGCCTGGCCTCCCCCTCTAGGATGACCTCTACCTCCCAGACCTCCACCTCTAGCTGGCTGAGTAGGTGGGGTAGCAACTGGAGCTGTAACGATAGCCTGAGAACTCTGCGGGGTACGCTATGGCTGAGAAGTCTTTGGAGGTGCACCCTTCCCAAGTCTAGGGCACTCCCTCACCAAGTGGCGTGTGCCACCACACTCGAAAAAAGCTCTGGGAGGACGTGGTGGCTGTGATTGGCTAGGGCCAGGTCTACCAGACTGACCTCTAAAAGCACCCCGCGTAGGAGGCGCGCTAGAAATCAGAGGTGCATAATATGGCTCCTGAGATCCGGGAGGAGTTGGAGCATTGCTGGTTGCTGGAAGAGCTGAATGAATGGGGCGACTCATATAGCCCGTACCATGATGACCTGCATCTAGGGTACGGGCACCAGAATAATGGCCTGACTCACGAGACCTCTTGGCCTCCCTCTCCTCTCTCTCCCTAGCAGTCATACCCTCAATCCTCCTAGCAATGCTCACCACCTGCTGATAAGAAATGTCCATCTCCAAATCACGAGTCATGCTAGATCTGATGGGAGGAATAAGCCCCTCAATAAATCGGCGAACCCTCTTGCGGACAGTAGTAACCAAGGCTGGTGCATGCCTAGCCAATCTGGTGTAACGGATAGCATACTCTGAAACAGTCATAGCTTCCTGGCACAAATGCTCAAACTCTGCGCGCCATGTGTCCCTAAGGCTCTGAGGAACAAACTCTCTCAAGAACATATCTGATAACTAGGTCCAAGTCAGTGAAGCAGCCTCGTCTGGACTGTCTAACTCATAGTTGCGCCACCAGTCATAGGCGGCTCCCTGAAGTTGCAAAGCAGTGAAGGAAACCCTGCTCGATCTGGTAATACCCATAGTGCGAAGAATACGGTGGCAATCCTCCAGAAATCCCAAGGCATCATCTGTCGCTAGTCCACTGAAAACCAGAGGATCATACTTCTTGAACCTCTCGAGTGTTCGCTGCTCATCCTCAGAAGCAGCTGCCCCATCCTCGGGCTGAACTGGTACTGCAGTCTGTACAAGAATGATCTCTAGGACCTACTCAACCTGCACTCGCTGCTCAGGAGTGCGGGCGGCGGGAGTCTGTGCCCCTCCCCCGGCCTGGGATGTGGCTATAGCAAGGGGAAGCAACCCTGCCTGAGCCAGCGTGGTGTACATACTCATAAATTGTGCCAATGACTCCTGAAGGGCTGGAGTAGTAGTGGTTGTAGGCATGTCGGGTGCCTGAATTCTGGCTGGATCTGCTGGCGGTACCTCAGCAGCAGCTCGCGCAGGTGCTCTGGCTGCACCCCGTACGCGTCCACGGCCTCTGCCCCGACCCCTGCCTCTAATGGCTACAGGAGGTGGTGCGGGTGCCTGATCGTTCTGAGAAGCACGTGTCCTCACCATCTGTGAGAGAATAGAAGATAGAAGTTTAGAATTGGTGTCAAAAATATCGCACGACAAGGAAATCAATGAAGTGAAGAATTTTCCTAATCAGTTACATAGCCTCGCATAGATAAGTACAGATGTCTCCGTATCGATCAGTGAGACTCTAAAGAACCGGCCTGTGTTCCGTGTCTCCTATGAACCTAGAGCTCTGATAGCAACTTGTCACGACCCTAGTTCACCAACCGTGAACATGTCATGATGGCACCTAGTCTCCGTGACTAGGTAAGCCTAACACTTGCGAAAACATAATAATTGCGGAAAAATAAAATACCATATTTAATTATCTAAAAAGGAAATTGTACTGAATGCCGATCGGCATATACGACTCAATATCTCAAGACTAAAACAATTCCAAAACCTGGAAACTCACAAGAAATCACAGGCTACAGAAATGTATAGTAAGGCTCCAAACTCCAGAATATCTAACAAACGGAAGGAAAGAGAACTAAATACTAAAGATAGAATAAAGAGGGAGACTCGTCGGTCTGCGGACGCAGCAGATCTACCTCGAAGTCTCTGTAGTCCTCCTGCCTCACCGATAGTGCGCCCGAGTAGAGGTACCTGGATCTGCACATGAAAAACATGCGCAGAAGGGGCGTAAGTACACCACAGCGGTACTTAGTAAGTGTCAAGCCTAACATCGATTGGGTAGTGACGAGGAAGGTCAGGGCCCTACTGAGGTTATATAAAATATAAAGATGGCAGGATAAGATAAGCAGTGCAATTGAGAACCTACAGTAAGAATCTATGCAGGATAATAAGAGTACAATAACGGAAACAATGATGAAAGCAAACCATAAGGAAAGTAACCGGGGATCTCTAAGTATCCCGAGGATCTCTTAGTATCCTCGACATGTACTAGGGATCTCTTGGTATCTCGAGGATCTCTCGGTATCCTCAATATAAGCCAGGGATCTCTTGGTATCCCGAGGATCTCTTGGTATCCTCAATATGTACTAGGGATCTCTTGGTATCCCGAGGATCTATCGGTATCCTCAATATAAGCCAGGGATCTCTTGGTATCCCGAGGATCTCTTGGTATCCTCAATATATGTGCGGGGGATCTCCCGGGAATCTAACCCGTAGTCCCAAAGTAAATGTGCAGGGGGAATCTCCCGGGAATCTAACCCGTAGTCCCAAATTAAATGTGCAGGGGGAATCTCCCGGGAATCTAACCCGTAGTCCCAAAGTAAATGTGCAGGGGGAATTTCCCGGGAATCTAACCCGTAGTCCCAAAGTAAATGTGCAGGGGGAATCTCCCGGGAATCTAACCTGTAGTCCCAATTTAAAACAGAGAGCAGCAACACAAGAATATTAAATTAAACGCTAATTTCTTACCAAGTAAACATTTACTTCTAGCCTAACATGCTTCACGTAATGCAATTCAGACATTTTAAGCAAATAGGCAGTTAAGTCAACTAAACATGCCTTTCTAGACTAGCAACATGCTAAATTCACAAGTAGAATAAAACAAGAAAAAGAACTCAATTGAAATACTTAAGGAAAAATCGAATTTTCAATAATTAACTCAAGTACGCACTCGTCACCTCACGTACAAGGCATTTCAATTATCAAATATAGCACATCCTAAGGGGAAAGGTCCCCCACACAAGGTTAGACAAGCTACTTACCTCGAACCGGCTCAAAATCAACTAGAAACCATGCTTCTGCCATGAGTATCCGACTCCAAATGGCCCAAATCTAATCAATTCAATTGCATATCGTAAATATCATCTCAACCAAATGATCTTATGTTTTAATTCAAAGCTAATACGCAAAATTATGGAAAATGACCAAAATTCCCCTCGGGCCCACATCTCGGAATCGGTAAAAATTTATATTCCCAGAAACCTCGCACTCTCACGAGTCTAACCATATGAAAATTATATAATTTCGGCACTATTTGGTCCTTTAAATCATCATTTTGCATTTTTGAAAGGTTTCACAATTTTCTTCCCAAATTCCCTCTCAAATCATGAATTAAATGATGAATTCAGTGTTAGATTCATGTATTCTAGCCAAATCTGAGTTAAAATCACTTACCCCAATGAATTTCTTGAAAAACCTTCGAAAAATTGCCAAAATCCGAGCTCTCTTGGTCAAAATATTAAATAACACCCAAAACCTCGTATTTATAAAGAGTACCCTTCAGGTCAAACTCATGCGGCCGCGTCCAACTTCATGTGTCCCGCGTGCCTCTCCATGCGGCCACACGCTATGGTCACGCGGTCCGCGTCAGTGAAGTTCAGAGAAGCTGCCAAACCCATTCATGCGGCCGCACTACAACTTTGTGCGGTTCAAGTCAGTCTTCATGCGGCCGCATTCCGTCTTTGTGCGGGCCGCACAGCACTCACCGCGGGCGCACCTATTTTTGTGTGGACCGCATGGGTGAGTTCTGGGGCCTGCAACCCCTGTAGACCTGCTACAACTTTGATTTTTGCACTAAAACATCCCGGAACCTACCTGGAACTCCCGGAACTTCAAACCAATTATACCAACACATCCCATGACATCGTTCAAACTTGATCAACACTTTGGAACGCTTATAACAACATCAAATCACCAATTTCACATAGGATTCAAGCCTACGAACTCCAAGAACTCTTAAATTATGTTTTCGATCAAAAACTGTATCAAATCACGTCCGAATGACCTGAAATTTTGCACACACATCCCAAATGACATGATGGAGCTACTGAATATTCCGGAATTCCATTCCGACCCTCGGATCAAAATCTCACTATCGGACCAGAAACTTCGAAAATTCAAACTTTGGCATTTCAAGCCTAAATTAGCTATGGACCTCCAAAACACATTCCGAACACGCTCCCAGCCCCAAGTTCACCTAACGGAGCTAACGAAACCGTCAGATTTCCATTCTGAGGCTGCCTCCCCACTGTTCCGACTTCGGTCAACTTTCTAACACTTAAGCTCTCATTTAGGGACTAAGTGTCCCAAAACTCCTCAAAACTCAAAACCGAGCATCCCAGCAAATCACATTAGCAGAAATAAACTTGGGGAAAGCAGTTAATAGGGTATCAGGACATTAATTCTTAAGACAACCGATCAGGTGGTCACATCCTCCTACACATAAACATTCGTTCGTCCTCGAACGAGCATAGAGACATACCTGAAGTAGTGAAAAGATGAGGGTAATGGTTGCGCATATCCTGCTCGATCTCCCAGGTCGCCTCCTTGACCGGCTGGCCCCGCCACTGAACCTTTACCGAAGAAATGTTCTTTGACCTCAACTTTCTAACTTGCCATTCCAATATTGCCACTGGCTCCTCAACATAGGATATATCCTTGTCTAGCCAGACTGAACTGAAATCCAACACGTGCGACGGGTCACCGTGATACCTCCGTAGCATCGATACACGAAATACTAGATGCACTCCTGCCAAGCTGGGAGGTAAGGCAAGCTCATAAGCAACCTCCTCAACTCGCCTCAATATCTCAAAAGGGCCAATAAACCTCGGACTCAACTTTCCTTTCTTCCTAAATCTCATAACGCCCTTCATAGGCGAAACCCGAAGAAAAACCCGCTCACCAACCATATAGGAAACATCACGAACTTTCCTGTCCACATAACTCTTCTGTCTAGACTGGGCTCTACAGAGGCTGTCTTGAATCACCTTAACCTTTTCCAAGGCACCCTGAACTAAGTCCGTGCCCAATAATCTAGCCTCGCTCGACTCAAACCAACCCACCGGAGATCTACACCGTCTCCCATATAAATCCTCATACGGTGCCATCTAAATACTGGACTGATAGCTGTTGTTGTAAGAAAACTCCGCCAATGGCAAGAATTGATCCCAAGACCCTCCAAACCCAATCACACACGCGTGAAGCATATCCTCAAGAATATGAATAGTGCACTCGGACTGTCCGTCCGTCTGAGGGTGAAATGCTGTACTCAACTCTACTCGAGTACCTAACTCATGCTGAACGGCCCTCCAGAACCGTGATGTGAACTGAGTACCTCTATCTGAAATGATGGAAACCGGGATACCATGCAGACGAACAATCTCCTGGATATAGATCTCCGCCAACCGCTCTGAGGAATAAGTAGTACACACAGGAATAAAGTGAGCGGACTTGGTCAGCCGATCCACAATCACCCAAATAGCATCGAACTTTCTCAAAGTCCGTGGGAGCCCAACTACAAAGTCCATGGTGATCCGCTCCCACTTCCACTCCGGAATCTCTATCTGTTGAAGTAACCCACCTGGTCTCTGGTGCTCACACTTCACCTGCTGACAATTGAGGCACCGAGCTACAAATCCAACTATATCCTTCTTCATCCGCCTCCACCAATAGTGCTGCCTCAAATCCTGATACATCTTCGCGGCACCTGGATGAATAGAATACCGCGAACTATGAGCCTCCTCCAATATCAACTCCCGAATACCATCAACATTGGGTACACAGACCCGACCCTGCATCCTCAATACCCCATCATCACCAATAGTCATATCTCTGGCATCACCGTGCTGAACCTTGTCCTTGAGGACAAGCAAATGAGGGTCATCATACTGCCGCTCCCTGATACGGTCAAACAAGGAACACCAAAAAACCACACAAGCTAGGACTCGAATGGGCTTCGAAAGGTCCAATCTCACAAACTGGCTGGCTAAGGCCTGAACATCCATTGCCATAGGCCTCTCTGATGCTGGTAGATATGCCAAACTCCCCAAGCTCTCCGCCCGGCGACTCAAAGCATCGTCCACCATTGGCCTTGCCCGGGTGATACAAGATAGTGATGTCATAGTCCTTCAGCAACTCTAACCACCTCCTCTGGCGCAAATTTAGATCCTTTTTCTTGAACAAGTGCTGCAAGCTCCGATGGTTAGTATAAATCTCACAAGGCACACCGTATAAGTAATGGCGCCAAATCTTCAAGGCGTGAACAATGGCAGCTAACTCAAGGTCGTGAACAGGGTATTTCTTCTCATGTATCTTCAAATGTCTGGATGCGTAGGCAATCACACTACCATCCTGCATCAACACCGCTCTGAGGCCAACCCTCGAGGCATCACAATAGACTGTGTAAGACCGCAAACCTGTAGGCAGTATCAAAATTGGGGTTGTGGTCAAGGTTGTCTTGAGCTTCTGAAAGCTCGCCTCACACTCCTCCGTCCACTGAAATGGAGCACCCTTCTAGGTCAACCTGGTCATAGGGGCTGCAATAGATGAAAACCCCTCCACAAAACGACGGTAGAAGCCAGCCAAACCAAGGAAACTACGGATCTCGATAGCTGAGGATGGTCTGGGCCAACTCTGAACGACCTCTATCTTCTTTGGATCCACCTGAATACCTTCACTCAATATCACGTGGCCTAAGAATGCCACTGAATCTAACCAAAACTCACATTTCGAGAACTTAGCATATAAATTCTTCTCTCTCGTAGTCTGAAACACAGTTCCCAGGTGCTGCTCATGATCTTCCTGACTCCGGGAATACACTAGAATATCATCAATAAAGACAATGACGAACGAGTCAAGATATGGCCGGAACACACTGTGCATCAAATGCATAAAGGCTGCTGGGCGTTGGTCAGCCCAAATGACATAACAAGGAACTCGTAATGGCCATACCGAGTCCTGAAAGCAGTCTTCGGGATATTTGGTTCCCGAATCTTCAACTGATGGTAACCTAAGCGCAAATCAATCTTAGAAAACACCAGTGCGCCCTGAAGCTGATCAAACAGATCATCAATACAAGGCAAAAGATAACGGTTCTTAACTGTAACTTTGTTCAATTGGCGATAATCAATACACATACGCATAGAACATCCTTTTTCTTTACAAACAAGACAGGAGCACCCCAAGGCGATACACTAGGCCGAATAAAACCCTTATCAAGCAATTCTTGTAACTGATCCTTCAACTCCTTCAACTTAGGAGGATCCATAGATATGGGGGAATAAAAATGGGCTGAGTTCCCGGCAACAGATCAATGCCAAAATCAATATCTCTATCAGGCGGCATGCTTGGAAGATCAGCTGGAAACACATCGGGAAAATCCCGTACTACTGGAACTGAATCAACTGAAGGAGTATCAATACTGACGTCTCTCACACAAGCTAAATATGCGGCACACCCCTTTCCAACCATATGTTGAGCTTTAAGAAAAGAGATAACTCTACTGGGAGTGTGATCTAAAGTACCACTCCCCTCAACACGCGGAATACCTGGCATAGCCAGCATCACGGTCTTGGCGTGACAATCAAGAATAGCATAATGGGGCGACAACCAGTCCATGCCCAGAATAATATCAAAATCAACCATATTGAGTAACAATAGATCTGCTCTGGTCTCAAAACCATGAATAGTAACCAAACACGACCGATAAACGCGATCCACAACAAGAGAATCTCCCACAGGAGTAGAAACATAAACAGAAGAACTCAACGAATCTCGGGCTACACCTAAATACATAGCAAAATAAGAAGACACATAAGAATAAGTGGAGCCTGGATCAAATAGAACCGATGCATCTCTATAAAAAACCAGTATAATACCTGTGATGATGGAATCGGAGGCAACAGCCTCGGTACGAGCAGGAATGGCATAATATCTGGCTTGGCCCCTCCCCATCTAGGGCGACCTCTACCTCCCCGACCTCCACCTCTAGCTGGCTGAGTAGGTGGGGTAGCAACTAGAGCTGTAACCATAGCTTGAGAACTCTGCGGGGCACGCTATGGCTGAGAAGTTTGTGGAGGTGCACCCCTCATAAGTCTAGGGTACTCCCTCACCAAGTGGCGTGTGTCACCACACTCGTAACAAGCTCTGGGAGGACGTGGTGGCTGTGATTAGCTAGGGCCAGGTCTGCTAGACAGACCTCTGAAAGCACCCAGCGCAGGAATGATCTCTAGGACCTGCTCAACCTGCACTCGCTGCTCAGGAGTGCGGGCGGCGGGAGTCTGTGCCCCTCCCCCGGCCTGGGATGTAGCTGCAGCAAGGGGAATCAACCCTGCCTGAGCCAGTGTGGTGTACATACTCATAAACTGTGTCAATGTCTCCTGAAGGGCTGGAGTATTAGTGGTTGTAGGCATGTCGGGTGCCTGAACTCCGGTTGGATCTGCTGGCGGTGCCTCAGCGGCAGCTCGCGCAGGTGCTCTTGCTGCACCCCGTGCGCGTCCACGACCTTACCCCGGCCCCTGCCTCTGCCGGCTGCAGGAGGGGGTGCGGGAGCCTGATCGTTACGAGTAGCACGTGTCCTCACCATCTGTGAGAGAATAGAAGACAGAAGTTTAGAATTGATCTCAAAAATATCGCACGACAAGGAAATCAGTGAAGTGAAGAATTTTCCTAAACAGTTACATAGCCTCTCGTAGATAAGTACAGACGTCTCCGTACCGATCAGCGAGACTCTAAATAACCGGCCTGTGTTCCGTGACTCTTATGAACCTAGAGCTCTGATACCAACTTGTCACGACCCTAGTTCACCAACCGTGAATATGTCATGACGGCACCAAGTCTCCATGACCAGGTAAGCCTAACACTTGCAGAAACATAATAATTGAGAAAAAATAGAATACCATATTTAATTATCTAAAACGAAAATTGTACTGAATGTCGCTCGGCATATACGACTCAATATCTCAAGACTAAAACAATCTCAAAACCCGGAAACTCACGGGAAAACACAGGCTACAGAAATGTATAGTGAGGCTCCAAACTCCAGAATATCTAACAAACGGAAGGAAAAAGAACTAAATACTAAAGATAGAATAAAGAGGGAGACTCGTCGATCTGCGGACGCAGCAGATCTACCTCGAAGTTTCTGTAGTCCTCCTGCCTCACCGATAGTGCACCTGAGTAGAGGTACGTGGAACTGCACATGAAAAACATGCACAGAAGGGGCGTGAGTGCACCACACCGGTACTCATTAAGTGCCAAGTCTAACCTCGGTTGGGTAGTGACGAGGAAGGTCAAGGACCTACTGAGGTTATATAAAATATAAAGATGGCAGGATAAGATAAGCAGTGCAATTGAGAACCTACAGCAAGAATCTATGCAGGATAATAAGAGTACAATAACGGAAAAAATGATGAAAGCAAACCATAAGGAAAGTAACCGGGGATCTCTAAGTATCCCGAGGATCTCTTAGTATCCTCGACATGTACTAGGGATATCTTGGTATCCCGAGGATCTCTCGGTATCCTCAATAAAAGCCAGGGATCTCTTGGTATCCCGAGGATCTCTTAGTATCCTCAATATATGTGCGGTGGATCTCCCAGGAATCTAACCCGTAGTCCCAAAGTAAATGTGCAGGGGGAATCTCCCGGGAATCTAACCCGTAGTCCCAAAGTAAATGTGCAGGAGGAATCTCCCGGGAATCTAACCCGTAGTCCCAAAGTAAATGTGCAGGGGGAATCTCCCGGGAATCTAACCCGTAGTCCCAATTTAAAACAGAGAGCAGCAACACAAGAATATTAAATTAAACGCTAATTTCGTACCAAGTAAACATTTCCTTCTAGCCTAACATGCTTCACGTAATAAAATTCAGACAATTTAAGCAAATAGGTAGTTAAGTCAACTAAACCTGCCTTTCTAGACTAGCAACATGCTAAATTCACAAGTAGAATAAAACAAGAAAAAGAACTCAATTGAAATACTTAAGGAAAAACCGGATTTTCAACAATTAGCTCAAGTACGCACTCGTCACCTCACGTACAGGGCATTTCAATTATCAAATATAGCACATCTTAAGGGGAAAGGTCCCCCACACAAGGTTAGACAAGATACTTACCTCGAATCGGCTCAAAATCAACTAGAAACCATGCTTTTGCCACGAGTATCCGACTGCAAATGGCCCAAATCTAATCAATTCAATTGCATATCGTAAATATCATCTCAACCAAATGTTCCTATGTTTTAATTCAAATAAATACCCGAAATTATGGAAAATGACCAAAACGCCCCTCGGGCCCACATCTCGGAATCGGTAAAAATTTATATTCCCAGAAACCTCGAACTCTCACGAGTCTAACCATATGAAAATTATACAATTCCGACACTATTCGGTCCTTTAAATCATCATTTTGCATTTTTAAAACGTTTCACAATTTTCTTCCCAAATTCCCTCTCAAATTACGAATTAAATGATGAATTCAGTGTTAGATTCATGTATTCTAGCCAAATCTGAGTTAAAATCACTTATCTCGATGAATTTTTTAAAAAACCTTCGAAAAATCGCCAAAATCCGAGCTCTCTAGGTCAAAATATTAAATAAAACCCAAAACCTCGTATTTATATAGAGTACCCTTCAGGTCAAACTCATGCGGTCGCGTCCCACTTCATGCGGCCCGCGTCCCTCTCCATGCGGCCGCACGCTATGGTCACGCGGTCCGCATCAGTGAAGTTCAGAGAAGCTGCCAAACCCATTCATGCGGCCGCACCACAACTTTGTGCGGTTCGCGCCAGTCTTCATGCGGCCGCATTCCGTCTTTGTGCGGGCCGCACAGCACTCACTGTGGGCGCACCTATTTTTGTGCGGACCGCATGGGTGAGTTCTGGGGCCTACAACCCCTGTAGACCTGCTACAGCTATGATTTTTGCACTAAAATATCCCGGAACCTACCCGGAACTCCCGAAACTTCAAACCAATTATACCAACACATCCCATGACATCGTTCAAACTTGATCAACACTTCGGAACGCTTATAACAACATCAAATCACCAATTTCACATAGGATTCAAGCCTAAGAACTCCAAGAACTCTTAAATTATGTTTTCGATCAAAAACTATATCAAATCTCGTCCGAATGACCTGAAATTTTGTACACACATCCCAAATGATATGACGGAGCTACTGAAACTTCCAGAATTCCATTCCGACCCTCGGATAAAAATCTCACTATCGGACCAGAAATTTCGAAAATTAAAACTTCGGCATTTCAAGCCTAAATTAGCTACGGACCTCCAAAACACATTCCGAACACGCTCCTAGCCCCAAATTCACCTAACGGGGCTAACAGAGCTAACGGAACCATCGGATTTCCATTCCAAGGTTGTCTCCCCACTGTTCCGACTTCGGTCAACTTTCTAACACTTAAGCTCTCATTTAGGGACTAAGTGTCCCAAAACTCCTCAAAACTCAAAACCGAGCATCCCGACAAATCACATTAGCAGAAATAAACTTGGGGAAAACAGTTAATAGGGGATCGGGGCATTAATTCTTAAGACGACTAACCGGGTCGTCACACCTCTTTACTTTCTTTTTCGTTTTTGTTACTCTTTTATTTTTTGTCACTCTCTTTTTTTTTCTTTTTTTGTTTGTCACTCTTTTCTTTTCTTTTCTTTTTCACTCAATTTTTCTTTCTTTTTTTTCAGTTTATTTTTCACTCAATTAATTTTAAAGCTATGATCGAACGAGATGGGGATTGCCTACATATCATGATGCCGAATGAATCAGATCTTAAGTAGTTCGAGAAAATTGGGAATGGAGTAAATAAACTAACTCTTTTTGTTCTATTTTTTTATAACACTCAAGTAGGTCTACCATCTCCAATAGATAAGCCCATCATCCAACAAAACTCTACCTTCTTCCTCCTTGATTCACTTCACTTGGTCCAAGTCACGTGCCTTCCTTTATCGCGCCTTGGATAACCTGAACAACCTCTTATACCCACCTCAACCCTCGAGTTCCTCATACAAATGACTAAAAGCTTCAGTCTTGGTTGCTGTAACTGCTAGCTTTGCCTCTTTCTTAGCCAACTTATAATGCTCCCTATATGCCCTCTTCCCCTCCTCATCTACACTTTCCACTAGCTTCAGATATGCTGCTTTGTTGGTTTTCACTTTTCCTTTTACCTCTCCATTCCACCACCAGTCTCCCTTGTGACCACCAGAGTAACCCTTTGAGACGCCTAATACCTCTCTCGCAGTTTCCCTAATGCACTGTGCAGTCGTGGTCCACATAGCGCTTGCATCCCCACTACTCCTCCAAGCCCCCATAGTCACCAACTTGACCCCCCAACTCCTACGATTTAGCTTTCGTCAAGGCTCCCCACTTTATCGTATGTTGGCCATACATCGCCCTCTTCCTCCTCTTTCTCGTGATCTCAAGGTCCTTGACTAGGAGCCTATGAAGGTTCGAGAGGTTCTCACTCGGGATGATCTTGCAATCCGTGCAAATACCTCTATCAAACTTCCTGCAGAGTAAATAATTAATCTAAGTCTCGGCCACCGAACTCCGAAAGGTGACCAAGTTCTCCCTCTTCTTTGGAAAACTCGAGTTTGCTAGCACCAAATCAAATGCTCTAGCAAAGTCCAGCAAAGACATTCTTCCTCCGTTTCTATCTCCAAAACCAAAGCCACCATGCACATCATCATACCCTCCAGACGTCGCTCTACTGTGGCCGTTAAAATCTCCTCCTATGAAAAGCTTCTCGGTATGCGGGATACCACGCACCATCTCATCCAAATCCTCCCAGAAATGCCTCTTGACTTCCTCATCCAAGCCTGCTTGGGATGCGTACGCACTGATTATGTTCAAAGTAAAACCTCCAACAACTAGCTTAATAGTCATTAGCCTGTCATTCACCGTCCTAACCTCCACCCATTCAAAAGATAAAGAAAATATGATTTTCCAACACTTAAAGGTTAAGGGGATAACTGGATTTTATTCTTTTTAAATCATTTTTTATCTTGTTTATTACGGTGATCTTGATGCTCTATAATAATATTGTTATATGCTATTAATATTATTTTTGTGTGTGATTTTTTTCCCAACACAGTATAACCCAAAAAGAGAAGAAAATGTTTCTAAAAAAGTGAAGAAGGGCGTATATATGGATGTGTACAATAATGGAGATGAAAAAAGGAAAGAGTGGATGGAGGTAATGGGTAGCATGATTAAATTGAGCCTCATCTTAATTTGGTGTTATGGAAAAAAAATACTATTATTTTTATTTGGTGTTAGAATAAAAATGAAAATAAAGTCTATAATTTTTTGGGCAAAATAGCTGGATAATTTAAGACAAAGCGTCCCATGACTGGTAGGAGAATCTAGTTTATACTGAAGTACACCAAGAAAATTATACTATAAGATTTAATATTTAATTAATTAATTAATTGTTATAATAATGTGCTCTCTAGTTGAAATGCATTAAGTGTGTGTATAGGTAAAATTAGGGATAAAGTTAGCCCCAATTTCACGATGAAGAAACGAGGGACAACGTGATTTGACGCTGGCTCGGGTAAGGCCGAGGGCGTCCATAGATCGGAGCTTGGGAGTGGATGAATGATACGTCGGGAATCGATCATGGACAAACATGGAAAGAATCAAACTAGAGCGAAACAAATAATCAAGGTCAAATGGAAGACAGTTGAAGAGGACGAACGAGGAGCTGAAATATCCGCCATTAGCCGATATTACGGCGTGGTTCATGCCTGATATTAACTGCGATTCGTGTTTTCTTGTGAAATAAAGAAGGAAAGGATTTTTACCTTATTTAGACTTGTATTAAGGGTCAAATTCCCCTATTATATAAATAGGAGGACCTTTTTTTTTGGGTCACTGTTGGCATACATATCAAAGCAATAAAGTTTACTTTTGTCTTTTAGCAATTATTCAAAGTGTTCTTCAGTTGCTCAGTAGGAGGATCGTTAAACAACAATATTAGCAGCATTAGAACTATTAGCAACAATATCAGTAGGAGGATCGTTAAACAAAACATAATCAACTTCTAATTGTTCAAAGAAAATTAAAAGTTTCTGGGACCAACACTTATAATTGTTTCCATCTAAAGACTAAAGCTTTGAGAGATCAGGAAGTGTTTTGTTCAAAGTAGTGGCCATTAGTCAATATTATATGTACAATCACTTTCAAATTATAGGAAAAATGAGTAGATAATATTGACGAAGAACAAGAAGGAAAGAAGAATAACTTATCAAAAATACTGTGTCGTGGCAAGCCACTGCGTTGAAAGTGATTTCGGCCCGACTGGGTGCAAATCGTTATGACAGGTCGCTCCCCAAGGTCCCACAGCACCTCCAAACACGTACACTCATGGCTGGAAGTTTAGAATTTGCACAAAACAGTTACCCAGAAAGAAGAGAATATGAAGGCATTTTTTGTAGCTGTTAGAGAAATTAAAATATTGTAGGAAAAAAGTAATGATTAGAATTCTTGGTTAAGAATTGAGTGAATATGATGGCAATGACTATTATACTTATAGGCAATTAGGGAGGTTGCATGTATGACAAGTTTGGAGAGTCTTTTAACACTTGTCCAAATATATTAGTCCACTTGGCTTCAATATTAACAAGTGTACCTAGTCTTTCATGCATAGAGACACATGGTAGATTTGCATAACCACTTCAACACTTGGCTTTATATCAATAACACATGTAAAAACTCTTGTCATGTACCAATTATCTAAGAGTATTTGGCCACAAGGCTTTATGCAAGAAGCCACTTGGAAATAGATAGGACACTTGAAAAATAAAAATACCCATGGCTATTGGTTGTAAATGGACTTTTCAAAAAGAAATCTTTGAATTTGCATTATAAATAATACCAACAGTACCGTCGACCTTGCATCAAGCGTTGAAGTTTCCAACCCCAAGTGGAATCAAAATGGTCTACGGGGATCAACTGGCCTCAAAGGAGATGTTCGCTATCGAGGAAGTGATCCCGGTGCCCACAATCACGACATCAAAAAGTGAGGGACTGGCTGAAGAGAATGGCACACAATAGCAATCAATGGTCCCGACCCCGACCAAGCCAAAAAAATAGGAGGAATGCCTAACGGGTGAGGAAGATGACTTCGGGGTACCGAGATCCTTCTTAGCACCTGATGATATCGATGCCTCCAAGTAAACAACCGAGGAACTAGAACAAGTCATATTGTTCGAGCGCCTGCCGAATAGAAAGGTATACTTGGGAACGGGATTAACCCCGAAGCTTAAGAAAAAACTCATTAATTTTCTGAAAGCTAATGTCAATTGTTTTGCATGGTCCCACTTAGACATGACAAGAATCCCACCGGAGATGACTATTCATAAATTGAGCTTGGATCCGAACTTTCATCCAATCAAATAGAAGAGAAGGTTACATTCCAAAGTCAAGCACGCATACATCAAAGACGAGGTATCTAAACTCTTAAAAATAGGTTCCATTCAGGAGGTCAAGTACCCAGATAGGTAAGCTAGCATAGTCGTCATACCTATGAAAAAACACAAGCTTAGAATGTATGTAGATTATAAGGACTTGAATAAGGCATGCGCAAACAACTCGTTCCCTTTGCCTAACATCGATCGAATGATCGATGCGACAGTTGGGCACGAGACGCTAAGATTTCTCGACGCCTATTCCGTGTACAACCAAATACGGATGGACCCGCGCAACCAAGAGAAAACTTCTTTCATAACTAGGTTCGACACTTATTGTTATAACGTGATGCTATTTAGATTAAAAATATTGGTAGCACATATCAATGGCTAGTTAACCGAATGCTCGAGGAACAGATATGGAAATCAATGGATATTTATATTGACGATATGTTACTTAAGTCCTGCGAGCAGAGGACCATTTGAAATATTTGTAGGAAACCTTCGACATACTAAGGGAATACAACATGGAGTTGAACCTAGAGAAATATGCCTTCAGAGTTAGCTCGTGCAAGTTCCTCTGCTTTATGGTATCTAACCGAGGAATAGAGATCAAACCGGATAAAATAAAGGCCATAGAAGATATCACTATGGTTGACAACGTCAAGGCGGTACAGAGGCTGACAGGGCAGATAGTCGCATTGGGCAGATTTATTTCTAGGTCATCGGATAAAAGTCACCGATTTTTCTCATTACTAGAGAAAAAGAATGACTTCTCTTGGACCCCAGAATGCCAAAAGTCTTTAGAAGAGCTCAAACAATACTTATCAAATCCTCATTTTCTGCACACCTTGAAGGCGAATGAGCAATTGTACTTTTATTTGGCAATCTCTGAGGTATCGGTAAGTGGTTTCCTGGTCTAGGAAGAAGAAGGTACGCAGTTTCCTATCTATTATGTTAGTATAACCCTAGGTGACACCGAAATGAGGTATCCACATATAGAGAAATTAGCGCTTGTCTTGTTAAGAGCATCTAGGAAACTAAAATCATACTTTCAATGTCACCCTATATGTGTTGTGACCTCATATTCGCTAAGGAATGTTATGCATAAACCCGAGCTCTCAGGCCAGCTAGAAAAATGGGTCGTAGAGGTTAGCGAATACGATATTGAATACAAACCCTGAATAACTATAAAGTCTCAGATTTTGGTAGACTTCGTGGACGATTTCACATCGACCTTTATCCCCTAGGTCAATAAAGAAATATTACTTGTCTTGGGGACTAGCACGGGGGTTTGGACCCTATTCTCAGACAACACTTCCAATGCAAATGGGTTCAGGTTGAGAATCATATTAAAACCACCGACGGGTAATATAATAAGGTAATCTATTAGAACTGTAAAACTGACTATCAATGAAGCTGTATATGAGGCTATGATTACAGGTCTAGAACTGGATAAAAGCCTGGGGGCTGAGGTGATCGAAGCCAACTGCAACTCCCTCTTTGTTGTTAACTAAGTTAATGATACGTTCGAAGTGAAAGAAGACCGGATGTGGAGAAGCTTGGATAAATTACAAGTTGCGTTATATCGGTTCAAAAAGAATGGACATTACAACATGTGCCCCAAGATCAGAATAGTGAGGCCGATGCTTTGGCTAACTTAGGATTATCAGTCAACTCTGATGAATTTAATTCCGAAACGGTGGTGAAATTGATGAGCTCGATGATAGAGGAAGGTCACGCCGAGGTAAACTCAACGAGTTTTACTGGGATTGGAGAAACAAATACATAGACAACCTTCAGAGGGGAAATTGCCATTAGATCCCAAAGAATCAAGTGCCCTCCGAATTAAGACTCCCAGGTTTAGCTTAGTTGAAGGAAAACTGTACCGAAAATCATTTGTTGGACCGTTAGCAAGGTGCTCGGGAACCGCGGTGACCGATTACGTGATGAAGGAAATCGACAAGGGTGCTTGCGGAAACCATTCAGGAGTGGAATCGTTAGTTCAAAAATTAATCAGGGCCCGATATTACTGGAACGAAATGGAAAAGGATGCAAAGGACTTTGATTGAAAGTGTAATGAATGTCAAAGGCATGCTCTGATGATCTACCAACCGGGAGAGCTGCTTTACCCAGTCCTTTCCCCTTGGCCCTTCATGAAATGGGGGATGGACATCGTAGGCCCTTTACCATAGGCACCCGCAAAAGAGCAAATACATCTTGCTCATGATAGATTACTTCTCCAAGTGGGTTTAAGCTCAAGCGTTTGAGAAAGTTAGAGAAAAAGAGGTTATCGAATTCATCTGGGATCATACAATATGCCGGTTCGGGATGCCAATCGAAATTACGTGTGACGACGACAGACAATTCATCAGCAACAAGGTCAATAAGTTCTTTGAAGATCACAAAATCAAAAAGATCTTATCAACCCCTTACCATCGGAGTGTGAACGGTCAAACAGAGTCAACAAACAAAGCTATATTGCATAACCTAAAGAAAAGATTGACCGACTCAAAACAAAAGTGGAAAGAAATTTTACCCGAGGTCCTATGGGCATATCGATCAACTTCAAGGTCGAGTACTGGTAAAACACCATTTTCTCTAGTCTACGTTGTCGAGGCTTTGATTCTGGTGGAAGTGGGAGAACCGAGCTTAAGGTTCCAATATTCTACGGAGATGTCGAACAACAAGGCCATGTCTACAAGCCTAAATTTAGCAAACGATAGGCGAGAAGTCGCCTTAGTCAGGTTAGCAGCTCAAAAATAGCAAATTGGGAAGATATTACAACCAAAGGGAAAACCTTTGACATTTCCAAGTCGAGGACTTGGTATTGAGGAACTATTGAGGAACGTCACACTGCATACTAAAAACCTAAATGACAGAAAACTAGGCCCGAACTGGATGGGACTGTATACCGGTATAACCGGGAAAGGCTCATACCAGCTTGAGTCCGGAAATAGCATACGGCTGCCAACAATTGGAACAGGCACACTAAAAGTGGTACTATTGTTGAGGTACGAATACATAAATTCCTTTAAGGTTTATTATTATTTGAACTAACCCTTGCATGTACTCAATCAAAGCCAAGTCCAAGGATTAGGTCTAATAGCATGTGTTGAACTCTTATTCCCTTCGAGCGTTTTTTTTCCTAGGTGGGTTTTACGACAAGGTTTTTAATGAGGCAACAGTAAACGTGCTACCCTAGTTTTGAAGACCGATCTAAGAACGGGGATTGCAGATCATCCATATCGGATCAATAGTATTCAAACCCTCAAAATTCAGCCTTGAGTAATAGGGAACTATCACACCTTGAGTCAGGAATCGAAGACCTATGTTCGGAAATTTAGAAGGCAATCCTATTCGACAACGAAGGCCAAGGCTTGAATATTAGGATTTATTGTAAGAGTCAAACGGTCAAACGAAGTATGCTCGTATAGCTCATTCTCGCTATGGCGGGTAGCTTTATTATCTTCAATTACTTACACTACATTTAAAGTAATAAAAAAATTGCATTCTTTGTTTTGTCGGTTCACATTCGCACAAGCAATGTTATCGTTACGTCACTTAGGATGAACACTGGGTTCAAAACCTTCTAGGCGCACAGGCCACCATTAAATGGAAGCATGAAACACCGAAGGCAGTAAGAATCCATGATACCGTGCCCCACAATCTAAAAGACCGCTAAGCCTACAGGTCACCCCGAACTGGGGACTAATACCCGATAGTAAGATCAAGAAATTGGGCTACTAAATCCCACAGGCACCGAGCCTACCAGGTAGGGCCCAAACGCAAAAGGCCACGGCAAACTAAGATACGAAGCCTTTAGAGAACGTATAAACGACTCGGATACATCTGAGTTCATGCATAAAAAGTAAGGTCCTTACACATTTTAAATCCATAAAAGACTACTTCCGACCCGATCCAGTCAATCGGTCTCGAATTAGGCCATGAAAATAGCCACCTTAGGTAAAGACTAGTTGTGTCCGGATAAATCATTCGAATATTTTAACAAAGGCTTCGTTTTATATTTTTTTATTGGGTCCTCTGAAGTCAAAGCAACTCGGAGCCATTACTTAACCCAAGCCTTATCCGGGCTTTGGAAGTTGAACAATTTAAGCAATGTCAAATTCTATGTTAAGGCATTGATGGCATATTAAGTCCGAGACACAAGTTATATTCCTAAGTCTTAAACATAAGCAAGTGCAGAAAAGTTAAAGAACACAATATGTAGCCAAAGGAAAATTTCATATATATATTTACCAAAAGGTATTTACAGAGGCATTATAAAATGACCCCAAAGTACAAGGCGTACAACTACAAGAAAAAACAAAAATAAGCTAAAGCATTTCCTGCCTAGTCTTCATCAGAGCCCAGCTTGTTGTCCGAACCATCGGGTTGCTACCTTGCTTTGGCCTCGGCTTCGAGCCTCTTAGCCTTTTCGATCTTGGCTTCTAGGTCAACCTCTCGAGCTTGGATCTCCTCGAGATTTTCTCTCTGAGACAACCACTTCATGTATTCAACCTTCGTCATTATACGGGCTTTGGCTACCTCTACATTGTTCTTGTACTAGGCCAACATGTCTTGGGCTTAAGAGACCTCATTCAAAGCCACCTCCAATTTGGACTTTAGCGTAGTATATTCTTGGCCGAGAACTTCCTGTACTATAACGATCGAGGCAAGTTGTTCCTTGAGCTCCTCATTCATTCGAGACCATTTGTTAGCCTTTTCTCTCATCACTCGGAGTTGCAATTTGGTCGACGCCAGGTCATTTTTGGTGGCATCCCACTCCTAGGATAGGAGATCTATTTTCCCCCTCAGCTCATCAGCTAAAGCTTTGAACTCGTCCATTTCGGACCTAAGTTGGTCGATCAGGGTTATCTTCTCAAGGACCTATGAGGTTGTTGTGTTAGAATTTGCATTTAACCTCTCATTATCAATCTCAAGCACTCTTACCTTTTCAACCAGTAGGGCATGATCCTGTTTCACCTTCGAAGCCTCGTTTTGGGCTTTTTCCAGGTCAGCTTCGAGGGCAGAGCGATCAACCATATCCCTAAGGACTTTATCTTTGTGCTCGCAAAGAGCTTGGTACATCTCCTTTTGCCGGACCTGATCCTGGAGCTCAAACTCGAGGTGACTAAGCTCTATCCTGGACCGGTGAAAACTTCAATGGTAAAGTACCGAGGTTTGGGACATAAGAAAGAGAAATCATTAAAATATCGTTAAGGCAAAGAAAACTCGAGCGCTTGTTGAGCCTCATTGAAGAGACTCAGCCCATCTACCTCATTCATCTTCACTTGGTCCTCTTCGATTACTAAGGAACCAAGATAGTTGGCCACTCCGACTGTCCCGGATAGCATTCTAATATCCGCTAGTACTGTGAACTTAACCGTTTCTTTCAGCCAGGATCTACAATCGGGGCGGGAAACTGCTTCTCGAGCTTTAAGCTCGAAATTGGCTCACCTGATCCCAATTGTATGACCCTTTTCGGGATCTCTAGGTGGCCAAAGCCAAAGTAATCCTCTAGCATGCCGACTTCCACACACTCGAAAAACAAGTTGAGGTCTTCATCTACGACCCGGGATGTGTCAGTTGGCTTTTCTTCAGCAGCTCGAGCCTCATTTAAAGTGGCCTCTAGGAAGGGCGACAATTCTTGAATATGGATGACGACATCATCCTCAATAACAGTTGTTCTCCGTATCGGAGGGGCTTCTTGAGAAGTAGTGGCCACATGTTCCTCCTCGGGCTCCCGAGCTAAGAAGGATTCAGTCTTATGATTGCCCCCTCCGGGGCTACCAACTCTTGTGTTGCGTCAATTGGTTCGTGAATGACGAATTCCATGTCATCGTCATCATCGGGGAAGTCCTTGAGCCGATGAAAAGCTTCAAAATCTGGGACCCGAGCACTAGAAGCTTTCTTGGTGCTCTTTTTGACCCTGACCATGATCATTTTCTTTTTCTTAGCCTCGGCAGAAGCGTCCGAGGAGTGAGGAGACCTTTTCTTCTTCTTCATTTTCTCCTCCTTCTTCGCATCAACTTCAGTAGTAGGCTGTAGTGAAGATGAGGGCTTTGTATATGGAGGTGAGGCCACGATCTCGGTGATTTTCTGAAGTTTAGTGGTCTTAGGAAAACATGTGAAAAGAAAAGACTTAGTCATAACAATGACACAATAAGAAATGTCTAAGAAACAATGGGAGGGGTCTCACTATGAGAACGAGCTTCCCACTTGTATTTGGAAATCTTGCGCCACTCATGCTCGGGATAGGTGAGTTGTTTGCATATGCCCTCGACCCACTCCCTAAAATGAGGGACCACATTGGGGACTCGGGCGACAACTACATGTCAAATAAAACAAATAATGAGAAAGAAGAGTAGATTCAAAACAGTAATTTGACAAC
Source organism: Nicotiana tabacum (assembly GCF_000715075.1). Lineage (NCBI taxonomy): Eukaryota > Viridiplantae > Streptophyta > Magnoliopsida > Solanales > Solanaceae > Nicotiana > Nicotiana tabacum. The sequence goes on along the minus strand of NC_134090.1, from coordinate 28,805,764 downwards.
CTGAGAGGAATTAAACTTACGTTTTGAGTTCAACTTCTCGGGGAACGACAGGAACTCAGAAGGAATGAGATCCTCGGTATTTTTCCGAACAAAACCTTCCCTACCAGCCTTGGTCCCTGTCGTCATCTATGTAGGAGAAGGGAGTTTTCTTTGCCCGACAGGCGAGCTTAATTAACCCCCCTTGAAAGATTCGGGGGCTGTAGATTTGGAGCAGATGGTCAATTGTGAACCGAGGTTCCTTTGTGTTTTAGCGAAGTGACAGAGGAGGGTCAAGATCCTCCATAAAGACGGGTTAATTTGCTCGAGGCAAATTTCATACCTCTTACAGAACTCGAGGATCACCATATCTACTACACCAAATGTGAAAGGATACGAATAAATGCTTAAGTATACTTCCACGTGTGTCGTGATATCCTCATCGGGATTGGGAATGACTATGTTTTTGCCTTCCTATTTGCAGTCCTCTTGGACCACTTCGAGCATTTCCTCGGTGATGGAGCATACATACCTCAACGCTTCCTCACTTCTGTCTCCTTCTATGATCTATGGAGCAGTCACCGGGAATGAACTTTATTAGAGGAGTTCCTGGGGCCACTACTAGAAGCATTTGCTCGACACCGGTGGCCGAGGAAGAAGTTATAGGGGCAGCGCTTTAGGGTACAAATTTCGAGGTCTTAGCCATCTCAATTTGGAAATATGAAGTTTTGAAGATTTAAAGGTTTGGTATGAAGTTTAGAAGATTTGGCATGAAGGTTTGAAGATAAGATATGAAGATATGAGGAACAGGTTATGAAGATTTGAAGGATTGATGAACAGATGAAAAACTCGAGGGTAACTCAAGAATGTTCGAAATTAGAAAGCAAAAAAGTAAAAAAAAAAAAAGGAAACTGGAGCTTTGATAAGGAAGGAATAATGAATGCATGACATTTCACATTTGATAATTGTCGAGGATGGTCAATTCCAAAATCAAAGCGACGCAACTGATGGAACGTTGCAGCTCATCTACTTGCTTATGGTGTACGAAGGAAGGAACCAAGATCAAATAGTCACTTAATATCGTTCATATAAATCTAATATCTGAGAAGTGAAGGGACTATCTGTGTATAGGTAAAATCGAGAATAAAGTTACTCCCAATTTCTCGATGAAGAAACAAGGGACAACGTAATTCGACGTTGGCTCAGGTAAGGCCGAGGATGCGCACAAATCAGATCCGGGGGTGGATGAATGATATGTCGGGAATCGAGCATGGACAAACATGAAAAGAATCAAGCTCGAGATAAACGAAGAATTGAGGTCAAATGGAAGACGATTAAAGAGGACGAACGCGAAGCCGGAATATCCGCCATCAACCAGATATTACGGCGCGGATCACACCCGATATTAACTACGAATCGTGTTTTCTTTAAGAAAAAAGGGAGGAAAGGTTTTTACCTTACTTAGACTTGTATTATGGGTGAAACTCCCCTACTATATAAAGGGAAAAACCTTTTCATTTTTTGGGTCACTGTTGGCACACATATCAAAGCAATAAATTTTACTTTTGTCTTTTAGCAATTGTTCAAAGTGTTCTTCAGCTACTCATCAATTCAATTGCAACCGAGCTCCATCCCGAGGGCTCGGTTGGAATATTTCTAGCATTCAAACCTAACGCTAGGCTTAATTATTTCATAACATTTGGTTTGTTCGTTTTGCTTTTTTTTATTCAATTACTTGTTGTTCTTTGATTATTTGTGTTGAATTAAAATCATGTATCCTTTAGATCACATACAAATTTAATTGTTACTTATTTTAAGTGTAAACAATGTGTATTGTATGCTCCAAATGTGAAAATAGAAAAAAGCTTCTAAGTGTGTATATTCACTGCCAATGCTTGAGTCAAGCTAGTGGTAATATATCGGCTAATGATTATTGCATTACTATCAAAAACCTACAAATATTAAGGGGGATTTGCATCTATACCCGCTTTTTGGGTCACGTTTTAACTTGTGCCTACTTTGAAAAAAAAATTACAAGCGCACCTACTTTTTCGCGTAACTTCAGCATACGGGGCTGAAGTAGCAAAAGCAATCACGCAAAACTTTAGTATTCTAGTAGACGGGTCTGAAGTAGCAAAGGCAGTGCTGAAGTTTCTTTTGTCCTGGATAAGATGCTGAAGTTATTTAGTTCATTTATAAAAACTTAAGCACTAAAATAGCTGACGTTTTTTTGTCCTGGATTCATTAGTTTTGTCATAAAAGCTTTTTCAAAAACTTCAGCAGAAGATGCTGAAGTTATTTAGTTCATTTGTAAAAACTTCAGTACTAAATAAGCTGAAGTTTTTTTGTCCTGGATAAGCTTTTTCAAAAACTTCTGCAGAAGATGCTGAAGTTATTTAGTTCATTTTGTAAAACATTTCAGCACTATATAAGCTGAAGTAACATTTTGCTGGAAGAGTGAAATATAAATGGCAAAGCTTAAGTTGTTGGAAAGAAAGTATACGTCTTCCCTTGATCGTTCAAATGTAGTCAATTTTATAGGAACTATCAATCTCATTAATCAACTCTTTGAAAGGTTGTTGCTTGCCTCCTTCGCAAGAAATAAAGTTAGAGGAACTTGCTACTAATCAACCATTTTTAGGAAAGAGATTCTTTGGAACTTCGTATGGAAAAAAATCACGTATTTTTGCTAAAATGGAAAAATTATTTCGAATAATGAAGCAGAATCAGGGTGGTGGATTTTTTAACTAAAAGTGAAGATTCTTTTAAATCTTGACGCCATTGCATTGTGGCCACTCAACAGAACCCACATTGGGTTGCATTAGGAATTTTTGTATTCTTGTGTTTTAGAACAATGTTAAAAACAGAAGGAAAATTTCTCTTGAGATGGTGGTAGTATTAGAGAATTAATCATAGTGTCTTTCAATTGTTAATAGAAGAAGAAGAAGAAACGAATGATGAGGAGAAAGGGGTTGAAGTTGTTTAAAAACTGGGTACAAATTAAAACTTTTAAAAAAATGGGTATAGGTTAAATGGGGGCGACTAAATTGGGTGCCCCGTGCAATTTTTATAAATATTAATCAGTTTGAAGCCTCGTGATACATGGAAGGCTATAATTGACCATTGACATTTAATTATTGGCCACGAAAAAAATTAGCATTCTGTTAATCAACTTTTAAAGAACTTATAAAATTATTAGCTACTCTAAGATGTCTTGAAGGGGATTTAATATATCACTTTATTAGCTTTATAAGTTTATGATTTTGCTGTATCAAGGATAAATATATTTTCTGTTCCAATTTATGTAAAAGTCTAGGCACGAAGTTTTAGAAATAAAAGTTTTTTTAAAATTTATGATCTAAACAGACCATAAAAATTTGTTTAATCAGAAATCATCTCATTACGATGAAAAAAAAATTTAAAATTGAATTGTTACTAAATAGAAAAATGTCATTCTCTTTGGCATTGAAAGAGGAAAGAGTATCACATTAAATTGGGATAGAGGAAGTACTATATATCCTATAATAAGATTCAGTTATAAACATACCTCATATATTTTTAAATCAAACACTTACACTCTAATACTATGAAAATTCTACACACACATATTAGCTTCAAAAATAGTTCCATTTTACCGGGGCAAAGATGTTTAGTTTTAAAAAACTTGAGGTGTATCTTTGTGATGACTTTTTAGGTCATCATTTGCTTTTAAACTAAATTCTGTGTTTCCGAGGCCTTGAAAACCTCATTTAGGCCTCATTTGTTTGCACGTAATGGAGGTCTGAATCTTAATCATTCAGATCTCAGACATTAAGTGTCTTTGTTTTTAAAGTCTGAATCTTAATTATTCAGATCTTTATCATTAAGTGTGTTTGTTTTTTTACTTCACAACTACTTAATGAGTCTGAATAAATCTGCATGATTAAGATCTATAATAGAGACTTAATTTCATTAAGATGCTATCACATATTCATTATTATTTGCCGTCACCGCCTACCATTATCAACTACCACCATGCCTCCACCACCACCATACTCACCACCACCACCACCACCACCATGCCACCTCATCCTCAATCATAGCTGCCACCATTATCGACCATCACCAACCACTATCCCCCCACCACTCCGACCACCATATATCATTCTCACCCACAATCAACACTCATCCACCTCAACTACCACAACTAACCACCCCATTAGCATCAACAACCACAGCCGGCACTGCCCATCATTATAACCTACCCCACCCATCCACCACCTTCCTCAGTCATAACTACTACCACCACCCGCCATTATTAACTATCACCACCCACCACCTCCATTCTCAATCATTCATCAACCAAAACTACCACCAACCACCGCCTCTAGTCGGCATTTACCGGTTAGCCATCACCACCAACAACTATCATATTTTAAAAAATTATATATTTTTGATAAAATATTAGATTAGTTAGTATTTCATTTGAATTTTATGTTTATTAATTTTCATATAAAGATAAATTTTATACATTCAGATGTTAAAAATTAAACAGTCTTAATTATTTCTATTCAGATCTTAATACACATCTTTATATATTCAGAGGTGTATTCAGATTCAGATGTCTTAATCTTAATACACATCTTGATATTCAGATGTGTATTCAAATTCAGACGTCTTAATCTTAAAAAAAACAAATGTGGCCTTAGAGTCACCTCGATTTGCGTACGTAGTCCGGACGCGTAGCCGAAAAGCTTAAATGTGAAAATCTGTGAAAAATGATAAGTTTTGACTGTAAAATGAATAAATTTGACTTCGGTAAATATTTTGGGTAAACGGACCCGGACCCGTGATTTGACGGTCCCGAAGGATCCATAGGAAAATATGGGACTTGGGAATATGCCCGGAATCGAATTCCGAGGTCCCAAGCCCGAGAAATGAATTTTTAAAGAAAATTATTTTCTGAAATTGTTTAAAGAAATTTGAAATGAAATTTGCTTAGAACATGATGGTATCGGGCCCTTATTTTGGTTCCGGTGCCCAGTACATGTCTTATATATGATTTAAGACGTTTCTGTGAAATTTGGTGAAAAACTGATGTCATATGATGTGATTCGGACTTAAATCACAAAATTGATGTTTAAAGAAGTTTTGAGAAAATTTCAATGATCTCGAGATTTAATTTGATGTTCATGATTTTATTTTGATGATTTGATTACATGAATAAGTCCGTAAGATGTTTTTGAGGTTTTGTGTGCGCTTGATTTGGAGCCCCGAGGGCTCGGATGAGTTTCGAGTAGGTTCCTGGATGCCTTAGGTCTAAAAACATAGTTGTTGCAGGTTCAAAGAAGTTGCAGGCCTCTGAACCCGCCAGTGCGGTCCGCACAAAAATGTGTGCGATCGCGGAAGTGGGCCAGTACGGTCCGCGGTCGGCTTTGTGCGGTGCATGGTGGAGGCCTGTGCAGTCGCAGTCCATTTCATGCGGTCCGCACAAGGCACTGGACCGCAGTACCCTCAGGAAGGCTTGTGCGGACGCAGTCCATTTTGTGCGGTCCGCACAGAGGGTCTGAGAGGGGTATAAATAGACGGGATTTTTAGTCATTTTTCATTTTTCAAAACCCCAAAAAAAACATAAGAGGCGATTTTTCAAACAACCTTTCTTCTCCAAATCCATTATAAGTCATTTTTAACTAGTTTTCTTCAATCATTAACATCTTTTAACATGATTTCAACTTCAAATCAATGATTTTCATGGGGGAAATTGGGTGTTTTGGGTAGAACCTAGGTTTTTCAAAAATTGGGAATTTGGACCTCGATTTGAGGTCCAATTTCAAAACAAATTATATATTTGACATCGTGGGGGAATGGGTAATCGGGTTTTGGTTCGAACCTCGGGTTTTGACCACGTGGGCCCGGGGACGAATTTTGACTTTTTGGGTAAAAACTTTGGAAAATTCATTTTCATGGATTCAAATTGATTTGTTTAGTGTTTATTGATGTAATTAAGTAACTTGTGACTAGACACGGGCGAATTGGTGGTAGAACCAAGGGGAAAAGCTATAATTGAATCGTGAATTGTGTTCGTGGCATCGAGGTAAGTGTTTGGTATAACCTTAGCTTGAGGGATTAGGAGTTGTATCATATTTGCTATTTGCTTCTTGTTGAGTACGACGTATAGGCATGGTGACGAGTATCTATACATTGGTGCCAAGTATGACTGTGAGTCTTATAATGTGATTTTCATGATTTCGTTGTATTATTCATGCCTTGATGAAGATTTCTAATTGTTGTATAAAGTTTGTTGCAAGAATTGTGACCTATGAACATTGAGGAGCATTGGCTCAAGTTGTATAGCGAAAATTGCGAAAGTATAAGTGACAATTGAACTTTTAGAGCGTTGGCTCGAGTTGTGAAATGAGTTGTGAAAGTATAAGTAATAATTGAAACTCTAGAGCATTGGCTCGAGTTGTGAAGTGAATTGTGAAGTAAGAGTGAGAAAGAGAAGAGATCATTATGTTGCCCCCTTGTCGGGCTATTGTTGAATTGTGATTCCCTTGCATTGTGTTCTTAATTGATAATACGGATGCTTAGGTTAATAATTATTTGTGTTGGATAGGAATTATGGGTATAGCTGAGGTAGTTAGGTGTCAGAATGAGGTTGGTTATAGCTGAGATAGTTAGGTGACGAGTTTGGTTATGGCTGGGGTGGTTAGATGTTGTAACGACTTTGGTTATAGTTGAGGTAGTTAGGTGTGGTATCAAGTTTGGTTATAACTGTTTCTCCCTTGCCGGGACGTGATTGCTTATGTTGTTGAATCCCTTGTCGGGATAGTGTAGACCTTATTGACCCCTTTTCGGGACTCTTGTTATGATTGTTGACAATATTATATATGGATCGGGTTGCACGCCGTAACAATATTATATATGGATCGGGTTGCACGCCGCAACAATATTATATGTGGATCGGGTTGCACGCCGCAACAAAGATATGATAAAATGGGAGCGGGTGGTACGCCTACCACAAGATATAGTGAAATGGGAGCGGGTGGTACGCCTACCACGAGATACAGGAAATGGGATCGGTTGCATGCCTGCAACAAGATGTGAAAAGAAAGTGAAATCTGCATTTGTCTTCCTTATTCATGTTAGTGGTTGGATTTTGATTCCTTAATAATTCTCTTGATAGTCTGTTTTTACCTGTTATTCCTCGAAGTATGTTTCCCCCTCCTATCTTTACTTGCTTATTTCTGCTTTACTTCCCGTTGTATATTATATAACTGCACAGGTTTATTTGGTGGTCTGGTCCTAGCCTCGTCACTACTTCGCCGAGGTTAGGCTAGACACTTACCAGCACATCGGGTCGATTGTGCTGATACTACACTCTGCACTCTTTTGTGCAGACTCCAGTGTTGTGGACTTCAGACCACGGTGAGATTACTGATTCTTGATCATCAGGCGAACCGAGGTAGTCCTGCAGGCGTCCGCAGGCCTTGGCGTCCCCTTCTATCTACTATTTTTTTTCATTCATGCATTTCTAGAGACAGTGTTTTATTTATTTCTTTTAGAACCTTTATTTGTAGTATTGTTAGACCGTCTATGAAACTGTGACACCAATTCTGGGTGATTAAGGTTTAAGCTGTTGTAATAGACACATGTTCAGATATTCTATTGTTTTCTTCCGCTTATTCTGAATTTTTGCTGTTTACACGTTATTATTTTATATAATGTTAAAGAGAATTGAAATTGGTAAAAAGGTAAGTTGTCTAATAATTGGCTTACCTAGCTCACATTAGTAGGCTCCATCACGACTCTCGAGGGTGGAAAATCTGGGTCGTGACAATCTTTAACTAGGTAATAAGTATATTAAGATATAATTAATAAAAGGCAAATTTAAATTACAAGTATAACGTTACTTTGTAAGTAAAATGTGAAGAAATTTAAGAGAATAAGCATTTTTAGTGAAATATTTTATTCACAGTATTGATTGAGAAAGAGAAAAAATATTTGTTGAAACTCTTAAATAGAAAATGATCACAGGTTATTTAGCTCCCGTTTGGCCATAAAATTTGGGAGTTTTTTTTTCAAATTTTGTTTTTAATAATCTGTTTGTTTATAGATTTTAACCATTGTTTGGTAGATTTAGAAAACAAAATCTTCAGTTCCCAAAAACAGTCTACTCAGAAAACTTCAAATTCGTTCCAAGTAAAATGAATGTCCAAATAAAACTTTAACTTCTAAAAATTATTTTTCAACATAACTTTAAAAACTTATTTTTCAAGTTTCAATAAAATCTATGTCCAAACATTAGCTTAATAAGCGTATGAATTTAAATATTTGTAATAATTTTGTTGCACTTTCAACCAAATCTATGTCCAAGCACTACTTATTTTTTGTCGATTTTCATTATATGATATTCCTTCCATTTTAATTTAGATGATATAGTTTGACTCGGCACGGAGTTTAGGAAAAAGAAAGGAGACTTTTGAAACTTGTGGTCTTAAAAGCTCAAGGGATAAAAGTTTTGTGGGGCCATGCCATTGTATGGTTATAAAAACTTATCATTAAGGGTAAAATGGTAAATGGAGAGTTTAAAGTTGAATTATTTCTAATTTTAGAAAGATGTAATTCTTTTGAAACGGAATAATAAGAAAAGTGTGTCATCTAAATTGAAATGGAGGGAGTAGTATATTTCTAGAAAAAGAGGATAATATCATTATATTTATATAGGATTCTGATACTATTGAAGGTGGGGGTGTTTTCTTATAATATATATATATATATATATATATATATAACCTGTAAATTCCTAGGATAAACTGGTTAAGAAAAACCCGAAAATGTTTAAAGAAGGGAATAAGTGTTTAACCATGGCCGGGGTGAGGTTAAAGAAATAAAAGTTAAGAAAAGAGTTAAAATCTTTAAAAGATTGGGAAGAAGAGATGAACAGAGTGGAAGATTAAAAAAAGAAAAAAGAGTAGTAACGGGGTAATATCAGTTCATAATTTGGTAACTATACAAGTCTATAGAATAAGGGAGGGAGAGTACCGAGTAGGATTTTCACAAACATAAATTTTTAACCGCAAAAATCTTACTATTAATGTCCAATAATCGTAACAACTACACCCATCCAGAGAGCTTTGCTAGAAGCCTTACCCAAAATCTAGAAGAATTCATATTAGACATAGAATCAGGATTCTATTCTATAGTAGATCTAGCCGTATATTTTATCTACCTTGAAGAAAATAACAGAATCTGCTCAGATAATTATAGAAACAACTATATTTATTATCCCTAATATTATCATATCATCAATCGTGTCATTTATATCACCTAATGTGACTACCCGACCAGTCGTCCCATGATTTACCGCTCCATTTCCCCCATTTCAGCTTTTGTACGCTTCGTTATCCGTATTTTATGGGATCGAGATGATTAGTTCGAGTTCGGAGAGGATTTGGTAAGAAATGAGACACTTAGTCCCTTTTAAGAAGGCTTAAGTTGGAAAAGTCAACCGGATGTTGACTTATGTGTTAGAGGGTTCGGATGTGAGTTCTGATGGTTCGGTTAGCTTCGGGAGGTGATTTGTGACTTAGGAGAGTGATCGGAAGTGGTTTTGGAGGTACGGTGTAGAATTAGGCTTGAATTGGCGAAGTTAGTATTTTGGCGAATTCCGGTTGATAGGTGAGATTTTGATCCGAGGGTCGGAATGGAATTCCGAGAGATTCTGTAGCTTCGTTATGTCATTTTGGACTTGTCTGCAAAATTTGCGGTCATTCGGATGTGGTTTGGTTGGGTTTTTGATCAAAAATGGAATTTGGAAGTTCTTGAGATTCATAGGCTTGAATTCGATGTGATTTGATGATTTTGGTGTTAGTCGAGGTATTTTGATGATTGGACGAGGTTGAATAATGTTTAGGATGCGTTGGTGCTTTTGGTTGAGGTCCCGGGGGTCTCGGGTGTGTTTCGGGTGAGTTTTGAGCGAGTACGGACACCCCAGAACTTAGAAAAATGGAGGGAGCAGCAGTTTTGGCGCGGACCGCGCTCCTTTTCGCGCTGGGCGCGCTGGCCTAGTGCTGGCCGCTCCAAAGTGGCCACAGCCGCGGTCGTGAAGACTGCAGGTTGCTGGTCCTACTTCGGAAGCTCATATCCTTTGATCCACAAGGAATATTGAGGTGATTTAAACGAAAGTTGTAGCCCTTCGTGTCTCGTTTCAAGAAAGGTAGAGATATCGCAATTTAGACATCTGTAGCGAAAGTTATGGACAAAATACTAAAGCTTCTCCATGCAAGCAAAACCTGCGCGGCCGCGGTCGTTTTTGCGCGGACCCCGCTGGTTTTACGCGGACCGCGGTCATTTTTGTGCGGTCAGCGGTGTCGGAATCCGAGTGGTACTCTATAAATACGAAGTTTTGGGTTTTTTTGATATTTTGACCTAGAGAGCTCGGATTTTGGCGATTTTTCGAAGGTTTTTCAATAAATTGGTCGGGGTAAGTGATTCTAACTCAGATTTGGTTAGAGTACATGAATCTATCACTGAATTCATCATTTAATTCGTGATTTGAGATGGAATTTGGGAAGAAAATTGTGGAACCTTTCAAAAATGTAAAATGATGATTTGAAGGACCAAATGGTATCGGAATAGGATAATTTTTGTATAATTAGACTCGTGAGGGTATGAGGATTCTGAAAATGTAAATTTTACCCGATTCCGAGATGTGGGCCCGGGGCTCGGGTTTTGCTAATTTCGAGATTTTTGATATTTTTCGAATGTTTTCGCTTGGGCTTTGTTCCCTTAGCATATTGTGACGTATTCATTTTGATTTTGGATAGATTCGATGCGCGTGGAGGCCAATTCAAGGGGCAAAGGCGTCGTGAGCTAGAGAATTAGCTAGTTCGAGGTGAGTAATGGTTGTAAATGATGTTCTGAGGGTTTGAAACCCCGGATTGCACGTCGTAGTGCTATATTGAGGCAAGATACGCGCTGGATGATGAGCGCGGGGTTTTCACTACTGGGAATTGTGACTTGGTCCATCCTGATTGATGATTTTATCGAATATTTGACTGAAATTCATTTGTTACCATCATTATTTGGGCTGATTGCCATAATTGGGCTTCCTGCCAACTATTTGGACCCTTCGGGGATTTTTATCACTGTTTCTTTACTGCCTGACTTATTATTTGAACTCAGTCATGTTGATATCTATTGTTTTACAAATTCAACCACTTTTACTCAGATTTGAAACTTAAATCATATTTCTACATCATGTTTTGGGCTGAGAACTACTGTTTTACTAATGCCCAAAGGGCTTATGATGATTTCTGGACTGAGTGAGGTCGAGGGCCATATGTGAGGATATGCTGAGTGATATGAGGTCGAGGGGCTAAGATACTATTTATGCCATGCGGTGGCTTGAGTGATGTGAGGATATGTTGAGTGATGATGCCACGAGGTGGATTGATATAGCGCTTGGGCCGTAAGGGGCCCCTCCGGAGTATACACACCCACAGTGAGCGCGGGTACCCATGTGATTTGAAACAGTGGTAACAATGACACTGTTTGATGAAAGTTGGTCAGGTAACAATGGATGTCCATTATTCTGAGTGATTGTGAGGTAGCCCGAGGGGCTGATACTGTACTGAGAATGAGCCCGAGGGGCTGATACTATGCTGTGCGATTGATACTGTGCCCGAGGGGCGGATTTCTACTTGTTAATTACCTGTTTTACTTGTTTTAAAAAGGAATATCATTTGATTTCTTCACTAATTTACTGCTTTAAGTGATTTTACTGCTTGATATGGAATTGCTTTGTGCCTTTACGTGTTTTCATTCTTTCAGCCATTATTTGTAATTATTACTCACTGAGTCGGAGTACTCACATTACTCCCTGCACCATGTGTGCAGATTCAGGTATAGCAGAGTCCGCACCTGAGCGCTGATTCCTTCCAGGCTAGGCAGTGATTTGGAGTTACTAGGTAGCTGTTGACGTCCGCAGCCCCTTGACTCTCTTATCCTCTATCATTTATGTTTTCTTCAAACTGTTGTATCGGATTCCGTACTTTGTAGACCTATAATAGATTCTGTAGTAGCTCATAACTTGTGACACCCCGGTTTGGGCTGTGTCGGGATGGTTCCTTATGTTATTATCGTTATATTCTACAATTTATGAGCATTATATTATATGTTATTACTGTTTATGATGATTAACTGTTTAAAAGAGGTGTTCCGTTTTGGTATGGCTGGCATTGTCTTTACGAGAGGCTCCATCATGACCGGGTTCGGGGATCGGGTCGTGACAAGTTGGTAACAGAACCTAGGTTACTTAGGTCTCACGAGTCATGAGCAGGTTTAGTAGAGTCTCGCGGATCGGTACAGAGACGTCTGTATTTATCCTCGAGAGGCTGCAGAACCTTTAGAAAAAACTACTCATTCTTGAATTCTTATTGTGCGTCCTTGAGTCAGCTTGAAAAGTAACTCTTGAAATTTCTTCCACGTGTTCGTACGCGCGCATGAGCGCTCAGTATTAGATGTGCCTTGATGGCTTGTGATCCCCCGATCGAGGGGTAAGATACAATCTCTGTGAGTTTATGTTGGGCCAGTCTGGAGGACTTGAGGCCGGATTTTTGCCTATGGCTTGAGCACCGAGGCGCTGATTGTGTGAGCAAGTGTTTTGAACTTATATGTTCAGTATTGTCCCTAATAGTGGGAATGACGGCTGGATAACTATGTGATGAATATGCTAATTCTGCGTGATGTTTCTATATGACCTGGAAGTGTTGAGGAAGATTTGCTGGATGAGAGAAGGACTACTAAATGTATGATTTCCATTGTGAGTGGAAGTGTAGTTCCGGGATTATAGGCGTGTGAAGAATCTTTTCAAGACTCCTAGTTGAGAGTGAAGTAAATTTCATGTTACGGTATGAGTTTGGACTCAGGAAGATTAAGTGACTGTGTAATGTGTATGGCAGTGGAAGGTATACAAAAAGCTAATTGGAGGCAAAACATGTGGGTTATCTCCTGCGGAGTGTTCTAAGGTGGTGTGATCCTTATGTTGTCTATTAGAAGATCTCATTTACAAGTGAAGAATATGCATTGAAATCTAAATTGTGCTGCCTAGAGAGTGGGCTTAACTGTTGTGTGAGTGAATACAAGAATTGCAGAAGAGTTAAAAAAAAATTCCAGATGATTTGTGTTTCCACAAGCTCATGAAGGAGTGAGTTCAATCTCACTATGGTATTACAACAACAATAGAGTATGTGCGTTATGATTTATTGAGTGCGTTTTGTTATATGGCTTTGATCCAAGTTGGTGAGTTTGCTATTAATTAAGTTGATTGCACGGTCAAGAGCTATATTGTTCTAGTCTGCCACAGAGATGCCTCGGTATTATTCGATCCCGGTTCCACCTATTCTTGCGTCCTCATATTTTGCTCATTATTTGGGTACGCCCCGAGAGTTTCTTTCTTTACCTATTCATGTATCTACCCCGGTGGGAGATACTGTTATTGTGGACCGTGTGTACCGGTGTGATTATTGGGGGTCTGGAGACCCGAGTTGATTTATTATTATTGAGCATGGTGGACTTTGATGTTATTCTGGGCATGGATTGGCTATCTCTGTGTCGTGCTATTCTAGACTGTCATGCTAAGATAGTCACTTTGGCTATGCCGGGTGTACCGCGGATCGAGTGGCGTGGTGTGACTGATTATATCCCTAGTAGAGTGATCTCTTTCTTGAAGGCCCAGCGTATGGTTGGGAAGGGTTGCCTTTCATATCTAGCATTTGTGAGGGATGTTGGAGCTGAGACTCCTAGTATTGATTTTGTCCCAGTTGTGAGGGATTTTCCCGATGTTTTTCCTGCAGACCTGTCGGGCATGCCACCGGACATGGATATTGATTTTGGTATTGACCTGGTGCCGGGAACTCATCCTATTTCTATTCCGCCATATCGTATGGCACCAGCAGAGTTGAAGGAATTGAAAGAACAGCTTTAGGAACTCCTAGATAAGGGGTTCATTCGGCCTAGTGTGTCCCCTTGGGGTGCATCGATTTGGTTTGTGAAGAAGAAGGATGGCACGATGAGAATGTGCATTGATTATAGGCAATTGAACAAAGTAACAATTAAGAACAAGTATCCTTTACCTCGCATTGATGATTTATTTGATCAGCTTCAGGGAGCGAGGGTGTTCTCCAAGATTGATCTCCGTTCGGGTTATCACCAGTTGAAGATCAGGGATTCAGATATTCTTAAGACTTCTTTCAGGAGCAGATATGGTCATTATGAGTTTCTTGTTATGTCCTTCGGGCTAACCAATGCCCCAGCAGCATTCATGCATTTGATGAACAATGTATTTCGGCCTTATCTGGATTCGTTCGATATTGTATTCATTGATGATATCCTGGTGTACTCATGTAGTCAGGAGGAGCACGCGGAGCATTTGAGAGTTGTGTTACAGAGACTGAGGGAGGAGAAACTTTATGCAAAATTCTCCAAGTGTGAGTTTTGGCTCAGCTCAGTGGCTTTTTTGGGGCATGTGGTGTCCAGCGAGGGTATACAGGTTGATCCGAAGAAGATAGAGGCGGTCCAAAGTTGGCCCAGACTGTCCTCAGCCATAGAGATTCGTAGCTTTCTTGGGTTAGCAGGCTATTATCGACGGTTTGTTTAGGAATTTTCCTCCATTGCATCACCCTTGACCAAGTTGATTCAGAAGGATGCTCTATTCGTATGGTCGGACGAGTGTGAGGAGAGCTTTCAGAAGCTCAAGACAGCCTTGACCACAGCTCCATTGCTAGTTTTACCATCAGTTTCAGGTTTATATACTGTGTATTGTGATGCTTCAAGAGTTGGGATTGGTTGTGTGTTGATGCAGGAGGGTAGAGTTATTGCTTATGCTTCTCGGCAGTTGAAGCCCCATGAGAAGAACTACCTCGTTCATGATTTGGAGTTGGCTGCCATAGTTCACGCATTGAAGATTTGGAGGCATTACTTGTATGGCGTATCTTGTGAGGTGTTCACTGATCATCGCAGTCTTCAGCATTTGTTCAAGCAAAAGGATCTTAATTTGAGGTAGCGGAGATGGTTGGAGTTGCTTAAGGATTATGATATCACTATATTGTACCATCCGGGAAAGGCCAATGTGGTGGCTGATGCTTTGAGCCGAAAGGCAGTGAGTGTGGGGAGTTTGGCATATATTCCAATTGGGGAGAGACCTCTTGCGGTTGATGTTCAGTCCCTGGTCAATCGGTTCATGAGGTTGGATATTTCGGAGCCTAGTCGGGTGTTGGCTTGTGTGGTTTCTCGGTCTTCTTTATATGATTGCATCAGAGAGCGCTAGTATGATAATCCGCATTTGCTTGTCCTTAGAGATAGAGTTCAGCATGATGATACCAGAGATGTGACCGTCGGTGATGATGGTGTGTTGAGGATGTAGGGCCGGATCTGTGTGCCCAATGTGGATGGGTTTAGAGAGCTGATTCTGAAGAAAGGCCCATAGCTCGCGATATTCCATTCATCCGGGTGCCACGAAGATGTATCAGGATTTGAGGCAACACTATTGGTGGAGAAGACTGAAGAAAGGTATTGTGGGATGTGTAGCTCGGTGTCTCAACTGTCAGCAGGTGAAGTATGAGCATCAGAGACTGGGTGGCTTATTTCAGCAGATGGTTATTCCCGAGTGGAAGTGGGAGAGAATCACGATAGACTTTGTGGTTGGACTTCCTTGGACTTTGAAGAAGTTCGATGCTATTTGGGTGATTGTGGATCGGCTGACCAAGTCTGCACACTTCATTTCTGTGTGTACTACCTATTCTTCAGAGCGGTTGGCAGGGATTTATATCCGGGAGATTGTTCGGTTGCATGGCGTTCCTGTTTCCATCATCTCAGATAGAGGTACTCAGTTTACTTCGCAGTTCTGGAGAGCCGTGCAAAGAGAGTTGGGTACTCAGGTAGAGTTAAGCACAGTGTTTCATCCTCAGACGGACGGATAGTCCAAGCGTACTATTCAAATATTGGAGGACATGTTGAGTGCTTGTGTTTTTTACTTTGGAGGTTCATGGGATAAGTTTGTACCACTTACAAAGTTTGCTTACAACAACAACTACCAGTCGAGTGTTCAGATGGCTCCATATGAGGCTTTGTACGGGAGGCGGTGTAGATCTTCGATTGGTTGGTTCGAGCCCGACGAGGCTAGACTATTGGGGACAGATTTTGTTCAGGATGCCTTAGAGAATGTGAAGGTGATTCAGGAGAGGTTTCGTACAGCGCAGTCACGTCAGAAGAGTTATGTGGACCGGAAGGTTAGAGATGTGTCCTACATGGTCGGTGAGAAGGTCCTGCTGAAGGTTTCGCCCATGAAGGGTGTTATGAGATTTGGGAATAAAGACAAGTTGAGTCCTCGGTTCATTGAGCCTTTTGAGGTGCTTCGGAGGATTGGGGAGGTGGCTTATGAGCTTGCTTTACCACCCATCCTGTTGAGTTTGCATCCGGTATTTCATGTTTCTATGCTCCGGAAGTATATTGGGGATCCGTCTCATGTTTTGGACTTTAGCACGGTTCAGTTGGATGACGATTTGACCTTTGATGTGGAGCCAGTAGCTATTTTGGGTCGCCAGGTTCGGAAGTTGAGGTCAAAGGATATAGCTTCAGTGAAGGTGCAGTGGAGAGGTCGGCCCGTGGAGGAGGCCACCTGGGAGACCGAGCGGGAGATACGGAGCAGATATCCTCATCTGTTTGAGGCTTCAGGTATGTTTCTTGACTCGTTCGAGGACGAACATTTGTTTAAGTTGGGGAGGATGTGACGACCTGGCCAGTCGTCTCATGAGTTACCGCTCCATTTCCCCCATTTCAGCTTTTTGTACGCTTCGTTATCCGTATTTTATGGGATCGAGATGATTAGTTCGAGTTCGGAGAGGATTTGGTAAGAAATGAGACACTTAGTCCCTTTTAAGAAGGCTTAAGTTGGAAAAGTCAACCGGATGTTGACTTATGTGTTAGAGGGTTCGGATGTGAGTTCTGATGGTTCGGTTAGCTTCGGGAGGTGATTTGTGACTTAGGAGAGTGATCGGAAGTGGTTTTGGAGGTACGGTGTAGAATTAGGCTTGAATTGGCGAAGTTAGTATTTTGGCGAATTCCGGTTGATAGGTGAGATTTTGATCCGAGGGTCGGAATGGAATTCCGAGAGATTCTGTAGCTTCGTTATGTCATTTTGGACTTGTCTGCAAAATTTGCGGTCATTCGGACGTGGTTTGGTTGGGTTTTTGATCAAAAATGGAATTTGGAAGTTCTTGAGATTCATAGGCTTGAATTCGATGTGATTTGATGATTTTGGTGTTAGTCGAGGTGTTTTGATGATTGGAACGAGGTTGAATAATGTTTAGGATGCGTTGGTGCTTTTGGTTGAGGTCCCGAGGGTTTCAGGTGTGTTTCGGGTGAGTTTTGAACGAGTACGGACACCCCGGAACTTAGAAAAATGGAGGGAGCAGCAGTTTTGGCACGGACCGCGCTCCTTTTCGCGCTGGGCGCGCTGGCCTAGTGCTGGCCACGTCAAAGTGGCTGCGGCCGCGGTCGTGAAGACTGCAGGTTGCTAGTCCTACTTAGGAAGCTCATATCCTTTGATCCACAAGGAATATTGAGGTGATTCAAAAACGAATGTTGTAGCCCTTCGTGTCTCGTTTCCATAATGGTAGAGATATCGCAATTTGGACATCTGTAGCGAAAGTTATGGCCAAAATACTAAAGTGTGTCCCTACAGAGCAAGACCTGTGCGGCCGCGGTCATTTTTGCGTGGACCCCGCTGGTTTTACGCGGACCGCGGTCATTTTTGTGCGGTCAGCGGTGTCGGAATCCGAGGGGTACTCTATTAATACGAGGTTTTGGGTTTTATTTGATATTTTGACCTAGAGAGCTCGGATTTTGGTGATTTTTCGACGGTTTTTCAAGAAATTGGCCGGGGTAAGTGATTCGAACTCAGATTTGGTTAGAGTACATGAATGTATCACTGAATTCATCATTTAATTCGTGATTTGAGATGGAATTTGGGAAGAAAATTGTGGAACCTTTCAAAAATGTAAAATGATGATTTGAAGGACCAAATGGTATCGGAATTGGATAATTTTGGTATGGTTAGACTCGTGAGGGTATGAGGATTCTGAAAATGTAAATTTTACCCGATTCCGAGACGTGGGCTCGGGTTTTGCTAATTTCGAGATTTTTGATATTTTTCGAATGTTTTCGCTTGGGCTTTGTTCCCTTAGCATATTGTAATGTATTCGTTCTGATTTTGGATAGATTCGATGCATGTGGAGGACAATTCAAGGGGCAAAGGCGTCGTGAGCTAGAGAATTAGCCAGTTCGAGGTGAGTAATGGTTGTAAATGATGTTCTGAGGGTTTGAAACCCCGAATTGCACGTCGTAGTGCTATATTGAGGCAAGATACGCGCTGGATGATGAGCGTGGGGTTTTCACTACTGGGGATTGTGACTTGGTCCATCCCGATTGATGATTTTACCGAATATTTGACTGAAATTCATTTGTTACCATCATGATTTGGGCTGATTGCCATAATTGGGCTTCGTGCCAACTATTTGGACCCTTCGGGGATTTTTATCACTGTTTCCTTACTGCTTGACTTATTATTTGAACTCAGTCCTGTTGATATCTACTGTTTTACAAACTCAGCCACTTTTACTCAGATTTGAAACTTAAATGATATTTCTACATCATGTTTTGGGCTGAGAACTACTGTTTTACTAATGCCCAAGGGGCTTATGATGATTTCTGGACTGAGTGAGGCCGAGGGCCATATGTGAGGATATGCTGAGTGATATGAGGTCGAGGGCCTGAGATACTATTTATGCCATGCAGTGGCTTGAGTGATGTGAGGATATGTTGAGTGATGATGCCACGAGGTGGCTTGATATAGCGCTTGGGCCGTAAGGGGCCCCTCTGGAGTCTGCACACCCACAGTGAGCGCGGAGCACCAACATACATTTCATCTAACCTTCATTATTAGGGCTGACGAGATCAATATAAATGGTAGACCTGGATCATGGATAACCAGCAATAAAATATGACGGCATGAACAGACATAGCAGGGGATGACCAGACAATCAAGAAACTATATATAAGGTAAGAGCTACCACGCTACCATGAAAGACTATACAACAAAAACAAGCCGACAAGGCATACCAAACTATACATGAGTCGACACTTGTCTATGAGCCTCTAAATGAACATAAGTGCTGCAACATAGCCGGAACAGGGCCCTGACATACCTATAATGTCTATAACAGAAATGCATACCAAGACCACGGCAAGTTCGGATAAGGGATCTCGCCAATCACCGCTGAACTGGACAACCTACTGTGGTGGGGGATCTGCACCTGCCTGTCTATCAGGACCTGCAGCACGACATGCAGCGTCCACAAACAAAAGGACGTCAGTACGAATAAAGTAATGAGTATGTAAGGCAGAGAACCATAAATACGAACAGTAATGTAATCAGGGATAGAGAATATACAACCTGGAAAATCTGAGTACCTCTGAGGACTACTGGCATGCAATGCATGATACATATGTATGTATACATAAACTTTTAAAACATATGCCTCTGTGGGCATCATCATCATCATATCGTACCCGACCATAATAGGCTCGGTAAAAACATACCTGACCATCATAAGGCTCGGTAGAATCCTACCCGGCAATGTGGAGCTCGGTAAAACCCAACTGATCAGTGGTTGCACAATAGGTGCCGTACCTGGCCAACTATAGCGTGGCTCAGTAGAGTAAAATAGATACATATATATAATGCATGCTCGATTCATGAAATCACATTCTAAACCTTTCGGAGTGACGTATGGTCGGTATCCTCTGTACACATTATTAGGACTAACTCTTCACTATGAACCTTATAAAAATCAGGAAGTACCTACAACATTGATAACATAAGAATAAGAGAAGCAACATCAACATCAATCGTTCCATAAGAGGGAAAGCAATGTAAGTATTGCTAGCTTCTAAGAGTAGAGTATCTTTGGAAGCTCGTTCATTACATTATGTACAATCGGAGTCGTGCAAAAGAAGAAAAGGGATAGCCTCACATACCTTGTATATACTACCCCAATATCAAGCTATGCAATTGTCAAAACTCCTTAGTCTACAATAAGAGAAATGATACTATCGTTATCATTTAAGCGTCATAACTATTATGTATCGACCACAACCTATTTTACGATGAAATGGACAGCACCTCCCCTATATATATGACTTCACACCATTCCAAACAATCACCAAACAGCCCAAACAACATCAATAATAAACATATTGAGCCTCCCAAAATAGTCCACGCACAGCCTAATCACTCCATACATACGACGACCACCGTAGTCGTGTCAAACGACCTGGAAATGTTACGAATAACTATCATCCCACAACCCTACATATATATGGTGTTTCTCTACACCCTTACTCCTCCAAAACTCCACAAAACAGTAGTAAAATATGCAGCCCAACAGCAACGCAAAACAGTCCACAAAACAATAACATTACTACAAAGCCTTTCGATATATATTTCGCAAGTTCTAGCTTCAATGGGTTAGCCGCAACTTGGATAATCTTAAATACATAGAGTGTAAGAGGTTCCTTACCTTTATACATAAAGAACAACTCATATTTGACCTTAAATTTCCATGAAATATCCATCCAATGCTGCCACAACAACAAAAAAGCGAAACTAGCGATCATTTAGTGTTTTTCGGCACTAGAATCACTTTAGAAAGCTTTACCCCCAGATTGTATTGATGAACGGTTTAATTCTTTGGAAACTAGACTCATATATCTTTAATTTGATTGGTCGATCATCCCGTAATTCCTTGTAAATTAGGAGAAAAGATTAGAAACATTTGACCTAATGTTTAAGTAAAATTATGAACCTAAGTTGCGACAACTTTTGTCATTTTTTGTTTCATAAATCGTTTGACTTCAAGACTTATGATACGGATATTATATGATTAAAATACCTTAATACATGACCTCTTGAGTGTATTAAGCACCGCTAGATTTACCTGAAAATACGAGTTACAACATCCTTGATTCATTTAACTTCCAATACTTGTTAATCACCCTTATACACTCTTGTATCACTTAAGACCAATAGGATTGACTTCTTATCATCTCAAAGATAATTCCTTCTTGGATTTATGTTAACTAATATATGGCATGAACTAACACATGTGGATATGGGTTGTAACACCCTCCCCCCTTAGGAACATTCGTCCTCGAATGTAAGGGTTCATGGGGAGTTTAAATCATCGTGGATTCCAATGGAAATTTCCGATCAATTTTCCCCTATAAAATGGTCACTAGCAAAACTTGCAAGCAATTAAGCCCAACATATGGCTTCACAAGGCTACACAAAGCATTATGCATATTTACATTATCTACATATCACCATTTTGTATTAATGAGGAGTATTCTCAAATTATTGCTTACCTCATAGAGCCGTTTCACCTTCCAATGTATCCTGTCTTCCACCAGCATCCTTGTTATCTTCATTCTGGAATAGGTAAGGGTATTTATACTTCATCTCCTCTTCTGCTTCCCATTGATTTACGACTGAGAACATCTGCCACAATATTGGCTTTCCCGGGATGATACAATATCTCGACGTCGTAGTCTTTCAGTAATTCAAGCCACCTACGCTGCCTCAAATTCAACTCTTTCTGCTTGAAGATGTATTGTAAACTCTTATGATCTGTGTAGATGTCAATGTGGATGCCGTATAAGTAGTGCCGCCATATCTTCAAAGCATATATTACTGCAGCCAATTCCAAATCATGGGTTGGATAATTCTTTTCATGCTTCTTCAGTTGTTTTGATGCATAAGCAATCACCTTCCCATGCTGCATCAATACGCACCCCAAACCTATACCTGAGGCATCACAATATACCACATAACCGTTTGTTCCTTTAGGAAGAGTGAGCACTGGTGCGGATGTCAATCGATTCTTCAGCTCCTGAAAACTACGTTCACAAGTGTTAGACCACTGGAACTTGGTAGCTTTCTGTGTTAACTTAGTCAATGGTGATGATATAGAGGAAAACCTTTCCATAAACCGCCTATAATATCCTGCTAGCCCTAGGAAGCTGCGGACTTCTGATGGTGCTGTAGGTCTCGGCCAATTCTTTACTGCATCGATCTTCTGAGTGTCGACACTAATACCCTCGTCAGATATCACATGGCCAAGGAACGCTACTGAGTTCATCCAAAATTCACATTTGGAGAGCTTAGCATATAACTTACAATCTTGAAGCGTCTGTAATACTATCCGCAAGTGGCCTGCATGTTCCGCCTCCGAACGAGAATATACTAGAATGTAATCAATGAATACAATCACAAACACATCAAGATAGGGCCTAAATATAGTATTCATGAGATCCATAAAAGCTGCTGGGGAATTTGTTAGCCCGAACGACATCACCAAGAACTCAAAGTGCCTGTATCTTGTCCAGAAGGCCATCTTTGGAATATCCTTCTCCTTAACCCTCACCTGATGATACCCTGAACGTAAATCAATCTTGGAGAAATACTTGGCACCCTGGAGTTGGTCAAACAAGTCATCAATTCTTGGAAGTGGATACTTATTCTTTATAGTAGACTTATTCAACTATCGATAGTCGATACACATCCGTAACGACCTGTCTTTCTTCCGCATGAATAGGACTGGTGCACCCCAAGGTGAAGTGCTAGGTCTAATGAAGCCCTTATCCAGCAAGTCCTTCAACTGCACCTTCAACTCTCGCAACTCTGCCGGGGCCATTCTGTATGGAGGGATAGAGATCGGTTGAGTGTCAGGCAACACATCAATGCTAAACTCAATCTCCCTTTTAGGAGGAAGGCCTAGGAGTTCATCTGGGAAAACATCTGGGAATTCGTTGACCACGGGGATTGATTGTAAAGTAGGCGGTTTCGCCTCCGCATCCCTAATGCGAACGAAATGATAAATGTAACCTTTTGAGATCATTTTCCTTGCCTTAAGATAGGAAATAAACTTACTTTTTAGTGTAGCAATATTCCCTTTCCATTCAATGATGGGTTCACCAGGAAATTGAAACCTAACCATCTTCGTACGGCAGTCAACATTTGCATAGAATGAGGCCAACCAGTCCATTCCCATTACCACATCAAAATCAACCATTTCTAACTCAAATAAATTTGCCGAGGTTTGACGACTACAAATCATCACAGTGCAACCTCTATATACCCTTCTAGCAATCACAGAATCTCCTATCGGAGTAGATACCGCAAGGGGTTTACTTATCAATTCAGGTTCAATGCCAAACTTATTAGCCACAAAGGGTGTAACATATGATAATGTAGATCCCAGATCAATCAGCGCATATACATTATAAGAAAACACAGATAAAATACCTGTAACAACATCTGGAGACGACTCGAGATCCTGTCGACCTACTAGAGCATAGGTTCAATTTTGACCACCCCTCAAACTCGGCACTGCACCTCTACCTCTACCACGACCTATCGACTGCTGAAACCCCCGTGCTGGAGGTCGAACTGATGAGGAAGAAGCAGACACAGATCCAGTCGGCTGAGCCATACCATCACCTCCCCTGTTAGGACAATCCCGCATCATATGGCCAGGCTGTCCGCAAGAATAACATGCATCAGAACCTCGACAACACAGTCCAAAGTGGGCCTTGCCGCAATGATCACAATGTGGTGTTGTGGGTCTCGTCTGACTAGTATCCCTGTGATGTTGCGAGCCTGATGCCTGCGAACTCTGACCTGGACCAGAATGGGTAAATCGATCATATTGAGGCCTCTAAAACTATGGGGGAGCACTAACTACAGGTGGCGCCGAACTCCTCGAAGACTGGGGCCTGACGCTGCCTCTGAAGTCATTAGAATACCTTGCAAATCTTGCCCTCTTATGCTGGCCCCTATCCTGCTCCCTATCTGCCCCCTACTGGCGCTTACGATCCTCTAGGGTCTGGGCATAAGCCTGAATACGGGAAATATACATGCCCTCCACCAAGGAGGCTGTCGTGCACTCATTTATCAGATGTGGTCCCAATCCGTTCACGAACAAATGCACCCTATCACTCATCTCGGCCACCATATGGGAAGCATACCTTGCTAAAGAATCGAACTGCATATTGTACTCTCGCACACTCATATTACCTTGTCTAAGGTTCAAGAACTTATCAGTTCTAGCTCGTCGTATCTCAACTAGCAAGTAGTGACGAAGAAAGGCCTCGAAAAATTCCTTCCACACAGCTGGAGGAGCGTTAGGACCCCTGGACCCCTGGAGGAGCGTTCGGACCCCTGAGTACCTCTGGGGGCTACTGACATGCAATGCATGATACATATGTATGTATACAGAAACTTTTAAAACATATGCCACTGTGGGCATCATCATCATCATATCGTACCCGACCATAATAGGCTTGGTAAAAACATACCCGGCCATCATAAGGCTCGGTAGAATCCTACCCGGCCACGTGGAGCTCGGTAAAACCCAACTGATCAGTGGTTGCACAATAGGTGTCGTACCCGGCCAACTATAGCGTGCCTCGGTAGAGTAAAATAGATACATATATATAATGCATGCTCGACTCATGGAATCACATTCTAAACCTTTCGGAGTGACGTAAGGTCGGTATCCTCTGTACACGTTATTAGGACTAACTCCTCACTATGAACCTTATAAGAATCAGGAAGTACCAACAACATTGATAACATAAGAATAAGAGAAGCAACATTAACATCAATCGTTCCATAAGAGGGAAAGCAATGTAAGTACTGCTAGCTTCTAAGAGTAGAGTATCTTTGGAAGCTCGTTCATTACATTATGTACAATCGGAGTCGTGCAAAAGAAGGAAAGGGATAGCTTCACATACCTTGTATATATTGCCCCAATCTCAATCTATGCAATTGTCAAAACTCCTTAGTCTACAATAAGAGAAATGATACTATCGTTATCATTTAAGCGTCATAACTATTATGTATCGACCACAACCTATTTTACGATGAAACGGACAACACCTCCCCTAATATATGACTTCACACCATTCCAAAAAATCACGAAACAGCCCAAACAACATCAATAATAAACATATTGAGCCTCCTAAAATAGTCCACGCACAGCCTAATCACTTCATACATACGACGACCATCGTAGTCGTGTCAAACGACTTGGAAATGTTACGAATAACTATCATCCCACAACCCTACATATATATGGTGTTTCTCCACACCATTCCTCCTCCAAAACTCCACAAAACAGTAGTAAAATACGCAGCCCAACAGCAACGCAAAACAGTCCACAAAACAATAACATTACTACCAAGCCTTTTGATATATATTTCACAAGTTCTAGCTTCAATGGCTTAGCCACAACTTGGATAATCTTAAATACATATAGAGTAAGAGTTTCCTTACCTTTATACAGAAAGAACAACTTCAATTTGACCTTAAATTTCCATGAAATATCCTTCCAATTCTGCCACAACAACAAAAAAGCGAAACTAGCGATCATTTAGTGTTTTTCGGCACTAGAATCACTTTAGAAGGCTTAAAATCACCTAGGATTGATATTAAGTACATGAGGTAGTATTTACAGAACATAAACCTTTTAAAAAAACCTCCCACATGAGCTAGAGAGACACAAAAATGAGCAACAACAAGAAGAACAAGAGACTTACTAGCGCCACGGAATTCCCGACACTTGATTTGTGTTGTTTGCCCTTTTTTTGGGTCTTAAATCTTGAGAGAACCTTGAGAGGATGTTCCTAGTGTTCTAAGGTATGAAAATAGTGAGAAGAAATTACTTAAAACGGGTTGGAGGCATCCTATATAGGTCCAAATATCTTAAACAGCCTTAGTGGGCCCCATAGAGAGGTGCTTGGTGCAGTCTCGCGAAAAATGCGAATATCCCTCTACTTCGAGATCGTATCGATGAACAGTTTAATGCGTTGGAAACTAGACTCATATATATTTAATTTGGTTGGTAGATCATCCCGTAATTCCTTGTAAATTTGGAGAAAAGATTAGAAACATTTGACCTAATGTTTAAGTAAAATTATGAACCTAAGTTGCGACAACTTTTGTCGTTTTTTGTTTCATAACTCGTTTGACTTCAAGACTTATGATACGGATATTATATGATTAAAATACCTTAATACATGACCTCTTGAGTGTATTAAGCACCGCTAGATTTACCTGAAAATACGAGTTACAACATCCTTGATTCATTTAACTTCTAATACTTGTTAATCACCCTTATACACTCTTGTATCACTTAAGACCAATAGGATTGACTTCTTATCATCTCAAAGATAATTCCTTCTTGGATTTATGTTAACTAATATATGGCATGAACTAACACATGTGGATATGGGTTGTAACATAAGGGGCCCCTCCGGAGTCTGCATACCCACAGTGAGCGCGGGTACCCATGTGATTTGAAACAGTGGTAACAAGGACACTGTTTGATGAAAGTTGGTCAGGTAACAATGGCTGACCATTATGCTGAGTGATTGTGAGGTAGCTCGAGGGGCTGATACTGTACTGAGAATGAGCCTGAGGGGCTGATACTATGCTGAGCGATTGATACTGTGCCCGAGGGGCGGATTTCTACTTGTTAATTACCTTTTAAATTACCTGTTTTACTTGTTTTAAAAAGGAATATCATTTGATTTCTTCACTGATTTACTACTTTAAGTGATTTTACTACTTGATATGGAATTACTTTGTGCCTTTACGTGCTTTCATACTTTCAGTCATTATTTGTAATTATTACTCACTGAGTCGGAGTACTCACATTACTCCCTGCACCATGTGTGCAGATTCAGGTATAGCAGAGTCCGCACCTGAGCGCTGATTCCTTCCAGGCTAGGCAGTGATTTGGAGTTACGAGGTAGTTGTTGACGTCCACAGCCCCTTGACTCTCTTATTCTCTATCATTTATGTTTTCTTCAAACTATTGTATCAGATTGCGTACTTTGAAGACCTATAGTAGATTCTGTAGTAGCTCATGACTTGTGACACCCCGGTTTGGGTTGTGTTGGGATGGTTCCTGCTGTTATTATGGTTAAATTCCGCAATTTATGAGCATTATATTATATGTTATTACTGTTTATGATGATTAACTGTTTAAAAGAGGTGTTCCGTTTTGGTATGGCTGACCTTGTCTTCACGAGAGACGCCATCACGACCATGTTCGGGGATCGGGTCGTGACACCTAAGAAGATTAAGAAGATTGTAAGATTAGCAGGGTATACTATTAGACACTATTTATTAGACTTTATCTAAATCAATCCCTGATACCAATCCCTTTTTAATTATCCCTTTTAAATCCTTTTAATCTTTTTAATTATCTTTTTAATCTTTTTTAATTTTTAATTTAATCTTTTTAATCTGGTATCAGAGCCAGAAGATTTTCGGACCAAATAGTTTATGAAACAATTAATTTTCTCTAAATATATAAATTACCATCACCATCTAATATATATTAGCCGTAAGACCATTAGAAATTATATAAAATATATAAGAATATTAGAATCAGAATTAGATATCTTAAATACTGAAGATTTTTAGAATTTCCTTTTTCATGAAATAGAAATAACTAATTGTGAAATACAAGAGGAGAATGATTATATCCAAACAACTAAAAATAAGATAAAATATATTCCATTGGGGTAAAATATATATTAAGACAACATCCTATAACTAAAGAAATAGCATGTAACTATTGGCTTTTAAGAAGAGAAATACTGAGGAAAGAAGAATTAAAGAAAATACTACGATAGACTAAAATCTTATTAATATCAACTTTAGAATTAGCTAAACAAATAGAAGAATCATACTTAAAAATCAATAGAGAACCAAGTTTTATAGTAAAACGTAGTATTAGTTCCGAAACCATATCAGCTTTAGAGTGGAAAATACAATATATAGAAGGAGAAATATATAGAGAAAATCAAAGAATAAAATTTTTTAAAAACAGAAAAATTGGATACCATTAGGTTAATCAAAATAGCTAATTTAAAGAACCTAGAATATTTAGATTTAAAAATATATCCGGAAAAGAAGTATAGAATATTAAAAGATAATACGATAATTAAGTGCAATTTTAGTAGTGGAGAACATATATTACATAGCGAAGATAAGCAATACAACACTTTAATAGATTTAATAATAAATTTTGGAGAAAAAACACAAGAAAATAATAAAAATTTATTAAGAACACTAGAACTAGTAGAAGTATTACAAAAAGAACAACAAGAACAAGAATAAATTCTGAAGAAAAACCCATCAAACCATATCAAACCAACCTTTCATCACCAACCCTCCTCCAAAAATCACTTTGTAAGATATATCCCTATGAATATTGTAGTAGTTCCTACTCCTCTAAGCTTGTAAAATAAATAAAGCCTTAGGTATATGTGTGATCGTTTATTATTTCTAAAAGTTCAGTAGAGTCTTTCGGGTTTACCGAAAGGGAAATCTCTCTCCTATAAGCATGTAAGTTACTCATCTTTATCTAAATTATGCTTCTGATAAATATTACCCCAGTTTTTATTTTACTTTATTTATGTTTCTATATAAGTTTATATTTGTTCATATGTTAGATTATTTTGATAACACTCTTAGTATATGGTTAGCTTCCCAATTTCTCAACAAATATGATGGATTAACCTGTAAATTCCTAGGAGAAACTAGTTAAGAAAAACCCGAAAATGATTAAAGAAAGGAATAAGTGTTTAGCCATGGCCGGGGTGAGGTTAAAGAAATAAAAGTTAAGAAAAGAGTTAAAATCTTTAAAAGATTGGGAAGAAGATATGAACAGAGTGGAAGATTAAAAAATAAAATAAAATTAGTAACGGGGTAATATCAGTTCATAATATGGATAATATGTTAACTATACAAATCTATAGAATAAGGGAGGGAGAGTACCGAGTAGGATTTTCACAAACATAAGTTTTTAACCGCAAAAATCTTACTATTAATGTCCAATAATCGTAACAACTACACCCATCCAGAGAGCTTTGCTAGAAGCCTTACCCAAAATCTAGAAGAATTCATATTAGACATAGAATCTGGATTATATTCTATAGTAGATCTAGCAGTACATTTTATCTACCTTGAAGAAAATAACAGAATCTGCTCAGATAAATATTGAAAACAACTATATTTATTATCCCTAATATTATCATATCATCAATCGTGTCATTTATATCATCAATCCCTGTGTTAAGGTCTTTGGTAGTCTTCTCCTTGATGGACCTTCATCTTCACTTTTTGGCAAAGTGACAGTCATCAACGGATTTGATAAGTCTTTACCGGTTACCGTTTGAACCGGACTAGCTGTATCATCATCCGATACAGTGGATCTTACTGCATTCATTGGGGAATGCACACCCTTCTCATCCATTTTTGTTTGAGATGGAGAACTCTTTGGACTGTTCATTTCTGTGTCTTGTTGAGGAATAATCTGAGTCTGCGATGTTTGTGATTGTGTTAATTCAAACCTCAACGCTTGTACCCTATGCTCTAGTATTTTTACTTGTTCTATGAGTTTTGTCTTTTCTTGTGTCAAGATGTCATTCTTCTGGTTTAATCTTGTGAAGGCTTCTGTCATCGACGAGCAGCGATCACAAAATATTATTTTGCCTTCGTCTTTTCGGATATTGTATTGAGGTGTTTTTTCTGGATTTTATCTGAGTGCTAGGGTAATATAGTAGTTTGGTCCTAACACTCCTCTTGCATAATCTAATTGTCACGACCCCAACCCCGGTCATGATGGCGCCCAACACACTGTTAGGCAAGCTCGACCATTCAACAACATTATCCCAAATTCTTATTCAGATTATAGATAAAAATCACAGAGAATTTACTTAGTCATTTCATTCAACTGTATAATTAATAATAAAATCTGCGGAAGTTCGATTAAAATACCACACCATAGCCCAACAGAATCCGGTGTCACGAATATGAGCCTCTAATACAGAATATCCACCTATTACAAGTCTGTCTAGGAAAAATACGGAATAAAAGATAGAGATAGAGGGGAGAGATCAAGGCTGCGAACGCCATGCAGCTACCTCAATACTCCCGGATACTGCCTGCTCAGCTAAACAATTCCTCACTTAGCTTGTGGTGTACCTGGATCTGCACGCAAGGTGCAGGGAGTAATGTGAGTACTCCGACCCAGTGAGTAATAAACATAAATAAAGGCTGAGAATAAGAAATCATGAAAAAAAATTACAAAGTAAACTATAACTGGCAGTTTAGAACAACAAATAGTGAAGCAACAAGTAAACTAAGTCAGAGTACCAAATACTGAGATAGGTATAACAGATAAAAAAACAAATGCATGAGTGCAATGCAATGCATATGATGGTACACTCTAGTACCCACTGCGGCGTGCAGCCTGAGCCATCCATTTATTTATCGTCGACGGCGCTCACTGGGGGTGTGTGCAGACTCCGGAGGAGCTCCTACAGCCCAAGCGCAATATCAAGCTATCTCGTGGCATCAAATCTAGGCCCTCGGCCTCATATCAATCTCAGTATAATCAACCAGGCTCTCGGCCTCAATATCAATGTACTCAACCAGACTCTCGGCCTCAATATCAATGTAATACTGCTGCGATGCGCAGCCCAATCCATGCTCAGTCCAGAAACCATCATAAGCCCCTTGGGCATTTGTAAAATAGTAGTTCTCAGCTCGAAATATCATTTAAAAATACTATTTAAGTTTTCAAATCTTAGAAAGATGGCTGAGTTTGCAAAATAGTATTTAAAAACCTTGGGCTGAGATCAAATGATATGCATGTATGCGAAAACAATGATGTCAATCCCTGAAGGATTCAAATAATTGGCAAGAAGCCCAAATGTAACAGTTAAATCCAAGTAAGGATGATTCTCAATTTAGTTCAAGTAGAAAACACGGTAAAAACATCTCTCGGGACGGACCAAGTCACAATCCCCAATGGTGCTCTACCCCACGCCCGTTATCCGGCGTGCAAGTCACCTCAATATTGCGTTACGATGTGAAATTCCGGGGTTTCAAACCCTCAGGACATCATTTACATCAATTACTCACCTCGAACCGGCTACTTCTTTAGCTCGCGACGCCTTTGCCCCTCGAATTGGCCTTCACGTGCGTCGAATCTATCCAAAATCAGAACGAATATGTCATAATATAATAATGGAACAAAGTCCAATCAAAACAATTGAAAAATACCAAAATTCTCGAAATTAGCAAAAACCCGAGCAAAATACTACTCCACAATGCCTTTTCCTCTCAAATCGACCTCCGAATGTCTTGAATCTTGCCACAATAATTCGATTCAATCAATAAAAATTATTGGAATTAATTCCATATGGAATTCTACACTTTCCATTAAAAATCCGAAATTGCACTCAAAATTGCACTATGTTAAGGTCTTTGGTAGTCTTCTCCTTCATGGACCCTCATCTTCACTTTTTGGCAAAGTGACAGCCATCAACGGATTTGATAAGTCTTTACCGGTTACCGTTTGAACCGGACTAGCTGTATCATCATCCGATATAGTGGATCTTACTGTATTCATTGGGGAATGCACACCCTTCTCATCCATTTTTGTTTAAGATGGAGAACTCTTTGGACTGTTCATTTCTGTGTCTTGTTGAGGAATAATCTGAGTCTGCGATGTTTGTGATTGTATTAATTCAAACCTCGACGCTTGTACCCTGTGTTCTAGTATTTTTACTTGTTCTATGAGTTTTGTCTTTTCTTGTGTCAAGATGTCATTCTTCTAGTTTAATCTTGTGAAGGCTTCTGTCATCGACGAGCAGTGATCACAAAATATTATTTTGCCTTCATCTTTTCGGATATTGTATTGAGGTGTTTTTTCTGGGTTTTTTTGAGTGTTGGGGTAATATAGTAGTTTGGTCCTAACACTCCTCTTGCATAATCTAATTGTCACGACCCCAACCCCGGTCATGATGGCACCCAACACACTGCTAGGCAAGCCCGACCATTCAACAACATTATCCCAAATTCTTATTGAGATTATAGATAAATATCACAGAGAATTTACTAAGTCATTTCATTCAAGTGTATAATTAATAATAAAATCTGCGGAAGTTCGATTAAAATACCACACCATAGCCCAACAGAATCCGGTGTCACGAATATGAGCCTCTAATATAGAATATCCACCTATTACAAGTCTGTCTAGGAAAAATACGGAATAAAAAATAGAGATAGAGGGGAGAGATCAAGGCTGCGAACGCCATGCAACTACCTCAATACTCCCGGATACTGCCCGCTCAACTAAATAATTCCTCACTTAGCGTGTGGTGTACCTGGATCTGCACGCAAGGTGCAGGAAGTAGTGTGAGTACTCCGACCCAGTGAGTAATAAACATAAATAAAGGCTGAGAATAAGAAATCATGAAAAAATTACAAAGTAAACTATAACTGGCAGTTTAGAACAACAAATAGTGAAGCAAAAAGTCAATTAAGTCAGAGTACCAAATACTGAGACAGGTATAACAGATAAAAAATCAAATGTATGAGTGCAATGCAATGCATATGATGGTACACTCTAGTACCCACTACGGCGTGCAGCCCGAGCCATCTATTTATTTATCATCGACGGCGCTCACTGGGGTGTATGCAGACTCTGGAGGGGCTCCTACAGCCCAAGCGCAATATCAAGCCATCTCGTGGCATCAAATCTAGGCCCTCGGCCTCATATCAATCTCAATATAATCAACCAGGCTCTCGGTCTCAATATCAATGTACTCAACCAGGCTCTCGGCCTCAATATCAATGTAATACTGCTGCGGCGCACAGCCCGATCCATGCTCAGTCCAGAAACCATCATAAGCCCCTTGGGCATTTGTAAAACAGTAGTTCTCAGCCCGAAATATCATTTAAAAATACCATTTAAGTTTTCAAATCTTAGAAAGATGGCTGAGTTTGCAAAACATTATTTAAAAACCTTGGACTGAGATCAAATGATATGCATGTATGCGAAAACAGTGATGCCAATCCCTGAAGGATTCAAATAATTGGCAAGAAGCCCAAATGTAACAGTTAAATCCAAGTAAGGATGATTCTCAATTTAGTTCAAGTAGAAAACACGGTAAAAACATCTCTCGGGACGGACCAAGTCACAATCCCCAATGGTGCTCTACCCCACGCCCGTTATCCGGCGTGCAAGTCACCTCAATATAGCGTTATGATGTGAAATTCCGGGGTTTCAAACCCTCAGGACATCATTTACATCAATTACTCACCTCGAAACGACTACTTCTTTAGCTCGCGACGCCTTTGCCCCTCGAATTGGCCTCCACGTGCGTCGAATCTATCCAAAATCAGAACGAATTTGTCATAATATGATAAGGGAACAAAGCACAATCAAAACAATCGAAAAATACCAAAATTCTCGAAATTAGCAAAATACCTGAGCAAAATACTGCTCCACAATGCCTTTTCCTCTCAAATCGACCTCTGAATGCCTCGAATCTAGCCACAATAATTCGATTCAATCAATAAAAATTATAGGAATTAATTCCATATGGAATTCTACAATTTCCATTAAAAATCCGAAATTGCACTCAAAATTCGCCCGTGTGGCCCGCGTCTTGGAATCCGGCGAAACTTATAAAATCCGACAACCCATTCCGATACGAGTTCAACCATACCAAAATTATCAAATTCCGACAACAACTCGACCTCCAAATCTTAATTTTTTATTTTTGGAAGATTTTGCAAAAATCTTGATTTCTTCCATTTAAATCCGAATTAAACGATGAAAATAACCATGGATTTATGTAATATAAACACTTTCGAGTATAGGACACTTACTTGAGTTGAAATCGTGAAGAACACCTCAAAATCGCCCAAGAACCGAGCTCCAAAAATCCCAAAACGAAAATGAAGAAATCAGCATTTTTGGTCCTTAAGTTTCTGTCCGCCCGTCACTAAAAGTCCACCAGAGACAGCTTTACCAGCCATATTCAATCGATTATAACTTTCTGTACAAATATCCAAATGATGAATGGTTTATATTTCTGGAAACTAGAATACAAGGGCTACAACTTTCATGTTTTATACATTTTCCGATTCCTTATAGATTACGAGATATAAGCTTCCAAATTATGCTCCTCGCATCAAAATTTTCGAATCTTGCTGTCAAAAATCCAACAAGTTAAATTGGCCTAAAAATGGCCCGAAACCATTCCGAAACTCACCCGAGCCCCTCAGGACTCTAACCAAATATGCCAACATGTATTAAAACATCATCCAAACTTGCTCCAATCATCAAAACACCTCAACTAACACTAAAATCATCGAATTACATCGAATTCAAGCCTAAGTTCTTTTAAAACTTTCAAAACACGCATTCGATCAAAAACCCAACCAAACCACTTCCAAATGACCTGGAATTTTGCACACACATCACAAATGACATAACGAAGCTACAGCAACTCTCGGAATTCCATTCCAATCCTCATATCAAAATCTCACCTATCAACCGGAATTCGCCAAAATACTAACTTCGCCAATTCAAGCCTAATTCTACACCGGACCTCCAAAATTACTTCCGATCACACTCCTAATTCACAAATCATCCCCCGAAACTAACTGAATCATCGAGATTCAAATCCGAGCCCTCTAACACATAAGTCAACGTCCGGTTGACTTTTCCAAACAAACCTTCCTTAAAGAGACTAAGTGTCTCATTTCCTACTAAAACCAATCCAAATCAACTCGTTCACACCCAACACTGATAATGAAGCATAAAGAAATAGGAAATGGGGAAAACGGGGTGGTAACTCACGAGACGACGGGTCGGGTCGTCACACTAATGCTTCGGTAAAATCATTAAATCCTTTAAAAAGTGGTTTTTCTATGTCTTTAATGGAATCTAATACTTCTAACCATGTTTGGAAAATACCTTTTGTTTTTCCATGTATAACTACGTAATATTTAAATTTTTTGTCTTGATTTTTGTCTGTAAAATATTGACCTAAAGCATTAAGTGCTGCTATAATGTATTTAGTATCTTTCTGTCACGACCCAAAAATCATCCAAAGGAGTCGTGATGGCACCTAGTCTCTAAACTAGGTAAGCCTGACATTAACTGAAATAACATTGATATTTGCCAACTTTAAATTCAATAACTCTTAACAGTTTATAATTCCCAAAACCGGTGATACAAGGTACAAGCCTTTCTAAGAGTTGTTATACAAAATAAATACATCACTATTCTGAAACAAAGGGAACAAATGGAAATAAGTACAATTGAAGGGGACTCTGAAGACTGCGAACGCTGCAGCAGGTTTACCTTGAGTCTCCACTGCAATGAATAGCTACTATCAATCAAATACCTGGGTCTGTACACAAAAATGTACAGAAGTGTAGTATCAGCACAACCGACCCCATGTGCTGGTAAGTGCCTAGCCTAACCTCGGCGAAGTAGTGACGAGGCTAGGACTAGACTACCAAATAAACCTGTGCAATATAGCGTACCAAAAATAATAGGAAGCAGATAACAATTATGACAACAATGATCAACCAGTGATAGAAATAGCAGGCAACAAGAACACCATAAATATTTCTCAACAAATAATAAATACAAGTGCAATCAATTAATCAAGTCCTTCAAATATAAATCTTTCGCCTATAAATCCTTCAAGTAATAATCTCTAAGATATTATGCTTTTCAAAAAGTATATTTCGAATATATTTCCTTCAAATAAATATCCTTCAGATAAGCATCTTTCAAATATAATTCTTTCGAGTAAAGGTCACCTTGTGACACCTCATTTCATAATCATAAATAATATAGGTATCAGCCCACTTTCATATTTTCACGGCACCTCGTGCCCATATTTATGTCACAACCGCACGGACAACTCATGTGCCATTAAATAAAACCATAATATTTTCCCCGGTACCTTGTGCCCACATATTTTTGTCTCACATTGCACAACAATATTCTCATGTTACTCAGCTCATAGGTTCCATAACCCAATACAATTAAGAATGTTCAAGGAGCCTTATTCACTTAACATAAAGTAGAGTACAACTTCCAACCCAATTAGGAAATCAACAAGAAAAGATGAAGTTATTTTTAGAAATTATTTGATAAAGAAAATACCATTTTAAATTAAAGTACAATATCGAAGGAATCATTACCTTTAATACGAGAAATTAATAAATCAAAACATAGTAGAAATTCCTTTTAAGTAAAGTACAACCTCAAACGGTTTAAGGAAACTTTAGTTGAGAAATCAATTGAGTTAAAAATGTAACAATTCTTGAAATTTGAAGTATTGAACATATTAAAAAAAATAAGGCGAGGTATTGTAAACACTATGGATTCCAACACAAAGGATCACAACAGTAAAGGGATCTAAACAGTTAATACACTTGAATTGTTAATAACAAGTAAACATAGCAACAGAAAGTGCACGGCATCACCCTTCATGCTTTAACACTCTCTCACCAAAATAATACACGACATCACCCTTCGTGCTTTAACACTCTCTCACCAAAATAATACACGGCATCACCCTTCGTGCTTTACACTCTTCCTCACCCAAGCAAGAAACACAAGGCAAATAGGGTAAGGGAATCTATAACATCGAAATAAAATCAAGTAATAACGGAAAATCAGTAAATAAATGTACATGACAACATAACTCAATTAGAATCAGGAAAAATCAAGGGCAAGTGCGCGACATCACCCTTCATGCTTTTACTTTCGTCCTCAACATAAGAATCAATATAAACTACACGGTATCACCCTTCGTGATTTATACTCTTCCTCACCATAAAATCTATATAATCGGCACGGAATTGTACATCGTGCGGCACGGCATCACCCTTCGTGCTTTACACTCTTCCTCACAAAATCATACACGGCATCACCCTTCGTGCTTTAATACTCTTCCTCACCCAAACAACAATCACAAGAAATAAGGGCAAGGGAATAAATGAAATCACAATAAAATTTCGGTAAGGGAACAATGGTACAACAATCCAAATCCCGGCAAGGGAAACAACATCAAAACAATAACATCCCGGCAAGGGAGACAATATCAAACAAACATCCCGGCAAGGGAACAATAATACCAAACAAACATCCCGGCAAGGGAACAATACTATCAAAACAAACATCCCGGCAAGGAAGAATCAGTTATAACCAATCTTTACTCAACTTCTACTCAACTCAATTAATACCAATACTCAGTCATAAATAAATTCCATGAAAATAAACTAACTCCTTGCCCAATATCGAGAATCATCAATTAAAGCATTCGTAGAATCATTCAAGAACACAACAAATAACAATTTAAGACTCACGGTCATGCTCGACACCAACGTATAGATACTCGTCACCATGCATATACGTCGTACTCAACATGAAGCAATTAGAAAATAGGACACAACTCCTAATCCCTCAAGCTAAGGTTAGACCAAACACTTACCTTGCTTTGCAACCAATTCAAAATTTCAACAAGCCTTTGCCTCGCGAATTCGTTCGAAGCTTCAAATCTGGTCATAATAATTCAATATACTCAATATAAATCGTACGAATTAATTCCATATGAAAATACTAATTTTCCAACAAAAATCCGAAATTTAACTCAAAATCGCTCGTGGGGATCACGTCTCGAATTCCGACGAAACTCACAAAATCCGACAACCCATTCAACCACGATCACCTATACAAATTTTATCAAATTCCGATAACAACTCGATCTCCAAATCTAAAGTTTTCATTTTTGGAAGATTTTGCAAAAATCTTGGTTTCTTCCATTTAAATCCGAATTAAACGATGAAAATAACCATGGATTTATGTAATATAAACACTTTCGAGTATAGGACACTTACTTGAGTTGAAATCATGCAGAACACCTTAAAATCGCCCAAAATCCGAGTTTGAGACTCAAAAAAAATGAAAAAAAAATGTGCTGCTCATTCTTTAACTGCCCAGAATTTTCGGGGGCACTATTCATGCGTACGGGTATTGTTCACACGTGCAGATCCTATTCACTCTGCACTGTTCACTTGTACTGTTCAAGCGGCACTGTTCACGGGGTACTGTACACGGTACTGTTCATGGTACTGTTTATGGGGTACTATACACGGTATTGTTCACGGGGTACTGTACATGATGCTGTAAAAAAAAGACAGCAGCTTCCCAAAGAGAATTTCTGCAGCTTTTTCTACCCGTTGGCCTTCCGAAATCCACCCGAGGCCCTCGGGACTTCAACAAAATACACCAACAAGTGCTAAAATATGATACGGACTTAGTCGAAATCTCAAATCGTATCAAATAATGCTAAAACCGTGAATCACATCCCAATTCAAGCCTAATGAAACTAAGAATGTCCAACTTCTATATTCGATGCAAAAACCTATCAAATCAAGTCCGATTGACTTCAAATTTTGCACGCAAGTCATAAATGACATAACGAAGCTATAAAAATTTTCAGAACTAGATTCCAACCCCGATATCAAAAAATCAACTCTCCGGTCAAACCTAAGAAATCTTTAACCTTAGATTTTTAGATTCTGTTAAACGGCAATAATTTAAACTAGGGACCTCCAAATTCAATTTCGGGCATATGACCAAGTCCCAAATCACGATACGGAATTACCAGAATGGTCAAAACTTGTATTTGGGTTTGTTTGCTAAAAATGTTGACCGAAGTCAACCCAGTTGGGTTTTAAAGCTCTAGTTCACAATTTAATCCATTTTTCACATAAAAACCTTCCGGAAAATTATACGGATTGCGCACGCAAGTCGAGGAATTATTGATATCGCTTTTCAAGGTCTTAAAAATACCGATAAATTATTTAATTTAAAGATGACATTTTGGGTCATCACATTCTCCACCTCTAAAACAAACGTTCGTCCTCGAACGTACTAAGAATTATTCTCAAGTTACCAAATTGATGATTTTACTTTTACACAATTATTCGCGGTTGATCCCACATTATCGCATTCGACATAAGTCCGACAACACCATTTCAATTGAGATCATTTCCTTTATCCATATTCGTAAACTTCAAGACCAAATTTCTTACACTCTAATCATTTCTAGAAAGGTCCGATTTTTACGTCAACACATGATATTAGTCCCAACTGGCTACAGCAACTCGTGCCTACGCACCCATCAAATACGGGGTATTACATTCTCCCCCACTTAGGGTCATTCATCTTTGAATGAGAAGTAGAGTCTGTCTTCAAACACATAATGTAACTTATCTCTTTCTTTGCACATCTCAATATCCCAAGTTTTTCTAACTCCCAAATTTTTCAGAAATTTCGGTAGAGTCTCCCCTGTAATTGGGCCTATCCACCTGTCAGAGTAACACCCAAACAACTCCTAACAACATGTCCACAACCTAACAACGCACCACAAAGTATATATCAATAACACTAATCTCCGCATTACAAGCACGCCATTATCACAATGATATCTTGACATAAAATGCATCATATATATAACCATAACCACATCTCTGGTCTTTAGTGGCGGATCCAGAATTTTAAAGTCGTGGGTGCTCACTGATAAAAAATCGGAAAGAAAAGGAAAATAAAGTTTAGTTATGGGTGCTCACCCAATATTTATCTAAATATTTTTATAATTAGCTATACAAATTTACTAAATCCTGTCAAAGATAACGGGTGCTTGAGCACCCAAAATCAGCATGTGGATCCGCCACTGCTGGTTTTAATGGTTGTTCATAATAGATTACAACACCGCCAATTAACCTCATGTTAACAAAATTTTGTTTCAAACTTCCAGATTACTAACAACAAGGCATGGAGATCTTATAATTACTTACCCTAAGTAATGAGTCACAATTTAACGCCACTTTGCTCTCACCTTGTATGCTAAAATTCAATAGTTACAATACAATTTTGGCAAATTATGCACAGAAATATTCGTGCAAGAATTTTCAAATAAGCCTAATAGGCATGACTCCCTACAAGTGCTACAGCACAAATTTTAATTTCACAAAAGGAGAATTTAAACACATAAAATTTTCACCACCAGGACCTCGTCCTTATATAACATCCACCGCAGCTTGTAGCCCGGTTTAAATATTTCATATCATATAAAAATGTGAGGATCTCATCCTCAACTCTGAATCACAAGTATTTTGCACATTGTGCCAACTAAAATTTTTCATTTCCTTTCTTCGTTCTTTCAAATAAATTCGGTTAAACAAAATCTCAACATACAATGATCCCTCTTACCGGTAGGGAATATAATTTACAATGGAAATCAATTATTTAGAAATTACATCAAACTCATTGAATTGATTAACAAGAGTCACTTTTAGCCTCACAAATATTTTTAGTGACCAACACATAATGATAGACATAGCTATCTCCATATAATCTCCCAACAGAAGTATTCACATATGTAGATTTAAGAATTATGAAGCTCACTCATAAGTGGAGCACAATAGGAGAACTTTCCTCGATACTCAAAACCGAATCAAGTTAAGGAAATTTTGACTTTATAATAATTTGAGACCGTACTTATAACGATACCGTCTGGTGTAGCAATCTCAGCCATACCATAGAAAATATATCAACGGACTGGGTCTCCACCTCTAGGAGTCTCACCTCCACCTCTAATATCTTGACCTCTACGTATGGTTGGTCATGTAAGTGGAGTAGTAACTGCAATGGGGCACGTAGCCTGAGTGCTTTGAAGAAATATGTCTCTCACAAGTCTAGGATAATTTCTCAAGATGTTCCTAGTATCACCATTTTCATAACAACCCATCCGTAGTTCGACTGCTCATACTAAGTCTGTACCGGATAACTTAAATAACCATTGCAGGAAATTTCATGCCACTGGTACATTAAAAGATGATTGCCCCATGTAAGTGCCCTAATTAACTGGAGCACTATGACTATTCTTAAAATGTTTCCATGTCCCTGCTGATACTGAAATGTAGAATTATTAAGGACACGGGAATACCAAAAGTCCCATCATCATTCCTTTCAAATATCAGCTCTTAATCATATACAAGTTTCGACAAACCTTTCAATACCACATATATATAGCTCAAGACAAAACTAATATAACACATGACCCCACAATTTGAGCGTTGATAAGAAATTCCCCTCACTTAGCACGAAGCCATATGAAACATTACAATGATTCACAATACTAACCTTTATCGCTCGTACGACACTGGTCATAAGACACCTCAAGCTATTTATTTGGCGCATGTCATCCTCGTGACAGTTAAACTCGCCTCTTCTAGTGTCTCGGCTTGCTAGTAAATACCATTCGCTAAATAGAAATCCCATACGAAACACATAATCTCTAATACGACCAACTATTTTTAGATCTACATCCACATGTGATGATTAGGCAACCAATTAAACCTTCTTAAGATATTACTTATCAACCAAATGTCAGAATCTGATGCACCCCCATGCGCACAACTGAAAGATCTCTTTGCACTTCCATATCTTCAATTCTGAACGACACGTGGTAACAATGGTTGAGTAGCCCTGGCTCTCTTATAACCTTTTACGGTATCACAAACCATTGGCATAGTGCGCAATTCCATACATGAGTGGATGCAAAAGAACATAAGATATATGCTTCAAGCTGAATAAATGTTGCACGATAAGGAATGAATGAAGTTAGATTTTTTTCCTACTAGTTCTGTAGCCTCTCGAAGATAAGTACAGACGTCTCCGTACCGATCCGCAAGACTCTACTACACTCGCTTATGACTTGTAGCACCTATGAACCTAGAGCTTTGATACCAACTTGTCACGACCAAAAAATCCTCCAAAGGAGTCGTGATGGCACCTAGTCTCTAAACTAGGTAAGCCTGACATTAACTGAAATAACATTGATATTTGCCAACTTTAAATTCAATAACTCTTAACAAATTATAATTCCCAAAACCGGTGATACAAGTCACAAGCCTTTCTAAGAGTAGTTATACAAAATAAATACATCACTATTCCGAAACAAAGGGAACAAATGGAAATAAGTACAATTGAAGGTGACTCTGAGGACTGCAAATGCTGCAACAGGTTTACCTTGAGTCTCCACTGCAACGAGTAGCTACTATCGATCAAATACCTGGGTCTGTACACAAAAATGTACAGAAGTGTAGTATCAGCACAACCGACCACATGTGCTGGTAAGTGCCTAGCCTAACCTCGGCGAAGTAGTAACGAGGCTAGAACCAGACTACCAAATAAACCTGTGCAATATAGCGTACCAAAAATAATAGGAAGCAGATAACAATTATGACAACAATGATCAACTAGTGATATAAATAGCAGACAACAAGAACACCATAAATATTTCTCAACAAATAATAAATACAAGTGCAATCAATTAATCAAGTCCTTCAAATATAAATCTTTCGCCTATAAATCCTTCAAGTAATAATCTCTAAGATAATATGCTTTTCAATAAGTATATTTCGAATATATTTCCTTCAAATAAATATCCTTCAGATAAGCATCTTTCAAATATAATTCTTTCGAGTAAAGGTCACCTTGTGACACCTCATTTTATAATCATAAATAATATAGGTATCAGCCCACTTTCATATTTTCACGGCACCTCGTGCCTATATTTATGTCACAACCGCACGGACAACTCACGTGCCATTAAATAAAACCATAATATGTTCCCCGGCACCTTGTGCCCACATATTTCTGTCTCACATTGCACAACAATATTCTCATGTTACTCAGCTCATAGGTTCCATAACCCAATACAATTAAGAATGTTCAAGGAGTCTCATTCACTTAACATAAAGTAGAGTACAACTTCTAACCCAATTAGGAAATCAACAAGAAAAGATGAAGTTATTTTTAGAAATTATTTGATAAATAAAATACCATTTTCAATTAAAGTACAATATCGAAGAAATCATTACCTTTAATACGAGAAATTAATAAATCAAAACATAGTAGAAATTCCTTTTTAAGTAAAGTACAACCTCAAACGGTTTAAGGAAACTTTAGTTGAGAAATCAATTGAGTTAAAAATGTAACAATTCTTGAAATTTGAAGTATTGAACATATTAAAAAAAATAAGGCGAGGTATTGTAAACACTATGGATTCCAACACAAAGGATCACAACATTAAAGGGATCTAAACAGTTAATACACTTGAATTGTTAATAACAAGTAAACACAGCAACAGGAAGTGCACGACATCACCTTTCATGCTTTAACACTCTCTCACCAAAATAATACACGGCATCACCCTTCGTGCTTTAACACTCTCTCACCAAAATAAT
Organism: Nicotiana tabacum; assembly: GCF_000715075.1. Lineage (NCBI taxonomy): Eukaryota > Viridiplantae > Streptophyta > Magnoliopsida > Solanales > Solanaceae > Nicotiana > Nicotiana tabacum. The sequence continues at coordinate 28,762,470 of NC_134090.1, read as the reverse complement.
ACACGGCATCACTGTAATGACCCGACCAGTCATCTCGTGAGTTACTGCCCCGTTCTTCCCATTTTCTGCTTCCTCATGTTTCATTATTGGTATTGGATGCATTAGAATTTATTTGGAGCAATTTTGATAAGAAATGAGATATTTAGTCTCCTTTAAGAAAACTTAAGTTGGAAAACTCAGTCGGGCATTGACTTATGAGTTAGAGGGTTCATATGTAAATTTTGATGGCTCTGTTAGCTCCGGGAGATGAATTGTGACTTAGGAGCATGATCGGAAGTGGTTTTGGAGGTCTGGCGTAGAATTAGGCTTGAATTGACAAAGTTAATATTTTGGCGATTTCCGGTTGATAGGTGACATTTTGATCCGGGAGTCGGAATGGAATTCCGAGAGTTTTTGTAGCTTCGTTATATGATTTGGGATGTGTGTGCAAAATTTCATTTCATTCGGAGGTGGTTTGGTTGAGTTTTTGATCCAATGCGTGTTTTGAAAGTTTTTGGAAAAACCTTAGGCTTGAATTCGATGTGAATTGATGGTTTTGATGTTGTTTTAGGTGTTTTGTTGATTGGATCAAGTTTGAATAATATATGGGATATGTTGGCGTGTTTGATTGAGGTCCCGGGGGCTTTGGAGTGATTTCGGATGGCTAATGGAAACTTTTGAAGTTGGAAAAATTTCATAATAGACGAAAGTTGTAAATCAGTGCACGTAAGACCTCACTTAGGACGATCATATATCCCGTTATATAAGGAGTTGTATGACCCACAACCTATCAAATTAAAGCCTTTTGAGTCACGTTTCCAACTCAACAAACCGTTCGTCATTTGGAGGTGTATACAAAAGGTTATGACTATTTTACTGGACATATGTCACTAGCGCGCCCAGATGCGCGCCCAAGACAGAACACTGGGCAAACTAGCGCGCCCAGATGCGCGGCCGCGCTAGTAGCAGGCCCCTAAATACCCCAAGACCGGGAATAGAGAGTTCCCAAGCCATTTTTGCAGCAAGAGTTTGCTCTCTCAAGGGGATTTCGTCCCACTCTTCATTTCTATGATCCAAGGTAAGATTTTTGGAGTACTTTGAGTTGATTACTACTCCTAAACACTTATATTAACATGGATTGATCTTGAAAATCCTTAGATTTTCAAGAAATTCCTTCAAGAACTCAAAGAAGGGTTTTGCAAGATTTCTTCCAAAAGGTAAATCCTACACCTTAGACTCACATATATGGATATATTATGGGAATATGAGTATGAATCAAGTATTACAACTTATTGTATGGTGGTTGGAAGCCATAAATTCCCAATTTAAATACATGAACATGGTAGGGATTTAAAGGTGTTTATTGGATGGAATTTTTGTTGGTTTGGGGTGAATGGTTGATCACACATGTGATGTTAGGAGTATAAATTGTTAAAGAATAATAGTGGGATGAATTATTGGTTGATGGTGATAGTTGGAGGAACCAATGCTATAGTTAAGAGGTGTAAATATTTATGCTTACAAGATATTTGATAATATGCCTAAATGGCATAATTTATGGGATCTAGTACTAATATTGGCCCTATTGAGTGTTGTATTGTAGATTGAAGTTATATAACTGTATGGGATCATTATAGTATCATTAAGGGGCGAATTTCAGATATGTAAGGTTAAAACCCCGTCTTTTAGAAATCGAACTTCATCGATGTTTGTGTATTTTTGGCAGATTCGTCACACGAGGAGGCCAATTTGAGAGGCAAGGGCATAGCGAGCTAGAGGTGAGTAATACTTGTAAATGATATCCTGAGGGTTTGAAACCCCGGATTTGCACATCATAGTGTTGTATTGAGGTGACTTGCACGCCGGATATGAGCGTGGGGTAGAGCACCATTGGGGATTGTGACTTGGTCCGTCTCGGTTGTTGATTTTACTGCGTATTTAACTGAAATTACTTGTTATCATCATAATTTGGGCTGATTGCCATGTTTGGGTCCTTGTGCCGACTTGTAGAATCCTTCGGGGATTGATATTACTGTTTTAGCATAATTTGCATATCATACGGTCTCAAACCAAGGTTTTGAATGTTGTTTTGCGAACTCAGCCATATCTCTATGTTTTGAAAACTCAAAAGATATTTTAAGTGTTGTTTCGGGCTGAGGACTACTGTTTTATAAATGCCCAAGGGGCTTATATTATTTTTCTGGACCGAGCAGAAATTTGAAACAGTGATAACAATGACACTGTGTGATGTAACTTGAACAGTGGAAACAATGACACTGTATGATGTAATTTGAAACAGTGATAACAATGACACTGTGTGATGTAACTTGAGCAGTGGAAACAATGACACTGTATGATGTAACTTGAAACAGTGATAACAATGACACTGTGTGATGTAACTTGAACAGTGGTAACAATGACACTGTATGATGTGACTTGAAACAGTGGTAACAATGGCACAGTATGATGTAAATTGGTCAGGTAACAATGGCTGACCGGTCAGGTAACAATGACTTACCAAGATATTGCGCTTGGGCTGTAAGAGCCCCTCCGGAGTCTGTACACACCCCCAGTGAGCGCCGTCGACGATAAATAAATATGGATGGCTCGGGCTGCACGCCGTAGTGGGACTGGAATGTACCATCATATGCATTGCATTGCATTCATGCATTTGTTCATTATTTGTTGTTGTGATATTTCTGGAGATATTTATCTGCTTTTGCTGGTGCTATCTGATCCTTGAGTGTTGGGGCCCGAGTGGCTGACCAGGAAAGAAGATATTGCCCGAGGGGCGTATTTCTGTGCATACTGACACTGATGGCTGGAATTATTTTGCAACTATTAAAAAGATTATTTTCAAAAGAGGTTTAAAACTGAGTCAGATATTTTATAAAGGATTTTCATGGAATTACTGTTTTCAAAAAGGGTTGTACCGTCTTAGATAGCATGATGAAGTGTTCTTACGTGATTTCTTATCGCTCAGTTATTATTTACTCTTATTACCACTGAGTTGGAAGTACTCACTTTACTCCCTGCACCTCGCGTGCAGCTACAGGTACTGATCACCCGGTAGCGGGATATTAGCTGATTGGAGGTTTTTCTATCATAGCTGAGCAAGGTGACCGCCTGCGTTCGTGGCACCATACCTATTCCTTGGATTCTAAATTCCATCCTGTATATTACTAGATTTTTAGTCATATTTAAACTCTTTAGATGCTCGTGACTTGTGACACCCCGGTTTGGGTCGAATTGGGTTATATTTCGTGAAATTACATTATCTAATTATCTTGAAACTGTTTAATTCATGTTTATATATTGTTGAAAAAGGCTGTTTAAAAGGGTTGGCTGGCCTTGTCTTCATGAGAGGCGCCATCACGACCGGAGCGGGGTTTGGGTTGTGACAAGTTGGTATCAGAGCCTAGGTTACATAGGTGTCACGAGTCATGAGCAGGTTTAGTAGAGTCTCGCGGATCGGTACGGAGATGTCTGTATTTATCCTCGAGAGGCTGTAGAACCTTTAGGAAAAACTTCATATTCTTGAATTCTTATCGTGCGTCCTTGATTCAGCTTGAAAAAGTAACTTTTACAATTCCTTCCACGTATTCGTATGCGCGAACGAATGCTCAGTATTAGATGTGCCTTGATGGCTTGTAATTCCCCGATCGAAGGGCGAGACGTGGTCGTTTTGAGTTTGATGTTAGGCCAGTCTGGAGGACTTGAGGCCGTATCTTTGCCAATGGCTTTAGCACCGAGGTGCTTATTGTGTGAGCAAGTATTTTGAACTTATATGTTCGGTATTGCCTCTATTAGTGGGAATCATGGCTGGAAAGCTATGTGAGGAGTATGATAGTGCTGCGATATGTATCTATATGACTTGGAAGTGACGAGGAAGGTCTACTGGATGATAGATGAACTATTGAATGTATGATTTTCATTGTGATAGGATGTGTAATCCCAAATAATGCGTGCGTGAAGGATCCTTTTATGTCTCCTATTTGAAGAGAAGTAAATTTCATGTTACGGTATGAGTTTAGACTCAGGAAGATTAAGTGATGGTGTAATGTGTATGGCAGTGGAAGGTATACAAAAATATTAACTAAAGGTAAAGCTAGTGGGTAATTGGCTTATGAGGGAAAGCTATTTGTCATACTAGTTAGATAAGTCTGGGAGCTGAGATCGCTTCTGTAAATGTATTATGACGAAATCGTTAAGTCAAGGAGACCACCTTGAAGGTCTAAAACATTAAAGAAAGAATATGTTCTTACTCGGTTGAATAGCCCAATAATGGAGGATTGAAAGGTATTTTCTATGTGTTATGATTCAAATAGGTGCAACACATGTCCATGTATCAATTTTGATAGTATAATATAGGTAATATTGATATTAATGTAATTGATATACGTTGTGATGCTTTGTTAAGTTGTAGATGTGTTGTTAGGATGGTTTTGGTGATTCTCTGGCAGGTGGATAGGCCCAATTACAAAGGAGACTCTGCCGAAATTTTTGAAAAATTTGGGACTTAGTAAAAATTTGGTCGCCTAAAGAGTAGGCTTAACTATTATGTGAGTGAATGCAAGAAAACGCGGAAGAGTTAAAATTTCAGATGGATTGTGTTTCCACAAACTTATGAAGGAGTGAGTTTAATCTCACTATGGTATTATGATAGCAATGGAGTATATACGTTATGAGTATAGTGTGTTGTGATATATGGCTTTGAGCCAAGTTGGGGAGTTTGCTATTGGTTAGCAGATTGTGCGGTTATATACTATGTTAGTTCTGATTGATGTATGCGGGTGAATCAGTTCTGGTTGTGGAAATTGGGTCGAGAATGGCACGAGTGAAGGAAATTTTTTGACAAAATGTCATGAGCTCGGATGAGTAGGAGATAAGTTTCGATGTTTACGGTAAGTTGGCATTGTCTTCAGCGTCACCTAACATCGGTGTTTTGTAATGAGGTTTTGCGTCCTGGTTAATGACTCTTGATCGCTCTTCAGCGTTAGTGTGATCGATGGTTTGGAGGTACGCTCCAGATATTGTTGTGGTAGGTTGTGGGAGTGTGTCCCACGGGAAGATTATATAAGTGTGGCATGTGATCACTTGATTGATTAAAGATGTAAAGCAAGTAGGAAATTTGTGATGGTTGTTCTTATGTGTTATCAAATAGGAGTTAGTATGGACCTTTGAAAGGTTATCAGGATAGTTCAGTGTGATCAGAATCGGCGTGAAGTCGATGGATAGATTTAATGTGAATAATGGCTCTATATCAGGCCTGATGTGTGCATTTTAGTAACGCTGTCCTCATTGAGGAGTAGTTAGGTTGATGTTTCATTGTCAGATATTTTGCGTAGTGATGCATTGCGCCGTGTGAGTTGTGAGATGACTTGAGAAATTGCTATGTGTTGAGAATCTGTGTAGGAATGACGTTATATGAGCATCTTGGCTCTTGAAATTCAGATTGTACATCGCACCTCAGTTGTGCTTGAGTTTTGTAGCTTATAACGCTATATGTCCCTCAGAGATATTATTATGCACTTAGCATGCTTATGACCGATACTCGGTATTTTGTTGTAATGAGCAAATTTGGCTCGATGTGCATCTCCTTATGTGAGATCTATGTGTGGATCGGGTGGCACGCCGCCATGGGTATGTTATCTGGATCGGGTTGCACGCCGCAATAGTGTGATACTGAGTATAGTTTTCTATATGCTATTTTGTATGCCTTGCTTCCTATTTTCTAAGGAAAGTCCGTATTAGTGCGTGGGATTGGTAATTCCTTCCAGAGTTCGTTTTCCTTTTGTGACACGTTCGAATTAGTATCCTATTGGCATATTGGGGCATCATATGCAGCTTTTGATTATATCTGAGGTGGCTTATTGCCTGGGCAGTTTGTAATAGGTGAGACAAGATCATTGAATTCGAGATCAGTGCAATCTGAGTATATAAAGTAAATTAAGGGGCTAAGACTATTGTTTGGTTCAGAATGAGGTGATAATTTTTGCCAGAAGTATAGACCCAATGAATTATTGATTCGACAGTGTTGTGAATTTATATAGATCTTGTCCGTCATTTTCAATATTGTAAGAGTTAGAACAATACCTATGTACATCATGCAGAACATGGGATGTGTAACGATTTTCTTCTAGGTGATTAGAAAAAAGAGCTTCAGATGATTAGGGCGAATGATCTTCGGATGATTGGGGAAATAGTATTGCTAATTTGAAAGTGATTTGACCAGAGTATATGCCTCATAAAGGTAATGTTATTAAATTAATGATATTTCGGTAGTATTGCAGCATGTTCTTGTTGGGTCCGTTGATGGTACTGATGAGCTTGAGGTGCGGCTCTTTCGTTTGAGTCATTTTTCATGACTTGAGTATGTTCAAGCCGTTTATTATTGGTGCGCGTATTATGAAAGTTGTGGCTTAGGCCTGTATTGAGGTGTCATATCACCAGAGTGGTGTGTTTGATTCGAGGTGATCAATGGGGTCATTGATGAATACGAATAGATTTGATTTCAACATGTTTGATGGGTAAATATCAAGGTTCGGTTAAAAAAAATATTACGATAATTACTAGAGGAGAAATGGCCTCATGAATGGTTGATCTGAGCAATGGTTATGATTTATTGCATGTTTCAATTATCATTGGCAGTATATGAGAGTGTTGGAATGAGACATTGGCTAATAAGAGATTTCTATCGGGATTTAGTTGTTGTGGGCAGCTGCTGTGAATGGAAGTTATCGCTGCATTTGTTTGAGTTATTGATATATCATATAATTGCACCTAAGGTTGCAGGCATGGTCTATTACAGCTGGTTCAGACTTATCCTGAATATAGGTTTGAGGTTCTGATCTTGTGTATGATCAGAGATATAATACACACACAACACTAAGTTACAATGCATTATCGGACCCATGTGAGATAGGGTGACGTGGGATCATCCCTGGGTTTATGCTTGATAAGGTCATTCAGCTTTTGGTTGACTTCTAGGACAACTCTAGGTACGCTTGAGGACGAGCGTTTGTTTAAGTTGGGGAGAATATAATGACCCAACCCGTCATCTCATGAGTTACTGCCCCATTCTTCCCATTTTCTACTTCCTCATGTTTCGTTATTGGTATTGGATGCATTAGAATTTATTTGGAGCAATTTTGATAAGAAATGAGACATTTAGTCTCTTTTAAGAAGACTTAAGTTGGAAAACTCAATCGGGCATTGACTTATGAGTTAGAGGGTTCGGATGTAAATTTTGATGGCTCCGTTAGCTCCGGGATATGAATTGTGACTTAGGAGCATGATCGGAAGTGGTTTTGGAGGTCCGGCGTAGAATTAGGCTTGAATTGACAAAGTTAGTATTTTGGCGATTTCCGGTTGATAGGTGACATTTTGATTCGGGAGTCGGAAAGGAATTCTGAGAGTTGTTGTAGCTTCGTTATGTAATTTGGGATGTGTGTGCATATTTCATTTCATTCAGAGGTGGTTTGGTTGAGTTTTTTATCCAATGCGTGTTTCGAAAGTTTTTGGAAAAACCTTAGGCTTGAATTCGATGTGAATTGATGGTTTTGATGTTGTTTTAGGTGTTTTGTTGATTGGAAAAAGTTCGAATAATGTATGGGATATGTTGGCATGTTTGATTGAGGTCTCGGGGGCTTCGGAGTGATTTCGGATGGCTAATGGAAACTTTTGAAGTTGGTAAAATTTCATAATAGACGAAAGTTGTAAATTAGTGCACGTAAGACCTCACTTTGGACGATCATATATCCCGTTATATAAGGAGTTGTATGACTCACAACCTATAAAATTAAAGCCCTTTGAGTCTAGTTTCCAACGCAACAAACCGTTTGTCATTTGGAGGTGTATACAGAAAGTTATGATCATTTTACTGGGCATGTGTCACTAGCGCGCCCAGATGCGCGCCCAAGACAGAACACTGGTCAAACTAGCGCGCCCAGATGCGCGGCCGCGCTAGTAGCAGGCCCCTAAATACCCCAAGACCGGGAATAGAGAGTTCCCAAGCCATTTATGGAGCAAGGGCTTGCTCTCTCAAGGAGATTTCGTCCCACTCTTCATTTCTATGATCCAAGGTAAGATTTTTGGAGTACTTTGAGTTGATTACTACTCCTAAACACTTATATTAACATGGATAAGGATTTTCAAGAAATTCCTTCAAGAACTCAAAGAAGGGTTTTGCAAGATTTCTTCCAAAAGGTAAATCCTACACCTTAGACTCACATATATGGATATATTATGGGAATATGAGTATGAATCAAGTATTACAACTTATTGTATGGTGGTTGGAAGCCATAAATTCTCAATTTAAATACATGAACATGGTAAGGATTTAAAGGTGTTTATTGGATGGAATTTTTGTTGGTTTGGGGTGAATGGTTGATCACACATGTGATGTTAGGAGTATAAATTGTTAAAGAATAATAGTGGGATGAATTGTTGGTTGATGGTGATAGTTGGAGGAACCAATGCTATAGTTAAGAGGTGTAAATATTTATGCTTACAAGATATTTGATAATATGCCTAAATGGCATAATTTATGGGATCTAGTACTAATATTGGCCCTATTGAGTGTTGTATTGTAGATTGAAGTTACATAACTGTATGGGATCATTATAGTATCATTAAGGGGCGAATTTCAGATATGTAGGGTTAAAACCCCGTCTTTTAGAAATCGAACTTCATCGATGTTTGTGTATTTTTGGCAGATTCATCACACGAGGAGGCCAATTTGAGAAGCAAGGGCATAGCGAGCTAGAGGTTAGTAATACTTGTAAATGATATCCTGAGGGTTTGAAACCCCGGATTTGCACATCATAGTGTTGTATTGAGGTGACTTGTACGCCGGATATGAGCGTGGGGTAGAGCACCATTGGGGATTGTGACTAGGTCCGTCTCGGTTGTTGATTTTACTGCGTATTTAACTGAAATTACTTGTTATCATCATAATTTGGGCTGATTGCCATGTTTGGGTCCTTGTGCCGACTTGTAAAATCCTTCGGGGATTGATATTACTGTTTTAGCATAATTTGCATATCATACGGTCTCAAACCAAGGTTTTGAATACTGTTTTGCGAACTCAGTCATATCTCTAAGTTTTGAAAACTCAAAAGATATTTTAAGTGTTGTTTCGGGCTGAGGACTACTGTTTTATAAATGCCCAAGGGGCTTATATTGTTTTTCTGGACCGAGCAGAAATTTGAAACAGTGATAACAATGACACTGTGTGATGTAACTTGAACAGTGGTAACAATGACACTGTATGATGTAATTTGAAACAGTGATAACAATGACACTGTGTGATGTAACTTGAGCAGTGGAAACAATGACACTGTATGATGTAACTTGAAACAGTGATAACAATGACACTGTGTGATGTAACTTGAACAGTGGTAACAATGACACTGTATGATGTGACTTGAAACAGTGGTAACAATGGCACAGTATGATGTAAATTGGTCAGGTAACAATGGCTGACCGGTCAGGTAACAATGACTGACCAAGATATTGCGCTTGGGCTGTAAGAGCCCCTCCGGAGTCTGTACACACCCCCAGTGAGCGTCGTCGACGATAAATAAATATGGATGGATCAGGCTGCACGCTGCAGCGGGTACTGGAATGTACCATCATATGCATTGCATTGCATTCATGCATTTGTTCATTATTTGTTGTTGTGATATTTCTGGAGATATTTATCTGCTTTTGCTGGTGTTATCTGATCCTTGAGTGTTGGGGCCCGAGTGGCTGACCAAGAAAGAAGATATTGCCCGAGGGGCGTATTTCTGTGCATACTGATACTAATGGATGGAATTATTTTGCAACTGTTAAAAAGATTATTTTCAAAAGAGGTTTAAAACTGAGTCAGATATTTTATAAAGGATTTTCATGGAATTACTGTTTTCAAAAAAGGTTGTACCGTCTTAGATAGCATGATGAAGTGTTCTTACGTGATTTCTTATCGCTCAGTTATTATTTACTCTTATTACCACTGAGTTAGAAGTACTCACTTTACTCTCTGCACCTCGCGTGCAGCTGCAGGTACTGATCACCCGGTAACGGGATATTAGCTGATTGGAGGTTTTGCTATCATAGCTGAGCAAGGTGACCGCCTGCGTTCGTGGCACCATACCTATTCCTTGGATTCTAAATTCCATCCTGTATATTACTAGATTTTTAGTCATATTTAAACTCTTTAGATGCTCGTGACTTGTGACACCCCGGTTTGGGTCGAATTGGGTTATATTTCGTGAAATCACGTTATCTAATTATCTTGAAACTGTTTAATTCATGTTTATATATTGTTGAAAAAGGCTGTTTAAAAGGGTTGGTTGGCCTTGTCTTCATGAGAGGCGCCATCACGACCGGAGAGGGGTTTGGGTTGTGACAATCACCCTTCGTGCTTTACACTCTTCCTCACCCAAGCAATAAACACAAAGCAAATAGGGTAAGGGAATCTATAACATCGAAATAAAATCAAGTAATAACGGAAAATCAGTAAATAAACATACATGACAACATAACTCAATTTGAATCAGGAAAAATCAAGGACAAGTGCACGACATCACCCTTCGTGCTTTTACTCTCGTCCTCACCATAAGAATCAATATAAACTGCACAGCATCACCCTTCGTGCTTTACACTCTTCCTCACCATAAAATCAATATAATCGGCACGGAATTGTACATCGTGCGGCATGGCATCACCCTTCGTGCTTTACACTCTTCCTCACAAAATCATACACGGCATCACCCTTCGTGCTTTAATACTCTTCCTCACCCAAAAAACAATCACAAGAAATAAGGGAAAGGGAATAAATTAAATCACAAAAATATTTCGGTAAGGGAACAATGGTACAACAATCCAAATCCCGGCAAGGGAAACAACATCGAAACAATAACATCCCGGCAAGTGAGACAATATCAAACAAACATCCCGGCAAGGGAATAATAATACCAAACAAACATCCCGGCAAGGGAACAATACTATCAAAACAAACATCCCTGGAAGGGAGAATCAGCTATAACCAATCTTAACTCAACTCCTACTCAACTCAATTAATACCAATACTCAGTCATAAATAAATTCCATGAAAATAAACTAACTCCTTGCCCAATACCGAGAATCATCAATTAAAGCATCCGTAGAATCATTCAAGAACACAACAAATAACAATTTAAGACTCACGGTCATGCTCGACACCAGGACACAACTCCTAATCCCTCAAGCTAAGGTTAGACCAAACACTTACCTCGCTTTGCAACCAATTCAAAATTCCAACAAGCCTTTGCCTCGCGAATTCATTCGAAGCTTCAAATCTGGTCATAATAATTCAATATACTCAATATAAATCGTACGAATTAATTCCATATGAAAATACTAATTTTCCAACAAAAATCCGAAATTTAACTCAAAATTGCCCGTGGGGCCCACGTCTCGAATTCCGACGAAACTCACAAAATCCGACAACCCATTCAACCACGATCACTCATACAAATTTTATCAAATTCCGATAAAAACTCAACCTCCAAATATAAGTTTTCATTTTTGGAAGATTTTGCAAAAATCTTGGTTTCTTCCATTAAAATCCGAATTAAACGATGAAAATAACCATGGATTTATGTAATATAAACACTTTCGAGTATAGGACACTTACTTGTGACGACCCGAAGGGTCATCACCGTAGTTCTTCCTTGTTCCGCGCTTTCGAGGCCTTGAAAACCTCGCTTTTAGTTGCCTCGATTGGCGTGCGCAATTTGGGCGCGTAGCCGGAAAGTTTTTATGTTAGAATATGTGAATTATGTGAATTATGTGAAACATTTGATGAATTTTGGTTTTAATATGCATAATGTTGACTTCGGTCAACATTTTGGGTAACGGACCCGGACCTGTGATTCGACGGTCCCGGAGGGTCCGTAGAAAAATATGGGACTTGGGCGTGTGCCCAGAATCAAATTCTGAGGTCCCAAGCCCGAGAAATGAATTTTTGAAAGAAATTGTTTTTCTGAAATTTGATATGAAAATTTGAAATGAAAAGGAGTTAGAAAATATAGGTATCGGGCTCGTATTTTGGTTCCAACGCCCGGTACAAGTCTTAAATATGTGCTAAGCACTATCTATAAAGTTTGGCTAAAAACGGACGTCATATAACGTGTTTCGGACTAAAAATGGAGAATTTAAGTTATGAAAGTTGAAGAAAGAAAATCATGTGTTTGAGGCTTGATCCTATGTATATGATGTTATTTTGGCGATTTGATCGCACGAGTAAGTCCGTAAGATGTTTTTAAGGTTGTGTGCATGTTTGGTTTGGATCCTTGAGGGCTCGGGTGAGTTTTGAATGGGGCCCGGGAGGTCTTGGACTTAAGAAAATGCAGGTTCAGGTGTTGCATACACCAGCGCGGCCGCGGTCATTTCCGCACGGTCCGCGCTGGAGCCGCGCGGCCGCGATGCATTTTTGTGCGGTCCGCGTGGCTGAGTCTGAGGGCTAGGGTTGCACGACAACCAGCGCAGCCGCGCACCAAAATAGTGCGGTCCGCGCTGGAAGGGTTTAGAGAAGCCCTAATTTTTCTCCCACTCGGCGCGGCCGCAACACATTTTTGTGCGGCCCGCGCCAGGTCCTCAGAAAGGTATACAAGTTCGGAAATCTCAGTCATTTTTCACTTTTTAAAAACCCAAAACCTAAGAGGTGATTTTCCAAACAACTTTTCTTCTCCAAAACGATTGGTAAGTGATTTCTATCTTAATTTATTTATCCCTTAACATCTTTTGACATAATTTCAACTTCAAATCAAAGATTTTCATGGGGAAAATTGGGTGTTTTTGGTAGAACCTAGGTTTTCTACAAATTGAGAAGTTGGACCTCAATTTGGGGTCTGATTTAAAAACAAATCATATATTTGGATTCATGGGGGAATGGGTAACCGGGTTTTGGTCCGAACCTCGAGTTTCGACCACGTGGGTCCGGGGGTATTTTTGACCTTTTTGGGAAAAACCTTGAAAAATCTATTTTCATTCATTGGGGATGATTCATTTAGTAATCATTAATGTGATTAAGTAACTTATGACTAGATTCGAGCGGATTGGTGGTGGAATCAAGAGGTAAAGCTATACTAGAAGCGTGAGTTGAGTTTGGAGCATTCGAGGTAAGTGTTTGTTCTAACTTTGGCTTGAGGGATTAGGATTTGGATGTTATTTGCTACGTGTTAACTGTGGAGTACGGTGTATAGGCATGGTGACGGTTATCTATGCACCAGAGTCTAGCATGACCGTGAGTCGTAGTTGCTTTTAAATTCAAAAGATGTGAAACAGTTGAGCTAATTACTTGCTAATATAATTATGAAGTGATAGTTGAGAAGCAGATGAGTTAAAGAAGGAAGTGTGGTATTTTTCCCTTACCGGGACCTATTGTTGATTTGTTCTCCCTTGCCGGGACGTTTAATCTTGTTGTATATTCCTTATGCACGAAGGGTCTTTCCGTACCATGTTTTGATAATTATGCACGAAAGGTCTTTCCATTCCATGTCTCTAATTATTTATGCACGAAGGGTCTTTCCGTGCCATGTCTCTAATTATTTGAGCACGAAGGGTCATTCCGTGCCTTGAAGTGAGAGTTATGTGAGGAAAAGCACGAAGGGTGATGTCGTGCACTATATTTGACAGTTTTGGTGAGAATTGAGAGTAAAATCACGAAGGTTGGTGCCGTGCAGTTGTTGATTCACTTGCTCTCTTTCGTAGATGCTAATTATTCGGTTTCCATCTCTCTGTTCGTTGGTTTTATATCTAAATTGTTACACCCCACAGCATGTCCCCTCCCTATTATCTGTTTAAATTCTGTATATCTTTCCGTTGTTGCACATATATTTGTACAGGTTATTTGAGGTAGGTCTGGTCTAGCCTCGTCACTACCTCGCTGGGGTTAGGCCGGGCACTTACCAGCACATGGGGTCAGTTGTGCTGATGCTACACTTCTGTGCCCTTTTTGTGCACAGATTCGGGAGTAGCCTATGGACCGCAGTAGCAGTAGATTGGGAGCATGCCTTCAGTCCAGAGACTCCTAGGTAGTTCGCTGGCGTGCGTGGGCCCTGAGTCTCATCTATTTTATTTCTGTTTGTTTTCATTGTATCGAAGCAGACTCCTTATGTATTTTCTTTCAAACTCTTATTTGTAGTATCTTATAGTAGTCCGTGAGTATTGTGACACTAAATCTTGGGTAGAGGATGATATTAATTTTTCCGCATTTTCGTTCATTTAATATTAAATTAAGGCTTTCGCTTGAATTTATTGTTTTTATTATTATCTTGTTGAAAATTAGTTGAAAAGGTATGTTAAGGTTGGCTTGCCTAGTTCTGACAGTAGGCGCCATCACGACTCCCGTTGGTGGGGAATCCGGGTCGTGACAAGTTGGTATCAGAGCCCTAGGTTACTTAGGTCTCACAACTCACGGACAAGCTCAGTAGAGTCTGAGGGATCAGTACGGAGACGTCTGTATTTATCCCGCAGAGGATACTGAGTTAGGAAAACTTCACCTTGTTCATTCTTGTCGTGCGATTCTGTTTCTCAAGTACTGATTGTCTTTCTACTCTGTTCTTTCGCAGATGGCGAGGACACGTGCTTCATCTTCTACCGCGCAACAGCCTGAGCCCCCAGCAGCAGCCCCTATTAGGGGCAGAGGGCGAGGCCGAGGCCATGCCAGAGGCCGAGGCCGGGGTAGAGTTCAGCCCCGAGCAGCATTTCCAGCGATGGAGCCTCAGGTCGATATTGAGGAGGAGGTTCCGGCCCCAGCTGTTCCAATGGGCCCAGCTCAGGTCCCAGAGGGTTTCATAGCCACTCCAGTGCTTCAGGATGCTTTGGTCCGACTGGTAGGCTTTATGGAGGGCATTTCTAGGGCGGGTTTGCTTCCCGTAGCTCTAGCCACATCTCAGGCTGGGGGAGGAGTTCAGACTCCCGATACTCGTACTCTAGAGCCGGTAGCTCCTTAGACTTAAGTTCCAGCAGTTCAGCCAGCCGTGGCAGTTCAGCCAGCTGTGGCAGCCCAGCCAGGTATTGCGGCTCAGTCCAACAATGGTGCGGCTATGTCCGCGGATTCTTTGTGGAGGCTTGATAGTTTCACCAAGCTCTTCACAACCACATATAGTGGCACCCCCTCAGAGGATGCTCAGGATTTCATATTCAGCTGTCATGAGGTTCTACGGACTATGGGCATTGTAGAGACCAATGGGGTCGACTTCGCCACTTTTCGCCTGGCAGGATCCGCCAAGACTTGGTGGAGGGATTTCTGTTTAGCCAGGCCAGCAGGGTCGCCATCATTGACCTGGGATCAGTTTTCAGAGTTATTTCTGGGGAAGTTCCTTCCAGTTACTCAGCGAGATGCTCTTCGCAGGCAGTTTGAGCATCTCCAGCAGGGTCCTATAACGGTCACCCAGTATGAGACCCGGTTCATTGATCTCGCTCGTCATGCCATTGTGATACTCCCCACCGAGAGAGAGAGGGTTCGGAGGTTTGTTGATGGGTTGGCCCAGCCGATCTGTGTTCAGATGGCCATGAGTGTCGGTGGTGAGATTTCATTTCAGGAGGTGGCAGATGGTGCCCGCCGGATAGAGATGGCACTTGCTCAGGGAGGTGGTCATGGGTCTGATAAGAGGCCCCATTATTCCGGTAGATTTAGTGGTACCTCGTCTGGATGTAGGGATTCATATGACAGAGGCCACTCTCAGAGGCCCTTCCAGTCGGCACTTCAGGTTTCTCATGGTACTCCAGGCGGTGGTGGTCCTCAGCAGTATTATTCGGGTCAGCAGACCTTCAGCGCACCACCATCCCCCATCAGTGCACCGCCACTTCAGAGCTTCATGGGAGGACATACAGGTTGACAGGGCCAGCAGTCCCAGCAGCCGAGGGCATGTTATGGTTGTGGTGACCCGAGTCACATTGTCAGGTTTTGCCCCCGAGCCTCGAGTAGTTCTCAGCAATAGGGTCCTCGCCCTACGATTCAGGCAGTAGGTGATCCACAGGCCGCCCAGCCAGCTAGAGGCGGGGGTAGGGATCATAAGGGTGGAGGTAGAGACCGTAGAGGTGGAGCTCGGACCGCCAGAGGCAGGGGTCAGCCAGCAGCCGATCGCCCCAGAGACACAGTTCAGGGAGGTGGGGGTCAGCCCCGTTGTTATGCTTTGTCGGCCAGGCCAGAGGTCGAGTCATCAGATGCTGTGATTACAGGTACTATTCTGGTCTGTGGTAGGGGTGATTCTGTGTTATTTGACCTGGGATCTACGTATTCTTATGTGTCGTCCTATTTTGCACCCTATCTGATCATGCCTAGTGAGGCTTTGGGTATTCCTGTATATGTGTCCACACCGGTTGGTGAATCTATAGTGGTCAACCGAGTGCATCGTTCGTGTGTGGTGGTATTTGACGGTCTTGAAACCCGTGTCGACTTATTGCTTTTAGATATGGTGGACTTTGACGCTATATTGGGGATGGATTGGTTGTCCCCGTATCATGCTATTCTGGATTGTCACGCCAAGACCGTGACCTTGGCCTGGCCAGATTTGCCCCAACTTGAGTGGAGAAGGACCCCAGGCCATGCCACCTGCAGTGTTATTTCGTATGTCAAGGCTCGACGTATGGTCGAGAAGGGGTGTCTAGCATATCTAGCGTATGTTCGCGACTCTAGCGCAGAGGTTCCATCAATTGACTCTATTCCTATTGTTCGGGAGTTCCCCGAGGTTTTCCCTTCAGACCTGCCGGGTATACTGCCCGACAGGGATATTGATATCTGTATTGATCTGGGTTCGGGCACTCAGCCTATTTCCATTTCGCCATATCGCATGGCCCCGCCAGAGTTGAAAGAGTTGAAAGAGCATCTTCAGGACTTGCTTGATAAGGGTTTCATTAGACCTAGTGTATCACCTTGGGGTGCACCAGTGTTGTTCGTGAAGAAAAAGGATGGGTCGATGAGGATGTGCATTGATTACCGGCAGTTTAACAAGGTGACGATAAAGAACAAGTATCCACTGCCGCGGATTGACAATTTGTTCGACCAGCTTCAGGGTGCGAGGGTGTTTTCAAAGATAGATTTGAGATCTGGCTACCACCAGCTGAGGATTAGGGCGTCTGATGTCCCTAAGACAGCATTTCGCACTCGGTATAGGCACTATGAGTTTTTGGTCATGTCATTCGGATTGACTAATGCCCCAGCAGCGTTCATGGAGTTGATGAACCTAGTGTTCAGACCTTATTTGGACTTGTTCGTGATAGTCTTCATTGACAATATTCTTATATACTCCCGCAGTCAGGAGGAGCATGAGCAGCACCTCAGAGTGGTCCTTTAGACCCTAAAGGATAGTCAGTTGTATGCTAAGTTCTCAAAGTGCGAGTTTTGGTTGAGTTCGGTCGCATTCCTGGGTCATGTCGTATCAGCAGCAGGTGTTCAGGTAAACCCGAAGAAGATTGAGGCAGTCAAGAACTGGCCTCGACCAGCTTCAGCTACGGATATTCGGAGTTTCCTGGGGTTGGTAGGTTACTACCGTCGGTTCGTGGAGGGGTTTTCATCCATTGCAGCCCCTATGAACAGATTGACCCAGAAGGGTGTCCAGTTCAGGTGGTCGGACGAGTGTGAGGCAACCTTTCATAAGCTCAAGACGGCTCTGACTACGGCACCGGTATTGGTTTTGCCCACAGGTTCAGGGCCATATACGGTCTATTGTGATGCGTCTCGTATTGGGCTTGGTCCAGTGTTGATGCAGGAAGGCAAAGTCATTGCCTATGCTTCGAGGCAGTTGAAGATCCACGAGAAGAATTATCCGGTTCATGATCTCGAGTTGGCAGCCATTGTTCATGCCTTGAAGATCTGGAGGCATTACTTATATGGCGTGACGTGTGAGGTTTACACTGATCACAAGAGTCTTCAGTATCTGTTCAAGCAGAAAGAGTTGAATTTGAGGCAGAGGAGGTGGTTAGAGTTGCTAAAGGATTATGATGTTACTATCTTATACCACCTGGGGAAGGCCAATGTGGTGGACGATGCATTGAGCAGGAAGTCCGCCAGCATGGGTAGTCTTGCTTATATTCCAGTCATCCAGAGATCGCTTGCTTTGGATGTTCAGGCCTTGGCCAATCGTCTTGTGAGGTTGGATATTTCTGAGCCTAGCAGAGTGTTAACTTGCACGGTTGCTCGTTCCTCACTATTAGAGCGTATCCGCGAGCGGCAGTTTGAGGATCCCCATTTGTGTGTCTTGAGAGACACGGTGCAGCGTGGAGGTGCCAAGAAAGTAACCTTAGATGATGATGGTGTATTGAGATTGCAGGGGCGAGTTTGTATGCCCAATGTTGATAGGATTCGAGAGTTGATCTTAGCGGAGGCCCACAGTTCTCGGTATTCTATTCACCCGGGCGCCGCGAAGATGTATCAGGATCTGAGGCAGCACTTTTGGTTGCGTAAGATGAAGAAAGACATCGTTGCGCATGTGGCTCGGTGTTTGAATTGTCAGCAAGTTAAGTACGAGCATCAAAGACCTGGTAGTCTATCTCAGAGGATTGCACTTCCCGAGTGGAAGTGGGAGAGGATTACGATGTATTTCGTTACTGGACTTCCGATGACTCGGAAAAAGTTTGATGCAGTTTGGGTCATTGTTGATAGGCTGACCAAGTCAGCGCATTTTGTTCCTGTTGCAGCCACCTATTCGTCTGAAAGGTTAGCCGAGATTTATATCAGGGAGATTGTTCTCCTTCATGGGATACCTCTATCTATCATTTCGGATCGGGGTACGCAGTTTACCTCGCATTTCTGAAGAGCAGTTCAGCGAGATTTGGGCACCCAGGTTGAGTTGAGTACAACATTTCATCCCCAGACGGACGGTCAATCCGAGAGGACTATTCAGATTCTTGAGGACATGCTCCGAGCCTGTGTCATTGATTTTGGAGGCTCGTGGGACCAGTTTTTGCCTTTAGCAGAGTTCGCCTACAACAACAGCTACCAGTCCAGCATTTAGATGGCTCCGTACGAGGCGTTGTATGGTAGGCAATGTCGGTCTCTAGTTGGATGGTTTGAGCCGGGAGAGGCTCGATTATTGGGAACGGATCTGGTTCAGGAAGCCTTGGACAAGGTCAGGATTATTCAGGATAGACTTCGTACAACTCAGTCTAGATAGAAGAGTTACGCAGACCGCAAGGTCAGAGATGTTGCCTTCATGGTTGGTGAGCGGGTATTGCTCCATGTATCGCCTATGAAGGGCGTGATGAGATTTGGGAAGAAGGGAAAGCTCAGCCCTAGGTTCATCGGTCCATTTGAGATTCTTGATCGTGTGGGAGAGGTGGCTTAAAGACTTGCCTTGCCACCTAGCTTGTCAGCTGTGCATCCCGTGTTTCATGTGGCTATGCTCCGGAAGTATCGCGGAGATCTATCGTACGTGTTAGATTTCAGCACTGTCCAATTGGACAAAGATCTGTCATATGAGGAGGAGCCAGTGGCTATTCTAGACCGGCAGGTTCGACAGTTGAGGTCGAAGAGTTTTCCATCGGTGCGTGTTCAATGGAGAGGTCAGCCTCCTGAGGCATCGACCTGGGAGTCCGAGTCCGATATGCAGAGCTGTTATCCTCATTTATTTCCCGACTCAGGTACTTCTTTCTTTTGTTCGTTCGAGGACGAACGGTTGTTTTAGAGGTGGAGAATGTGACGACCCAAAGGGTCATCACCGTAGTTCTTCCTTGTTCCGCACTTTCGAGGCATTTAAAACCTTGCTTTTAGTTGACTCGATTGGCGTGCGCAGTTCGGGCGCGTAGCCGGAAAGTTTTTATGTTAGAATATGTGAATTATGTGAAACATTTGATGAATTTTGGTATTAATATGCATAATGTTGACTTCGGTCAACATTTTGGGTAACGGACCCGGACCTGTGATTCGACGGTCCCGGAGGGTCCATAGAAAAATATGGGACTTGGGCGTGTGCCCGGAATCAAATTCTGAGGTCCCAAGCCCGAGAAATGAATTTTTGAAAGAAATTGTTTTTCTGAAATTTGATATGAAAATTTGAAATGAAAAGGAGTTAGAAAATATAGGTATCGGGCTCGTATTTTGGTTCCGATGCCCGGTACAAGTCTTAAATATGTGTTAAGCACTATCTGTAAAGTTTGGCTAAAAACGAACGTCATATAACGTGTTTCGGACTAAAAATGGAGAATTTGAGTTATGAAAGTTGAAGAAAGAAAATCATGTGTTTGAGGCTTGATCCTATGTATATGATGTTATTTTGGCGATTTGATCGCACAAGTAATTCTGTAAGATGTTTTTAAGGTTGTGTGCATGTTTGGTTTGGAGCCCCAAGGCCTCGGGTGAGTTTTGAATGGGGCCCGGGAGGTCTTGGACTTAAGAAAATGCAGGTTCAGGTGTTGCAGACACCAGCGCGGCCGCGGTCATTTTCGCGCGGTCCGCGCTGGAGCCGCGTGGCCGCGATGCATTTTTGTGCGGTCCACGTGGCTGAGTCTGAGGGCTAGGGTTGCAGGACAACCAGAGCGGTCGCGCACCAAAACAGTGCGGTCCGCGCTGGAAAGGTTTAGAGAAGCCCTAATTTTTCTCCCACTCGGCGCGGCCACAACATTTTTTTGTGCGGTCCGCGCCAGGTCCTCAGAAAGGTATACAAGTTCGGAAATCTCAGTCATTTTTCACTTTTCAAAAACCCAAAACCTAAGAGGTGATTTTCCAAACAACTTTTCTTCTCCAAAACGATTGGTAAGTGATTTCTAACTTAATTTCTTTATCCCTTAACATCTTTTGACATAATTTCAACTTCAAATCAAAGATTTTCATGGGGAAAATTGGGTGTTTTTGGGTAGAACCTAGGTTTTCTACAAATTGAGAAGTTGGACCTCAATTTGAGGTCCGATTTAAAAACAAATCATATATTTGGATTCATGGGGGAATGGTAACCGGGTTTTGGTCCGAACCTCGAGTTTCGACCACGTGGGTCCGGGGGTATTTTTGACCTTTTTGGGAAAAACCTTGAAAAATCTATTTTCATGTATTGGGGATGATTCATTTAGTAATCATTAATGTGATTAAGTAACTTATGACTAGATTCGAGCGGATTGGTGGTGGAATCAAGAGGTAAAGCTATACTAGAAGCGTGAGTTGAGTTTGGAGCATTCGAGGTAAGTGTTTGTTCTAACTTTGGCTTGAGGGATTAGGATTTGGATGTTATTTGCTACGTGTTAACTGTGGAGTACGGTGTATAGGCATGGTGACGGTTATCTATGCACCAGAGTCTAGCATGATCGTGAGTCGTAGTTGCTTTTAAATTAGAAAGATGTGAAACAGTTGAGCTAATTACTTGCTAATATAATTATGAAGTGATAGTTGAGAAGTAGATGAGTTAAAGAAGGAAGTGTGGTATTTTTCCCTTACCGGGACCTATTGTTGATTTGTTCTCCCTTGCCGGGATGTTTAATCTTGTTGTATATTCCCTTTCCCCGATTGGTTGTGACTGATGATTGGGTGAGGAAGACCGATTATGCACGAAGGGTCTTTCTGTGCCATGTTTTGATAATTATGCACGAAGGGTCTTTCCGTGCCATGTCTCTAATTATTTGAGTACGAAGGGTCATTCCGTGCCTTGAAGTGAGAGTTATGTGAGGAAAAGCACGAAAGGTGATGCCTTGCACTATATTTGACAGTTTTGGTGAGAATTGAGAGTAAAAGCACGAAGGTTGGAGCCGTGCAATTGTTGATTCACTTGCTCTTCTCACGACCCAAAATCCCAACTCGGTCGTGATGGCGCCTCTCGTGAGGACAAGGCCAGCCAACAACAAAACAATACATCTCTTTATAATTACTTAGCAGGAATAAGTCTAATTCGCAGATAATATAATCACAAGTGCGAAGTAAACATGATAGAATAATGGAAACCATCCCGACTCAACCCGAAATCGGGGTGTCACAAGCCACGAGCATCTAAAGATCTAAATACTAATACAAGACCAGCAATATACAGAATGGAATTTAGAATCAATGAAGAAATACGGTGCCGTGAACGCTGACGGTCACCTTGCTCAGCTACAATAGTATACCTTCAGTCCGCTAATAACCCACTACCGGGTGAACAGTACCTGCAACTGCACGCGAGGTGCAGGGAGTAAAGTGAGTACTTCCAACTCAGTGGTAAAAAGAGTAAATAATAACTGAGCGATAAGAAATCACGTAATAACACTTCATCATGCTATCTAAGATGGTACAACCCTTTTTGAAAACAGTAATTCCATGAAAATCCTTTATAAAATATCTGACTCAGTTTTAAACCTCTTTTGAAAATAATCTTTTTAACAGTTGCAAAATAATTCCAGCCATCGGTGTCACTATGCACAAAAACCCGCCCCTCGGGCAATATCTTTGTTCCTGGTCAGCCACTTGGGCCCCAACACTCAAGGATCAGATAACACCAGCAAAAGCAGATAAATATCTCTAGAAATATCACAACGACAAATAATGAACAAATGCATGAATGCAATGCAATGCATATGATGGTACATTCCAGTACTCACTACGGCGTGCAGCCCGAGCCATCCATATTTATTTATCGTCGACGGCGCTTACTGGGGGTGTGTACAGACTCCGGAGGGGCTCATACAGCCCAAGCACAATATACTGGTCAGTCAATGTTACCTGACCAATTTATATCCTACAGTGCCATTGTTACCACTGTTCCAAGTATATATTTCAGTGTCATGTACAGACTCCGGAGGGGCTCCTACAGCCCAAGCGCAATATACTGGTCAGTCAATGTTACCTGACTAGTCAGCCAATGTTACCTGACCAATTTATATCCTACAGTGCCATTGACCACTGTTCCAAGTATATATTTCAGTGTCATTGTTACCACTGTTTCAAGTATAACATACAGTGTCATTGTTGCCACTGTTTCAGGTATATATATTACAGTGTCATTGTTACCACTGTTTCAAGTATATATATTACAGTGTCATTGTTACCACTGTTTCAAGTATATATATTACAGTGTCATTGTTACCACTGTTTCAAGTCACTTTATTATCAGTCCAGAAAATAATATAGTAAGCCCCTTGGGCATTTACAAAATCGAAATTTCTAGCCCGAAATGCATATAAAATGTCATTTAAGTTTTCAAAACTTAGAAATACGGCTGGGTTTGCAAAAACAACATTTAAAACCTTGGACTGAAGTTAGATGATATGCAAATCATGCTAAGCAGTAATATCAATCCTCGAAGGATTTTAAAAGTCGGCACAAGGCCACAAACATGGAAATCAACCCAAATTATGATGATAACAAGAAATAGCAGTCAAATACGCAGTAAAATCAACAACCGGGACGGACCAAGTCACAATCCCCAATGGTGCTCTACCCCACGCTCATATCTGGCATGCAAGTCACCTCAATACAACACTATGATGTGCAAATCTGGAGTTTCAAACCCTCAGGATATCATTTACAAGTATTACTCACCTCTAACCGGCCGTAGACTAGTCCGCAATGCCCTTTCCTCTTGAATCGACCTCTTCGCGCGTCGAATCTAGTCAAAACCACAACGAATACGTTACAATAGGCTAAGAGAATATAACCCAACCGAAAAGACTCGAAAAATGTCGAAAATCCCGAAATTAGCAAAACCCGAGCCCCGGGCCCACGTCTTAAAATTCAGAAATTTTTACATCAATACGACCCTTATCTCGCCACGAGTCTATACATACCAAATTCACAAAAATCGGAGTTCATTTGACCCCTCAAATCACCATTTAATTCTCTTAAGTTTCAAGCCCTAAACCACCATTTTTGTCCATAATTTACTTGAGTTTTCAGCTCTAATCCATGTATTTAACTTGGAAATAAGTAGAAACAATTCACCTATGAAATCTCCCTTGAAATTCTCTCCAAAATAATCCAAGCCAAATGAAAGAAATGAAAGAAATAAGCCAAATCCGTGTTTAAAAGAATCTGCCCGTGCTTCGTCGAGTTGTACCTTGCACTTGTGCTATACAAGTTGTACATCATATTAAAAATTTTCCTTGTCGGGCACCTTCTGTTTAAACACCCATAACGTCTTGTATAAGTATCCAAATGACAAACGGATTGAAGATGTAGAAACTAGACTCGAAGATTTTTAATTTGATAAGTTGTACACCATATAACTCTTTATATATCCCGAGATATGAGCTTCTAAAGTAGGCTCCCCGAATCAGAAAATTGCAACAGAAATTTCTGCAGTTTTTTCTTTTCTTTTTGGTCCGAATTTCATTCCGTTAACCTTTCGAAATCCACCCGAGGCCCTCGGGACCTTAACCAATAATATCAACATATCCCACAATATCATTCAAACTTGTCCCAACCTTCGAAACACCCAAAATAACATCAAAACATCAAATCATCGTCGAATTCAAGCCTAAGTTTCCAAAAACTTCCGAAAATACACTTTCGATGAAAACCCCGACCAAACGATGTCCGAATGACCTAAAATATTTCACACACATCACAAATGACATAACAAAGCTACAGAAATTCTCGGAATTCCATTCCGACTCCCGGATCAAAATCTCACCTATCAATCGGAATTCGCCAAAATACTAATTTCGCCAATTCAAGCTAAATTCTACACCGGTCATCACAAAAATATTCCGGACACACTCCTAAATCCCAAATCATCTAACGAAGCTATCTGAACCATAAAATTCACATTTCGAGCCCTCTAACACATAAGTCAATATCCGGTTGACTTTTCCAACTTAAGCTTCCTTAAAAGAGACTAAGTGTCTCAAACCTTACCAAAACTAGTCCGAATGACTTCAAATTTTGCACACAAGTCATATTCGACATTATGGACTTGCACCAACTTTCGAAATTGCATTCCGACCCCGATATCAAAATTTCCACTTCCGGTCGAATTTTCTCTAAAACCTTCAAATTTTTATATTTAGCCAAATGACTTCAAAATGACCTCCGGACATCCGAATTCACTTCCGATCGCGCTCCCAACTCCAGAATCACCATACGGAGCTATTCCCAGACTCGGAATCCCAAACACACATCTATAACTCTGAAATGTCTTCCAACCCAAATTTATGAAATTCTTCTAAAATACTAACTTCCACAATATACGCCGAAATGCTCACGGTTTATCCAAAACCAAATCCGGACACACGCCCAAGTCCAAAATCATCATACGAACATGCTGGAACTTTCAGATCTCAATTCCGAGGTCGTTTACTCAAAATTCTAATCCTAGTTCATTTCTTCAATTTTAAGCTTTCAAAATGAGAATTTCCATTTAGATTTGACTCCAAACTTCCTGAATTTTAATTCTGACCGTACACACAAGTCAATATACCTGAGATGAAGCCGCTCATGGCCTCAAACTGCTGAATGACGCATCGGAGCTCAAAACGACTGGTCGGGTCGTTACAATCTCCCCCACTTAAACATACGTTCGTCCTCGAACGTGCTGAGAACTACACTGAAGTAGTCCAAAATCACCTGTTTAACACATCATGCACCTTCCCATGCTACCACTACTCCGTTGAGCACATTAGTTTGATCAAATCTGCAGATATCCTCTTTTATCCAAACAAAAAGCTCAGAACCCAATTCCAACACCTGAAATTATCTGCCAGACCTGTTCCCTGTATATAAACACTGTATCAACTACCACACGAGGTACCAGAACATGACTGCATACCTTTGTTGAATTAGCACCATGCATCACATAATTCACCATCTAACCACAATGACACTCCATGAACCTTAATAGCCAAAATTCCACGACTCTGATGTTCCCAATGTATATGATGATATACCTATACATTCTGGTATAATGCTGACGATACAACAACAATGGAGGAGATGTGCAGAAATTTCTAACCATTTGCAGAATTAACCAAACATTAATTCTCTCCTTTTTGACTAAGATCATCACATCCTTACTACCCAAATACTGGTAACTACCTTGTAATATACCTCACATAATCCCACTGTAATGGTCCCTGATACCAATAGTCTCGCATCACCTAGTACGAGCTGCTCAGACAACCAATCACCACAGACAATGACCAACGGTCTCACATGATGCAAAAATGCGCCAATAGGCCATAATACGAACAAGATACATAAGAAAATGATTCAGGAATGGACTGCTCAACTCACACAACTAATATGGACTTTTCCCTAGAGAATGGGAATTTATCAAGCTGTTTCACAGCACACATGGCACAATCACAATATTACATGAGTTGACGAACACGGAACAATATATGATATTCCAATACCCCTCCTTGAGGAGCGCTATACTAAAATGAACACATTTGACTCACATGAACCCCATAATACTATTTAAATCCATTCACCCACTTCAGGTCGATTCTGCTCGCACTGAACTAGGATAATAGCCTTTCCTGGAACAGTAATAAGTCATTTCTTCTCATAACATGAAAGAACTACCACCATATCCGGGACAACACCCCACAATCTACAACCAAATGAACCTAACGACTTCATATAGATCTTAGATATTCTTCCAACATTTCAACTTTCTTAAGTCCCCAAAATTTGACTAACTCCCAGATTTTTCAAATATTTCGGCAGAGTCTCCCTTGTAATTGAGCCTATCCACCTATCAGAGTAACACCAAAACAACTCCTAACAGTGTGTCCACAACCCCACAAGTACCACAAGTATATCAATAACACTAATCTCCGCATTACAAGCTCGACATTATCACAATGATATTTTGACATGAAACGCATCATTTGTATGATCATAACCACATTTCTGGTCTTAATAGTTGTTCATAAATAATTCCATCATTATCAATAAATCTCATATTAACCACCACCTCATTTCAAATTTTCACAATACTGACAACAGAATGTGAGGCATGAAGACCTCATTATTACTTACTCAGATTAATGAGTCACATTTAACGTCACCTGGGAACTCATCTCATAAGCTAAAACTCAATAATTACAATACAATTTGGCAAATTATGCACAGAGATATTCGTACAAGAATTTTCAAATAAGCCTCATAGGCATGACTCCCTATAAGTACTATAGTACAAATTTTTAATTTTCACAAGGGAGAATTTTAAACACATATTCTTTTTTTTTCACCACAAGGACCTCGTCCTTATATAACATCCTACGCAGCTTGTAGCCCGGTTTAAATATTTCATATCATATAAAAAATGTGAGGATCTCATCTTCAACTCTGAATCACAAGTATTTTGCACATTGTGCCAACTAAAAATTTTCATTTCCTTTCTTCCTTCTTTCAAATAATTTCGGTTAAACAAAATCACAACATACAATGATCCCTCTTATCGGTAGGGCATATAATTTTCAACTGAAATCAATTATTTAGAAATTACATCAAACTCATCGAATTGATTAACAGAGGTCACTTTTAGCCTCACAACTATTTTTAGTGACCAACACATAATGATAGACATAGCTATCTCCATATAATCTCCCCAACAGAAGTATTCACATATGTAGATTTAAGAATTACGAAGCTCACTCATAAGTGGAGCACAATAGGAGAACTTTCCTCGATACTCAAAACCGAATCAAGTTAAGGAAATTTTGACTTTATAATAATTCGAGACCGTACTTATAATGATACCGTCTGGTGTAGCAACTTCAGTCATACCATAGAAAATATATCAACGGACTGGGTCTCCACCTCTAGGAGTCTCACGTCCACCTCTAACATCCTGATCTTTACCTGATTCATTAGGTGATCTCTTGATACGTCTGCATCTTCTGTCAGAACCATAATTGGCCTAGTAAATACATTATCTTTCCACTACCTCTACTTGGCTCGAAGCCATAGATCAAGATACCCTCAATAGCTCATAACACTTTTACTCTATTGATGCCACAATACCATAGTGAGATTAAACTCAAATCATTTGTAAGCTTGTGAAAACTCAGATCATCTAGTACTGTAAATCTTCTGCAAATCTCGCATTCATCCCCGCAACAGTTAAGCCCACTCTCTTAAGCGATCCCAAATTTTAAATTTTAACACGTACCTTTCATTTGCACATAAGATCTTCTATCATTCACATGAGGATCACACCACCTCAACACACTTCGCGGGAGATAACCCACCTACTTCGCCTCAATATAATATTTCTGTATACCTTCCACCGCCATAAGCATTACGCAGTCATTTGATCTTCCCGAGTCTTTACTCATACCACCACATGATATTTACTTCACTCCCAACAAGGAGTCCTGAAAAGATTCTTCACACGCCCTTAACTCGGGCTATAACTTGAATCAAGATAGACTTTAAGCATCTACTAATTCTTCCATCATCCAACATACCCCTTCTCATCACTTCCAATTCATATGGATATGCCTCGTAGTACTAATATACTCCTCACATAGCCACAACCGTCGTTTCCACTAACGGGGACACTACCGAACATATAAGTTCAAAAACACATGTTCACACAATCAGCACCTCGGCGCTCCTGCCATAAGCAAAGATCCGGCCTCAAGTCCTTCAGACTAGCCCAACATCAAGTCATAGAGATCATGTCTCACCCCTCAATCAGGGAATCACAAGCCATCAAGGCATATCTGATACTGAGCGCCCGTTGGTGTATACGATCACGCGGAAGGGATTTCAAAACTTGCTTTTCAAGCTGAATCAAGGACGCACGATAAGAATTCAAGAATGTGAAGTTTTCCTAAAGGTTCTGCAGCCTCTCGAGGATAAATACTGACGTCTCCGTACCGATCCGCAAGACTCTACTAAACCTGCTCATGACTCGTGAGACCTAGTAACCTAGGCTCTAATACCAACTTGTCACGACCCAAAATCCCAACTCGGTCGTGATGGCGCCTCTCGTGGGGACAAGGCCAGCCAACAACAAAACAATACATCTCTTTATAATTACTTAGCAGGAATAAGTCTAATTCGTAGATAATATAATCACAAGTGCGAAGTAAACATGATAGAATAATGGAAACCATCCTGACTCAACCCGAAATCGGGGTGTCACAAGCCACGAGCATCTAAAGATCTAAATACTAATACAAGACCAGCAATATATAGAATGGAATTTAGAATCAATGAAGAAATACGGTGCCATGAACGCTGACGGTCACCTTGCTCAGCTACAATAGTATACCTTCAGTCCGCTAATAACCCACTACCGGGTGAACAGTACCTGCAACTGCACGCGAGGTGCAGGGAGTAAAGTGAGTACTTCCAACTTAGTGGTAATAAGAGT
Source organism: Nicotiana tabacum (assembly GCF_000715075.1). Lineage (NCBI taxonomy): Eukaryota > Viridiplantae > Streptophyta > Magnoliopsida > Solanales > Solanaceae > Nicotiana > Nicotiana tabacum. Next base: position 28,733,233 of record NC_134090.1, on the reverse strand, counting down.
AAATAATAACTGAGCGATAAGAAATCACGTAATAACACTTCATCATGCTATCTAAGACGGTACAACCCTTTTTGAAAACAGTAATTCCATGAAAATACTTTATAAAATATCTGACTCAGTTTTAAACCTCTTTTGAAAATAATCTTTTTAACATTTGCAAAATAATTCCAGCCATCGGTGTCACTATGCACAGAAACCCGCCCCTCGGGCAATATCTTCGTTCCTGGTCAGCCACTCGGGGCCCCAACACTCAAGGATCAGATAGCACCAGCAAAAGCAGATAAATATCTCCAGAAATATCACAACGACAAATAATGAACAAATGCATGAATGCAATGCAATGCATATGATGGTACATTCCAGTACCCACTGCGGCGTGCAGCCCGAGCCATCCATATTTATTTATCGTCGACGGCGCTCACTGGGGGTGTGTACAGACTCCGGAGGGGCTCATACAGCCCAAGCGCAATATACTGGTCAGTCAAGGTTACCTGACCAATTTATATCCTACAGTGTCATTGTTACCACTGTTCCAAGTATATATTTCAGTGTCATTGTTACCACTGTTTCAAGTATAACATACAGTGTCATTGTTACCACTGTTTTCAGGTATATATATTACAGTGTCATTGTTACCACTGTTTCAAGTATATATATTACAGTGTCATTGTTACCACTGTTTCAAGTATATATATTACAGTGTCATTGTTACCACTGTTTCAAGTCACTTTATTATCAGTCCAGAAAATAATATAGTAAGCCCCTTGGGCATTTACAAAATCGAAATTTCCAGCCCGAATGCATTTAAAATGTCATTTAAGTTTTCAAAACTTAGAAATACGGCTGGGTTTGCAAAAACAGCATTTAAAACCTTGGACTGAAGTTAGATGATATGTAAATCATGCTAAGCAGTAATATCAATCCTCGAAGGATTTTAAAAGTCGGCACAAGGCCACAAACATGGCAATCAACCCAAATTATGATGATAACAAGAAATTGCAGTCAAATACGCAGTAAAATCAACAACCGGGACGGACCAAGTCACAATCCCCAATGGTGCTCTACCCCACGCTCATATCTGGCGTGCAAGTCACCTCAATACAACACTATGATGTGCAAATCTGGAGTTTCAAACCCTCAGGATATCATTTACAAGTATTACTCACCTCTAACCGGCCGTAGACTAGTCCGCAATGCCCTTTCCTCTTGAATCGACCTCTTCGCGCGTCGAATCTAGTCAAAACCACAACGAATACGTTACAATAGGCTAAGGGAATATAACCCAATCGAAAAGACTCGAAAAATGTCGAAAATCCCGAAATTAGCAAAACCCGAGCCCCGGGCCCACGTCTCAAAATTCAGAAATTTTTACATCAATACGACTCTTATCTCGCCACGAGTCTATACATACCAAATTCATAAAAATCGGAGTTCATTTGACCCCTCAAATCACCATTTAATTCTCTTAAGTTTCAAGCCCTAAACCACCATTTTTTTCCATAATTTACTTGAGTTTTCAGCTCTAATCCATATATTTAACTTGGAAATAAGTAGAAACAATTCACCTATGAAATCTCCCTTGAAATTCTCTCCAAAATAATCCAAGCCAAATGAAAGAAATGAAAGAAATAAGCCAAATCCGTGTTTAAAAGAATCTGCCCGTGCTTCGTCGAGTTGTACCTTGCACTTGTGCTATACAAGTTGTACATCATATTAAAAATTTTCCTTGTCGGGCACCTTCTGTTTAAACACCCATAACGTCTTGTATAAGTATCCAAATGACAAACGGATTGAAGATGTAGAAACTAGACTCGAAGATCTTTAATTTGATAAGCTGTACACCATATAACTCTTTATATATCCCGAGATATGAGCTTCTAAAGTAGGCTCCCCGAATCAGAAAATTGCAACAGAAATTTCTGCAGTTTTTTCTTTTCTTTTTGGTCCGAATTTCATTCCGTTAACCTTTCGAAATCCACCCGAGGCCCTCGGGACCTTAACCAATAATATCAACATGTCCCACAATATCATTCAAACTTGTCCCAACCTTTAAAACACCCAAAATAACATCAAAACATCAAATCATCGTCGAATTCAAGCCTAAGTTTCCAAAAACTTCCGAAAATACACTTTCGATGAAAACCCCGACCAAACGATGTCCGAATGACCTGAAATTTTTCACACATATCACAAATGACATAACAAAGCTACAGAAATTCTCAGAATTCCATTCTGACTCCCGGATCAAAATCTCACCTATCAACCGGAATTCGCCAAAATACTAACTTCGCCAATTCAAGCTAAATTCTACACCGGTCATCACAAAAATATTCCGGACACACTCCAAAATCCCAAATCACCTAACGAAGCTATCTGAACCATAAAATTCACATTTCGAGCCCTCTAACACATAAGTCAATATCCGGTTGACTTTTCCAACTTAAGCTTCCTTAAAAGAGACTAAGTGTCTCAAACCTTACCAAAACTAGTCCGAATGACTTCAAATTTTGCACACAAGTCATATTCAACATTATGGACTTGCACCAACTTTCGGAATCGCATTCCGACCCCGATATCAAAATTTCCACTTCCGGTCGAATTTTCTCTAAAACCTTCAAATTTTTATATTTAGCCAAATGACTTCAAAATGATCTCCGGACATCCGAATTCACTTCCGATCGCGCTCCCAACTCCAGAATTACCATACGGAGCTATTCCCAGACTCGAAATCCCAAACACACATCTATAACTCTGAAATGCCTTCCAACCCAAATTTATGAAATTCTTCTAAAATACTAACTTCCACAATATACGCCGAAATGCTCACGGGTTATCCAAAACCAAATCCGGACACACGCCCAAGTCCGAAATCATCATACGAACATGCTGGAACTTTCAGATCTCAATTCTGAGGTCGTTTACTCAAAATTCTAATCCTAGTTCATTTCTTCAATTTTAAGCTTTCAAAATTAGAATTTCCATTTAGATTTGACTCCAAACTTCCTGAATTTTAATTCTGACCGTACACACAAGTCAATATACCTGAGATGAAGCCGCTCATGGCCTCAAACTGCTGAATGACGCGTCGGAGCTCAAAACGACCGGTCAGGTCGTTACAGCTCTCTTTCATAGATGCTAATTTTTCGGTTTCCATCTCTCTGTTCGTTGGTCTTATATCTAAATTGTTACACCCCACAGCATGTCCCCTCCCTATTATCTGTTTAAATTATGTATATCTTTCCGTTGTTGCACATATATCTGTACAGGTTATTTGAGGTAGGTCCGGTCTAGCCTCGTCACTACCTCGTCGGGGTTAGGCCGAGCACTTACCAGCACATGGGGTCGGTTGTGCTGATGCTACACTTCGGTGCCCTTTTTGTGCACAGATTCGGGAGTAGCCTACGGACCGCAGTAGCAGTAGATTGGGAGCGTGCCTTCAGTCCAGAGACTCCTAGGTAGTTTGATGGCGTGCGTGGGCCCTGAGTCTCATCTATTTTATTTCTGTTTGTTTTCATTGTATCGAAGCAGACTCCTTATGTATTTTCTTTCAAACTCTTATTTGTAGTATCTTATAGTAGTCCGTGAGTATTGTGACACTAAATCTTGGGTAGAGGATGATATTAATTTTTCCGCATTTTCGTTCATTTAATATTAAATTAAGGCTTCCGCTTGAATTTATTGTTTTTATTATAATCTTGTTGAAAATTAGTTGAAAAGGTATGTTAAGGTTGGCTTGCCTAGTTCTGACAGTAGGCGTCATCACGACTCCCGATGGTGGGAAATCCGGGTCGTGACATTACTTGAGTTGAAATCGTGAAGAACACCTCAAAATCGCCCAAAAATTCGAGTTTGAAACTCAAAAAAATGAAAAAAAATGTGTTGCTCGTTCTTTAACTACCCAGAATTTTCGGGGGCACTATTCATGCATACGGGTACTGTTCACGCGTGCGGATGTTGTTCACTTGTACTGTTCATGAGGCACTGTTCACGGGGTACTGTACACGGTACTGTTTACGAGGTACTGTTTATTGTACTGTTTACGAGGTACTGTACACGGTACTGTTCACGGGGTACTGTACATGATGCTGTAAAAAAAAGACAGCAGCTTCCCAAAGAGAATTTCAGCAGCTTTTTCTACTCGTTGACCTTCCGAAATCTACCCGAGGCCCTCGGGACTTCAACAAAATACACCAACAAGTGCTAAAATATGATACGGACTTAGTTGAACCCCCAAATCGCATCGAATAATGCTAAAACCGTGAATCACATCCCAATTCAAGTCTAATGAAACTAAGAACGTCCAACTTCTATATTCGATGCAAAAACCTATCAAATCAAGTCCGATTGACTTCAAATTTTGCATGCAAGTCATAAATGACATAACGAAGCTATAAAAATTTTCAGAACTAGATTCCGACCCCGATATCAAAAAGTCAACTCTCCGGTCAAACCTAAGAAATCTTTAACCTTAGATTTTTAGATTCCGTAAAACGGTGATAATTTAATCTAGGGACCTCCAAATTCGATTTCGGGCATATGACCAAGTCCCAAATCACGATATGGAACTACCAGAATGGTCAAAACTTTTATTCGGGTTCGTTTGCTAAAAATATTGACCAAAGTCAACTCAGTTGGGTTTTAAAGCTCTAGTTCACAATTTAATCCATTTTTCACATAAAAACCTTCCGGAAAATTATACGGACTGCGCACGCAAGTCGAGGAATTATTGATACCGCTTTTCAAGGTCTTAAAAATACCGAAAAATTATTTAATTTAAAGATGACATTTTGGGTCATCACACTTTCTTATTATATGCTATCCATAAATTATCAATTAAGCACCTTTGGGATCTGTCTATGACACATTCTGGTAGAATTCTGAAAGACATATTTGATGGCGGAAACAATATTAGACTATGCTTTCCAAAATTCATTCTTTCTAGATTGGTCTGTTCTATAAAAGGATGTGGCTTAAAATGGAGATTACCTAATATTGTCTGTAAATATCTGTCTGAGGGTGAGGCTTGAATGCCCTTCCCTTTGTCTTCAGTCGTGGGGACTGTTGGTCTCATGCTGTACATATAAAACATTTTCTGTTAATTAACCGTAATTTTAAGCATACTTAACTGATCTGCTAAATTATTATCTTTTCCTTTAATATGTTCAAAAACTAAATTATATATTGATATAGTATCTATAAAATTTAACCACCTCCTTCTACTACTATTTTTTGCATTTATATTTTGATGAAACTTAACTATAGCTTCACAATCAGTTCTAATTGTTACTTCTTTTTTGTTTAATATATATAATTTAAAAATATTTAATCCTAAATTACAGCTAATATCTCTGCATCTATACTACTCATATTTCCCTTTTCTTTATATTTTCCACTTTGATAGGCACATATTTTTTCTGTATTTTTATCACTATATTTATTTGGTTTTGCTCTTAAAACTTGCTCCCCATCCTTCAAAACTACCGTCTGTTTCTATAATTAAGTAATCTATTTCTAATGGCATGTTTAAGTCAGAAATATTTCTTATCTTTTCTTTAACTTTTTGTACTAGTTTAATGTCTTCTGTGTTAAAATATTTTTGTCCTGTAGAACCTGTCTTAGCATATAATGGTCCCGCTATTTTTCCTAAGTCTTTTATAAAATTTCTTGCATAATTTACTATTCCTAAAAAAATTTGTAATTCTTTGGTGTTATCTAATTTATCTGGCATTTCTAGAGCCTTTTTAGCTATATGGGGTTGTAATTTTATTTTTTCATCCCCTAAATTTACTCCTAGAAAATTTGTATAATTTTTGCGTAGTTCCATTTTCTTTTTACTAATTATTATTCCATTGTCTACAAATAACCTAAATACTGTCTATAGATGTCCTAAATGTTCTTTAATATCTTTACTAAATACTAATATATCATCTACATATACTAAGACAAATCTCTTATATTCTCCAAATATATTATCCATTTTTCGTTGAAAAATTGGTGGAGCTGTCTTTAATCAAAATGACATTACTAACCATTCGAAATGTCCTTCTAGACAAGTAAATGTTGTCCATTCAATACTTTCTTCGTGCATTTTTATTTGCCAGTATCCTGATTTACAGTCAAATTTACTAAATATCTTTTTTCCTTGTATTCTATTTATTAATTCTATTTTATCAGGTAACTTATATCCATCTGTTTTAGTGTTATCATTAAGTCTTTTGTAATTTATTACCATTCTTGCTTTTCCCCTTACTATTTCGCTATGATTTCTGACCATAAAAGATGCTGACCTGTGTTTAGATGTAGATCTTCTTATTACACCCAAATTCATAAGTTCTTTAATCTGAATTTTAAAGTCTTCTAAATCTTGATTTGTAGCTTCTATTGATGCTGATTTGATTATATATTCTGGATTAATTATATCTAATTTACACATTACTTTATTATTTTCCCAATGTCTTAAAGGGTTTTCTCCTATTATTTCTATTTCATCTAATATTTTTATTATATTATCTAAGTCTTTTTCGTTTTTTATTATTCCTATTTTTTGTAGTGATGTTTTAAAATTGTATAATTCTGTCTCTATATCTATTAAAGTATAATCTTTTTCTAATATATCTCTATCTTCATCTTCTTCTAGAATTAAGGTTTTAGATTCTTTTTGGACATTACAACATGTATTTTTATCTTTGCAATCTTTACAACATTCTTCTTGGTTTTCTAAGTTGTTCTGACTTGCATTTAGTCTTGTTCTTATCCTAGTTGCAGTTTCTATTGTTTGTACTGGTGTTTGTGTAAGATTTTTAAAGAATATTATTTCATCTCTACTGATTAGACAACTACCATTATTATGTAATATAAAACTTAATTCTAATACAAAGTCTACATTTATATTCAAATCTCTTACCCAAATTTTATCTACTTTATAGCTAGGTTTATAAAAATCTAAGCATGTATTTATAAAACTAATCTGTGATTTATCTATATAATGCTTATATATATTATGGGTTCCATCCATTTGCATGGCTGCAACTGGTTTGTCTAAGGTTTTTATTAGATTTTGGGGGAACTATCTTTTTATTTATTATGCACCTTGTGCATCCAGAATCTACTAGAGCTAAGGTTTCTATTTCATAATCTTCTATTTTGATTCTTGCTAAAAATTTTATTGTATTTAATCTTTTATCTTCATTACATATTAGTGCATCATAATTTTCTATACTCATTAGTTCATTTTCTACTGTTGTTATGTTTTCTTTTATATCCTCTAATTTTTCTTTTACTTTTTCCATTTTCTGTATTCTCTTTTCTAATTCATTTATTCTAGCTTCTAATGTCATTATTCTTAAGTTTATTGTAGGATCATTTGTCTCTTGATATTTTTCTTCCTTATTTATTTTAGTTTCAAAATCCTTTTCTATACATGCTATACATCCTTTTAGATAGCATAGTTTACATTTAGCTCTTTTATTTCTACTAGGGTACCATTTACATATAAAACAATGGTTACTATCTAACCCTTTATTTCTTTCGAAATTATGGGTACATTCTACTGATATGTTTACAAAATTATTTTCTTCTAAATTTAATCTTTCTAATCCTATTTCATTTATTAAATCTTCTTCTTCTGATTCTGAGGTGTCAATTTGAGTTTTTTCTTCTATTTCTACACTTACTATTGAGTATATGCTTTCATTGTCTGACATATATTCGTCTACATTTATTAGAGTTTCTTAGAAATCTTCTATTAATTGTGAATTCCTTGTTTTATTATTAATTCTCTTTGGACATGTATTTGCCAAATGTTCTACACTACCACAAGTAAAGCATTCTAGTTTATTTTTGTAATTTCTATCTGTTCTATATTTTCTAACGTGTCTATCTTTGTCTAAATATGGCTTTCTAGCTGATGATTTTCTAAGATAATAATTTTTTCTATTATATCTTTTATTGTATTGTGGCTTATATTTTCTATATTTTTTTCTTTTGTATTCATTTTTATCATAACTCCGTGTTGTGTATACAGTTGATCTACAAAAACTCATATTGTTCTGTTTTAGTTGCTTTTGTATTTGTAGATTAGTACATTTTTCTTGTAGTACTTCCATTATATGTTGTATTTTATGTCCTATAGACCATTTTGCATGAGGATTTTGTATTACTCCTTCCCTTTTATACCATCGTTCTTCGATTTCCCTTCCTAAAACTCTTGGTAATTTGTTAAATAATTTTTTACCTAAGTCCTGATCAAAAGCGTTTCCACTAATAGTACAGTAATAAAAATAATCATTTAAAAACTTTTTATATGAAATCAGCTACTTATACTTAATTGTTCTAATTTTATTAATGCGTTTTTTTGTAATACTACTAATCCACTATTTGGATATTCGCATGTAATTAAGCTATGTATCTTATTTGTAAAATTATAAGGATTTGCTCCCACTGCTATCAACATTTGGAAATCTTGTGGGAATTCTGACTTATAGGCTTCCCATAAACCCTTGGTTGATTTTCCTAAGAAGGTTTCCATATATTTATACATTGTTTCTACATCTGTATTATTATAAGTTTTTATAAAGTCTGCTACTACGATTCCTTTCCATAGGTCTATTACTGAGTTCCACATTTGTGGGTCATGAGCTGCTATAGTTAGTATTTTACCTTTACTTCCTTCTTCCTGTAGTCTTATAGGTTCTTCTATAGACATTTTTTTCCTCATGGTTTTACATTTTCTATTTATGTTTCTTGATCTATTCTGTAAACTCTTTTTCGAGGTACATTTCGTGTGCTAGTATCTATTGTACTTTGATAAGTTGTTCTTTGGAATGGGCTTGGGCTAGAACTAGTTGATTCCATCAATTCTTTTAGGCTTATTAGGGATTCTGTTTCTTCATAACTATCTTGTATTTCATCAAAAATTTTATCTAATATTTCTATTTTTTTTGTAAAATATTTTCTTTTCTATATCCCCAATTATCTGTTCTTAATTCACATTTCCTAAAATGTTTTTCTACTTTGCTTAAGGTTAACCTTCCAAGTTTACATCCTTTACATTGGAAAGTCTGATTTTTATTTTCTTTAACTAACCTCCTTGCCTTTTCTAGTGCTATATCTACTTCAAATTCGTCTTGTATTATTTCTATGTTCATGAATTCAGTATCGGTATCGTCTGCCGTATTCTCAGTTATGTCATCTATTTCTTTTTGGGTAGAATAATTGTAATCAATAAATCTAATTGAGGTTTCTCCTTTTGAGTTTGTATACATTAAATGAGATTCTGGTTTAAATATTTTTAGTTTTGCAAAATCTTCTAAATTCCATTCTAATCCAGCATATTCTTCTGGATTTATCTTAATAGGTTTTATTAATTTTATTCCTTTATTTCCCATTACCTCGACTACATCATCTACCTTAATTTTGAATCTTGTATTACTACTTGTTGCCATTTTTCCTATGAAACCTACAGATATCAGTAAATTATTTCCATTGTTCATTTCTTCATATCCTTTAGTCTGTATTACTATTTTAATATTTTTTCCAAATTCTGCTAAATTTATCATGAAGTCTGGGCTGATATAAAATATTCCTCCATTATTGGTCATGTTTTCTTCTGTTAAACCTAGTATGGATTTCTTTTGATCTGATCATCTGTCATCATATATGTGACGACCCGACCCGTCGTCTCATGAGTTACCACCCCGTTTTTTCCATTTCCTATTTCTTTATGCTTCATTATCAGTGTTGGGTGTGACGAGTTGATTTGGGTTGGTTTTAGTAGGAAATGAGACACTTAGTCTCTTTAAGGAAGGTTTGTTTTGGAAAAGTCAACCAGACGTTGACTTATGTGTAAATGATCTCGGATCGAATTTTTTATGATTTGTCTAGCTCCATTAGGTAATTTATGACTTACGAGCGCGATCGGAATTGGTTTTGGAGGTCCGGTGTGGAATTTGGCTTGAATTGGCGAAAGTAGTATTTTAGCGATTTCCGGTTGATAGGTGAGATTTTGATCCAAGGGTCAGAATAGAATTCCGAGAGTTTCTGTAGCTTCATTATGTGATTTGGGATGTTTGTGCAAAATTTTATGTCATTCGGAGGTGATTTGGTCGGGTTTTTTATCAAATGCGTGTTTCGGAAGTTTTTGGAAACTTAGGCTTGAATTCGATACGTTTTGGGTAATTTGATGTTGTTTGAGGTGTTTTGATGAATGGATCAGGTTTGAATGATGTTATGAATTATGTTGGCATTTTTGGTCGGGGTCCCATGAGGCTCGGACAAGTTTTGGAAGAGTTTTTGGAAGATTTTACCGTTTTGAGCATAAGCATGTAATGATCCAAAGGTCCATTTTTAGTTCTAGAGATCGAAATTTGATTTTGAGACTTCCGGAATTTTGATAATGAATTATAGGACTGATCTGGAAAGTTTGGTCTAATTTCATCAAGTCGCGATAGGGTTTTGACACGAAACATGAGTTAATTATTTAACGAGCAAAATGGGTATTGAACTGAGCAAATGAGCTCTGAATTGAGTTTTGATTGAAGAAATATGTTCGTATTATTATTTGTTACTCATAGGAATAAGAATCATCGAATTCTGGGTTCGTATGATGGAGTTAGAGCCTTTTTAGTGAAAATAAAAGCTGCTGCAATTGCCTTGCACAACTGTTGGATTTTTCAGCAGTTTGAACAGTGATGCGTGAACAGTATCTGCATGCGTGAACAGTACCGACACGCGTGAACAGTGCCCCGCACGCGTGAACAGTGCCCCAAAAATTTCTGGGCAGTTAAAGGGGCAGTCCATTTTCTTCATTTTTTTTTCTTAGTTCCAAGATCGGATTTTGGGCAATTTTGAGCGAAACATCACGGGAAATCTTGAGGTAAGTCACTTATGATTATTTCTACTCCATAATATTGAATTATCATCGAATAATCCGACTAGATTACATGTTTTTGAGGAGTAAATTGTGGATTTAGGCCTAGTGATTTGAAAATAAGATTTGAAGATTTGAGGGTCGAGTTGATATCCGATTTTGGTAAATTTTATATGTATAGACTCGTGGAGAGATAAGGAATCCGTTGATGTTAATTTTTCTGAATTTCAAAAAGTGGGCCCGGGGCTCGGGTTTTGCCAAATTTCAGGATTTTGATGTTTTTCAGTTATTTTCGATTGGGTATTTTTCCTACAGCATAATGTGACATATTCATTCTAATTTTGGATAGATTCGACGCACGAAGAGGCCAATTCGGGGGGCAAAGGCATCACGAATTAAAGAAATAGTCGGTTTGAGGTGAGTAATTGATGTAAATGATGTCCTGAGGGTTTGAAACCCCGGAATTTCACATCATAATGCTATATTGAGGTGACTTGCACGCTGGATAACGGGCGTGGGGTAGAGCACCATTGGGGATTGTGACTTGGTCCGTCCCGAGAGATGTTTTTTTACCGTGTTTTCTACTTGAACTAAATTGAGAATCATCCTTACTTAGATTTGATTGTTACATTTGGGCTTCTTGCCAATTATTTGAATCCTTCAGGGATTGATATCACTGTTTTCGCATATTTTGCATATCATATGATCTCATCAGTCCAAGGTTTTAAATACTGTTTTGCAAACTCAGCCATCTTTCTAAGATTTGAAAACTTAAATTATATTTCTAAATGATATTTCGGGCTGAGAACTATTGTTTTACGAATGCCCAAGGGGCTTATGATGATTTCTGGACTGAGCATGGATCGGGCTGCGCGCCGCAGCAATGTTACATTCATATTGCGGCCGAGAGCCTAGTTGATTATATTGATATTGAGGCCGAGAGCCTGGTTGATTACATTGATATTGAGGCCGAGAGCCTGGGTGATTATACTGATATTGATATGAAGCCGAGGGCCTAGATTTGATGCCACGAGATGGCTTGATATTGTGCTTGGGCTGTAGGAGCCCCTCCGGAGTCTGTACACACCCCCAGTGAGCGCCGTCGACGATAAATAAATATGGATGGCTCGGGATGCACGCCGCAGTGGGTACCAGAGGGTACTGTCATATGCATTGCATTGCACTCATACATTTATTCCTTCTCTGCATTATCTGCCATAATAATTATGTGCTCTTATTTCAATGACCGGTTGCTTCATACTGTTCTGAGCCTGAGGGACTGATATTGTTCTGAGATACTGAGCCCGAGGGGCTGATTTCTACTTATTATTTTGATACTGAGCCCGAGGGGCAGATTTCTAATTACTATTTTGATACTGAGCCCGAGGAGCAGATTTCTACTTGTTATTTCGATACTGAGCCCGAGGGGTAGATTTCTACTTGTTGTTTTGATATTGAGCCCGAGGGCAGGTTTCTACTTGTCATTTTACTACCAAATTACATGTTTTACTGGTTTAAAAGTAATTTCACATGATATTTCACTGAATTATTATTTTAAATGATTTCACTGCTTCAGTATAGAATGTTGTGTGCCTTAACGTGTTTTCTTACCTTCAGTCATTATTTATATTTATTACTCACTGGGTCGGAGTACTCACATTACTCCCTGCATCATGTGTGCAGGTACATGTATTCCTGGGGCATAGAGCGAGTTTTCTGCTGTTCAGTTTTCATCGGAGTTATCGAGGTAGCTGCATGGCGTTCGCATACCTGTTTTCTCCCTTATCTTATGTTATTTATGATATCTTCAGACTTTGTTCCTAATTCCATACTTTGTAGAATTTTAGTAAACTCTGTAGTAGCTCATGACTTGTGACACCCCGGTTAGGGCTGAGTTGGGTTGGATTTCCATATTTTATCTATACTTTCCGCTATTGGATATTATTAAACCATGTTTATACTATAATTGTGTTAATTAATTGTCTTAAAAGGATGAATTGGGTTGAATGTCTGGCCTTGTCTTCATGAGAGGCGCCATCATGACCAGGTTCGGGAATTTGGTCGTGACAAGTTGGTATCAGAGCCTAGGTTACTAGGTCTCGCGAGTCATGAGCAGGTTTAGTAGAGTCTCGCGGATCGGTACAGAGACGTCTGTATTTATCCTCGAGAGGCTGCAGAACCTTTAGGAAAACTTCATATTCTTGAATTCTTATCGTGCGTCCTTGATTCAGCTGGAAAAAAAGTAACTCTTACAATTCCATCCACGTGTTCGTATGCGCGAACGAGCACTCAGTATTAGATATGCCATGATGGCTTGTAATTCCCCGGATGAAGAGCGAGACGTAATCGCTATGAGTTTGATGTTAGGCCAATCTGGAGGACTTGAGGCTGGATCATTGCCTATGGCTTGAGCACCGAAGTGCTGATTGTGCGAGCAAAAGTTTTGAAATTATATGTCCGGTATTATCCCTATTAATGGGAATCATGGTTGGATAGCCACGTGAGGAGTATGTTAGTACTGCGAGATATATCTATATGACTTGGAGGTGACGAGAAAGGGCGTCAGGATAATAGATGAACCATTAAGTGTTTAATTTTCATTGTGATCTGATGTGTAACCCCGAGTTATGGGCGCGTGAAGAATCTTTTCATGTCTACTGTTTGGAGTGAAGTAATTTCATGTTACGGTATGAGTTTAGACTCAGGAAGACTAAGTGATTGTGTAATGTGAATGACGGTGGAATGTATACAAAAATATTAATTAGAAGTGAAACATGTGGGTTATGTCCTGCGGAGTATTCTAAGGTGGTGCGATTCTTATACTGTCTATTAGAAGATCTCATTTACAAGTATAGAATATGCGTTGAAATCTAAATTTGGTCGCCTAGAGAGTGGGCTTAACTGTTATGTGAGTGAATTCAAGAATTGCAGAAGAGTTAAAATTCTAGATGATTTGTGTTTCCACAAGCTTATGAAGGAGTGAGTTCAATCTCACTATGGTATTACGACAATAATAGAGTATGTGCGTTATGATTTATTGAGTGCGTTTTGATCTATGTCTTTGAGCCAAGTTGGGGAGTTTGCTATTAAATAAGTTGATTGCACGATTTTGTGCTATATTGGTTCCAGTTTGAGGCGTGTTGGTGAGTCGGTTATTGCTTACGGGGATTAAGGTCGATCAGGCGGTGGACGGGCCTGTTTTTTTATGTTATTGTTTCAAATGATGTCATTACAGGAATTTTCCAGTCTGCCACAGAGATGCCTCTGTATTATTCGATCCCGGTTCCACCTATTCTTATGTGTCCTCATATTTTGCTCATTATTTGGGTACGCCTCGAGAGTTTCCTTCTTTACCTATTCATGTATCTACCCCGGTGGGCGATACTATTGTTGTGGGCCATGTGTACCGGTCATGTGTTATGATTATTGAGGGTCTGGAGACCCGAGTTGATCTATTGCTATTGAGCATGGTGGACTTTGATGTTATATTGGGCATGGATTGGTTATTTCTGTGTCATGTTATTCTAGACTGTCATGCTAAGACAGTTACTTTGGCTATGCCGGGTGTACCGCGGATCGAGTGGCGTGGTACGACTGATTATGTTCCTAGTAGAGTAATTTCTTTCTTGAAAGCCTAGCGTATAGTTGGGAAGGGTTGTCTGTCATATCTAGCGTTTGTGCTAGATGTTGGAGCTGAGACTCCTAGTATTGATTCTATCCTAGTTGTGAGGGATTTTTCATCCATTGCATCGCCCTTGACCAAGTTGACTCAGAAGGGTGCACCGTTTGTATGGTCGGACGAATGTGAGAAGAGCTTTCAGAAGCTCAAGACAGCTTTGACCACAGCTCCAGTGTTGGTTTTGCCATCAGTTTCATATTCATATACTGTATATTGTGATGCTTTACAGATGTTTTATGGCACTATTTTTGGGTTGGTGACCTACATGGACTGGTCAAGCCAGAGGAATTCCGTTTTGATAACTTGGGTATGTGTGAGCAGATTTGAAAGTTTTCTTGATGGTTTTTACCATAGTTCGAGCCGAATATCTTCTACCGGTGTGCGGAACATATTGTATATTACGAACTCCTCCTAAATGGGAGCAAATAGAAGATTTATAACTGCCGAAATGTAATTTTCCTATACCCCAGAAATTTCTAATGAGATTTTGTGTTTGCAACAAGATGGCATGATAGACGTGGTGTGTGGTACATGATTAATATTTTCATGTGCAACATGGAAGTTCATTCTTAAAGGGAAGGTCACGAGTTCTGGATGGAATAGTCAGTTTTAGCTATTTAGATGAATGTTATAACTGCTCGGTAAGACCTTAAAAGGGTGCACACTATATTTTAACCAACAAATGTCTATTGGTATTTCAACACCCACTTGGTTGATCGACTGCCAATATTTTGATCTTTCTATGTATTGTAGGAAAATTTTGAGAATAATTATCATGAAATGAACGTACTTGAGGGATGTGTCAGTCATTGAGAGCTGAGGTTGTGATCAGTTACGGTGATTTATGTAATCTAGGAATTTGGAGACGGGGAATTCTCAAAAATATACTATTTCGGGATTGTGGCATGTTTGAGGTGAGTGTCTTATCTAAACTCTTTGGATGCACTAGTTGAGCTAATTGATGGTGATAACTATGCGCTGTGAGCGCGAATATATGTGAGGGTTGAACCTGTGTGCAAGCACCGAGCTAATATTCATGCTCGGAAGATACGTAGGCTATGATATGCCTAGAGGGGGATATTGGGCTAAGGTATAATGTTTCTCGTATTCGTAACTCTGTTAAGAACTATCTGGATATACTTGAGATTTCCAAGATGCTAAATTCCAGAACAAACTTGGTAATTACTAATTCTGTCCCGATCCCCTATTAACTGCTTTCCCCAAGTTTATTTCTGCTAATGTGATTTGCCAAGACTGCTCGATTTTGAGTTTTGAGGAGTTTTGGGACACTTAGTCCCTAAATGAGAGCTTAAGTATTAGAAAGTTGACCGAAGTCGGAACAGTGGGGAGACAACCTCGAAATGGAAATCCGACGGTTCCGTTAGCTCCGTTAGGTGAATTTGGGTATGGGAGCGTGTTCGGAATGTGTTTTGGAGGTCCGTAGCTAATTTAGGCTTGAAATGCCGAAGTTTGAATTTTTGAAGTTTCCGGTCCGATAGTGAGATTTTGATCTGAGGGTCGGAATGGAATTCCGAAAGTTTCAATAGCTCCGTCATGTCATTTGGGATGTGTGTGCAAAATTTCAGATCATTCGGACGAGATTTGATACGGTTTTTTATCGAAAACATAATTTAAGAGATTCTTGGAGTTCTTAGGCTTGAATCCTATGTGAAATTGGTGATTTGATGTTGTTATAAGCGTTCCGAAGTATTGATTAAGTTTGAGCGATGTCATGGGATGTGTTGGTATAATTGGTTTGAAGTTCCGGGAGTTCCGGGTAGGTTCCGGGATGTTTTAGTGCAAAAATCATAGTTGTATCAGGTCTACAGGGGTTGCAGGCCCCAGAACTCACTCACTCGGTGCGCACAAAAATTAGTGCGCCGGCGTTGAGTGCTGTGCGGACCGCACAAAAGCGGGCGCGGCCGCGGCAGGCGTCGCGCGGACCGCACAAAGTGGGGCGCGGCCGTGGTTAAGGGCCCTCCCGCTGGTCCTACCTCGGAAGCTCATAACTTTTTATTTACAAGGAATTTTGAGGTGATTCAAAAACGAAAGTTGTACCTCTTCATGTCTAGTTTCCTTAAAGGTAAAGATATTGCAATTTAGACATCTGTAGCAAAAGTTATGGCCAAAATACTAAAGCCTGTCACTGCAGAGGGAGGCCTGTGCGGCCGCACGTTGCCTTTGCGCGGACCGTGTGAGTTTTGGTGCGGCCCGCAGTAGCTGGAAACCTAAGGGATACCTATAAATACGAGTTTTTGGGTTTTATTTAATATTTTGACCTAGAGAGCTCGGATTTTGGCGATTTTTCGAAGGTTTTTCAAGAAATTCATCGGGGTAAGTGATTTTAACTCAGATTTGGCTAGAATACATGAATCTAACACTAAATTCATCATTTAATTCGTGATTTGAGAGGGAATTTGGGAAGAAAATTGTGAAACCTTTCAAAAATGTAAAATGATGATTTAAAGGACTAAATAGTGTCGGAATTGTATAATTTTTGTATGGTTAGACTCGTGAGAGTGCGAGGTTTCTGGGAATATAAATTCTTACCGATTCCGAGACGTGGGCCCGAGGGGCGTTTTGGTCATTTTCCATAATTTCGTGTATTAGCTTTGAATTAAAACATAGGATCATTTGTTTGAGATGATATTTATGATATGCAATTGAATTAATTAGATTTGGGCCATTTGAAGTCGGATACTCGTGGCAAAAGTGTGGTTTCTAGTTGATTTTGAGCCGGTTCAAGGTAAGTGGCTTGTCTAACCTTGTGTGGGGGACCTTTCCCCTTAGGATGTGCTATATTTGATAATTGAAATGCCCTGTATGTGAGGTGACGAGCGCATACTTGAGCTAATTGTTGAAAATCCGGTTTTTCCTTAAGTATTTCAATTGAGTTCTTTTTCTTGTTTTATTCTACTTGTGAATTTAGCATGTTGCTAGTCTAGAAAGACATGTTTAGTTGACTTAATTGCCTATTTGCTTAAATTGCCTGAATTGCATTACGTGAAGCATGTTAGGCTAGAAGTAAATGTTTACTTGGTACGAAATTAACGTTTAATTTAATATTCCTGTGTTGCTGCTCTGTGTTTTAAATTGGGACTACGGGTTAGATTCCCGGGAGATTTCCCTTGCACATTTACTTTGGGACTACGGGTTAGATTCCCGAGAGATTCCCCCTGCATATTTACTTTGGGACTACGGGTTAGATTCCTGGGAGATTCCCCCTGCACATTTACTTTGGGACTACGGGTTAGATTCCCGGGAGATCCCCCGCACATATATTGAGGATACCAAGAGATCCCTGGCATATATTGAGGATACCGAGAGATCCTCGGGATACCAAGAGATCCCTAGTACATGTCGAGGATACTAAGAGATCCTCGGGATACTTAGAGATCCCCGGTTACTTTCCATATAGTTGCTTTCATCACTGTTTCCGTTATTGTACTCTTATTATCCTGCATCGATTCTTACTGTAGGTTCTCAATTTCATTGCTTATCTTATCCTACCATCTTTATATTTTATTTAACCTCAGTAGGGCCCTGACCTTCCTCGTCACTACCCAACCGAGGTTAGGCTTGGCACTTACTGAGTACCGCTCTGGTGTAGTCACGCCTCTTCTGCGCATGTTTTTCATGTGCAGATCCAGGTACCTCTACTCAGGCGCACTATCAGTGAGGAAGGAGGACTACGGAGACTTCGAGGTAGATCTGCTGCGTCCGCAAACGGACGAGTCTCCCTCTTTATTCTATCTTTAGTACTTAGTTCTCTTTCCTTCCGTTTGTTAGATATTCTGGAGTTTGGAGCCTCACTATACATTTCTGTAGCCTGTGTTTCCCGTGAGTTTTCGGGTTTTGGGATTGTTTTAGTCTTGAGATATTGAGTCGTATATGTCGAGCGGCATTCAGTACAATTTCCTTTTTAGATAATTAAATATGGTATTCTATTTTTCCGCAATTATTATGTTTCCGCATGTGTTAGGCTTACCTGGTTACGGAGACTAGGTGCCATCATGACATGTTCACAGTTGGTGAACTAGGGTCGTGACAAGTTGGTATTAGAGCTCTAGACTCATAGGAGTCACGGAACACAAGCCGGTTATTTAGAGTCTCGCTGATCGGTACGGAGACGTCTGTACTTATCTACGAGAGGCTATGTAACTATTTAGGAAAATTCTTCACTTCATTTATTTCCTTGTCGTGCGATATTTTTGACATCAATTCTAAACTTCTGTCTTCTATTCCCTTACAGATGGTGAGGACACGTGCTACTCGGAACGATCAGGCACCCGCACTCCCTCCTACAGCCGTAAGAGGCAGGGGCCGGGGCAGAGGCCGTGGACGCGCACGGGGTGTATCCAGAGCACCTGCGTGAGCTGCCGCTGAGGTACCGCCAGCAGATCCAACCGGAGTTCAGGCACCCGACATGCCTACAACCACTACTACTCCAGCCTTTCAGGAGACATTGGCACAGTTTATGAGTATGTACACCACGCTGGCTCAGGTAGGGTTGCTTCCCCTTGCTGCAGCCACATCCTAGGCCGGGGGAGGGGCACAAACTCCCGCCGCCTGCACTCCTGAGCAGCGAGTGCAAGTTGAGCAAGTCCCAAAGATCATTCCTGTATAGACTGCAGTACCAGTTCAGCCCGAGGATAGGGCAGCTGCTTATGAGGATGAGTAGCGGAGACTCGAGAGGTTTAAGAAGTATGATCCTCCGGTTTTCAGTGGACTAGCGACAGATGATGCCTTGGGATTTTTGGAGGATTGCCACCATATTCTTCGCACTATGGGTATTACGGATCAAGCGGGGTTTCTTTCACTGCTTTCCAACTTCGGGGAGCCGCCTATGAGTGGTGGCGCACCTATGAGTTAGACAGTCCAGATGAGGCTGCTTCACTACTTCGACCCAGTTCTCAGATATGTTCTTGAGAGAGTTCGTTCCTCAGAGCCTCAGGGATGCATGGCGCACAGAGTTTGAGCATTTGCGCCAGAGAGCTATGACTATTTCAGAGTATGCTATCCGTTACACCAGATTGGCTAGGCATGCACCAACCTTGGTTGCTACTGTCCGCGAGAGGGTTCGCCGGTTTATTGAGGGGCTTATTCCTCCCATCAGATCTAGCATGGCTCGTGAGTTGGAGATGGACATTTCTTATCAGCAGGTGGTGAGCATTGCTAGGAGGATTGAGGGTATGCATGCTAGGGAGAGAGAGGAGAGGGAGGCCAAGAGGTCTCGTGAGTCGGGCCATTATTCTGGTGCCCGTACCCCAGCTGCAGGTCGTCATGGTAGGGGATATATGAGTCGCCTCGTTCATTCAGCTCATCCAGCATCCAGCAATGCTCCAACTCCTCCCAGATCTCAGGAGCCATATTATGCACCTCCGGTTTCTAGCGCGCCTCCTGCGCGGGGTGCTTTCAGAGGCCAGTCTAGCAGACCTGGCCCTAGCCAGTCACAGCCACCACATCCTCCTAGAGCTTGTTTTGAGTGTGATGACACACTCCACTTGGTTAGGGAGTGCCCTAGACTTGGGAGGGGTGCACCTCCACAGACTTCTCGGCCACAGCGTGCCCCGCAGAGTTCTCAGGCTATGGTTACAGCTCCAGTTGCTACCCCACCTACTCAGCCAGCTATATGTGGAGGTCGGGGAGGTAGAGGTTGCCCTAGAGGGGGAGGCCAGGCCAGATATTATGCCATTCCTGCTCGTACCAAGGCTGTTGCCTCCGATTCCGTCATCACAGTTATTATACTGGTTTGTCACAGAGATGCATCGGTTCTATTCGATCCAGGCTCCACTTATTCTTATGTGTCTTCTTATTTTGCTCCGTATTTGGGTGTAGCCCGAGATTCGTTGAGTTCTCCTATTTATGTTTCTACTCCTGTGGGAGATTCTCTTGTTGTGGATCGCGTTTATCGGTCATGTTTGGTTACTATTCGTGGTTTTGAGACCAGAGCAGATCTATTGTTACTCAACATAGTTGATTTTGATATTATTCTGGGCATGGACTGGTTGTTGACCCATTATGCTATTCTTGATTGTCACGCCAAGACCGTGACGCTGGCTATGCCAGGTATTCCGCGTGTTGAGTGGAGTGGTACTTTAGATCACACTCCCAGTAGAGTTATCTCTTTTCTTAAAGCTCAGCATATGGTTGGAAAGGGGTGTGCCGCGTATTTAACTTATGTGAGAGACGTCAGTATTGATACTCCTTCAGTTGATTCAGTTCCAGTAGTACGGGATTTTCCCGATGTGTTTCCAGCTGATCTTCCAGGCATGCTGCCTGACAGAGATATTGATTTTGGCATTGATCTATTGTCGGGCACTCAGCCCATTTCTATTCCCCCATATCATGTGGCTCCTCCTGAGTTGAAGGAGTTGAAGGATCAGTTACAAGAATTGCTTGATAAGGTTTTTATTCGGCCCAGTGTATCGCCTTGGGGTGCTCCTGTCTTGTTTGTGAAGAAAAAGGATGGTTCTATGCGTATGTGTATTGATTATCGCCAATTGAACAAAGTTACAGTTAAGAACCGTTATCCTTTGCCTCGTATTGATGATTTGTTTGACCAGCTTTAGGGCGCACGGGTGTTTTCTAAGATTGATTTGCGCTCAGGTTACCATCAGTTGAAGATCCGTGAACCAGATATCCCGAAGACTGCTTTCAGGACTCGATATGGCCATTACGAGTTCCTTGTTATGTCATTTGGGTTGACCAACACCCCAACAGCCTTTATGCATTTGATGCACAGTGTGTCCCGGCCATATCTTAACTCGTTCGTCATTGTCTTTATTGATGATATTCTAGTGTATTCCCGGAGTCGGGAAGATCATGAGCAGTACCTGGGAACTGTGCTTCAGGCTCTAAGAGAGAAGAAGTTATATGCTAAGTTCTCAAAATGTGAGTTTTGGTTGGATTCAGTGGCATTCTTAGGCCACGTGATATCGAGTGAAGGTATTCAAGTGGATCCGAAGAAGATAGAGGCCGTGCAGAGTTGGCCCAGACCATCCTCAACTACTGAGATCCGTAGTTTCCTTGGTTTGGCTGGCTACTACCGTCGTTTTGTGGAGGGGTTTTCATCGATTGCAGCCTCTATGACCAGATTGACCCAGAAGGGTGCTCCATTTTAGTGGACGGAGGAGTGTGAGGCGAGCTTTCAGAAGTTCCAGACAGCCTTGACCACAGTTCCAATTTTGATACTGCCTATAGGTTCGGGGTCTTATACAGTCTATTGTGATGCCTCGAAGGTTGGCCTCGGAGCGGTGTTGATGCAGGATGGTAGGGTGATTGCCTACGCGTCCAGACAGTTGAAGATATATAAGAAGAACTACCCTGTTCACGACCTTGAGTTAGCTGCCAATGTTCACGCCCTGAAGATTTGGCGCCATTACTTATACGGTGTGCCTTGTTAGATTTATATTGACCATCGGAGCTTGCAGCACTTGTTCAAGCAAAAGGATATAAATTTGCGCCAGAGGAGGTTGTTAGAGTTGTTGAAGGACTATGACATCACTATCTTGTATCACCCGGGCAAGGCCAATGTGGTGGCCGATGCTTTGAGTCGCCGGACGGAGAGCTTGGGGAGTTTGGCATATCTACCAGCATCAGAGAGGCCTATGGCAATGGATGTTCAGGCGTTAGCCAGCCAGTTTGTGAGATTGGACCTTTCGAAGCGCAGTCGATTCCTAGCTTGTGTGGTTTCTCAGTCTTCCTTATTTGACCATATCAGGGAGCAGCAGTATGATGACCCTAATTTGCTTGTCCTCAAGGACAAGGTTCAGCACGGTGATGCCAGATAAGTGACTATTGGTGATGATAGGGTATTGAGGATGCAGGGTCGGGTCTGTGTACCCAATGTTGATGGTATTCAGGAGTTGATATTGGAGGAGGCTCATAGTTCGCGATATTCTATTCATCCAGGTGCCACGAAGATGTATTAGGATTTGAGGCAGCACTATTGGTGGAGGCGGATGAAGAAGGATATAGTTGGATTTGTAGCTCGGTGCCTCAATTGTCAGCAGGTGAAGTGTGAGCACCAGAGATCAGGTGGGTTACTTCAACAGATAGAGATTCCGGAGTGGAAGTGGGAGCGGATCACCATGGACTTTGTAGTTGGGCTCCCACGGACTTTGAGAAAGTTTGATGCTATTTGGGTGATTGTGGATCGGCTGACCAAGTCCGCTCACTTTATTCCTATGTGTACTACTTATTCCTCAGAGCGGATGGCGGAGATCTATATCCGGGAGATTGTTTGTCTGCATGGTATCCCGGTCTCCATCATTTCAGATAGAGGTACTCAGTTCACATCACGGTTCTGGAGGGCCGTTCAGCATGAGTTAGGTACTCGGGTAGAGTTGAGTACAACATTTCACCCTCAGACGGACGGACTGTCCAAGCGCACCATTCAGATTCTTGAGGATATGCTCCGGGCGTGTGTGATTGAGTTTGGAGGGTCTTGGGATCAGTTCTTGCCATTGGCGGAGTTTGCTTACAACAACAGCTATCAGTCCAGTATTCAGATGGCACCGTATGAGGCTTTGTATGGGAGACGATGTAGATCTCCGGTGGGTTGGTTTGAGCCGGACGAGGCTAGATTATTGGGCACATACTTAGTTCAAGGTGCCTTGGAAAAGGTTAAGGTGATTCAAGACAGACTCCGTACAGCCCAGTCCAGACAGAAGAGTTACGCAGACCGGAAAGTTCGTGATGTTTCCTATATGGTTGGTGACCGGGTTCTGCTTCGGGTTTCACCTCTGAAGGGTGTCATGAGATTTGGGAAGAAAGGGAAGTTGAGTCCAAGGTTTATTGGCCCTTTTGAGATATTGAGGCGAGTTGGGGAGGTTGCTTATGAGCTTGCCTTACCTCCCAGCTTGGCAGGAGTGCATCCAGTATTTCATGTTTCGATGCTCCGGAGGTATCACGGTGACCCGTCGCACGTGCTGGATTTCAGTTCAGTCCGGCTGGACAAGGATCTATCCTATGTTGAGGAGCCAGTGGCAATATTGGACAGGCAAGTTAGATAGTTGAGGTCAAAGAACATTTCTTCGGTAAATGTTCAGTGGCGGGGCCAGCCGATCAAGGAGGCGACCTGGGAGACCGAGCAGGATATGCGCAGCCATTACCCTCATCTTTTCACTACTTCAGGTATGTCTCTATGCTCGTTCGAGGATGAACGAATGTTTAAGTGTAGGAGGATGTGATGACCCGGCCGGTCGTCTTAAGAATTAATGCCCTGATCCCCTATTAACTGCTTTCCCCAAGTTTATTTCTGCTAATGTGATTTGCCGGGACTGCTCGATTTTGAGTTTTGAGGAGTTTTGGGACACTTAGTCCCTAAATGAGAGCTTAAGTGTTAGAAAGTTGACCGAAGTCGGAACATTGGGGAGACAGCCTCGGAATGGAAATCTGACGGTTCTATTAGCTCCGTTAGGTGAATTTAGGTCTGGGAGTGTGTTCGAAATGTGTTTTTGGAGGTCCGTAGCTAATTTAGGCTTAAAATGCCGAAGTTTGAATTTTTGAAGTTTCCGGTCCAATAGTGAGATTTTGATCCGAGGATCGGAATGGAATTCTGAAAGTTTCAGTAGCTCCGTCATGTCATTTGGGATGTGTGTGCAAAATTTCAGGTCATTCGGACGAGATTTGATAAGGTTTTTGATCGAAAACATAATTTAAGAGATTCTTGGAGTTCTTAGGCTTGAATCCTATATGAAATTGGTGATTTGATGTTGTTATAAGCGTTTCGAAGTGTTGATCAAGTTTGAGCGATGTCATGGGATGTGTTGGTATAATTGGTTTGAAGTTCCGGGAGTTTCGGGTAGGTTCCGGGATGTTTTAGTGCAAAAATCATAGCTGTAGCAGGTCTATAGGGGTTGCAGGCCCCAGAACTCACTCACGCGGTCTGCACAAAAATTAGTGCGCCCACGTTGAGTGTTGTTCGGACCGCACAAAAGCGGTCGCGGTTGCGGTAGGCGTCGCGCGGACCGCACAAAGTGGGGCGCGGCCGCGGTGAAGGGCCCTCCCGCTGGTCCTACTTCGGAAGCTCATATCTTTTGATCTACAAGGAATTTTGAGGTGATTCAAAAATGAAAGTTATAGCCCTTCGTGTTGAATTTCCAAAAAAGTAAAGATATCGCAATTTGGACATCTGTAGCAAAGGTTATGGCCAAAATACTAAAGCCTGTCCCTGCAGAGGGAGGCCTGTGCAGCCGCACGTTGCCTTTGCGCGGACCGCACTGGCTTGCGCGGACCGCGTGAGTTTTGGTGCGGCCCGCAGTAGCTGGAAACCTGAGGGATACCTATAAATACGAGGTTTTGGGTTTTATTTAATATTTTGACCTAGAGAGCTCGGATTTTGGCGATTTTTCGAAGGTTTTTCAAGAAATTCATCGGGGTAAGTGATTTTAACTCAGATTTGGCTAGAATACATGAATCTAACACTGAATTCATCATTTAATTTGTGATTTGAGAGGGAATTTGGGAAGAAAATTGTGAAACCTTTCAAAAATGTAAAATGATGATTTAAAGGACCAAATAGTGTCGGAATTGTATAATTTTTGTATGGTTAGACTTGTGATAGTGCGAGGTTTCTGGGAATATAAATTTTTACCGATTCTGAGACGTGGGCCCGAGGGGTGTTTTGGTCATTTTCCATAATTTCATGTATTAGCTTTGAATTAAAACATAGGATCATTTGTTTGAGATGATATTTACGATATGCAATTGAAATAATTAGATTTGGGCCATTTGAAGTCGGATACTCGTGGCAAAAGTGTGGTTTCTAGTTGATTTTGAGTTGGTTCAAGGTAAGTGGCTTATCTAACCTTGTGTGGGGGACCTTTCCCCTTAGGATGTGCTATATTTGATAATTGAAATGCCCTGTACGTGAGGTGACGAGCGCGTACTTGAGCTAATTGTTGAAATCCGGTTTTTCCTTAAGTATTTCAATTGAGTTCTTTTTCTTGTTTTATTCTACTTGTGAATTTAGCATGTTGCTAGTCTAGAAAGGCATGTTTAGTTGACTTAATTACCTATTTGCTTAAATTGCCTGAATTGCATTACGTGAAGCATGTTAGGCTAGAAGTAAATGTTTACTTGGTACGAAATTAGCGTTTAATTTAATATTCTTGTGTTGTTGCTCTGTGTTTTAAATTGGGACTATGGGTTAGATTCCTGGGAGATTCCCCTTGCACATTTACTTTGGGACTACGGGTTAGATTACCGGGAGATTCCCCCTGCATATTTACTTTGGGACTACGGGTTAGATTCCCGGGAGATTCCCCCTGCACATTTACTTTGGGACTACGGGATTCCCGGGAGATCCCCCGCACATATATTGAGGATACCAAGAGATCCTCGGGATACCAAGAGATCCCTGGCATATAGTGAGGATACCGAGAGATCCTCGGGATACCAAGAGATCCCTAGTACATGTCGAGGATACTAAGGGATCCTTGGGATACTTAGAGATCCCCGATTACTTTCCTTATAGTTGCTTTCATCACTGTTTCCGTTATTGTACTCTTATTATCCTGCATAGATTCTTACTGTAGGTTCTCAATTTCACTGCTTATCTTATCCTGCCATCTTTATATTTTATTTAACCTCAGTAGGGCCCTGACCTTCCTCGTCACTACCCAACCGAGGTTAGGCTTGGCACTTACTGAGTACCGCTGTGGTGTACTCACGCCTCTTCTGCGCATGTTTTTCATGTGCAGATCCAGGTACCTCTACTCAGGCGCACTATCAGTGAGGCAGGAGGACTATGGAGACTTCGAGGTAGATTTGCTGCGTCCGCAGACCGATGAGTCTCCCTCTTTATTCTATCTTTAGTACTTAGTTCTCTTTCCTTCCGTTTGTTAGATATTCTGGAGTTTGGAGCCTTACTATACATTTCTGTAGCCTGTGTTTCCCGTGAGTTTCCGGGTTTTGGGATTGTTTTAGTCTTGAGATATTGAGTCGTATATGTCGAGCGGCATTCAGTACAATTTCCTTTTTAGATAATTAAATATGGTATTCTATTTTTCCGTAATTATTATGTTTCTGCAAGTGTTAGGCTTACCTGGTCACGAAGACTAGGTGCCGTCATGACATGTTCATGGTTGGTGAACTAGGGTCGTGACATAAATTCCAGAACAAACTTGGTAATTACTAATTCTGTGTTAACTTGCTAATTTGAGCTATGACAGCGCTGTTTGCTCATGCCTACGATATAGAGTGTTATTTATTCCAGTCAAGGAGAATGAGAATCTTGTTTCAGTTAGCATATACATGTGTACTTGTTGGATTGCTTCTATATGATATGCTTGGACTGGAGGTCTGTGACCGTGCCAGGTGGATTATGTTATTGGCAGCTAAGTTGCTCGTGAGGTTGATGTCAATGTGAGCTATAGAAGAGCCGGTTATTATTGTTCTATTCATATATCTTGGTTCCACTGTGATTGACGAGCCCATAGCATATTATTGGGGTGGTACTTGTGGAACTTGCAAAACGGCTCTTTTCTTTAAGGTATTCTTCCTTTTTGGGGTAACCGGATGGCACAATATTGAGGTTTTCCGGTATGGCACTGTATTATGTACTTCTCCGTGGGTATGGTGATTCACTGGTGGTACTAGATATCAAATTGCGCTTGGTTGATGATTTTGAGCATGGTGACTTGGGGCGTCTCATGTGAACTAGTGTCTGGATAGGGTCGCGCATGGCAGCGAAGCTATGTGGAGATATGACCTTCCGGGTTAGATTCGTGTGTTATATTTCTATGATGTGAGACGGGTTCTCATCCTTGTATTGTGGTGGTACTGGTGAGCTTGAGGTACAGTTCTTTCGTTTGAGTCATTTTCATGAATTGAGTATGCTCGAACTGTTGCTTATTGGCGCGCATATTGTGCGAGTGGTGGTTTAGACCTGTATTGATGTGTCATATCACTAGAATAATGTGTTGGATTATAAGAGATCAGTGGGATCATTAATGAATACGAACAAATTTGATTTCAGCATGTTGGAAGGATAATATCGAGATTCGGCTCAGAAATTTGATGTAGCATTTGCCAAAGGAGAAGTGGCTTCATGAATGGTTGATATGGAAAATGGTTATGGCTTACCGCGTGATTTAGTTAGCATTGGCAGTATGTCAAAGTGTTGAGATGACACTTTAGTTGATAAGAGTTTTTCTATCGGTATTCGGGTGTTGTGTGCAACTGCTGTGATTAGAAGTTATCACTACAAGCGTTTGAGTTATGTGGTCTATCATGTAATTGCACCTGAGGTTGCAGGTATCGGTTATTACAGCTGGTTCGGGCTTATTCTGAATATAGATGTGAGGTTCTAATCTTGTGTATGATTTCGGAAGGTGCAATGTGGTTCTATGGTTTATGGACTAGATGGATTGTGAAATTTCAGCTATGTTGTGTTATCGGACCTATGCGAGATGGGGTAGTGTGGGATCACCCACGGGTATATTCTTGGTAAGGTCGTTCAGCTATTGGTTGGCTTCTAGGACAACTCTGGGTACGCTCGAGGACGAGCGTTTGTTTAAGTTGGGGAGGATGTGACGACCCGACCCGTCGTCTCGTGAATTACCGCCCCGTTTTCCCCATTTCTTATTTCGTTACGCTTCATTATCAGTGTTGGGTGTGAACGAGTTGATTTGGATTGGTTTTAGTAGAAAATGAGACACTTAGTCTCTTTAAGGAAGGTTTGTTTTGGAAAAGTCAACCGGACGTTGACTTATGTGTAAATGATTCTCGGATCGGAATTTTTATGATTTGTCTAGCTCCATTAGGTAATTTATGACTTAGGAGAGCGATCGGAATTGGTTTTGGAGGTCCGGTGTGGAATTTGGCTTGAATTGGCGAAAGTAATATTTTAGCGATTTCCGGTTGATAGGTGAGATTTTGATCCAATGGTCAGAATGGAATTACGAGAGTTGTTGTAGCTTCATTATGTGATTTGGGATGTGTGTGCAAAATTTCATGTCATTCGGAGGTGATTTGGTCGGGTTTTTGATCAAATGCGTGTTTCGGAAGTTTTTGAAAACTTATGCTTGAATTCGATGAGTTTTGGGTAATTTGATGTTGTTTGAGGTGTTTTGATGATTGGAGAAAGTTTGAATGATGTTATGAATTATGTTGCCATTTTTGGTCGGGGTCCCATGAGGCTCGGACAAGTTTTGGAAGAGTTTTTGGAAGATTTTGCCGTTTTGAGCATAAGCATGTAATGATCCAAAGGTCCATTTTTAGTTCTAGAATATTTTACAAAGTCTGGAATTATCATAAATAACAAAGATAAGGGAGAAAACGGGGCTGCGGACGTCAACAGCTACCTCGTTACTCCTAGTCACCGCCTGGCCTGGAAAGAATCAGCGCTCATGAGCGAACTCAGCTCTGCCTGTATCTGCACACATGGTGCAGGGAGTAATGTGAGTACTCCGATCCAGTGAGTAATAAAAGTAACTACAGTCCGAAGATAAGAAAACCTAGTAAATACACAAAGTAAGCTAAAATCCAAATATGCAGCAACATATGGAACTGAGCAGCTAAACAACAGTATAGATACAAATACATGAATACAATGCAATGCATATGATGGTACATTCCCGTACCCACTACGACATGCAGCCCGAGCCATCCCTATTTATTTATCGTCGACGACGCTCACTAGGGGTGTGTACAGACTCCGGAGGGGCTCCTACAGCCCAAGCGCAATATCTTGGTCAGTCATTGTTACCTGACCGGTCAACCATTGTTACCTGACCAATTTATATCATACAGTGCCATTGTTACCACTGTTCAAGTATATCATCCAGTGTCATTGTTACCACTGTTTCAAGTCACTTTATAATCAGTCCAGAAAATAATATAATAAGCCCCTTGGGCATTTACAAAACAGAAGTTCCCATCCCTGAATACATTTAAAAATATCATTTAAGTTTTCAACACTTAGAATTATGGATGAGTTTGCAAAACAACATTTAAAACCTTGGACTGAAATTAAATGATATGCAAATCATGCCTAGCAGTAATATCAATCTTCGAAGGATTTTACAAATCGGCACAAGGCCCCAAACATGGCATCAAGCCCAGTAATATCAATGAAGTATGTGTATCAATCACCAGTATAGTATAAACATCACACGGGGTGGACCAAGTCACAATCCCCAGTAGTATCTGACCCCGCACTCGCCATGGAGTGCGTGTCATGCCTCAATATATCGTTACGATGTGAAAGTCCGGGGTTTCAAACCCTCAGAACAACATTTACATCTATTACTCACCTCTAGCTCGCTATGCCCTTGCCTCTCTAATTGGCCTCCTCGTGTGACGAATCTGCCAAAAATCACACAAACCTCGATGAAGTTCGATTTCTAAAAGACGGGGTTTTAACCATACATATCTGAAATTCGCCCCTTAATGATACTATAATGATCCCATACAGTTATGTAACTTCAATCTACAATATAACACTCAATATGGCCAATATTAGTACTAGATCCCATAAATTATGCCATTTAGGCATATTATCAAACATCTTGTAGGTATAAATATTTACACCTCTTAACTATAGCATTGGTTCCTCCAACTATCACCATTAACCAACAATTCATCACACTATTATTATTTAACAATTTATACTCCTAACATCACATGTGTGATCAACCACTCACACCCAAACCAACAAAAAATCCATCAAATAAACACCTCTAAATCCCTACCATGTTCATGTATTTAAATAGGGAATTTATGGCTTCCAACCACCATACAATAAGTTGTAATACTTGATTCATACTCATATTTCCATAATATATCCATATATGTGAGTCTAAGGTGTAGGATTTACCTTTTGGAAGAAATCTTGCAAAACACTTCTTTGAGTTCTTGAAGGAATTTCTTGAAAATCTGAGGATTTTTAAGAACAATCCATGTTAATATAAGTGTTTGGGAGTAGTAATCAACTCAAAATACTCCAAAAATCTTACCTTAGGAGTGCAATTAGGTGCCTTGGTCGAATTAGGGGTGTAGAGGAAGCCCTAAGCCTGAGAAATGACTCAATTCCTTTCATTTCCGGTCTTTAGAGTACTTAAAAACCTTCAGTCGCGTAGTTCGCGCGTTGTTAGCGCGTTTGTTCGCGCGTTTTGCTGAGCATTCTGCCTCAGACGCGCGACTTCGTGCGATACTTCGCGCGCTCTGACACCTGACCAGTGAAATGGTCATAACCTCCTGTATACACTTCCAAATGATTTATGGTTTGTTGCATTGGAAACTAGACTCAAAGGGATTTAATTTAATAGGTTGTAGCTCACACAAATCCTTATATAACAAGAGATATTATCGTTCAAAGTGAGGCCTTGTGCGCACTCATTTACAACTTTCGTCTATTATGAAATTTCCAACTTCAAAAGTTCCCGTTAGCCATCCGAAATCATCCCGAGGTCCTCGGGACCTCAACCAAAAATACCAATACATCTTATAATATTATTCAAACTTGTTCCAATTATCAAAACACCTCGACTAATACCAAAATTATCGAATTACACCGAATTCAAGTCTAAGTTCCTTTAAAACTTCCAAAACGCGCTTTCGATCAAAACTCGACCAAAACATGTCCGAATGACTTGAAATTTTTCACACATATCCAAAATGGCATAACGAAGCTACAAAAATTCTCGGAATTCCATTCCGACCGTCGGATCAAAATTTCACCTATCAACCGGAAATCGCCACAATACTAACTTCGCCAAAATGAGCTAATTTCTTCACCGGACCTCCAAAATTAATTCCGATTGCGCTCCTAGGCCTTAAATCATCCCCCAAAACTAACCGAATCATCGGAATTCAATTCCGAGCCCTCTAACTCACAAGTCAACGTCCGGTTGACTTTTCCAAACTAATTCTTCCTTAAAGAGACTAATTGTCCCATTTCATACCAAACTCGATCCGAATTGACTCAAATTCACCAAGTACACATATTGAAACATGAATAAGCATTTAACGGGAAATACGGGACGTAAATACAGGAAATGACGGTTCGGGTCGTTACAAAATAGTTTTAAATTATATATATTAAACAAAAAAGAAGTAACAATTAGAACTGATTGTGAAGCTATAGTTAAGTTTCCTCAAAAAATAAATGCAAAAAATAGTAGTAGAAGGAGATGGCTAAATTTTATAGATACTATATCAATATATAATTTAGTTTTTGAACATATTAAAGGAAAAGATAGTAATTTAGCAGATCAGTTAAGTAGGCTTAAAATTACGGTTAATTAACAGAAAATATTTTATATGTACAGCATGAGACCAACAGTCCCCATGACTGAAGACAAAGGGAAGGGCATTCAAGCCTCACCCCAGACAGATATTTACAGACAGTATAAGGTAATCTCCATTTTAAGCCACATCCTTTTACAGAACAAACCAATCTAGAAAGAATGAATTTTGGAAAGCATAGTCTAATATTTTTTCCGCCATCAAATATGTCTTTCAGAATTCTACCAGAATGTGTCATAGACAGATCCCAAAGGTGATTAATTGATAATTTATGGATAACATATAATAAGAAAGATACTAAATACTTTATAGCAACACCTAATGCTTTAGGTCAATATTTTACAGACAAAAATCAAGACAAAAAATTTAAATATTACGTAGTTATACATGGAAAAACAAAAGGTATTTTCCAGACATGGTTAAAAGTATTAGATTCCATTAAAGACATAGAAAACCCTCTTTTTAAAGGATTTAATGATTTTACTGAAGCATTAGATTATGCAAGAGGAGTGTTAGGTCCAAACTACTATATTACCCCAGCACTCAGACAAAACCCAGAAAAAATACCTCAATACAATATTCGAAAAGACGAAGGCAGAATAATATTTTGTGATCACTGCTCGTCGATGACAGAAGCCTTCAGAAGATTAAACCAGAAGAATGACATCTTGACACAAGAAAAGACAAAACTCATAGAACAAGTAAAAATACTAGAGCAGAGGGTACAAGCGTTGAGGTTTGAATTAACACAATCACAAACATCGCAGACTCAGATTATTCCTCAACAAGACACAGAAATGAACAGTCCAAAGAGTTCTCCATCTCAAACAAAAATGGATGAGAAGGGTATGCATTCCCCAATGAATGCAGTAAGATCCATTGTATCGGATGATGATACAGCTAGTCCGGTTCAAACGGTAACCGGTAAAGACTTATCAAATCCGTTGATGGCTGTCACTTTGCCAAAAAGTGAATATGAAGGTCCATCAAGGAGAATACTACCAAAGACCTTAACACAGGGAGAAATGTTAAAGAAAAAAGGAATAATATCAAAAAAGAAAAAAATGAGAAAATAGAAACGATAATCAAACAGACATTAGAAATTTTTTTCCAAGAAAAAGAAGAACAAGACAAGAATATAGTTAAAAATCCAAGTCCCAGTCCAAGTCCAATGTTACAACCCATATCCACATGTGTTAGTTCATGCCATATATTAGTTAACATAAATCCAAGAAGGAATTATCTTTGAGATGATAAGAAGTCAATCATATTGGTCTTAAGTGATACAAGAGTGTATAAGGGTGATTAACCAGTATTAGAAGTTAAACGAATCAAGGATGTTGTAACTCGTATTTTCAGGTAATCTACCGGTGCTTGATACACTCAAGAGGTCATTTATTAAGGTATTTTAATCATATAATATCCGTATCATAAGTCTTGAAGTCAAACGAGTTATGAAACAAAAGTCGACAAAAGTTGTCGCAACTTAGGTTCATAATTTTACTTAAACATTAGGTCAAATGTTTCTAATCTTTTCTCATAATTTACAAGGAATTACGGGGTGATCTACCAACCAAATTAAATATCTATGAGTCTAGTTTCCAACGCATTAAACTATATAGGATGCCTCCAACCCGTTTTAAGTCATTTCTTTTAACTATTTTCAGACCTTAGAACCCTAGGAACATCCTCTCAAGGTTCTCTCAAGATTCAAGACCCAAAAAAAGGGCAAATAACACAAATCAAGTGTCGGGAATTTCGTGGCGCTAGTAAGTCTCTTGTTCTTCTTGTTGTTGCTCATTTTTGTGTCATTTCAGCTCGTGTGGAGGTTGTTTTAAAGGGTTTATGTTCTATAAATACTCCCTCATGTTCTTAATATCAATCCTAGGTGATTTCAAGCCTTCTAAAGTGATTCTAGTGCCGAAAAACACTAATTGATCGCTAGTTTCGCTTTTTTGTTGTTGTGGCAGCATTGGAGGGATATTTCATGGAAATTTAAGGTCAAATTGGAGTTGTTCTTTCTGTATAAAGGTAAGGAACCTCTTACTCTATATGTATTTAAGATTATCCAAGTTGCGGCTAAGCCATTGAAGCTAGAACTTGTGAGATATATATCGAAAGGCTTGGTAGTAATGTTATTGTTTTGTGGACTGTTTTGCGTTGTTGTTGGGCGGCGTATTTTACTACTATCTTGTGGAGTTTTGAAGAAGTAAGGGTGTGTAGAAACACCATATATATGTAGGGTTATGGGCTGATAGTTATTCGTAACATTTCCAGGTTGTTTGACACGACTACGGTGGTCGTCGTATGTATGGAGTGATTAGGCTATGTGTGGACTATTTTGGGAGGCTCAATATGTTTATTATTGATGTTGTTTGGGCTGTTTGGTGACTGTTTTGAATGGTGTGAGGTCATATATATAGGGGAGGTGCTTTCCGTTTCATCGTAAAATAGGTTGTGGTCGATACATAATAGTTATGACGCTTAAATGATAACGATAGTATCGTTTCTCTTATTGTAGACTAAGGAGTTTTGACAATTGCATAGCTTGAGATTGGGGAAGTATATACAAGGTATGTGAGGCTATCCCTTTCCTTCTTTTGCACGACTCCGATTGTACATAATGTAATGAACGATCTTCCAAGATACTCTACTCTTAGAAGCTAGCAGTACTTACATTGTTTTCCCTCTTATGGAACGATTGATGTTAATGTTGCTTCTCTTAGTCTTATGTTATCAATGTTGTTGGTACTTCCTGATTCTTATAAGGTTAATAGTGAAGAGTTAGTCCTAATAACGTGTACAGAGGATACCGACCTTACGTCACTCCAAAAGGTTTAGAATGTGATTCCATGAGTCGAGCATGCATTATATATATGTATCTATTTTACTCTACCGAGCCACGCTATAGTTGGCCGGGTACGGCACCTATTGTGCAACCACTGATCAGTTGGGTTTTACTGAGCTCCACGTGGCCGGGTACGATTCTACCGAGCCTATTATGGCCGGGTACGATATGATGATGATGATGCCCACAGAGGTGAATGCTTTAAAGATTTATGTATTTATACATATGTATCATGCATTTCATGTAAGTAGCCCTCAGATGTACTAAGATGTTACAGGTTGTATATTCTCTATCCTTGCTTACATTACTGATCGTATTTATGGTTCCTTGCCTTACATACTCAGTACTTTATTCGTACTGACGTCCTTTTATTAGTGGACGCTGCATGTCGTGCTGCAGGTCTTGATAGACAGGCAATTGATCGCTAGTTTCGCTTTTTTGTTGTTGTGGCAGCATTGGAGGGATATTTCATGGAAATTTAAGGTCAAATTGGAGTTGTTCTTTTTGTATAGACATTATGGGTATGTCGGGGCCCTTTTCCGGCTATGTTGCAACACTTATGTTCTTTTAGAGGCTCATAGACAGGTGTCGGCTCATGTATAGTTTGGTATGCCTTGTCGGCTAGTTTTTGTTGTATAGTCTTTCATAGTAGCGTGGTAGCTCATACCTTATACGTAGTTTCTTGATTGTCTGGTCATCCCCTGCTATGTATGTTCATGCCGTCATATTTTATTGCTGGTGGTCCATGATCTAGGTCTACCATTTATATTGATCTCGTCAGCCTTAAAAGATAATAATGAAGGTTAGATGAAATTTACGTTGGTGCTCGGCAAGTGTGGTCGGGTGCTAGTCATGGCCCTTCAGTTTGGGTCGTGAAATCCAAGGTATCAGAGCAAGTCTATCCTAGGGGTTGTCTGTGAGCCGTGTCTAGTAGAGTCTTGATTATGGATGTGTAGCACGCCACATTTATAATCAGGAGGCTACATGACATCTAGGGTTGTTACCTTCTTCCTGAATCTAGATCATGCGTAGAGTTGAGTCGTAAGTGTTCGTCTCTAATATTCACCTTGTTTTTTTCAGTGATGCCTTCGACTCGGAAGCAAACGATTAGTAGACGGCTTGATACAACAGCGGGAGAGGGTACCAGTCAGGTGCCCCAAGTCAGAGCAGGACAAAGTGAGGCTCAAAGTGAGATGCCCTCTCATACCTCATCTATTCCATCTCCTCCAGAGGATATTAGAAGGCACCCAGTGCCTCCAGTTCCTCCGTCTGGCACTCCAGACCAGGATATGTGGAGTGCTTTGTAGTTATTGACTAGCTTGGTAGCTGCTCAGGATCAGAGGTAGAATACAGGTGCTGCTGAGAAACCAGTTAGTACAAGAGTTCGTGATTTTATTAATTTAGACCCTCCAGTGTTTACCGGATCAGACCCCAAGGAGGACCCACAGACTTTTATTGACCAAGTTCATCGTACACTTCGGGTTATGCATGTTAGTGATACAGAGGCAGTAGAGTTGGCTTCTTATCGGCTACGGGATTTAGCGGTTCTCTAGTATGATAGTTGGGAGAGATCCAGGGGTCCGAACCCTCCTCCAGCTGTGTGGAAGGAATTTTCTGAGGCCTTTCTTCGTCACTACTTGCCAGTTGAGATACGACGAGCTAGAGCTGATAAGTTCTTGAACCTTAGACAAGGTAATATGAGTGTGCGAGAGTACAGTATGCAGTTTGATTCTTTGGCAAGGTATGCTCCCCATATGGTGGCCGAGATGAGTGATAGGGTGCATATGTTCGTGAATGGGTTGGGACCACATTTAATAAATGAGTGTACGACAGCCTCCTTGGTGGAGGGCATGGATATTTCCCGTATTCAAGCTTATGCCCAGACCCTAGAGGATCGTAAGCGCCAGCAGAGGGCAGTTAGGGAGCAGGATAGAGGCCAGCATAAGAGGGCGAGATTTGCAGGGTATTCTGATGACTTCAGAGGCCGCATCAGGCCATAGTTTTCGAGGAGTTCGGCGCCACCTGTAGCTAGTGCTCCTCCACAGTTTCAGAGGCCTCGATATGATCGATCCTATTCTGGTCCAGGTCAGAGTTCGCGGGCATCTGGCTCGCAACATCACAGGGATACTAGTCAGATGAGACCCCCAACACCACATTGTGATCAGTGCGGCAAGGCCCACTTTGGACTGTGTCGTCGAGGTTCTGATGCAAGCTATTCGTGCGGGCAGCCTGGCCATATGATGCGGGATTGTCCTAATAGAGGAGGTGATGGTATGGCTCAGCCGACTGGATCTGTGTCTGGTTCTTCCTCATCAGTTCGACCTCCAGCACGGGGTTTTCAGCAGTCGACAGGTCGTGGTAGGGGTAGAGGTGCAGTGCCGAGTTCGAGTGGTGCTCAAAATCGAACCTATGCTCTAGTAGGTCGACAGGATCTCGAGTCGTCTCCAGATGTTGTTATAGGTATTATATCTGTGTTTTCTTATGATGTATATGCGTTGATTGATCCGGGATCTACATTATCCTATGTTACACCCTTTGTGGCTAATAAGTTTGGCATTGAACCTGAATTGATAAGTAAACCCCTCGCGGTATCTACTCCGATAGGAGATTCTGTGATTGCTAGAAGGGTATATAGAGGTTGCACTGTGATGATTTGTAGTCGTCAAACCTCGGCAAATTTATTTGAGTTAGAAATGGTTGATTTTGATGTGATAATGGGAATGGACTGGTTGGCCTCATGCTATGCAAATGTTGACTGTCGTACGAAGATGGTTAGGTTCCAATTTCCGGGTGAACCCGTCATTGAATGGAAAGGGAACATTGCTACACCGAAAGGTAGGTTTATTTCCTATCTTAAGGCAAGGAAAATGATCTCAAAAGGTTACATTTATCATCTCGTTCGCGTTAGGGATGCGGAGGCGAAACCGCCTACTTTACAATCAATCCCTGTGGTCAACGAATTCCCAGATGTTTTCCCAGATGAACTCCCAGGACTTCCTCCTGAAAGGGAGATTGAGTTTAGCATTGATGTGTTGCCTGACACTCAACCGATCTCTATTCCTCCATACAGAATGGCCCCGGCAGAGTTGCGAGAGTTGAAGGTGCAGTTGAAGGACTTGCTAGATAAGGGCTTTATTAGGCCTAGCACTTCACCTTAGGGTGCACCAGTCCTATTCGTGCGGAAGAAAGACGGGTCGTTACGGATGTGTATCGACTATCGACAGTTGAATAAGTCTACTATAAAGAACAAGTATCCACTTCCAAGAATTGATGACCTGTTTGACCAACTCCAGGGTGCCAAGTATTTCTCTAAGATTGATTTACGTTCAGGGTATCATCAGGTGAGGGTTAGGGAGAAGGATATTCCAAAGACGGCCTTCCGGACAAGATATGGGCACTTTGAGTTCTTGGTGATGTCGTTCGGGCTAACAAATGCCCCAGCAGCTTTTATGGATCTCATGAATACTATATTCAGGCCCTATCTTGATGTGTTCGTGATTGTATTCATTTATGACATTCTAGTACATTCTCGTTCGGAGGCGGAACATGCGGGCCACTTGCGGATAGTATTACAGACGCTTCAGGATCGTAAGTTATATGCTAAGCTCTCCAAATGTGAATTCTGGCTGAACTCAGTAGCATTCCTTGGCCATGTGATATCTGATGAGGGTATTAGTGTCGACACTCAGAAGATCGATGCAGTAAAGAATTGGCCGAGACCTACAACACCATCAGAAGTTCGCAGCTTCCTAGGGCTAGCAGGATATTATAGGCGGTTTGTAGAAGGATTTTCTTCTATATCATCACCATTGACTAAGTTAACACAGAAAGCTACCAAATTCCAGTGGTCTGACACTTGTGAACGTAGTTTTCAGGAGCTGAAGAATCGATTGACATTTGCACCAGTGCTCACTCTTCCTGAAGGAACAGAAGGTTATGTGGTATATTGTGATGCCTCAGGTATAGGTTTGGGGTGCGTATTGATGCAGCATGGGAATGTGATTGCTTATGCATCAAGACAATTGAAGAAGCATGAAAAGAATTATCCAACCCATGATTTGGAATTGGCTGCAGTAATATATGCTTTGAAGATATGGCGGCACTACTTATACGGCATCCATGTTGACATCTACACAGATCACAAGAGTTTACAATACATCTTCAAGCAGAAAGAGTTGAATTTGAGGCAGCGTAGGTGGCTTGAATTATTGAAAGACTACGACGTCGAGATATTGTATCATCCCGGTAAAGCCAATGTTGTGGAAGACGCTCTCAGCCGTAAATCAATGGGAAGCTTAGTACATATTGAGGCAGGTTGATGGGGGTTGATTAAAGAGCTTCATCAGCTAGCCAATATGAGAATCAGATTGTTAGACTCTGATGACGGAGGTGTTACTGTACAGAATACATCAGAATCATCTTTGGTAGCCGAGGTAAAAGCACGACAATATGAAGATCCTATCTTAGTACGATTAAGAGAAAGCATTCAACAGTGTAAAAGTATGGCTTTTGGGATCGGAAAAGATGGGGCACTGAGATACCAGAGCCGATTGTGTGTGCCTAATGTGGCAGGGTTGCGAGAGAAGATTATGAATGAGATTCATCAATCCCGATATTCCATCCATCCCGGCTCGACAAAGATGTATCATGATGTCAAGGAGCAATATTGGTGGGATAATATGAAGAAGTCTATTGCAGAATTTGTAGCCCAGTGTCCCAATTGTCAACAAGTAAAGATAGAACATCAGAAACCCAGTGGATTGCTTCAAAATATAGAGATTCCGACCTGGAAGTGGGAGGTGATTAATATGGACTTCATTATTGGATTACCTCGCTCTTATCATAAGTTTGACTCCATCTGGGTGATAATTGATCGACTTACAAAATGTGCCCATTTTCTGCCAGTGAAGACAACTTACACGGCTGAAGATTGTGCAAAGTTGTATATCAAGGAGATTGTTAGGCTTCATGGTGTGCCCATATCTATTATATCAGACCGAGGAGCTCAATTTACGGCTAACTTTTGGAGGTCTTTCCAGAAGGG
Organism: Nicotiana tabacum; assembly: GCF_000715075.1. NCBI lineage: Eukaryota > Viridiplantae > Streptophyta > Magnoliopsida > Solanales > Solanaceae > Nicotiana > Nicotiana tabacum. The sequence goes on along the minus strand of NC_134090.1, from coordinate 28,693,539 downwards.
TTTAGGCACACAGGTAAATCTCAGCACTGCATTTCATCCGCAGACTGATGGACAGGCTGAACGTACCATTCAGACACTGGAAGATATGCTACGAGCATGTGTTCTAGATTTTAAGGGGAATTGGGATGATCATCTTCCACTCATAGAATTCGCCTATAACAATAGCTACCATTCCAGTATTAAAATGGCCCCATATGAGGCACTATACGGGAGGAGATGTAGATCACCAGTTGGATGGTTCGAAGTCGGTGAAACAGAATTATATGGGCCAGATTTGATTCATCAAGCTATTGAGAAGGTGAAAGTGATACAGGAGCGATTGAGGACGGCACAAAGCAGGCAAAAATCTTATTCTGATGTCCGACGTCGTGATCTAGAGTTTGAGGTTGGTGATTGGGTTTTCCTAAGGATCTCACCAATGAAGGGTATTATGCGTTTTGGGAAGAAAGGTAAGCTGAGTCCAAGGTATATCGGGCCGTATAAAATTCTTCGACGGATTGGACAGGTTGCTTATGAGTTAGAATTGCCATCCGAATTGGAATTTGTCCACCCGGTATTCCATGTATCTACGTTGAGAAAATGTATTGGAGACCCTTCTCGAGTCATCCCTATCAAAGATGTACAAGTTACAGAGGACCTATCATATGAAGAAGTGCCAGTGGCGATATTAGATCGGCAAGTCCGCATGCTGAGAACAAAAGATGTAGCTTCCGTCAAAGTATTGTGGAGGAACAAAAATATGGAAGAAATGACATGGGAAGCAGAAGAGGAGATGAAGTCTAAATACCCTTACTTATTCCAGAATGAAGATAACAAGGATGCTGGTGGAAGACAGGATATATTGGAAGAAGAAACGGCTCTATGAGGTAAGCAATAATTTGAGAATACTCCTCCTTAATACAAAATGGTGATATGTAGATAATGTAAATACGCATAATGCTTTGTGTAGCCTTGTAAAGCCATATGTTGGGCTTAATTACTTGCAAGTTTTGCTAGTGACCATTTTATAGGGGAAAATTGATCGGAAATTTGCATTGGAATCCACAATGATTTAAACTCCCCATAAACCCTTACATTCGAGGACGAATGTTCCTAAGGGGAGGGTGTTACAACCCATATCCACATGTGTTAGTTCATGCCATATATTAGTTAACATAAATCCAAGAAGGAATTATCTTTGAGATGATAAGAAGTCAATCCTATTGGTCTTAAGTGATACAAGAGTGTATAAGGGTGATTAACCAGTATTAGAAGTTAAACGAATCAAGGATGTTGTAACTCATATTTTCAGGTAATCTAGCAGTGCTTGATACAATCAAGAGGTCATTTATTAAGGTATTTTAATCATATAATATCCGTATCATAAGTCTTGAAGTCAAACGAGTTATGAAACAAAAGTCGACAAAAGTTGTCGCAACTTAGGTTCATAATTTTACTTAAACATTAGGTCAAATTTTTCTAATATTTTCTCATAATTTACAAGGAATTACGGGGTGATCTACCAACCAAATTAAATATCTATGAGTCTAGTTTCCAACGCATTAAACCGTTCATCGATACGATCTCGGAGTAGAGAGATATTCACATTTTCGTGAGACTGCGCCAAGCACCTCTCTATGGGGCCCACTAAGTCGGTTTAAGATATTTGGACCTATATAGGATGTCTCCAACCCGTTTTAAGTCATTTATTTTCACTATTTTCAGACCTTATAACCCTAGGAACATCCTCTCAAGGTTCTCTCAAGATTCAAGACTCAAAAAAGGGCAAATAACACAAATCAAGTGTCGGGAATTCCGTGGCGCTAGTAAGTCTCTTGTTCTTCTTGTTGTTGCTCATTTTTGTGTCGTTTCAGCTCGTGTGGGAGGTTGTTTTAAAGGGTTTATGTTCTGTAAATACTCCCTCATGTTCTTAATATCAATCCTAGGTGATTTCAAGCCTTCTAAAGTGATTCTAGTGCCGAAAAACACTAATTGATCGCTAGTTTCGCTTTTTTGTTGTTGTGGCAGCATTGGAGGGATATTTCATGGAAATTTAAGGTCAAATTGGAGTTGTTCTTTCTGTATAAAGGTAAGGAACCTCTTACTCTATATGTATTTAAGATTATCCAAGTTGCGGCTAAGCCATTGAAGCTAGAACTTGTGAGATATATATCGAAAGGCTTGGTAGTAATGTTATTGTTTTGTGGACTGTTTTGCGTTGTTGTTGGGCTGCGTATTTTACTACTATCTTGTGGAGTTTTGGAGGAGGAAGGGTGTGGAGAAACACCATATATATGTAGGGTTATGGGCTGATAGTTATTCGTAACATTTCCAGGTTGTTTGACACGACTACGGTGGTCGTCGTATGTATGGAGTGATTAGGCTATGTGTGGACTATTTTGGGAGGCTCAATATGTTTATTATTGATGTTGTTTGGGCTGTTTGGTGACTGTTTTGAATGGTGTGAGGTCATATATATAGGGGAGGTGCTGTCCGTTTCATCGTAAAATAGGTTGTGGTCGATACATAATAGTTATGATGCTTAAATGATAACGATAGTATCGTTTCTCTTATTGTAGACTAAGGTGTTTTGACAATTGCATAGCTTGAGATTGGGGCATTATATACAAGGTATGTTAGGCTATCCCTTTCCTTCTTTTGCACGACTCCGATTGTACATAATGTAATGAACGATCTTCTAAGATACTCTACTCTTAGAAGCTAGCAGTACTTACATTGTTTTCCCTCTTATGGAACGATTGATGTTAATGTTGCTTCTCTTAGTCTTATGTTATCAATGTTGTTGGTACTTCCTGATTCTTATAAGGTTAATAGTGAAGAGTTAGTCCTAATAACGTGTACAGAGGATACCGACCTTACGTCACTCCAAAAGGTTTAGAATGTGATTCTATGAGTCGAGCATGCATTATATATATGTATCTATTTTACTCTACCGAGCCACGCTATAGTTGGCCGGGTACGACACCTATTGTGCAACCACTGATCAGTTGGGTTTTACCGAGCTCCACGTGGCCGGGTACGATTCTACCGAGCCTATTATGGCCGGGTACGATATGATGATGATGATGCCCACAGAGGCGAATGCTTTAAAGATTTATGTATTTATACATATGTATCATGCATTTCATGTAAGTAGCCCTCAGAGGTACTAAGATGTTACAGGTTGTATATTCTCTATCCTTGCTTACATTACTGATCGTATTTATGGTTCCTTGCCTTACATACTCAGTACTTTATTCGTACTGACGTCCTTTTATTTGTGGACGCTGCATGTCGTGCTGCAGGTCCTGATAGACAGGCAGGTGCAGCTCCCCCACCACAGTAGACTATCCAGTTCAGCGGTGATTGGCGAGATCCCTTCTCCGGACTTGCCTTGGTCTTGGTATACAATTTTTGTTATAGACATTATGGGTATGTCGGGGCCCTGTTCCGGCTATGTTGCAACACTTATGTTCTTTTAGAGGCTCATAGACAGGTGTCGGCTCATGTATAGTTTGGTATGCCTTGTCGGCTAGTTTTTGTTGTATAGTCTTTCATAGTAGCGTGGTAGCTCATACCTTATACGTAGTTTCTTGATTGTCTGGTCATCCCCTGCTATGTATGTTCATGCCGTCATATTTTATTGCTGGTGGTCCATGATCTAGGTCTACCATTTATATTGATCTCGTCAGCCTTAAAAGATAATAATGAAGGTTAGATGAAATGTACGTTGGTGCTCGGCAAGTGTGGTCGGGTGCTAGTCATGGCCCTTCAGTTTGGGTCGTGAAATCCAAGATCAAATCCAGGAAGAGAGCAAAGTTCGAGAGAAAATGATGACTATCTAAATTATCAAGATGCCCAAGACCCGAATGAATATGACTCCGGAATGAGTTTCGATTCAGAAGCCATACATAATTTAGATATATGAAGGCAAAAGAAATAATACAAGGAAGACCAATAATGCAAACGTGAAAAACAAGAAGGAAAGCGAGATGTTAGTTGTGCTAAAAGACAGAAGTAAACAAGTGACATAAAGTAGAAAGATGTGACAAGACAATGACGCTAAAAGACAAACCAAAAGTTCGAGTGGAAAGAAAAGGCACATAAACAAGGAATCTCCGACACAAACCACGTGAAGATGGGGCCCAAAGTAGTACCCTGCGAGGCTTGACAAGACAGATTCCTAACAAATTTGAAATCCAAGTTTCAAATCCGACTCAAATCTCAGCTATAAAAGGAGATGAAAGAAGAAGAAAGAGAACAACAAGAACAAGAATAAATTCTAAAGAAAAACCCATCAAACCTTATCAAACCAACCTTTCATCACTAACCCTCCTCCAAAAATCACTTTGTAAGATATATCCCTATGAATATCGTAGTAGTTCCTACTCCTCTAAGCTTGTAAAATAAATAAAGCCTTAGGTATATGTGTGATCGTCTGTTATTTCTAAAAGTTCAGTAGAGTCTTTTGGGTTTCCCGAAAGGGAAATCTCTCTCCTATAAGCATGTAAGTTACTCATCTTTATCTAAATTATGCTTCTGATAAATATTACCCCAGTTTTTATTTTACTTTATTTATGTTTCTATATAAGTTTATGTTTGTTCATATGTTAGATTATTTTGATAACACTCTTAGTATATGGTTAGCTTCCCAATTTCTTAACAAATATGATGGATTAACCTGTAAATTCCTAGGAGAAACTGGTTAAGAAAAACCCGAAAATAATTAAAGAAGGGAATAAGTGTTTAACCATGGCCGGGGTGAGGTTAAAAAAATAAAAGTTAAGAAAAGAGTTAAAATCTTTAAAAAATTGGGAAGAAGAGATGAACAGGGTGGAAGATTAAAAAAAAGTAGTAACGGGGTAATATCTGTTCATAATTTGGATAATATGTTAACTATACAAGTCTATAGAATAAGGGAGGGAAAGTACCGAGTAGGATTTTCACAAACATAAGTTTTTAACCGCAAAAATCTTACTATTAATGTCCAATAATCGTAACAACTACACCCATCCAGAGAGCTTTGCTAGAAGCCTTACCCAAAATCTAGAAGAATTCATATTAGACATAGAATCAGGATTCTATTCTATAGTAGATCTAGCCGTACATTTTATCTACCTTGAAGAAAATAACAAAATCTGCTCAGATAAATATAGAAAACAACTATATTTATTATCCCTAATATTATCATATCATGAATCGTGTCATTTATATCACCTAAGAAGATTAAAAATATTGTAAGATTAACAGGGTATACTATTAGACACTATTTATTAGACTTTATCTAAATCAATCCCTGATACCAATCCCGTTTTAATTATCCCTTTTAAATCTTTTAATCTTTATCTTCTACTCTGTTTATCTCGTCCTCCCAATCTTTTAAAGATTTTAACTCTTTTCTTAACTTTTTTTCTGTAACCTCACCCCGGCCATGGTTAAACACTTGTTCCCTTCTTTAATCATTTTCGGGTTTTTCTTAACCAGTTTCTCCTAGGAATTTACAGGTTAATCCATCATATTTGTTAAGAAATTGGGAAGCTAACCATATACTAAGAGTTTTATCAAAATAATCTAACATATGAACAAACATAAACTTATATAGAAACATAAATAAAGTAAAATAAAAACTGGGGTAATATTTATCAGAAGCATAATTTAGACAAAGATGAGTAACTTACATACTTATAGGAGAGAGATTTCCCTTTCGGAAAATCCGAAAGACTCTACTGAACTTTTAGAAATAACAGACGATCAAACATATACCTAAGGCTTTATTTATTTTACAAGCTTAGAGGAGTAGGAACTCTTCATAGGGATATTGTCACGACCCTAAACCCGGTCGTGATGCCGCCCAACACACTGCTAGGCAAGCCCGACCATTCAACAACATTATCACAAATTTTTAATCAAATTACAGATAAATGACACAGGGAATTACTAAGTCATTACTTTCAAGTTTATAAATAATAATAAAATCTGCGGAAGTTCAGTTAGAATACCACAACATAGCCCAATAGAATCCGGTGTCATGAACATGAGCCTCTAATATAGAAAATCCACCTATTACAAGTCTGTCTAGGAAAAATGTGGAATAAAAGGATAGGGATAGATGGGAGAGATCAAGGCTGCAAACGCCATGCAGCTACCTCAATACTCCCGGATACTGCCTGCTCAGCTAAACAATTCCTCACTTAGCTTGTGGTTGTGACGACCCGACCAGTCGTTTCATGAGTTACCGCTCTATTTTCCCCATTTCAGCTTCTTTACGCTTCGTTATCCGTGTTTTATGGGATCGAGATGATTAGTTCGAGTTCGGAGAGGATTTGGTAAGAAATGAGACACACTGTCTCTTTTAAGAAGGCTTAAGTTGGAAAAGTCAACTGAATGTTGACTTATATGTTAGAGGGTTCAGATGTGAGTTCTGATGGTTCGGTTAGCTTCGGGAGGTGATTTGTGACTTAGGAGAGTGATCGGAAGTGGTTTTGGAGGTACGGTGTAGAATTAGGCTTGAATTGGCGAAGTTAGTATTTTGGCGAATTCCGGTTGATAGGTGAGATTTTGATCCGAGGGTCAGAATGGAATTCCGAGAGTTTCTATAGCTTCGTTATGTCATTTCGGACTTGTCTGCAAAATTTGAGGTCATTCGGACGTGGTTTGGTTGGGTTTTTGATCAAAAATGGAATTTGGAAGTTCTTGAGATTCATAGGCTTGAATTCGATGTGATTTGATGATTTTGGTGTTAGTCGAGGTGTTTTGATGATTGGAATGAGGTTCAATAATGTTTAAGATGTGTTGGTGCTTTTGGTTGAGGTCTCGGGGGCCTCGGGGGTGTTTCGGGTGAGTTTTGAGCAAGTACGGACACCCCAGAACTTAGAAAAATGGAGGGAGCAGCAGTTTTGGCGCGGACCGCGCTCCTTTTCGCGCTGGCCTAGTGCTGGCCGTGTCAAAGTGGCTGCGGCCGCGGTCGTGAAGACTGCAGGTTGCTGGTCCTACTTTGGAAGCTCATATCATTTGATCCACAAGGAATTTTGAGGTGATACAAAAACGAAAGTTGTAGCCCTTCGTGTCTAGTTTCCAGAAAGGTAAAGGTATCGCAATTTGGACATCTGTAGCGAACGTTATGGCCAAATTACTAAAGCCTATACCTGCAGAGCAAGACCTGCACGGCCGTGGTTGTTTTTGTGCCGACCCCGCTGGTTTTGCGTGGACCGTGGTCATTTTTGTGCATTCAGCGGTGTCGGAATCCGAGGGGTACTCTATAAATACGAGGTTTTGGGTTTTATTTGATATTTTGACCTAGAGAGCTCGGATTTTGGCGATTTTTTGATGGTTTTTCAAGAAATTGGTCGGAGTAAGTGATTCTAACTCAGATTTGGTTAGAGTACATGAATCTATCACTGAATTCATCATTTAATTCGTGATTTGAGATGGAATTTGGGAAGATAATTGTGGAACCTTTCAAAAATGTAAAATAATGATTTGAAGGACCAAATGGTATCGGAATTGGATAATTTTGGTATGGTTAGACTCGTGAGGGTATGAGGATTCTGAAAATGTAAATTTTACCAGATTTCGAGACGTGGGCCCGGGGCTCGGGTTTTGCTAATTTCGAGATTTTTGATATTTTTCGAATGTTTTCGCTTGGGCTTTGTTCCCTTAGCATATTGTGACGTATTCGTTCTGATTTTGGATAGATTCGACGCGCGTGGAGGCCAATTCAAGGGGCAAAGGCGTCGTGAGCTAGAGAATTAGCCAGTTCGAGGTGAGTAATAGTTGTAAATGATGTTCTGAGGGTTTGAAACCCCGGATTGCACATCGTAGTGCTATATTGAGGCAAGATACGCGCTGGATGATTAGCGTGGGGTCTTCACTACAGGGGATTGTGACTTGGTCCATCCCGATTGATGATTTTACCGAATATTTGACTGAAATTCATTTGTTACCATCATGATATGGGCTGATTGCCATAATTGGGTTTCGTGCCAACTATTTGGACCCTCCGGAGATTTTTATCACTGTTTTCCTTACTGCTTGACTTATTATTTGAACTCAGTCCTGTTGATATCTACTGTTTTACAAACTTAGCCACTTTTACTCAGAGTTGAAACTTAAATGATATTTCTACATCATGTTTTGGGCTGAGAACTACTGTTTTACTAATGCCCAAGGGGCTTATGATGATTTCTAAACTGAGTGAGGCCGAGGGCCATATGTGAGGATATGCTGAGTGATATGAGGTCGAGGGCCTGAGATACTATTTATGCCATGCAGTGGCTGGAGTGATGTGAGGATATGTTGATAGATGATGCCACGAGGTGGCTTGATATAGCACTTGGGCCGTAAGGGGCCCCTCCGGAGTCTACACACCCATAGTGAGCGCGGGTACCCATGTGATTTGAAACAGTGGTAACAATGACACTGTATGATGCAATTTGGTCAGGTAACAATGACTGACCATTATGCTGAGTGATTGTAAGGTAGCCCGAGGGACTGATACTGTATTGAGAGTGAGCCCGAGGGGCTGATACTATGCTGAGTGATTGATACTGTGCTCGAGGGGCGGATTTTTACTTGTTAATTACCTGTTAAATTACTTGTTTTACTTGTTTAAAAAGGAATATCATTTGATTTCTTCACTGATTTACTGCTTTAAGTGATTTTACTACTTGATATGGAATTGATTTGTGCCTTTACGTGTTTTCATACTTTCAGCCATTATTTGTAATTATTACTCACTGAGTCGGAGTACTCACATTACTCCCTGCACCATGTGTGCAGATTCAGGTATAGCAGAGTCCGCACCTAAACGCTAATTCCTTCCAGGCTAGGCAGTGATTTGGAGTTACGAGGTAGCTGTTGACGTCCGCAGCCCCTTGACTCTCTTATCCTCTATCATTTATGTTTTCTTAAAACTGTTGTATCGGATTCCGTACTTTGTAGACCTTTAGTAGATTCTGTAGTAGCTCATGACTTGTGACACCCCGGTTTGGGCTGTGTCGGGAAGGTTCCTACTGTTATTATCGTTAAATTCCGCAATTTATGAGCATTATATTATATGTTATTACTGTTTATGATGATTAAATGTTTAAAAGAGGTGTTCCGTTTTGGTCTGGCTGGCCTCGTCATCACCAGAGGCGCCATCACGACCGGGTTCGGGGATTGGGTCGTGACAGTGGTGTACCTGGATCTGCACGCAAGGTGCAGGGAGTAATGTGAGTACTCCGACCCAGTGAGTAATAAACATAAAAAAAGGCTGAGAATAAGAAATCATGGAAAAATACAAAGTAAACTATAACTAGCAGTTTAGAACAACAAATAGTGAAGCAACAAGTCAATTAAGTCAGAGCACCAAATACTGAGACAGGTATAACTGATAAAAACAAATGCATGAGTGCAATGCAATGCATATGATGGTACACTCTAGTACCCACTGCGGCGTGCAGCCCGAGCCATCCATTATTTATCGTCGACAGCGCTCACTAGGGGTGTGTGCAGACTCTGGAGGGGCTCCTATAGCCCAAGCGCAATATCAAGCCATTCGTGGCATTAAATCTAGGCCCTCGACCTCATGTCAATCTCAGTGTAATAACCCAGGCTCTCGGCCTCAATATCAATGTAATCAACCAGGCTCTTGGCTTCAATATCAATATAACTGCGGCGCGCAGCCCGATCCATGCTCAGTCTAGAAATCATCATAAGCCCCTTGGGCATTTGTAAAACAGTAGTTCTCAGCCCGAAATATCATTTAGAAATATAATTTAAGTTTTCAAATCTTAGAAAGATGGCTGAGTTTACAAAACAGTATTTAAAACCTTGGACTAAGGTCAAATGATATGCAAAATATGCGAAAGCAGTGATATAAATCCCTGAAGGATTCAAATAATTGGCAAGAAGCCCAAATGTAACAATTAAATCTAAGTAAGGATGATTCTCAATTTAGTTCAAGTAGAAAACACGGTACAAACATCTCTCGGGATGGACCAAGTCACAATCCCCAATGGTGCTGTACCCCACGCCCGTTATCCGGCGTGCAAGTCACCTCAATATAGCGTTACGATGTGAAATTCTGGGGTTTCAAACTCTCAGGATATCATTTACATCAATTACTCACCTTGAACCGGCTAATTCTCTAGCTCGCGATGCCTTTGTCCCTTATTGACCTCTGAATTTCTCGAATCTAGCCATAACGATTCGATTCAGTTAATAAAAATTATAGGAATTAATTCCATATGGAATTCTACATTTTCCATTAAAAATCCGAAATTACACTCAAAATTCGCCCGTGGGGCCCACGTCTCGGAATCCAGCGAAACTCATAAAATCAGACAACCCATTCCGATACGAGTTTAACCATACCAAAATTATCAAATACCGACAAAAACTCTACCTCCAAATCTTAATTTTTCATTTTTGAAAAGTTTTGCAAAAATTCCAATTTCTTCCATTTAAATCCGAATTAGACGATGAATATAACTATTTATTTATGAAATATAATCACTTCCGAATATAGAACACGTACCCAAGTCGAATTCGTGAAAAACTCCTTTGGAATCGCGTAAATCCGAGACTCAAAACTCTAAAATGAGTAAAAATGGCTAACTCTAGTGTTTAAGAATCTGTTCCTGGCAAGTTGCATTTGCCAATTGAGACTTATAAATCGCATTTGACACATGCGATTTATCCTCTGTCCCAGAAAAATAACATTACCAGCCTTCGATAAATCAACCATAACTTTCTGTACAAATATCCAAATAATGAACGGTTTAATTTTCTAGGAACTAGACACCAAGGGCTACACCTTTCATTTGTTGCGCATCACCCAGTTCCTTATAGATGGCGAGATATAAGCTCCCAAATTTAGCCCCGTGAAATAGAAATTTCTGGAGATTTCAAAACAGCTTTACCAACCCTTATTCAATCGATCATAACTTTCTGTATAAATGTCGGAATAATTGATGATTTAGCTTTCAAGAAACTAGGATGCAAGGGCTACAACTTTCATGTTTTGTAAATTTACAGATTCCTTATGTATTTTGAGATATAAGCTTCCGAAACAGGCTACACGATTGCACAGTTGCTGTCCAAGACAGCTTCTGCAGCAGAAAATTCTAGCAATCCTTTTATCCTATTTCCATTCCGTTAACCTTCCGAAATCCACCCGAGGCCATCGGAACCTTAACCAATTATACCAACATTTCCCAAAATACAATACGAACTTAACCGTGCGATCAAATCACCAAAATAACGTCATATACCACGAATTAAGCTTTAAAAATCCAAGAATTCCTTCAATTTTCATAAAACATCAAATTTTTCATTTTGAGTCCGAAACACGTCAAACGACGTCCATTTTCAACAAAACTTTACATAAAGTGCTTAAACCATATATAAGACTTGTACTGGGCGCCGGAACCAAAATACGGGCCCGGTACCATCACTTTCTAATCAAATTTCATTTCCATTTTCCTTAAATATTTTCAGAAAGCAATTTTACTCAAAAATTCATTTCTCGGGCCTGGGACCTCGGAATTCAATGATTCTTGTTCCTATGAGTCAAAAATAATAATATAAATATATCCCTTCAGTTGAAAATCAATTCGGAGCTCATTTGCTCAGTTCAATACCCATTTCGCTCGTTAAACAATTAACTCATGTTTCGCGTCAAAAACTCAATTGCGACTTGATGAAATTAGACCAAACTTTCCTGATCACTCCTATAATTGATGATCAAAATTCTGGAAGTCTCACAATCAAATTTCAATATCTAGAACTAAAAATGGACCTTTGGATCATTACATGCTGATAATCAAAACGCCAAAATCTTCCAAAAACTCTTCCAAAACATATCCGAGCCTCATGGGACCCCGAACAAACATGCCAACATAACTAATAACATCATTCAAACATGTTCCAATCATCAAAATACCTCAAACAACATCAAATTACCCAAAACTCATCGAATTCAAGCCTAAGTTTCCAAAAACTTCCGAAATACACTTTCGATCAAAAACCCGACCAAATGATGTCCGAATAACCTGAAATTTTGCACACACATCAGAAATGACATAACGAGGCTACAACAGCTCTCAGAATTCCATTTCGACCCTCGGATCAAAATCTCACCTATCAACCGGAATTCGCCAAAATACTGACTTCGCCAATTCAAGCCTAATTCTACACCGGACCTCCAAAACCACTTACGATCACACTCCTAAGTCACAAATCACCTCCCGGAGCTAACCGAATCGTCAGAATTCACATCCGAGCCCTATAACTCATAAGTCAACGTCCGGTTGACTTTTCCAACTTAAGCCTTCTTAAAAGAGACTAAGTGTCTCATTTCTTATCAAAACCACTCGAAACCAACTCGATCACATAAGATACGGATAATAAAGCATAAAGAAGTTGAGAATGGGAAAAATGGAGCGGTAACCCATGAGACGACGGGTCGGGTCGTCACATCCTCCCCAACTTAAACAAACGTTCGTCCTCGAACGTGCCCAGAGTTGTCCCAAAAGCCAAACAATCGCTTAGTAACCTCGCCACGCATATACCCGGGGGTGATCCCACGTCACCCTATCTCATATAGGTTCGACAACACATTGTAACTGAAATTTTGCAATCCAATCTAGCCCATAATCCATAGGACCACGTTTCCACTTTTGAAATCTTTCATATGATCAGAATCCCACATTTATACTGTGAATAAGCTAGAACAAGCTGTAATAACCCACACCTGCAACCTCAGGTGCTATTACATGATAGACCACATAACTCAAACGCTTGTAGTGATAACTCCTAATCACAGCAGCTGTACACAACACCCGAATGCCGATAGAAAAACACTTATCAACTAAAGTCCCATCTCACACTTTCATATGCTGCCAATGATAACTAAATCATGCGGTAAACCATAACCATTTCCCATATCAACCAAGCGCAATTTGATGTCTAGTACCACAAGCGAATAATCATGCCCACGGAGAAGTACATAATACAATGCCATACCAGTAAACCTCACTATTGCACCATCCGGTTACCTCAGAAAGGGAAAATACCTCAAAGAAGAGAGCCGCTTTCCAAGTTCCACAAGTACCACCCCAACGATATGCTATGAGCTCGTCAATCACAGTGGAACCAAGATACATGAATAGAATAATAATAACCGGCTCTTCTATAGCTCACATTGACATTAACTTCACGAGCAACTTAGTTGCCAATAACATAATCCACCTGGCACAATCACAGACCTCCAATCCAAGCATATCATGTAGAAGTAATCCAGCAAGTACACATGTATATGCTAAGTGAAACAAGATTCTCATGCTCCTGGACTGGCATAAATAACACTCTATATCGTAGGCATGAGCAAACTGCGTTGTCATAGCTCAAATCAGCAAGTTAACACAGAATTAGTAATTACCAAGTTTGTTCTGGAATTTAGCATATTGGAACTCTCTAGTATAGTCCAGATAGTTCTTAACAAAGTTACGAATACGAGAAACATTATACCTTTAAGCTCAATATCCCATTCTAGGCATATCATAGCCTACGTATCTTCCGAGCATGAATATTGGCTCGGTGCTTGCACACAGGTTCAAACCTCACATATATCCGCGCTCACAGCGTATAATTATCACCATCAATTAGCTCGACTAGTGCATCCAATGAGTTAGATAAAATACTCTCCTCAATATGCCACAATCCCGAAATAGTATATTTTTGAGAATTCCCCGTCTCCAAATTCATAGATCACATAAATCACTGTAACTGATCACAACCTCAACACCCAAATGACTGACACATCCCTCAAGTACGATCATCCCAAGATAATTATTTTCAAAAATCTTTCTAAATACATAACAAGATCGAAATATTGGTAGTCGATCAACCAAGTGAGCGTTGAAACGCCAATAGACATCTGTTAATCAGAATGTAATATGCACCTTTCTCAGGCCTTACCGAGCAGTTATAACATTCAATCTAAATATCTAAAACTGACTACTCTATCCAGAATTCATGACCTTTTCTTCAAGAATGAACTGCTACCTCGTACATGAAAATATTAAACATGCACAGCATACCACGTCTATTATGCCATCATTTTGCAAACGCAAGAATATCATTAGAATTTCCGGGCTATAGGAAAATTACATTCCAGCAGTTAGAAATCTTCTATTTACTCCCATTTAGGAGGGGTTCATAATATACAATATGTTCCGCGCACCGGTAGAAGATATCCGGCTCGAACCATGGTAAAAACCATCAAGAAAACTTTCAAATCTGTTCGCACGTAACCAAGCTATCAATACGAGGAAAATGGTACATGTTCTTCATTGTTACTTTATTCAATTGCCTGTAATCAATGCACATTCTCATTGTGACATCCTCCTTCTTCACAAATAAGATTGGTTCACCCCAAGGTGACACACTAGGCCGAATGAACCCCCCCTTTTTTTTCTAGGAGTTCCTGAAGATGCTCTTTCAATTCCTTCAACTCCGCTGGTGCCATACGATACGGTGGAATAGAAATGGGTTGAGTGCCCGGCACCAAGTCGATACCGAAATCAATATCCCTGTCTGTGTCATGCCTGACAGGTCTGCAGGAATTACATCGGGAAAAATCCCTCACAACTGTGACAGAATCAATACTAGGGGTCTCAGCTCCAACATCTCGCACAAAAACTAGATATGACAGACAACCTTTCCCAACCATACACTGGGCTTTCAAGAAAGAAATTACTCTGCTAGGAACATAATCAGTCATACCACGCCACTCGATCCGCGGTACACCCGGCATAGCCAAAGTAACTGTCTTAGCATGATAGTCTAGAATAATATGACACGGAGATAACCAATCCATGACCAATATAACATCAAAATCCACCATGCTCAATAGCAATAGATAAACTAGGGTCTCCAAACCCTCAATAATCACAACACATGACCGGTACACACGGTCCACAGCAACAGTATCACCCACCGGGGTAGATACATGAACAGAAAAAGAAAGAAACTCCAGGGGCGTACCCAAATAATGAGCAAAATATGAGGACACATAAGAATAGGTGGAACCAGGATCGAATAATACAAAGGCATCTCTGTGGCAAACTCGAACAATTCCTATAATGACATCATCTGAAGCAATAGCATCTGTCCTTCCTGGAATAGCATAAAAACGGGCCAGCCACCGCCTGATCGACCTTAAATCTCCGTAAGCCATAACTGACTCACCAACACGCCTCAAACTGGAACCAATATAGCACATAATCGTGCAATCAACTTAATTAATAGCAAACTCCCCAACTTGGCTTAAAGCCATAGATCAAAACGCACTCAATAATTCACAACGCATATACTCTATTGTTGTCGTAATACCATAGTGAGATTAAACTCACTCCTTCATAAGCTTGTGGAAACACGAATCATCTGGAATTTTAACTCTTCTGCAATTCTTGCATTCACTCACACAACTATTAAGCCCACTCTTTAGGCGGCCCAATTTAGATTTCAATGCATATTCTTCACTTGTAAATAAGATATTCTAATAGACAACATAAGGATCACACCACCTTAGAACACTCCTTAGGAGATAACCCACCTGTTTCACCTCCAATTAACATTTTTGTATACCTTCCACGGTCATACACATTACACGATCATTTAATCTTCCTGAGTCTAAGCTCATACCGTAACATGAAATTTACTTCACTCCAAATAGGAGACATGAAAAGATTCTCCACGCGCCCATAACTCGGGGCTACACATATAATCACAATAAAAATCAAATACTTAATAGTTCATCTATCATCCTGTCGCCCTTCCTCGTCACTTCCAAGTCATATAGATACATCTCGCAGTACTAACATACTCCTTACGTAGCTATCCAACCATCATTCCCACTAATAGGGACAATACCAGACATATAAGTTCAAAACACTTGCTCGCACAATTAGCACCTCGGTGCTCAAGCCATAGGCAAAGATCCGTCCTCAAGTCCCTCAGACTAGCGCAACATCAACTCACAGAGGTCACATCTCTCCCTTCGATTAGGGAATTACAAGCCATCAAGGCACATCTAATACTGAGCGCTCATGCGCGCATACGAACGTGTGGAAGGAATTTCAAAAGTTTCTTTTCAAGAGTTTCTTTTCAAGATGAATCAAGGACGCACGATAAGAATTCAAGAATGTGAAGTTTTCCTAAAGGTTCTGCAGCCTCTCGAGGATAAATATAGACGTCTCCGTACCGATCCGCGAGACTCTACTAAACCGGCTTATGACTCGTGAGACCAAGTAACCTAGGCTCTGATACCAACTTGTCACGACCCCAAACCCGGTCGTGATGGCGCCCAATACACTACTAGGCAAGCCCGACCATTCAACAACATTATCCCAAATTTTTAATCAAATTATAGATAAATGACACAGGGAATTACTAAGTCATTACTTTCAAGTTTATAAATAATAATAAAATCTGCAAAAGTTCAATTAGAATACCACAACATAGCCCAATAGAATCCGGTGTCACGAACATGAGCCTCTAATATAGAAAATCCACCTATTACAAGTCTGTATAGGAAAAATGCGGAATAAAATGATAGGGATAGATGGGAGAGATCAAGGCTGCAAACGCCATGCAACTACCTCAATACTCCCGGATACTGCCTGCTCAACTAAACAATTCCTCACTTAGCCTGTGGTGTACCTGGATCTGCACGCAAGGTGCAGGGAGTAATGTGAGTACTCCGACACAGTGAGTAATAAACATAAATAAAGGTTGAGAATAAGAAATCATGGAAAAATACAAAGTAAACTATAACTGGCAGTTTAGAACAACAAATAGTGAAGCAACAAGTCAATTAAGTCAGAGTACCAACTACTGAGACAGGTATATCATATAAAAACAAATGGATGAGTGCAATGCAATGCATATGATGGTACACTCTAGTACCCACTGCGGCGTGCAGCCTAAGCTATCTATTATTTATCGTCGACGGCGCTCACTGGGGGTGTGTGCAGACTCCGGATGTGCTCCTACAGCCTAAGCGCAATATCAAGCCATCTCGTGGCATTAAATCTAGGTCATCGGCCTCATATCAATCTCAGTATAATCACCCAGGCTCTCGGCCTCAATATCAATGTAATCAATCAGGCTCTCGGCCTCAATATCAATGTAATCAACAAGGCTCTCGGCCTCAATATCAATATAACTACGGCGCGCAGCCCGATCCATGCTCAGTCTAGAAATCATCATAAGCCCCTTGGGCATTTGTAAAACAGTAGTTCTCAGCCCGAAATATCATTTAGAAATATCATTTAAGTTTTCAAATCTTAGAAAGATGGATGAGTTTGCAAAACAGTATTTAAAACCTTGGACTGAGGTCAAATGATATGCAAAATATGCGAAAGCAGTGATATCAATCCCTGAAGGATTCAAATAATTGGCAAGAAGCCCAAATGTAACAATTAAATCTAAGTAAGGATGATTCTCAATTTAGTTCAAGTAGAAAACACGGTACAAATATCTCTCGGGACGGACCAAGTCACAATCCCCAATGGTGCTCTACCCCACGCCGTTATCCGGCGTGCAAGTCACCTCAATATAGCATTATGATGTGAAATTCCGGGGTTTCAAACTCTCAGGACATCATTTACATCAATTACTCACCTCGAACCGGCTAATTCTCTAGCTCGCGATGCCTTTGCCCCTTATTGACCTCTGAATGCCTAGAATCTAGCCATAACAATTCGATTCAGTTAATAAAAATTATAGGAATTAATTCCATATGGAATTCTACATTTTCCATTAAAAATCCGAAATTACACTCAATATTCGCCCGTGGGGCCCACGTCTCCCAGCGAAACTCATAAAATCCGACAACCCATTCTGATACGAGTTCAACCATACCAAAATTATCAAATTCCGACAACAACTCGACCTCCAAATCTTAATTTTTCATTTTTGAAAAGTTTTGCAAAAAATCCAATTTCTTCCATTTAAATCCGAATTAAACGATGAATATAACCATGTATTTATGAAATATAATCACTTTCGAATATAGAACACTTACCCAAGTCGAAGTCGTGAAAAACTCCTTTGGAATCGCCTAAATCCGAGACTCAAAACTCAAAAATGAGTAAAAATGGCTAACTCTCATGTTTAAGAATATGTTCCAGGCAAGTTGCATTTGCCAATTGAGACTTATAAATCGCATTTGACACATGCGATTTATCCTCTGTCCCAGAAAAACAGCATTACCAGCCTTCGGTAAATCAACCATAACTTTGTGTACAAATATCCAAATAATAAACTGTTTAATTTTCTAGAAACTAGACACCAAGTGCTACACCTTTCATGTTTTACTCATCACCTAGTTCCTTATAGATGGCGAGATATAAGCTCCCAAATTTAGGCCCGTGAAACAGAAATTTCTGGAGATTTCAAAACAACTTTACCAACCCTTATTCAATCGATCATAATTTTTTGTATAAATATCGGAATAATTAATGATTTAGCTTTCTGGAAACTAGGATGCAAGAGCTACAACTTTCATGTTTTGTAAATTTACATATTCCTTATGTATTTTGAGATATAAGCTTCCGAAATAGGCTCCACGATTGCACAGTTGCTGGCCAAGACAACTTCTGCAGCAGAAAATTCCAGCAATACTTTTATCCGATTTCCATTCCGTTAACCTTCCGAAATCCACCTGAGGCCCTCGGGACCTTAACCAATTATACCAACATGTCCCAAAATACAATACGAACTTAACCGTGCGATCAAATCGCCAAAATAACGTCATATACCACGAATTAAGCTTTAAAAATCCAAGAATTCCTTCAAATTTCATAAAACATCAAATTTTCCATTTTGAGTCCGAAACACGTCAAACGATATCCATTTTCAACCAAACGTTACAGAAAGTGCTTAAACCACATATAAGACCTGTACTGGGCACCGAAACCAAAATACGGGCCTGATACCATCACTTTCTAATCAAATTTCATTTCCATTTTCCTTAAATATTTTCAGAAAGCAATTTTACTCAAAAATTCCTTTCTCGGGCCTGGGACCTCGGAATTCGATGATTCTTGTTCCTATGAGTCACAAATATTAATATGAATATACCCCTTCAGTAGAAACACAATTCGGAGCTCATTTTCTCAGTTCAATACCCATTTTGCTCGTTAAACAATTAACTCATGTTTCGCATCAAAAACCCAATCGCGACTTGATGAAATTAGACCAAACTTTCCAGATCACTCCTATAATTCATTATCAAAATTTCAGAAGTCTCAAAATCAAATTTCAATCTCTATAACTAAAAATGGACCTTTGGATCATTACATGCTCATAATCAAAACGCCA
Organism: Nicotiana tabacum; assembly: GCF_000715075.1. Taxonomy (NCBI): domain Eukaryota; kingdom Viridiplantae; phylum Streptophyta; class Magnoliopsida; order Solanales; family Solanaceae; genus Nicotiana; species Nicotiana tabacum. The sequence goes on along the minus strand of NC_134090.1, from coordinate 28,674,189 downwards.
AAATCTTCCAAAAACTCTTCCAAAACATATCCGAGCCTCATGGGACCCCGACAAAACATACCAACATAACTAAAAACATCATTCAAATCTGTTCCAATCATCAAAACACCTCAAACAACATCAAATTATCCAAAACTCATCGAATTCAAGCCTAAGTTTCCAAAAACATCTGAAATACACTTTCGATCAAAAACCTGACCAAATGATGTCCGAATAACCTGAAATTTTGCACACACATAAGAAATGACATAACAAAGCTACAACAACTCTCAGAATTCTATTCCGACTCTCGGATCAAAATCTCACCTATCAAACGAAATTCGCCAAAATACTGACTTCGCCAATTCAAGCCTAATTCTACACCGTACCTCCAAAACCCCTTCGGCTCACACTTCTAAGTCACAAATCACCTCCTGGAGCTAATTGAACCGTCGAAATTCACATCTGAGCCCTCTAACTCATAAGTAAACGTTCGGTTGACTTTTTCAACTTAAGCCTTCTTAAAAGAGACTAAGTGTCTCATTTCTTATCAAAACCACTCCAAACCAACTCGATCACATAAGATACGGATAATAAAGCATAAAGAAGCTGAGAATGGGAAAAACGGAGCGGTAAACCATGAGACGACGGGTCGGGTCATCACAGATATATCTTACAAAGTGATTTTTGGAGGAGGGTTGGTGATGAAAGGTTGGTTTGATCTCCTCAAGGAAAGGCTGATCAAATGATAATTAAACAAATAATACTTTAATAATATTACTTTAAGAAGTCAATAAAAAGCTAGATAAAATTATTAAAGAAAAAGAGATAAAAACAGAAATCCCAAAGGTAGACGATTTAATAGAACAATTAAAAAGAGTTGAGATAACACCGCAAAAGGATAGAATTAAAATAAGGAAACCACAAAAATGGACTTTCTTCCAAGTAGGTCAAGAACAACAGACGAAGAAAGATCACGAATAAGTTTTCAGATAATAGAATAGGTAATAATATGTTAGCAAGAATCTTAACTAGAAAAAGACAAGAAGAAAACCAGAAACTGGATGAAATAATAGATATAGACAAAGACATATAGTTTTTTCAGCAAAATCAACTAAGGCTACTTAATCCAAAAATATTATATAATACAGGATATTTTTCAAATTATTCTCAATTATGTAGACATTATAGAGAAGACCAATTATCAACCATAGGAAGTAAAGTAGCAACATTAAATTTAATTAATCCAGATTCAGTAAGACAAATAAAGAATTATAAAAAGAATTTAATGCATATGGAATTAATAGTAATCGGATTAAAAGGATTAACTAGAAAAAACTTAGGAACTAAAGTATGAGTAGTAGTATATTGTCACGACCCAATTCCCGAACCTGGTCGTGATGGCGCCTCTCATGAAGACAAGGCCAGCCATTCAACCCAATTCATCCTTTTAAGACAATTATTTAACACAATTATAGTATAAACATGGTTTAATAATATCCAATAGCGGAAAGTATAGATAAAATACGGAAATCCAACCCAACTCAGCCCTAATCGGGATGTCACAAGTCATGAGCTACTATAGAGTTTACTAAAATTCTACAAAGTATGGAATTAGGAACAAAGTCTGAAGATATCATAAATAACAGAAGATAAGGGAGAAAATGGGTCTGCGAACGCCATGCAGCTACCTCGATAACTCCGATGAAAACTGAACAGCAGAAAACTCGCTCTATGCATCAGGAATACCTGTACCTGCACACATGGTACAGGGAGTAATGTGAGTACTCCGACCCAGTGAGTAATAAATATAAATAATGACTGAAGGTAAGAAAACACGTTAAGGCACACAACATTCTATACAGAAGCAGTGAAATCATTTAAAATAATAATTCAGTGAAATATCATGTGAAATTACTTTTAAACCAGTAAAACAGGTAATTTGGTAGTAAAATGACAAGTAAAAACCTGCCCTTCGGGCTCAATATCAAAACAACAAGTAGAAATCTGCCCCTCGGGATCAGTATCAAAATAACAAGTAGAAATCTGCCACTCGGGCTCAGTATCAAAATAATAAGTAGAAATCGGCCCCTCGGGCTCAGTATCTCAGAACAATATCAGTCCCTCAGGCTCAGAACAGTATGAAGCAACCAGTCAATGAAATAAGAGCACATAATTATTATGGCAGATAATGCAGATAAGGAATAAATGCATGAGTGCAATGCAATTCATATGACAGTACCCTATGGTACCCACTGCGGCGTGCAGACCGAGCCATCCTTATTTATTTATCGTCGAGACGCTCAATGGGGGTGTGTACAGACTCCGGAGGGGCTCCTACAGCCCAAGCGCAATATCAAGCCATCTCGTGGCATCAAATCTAGGCCCTCGGCCTCATATCAATATAAGTATAATCACCCAGGCTCTCGGCCTCAATATCAATGTAATCAACCAGGCTCTCGGCCTCAATATCAATGTAATCAACTAGGCTCTCGGCCTCAATATCAATGTAACACTGTTGCGGCGCGCAGCCCGATCCATGCTCAGTCCAGAAATCATCATAAGCCCCTTGGGCATTCGTAAAACAATAGTTCTCAGCCCGAAATATCATTTAGAAATATCATTTAAGTTTTCAAATCTTAGAAATATGGCTGAGTTTGCAACACAGTATTTAAAACCTTGGACTGAGATCAAATGATATGCAAAATATGTGAAAACATTGATATCAATCCCTGAAGGATTCAAATAATTGGCAAGAAGCCCAAATGTAACAATCAAATCTAAGTAAGGATGATTCTCATTTTAGTTCAAGTAAAAAACACGGTAAAAAAACATCTCTCGGGACGGACCAAGTCACAATCCCCAATGGTGCTCTACCCCACGCCCGTTATCTGGCGTGCAAGTCACCTCAATATAGCATTATGATGTGAAATTCCGGGGTTTCAAACCCTCAGGACATCATTTACATCAATTACTCACCTCAAACCGGCTATTTCTTTAATTCGCGATGCCTTTGCCCCCCGAATTGGCCTCTCCGTGCGTCGAATCTATCCAAAATTAGAACGAATATGTCACATTATGTTGTAGGAACAATACCCAATCGAAAATAACTGAAAAACATCAAAATCCCGAAATTTGGCAAAACCTGAGCCCCGGGCCCACTTTTCTAAATTCAGAAAAATTAACATCAACGGATTCCTTATCTCTCCACGAGTCTATACATATAAAATTTACCAAAATCGGAAATCAACTCGACCCTCAAATCTTCAAATCTTATTTTCAAATCCCTAGGCCTAAATCCCCAATTTACTCCTCAAAAACATGTAATCTAGTCGGATTATTCGATGATAATTCAACATTATGGAGTAGAAACGATCATAAGTGACTTACCTCAAGATTTCCCGTGATTTTTCGCTCAAAATTGCCCAAAATCAGAGCTTGGAACTAAGAAAAAAAATGAAGAAAATGGACTGCCCCTTTAACTGCACAGAAATTTTCGGGGCACTGTTCACGCATGCGGGGCACTGTTCTCGCATGTGGGTACTGTTCACGCGTGTGGATACTGTTCACGCATCACTGTTCAAACTGCTGAAAAATCTAGCAGTTGTGCAAGGCAATTGCAGCAGCTTTTATTTTCACTAAAAAGGCTCTAACTCCATCATACGAACCCGTAATTCGATGATTCTTGTTACTATGAGTCACAAATAATAATACAAACATATTGCTTCAATCAAAACTCAATTTGGAGCTCATTTGCTCAGTTCAATACCCATTTCGCTCGTTAAACAATTAGCTCATGTTTCGTGTCAAAACCCAATCGCGACTTGATGAAATTAGACCAAACTTTCCAGATCAGTCATTTTGTTATTTATGATAATTCCAGACTTTGTAAAATATTAGTAAACTCTGTAGTAGCTCATGACTTGTGACACCCCGATTTCGGGCTGAGTTGGGATGGTTTTCCTTGTTCTATCACGTTTATTTCGCATTTAAGATTATATTGCCCATGATTTAGACTTATTCCTGCTAAGTAATTATAAAGAGATGTACTGTTTTGTTGATTGGCTGGCCTTGTCCTCACGAGAGGCGCCATCACGACCGGGTTGGGATTTTGGGTCGTGACACAAATAATGGAGGAATATTTTATATTAGCCCAGATTTCATGATAAATCTAGTAGAATTTGGAAAAAATATTAAAATAGGAATACAGACTATAGTCGAGGGTCTCCTGGAAACAGCCTCTCTACCCTTCGGGGTAGGGGTAAGGTCTGCGTACATATTACCCTCCCCAGACCCCACTTGTGGGATTATACTGGGTCGTTGTTGTTGTTGTTGTTGTATTTATTTGGTTTTGCTTTTAAAACTGCTCCCCATCCTTCAAAACTACCGTCTGTTTCTATAATTAAGTAATCTGTTTCTAATGGCATGTTTAAGTCAGGAATATTTCTTATCTTTTCTTTAACTTTTTGTACTAGTTTAATGTCTTCTGTGTTAAAATATTTTTGTCCTGTAGAGCCTGTCTTAGCATATAATGGTCCCGCTATTTTTCCTAAGTCTTTTATAAAATTTCTCACATAATTTACTATTCCTAAAAAAATTTGTAATTCTTTGGTGTTATCTAATTTATCTGGCATTTCTAGAGACTTTTTAGCTATATGGGGTTGTAATTTTATTTTTCCATCCCCTAAAATTACTCCTAGAAAATTTATATAATTTTTGCATAGTTCCATTTTCTTTTTACTAATTATTATTCCATTGTCTACAAATAACCTAAATAATGTCTGTAGATGTCCTAAATGTTTTTTAATATCTTTACTAAATACTAATATATCATCTACATATACTAAGACAAATCTCTTATATTCTCCAAATATATTATCCATTTTTCGTTGAAAAATTGGTGGAGCTGTCTTTAATCCAAATGGCATTACTAACCATTCGAAATGTCCTTCTGGACAAGTAAATGTTGTCCATTCAATACTTTCTTCGTGCATTTTTACTTGCCAGTATCCTGATTTACAGTCAAATTTACTAAATATCTTTTTTCCTTGTATTCTATTTATTAATTCTGTTTTATCAGGTAACTTATCTCTATCTGTTCTAGTGTTATCATTAAATCTTTTGTAATTTATTACCATTCTTGCTTTTCCCCTTACTATTTCGCTATGATTTCTGACCATAAAAGTTGTTGACTTGTGTTTAGATGTAGATCTTCTTATTACACCCAAATTCATAAGTTCTTTAATCTGAATTTTAAAGTCTTCTAAATCTTGATTTGTAGCTTCTATTGATGCTGTTTTGATTATATATTCTAGATTAATTATATCTAATTTACACATTACTTTATTATTTTCCCAATGTTTTAAAGGTTTTTCTCCTATTATTTCTATTTCATCTAATATTTTTATTATATTATCTAAATCTTTTTCGTTTTTTATTATTCCTATTTTTTGTAGTCCTGTTTTAAAATTGTATAATTCTGTCTCTATATCTATTAAAGTATAATCTTTTTCTAATATATATCTATCTTCATCTTCTTCTAGCATTAAGGTTTTAGATTCTTTTCGGACTTTACAACATGTATTTTTATCTTTGCAATCTTTACAACATTCTTCTTGGTTTTCTAAGTTGTTCTGACTTGCATTTAGTCTTGTTCTTATCCTAGTTGCAGTTTCTATTGTTTGTACTGGTGTTTGTGTAAGATTTTTAAATAATATTATTCCATATCTACTGATTAGACAACTACCATTATTATGTAATATAAAACTTAATCCTAATACAAAGTCTACATTTATATTCAAATCTTTTACCCAAATTTTATCTACTTTATAGCTAGGTTTATAAAAATCTAAGCATGTATTTATAAAACTAATTTGTGATTTATCTATATAATGCTTTTATATATTATGGGTTCCATCCATTTGCATGGCTGCAACTGGTTTGTCTAAGGTTTTTATTAGATTTGGGGGAACTATCTTTTTATTTATTATGCACCTTGTGCATCCAGAATCTACTAGAGCTAAGGTTTCTATTTCATAATCTTCTATTTTGATTCTTGCTAAAAAATTTATTGTACTTAATCTTTTATCTTCATTACATATTAGTGCATCATAATTTTCTATACTCATTAGTTCCTTTTCTACTGTTGTTATGTTTTCTTTTATATCCTCTAATTTTTCTTTTCCTTTTTCCATTTTCTATATTCTCTTTTCTAATTCATTTATTCTAGCTTCTAATGTCATTATTCTTAAGTTTATTGTAGGATCATTTGTCTCTTGATATTTTTCTTCCTTATTTATTTTAGTTTCAAAATCCTTTTCAATACATGCTATACATCTATGACGACCCGGCCAGTCGTCTCATGAGTTACCACTCCATTTCCCCCATTTCAGCTTCTTTACGCTTCGTTATCCGTGTTGTATGTGATCGAGTTTATTAGTTCGAGTTCGGAGAGGATTGGGTAAGAAATGAGACACTTAGTCTCTTTTAAGAATGCTTAAGTTGGAAAAGTCAACCAGATATTGACTTATGTGTTAGAAGACTCGGAAGTGAGTTCTGATGGTTCGGTTAGTTTCGGGAGGTGATTTGTGACTTAGGAGCGCGATCGGAATGGGTTTTGGAGTTGTAGAGAAGATTTAGGCTTGAATTGGGGAAATTGATATTTTGGCAAATTCCGGTTGATAGGCGAGATTTTGATATAGGGGTCGGAATGGAATTCCGAGAGTGCAGTTTGTATCATTTGGGATGTGTGTGCAAAATTTCAGGTCATTCGGACGAGATTTGATAGACCTTTTGATCGAAAGCATATCTTAAGAGTTCTTGGAGTTCTTAGGCATGAATCCTATGTTAAATTGGTGATTTGATATTGCTGTGAGCGTTCCGAAGTTTTGAGCAAGTTTGAACGATGTCATGAGATGTGTTGGTACAATAGGTTTGAAGTTCCGGGAGTTCGGGGTAGGTTCCGGGATGTTTTAGTGCAAAAATCATAGCTGTAGCAGGCCTACAGGGGTTGCAGGCCCCAGAACTCACTCATGCGGTCCGAAAAAAAATAGGTGCGCCCGCGTTGAGTGCTGTGCGGACCGCACAAAGAGGTGTGCGGCTGCGGTAGGTGTCATGCGGACCACACAAAATGGTGTGCGGCCGCGGTGGGGAATGATCCGCTGGTCCTATTTCGGAAGCTCATATTTTTTGATCCACAAGGAATTTTGAGGTGATTCAAAAACGAAAGTTGTAGTCCTTCGTGTCTAGTTTCCAAAAAAGTAAAGCTATCGCAATTTGGACATCTGTAGCGAAAGTTATGGCCAAAATACTAAAGCCTGTCCCTACAGAGCAAGACCTGCCGCGGCCGCGGTCATGAAGACTGCAGGTTGGTGGTACTACTTCGGAAGTTCATATCTTTTGATACACAAGGAATTTTGAGGTGATTCAAAAACTAAAGTTGTAGCACTTCGTGTCTAGTTTCCAGAAAGGTAAAGATATAGCAATTTGGACATCTGTAGAAAAGGTTATAGCCAAAATACTAAAGCCTATTACTGCAGAGGGAGGCCTGTGCGGCCGCACGTTGCCTTTGTGCGGACCGCACTGGCTTGCGCGGACCGCGTGAGTTTTGGTGCAGCCCGCATGAGCTGAAACCTGAGGGGTACCTATAAATACGAGGTTTTGGGTTTTATTTAATATTTTGACCTAGAGAGCTCGGATTTTGGCGAGTTTTCGAAGGTTTTTCAAAAAATTCATCGGGGCAAGTGATTTTTACTCAGATTTGGCTAGAATACATGAATCTATCACTAAATGCATCATTTAATTCGTGATTTGAGATGGAATTTGGGAAGAAAATTGTGAAACCTTTCAAAAATGTAAAATGACGATTTGAAGGACCAAATGGTATGGGAATTGGATAATTTTGGTATGGTTAGACTCGTGAGGGTATGAGGATTCTGAAAATGTAAATTTTACCCGATTCGAGACGTGGGCCCGGGTCTCGGGTTTTGCTAATTTCGAGATTTTTGATATTTTTTGAATGTTTTCGCTTGGGATTTGTTCCCTTAGCATATTGTGACGTATTCGTTCTGATTTTGGATAGATTCGACGCGCGTGGAGGCCAATTCGAGGGGCAAAGGCGTCGCGAGCTAGAGAATTAGCCAGTTCGAGGTGAGTAATGATTTTAAATGATGTCCTGAGGGTTTGAAACCCCGGAATTGCACAACGTAGTACTATACTAAGTTGAGATACACGCTGTGTGACGAGCGTGAGGTTCAATGCTATGAGGATTGTGACTTGGTCTATCCCGAATAATATTTTACTACATTTTTGATTGAGACATATACTTTATTATTGTGAATTGGGCTTGTTGCCATGCTTGGGGCCTTGTGTCGACCTGTAGAACACTTAGGGGATTTTTGACTGGTTTTCCTCACTTACCAGTTGTTGCGACCTGTATATCCTCAGTCATGTTTCCAATTGTTTAAGAATGATATGAACCAGATTTTCGAAATGTTAGTCATAAATAGAGAGAGATATGAGGGCTGAGATCCCGACCGTACATTATGCCCGAGAGGCTGTGATCTTTAAATGACTGATAGGGGTCGAGGACCCAATAGTGAGGATATTTTATATGATATGGATCGGGCTGCGCGCCGCAGCAGATATATATATATTATACATATTATGGATCGGGCTACACGCCGCAACAACTACTTATATGGATCGAGCTGCACGTCGTAGCAATTATATAGCGCTTGGGCTGAAGGAGCCCCTCCGGAGTCTGCACACCCCCAGTGAGCGCAGTCGACTATTATTATTATGGATCGGGATGTACGCCACAGCGATATACGGATCGAGTTGCACCCCGCAGCGGTATATATATATATTGATTCGGTTATCGTGAGAAGTATATGAAATTGAGAACTGAGGATAAGAACGAATAAATGAACTGAAAGGCTTGAGGAGCGGATTCATACTGATTATATCTGTTTTACCTAGTTTAAGGAATTTCACATGATTTCCTCATTCACTGTTGCTTAAATGATTTTACTGTTTTGATATAGAACTGCTTAGTGCCTTTACGTGATTTCACACTATCAGCCATTATTTATTGTTATTACTCACTGGGTCGGTGTACTCACATTACTCCCTGCACCATGTGTGTAGGTACAGGTATTCCTGAGGCATAGAGCGAGCTTTCCTGTCGTTCTGTCTTCATCAGAGTTATCGAGGTAGCTGCATTGCGTTCGCAGACCCGATTCCTCCTTCTATATCCACTTATCATTCCGCATTTTAGACATAATTCTGTATTAGATTGTTGAAACCTTATATTAGAGGCTCAGACTTGTGACACCGGATCAGTGGGCTGATTTATGGTGTTTTGAGTGTTTCTCTATTGTTACAACCCATATCCACATGTGTTAGTTCATGCCATATATTAGTTAACATAAATCCAAGAAGGAATTATCTTTGAGATGATAAGAAGTCAATCCTATTGGTCTTAAGTGATACAAGAGTGTATAAGGGTGATTAACCAGTATTAGAAGTTAAACGAATCAAGGATGTTGTAACTCGTATTTTCAGGTAATCTAGCGGTGCTTAATACACTCAAGAGGTCATTTATTAAGGTATTTTAATCATATAATATCCGTATCATAAGTCTTGAAGTCAAACGAGTTATGAAACAAAAGTCGACAAAAGTTGTCGCAACTTAGGTTCATAATTTTACTTAAACATTAGGTCAAATGTTTCTAATATTTTCTCATAATTTACAAGGAATTACGGGGTTATCTACCAACCAAATTAAATATCTATGAGTCTAGTTTCCAACTCATTAAACCGTTCATCGATACGATCTCGGAGTAGAGAGATATTCACGTTTTCGTGAGACTGCGCTAAGCACCTCTCTATGGGGCCCACTAAGGCGGTTTAAGATATTTGGACCTATATAGGATGCCTCCAACCCGTTTTAAGTCATTTCTTCTCACTATTTTCAGACCTTAGAACCCTAGGAACATCCTCTCAAGGTTATCTCAAGATTCAAGACCCAAAAAAAGGGCAAACAACACAAATCAAGTGTCGGGAATTCCGTGGCGCTAGTAAGTCTCTTGTTCTTCTTGTTGCTGCTCATTTTTGTGTCGTTCCAGCTCGTGTGGAAGGTTTTTTTAAAGGGTTTATATTCTGTAAATTCTCCCTCATGTTCTTAATATCAATCCTAGGTGATTTCAAGCCTTCTAAAGTGATTCTAGTGCCAAAAAACACTAATTGATCGCTAGTTTCGCTTTTTTGTTGTTGTGGCAGCATTGGAGGGATATTTCATGGAAATTTAAGGTCAAATTGGAGTTGTTCTTTCTGTATAAAGGTAAGGAACCTCTTACTCTATATGTATTTAAGATTATCCAAGTTGCGGCAAAGCCATTGAAGCTAGAACTTGTGAGATATATATCGAAAGACTTGGTAGTAATGTTATTGTTTTGTGGACTGTTTTGCGTTGTTGTTGGACTGCGTATTTTACTACTATCTTGTGGAGTTTTGGAGTATTAAGGGTGTGGAGAAACACCATATATATGTAGGGTTATGGGCTGATAGTTATTCGTAACATTTCCAGGTTGTTTGACACGACTACGGTGGTCGTCGTATGTATGGAGTGATTAGGCTGTGTGTGGACTATTTTGGGAGGCTCAATATGTTTATTATTGATGTTGTTTGGGCTGTTTAGTGACTGTTTTGAATGGTGTGAGGTCATATATATAGGGGAGGTGCTGTCCGTTTCATCGTAAAATAGGTTGTGGTCGATACATAATAGTTATGACGCTTAAATGATAACGATAGTATCGTTTCTCTTATTGTAGACTAAGGAGTTTTGACAATTGCATAGCTTGAGATTGGGGCAGTATATACAAGGTATGTGAGGCTATCCCTTTCCTTCTTTTGCACGACTCCGATTGTACATAATGTAATGAATGAGCTTCCAAGATACTCTACTCTTAGAAGCTAGCAGTACTTACATTGTTTTCCCTCTTATGGAACGATTGATGTTAATGTTGATTATCTTATTCTTATGTTATCAATGTTGTTGGTACTTCCTGATTCTTATAAGGTTCAGAGTGAAGAGTTAGTCCTAATAACGTGTACAGAGGATACCGACCTTACGTCACTCCGAAAGGTTTAGAATGTGATTCCATGAGTCGAGCATGCATTATATATATGTATCTATTTTACTCTACCGAGCCACGCTATAGTTGGCCGGGTACGGCACCTATTGTGCAACCACTGATTAGTTGGGTTTTACCGAGCTCCACGTGGCCGGGTACGATTCTACCGAGCCTTATGATGGTCGGGTACGTTTTTTTTACCGAGCCTATTATGGCCGGGTACGATATGATGATGATGATGATGCCCACAAAGGCGAATGCTTTAAAGGTTTATGTATTTATATATATGTATCATGCATTTCATGTAAGTAGCCCTCAGAGGTACTAAGATGTTACATGTTGTATATTCTCTATCCTTGCTTACATTACTGATCGTATTTATGGTTCCTTGCCTTACATACTCAGTACTTTATTCGTACTGACGTCCTTTTATTTGTGGACTCTGCATGTCGTGCTGCAGGTCCTGATAGACAGGCAGGTGCAGCTCCCCCACCACAGTAGACTGTCCAGTTCAGCGATGATTGGCGAGATCCCTTCTCTAGACTTGCCTTGGTCTTGGTATACAATTTTTGTTATAGACATTATGGGTATGTCGGTGCCCTGTTCCGTCTATGTTGCAGCATTTATGTTCTTTTAGAGGCTCATAGACAGGTGTCAGCGCATGTATAGTTTGGTATGCCTTGTCGGCTAGTTTTTGTTGTATAGTCTTTCATAGTAGCGTGGTAGCTCATACCTTATATGTAGTTTCTTGATTGTCTGGTCATCCCCTGCTATGTATGTTCATGCCGTCATATTTTATTGCTGGTTGTCCATGATCTAGGTCTACCATTTATATTGATCTCGTCAGCCCTAAAAGATAATAATGAAGGTTAGATGAAATGTACGTTGGTGCTCGGCAAGTGTGGTCGGGTGCTAGTCATGGCCCTTCAGTTTGGGTCGTGACAAACTTGGTATCAGAGCAAGTCTGTCCTAGGGGTTGTCTATGAGCCGTGTCTAGTAGAGTCTTGATTATGGATGTGTAGCGCGCCACATTTATAATCAGGAGGCTACATGATATCTAGGGTTGTTACCTTTTTCCTAAATCTAGATCGTGCGTAGAGTTGAGTCGTAAGTGTTCGTCTCTAATATTCACCTTGTTTTTTTAGTGATGCCTTCGACTAGGAAGCAAACGATTAGTAGACGGCTTGATACAACAGCGGGAGAGGGTACCAGTCAGGTGCCCCAAGTCAGAGCAGGACAAAGTGAGGCTCAGAGTGAGATGCCATCTCATACCTCATCTACTCCATCTCCTCCAGAGGATATTAGAAGGCACCCAGCGCCTCCAGTTCCTCCGTCAGGCACTCCAGACCAGGATATGCGGAGTGCTTTGCAGTTATTGACTAGCTTGGTAGCTGCTCAGGCTCAGAGGCAGAATACAGGTGCTGCTGAGAAACCAGTTAGTACAAGAGTTCGTGATTTTATTAATTTAGACCCTCCAGTGTTTACCGGATCAGACCCCAAGGAGGACCCACAGACTTTTATTGACCAGGTTCATCGTACACTTCGGGTTATGCATGTTAGTGATATAGAGGCAGTAGAGTTGGCTTCTTATCGGCTACGGGATTTAGCGGTTCTCTGGTATGATAGTTGGGAGAGATCCAGGGGTCCGAACCCTCCTCCAGCTGTGTGGAAGGAATTTTCTGAGGCCTTTCTTCGTCACTACTTGCCAGTTGAGATACGACGAGCTAGAGCTGATAAGTTCTTGAACCTTAAACAAGGTAATATGAGTGTGCGAGAGTACAATATGCAGTTTGATTCTTTGGCAAGGTATGCTCCCCATATGGTGGCCGAGATGAGTGATAGGGTGCATATGTTCGTGAATGGGTTGGGACCACATCTGATAAATGAGTGTACGACAGCCTCCTTGGTGGAGGGCATGGATATTTCCTGTATTCAAGCTTATGCCCAGACCTTAGAGGATCGTAAGCGCCAGCAGAGGGCAGTTAGGGAGCAGGATAGGGGCCAGCATAAGAGGGCGAGATTTGCAGGGTATTTTGATGACTTTAGAGGCCGCATCAGGCCACAGTTTTCGAAGAGTTCGGCGCCACCTGTAGCTAGTGCTCCTCCACAGTTTCAGAGGCCTCGATATGATCGATCATATTCTAGTCCAGGTCAGAGTTCACGGGCATCTGGCTCGCAATATCATAGGGATACTAGTCAGATGAGACCCACAACACCACATTGTGATCAGTACGGCAAGGCCCACTTTAGACTGTGTCGTCGAGGTTCTGATGCATGCTATTCGTGCGGACAGCCTGGCCATATGATGCGAGATTTTCCTAATAGAAAAGGTGATGGTATGGCTCAGCCGACTGGATCTGTGTCTGGTTCTTCCTCATCAGTTCGACCTCCAGCACGGGGTTTTCAGCAGTCGACAGGTCGTGGTAGGGGTAGAGGTGCAGTGCCGAGTTCCAGTGGTGCTCAAAATCGAACCTATGCTCTAGTAGGTCGACAGGATCTCGAGTCGTCTCCAGATATTGTTACAGGTATTATATCTGTGTTTTCTTATGATGTATATGCGCTGATTGATCCGGGATCTACATTATCATATGTTACACCCTTTGTGGCTAATAAGTTTGGCATTGAACCTGAATTGATAAGTAAACCCCTAGCGGTATCTACTCCGATAGGAGATTCTGTGATTGCTAGAAGGGTATATAGAGGTTGCACTGTGATGATTTGTAGTCGTCAAACCTCGGCAAATTTATTTGAGTTAGAAATGGTTGATTTTTATGTGATAATGGGAATGGACTGGTTGGCCTCATGCTATGCAAATGTTGACTGTCGTACGAAGATGGTTAGGTTCCAATTTCCGGGTGAACCCGTCATTGAATGGAAAGGGAACATTGCTACACCGAAAGGTAGGTTTATTTCCTATCTTAAGGCAAGGAAAATGATCTCAAAAGGTTACATTTATCATCTCGTTCGCGTTAGGGATGCGGAGGCGAAACCGCCTACTTTACAATCAATCCCTGTGGTCAACGAATTCCCAGATGTTTTCCCAGATGAACTCCCAGTCCTTCCTCCTGAAAGGGAAATTGAGTTTAGCATTGATGTGTTGCCTGACACTCAACCGATCTCTATTCCTCCCTACAGAATGGCCCCGGCAGAGTTGCGAGAGTTGAAGATGCAGTTGAAGGACTTGCTGGATAAGGGCTTTATTAGGCCTAGCACTTCACCTTGGGGTGCACCAGTCCTATTCGTGCGGAAGAAAGACGGGTCGTTACGGATGTGTATCGACTATCGACAGTTGAATAAATCTACTATAAAGAACAAGTATCCACTTCCAAGAATTGATGACCTGTTTGACCAACTCCAGGGTGCCAAGTATTTCTCTAAGATTGATTTATGTTCAGGGTATCATCAGCTGAGGGTTAGGGAGAAGGATATTCCAAAGACGGCCTTCCGGACAAGATATGGACACTTTGAGTTCTTGGTGATGTCGTTCGGGCTAACAAATGCCCCATCAGCTTTTATGGATCTCATGAATACTATATTCAGGCCCTATCTTGATGTGTTCGTGATTGTATTCATTGATGACATTCTAGTGTATTCTCGTTCGGAGGCGGAACATGCGGGACACTTGCGGATAGTATTACAGACGCTTCAGGATCGTAAGTTATATGCTAAGCTCTCCAAATGTGAATTCTGGCTGAACTCAGTAGCATTCCTTGGCCATGTGATATCTGATGAGGGTATTAGTGTCGACACTCAGAAGATCGATGCAGTAAAGAATTGGCCGAGACCTACAACACCATCAGAAGTTTGCAGCTTCCTAGGGCTAGCAGGATATTATAGGCGGTTTGTAGAAGGATTTTCTTCTATATCATCACCATTGACTAAGTTAACACAGAAAGCTACCAAATTCCAGTGGTCTGACACTTGTGAACGTAGTTTTCAGGAGCTGAAGAATCGATTGACATTTGCACCAGTGCTCACTCTTCCTGAAGGAACAGAAGGTTATGTGGTATATTGTGATGCCTCAGGTATAGGTTTGGGGTGCGTATTGATGCAGCGTGGGAATGTGATTGCTTATGCATCAAGACAATTGAAGAAGCATGAAAAGAATTATCCAACCCATGATTTGGAATTGGCTGCAGTAATATATGCTTTGAAGATATGGCAGCACTACTTATACGGCGTCCATGTTGACATCTACACAGATCACAAGAGTTTACAATACATCTTCAAGCAGAAAGAGTTGAATTTGAGGCAGCGTAGGTGGCTTGAATTATTGAAAGACTACGACGTCGAGATATTGTATCATCCCGGTAAAGCCAATGTTGTGGCAGACGCTCTCAGCCGTAAATCAATGGGAAGCTTAGTACATATTGAGGCAGGTAGATGGGGGTTGATTAAAGAGCTTCATCAGCTAGCCAATATGAGAATCAGATTGTTAGACTCTGATGACGGAGGTGTTACTGTACAGAATACATCAGAATCATCTTTGGTAGCCGAGGTAAAAGCACGACAATATGAAGATCCTATCTTAGTACGATTAAGAGAAAGCATTCAACAATGTAAAAGTATGGCTTTTGGGATGGGAAAAGATGGGGCACTGAGATACCAGAGCCGATTGTGTGTGCCTAATGTGGCAGGGTTGCGAGAGAAGATTATGAATGAGATTCATCAATCCCGATATTCCATCCATCCCAGCTTGACAAAGATGTATCATGATGTCAAGGAGCAGTATTGGTGGGATAATATGAAGAAGTCTATTGCAGAATTTGTAGCCCAGTGTCCCAATTGTCAACAAGTAAAGATAGAACATCAGAAACCCAGTGGATTGCTTCAAAATATAGAGATTCCGACCTGGAAGTGGGAGGTGATTAATATGGACTTCATTATTGGATTACCTCGCTCTTATCATAAGTTTGACTCCATCTGGGTGATAATTGATCGACTTACAAAATGTGCCCATTTTCTGCCAGTGAAGACAACTTACACGGCTGAAGATTATGCGAAGTTGTATATCAAGTAGATTGTTAGGCTTCATGGTGTGCCCATATCTATTATATCATACCGAGGAGCTCAATTTACGGCTAACTTTTGGAGGTCTTTCTAGAAGGGTTTAGGCACACAGGTAAATCTCAGCACTGCATTTCATCTGCAGACTGATGGACAGGCTGAACGTACCATTCAGACACTGGAAGATATGCTACGAGCATGTGTTCTAGATTTTAAGGGGAATTGGGATGATCATCTTCCACTCATAGAATTCGCCTATAATAATAGCTACCATTCCAGTATTAAAATGGCCCCATATGAGGCACTATACGGGAGGAGATGTAGATCACCAGTTGGATGGTTCGAAGTTGGTGAAACAGAATTATATGGGCCAGATTTGATTCACCAAGCTATTGAGAAGGTGAAAGTGATACAGGAGCGATTGAGGACGGCACAAAGCAGGCAAAAATCTTATTCTGATGTCCGACGTCGTGATCTAGAGTTTGAGGTTGGTGATTGGGTTTTTCTGAGGATCTCACCAATGAAGGGTATTATGCGTTTTGGGAAGAAAGGTAAGCTGAGTCCAAGGTATATCGGGCCGTATAAAATTCTTCGACGAATTGGACAGGTTGCTTATGAGTTAGAATTGCCATCCGAATTAGAATTTGTCCACCCAGTATTCCATGTATCTATGTTGAGAAAATGTATTGGAGACCCTTCTCGAGTCGTCCCTATCAAAGATGTACAAGTTACAGAGGACCTATCATATGAAGAAGTGCCAGTGGCGATATTAGATCGGCAAGTCCGCAAGCTGAGAACAAAAGATGTAGCTTCCGTCAAAGTATTGTGGAGGAACAAAAATATGGAAGAAATGACATGGGAAGCAGAAGAGTAGATGAAGTCTAAATACCCTTACTTATTCCAGAATGAAGATAACAAGGATGCTGGTGGAAGACAGGATACATTGGAAGGTGAAACGGCTCTATGAGGTAAGCAATAATTTGAGAATACTCCTCCTTAATACAAAATGGTGATATGTAGATAATGTAAATACGCATAATGCTTTGTGTAGCCTTGTGAAGCCATATGTTGGGCTTAATTACTTGCAAGTTTTGCTAGTGACCATTTTATAGGGGAAAATTGATCGGAAATTTCCATTGGAATTCACGATGATTTAAACTCCCCATAAACCCTTACATTCGAGGACGAATGTTCCTAAGGGGGGGAGGATATTAGAACCCATATCCGCATGTGTTAGTTCATGCCATATATTAGTTAACATAAATCCAAGAAGGAATTATCTTTGAGATGATAAGAAGTCAATCCTATTGGTCTTAAGTGATACAAGAGTGTATAAGGGTGATTAACCAGTATTAGAAGTTAAACGAATCAAGGATGTTGTAACTCGTATTTTCAGGTAATCTACCGGTGCTTAATACACTTAAGAGGTCATTTATTAAGGTATTTTAATCATATAATATCCGTATCATAAGTCTTGAAGTCAAACGAGTTATGAAACAAAAGTCGACAAAAGTTGTCGCAACTTAGGTTCATAATTTTACTTAAACATTAGGTCAAATGTTTCTAATCTTTTCTCATAATTTACAAGGAATTACGGGGTGATCTACCAACAAAATTAAATATCTATGAGTCTAGTTTCCAACGCATTAAACCGTTCATCGATACGATCTCGGAGTAGAGAGATATTCACGTTTTTGCGAGACTGCGCCAAGCACCTCTCTATGGGGCCCACTAAGGCGGTTTAAGATATTTGGACCTATATAGGATGCCTCCAACCCGTTTTAAGTCATTTCTTCTCACTATTTTCAGACCTTAGAACCCTAAGAACATCCTCTCAAGGTTATCTCAAGATTCAAGACCCAAAAAAATGGCAAACAACACAAATCAAGTGTCGGGAATTCCGTGGTGCTAGTAAGTCTCTTGTTCTTCTTGTTGTTGCTCATTTTTGTGTCGTTCCAGTTCGTGTGGGAGGTTGTTTTAAATATTTTATGTTCTTTAAATACTCCCTCATGTTCTTAATATCAATCCTAGGTGATTTCAAGCCTTCTAAAGTGATTCTAGTGCCAAAAAACACTAATTGATCGCTAGTTTCGCTTTTTTGTTGTTGTGGCAGCATTGGAGGGATATTTCATGGAAATTTAAGGTCAAATTGGAGTTGTTCTTTCTATATAAAGGTAAGGAACCTCTTACTCTATATGTATTTAAGATTATCCAAGTTGCGGCTAAGCCATTGAAGAAAGAACTTGTGAGATATATATCGAAAGACTTGGTAGTAATGTTATTGTTTTGTGGACTGTTTTGCGTTGTTGTTGGGCTGCGTATTTTACTACTATCTTGTGGAGTTTTGGAGGATTAAGGGTGTGGAGAAACACCATATATAAGTAGTGTTTTGGGCTGATAGTTATTCGTAACATTTCCAGGTTTTTTGACACGACTACGGTGGTCGTCGTATGTATGGAGTGATTAGGCTGTGTGTGGACTATTTTGGGAGGCTCAATATGTTTATTATTGATGTTGTTTGGGCTGTTTGGTGACTGTTTTGAATGGTGTGAGGTCATATATATAGGGGAGGTGCTGTCCGTTTCATCGTAAAATAGGTTGTGGTCGATACATAATAGTTATGACGCTTAAATGATAACGATAGTATCGTTTCTCTTATTGTAGACTAAGGAGTTTTGACAATTGCATAGCTTGAGATTGGGGCAGTATATACAAGGTATGTGAGGCTATCCCTTTCCTTCTTTTGCACGACTCCGATTGTACATAATGTAATGAACGAGCTTCCAAGATACTCTACTCTTAGAAGCTAGCAGTACTTACATTGTTTTCCCTCTTATGGAACGGTTGATGTTAATGTTGCTTCTATTATTCTTATGTTATCAATGTTGTTGGTACTTCCTGATTCTTATAAGGTTCAGAGTGAAGAGTTAGTCCTAATAACGTGTACAGAGGATACCGACCTTACGTCACTCCGAAAGGTTTAGAATGTGATTCCATGAGTCGAGCATGCATTATATATATGTATCTATTTTACTCTACCGAGCCACGCTATAGTTGGCCGAGTACGGCACCTATTGTGCAACCACTGATCAGTTGGGTTTTACCGAGCTCCACGTGGCCGGGTACGATTCTACCGAGCCTTATGATGGTCGGGTACGTTTTTTTACCGAGCCTATTATGGCCGGGTACGATATGATGATGATGATGCCCACAGAGGCGAATGCTTTAAAGGTTTATGTATTTATACATATGTATCATGCATTTCATGTAAGTAGCCCTCAGAGGTACTAAGATGTTACAGGTTGTATATTATCTATCCTTGCTTACATTACTGATCGTATTTATGGTTCCTTGCCTTACATACTCAGTACTTTATTCGTACTGACGTCCTTTTATTTGTGGACGCTGCATGTCGTGCTGCAGGTCCTGATAGACAGGCAGATGCAGCTCCCCCACCACAGTAGACTGTCCAGTTCAGCGGTGATTGGCGAGATCCCTTCTCCGGACTTGCCTTGGTCTTGGTATACAATTTTTGTTATAGACATTATGGGTATGTCGGTGCCCTGTTCCGGCTATGTTGCAGCACTTATGTTCTTTTAGAGGCTCATAGACAGGTGTCGGCTCATGTATAGTTTGGTATGCCTTGTCGGCTAGTTTTTGTTGTATAGTCTTTCATAGTAGCGTGGTAGCTCATACCTTATATGTAGTTTCTTGATTGTCTGGTCATCCCCTGCTATGTATGTTCATGCAGTCATATTTTATTGCTGGTTGTCCATGATCTAGGTCTACCAGTTATATTGATCTCGTCAGCCCTAAAAGATAATAATGAAGGTTAGATGAAATATACGTTGGTGCTCGGCAAGTGTGGTCGGGTACTAGTCATGGCCCTTCAGTTTGGTTCGTGACATAAGTAATATAGACATCCTTAACTACTAAGAGTGAAATCACTTATGGAATATTATTACGTTTACGTATCGTTACGTGGATCATGCCAAAAGAAGGAATGGATAGCCTTTACATACATGAGCCGATTCTCTTAGGATTTGGTATGGAATCATTTTATGTGATGGCCCAAAGGGGTCATCACTTGTTTTTAAATTAAATTCTGCATTTTAAGGCCTTAAAACATCTTTTAGCATAACCTCAATTTGCGTGCACAGTTCGGGTGAGTTGTCGGAAAGCTTAAATGTGAAAATCTATGAAAAATGATTAGTTTTGACTATAAAATGAATTAATTTGACTTCGGTCAATATTTTGGGTAAACGAACTCGGACCCGTAATTTGACGGTCCCAGAAGGTTAGTAGGAAAATATGGGATTTGGGCGTATGCCCGGAATCAAATTACAAGGTCCCAAGCCCGAGAAATGAACTTTTAAAGAAAATTGTTTTCTGAAATTGTTTAAAGGAAGTTGAAATGAATTTCGATTAGAACATGTTGGTATCGGGCCGGTATTTTGGTTTTGGCACCCGGTACAGGTCTTATATATGATTTAAGATAATTATGTGAAGTTTGGTAAGAAACAGAGTCTGTTTGACGTAATTCTGACCATAATTGAAAATTTTGATGTTTAAGAAGTTTTGATAAATTTCATTGATATTGAGGTTTAATTCGATGTTTTTGATGTTATTTTGGTGATACGAGTACATGAATAAGTCTGTAGGATGTTTTTGAGGTTGTGTGTATATTTGGTTTGGAGCCCCGAGGGCTCGGGTGAGTTTTGGATATGCCACGGGGTGCAATTTTGGACTTAAGGAATTGCAGGCCTGCAGGCTTCGCAATTCCCAGATTCGTAATTCCCAAACTCATGTTCGCAATTCCAAAACCCATGTTCGTAATTCCCAGCTTCGTAATTCCCAAACCCATGTTCGCGATTCCCAACTTCACAATTCCCAAACCCTTGTTCGCAATTCCCATACCCGCGACCTGCAACTTTATACTTAGACGATTTTAAACCCATTTTTCACATCTTTTCAAAACACAAACTCCTTTGGGCAATTTTCCAAGAACAACTCTTCTTCCAAATCAATTGTAAGTCATTTTAACTAGTTTTCTTCAATCATTAACATCTTTTAACATGAATTCAACTTAAAATCAAAGATTTTCATGGGGGAAATTGGGAGTTTTGGGTAGAACCTAGGTTTTTCGAAAATTGGGGATCTGAACCTCGATTTGAGGTCCGATTTCAAAAGAAATTATATATTTGGGTTCGTGGGAGCATGGGTAATCGTGTTTTGGTTTGACCCTCGGGTTTTGACCATGTGGGCCTAGGGCGATTTTTGACTTTTTGGGCAAAACTTTGGGAAATTCATTTTCATGCATTCAAATTGATTCATTTAGCGCTTATTGATGTAATTAAGTAACTTGTGGCTAGATACGAGCGAATTGGCAGTGGAATCAAGGGGTAAAGCTATAATTGAATCTTGAGTTGTGTTCGAGGCATCGAGGTAAGTATTTGGTCTAACCTTAGCTTGAGGGATTAGGAGGTGAGTCTTATTTGCTATGTGGTAATTATTGAGTACGACGTATAGGCATGGTGACGAGTATCTATACGTTGGTGTCAAGCATGAAGTCTTATATTATGATTTTCATGATTTCGTTGTATTATTCATGCCTTGGTGAAGATTTCTAATTGTTGTATAAAGTTTGTGGAAAGAATTGTGAACCATGATCATTGAGGAGCGTTGGCTCAAGTTGTATAACGAATTGTGAAAGTGTAAGTGACAATTGAACTTTTAGAGCATTGGCTCGAGTTGTGAAATGAGTTGTGAAGGGATAAGTGATAATTGAACCTCTAGAGCATTGGCTCGAGTTGTGAAGTGAATTGTGAAGTAAAAGTGACAAAGAGAAGAGATCATTTTGTTGTCACCCTTGCCGGGCCATTGTTGATTTATGTGTTATCTCCCTTGTCAGGATGTGGATATTATTGATGTTGTTCCCTTGCCGGGATTTAATTGTTGAATTGTTGGTCCCTTGCCGGAATTTTTATTGCAAATTTCCCTTATTTCCTTGCCCTATTGTTTGTGATTATTGCTTGGGTGAGGAAGAGAGTTAAAGCACGAAGGGTGATGCCGTGAATTGTTTGTTTTGTGAGTAAAGAGTGTAAAGCACGAAGGGTGATGTCGTGCCGCACGATGTACCATTCCATGCCTATTATATTGATTTCATAGTGAGGATGAAAGTAAAAGCATGAAGGTTGATACCGTGCAATTTATATTGATTCTTATGTTGAGGACGAGAGTAAAATCATGAAGGGTGATGCCGTGCACTTGTCTTTGATTTACCTGATTCTTAGTGATAATTGAGTTATGTCATCCTTTACGTTTATTTACTGATTTTCTGTTGTTACTTGATTTTATTTTGATGGTATAGATTCCCTTACCCTATTTTCCTTGTGATTGTTGTTTGGCTGAGGAAGAGCGTAAAGCACGAAGGGTGATGCCGTGTATTGTTTTGGTGAGAGAGAGTAAAAGCACGAAGGGTGATGCCGTGCACTTGTCTTTGATTTCCTAATTTTTATTGATAACTGTGTTATGGATTCTCTACACTGAATTGTTCATTTCCTATTGATACTTGTTGTACCCCGCAACATGATTTCTCCTCCCTATTTTCAATTGAACTGTGGCGATTATCATACTTATTTGTTGCTCTTTTGTTACTATTCGATGTTTCTCCACAACATGCTTTCCCCCTCCCATACTTGACTGTATATGACTGTTTCTTTCTGTACTTCTTTTCTGCTGTATATAGTTAAATTGCACAGGTTTATTTGGTAGTCTGGTCCTAGCCTCGTCACTACTTCGCCGAAGTTAGGCTATGCACTTACCAGCACATGGGGTCGGTTGTACTGATACTACACTCTGCACTCTTTTGTGCAGACCCCAGTGTTGTGGACTTCGGACCGCGGTGAGATTGCTGATTCTTGATCATCAGGCAAGCCAAGGTAGTCCTGTAGGCGTCCGCAGGCCTTGGCGTCTCCTTCTATCTACTATTTCTATTTCTTTCATGCATTTCTAAAGTCAGTATTGTATTTATTTCTTCAGACCCTTTATTTGTAGTATTCTTAGACCGTCTGTGAAACTGTGACACCAGTTCTAGGTAGTCGAGACTCAAATAGTTGTATTGGATTCATGTTCAGCTAGCTTATTGCTTTTTCTTCCGCTTATGTTAAATTCTGCTATTTAAATGTTATTACTTCAAAATTGTTAATGAATATAAAATGGGTAAAAAGGTAAATTGTGAAAATAATTGGCTTGCCTAGCTCATATTAGTAGGCGCCATCATGACTCACGAGGGTGGGAAATCCGGGTCGTGACAAGTTGGTATCAGAGCTCTAGGTTACATGGGTCTCAAAGTTCACATACAAGCTTAGTAGAGTTTGAGGGATCGGTACGGAGATGTCTGTATTTATCCCCCAAAGGATACAGAGTTAGAAAAAATTTCACTTCTATTCTTCCCTGTCATGCGATTTTGTTCTCTCAATGCTGAATTGAAACCTCTACTCTAATGTGAGGTCATGTACCGCTTCTTCAGCCGAGCAGCAGCACAGACCGGTGATAGATCAGCTACGTCTTCGGAGGCTTTGTGGAGGTTGGATAGGTTTCACCAAGCTCTTCATTACTACTTTCAGAGGTGCATCTTCTGAGAATCCCCGACATTATCTAGACAGTTGCCATGAGGTTCTCAGGAACATGGGGATCATGGAGACCAATGGGGTCGATTTTGTTACTTTTCGCTTGTCTAGAACCGCCATGAGCTGTTGGAGAGATTATTTATTGGCTATACCAGTTAGGTCATCAGCTTTGACTTGAGAACAGTTCACACAGCTATTTCTGGAGAAGTTTTTCCCCATTACTAAGAGAGAGGCCTATCGGAGGTAGTTTGAGCATCTCCAGCAGGGTTCTATGACTGTTACTCAGTACGAGATTAGATTCATCGACTTGGCTCACCATGCTCTTGCCATACTTCCTACCGAGAGATAGAAGGGTGAGGAGGTTTATTGACAGTCTTATTCAGCCGATTCATCTTCAAATGGCTAGGGAGGCTGGGAGTGAGATTACCTTTCAGGAGGTAGCCAATATGGCACGTAGAGTTGAGATGGTTCTATCACAGGAAGGTGGTCATGGGTCGGACAAGAGGCCTCATCATTCAGACAGATTCAGTAGTACATCGTCTGGAGGTAGGGATTCATATGGTAGAGGCCATCCTCCTAGGCCTTTTCAACCAACACTTCAGGTTTCTCACGGTGCTTTAGGTGGCCGTGGTTCTCAGATGCATTATTTCGATCAGCAGTCCTACAGTGCACCACCTGCTCCTACCAGTGCACCGCCGCTTCAGAGTTTTCGGGGTGGTCATTCAGGTTGTCAGGGCCAGCCATCTCAATAGCTGAGGGCTTGTTTCACTTGTGGTGATACGAGTCACATTGCTAGGTTTTGCCCTCGAGAACCGAGTAGCTCTCAGCACCAGGGTTCTCGTGCTATGGTACAGGCACCAGGTGTTCCACAACCCGCCCAGCCAGCTAGAGGTGGGGGTAGAGGTGTTAGAGGTGGAAGTAGAGGTACCAAAGGTGGAGCTCAGGCCACCAGAGGTGGAGGCCAGCTAGCAACAGGCCATCCTAGAGAGGTAGTTCAGGGTGGTGGGGCCCAGCCCCGATGTTACGCCCTTCCAGCTAGGCTTGAGGCTTCAGATGCAGTCATTACAGGTACGGTTCTAGTTTGTGATAGAGATGCTTCAGTGTTATTTGTTCCAGGGTCTACGTACTCGTATGTGTCCTCTTATTTTGCACCGTATCTGGTCATGCCTAGTAATTCTTTGAGTGATCCTGTTTATGTGTCTACGACGGTGGGTGATTCTATTGTGGTAGATCGAGTCTATCGTTCATGTATAGTTGTGATTGGAGGTCTTGAGACTCGTGTAGATTTGCTTCTTTTGGACATGTTTGATTTTGATGTCATCTTAGGGATGGATTGGTTATCACCTTACCACGCTATCTTGGATTGTCATGCCAAGACTGTGACCTTAGCCTTGCCGAGTTTACCTCATTTAGAGTGGAGAGGGACTCCTGGTCATTCTACCCGTAGTGTTATCTCTTATGTGAAGGCTAAGCGTATGGTAGAGAAGGGGTGTTTAGAATATTTGGCATATGTTCGTGATTCTAGTGCTGAGGTCCCTTCTATTGATTCTGTGCTCGTTGTTCGAAAGTTTCCTGATGTTTTCCCTTCAGACCTGCCGGGTATGCCACCCGATAGGGATATTGACTTTTGCATTGATTTGGCTCTGGGCACTCAACCCATTTCTATTCCGTCGTATCGTATGGCCCCACCTGAGTTGAAAGAGTTGAAGGAGCAGTTACAAGACTTGCTTGGGAAAGGTTTCATTAGACCTAGTATTTCGCCTTGCGGTGTGCCGGTGATGTTTGTTAAGAAGAAGGATGGGACGATGAGAATATGTATTGATTACCGGCAGTTGAATAAGGTTATAATCAAGAATAAGTATCTATTGCCGAGGATTGATGATTTGTTGATCAGCTTCAGGATATCAAGGTATTATCGAAGATTGACTTGAGATCTGGCTACTATCAGTTGAGGATTAGGGCATTCGATGTCCCTAAGACAACTTTCCGCACTCGGTACGGGCATTACGAGTTCTTGGTGATGTCATTTGGGTTGACGAATGCCCCAACAACTTTTATGGATTTGATGAACTGAGTGTTCAGGCCTTACTTGGATTCACTCGCGATAGTCTTCATTGATGATATTTTGATATATTCCCGAAGTCGAGAGGAGCATGAGCAACATCTTAGAGTGGTTCATCAGACCTTGAGGGATAGTCAGTTATATGCTAAGTTCTCGAAGTGTGAGTTCTGGTTGAATTTAGTTGCATTCCTGGGTCATGTTGTATCAGCGACGGGTATTCAGGTGGATCTGAAGAAGATTAAGGCAGTTAAGAACTGGCCCAGACTAGTATCAGCTACAGAGATTCGGAGTTTCTTGGGATTGGCAGGCTACTACCATCGGTTCGTGAAGGGGTTCTCATCTATCGCAGCCCCGATGACCAGGTTGACCCAGAAGGGTGCCCAGTTCAGATGGTCGGACGAGTGTGAGGCGAACTTTCAGAAGCTCAAGACAGCTTTGACTACGGCACCGGTGTTGGTTTTGCCCATAGGTTCAGGGCGTTACACAGTATATTGTGATGCATCTCGTATTGGACTTGGTGCAGTGTTGATGCAGGATGGCAAGGTCATTGCCTATGCTTCACGACAGTTGAAGATTCATGAGAAGAACTATCTGGTTCATGATTTAGAGTTGGCAGCCATTGTTCACGCATTGAAGATTTTGAGGCATTATCTATATGGCGTGGCATATGAGGTGTTCACGGATCACAAGAGTCTTCAGTATTTGTTCAAGCAAAAGGAGTTGAATTTGAGGCAAAGGAGGTGGTTGGAGTTGTTGAAAGACTATGATATCACCATCTTATATCATCCGGGAAAGGCCAATGTGGTGGCCAATGCTCTGAGTAGGAAGTCAGCCAGTATGGGCAGTCTTGCTTATATTCCGATCGGTGAGAGGCCGCTTGCTTTGGATGTTCAGGCTTTGGCCAATCAGTTCGTGAGGTTGGATGTTTCTGAGCCTAGCCGTGTGTTAGCTTGCACAGTCGCTCGTTCTTCATTATTGGAGCGTATCCGAGATCGTCACTATGATGATCTCCATTTGTGTGTCCTTAGAGACACGGTGCAATACGGAGGTGCCAAGCAGGTTACCTTGGGTGATAATGGAGTTTTGAGATTGCAGGGTCGAGTTTGTATGCCTAATGTGGATGAAATCCGAGAGTTTATTTTATTAGGATTTGCGGCAGCATTATTGATGGAGGAGAATAAAGAAGGATATCGTTGCGTATGTGGCTCGGTGTTTGAATTGTCAGCAGGTTAAGTACGAGCATCAGAGGTCTGGTGGTTTATTTCAGAGGATTGGGCTTCTCGAGTGGAAGTGGGAGCAGATCACTATGGATTTCATTGTTGGGCTTCTACTGACTCGGAAGAAGTTCGACGCAGTTTGGGTCATTGTTGATAGGCTGACCAAGTCAGCGCATTTCATTCCTGTGGCAGTCTCCTATTCATCCGAGAGGTTAGTTGAGATCTATATCCGGGAGATTGTTCGTCTTCATGGTGTGCCCGTGTTTATCATTTTGGACCGAGGTACACAGTTTACCTCACATTTCAGGAGAGTAGTTCAGCGAGAGTTGGGCACGGGTTGAGTTGAGCACAACATTCCATCCTCAGACGGACGGGCAGTCCAAGCGGACTATTCAAATTTTGTAGGATATGCTCCGAGCTTGTGTCATTGACTTTGGAGGCTCGTGGGATCAGTTTTTGCCTTTAGCGGAGTTTGCCTACAACAACATCTACCAGTCGAGTATCCATATGGCTCCTTATGAGGCTTTATATTGTAGGCGGTGTCGGTCTCCGGTTGGATGGTTTGAGCCGGGAGAGGCTCGGTTGTTGGGTACGGATCTGGTTCAGGATGCCTTAGCTTGTCAGGATCATTCAGGATAGGCTTCATACAGCTCAGTCCAGGCAAAAGAGTTATGTCGACCGCAAGGTTGGAAATTTGGCTTTCATGGTCGGTGAGCGGGTATTGCTTCGAGTGTCGCCTATGAAGGGCGTGATGAGATTTGGGAAGAAGGGCAAGCTGAGCTCTAGGTTCATCGGCCTGTTTGAGATTCTTAATCGAGTGGAAGAGGTGGCTTATAGACTTGCATTGTCGCCGAGCTTATCAGCTGTGCATCCAGTGTTTCATGTATCCATGCTTTGGAAATATCACGGCGATCCATCCCACGTGTTAGATTTCAGCACTGTCTAGTTGTACAGGGACTTGTCTTATAAGGATGAGCCGGTAGCTATTCTAGATCGGCAGGTTCGTCAGTTGAGATCGAAGAGTTTTCCTTCTGTTCGTGTTCAGTGGAGAGGTCAGCCTCATGAGGCATTGATCTGGGAGTCCGAGTCCGATATGCGGAGCTATTATCCCCATCTTTTCCCCAACTCAGGTACTTCCTTCTTCTGTCCGTTCGAGGACGAACCGTTGTTTTAGAGGTGGAGAATATGATGGCCCAAATGGGTCATCACTTGTTTTTAAATTAAATTCTACATTTTGAGGCCTTAAAAATCTCTCTTAGCATCATCTTGATTTACGTGCACAATCCAGGTGAGTAGCCGGAAAGCTTAAATGTGAAAATCTGTGAAAAATGATAAGTTTTGACTATAAAATGAATTAATTTGACTTCGGTCAACATTTTGGGTAAACGGGCCCGGACCCGTGATTTGACGGTCCCGGAAGGTTCGTAGGAAAATATGGGACTTGGGCGTATACCCGGAATCAAATTCCGAGGTCCCAAGCCCGAGAAATGAATTTTTAAAGAAAATTATTTTCTGAAATTGTTTAAAAGTTGAAATGAATTTTGATTAGAACATGTTGGTATCGGGCCCGTATTTTGGTTCCGGCGCTCGGTACAGGTCTTATATATGATTTAAGATAATTTTGTGAAGTTTGGTAAGAAACGGAGTCCGTTTGATGTGATTCGGACCATAATTGGAAAATTTGATGTTTAAGAAGTTTTGATAAATTTCATTGATATTGAGGTTTAATTCGATGTTTTTGATGTTATTTTGGTGGTATGAGTACATGAATAAGTCCGTAGGATGTTTTTGAGGTTGTGTGTATATTTGATTTGGAGCCTCGAGGGCTCGGGTGAGTTTTGGATAGGCGACGGGGTGAAATTTTGGACTTAGGGAATTGCAGGCCTGCAGGCTTCGCAATTCCCAAACTCATGTTCGCAATTCCCAAATCCATGTTGGCAATTCCCAGCTTCGCAATTCCCAAACTCATGTTCGCAATTCCCAAGCTTTGAAATTCCCAAACCCATGTCCGCAATTCCCAGCTTCGCAATTCACAAACCCCTGTTTGCAATTCCCATACCTGCGACCTGCAACTTTATACTTAGACGATTTTAAACCCATTTTTCGCATCTTTTCAAAACACAAACTTCTTTGGGCAATTTTCTAAGAACAACTCTTTTTCCAAATCAATTGTAAGTCATTTTTTACTAGTTTTCTTCAATCATTAACATTTTTTAACATGAATTCAACTTAAAATCAAAGATTTTCATGGGGAAATTGGGAGTTTTGGGTAGAACCTAGGTTTTCGAAAATTGGGAATTTGAGGTCCGATTTCAAAACAAATTATATATTTGGGTTCATGGGGGAATGGGTAATTGTATTTTGGTTCGAACCTCGGGTTTTGACCATGTGGGCCCGGGGGCAATTTTTGACTTTTTGGGTAAAACTTTGGGAAATTCATTTCCATGCATTCAAATTGATTCATTTAGCGCTTATTGATGTAATTAAGTAACTTGTGGCTAGATACGAGCGAATTGGCGGTGGAATCAAGGAGGAAAGCTATAATTGAATCTTGAGTTGTGTTCGAGGCATCGAGGTAAGTGTTTGATCTAACCTTAGCTTGAGGGATTAGGAGTTGAGTCCTATTTGCTATGTGGTAATTATTGAGTATGACATATAGGCATGGTGACGAGTATCTATACGTTGGTGTCAAGCATGACCGTGAGTCTTATATTATGATTTTCATGATTTCGTTGTATTATTCATGCCTTGGTGAAGATTTCTAATTGTTGTATAAAGTTTGTGGAAAGAATTGTGAACCATGATCATTGAGGAGCGTTGGCTCAAGTTGTATAACGAATTGTGAAAGTGTAAGTGACAATTGAACTTTTAGAGCATTGGCTCAAGTTGTGAAGGGATAAGTGATAATTGAACCTCTAGAGCATTGGCTCGAGTTGTGAAGTGAATTGTGAAGTAAAAGTGAGAAAGAGAAGAGATCATTTTGTTGTCACCCTTGCCGAGCCATTGTTGATTTATGTGTTATCTCCCTTGCCGGGATGTGGATATTATTGATGTTGTTCCCTTGACGGGATTTAATTGTTGACTTGTTGGTCCCTTGCTGGAATTTTTATTGCAAATTTCCCTTATTTCCTTGCCCTATTGTTTGTGATTGTTGCTTGGGTGAGGAAGAGAGTTAAAGCACGAAGGGTGATGCCGTGCCGCACGATATACCATTCCATGCCTATTATATTGATTTCTTGGTGAGGATGAGAGTAAAAGTACGAAGGTTGATACCGTACAATTTATATTGATTCTTATGGTGAGGACGAGAGTAAAAGCATGAAGGGTGATGCCGTGCACTTGTCTTTGATTTACCTGATTCTTAGTGATAATTGAGTTATGTTGTCCTTTACGTTTATTTACTGATTTTCTGTTGTTACTTGATTTTATTTCGATGGTATATATTCCCTTACCCTATTTTCCTTGTGATTGTTGTTTGGGTGAGGAAGAGCGTAAAGCACGAAGGGTGATGCCGTGTATTGTTTTGGTGAGAGAGAGTAAAAGCACGAAGGGTGATGCCGTGCACTTGTCTTTGATTTCCTAATTTTTATTGATAACTGTGTTATGGATTCTCTACACTGAATTGTTCATTTCCTATTGATACTTGTTGTACCCCGCAACATGATTTCTCCTCCCTATTTTCAATTGAACTGTGGCGATTATCATACTTATTTGTTGCTCTTTTGTTACTATTCGATGTTTCTCCACAACATGCTTTCCCCCTCCCATACTTGACTGTATATGACTGTTTCTTTCTGTACTTCTTTTCTGCTGTATATAGTTAAATTGCATAGGTTTATTTGGTAGTCTGGTCCTAGCCTCGTCACTACTTCGCCGAGGTTAGGCTAGGCACTTACTAGCACATGGGGTCGGTTGTACTGATACTACACTCTGCACTCTTTTGTGCAGACCCCAGTGTTGTGGACTTCGGACCGCGGTGAGATTGTTGATTCTTGATCATCAGGCGACCCGAGGTAGTCCTGCAGGCGTCCGCATGCCTTGGCGTCTCCTTCTATCTACTATTTCTATTTCTTTCATGCATTTCTAGAGACAGTATTGCATTTATTTCTTCAGGCCCTTTATTTGTAGTATTCTTAGACCGTCTGTGAAACTGTGACACCAGTTCTGGGTAGTCGAGACTCAAATAGTTGTAGTGGATTCATGTTCAACTAGCTTATTGCTTTTTCTTCTGCTTATGTTAAATTCCGCTGTTTAAATGTTATTACTTCGAAATTGTTAATGAATATAAAATGGGTAAAAAGGTAAATTGTGCAAATAATTGGCTTGCTTAGCTCATATTAGTAGGCGCTATCACGACTCCCGAGGGTGAAAAATTCGGGTCGTGACATTTTACCTTCTTGCTTACTCACGATCAGTCCACTCTACTTACACAAGAAATTCCATGAATTTATATTGAAGAACTCACGTTTTTAGCCTTTAGAAACTCACCAAAGGATAGAAAATATTAAAAACCTAAGGCTTTCTCTCAATCTCACGTTTGCGTATCCCTAAAGCTAGGTGTGATGCTTGTTCCAAGAACCAATATATGATACCATGAGCAAAAGATAAAAAGAAAGATATATATATATATATATATGAACAAGGAAGACTACTTAGCCGTACTGCTTCTCTAAATGTCACCTTGCAAAGTGATCTACTAGTCACTTAGGTATTATGACCCATCATTGACCTTGGTGCCACCAAGGTATATGTCTTTAAGAGTCACTAATTTGAAATGAGGAGGGGCTGCCACGTTTGGGGATAAAATCCTTATCAAACTTATCCACAATTATCTTAATTAAAGTAGGTGATGACTTGCCACACAAATATCTTAAATTTTGCCACCTAATTCCATGAAATAAGAGTCACACTTTGGCTTTGATGAGGACTCATTGTGCTACCACGTTTTGGCTCATTACCCTATCCAAAGACTTTAGTTACTCAACCATTAATTATTAATTAACTAGTTAATTCGCCCATTATCCAATAATTCACATAATTAAGGATTATCTCAAATTACTTAGAATACTACTCACTTTTAATACATTTTATGTACCCTACTATTATGCTTATGTGGTACCATATAAGATAAATACCTACACTATTATTTCATTAATCATCTATGTAAAAATATATATATTTTTTCAACTCCCAATTTTCCTAATCTCATTTAAAGAGTACAAATTTTTCGTACGCCTAATTATCAAAATGGTAAAAAGATAACCTTCTTTTCTTGTGAGAAAATAATTTCTATCTTTATAATAAAGAAAATCTTATTTATAAACTTTCTCGTATTATGTATATAATTTAAAGCATATCTGGAAGTAGTAAAGTATATTTTATAAATGAGCCTTTAACTACTTACACATATCATTAAGTGAATACCCATGTGGTTAGTCATCAAAACCCCATTTACATGTGTAAACAATGCACTTTAAGTGCTATGTCTCATATATGCACACTTTGTGCCACCTTTACTTCTAATAGTGCTTAGTCACCAAATGTTGTCTCCTACAACTACACATGGGATCCTCCTCCCTCCATTCTTTCCTTAGATGATGACACATAGGTATATACTTGCACTAGTCACCTACTAAAATTAGACACCCATTCCATAACCTCACCTAATTTGCACAGGTACCCACCCCTTTTATTCTACCTAATAAAGCACTTTAACTACTAAGAGTCCACCTACTAACTTATAATGCTTATTCATTCTAGCTACTACACTACACGTGAATTAATGTCCACAACAATAATTACCTACTAATTAATCTATTAATCTTCCACTAAAATTCAATATTTAATCAATAAGCCACAGAATAATTTCTAAGTCTCATTTCACTTAAATACTAGTATACTTCATATACCTTACTATCATGGTCACGTGGTATAGCACTAGTCCATAAATACGGGGTATTATAGCTTGGACCTTATTTCACCTCAAAATGTCAAACTTCGGCAATACTCAATTTCTTCGATTCGTTTACCCTCTAATCCTCATAACATTTACTTATCACTTGTTTGGAATATCACAAATACTTATAACCTCAAAAATAGTCTTGTCCATGAACTTGAATCAACTATCTTATGAGGAATCCAATATAGAAAAGTACGGGATTTAACATTCGCGCGAAGTTGCTCTTTGAGCACACTATTTCTGTGAACGGACTCCATCAACTATTGGTCTCTCTTCTCCAATTCCTCGTCGAGGGTTCGAGCACCAGGATTCTCCCTCAGCCGCTCGTGCATCTCACGACACTTGTTGCGATAGCGGCGATATTTCGCCAACATCTTTAAGAAAATCTTGGCCCGAATGTTGGCCCTGCGCATACTCTCCACTTCCACCATGTACGTCTGAAAAACAAGAAGGTGGGTTAAAGTCATATCATCAAGAAAAACGAGAGAAGTATAAAAGAAAAGTGTAACGTACTCTCAAGCCCATAGCGGCCACTTCATTCATCTAATCGATATCAGGAATGTTTTGGAGAGCCTCGTTCTTGGCAGCGGAGCACAAAATGTTGAACTGTGACACCAAATACTCTGTGTCCCCCAGGAGAGGAAGAAGGAGTGTGTATCCAATAAGAAAGGGGTAGGCGTAGAACACGCAGTACCCGGGGCGGTCAAAATGGACTATGTCGTTCCCTACCATCGGCCGCATGTCAACATAACTGGAGATTCCCCACCAAGCTTTCAATTCTGCAATGTATTCTTCTTTTATAATAGAGGGGACAGGTTCTGACTCCATCTCAGCGCGACTATAGAAGTCGGTCCATTCTCTCCTAGGACGAGGCAAGATCTCGGCTACCGACAGACCTCCTCATCTTCCACCACTTCTACTCCTCCGGTGGCCAGAGCAACATTTTTTGGCATCGGAATTGTGACATGGGGATCAGTGCGAGAAGAATCACCAGCCATTTTGTCAAGATGATGTGGCAAAAAGACAATGGAAAGGAAGGATGAAAGTTTTCTGTCAACTGGGGGCGAATGAAAATTCGGAGTATCAGGAAGAAAGTATATTCGCAAAATTCTTTCAAGCAAAGGTAGAGAAGTGTGTCAATCGAATGATGTGTTCCTTATATTTATAACAGACATAAATCCCCTAAGAACAAAACCCAAGAGTCGCCACTCGAATCTGATAGGGCACGAAACATTTCGGTTCCCCAGGAACGTGTGTCATAATGGCGGCAACCACGAAACAATACTTCAATACCAAACGACGTTTCGGTTTTTAAATAGCCGCAACAGTCCAAGGATATTGAAAGAGCGTCGTCATCTCACTTGAAACCTAAAAAGCATAACTAAGGAACAAGTCGTCAGATGTTTCTCAAATTCGTAGCAATCATGATTCGTCTGCCTAGCCCGACAGGGGACGACCCCGACAGATGGGGGGACTAACTGTATTGGTCAAAATCTGACCACTACGATCAAGCTGACCAATATCCCGTCCAGGCGGCAAGGCAACGAAAGACGACATGGTCTATTCCACATCCAACACTCTCGATACCCGTCGAGTCAAGAAGAAACAACGTTTAGAGGACGACCAAGGCGAACATAGTGTGAGAGAGCGTTGGACCAAGTAAATAGCAAAGGTCCCATGACTACATATAGTGGGGGAAAACCTTCAGTGGGGGGGATTCTTCAATGCTTCTTCTTTCCTTAGTTCTCTCCTCTCTAATCTTCATAATGAAAAGAAGAACGAAGCAATCTACAGAAAAACATGTAAAACAACTCCTCCCATTGATTAATGGGAGTTACAATGAAGAGTTTCAATAAGATTAATTACGTTTATTTCATTTCGTGTATTATTTTTCAATTAGCTCATTGATCTGGAATTTATTATGTTTAACTAAGATTTACCCCTTCATTTTCTTTAATTAATTTGTTCAAAGAGGTTCCAATATCTTTTGAGTCAAACAATAAAGACTCGAGTAATTAATAATTTTTAAATTAATGTATTAATGTTTACCCTAAAATCTGAGTAACAATTAAATTTGTATAGATGCCTTAAAGATATGTGATTTAGTCCAATACCAACTAATAATCAAGGAATCAAACGTATAAATTAAAAAAATAAGTTGAATCAAACCAGCGTGCAAGCAAGTCTCAACCTCGAGCTAAGGTGGCCTCGAGGTAGGTCAGTGAGAACAATAAAATTAAAAGATAATTCTAATGAGTAATGAGCAAGAAATAGAAGAGTGTATATTCCTTTGCCAATGATTGGTAATGTTACAAATGAATAGGCTCCCCCTTATATAATAGGGGAGTCCTTAACAAGGTACATTTCTATTTTTAGTAGAGAATCTTATTGGGACAACTGTCTAACCACCTAGTACAAATACGTACAATTCCGTACAAATCTATTGCGGAATTTACGCCGTGATCTTAGGGCAGTTGCGGGAATCCTGCTCTTTCTGTTACAAACCATAGCGGCATCATCTCGGGGTTGGTCATACTCGGCCTCGGCGTTCATCGAGCACTTCGATACTCGGGTCTTGCACTTCGAAGTGACTCCTCGAGCCTACAAAATTAGGCATCCCTAATTTTGACCGTATATAGATAGTCCTTGTGTTTCTTTGAATAAGATGATAATAAACGATTTGAGCCTCGAGTATTCGGAGCCCCTGATGATGACGTCTTTCCTGTTACGTGAGCACTCGAGGTGATCGAAACATCCCGTTAGTTCGCTTCCCCAAGTCATTAAAAGTCTATCAGTGGCGGTCGGCCATTAGCGCCGCCGAACCGTCACCGTATTCCTATAAATACAGGGCTTTTATTTGAATTAAGAATTTTGCTTCCATCTTCTAATTTCTCTTATCTCTCTTTCCCTTCATCTCTCCCTTTTATTACTTGCTGCTCCACCCCTTTCAGTGTCAGAAAATATCAAACTCCATCTATTTATACTTCCTTTAACCTGAATCAATGGCGAAAAATTCCAAAACTGTTCCCCAAAAGGAGAAAACTTCCTCCTCTTCTTCCTGTCTGGACGGTGACAAAGCGCTGGCCTTTCACGAGATCGTTCCCAGCGCCTGCGTCATAAAGAAAGACTTCAAAGTTGAAAATCCCCCCACGGGTTTTGGCCGATGTGAGAATGCATCGAGGTATATCTGTTCGATAACGGAGAAATACCTAGAGGCCATGAAAAAGGATTGTGGCTGGGGGGGGGATGGGGTCGTGGTATAGATCCCCACTCCCGAGGAGAGTATCACCACTCATGTGGAGGGGTTCCTAAGTGTTTACACTTACCCCTTCACACTGGATATCGGCTTCTGCAAAATATATCAAGTCACCCTTGGCCAGATCCGTCATTCTTTCTGGCGCATAGTGATCATGCTTCGCTATTTCTCCAGCAAGGCCGAGGGGCTAGAGTTCACCTCAGTCATTTACCTAATTGTACCGGCCTCAGCTTTTTCGAGGGTTGATCAAGCTCCAACACTTGGGCGCCATCACGGCCGGGGTTGGGGTCGTGACAACATCCTTCTAGATAGAATAGTTTACATTTAACTCTTTTATTTCTACTAGGGTACCATTTACATATAAAACACTGGTTACTATCTAACCCTTTATTTCTTTCGAAATTATGGGTACATTCTTCTGATATGTTTACAAAATTATTTTCTTCTAAATTTAATCTTTCTAATCCTATTTCATTTATTAAATCTTCCTCTTCTGATTCTGAGGTGTCAATTTGAGTTTTTTCTTCTATTTCTACACTTACTATTGAGTATATGCTTTCATTGTCTAACATATATTCGTCTACATTTATTAGAGTTTCTTGGAAATCTTCTATTAACTGTGAATTCCTTGTTTTATTATTAATTCTCTTTGGACATGTATTTGCCAAATGTTCTACACTACCACAAGTAAAGCATTCTAGTTTATTTTTGTAATTTTTATCTGTTCTATATTTTCTAACGTGTCTATCTTTTTCTAAATATGGCTTTCTAGCTGATGATTTTCTAAGATAATAATTTTTTCTATTATATCTTTTATTGTATTGTGGCTTATATTTTCTATATTTTTTTCTTTTGTATTCATTTTTATCATAACTCTGTGTTGTGTATACAGTTGATCTACAAAAACTCATATTGTTCTATTTTAGTTGCTTTTGTATTTGTAGATTAGTACATTTTTCTTGTAGTACTTTCATTATATGTTGTATTTTATGTCCTATAGACCATTTTGCATGAGGATTTTGTATTACTCCTTCCCTTTTATACCATCGTTCTTCTATTTCCCTTCCTAAAACCCCTGGTAATTTGTTAAATAATTTTTTACCTAAGTCCTGATCAAAAGCGTTTCCACTAATAGTACAGTAATAAAAATAATCATTTAAAAACTTTTTTATATGAAACCAGCTACTTATACTTAATTGTTCTAATTTTATTAATGCATTTTTTGTAATACTACTAATCCACTATTTGGATCTTCGCCTGTAATTAAGTTATGTATCTTATTTGTAAAATTATAAGGATTTGCTCCCATTACTATCAACATTTGGAAATCTTGTGGAAATTCTGACTTATAGGCTTCCCATAATCCCTTGGTTGATTCTCCTAAGAAGGTTTCCTTATATTTATACATTGTTTCTACATCTGTATCATTATAAGTTTTTATAAAGTCTGTCACTACGATTCCTTTCCATAGGTCTATTACTGAGTTCCATATTTGTGGGTCATGAGCTGCTATATTTAGTATTTTACCTTTACTTCCTCCTTCCTGTAGTCTTATAGGTTCTTCTATAGGCATTCTTTTTCCTGATGGTTTTACATTTTCTATTTCTGTTTCTTGATCTATACTGTAAACTCTATTTCGAGGTACATTTCCTGTGCTAGTATCTATTGTACTTTGATAAGTTGTTCTTTGGAATGGGCTTAGGCTAGAACTAGTTGATTCCATCAATTCTTTTAGGCTTATTAGGGATTTTGTTTCTGTTTCTTCATAACTATCTTGTATTTCATCAAATATTTATCTACTTTTTCTGATTTTTTATGTAAAATATTTTATTTTCTATATCCCCAATTATCTGTTCTTAATTCACATTTCCTAAAATGTTTTTCTACTTTGCTTAAGGTTAACCTTCCAAGTTTACATCCTTTACATTGGAAAGTCTGATTTTTATTTTCTTTAACTAGCCTCCTTGCCTTTTCTAGTGCTATATCTACTTCAATTTAGTCTTGTATTATTTCTATGTTCATGAATTCAGTATCGGTATTGTAACGACCCGATCGGTCGTTTTGAACTCTAGCGCGTCGTTCAGCAGTTGGAAGTCATGAACAGCTTCATTTCAGGTATATTGACTTGTACGTATGGTCAGAGTTGAATTTCGGGAAATTCAGAGTCAAATTGGACAGAAACTTTTCATTGCGGCAACCTTAAGTTGAAGAAAATAACTAAGATTGGAATTTTGAGTAAACGACCTCGGAATTGGGATCTGAAAGTTCCAACATATTCGTATGATGATTTTGGATTTGGGCGTATGTCCGGATTTGGTTTTGGATAACCCGTGAGCATTTCGGCGTATATTGTGGAAGTTAGTATTTTAGAAGAATTTCATAAATTTGGGTTGGAAGGCATTTCAGAGTTATAGATGTCCGTTTGGGATTCTGAGTCTGGGAATAGCTCTGTATGGTGATTTTGGAGTTGGGAGCGCGATCGGAAGTGAATTCGGATGTCCGGAGGTCATTTTGAAGTCATTTGGCTAAATATAGAAATTTGAAGGTTTTTGAGAAAATTTGAAGATTTGTGTGCAAAATTTGAAGCCATTCGGACTAGTTTTGGTAAGGTTTGAGACACTTAGTCTCTTTTAAGGAAGCTTAAGTTGGAAAAGTCAACCGGATATTGACTTATGTGTTAGATGGGCTCGAAATGTGAATTTTATGTTTCGGATAGCTTCGTTAGGTGATTTGGTACTTAGGAGTGTGTCCAGAATATTTTTGTGATGACCGGTGTAGAATTAAGCTTGAATTGACAAAGTTAGTATTTTGGGGAATTCCGGTTCATAGGTGAGATTTTGATCCGAGGTTCGGAATGGAATTCCGAGAGTTGCTGTAGATTCGTTATGTCATTTTAGACTTTTCTGCAAAATTTGAGGTCATTCGGACGTGGTTTGGTTGGGTTTTTGATCAAAAATAGAATTTGGAAGTTCTTGAGATTCATAGTCTTGAATCCGATGATGATTTGATGTTTTGATGTTATTTTGGGTGTTCCAAAGGTTGGGACAAGTTTGAATGATATTGTGGGACATGTTGATATAATTGGTTAAGGTCCCGAGGGCCTCGGGTGGATTTCGGAAGGTTAACGGAATGGAATTCGGATCCAAAAAGAAAAGAAAAAGCTGCTGCAATTTCTGCTGCTAAGCTGTCTTTGGACAGCAAATGTGCAGTCGTGGAGCGTACTTCGGAGGCCTATATCTCTTGATATACAAGGAATTGTGAGATGATTCAAAAACAAAAGTTGTAGCCCTTCGTGTCTAGTTTCCAGAAAGCTAAGGAAATCGTAATTTGGACATTTGTAGAGAACGTTATGATCAATTGAAGATGACTGGTGGAGCAGTTTCTCCAGAATTTTCTAATTTCATGGAGCCGACTTTAGAAGCTCATATCTCGGGATATATAAAGAGTTATATGGTGTACAACCTATCAAATTAAAGATCTTCGGGTCTAGTTTCTATATATTCTAACCGTTTGTAATTTGAATATTTATACAAGACGTTATGGGTGTTTAAACAAAAGGTGTCCGACAAGGGAAAATTTTAATAGGATATACAACTTGTATAGCACAAGTGCAAGGTACAACTCAACGAAGCACGAGCAGATTCTTTAAACACGAATTTGGCTTATTTCTTTCATTTCTTTCATTTGGCTTGGATGATTTTGGAGAGAATTTCAAGGGGGATTTTATCAAGCAATCAAAGGTGAGTTGTTTATACTTATTTCCAAGTTAAATACAAAATTATATGTGAATTAGAACATGAAAATCAGTAGAAAAGTGAGGTTTTAGGGCTTGTGCTTTTGAGATTTTCTAGGGTCGATTTGAAGGGTCAAACGAGCTCCGATTTTTGTGTTCTTTATATGTACGGACTCGTGAAAGGACGAAGAACATTTTGGTATAAAAATTTCTGAGTTTTGGGACGTGGGCCCGGGGCTCGGGTTTTGTCAAATTCGTGAATTTTGATATTTTTCGATTGCTTTCGATTGGGTATTGTCCCTTTAGCATAATGCGACATATTCGTTGTGATTTTGGGCAGATTCGACGGACGTGGAGGCCAATTCGAGGGGCAAAGGCGTCGCGAGCTAAATAAGTAGCTGGTTTGAGGTGAGTAATTGATGTAAATGATGTCCTGAGGGTTTGAAACCCCGGAATTTCACATCGTAACACTATATTGAGGTGACTTGCACGCCGGATAACGGGCGTGGGGTAGAGCACCATTGGGGATTGTGACTTAATCCGTCCCGAGAGATGTTTTTACCGTGTTTTCTACTTGGATTTAATTGTTACATTTGGGCTTCTTGCCAATTATTTGAATCCTTCAGGGATTGACATCACTATTTTCGCATACATGCATATCATTTGATCTCAGTCCAAGGCTTTAAATACTGTTTTGCAAACTCAGCCATCTTTCTAAGATTTGAAAAATTAAATGATATTTCTAAATGATATTTCGGGCTGAGAACTATTGTTTTACAAATGCCCAAGGGGCTTATTATGATTTCTGGACTGAGCATGGATCGGGTTGTACGCCGCATCAGTGATTTGAAATAGTGGTAACAATGACACTGTATGATGTGACTTGAAACAGTGGTAACAATGGCACTGTGTGATATAAATTGGTCAGGTAACAATGACTGACCAGGACTTGATTGATGCCACGAGATGGCTTGTTATTGCGCTTGGGCTGTAGGAGCCCCTCCGGAGTCTGTACAAACCCCCAGTGAGCGCCATCGACGATAAATAAATATGGATGGCTCGGGCTGCACGCCGCAGTGGGTACCAGAGGATACCGTCATATGCATTGCATTGCACTCATGCATTTATTCCTCATCTTCATTATCCGCCATAATAATTATGTGCTCTTATTTCATTGACTAGTTGCTTCATACTGTTCTGAGCCTGAGGGGCTGATACTGTTCTGAGATACTAAGCCCGAGGGGCAGATTTCTACTTATTATTTTTATACTGAGCCCGAGCGGCAGATTTCTACTTATTATTTTGATACTGAGCCCGAGGGGCAGATTTCTACTTGTTATTTTGATATTGAGCCCGAGAGGCAGATTTCTACTCGTCATTTTACTGCCAAATTATCTTTTTTTACTGGTTTAAAAGAAATTTCACATGATGTTTCACTGAATTGTTATTTTAAATGATTTCACTGCTTCTGTATAGAGTGTTGTGTGCCTTAACGTGTTTTCTTACCTTCAGTTATTATTTATATTTATCACTCACTGGGTCGGAGTACTCACATTACTCCCTGCACCATGTGTGCAGGTACAGGTATTCCTGAGGCATAGAGCGAGTTTTCTACTGTTTAATTTTCATCGGAGTTATCGAGGTAGCTGCATGGCGTTCGCAGACCCGTTTTCTCCCTTATCTTCTGTATTTATGATATCTTCAGATGTCATTCCTAATTCCATACTTTGTAGAATTTTAGTAAACTCTGTAGTAGCTCATGACTTGTGACACCCCGGTTAGGGCTGAGTTAGGTTGGATTTCCGTATTTTATCTATACTTTCCGCTA
The DNA here is from genome assembly GCF_000715075.1 of Nicotiana tabacum. Classification (NCBI taxonomy): domain Eukaryota; kingdom Viridiplantae; phylum Streptophyta; class Magnoliopsida; order Solanales; family Solanaceae; genus Nicotiana; species Nicotiana tabacum. The sequence continues at coordinate 28,632,382 of NC_134090.1, read as the reverse complement.
TTGGATATTATTAAACCATGTTTATACTATAATTGTGTTAATTAATTGTCTTTAAAGGATGAATTGGGTTGAATGGACGGCCTTGTCTTCATGAGAGGCGCCATCACGACCAGGTTCGGGAATTGGGTCGTGACAAGTTGGTATCAGAGCCTAGATTACATAGGTCTCACGAGTCATGAGCAGGTTTAGTAGAGTCTCGCGGATCGGTACGGAGACGTCTGTATTTATCCTCGAGAGGCTGCAGAACCTTTAGGAAAACTTCACATTCTTGAATTCTTATTGTGCGTTCTTGATTCAGCTTGAAAAGTAACTCTTGAAATTTCTTCCACGCGTTCGTATGCGCGCGTGAGCGCTCAGTATCAGATGTGCCTTGATGGCTTGTGATTCCCTGGTTGAGGGGCGAGATGTGATCTCTATGAGTTGATGTTAGGCCAGTGTGAAGGACTTGAGGCCGGATCTTTTCCTACGGCTTAAGCACCGAGGTGCTGATTGTGTGAGCAAGTGTTTTGAACTTATATCTTCGGTATTGCCCCTATTAGCGGGAATGACGGCTGGGTAGCAATATGATGGGTATGTTAGTACTGCGAGATGTTTCTATATGACTTGGAAGTGTCGAGGAAGATCTGCTGGATGATAGGTGAACTATTAAGTGTATGATTTCCATTGTGATTAGAGGTGTAGCTCCGAGTTATGGGCGTGAAGAATCTTTTCAAGTCTCCTATTTGGAGTGAAGTAAATTTCATGTTACAGTATGAGTTTAGACCCAGGAAGACTAAGTGATTGTGTAATGTGTATGATGGTGGAAGGTATACAAAAATGTTAATTGGAGGCAAAGTAGGTGGGTTATCTCATGCGGAATAATCTACGTAGGTGTGTTCCTTATAATGTTGAGTAGAGAGTTTCTTTTCTACTAACAGGGTGTATGTGTTGAGATTTGAATTTGATTCTAATTGAGAAATTTGAGTTGATTGTCACGAGAATGAAGGTGATCTTAGTAGTGGAATTGAGGTATTTTACGGTCTGTGTTACCTAACTTGTGAAGAATTTTTGTTGAACTAGCTGTAGTAATATGGCAATATTTCTGAGTTTGATGACCTGCGTGGCCTGGTTGAATTAGAGGAATTTAGTTCTGATAGCTTGACTAGGAGAAAATGGATTTCCAAGTGTTCTTGATGGTTTCTACCATGGTTTAAAATAGATACTTTCTACAGGTATGGGGAACGTGTTGTGTATTGTGAGTTCCTGTATATTTCTTCATTATTGATGGGGTACGAAGGTTTTGGAGCGAGGTTCTGTTTAATGTGGGGTTTCCTACTGGTACTTGGTTGGTTTGAGTAATTATGGTGATCGAGAATGGTGTTGCGAGTATACGAGTTGTGTAATATGTTATGCGATTATATCTATGGTTATTGTTATGGCTTGACACAGTTTGTTTGGACTTATACAGTGTGTGTATGTGAGATTCGAGTCTTGAAAAGAATTCTGGATGTTAGAAATTGGGCTCCAAGGATTTGGGGTAAGGTTAAAGTAATGTTTATTATTCACTACAATGGGTTTAATGTGTTTCAGAATAATTGGTTCCAACTTTTTTTATGAATTATATGCCCTACCGGTATGAGGGTTCGTTATGTGCTATGAAAAAAAATGTTTACAAAATTTATTGAGAAGAAGAAAGAAAGGAAATTGAAAACTGCAGTTGGCACAATGTGAAATATTTAAACCGGGCTGCAAGCCGCGGTGGAGGTTATGTAAGGACAAGGTCCTTGTGGTACATAATTATGAGTTTAAAGTTTTCCTTTGTAAAGTTTAATTCGTACGATAATATTAAAGGGAGTCATGCCAGTTAGGTTGTTTTGATAATTCTTGTATATTTTATGTTCATATTCAGCCATTTTCGTACTGTAAACATTGAGTTTTAGCTTATGAGATGAGTTCCCAGGTGGCGTTAAATGTGACTCATTAATCCGAGTAAGTAATAATGAGGTCTTCATGCCTCACATTCTGTTGTCAATATTGTGAAAATTTGAAATGAGGTGGTGGTTAATATGAGATTTATTGATAATGATGGAATTATTTATGAACAACTATTAAGACCAGAAATGTGGTTATGATCATACAAATGATGCGTTTCATGTCAAAATATCATTGTGATAATGTCGGGCTTGTAATGCGGAGATTAGTGTTATTGATATACTTGTGGTGCTTGTTGGGTTGTGGACATGCTATTAGGAGTTGTTTTGGTGGTACTCTGATAGGTGAATAGGCCCAATTACAAGGGAGACTCTGCCGAAATATTTGAAAAATCTGGGAGTTAGTCAAATTTTGGGGATTTAAGAAAGTTGAAATGTTGGAAGAATATCTAAGATCTATATGAAGCTGTTCAGTTCATTTGGTTGTGGATTGTGGGGTGTTGTCCCGGCTATGGTGGTAGTTCTTTCATGTTATGAGAAGAAATGACTTATTATGGGTCCAGGAAAGGCTATCAGCCTAGTTTAGTGCGGGCAGAATCGACCTGAAGTGGGTGAATGGATTTAAATAGGATTATGGGCTTCATGTGAATCATATGTGTTCGTTTTAGTATAGCGCTCCTCAAGGAGGGGTGTTGGAATATCATATGTTGTTCCGTGTTCGTCAACTCATGTAATGTTGTGATTGTGCCATGTGTGCTGTGAAACGGCTTGATAAATTCCTATTCTCTAGGGAAAAGTCCATATTAGTTGTGTGAGTTGAGCAGTCCATTCCTGAATTATTTCCTTATGTATCTTGTTCGCATTATGGCCTATTGGCGCATTTTTGCATCATGTGAGACCGTTGGTCATTGTCTGTGGTGATTGGTTATCTGAGCAGCTCGTACTAGGTGAGGCGAGACTATTGGGAATGGGGACAATTGCAGTGGGTTATGTAAGGTATATTACAGGGCAGTTACCAGTATTTGGTTAGTAATGAGGTAATGATTTTAGTCAAAAAGGAGAGAATTAATGTTTGGTTAACTCTGCAATTGGTTAGAAATTTCTGCACATCTCCTCTGTTGTGGTTGTATCGTCAGCATTATAACAGAATGTATAGGTATATCATCATATGCATTGGGAGCATCAGAGTCGTAGAATTTTGGCTATTAAGGTTCATGGAGTGTCATTGTGGTTAGATGGTGAATTATGTGATGCATGGTGCTAATTCAACAAAGGTATGCAGTCGTGTTCTGGTACCTCGTGTGGTAGTTGATACAGTGTTTATATACAGGGAACAGGTCTGGTAGAGAATTTCAGGTGTTGGAATTGGGTTCTGAGTTTATTGTATGGATAAAAGAGGATATCTACAGATTTGATCAAACTAATGTGTCCATATGAGTTGTGGTAGCACGGTCAGGTTCATGAGGTGTTAAACAGTGATTTCAGATAACTTAAGAGCAGTTCTTGGAACGTTCGAGGACGAACATCTATTTAGGGGGAGAATGTAACGACCCGACCGGTCGTTTTGAGCTCTAGCGCGTCGTTCAGCAGTTGGAAGTCATGAACAGCTTCATTTCAGGTATATTGACTTGTACATATGGTCAGAGTTGAATTTCGGGAAATTTGGAGTCAAATTGGAAAGAAACTTTTCATTGCGGCAACCTTAAGTTGAAGAAAATGGCTAAAATTGGAATTTTGAATAAACGACCTCGGAATTGGGATCTGAAAGTTCCAGCATGTTCGTATGATGATTTCAGACTTGGGCGTATGTCCGGATTTGGTTTTGGATAACCCGTGAGCATTTCGGCGTATATTGTGGAAGTTAGTATTTTAGAAGAATTTCATAAATTTGGGTTGGAAGGCATTTCAGAGTTATAGATGTCCGTTTGGGATTCCGAGTCTGGGAACAGCTCCGTATGGTGATTCTGGAGTTGGGAGCGTGATCGGAAGTGAATTTGGATATCCAGAGGTCATTTTGAAGTCATTTGGCTAAATATAGAAATTTGAAGGTTTTTGAGAAAATTCGACCGGAAGTGGAAATTTTGATATCGGGGTCGGAATGCGATTCCGAAAGTTGGTGCAACTTCGTAATGTCGAATGTGACTTGTTTGCAAAATTTGAAGTCATTCGGACTAGTTTTGGTAAGGTTTGAGACACTTAGTCTCTTTTAAGAAAGCTTAAGTTGGAAAAGTCAACCGGATAATGACTTATGTGTTAGAGGGCTCGAAATGCAAATTTTATGGTTCGGATAGCTTCGTTAGGTGATTTTGGGACTTAGGAGTGTGTCCGGAATATTTTTGTGATGACCGGTGTAGAATTAAGCTTGAATTGGCAAAATTAGTATTTTGGCGAATTCCGGTTGATAGGTGAGATTTTGATCCGAGGGTCAGAATGGAATTTCGAGAGTTGTTGTAGCTTCATTATGTCATTTTGGACTTGTCTGCAAAATTTGAGGTTATTTGGACGTGGTTTGGTTGGGTTTTTGATCAAAAATGGAATTTGGAAGTTCTTGAGATTCATAGGCTTGAATCCGATGATGATTTGATGTTTTGATGTTATTTTGGATGTTCCAAAGGTTGGGACAAGTTTGAATGATATTGTGGAACATGTTTATATAATTGGTTAAGGTCCCGAGGGCCTCGGGTGGATTTCGGAAGGTTAACGGAATGGAATTCGGATCCAAAAAGAAAAGAAAAAGCTGCTGCAATTTCTGCTGCTAAGCTGTCTTTGGACAACAAATGTGCAGTCGTGGAGCATACTTCGGAGGCCTATATCTTTTGATGTACAAGTAATTTTGAGATGATTCAAAAACAAAAGTTGTAGCCCTTCGTATCTAGTTTCCATAAAGCTAAAGAAATCATAATTTCTACATCTGTAAAGAAAGTTATGATCGATTGAAGATGACTAGTGGAGCAGTTTCTCCAGAATTTTCTGATTTCACGGAGCCAACTTTAGAAGCACAAGTGCAAGGTACAACTCAACGAAGCACGAGCAGATTCTTTAAACACGGATTTGGCTTATTTCTTTGATTTCTTTCATTTGGCTTGGATGATTTTGAAGAGAATTTCAAGGGGGATTTTATCAAGCATCAAAGGTGAGTTGTTTCTACTTATTTCCAAGTTAAATATAAGATTATATGTGAATTAGAACATGAAAATTAGTAGAAAAGTGGGGTTTTAGGGCTTGTGCTTTTGAGATTTTCTAGGGTCGATTTGAAGGGTCAAACGAGCTCCGATTTTTGTGTTCTTTATATGTACGGATTCGTGAGAGGACGAAGAACATTTTGGTATAAAAATTTCTGAGTTTTGGGACGTGGGCCCGAGGCTCGGGTTTTGTCAAATTCGTGAATTTTGATATTTTTCTATTGCTTTCGATTGGTTATTGTCCCTTTAGCATAATGCGACATATTCGTTATGATTTTGGACAGATTCGATGGACGTGGAGGCCAATTCGAGGGGCAAAGGCGTCGCGAGCTAAAGAAGTAGCCGGTTTGAGGTGAGTAATTGATGTAAATGATGTCCTGAGGGTTTGAAACCCCGGAATTTCACATCGTAACGCTATATTGAGGTGACTTGCATGCCGGATAACGGGCGTGGGGTAGAGCACCATTGGGGATTGTGACTTAGTCCGTCCCGAGAGATGTTTTTACCGTGTTTTCTACTTGGATTTAATTGTTACATTTGGGCTTCTTGCCAATTATTTGAATCCTTCAGGGATTGACATCACTGTTTTCGCATACATGCATATCATTTGATCTTAGTCCAAGGTTTTAAATACTGTTTTGCAAACTCAGCCATCTTTCTAAGATTTGAAAACTTAAATGATATTTCTAAATGATATTTCGGGCTGAGAACTACTGTTTTACAAATGCCCAAGGGGCTTATTATGATTTCTGGACTGAGCATGGATCGGGCTGCGCGCCGCAGCAGTGATTTGAAATAGTGGTAACAATGACACTGTATGATGTGACTTGAAACAGTGGTAACAATGGCACTGTGTGATATAAATTGGTCAGGTAACAATGACTGACCAGGACTTGATTGATGCCACGAGAAGGCTTGTTATTGCGCTTGGGCTGTAGGAGCCCCTCCAGAGTCTGTACACACCCCCAGTGAGCGCCGTCGACGATAAATAATATGGATGGCCCGGGCTGCATGCCGCAGTGGGTACCAGAGGGTACCGTCATATGCATTGCATTGCACTCATGCATTTATTCCTCATCTGCATTATCCGCCATAATAATTATGTGCTCTTATTTCATTGACTGGCTGTTTCATACTGTTCTGAGCCTGATGGGCTAATACTGTTCTGAGATACCGAGCCCGAGGGGCTGATACTGTTCTGAGATACTGAGCCCGAGGGGCAGATTTCTACTTATTATTTTGATACTGAGCCCGAGCGGCAGATTTCTACTTATTATTTTGATACTGAGCTCGGGGGGCAGATTTCTACTTGTTATTTTGATATTGAGCCCGAGAGGCAGATTTCTACTCGTCATTTTGCTGCCAAGTTATCTTTTTTTACTGGTTTAAAAGAAATTTCACATGATGTTTCACTGAATTGTTATTTTAAATGATTTCACTGCTTCTGTATAGAGTGTTGTGTGCCTTAACGTGTTTTCTTACCTTCAGTTATTATTTATATTTATTACTCACTGGGTCGGAGTACTCACATTACTCCCTGCACCATGTGTGCAGGTACAGGTATTCCTGAGGCATAGAGCGAGTTTTCTGCTGTTCAGTTTTCATCGGAGTTATCGAGGTAGCTGCATGGCGTTCGCAGACCCGTTTTTTCCCTTATCTTCTGTATTTATGATATCTTCAGATGTCGTTCCTAATTCCATACTTTGTAGAATTTTAGTAAACTCTGTAGTAGCTTATGACTTGTGACACCCCGGTTAGGGCTGAGTTGGGTTGGATTTCCGTATTTTATCTATTCTTTCCGCTATTGGAAATTATTAAACCATGTTTATACTATAATTGTGTTAATTAATTGTCTTAAAAGGATGAATTGGGTTGAATGGCTGGCCTTGTCTTCATGAGAGGCGCCATCACGACCAGGTTCGGGAATTGGGTCGTGACAGGTATCGTCTACCGTATTCTCAGTTATGTCATCTATTTCTTTTTGGGTAGAATAATTATAATCAGTAAATCTAATTGAGGTTTCTCCTTTTGAGTTTGTATACATTAAATAAGATTCTGGTTTAAATATTTTTGGTTTTGCAAAATCTTCTAAATTCCATTCTAATCCAGCATATTCTTCTGGATTTATCTTAATAGGTTTTATTAATTTTATTCCTTTATTCCCCATTACCTCGACTACATCGTCCACCTCAATTTTGTATCTTGTATTACTACTTGTTGCCATTTTACCTATAAAACCTACACATATCAGTAAATTATTTCCATTGTTCATTTCTTCATATCCTTTAGTCTGTATTCCTATTTTAATATTTTTTTCAAATTCTGCTAAATTTATCATGAAGTCTGGGCTGATATAAAATATTCCTCCATTATTGGTCATGTCTACTTCTGTTAAACCTAGTATGGATTTCTTTTGATCTGACCATCTGTCATCATATACTACTACTAATACTTTAGTTCCTAAGTTTTTTCTAGTTAATCCTTTTAATCGGATTACTATTAATCACATATGCATTAAATTCTTTTTATAATTCTTTATTTGTCTTACTGAATCTGGATTAATTAAATTTAATGTTGCTACTTTACTTCCTATGGATGATAATTGTTCTTCTCTATAATGTCTATATAATTGAGAATTATTTGAAAAATATCCTGTATTATATAATATTTTTTGATTAAGTAGCCTTAGTTGATTTTGCTGAAAAATTTGTATGTCTTTGTTTATATCTATTATTTCATCCAGTTTCTGATTTTCTTCTTGTCTTTTTCTAGTTAAGATTCTTGCTAACATATTATTACCTATTCTATTATCTGAAAAACTTATTCATGATCTTTCTTCGTCTGTTGTTCTTGACCTACCTGGAAGAAAGTCCATTTTTGTGGTTTCCTTATTTTAATTCTATCCTTTTGCGGTGTTATCTCAACTCTTTTTAATTGTTCTATTAAATCGTCTACCTTTGGAATTTCTGTTTTTATCTCTTTTTCTTTAATAATTTTATCTAGCTTTTTATTGACTTCTAAAAGTAATATTATTAAAGTATTATTTTGTTTAATTATCGTTTGATCAGCCTTTCCTTGAGGAGTATAACTAGTTAGTCCCTCTGGATTGGGTTGAATTCTTTCCGTGAGTTTTAATGCTTCTTCATATTAAACTATACAAGTCTATAGAATAAGGGAGGGAGAGTACCGAGTAGGATTTTCACAAACATAAGTTTTTATCCGCAAAAATCTTACTATTAATGTCCAAAGCTCTCTGGATGGGTGTAGTTGTTACGATTATTGGACATTAATAGTAAGATTTCTGCGGTTAAAAACTTATGTTTGTGAAAATCCTACTCGGTACTCTCCCTCCCTTCTTTTATAGATTTGTATAGTTTAATATGAAGAAGAATTAAAACTCACGGAAAGAATTCAACTCAATCCAGAGGGACTAACTAGTTATACTCCTCAAGGAAAGGCTGATCAAACGATAATTAAACAAAATAATACTTTAATAATATTACTTTTAGAAGTCAATAAAAAGCTAGATAAAATTATTAATGAAAAAGAGATAAAAACAGAAATCCCAAAGGTAGATGATTTAATAGAACAATTAAAAAGAGTTGAGATAACACCGCAAAAGGATAGAATTAAAATAAGGAAACCACAAAAATGAACTTTATTCCAGGTAGATCAAGAACAACAGACAAAGAAAGATCACGAATAAGTTTTTCAGATAATAGAATAGATAATAATATGTTAGCAAGAATCTTAACTAGAAAAAGACAAGAAGAAAATCAGAAACTGGATGAAATAATAGATATAGACAAAGACATACAGATTTTTCACCAAAATCAACTAAGGCTACTTAATCCAAAAATATTATATAATACAGGATATTTTTCAAATAATTCTCAATTATATAGACATTATAGAGAAGAACAATTATCAGCCATAGGAAGTAAAGTAGCAACATTAAATTTAATTAATACAGATTTAGTAAGACAAATAAAGAATTATAAAAAGAATTTAATGCATATGGGATTAATAGCAATCGGATTAAAAGGATTAACTAGAAAAAACTTAGGAACTAAAGTATTAGTAGTAGTATATGATGACAGATGGTCAGATCAAAAGAAATCCATACTAGGTTTAACAGAAGTAGACATGACCAATAATGGAGGAATATTTTATATACTTCATGATAAATTTAGCAGAATTTGGAAAAAATATTAAAATAGGAATACAGACTAAAGGATATGAAGAAATGAACAATGGAAATAATTTACTGATATGTGTAGGTTTCATAGGAAAAATGGCAACAAGTAGTAATACAAGATTCAAAATTAAGGTAGACGATGTAGTCGAGGTAATGGGAAATAAAGGAATAAAATTAATAAAACCTATTAAGATAAATCCAGAAGAATATGCTGGATTAGAATGGAATTTAGAAGATTTTGCAAAACAAAAAATATTTAAACCAGAATCTCATTTAATGTATACAAACTCAAAAGGAGAAACATCAATTAGATTTACTGATTACAATTATTCTACCCAAAAAGAAATAGATGACATAACTGAGAATACGGCAGACGATACCGATACTGAATTCATGAACATAGAAATAATACAAGATGAATTTGAAGTAGATATATCACTAGAAAAGGCAAAGAGGCTAGTTAAAGAAAATAAAAATCAGACTTTCCAATGTAAAGGATGTAAACTTGGAAGGTTAACCTTAAGCAAAGTAGAAAAACATTTTAGGAAATGTGAATTAAGAACAGATAATTGGGGATATAGAAAAGAAAATATTTTACAGAAAAAATTAGATAAATTTTTTGATGAAATACAAGATAGTTATGAAGAAAAAGAATCCCTAATAAGCCTAAAAGAATTGATGGAATCAACTAGTTCTAGCCCAAGCCCATTCCAAAGAACAACTTATCAAAGTACAATAGATACTAGCACAGGAAATGTACCTCGAAAAAGAGTTTACAGAATAGATCAAGAAACAGAAATAGAAAATGTAAAACCATCAAGAAAAAGAATGCCTATAGAAGAACCTATAAGACTACAGGAAGGAGGAAGTAAAGGTAAAATACTAAATATAGCAGTTCATGACCCACAAATATGGAACTCAGTAATAGACCTATGGAAAGGAATCGTAGTGGCAGACTTTATAAAAACTTATAATGATACAGATGCAGAAACAATGTATAAATATATGGAAACCTTCTTAGGAGAATCAACCAAGGGTTTATGGGAAGCCTATAAGTCAGAATTCCCACAAGATTTGCAAATGTTGATAGCAATGGGAGCAAATCCTTATAATTTTACAAATAAGATATATAGCTTAATTACAGGCGAAGATCCAAATAGTGGATTAGTAGTATTACAAAAAAATGCATTAATAAAATTAGAACAATTAAGTATAAGTAGCTGGTTTCATATAAAAAAGTTTTTAAATGATTATTTTTATTACTGTACTATTAGTGGAAACGCTTTTGATCAGGACTTAGGTAAAAAATTATTTAACAAATTACCAGGAGTTTTAGGAAGGGAAATAGAAGAACGATGGTATAAAAGGGAAAGAGTAATTCAAAATCCTCATGCAAAATGGTCTATAGGACATAAAATACAACATATAATGGAAGTACTACAAGAAAAATGTACTAATCTACAAATACAAAAGCAACTAAAACAGAACAATATGAGTTTTTGTAGATCAACTGTATACACAACACAAAGTTATGATAAAAATGAATACAAAAGAAAAAAATATAGAAAATATAAGCCACAATACAATAAAAGATATAATAGAAAAAATTATTATCTTAGAAAATCATCAGCTAGAAAGCCATATTTAGACAAAGATAGACACGTTAAAAAATATAGAACAGATAGAAATTACAAAAATAAACTAGAATGCTTTACTTGTGGTAATGTAGAACATTTGGCAAATACATGTCCAAAGAGAATTAATAATAAAACAAGGAATTCACAGTTAATAGAAGATTTCTAAGAAACTCTAATAAATGTAGACGAATATATGTCAGACAATGAAAGCATATACTCAATAGTAAGTGTAGAAATAGAAGAAAAAACTCAAATTGACACCTCAGAATCAGAAGAAGAAGAAGATTTAATAAATGAAATAGGATTAGAAAGATTAAATTTAGAAGAAAATAATTTTGTAAACATATCAGAATTCTTTCAAACAATATACTAAACGAGACAAAATATAAGAGGAAGACTTTAAATCTAAAGCAACTGAAAACCAAAAGTGTGGAAGTTTAATACACATCAATACCCAAGGTCTGGTGTCACTAGCTCACGGACTACTACAGAATACTACAAACAAGGTCTGAAAGGAAATACATCATGTTTGTCGGATACAAGATGAACAAATGAAAAACATGGAAAGGGGCTTCGGCCTGCGAACGCCAGCTAGGCTACCTAGAGAGTCCCTGGACTGAAAATAGCTTCCAGAAGTCCTACTGTTGTGGTCCGTAAGCTGCTCCCTGATCTGTGCACAAAAATGCACAGAGTGTAGCATCAACACAACCGACCCCATGTGCTGGTAAGTGCCTAGCCTAACCCCGGCGAAGTAGTGACGAGGGTAAACAGGACCTACCACAATTAACCTATACAGATATATATACAAGTGCAAGAAAACAATAACAAGATAATACAAAGTAAAGCTAGGAGGGGACATGCTATCGGGGAGTAACAGATAAAAATGAAATATCGGAAATAAACAGAAGAAACTCCGGTTCCCATGATATATATATATATATATATATCATATATAAGTGGACGACGTGCCACACGATCCCATAATGTCATATATAAGTGGACGGCGTGCCACACGATCCCATAATATCATATAAAAGTGGACGGCGTGCCACACGATCCCATAATACCATATATAAGTGGACGGCGTGCCACACGATCCCATAATATAATTCGAAACATCTGATTTTGTAAGGAGAGTCCCATTAGGGGAAATCAACAACATATCACTCTAACCCGGCAAGGGTACAACTAACAGCCCAAAATATCCCGACAAGGGAGAGTATATATATCGGTCTACACATCCCGGCAAGGGAGTAATCACAACACATTCTCTTTTTAAATCCCTTCTTCCTCAACTAACACATTCATGTTCGAGCTAACGCTCCAAAAGTACACCAATCACAATTTTACCCCAACCGTTCACATTATATGAAACTCATCAAATAAACAAGGAGATTGTGTCACGTTATTCGAATTAAAAGCAATTAAGACTCACGGTCATGCTAGACTCCGGTGCATAGATACCTGTCACCGTGCCTATCCACCGTACTCCACATTAGCAAGTAGCAGATAACATCCTAATCCTATTCCCTCAAGCCAAAGTTAGAACAAACACTTACCTCGAATGCTCCAAACTCAACTCACGCTTTTAGTATAGCTTTACCTCTTGATTCCACCACCAATCCGCTCGAATCTAGTCATAAGTTACTTAATCACATTAATAATTACTAAATGAATCACTCCCCATGCATGAAAAATAAATGTTACAAGGTTTTTCCCAAAATGGTCAAAAACACCCCCGGACCCACGTGGTCGAAACTCGAGGTTCGGACCAAAACCCGGTTACCCATTCTCCCACGAATCCAAATATATGATTTGTTTTGAAATCGGACCTCAAATTGAGGTCCAACTTCTCAATTTGTAGAAAACCTAGGTTCTACCCAAAACACCTAATTTCTCCCATGAAAATCTTTGATTTAAATTTGAAATCATGTTAAAAGATGTCAAGGAATAAAGAAATTAAGTTAGAAATCACTTACCAATCGTTTTGGAGAAGAAAAGTTGTTTGGAAAATCCCCTCTTAGGTTTTGGGTTTTTGAAAAGTGGAAAAATGACTGAAAATCCCAAATTTATATATTTTTGCTGGGGGCTGGCGCGGACCGCACAGAAATGCACCGCGGCCGCGTGGCTGCCAACGCGGACCGCGCGGAAATGTACTGCGGCCGCGCCGAGGGAGGGAAGAAGTGGGCTCTCTGAAACCCACCCAGCGCGGACTGCACTGATTTGGTGCGCGACCACGTTGGTCGACCTGGCTACCGACCCTCTGAACCCCCACCACGTGGACTGCACAGAAAAGCACCACGGCCGCGTGGCTGCCAGCGCGAACCACGCGCAAACGGCCGTGGCCGCGCTGGGCCTGCAACACCTGAACCTACATTTTTTAAGTCTAAGACCTCCCGGACCCCACTCAAAACTCACCCGAGCCCTCAGGGCTCCAAACCAAACATACATATGATCTTAAAAACATCTTACGGTCTTATTTGTGCGATCAATTCGCCAAAATAACATCATATACATAGAATCAAGCCTCAAAACACATGATTTTCTTTCAACTTTCATAAAACTCAAATTCCCCATTTTAAGTCTGAAACACGTCATATGACGTCCGTTTTTAGCCAAACTTTATAGATAGTGCTTAAAACATATTTAAGACTCGTACCGGGCGTCGGAACCAAAATATGAGCCTGATACCACAGTTTTCTGATCAATTTCCTTCTTCATTTTCCTTAATTAATTTCAGAAAACAATTTCACACAAAAATTCATTTCTCGGGCTTGGGAGCTCGAAATTTAATTCCGGGCACACGCCCAAGTCCCATATTTTTCTACGGATCCTCCGGGACCGTCGAATCACAGGTCCGGGTCCGTTTACCCTAAATGTTAACCGAAGTCAATATTATGCATAATAATATCAAAATTCATCAAATTTTTCAGATAATTCACATATTCTAACATAAAAACTTTTTGGCTACGCGCCCGAACTGCGCACGCAAATCGAGGCAACTAAAAGCGAGGTTTTCAAGGCCTCGAAAGCGCGGAACAAGGTAGAACTACGGTGATGACCCTTTGGGTCGTCACATTCTCCACCTCTAAAACAACCGTTCGTCCTCGAACGGACAAAAGAAAGAAGTACCTGAGTCAGGAAATAAATGAGGATAACGGCCCCGCATATTGGACTCGGACTCCCAGGTCGATGCCTCAGGAGGCTGACCTCTCCACTGAACACGCACCGAAGGAAAACTCTTCGACCTCAACTTTCGAACCTGCCGGTCTAGAATAGCCACCGGCTCCTCCTCATATGACATATCCTTGTCCAATTGGACAGTGCTGAAATCTAACATGTGCGATGGATCTCCGCGATACTTCCGGAGCATAGATACATTAAACACGGGATGCACAGCTGACAAGCTAGGTGGCAAGGCAAGTCTATAAGCCACCTCTCCCACACAATCAAGAATCTCAAATGGACCGATGAACCTAGTGCTGAGCTTGCCCTTCTTCCCAAATCTCATCACACCCTTCATAGACGATACACAGAGCAATACCCGCTCCCCACCCATGAAAGCAACATCTCTGACCTTGCGGTCTGCCTAACTCTTTTGTCTGGACTGAGCTGTACGAAGTCTATCCTGAATAATCCTGACCTTGTCCAAGGCCTCCTGAACCAGATCCGTACCCAATAATCGAGCCTCTCCTGGCTCAAACCATCCAACTGGAGACCGACATCGCCTACCATACAACGCCTCATACGGAGCCATCTGAATGCTGGACTGGTAGTTGTTGTTGTGGGCGAACTCTGCTAAAGGCAAAAACTGGTCCCACGAGCCTCCAAAATCAATGACACAGGCTCAGAGCATGTCCTCAAGAATCTGAATAGTCCTCTCTGACTGACCGTCCGTCTGGGGATGAAATGTTGTACTCAAGTCAACCTGGGTGCCCAACTCTCGCTGAACCGCTCTCCATAAATGCGAGGTAAACTACGTACCCCGATCCGAAATGATAGATAGTGGTACCCCATGAAAGCGAACAATCTCCCTGATATAAATCTCGGCTAGCCTTTCAGACGAATAGGTGGCTACAACAGGAACAAAATGCGCTGACTTGGTCAGCCTATAAACAATGACCCAAACTGCATCAAACTTCTTCCGAGTCATCGGAAGTCCAGTAACGAAATCCATCGTAATCCTCTCCCACTTCCACTCGGGAAGTGCAATCCTCTGAAATAGACCACTAGGTCTTTGATGCCCGTACTTAACCTGCTGACAATTCAAACACCGAGCCACATGCGCAACGATGTCTTTCTTCATCTTGCGCCACCAATAGTGTTGCCTCAGATCCTGATACATCTTCGCGGCGCCCGGGTGAATAGAATACCGAGAACTGTGGGCCTCCGCTAAGATCAACTCTCGAATCCCATCAATATTGGGCACACAAAATCGCCCCTGCAATCTCAATACTCCATCATCATCTAAGGTTTCTTTCTTGGCACCACCACGCTGCACCGTGTCTCTCAGGACACACAAATGGGGATCATCGAATTGCCGATCACGGATACGCTCTAATAACGAAGAACGAGCGACCGTGCAAGCTAATACTCGACTAGGCTCGGAAATGTCCAACCTCACAAACTGATTGGCCAAATCCTGAACGTCTAAAGCAAGCGGTCTCTCACTGACCGGAATATAAGCAAGACTATCCATACTGGCTGACTTCCTACTCAAGGCATCGGCCACCACATTGGCCTTTCCCGGGTGATATAAGATAGTGATGTCATAATCTTTCAACAATTCCAACCATCTCCTCTGCCTCAAATTCAACTCATTTTGCTTGAACAAATACTGAACACTCTTATGATCCGTGAACACCTCACATGCCACACCATACAGATAGTTCCTCCAAATCATCAATGCGTGAACAATGGCTGCCAACTCCAAATCATGCACTGGATAGTTCTTCTCATGAACCTCCAACTGCCTCGAAGCATAGGCAATGACCTTGCCATCCTGCATCAACATTGCACCAAGTCCAATACGAGATGCATCACAATAGACTATATAGGGCCCTGAACCTGTGGGCAAAACCAACACCGGTGCCGTGGTCAGAGCTGCCTTGAGCCTCTGAAAGCTCGCCACACACTCGTCTGACTATCTGAACTGAGCACCTTTCTGGGTCAATCTGGTCATAGGGGCTGCAATGGATGAAAACCCCTCCACGAACTGACGGTAGTAACCTGCTAACCCCAAGAAACTCTGAATCTCCGTAGTTGAAGTTGGTCGAGGCCAGTTCTTGACTGCCTCTATCTTCTTCGGGTCTACCTGAATACCTGCTGCTGATACGACATGACCCAGGAATACGACCGAACTCAGCCAAAACTCGCACTTCGAGAACTTAGCATACAACTAACTACCCTTCAGGATCTGAAGAACCGCTCTGAGGTGCTGCTCATGCTCCTCCTGACTACGGGAGTATATAAGAATATCGTCAATGAAGACTATCATGAACAAGTCCTAATAAGGTCTGAACACTCGGTTCATCAACTCCATGAACGCTGCTGGGGCATTAGTCAATCCAAATGACATGACCAAAAACTCATAGTGCCCATATCGAGTGCGAGATGTTGTCTTAGGGACATCAGACGCCCTAATCCTCAGCTGGTGGTAGCCAGATCTCAAATCTATCTTTGAAAACACCCTCGCACCCTGAAGCTGGTCGAATAAATCGTTGATCCTCGGCAGTGGGTAATTGTTCTTAATCGTCACCTTGTTCAATTGTCGGTAATCAATGCACATCCTCATCGAACCATCCTTTTTCTTTACAAATAGCACATGTGCGCCCCAAGGCGAAACACTGGGTCTAATAAAACCCTTCTCAAGCAAATCCTGAAGCTGACCCTTTAACTCTTTCAATTCTGGCGGCGCCATACAATACGGCGGAATAGAAATGGGCTGAGTGCCCGGAGCCAGATCAATACAAAAGTCAATATCCCTGTCGGGCGGCATGCCTGGCAGGTCTAAAGGGAAGACCTCGGGAAACTCCCGAACAATAGGAACAGAATCAATAGACGGGACCTCAACGCTGGAGTCGCGAACATAAGCCAGATAAGCTAGACACCCCTTCTTGACCATGCGTCGAGTCTTCACATAAGAAATAACGTTGCGAGAAGAATGACCAGGAGTCCCTCTCCATTCTAAATGGGGCAAATACGGTAAGGCTAAGGTCACGGTCTTGGAATGACAATCCAAGATTGCATGATACGGGGACAACCAATCCATCCCTAATATGATGTCTAAATCCACCATATCCAAGAGCAACAAGTCAACACGGGTCTCAAGACCCCTGAATACCACAACACATGAACGATGAACCCGGTCCACCACTATAGAATTCCCCACTAGCGTAGACACATATACAGGAATGCTCAAGGCCTCACTAGGCATAACCAAATAGGGTGAAAAATAGGACGACACATATGAATATGTAGATCCGGGATCAAATAGCACAGAAGCATCCCTATTAAAGACCAGAATAGTACCTGTAATCACAGCATCTGATGACTCAGCCTCTGGCCTGGCTGGCAAGGCATAACAACGGGGCTGGGGCCCACCTCCCTGAATCATATCCCTGGGACGATCTGCTGCTGGCTGACCCCTACCTCTAGCGGTCTGAGCTCCACCTCTAAGACCTCTACCTCCACCTCTATGTCCTCTACCCCCGCTTCTAGCTGGCTGGGCAGGCTGTGGGGCAACTGGTGCCTGGATCATCGGCCGAGGACCCTGCTACTGCGAGCTGCTGGAAGCTCGATGTCGCGACCCAAATCCCGGTGATGATGGTACCCAGCACACTACTAGGCAAGCCCAACCATTATTCAACACTTAACCCAATTTATCAAAAATAGCGGAAAGAAATATCAATTAAGCAAGATTAAAGTACTGAATATTTTAACAAAATACACAATATAATCTCACTAGGACACGGTGTCACGAATCTGAGCCTCTAGAATACAGAATATCATCCTAATACACGGTATATCCAAAGTCCGATAATGCGAAAATAAAGAGATAGGATAGGAGGGAGAAGATCAATGGCTGCGAACGTCGTGCAGCTACCTCGATACTCCCAGAGGCTGGATCTGCTGATAAACTGGATCTACTGAGCCTGAGACTGCCCTAGATCTGCACACAAGGTGCAGGGAGTAAAGTGAGTACTCCGACCTACTGAGTAATAAAAGTAACTACAGTCCGAAGATAAGAAAATCCAGTAAATACACAAAGTAAGCTACAATCCGAATATACAGCAACATATGGAACTGAGCAGCTAAACACCAGTATAAATCCAAATACATGAATGCAATGCAATGCATATGATGGTACATTCCAGTACCCACTGTGGCATGCAGCCCGAGCCATCCATATTTATTTATCGTCGACGGCTCTCACTGGGGGTGTGTACAGACTCCGAAGGGGCTCCTACAGCCCAAGTGCAATATCTTGGTCAGTCATTGTTACCTGACCGGTCAGCCATTGTTACCTGACCAATTTATATCATACAGTGCCATTGTTACCACTGTTCAAGTATATCATCCAGTGTCATTGTTACCACTATTTCAAGTATATCACACAGTGTCATTGTTACCACTGTTTCAAGTATATCACACAGTGTCATTGTTACCACTGTTTCAAGTATATCACACAGTGTCATTGTTACCACTGTTTCAAGTATATCACACAGTGTCATTGTTACCACTATTTCAAGTCACTTTATATTTAGTCCAAAAAATAATATAATAAGCCCCTTGGGAATTTACAAAACAGAAGTTCCCAGCCTGGAATACATTTAAAAATATCATTTAAGTTTTCAACACTTAGAATTATGACTGAGTTTGCAAAACAGCATTTAAAACCTTGGATTGAAATTAAATGATATGCAAATCATGCAAAGCAGTAATATCAATCCTCAAAGGATTTTACAAATCGGCACAAGGCCCCAAACATGGCATCAAGCCCAGTAATATCAACGAAGTATGTGTATCAATCACCAGTATAGTATAAACATCACACGGGATGGACCAAGTCAAAATCCCCAATAGTATCCGACCCCGCACTCGCCATGGGGTGCGTGTAACGCCTCAATATAGCGTTACGATGTGAAAGTCCGGGGTTTCAAACCCTCAGAACAACATTTACATCTATTACTCACCTCAAGATGGCCAAAAGTCTACTCCGCGATGCCCTTTCCTTTTGAATCGACCTCCTCGCGCATCGAATCTTGCTAAAACCATAAGGAATATATTACAATAGGCTAAGGTAATATAACCCAATCGAAAAGACTCGAAAAATATCGAAAATCACGAAATTTGGAAAACCCGAGCCCCGGGCCCACTTCTCGAAAAATTACGAAAGTTACATCACCGGATTCCTCGTCTCGCCACGAGTCCGTAAATATAAAATTTACCAAAATCGGAGTCCATTTGACCCCTCAAATCACCAAATCTTATTTTCAAATCCCTAGGCCTAAATCCTCAATTTTTCTACAATTTTCATGCTCAAATCCATACATAATTGATGTACTTAACTCAAAATAGGTGGGGATAACTTACCTTCACATTGATGATGAAAATCCCCTCTTGAAGCTCCCCAAAAATCGTCCATACTTTGAAGAAATAAAGAAAAGTGAGTTAAATCCGTGTATAAATGAATCTGCCTGTGCTTCGTCAAGTTGTACCTTGCACTTGTGCTATACAAGTTGTATATCCTATTAAAATTGTTCCTTGTCGGACACCTTCTGTTTAAACAACCATAACGTATTGTATAAATATATGACAAACGATTTGAAGATTTAGAAACTAGACTCAAATATATTTAATTTGATAGGTTGTACACCATATAACTCTTTATATATCCCGAGATATGAGCTTCTAAAGTGCATCATAAATTATGCCGAAATTGCTCCAGCAGCCCTTTTCGATCCATCGTAACTTTCTGAGATGATATCCAAATCGTGAATGGTTTAACTTTACGAAAACTAAAATGTATGGGCTACAACTTTCGTGTTTTGCACTATTTCTGATTTCTTATATATTACAATATATGAGCTTCCAAACTGGACTACTCGCACCTAAAATTTTCTGGGCACAGCAGAATTTTCTGCAATTTTTCCTAAGTCCGAAATCACTCCGAGACACCTCCGAAACACTTCCGAGCCCTCGGGGCTCCAAACCAATTATGAACACTGACTCTAAAACATCACACGAACTTGCTCTAGCGATCAAATCGACAAAATAACATCAAAATCAATGATTTGAGCCTTAAATCCAAGAATTCTTTCAAATTTCATAAACTTTCAAATTTTCCAATTTAAGGCCGAAACCCGTCAAACAACATCCGTTTGTAACCAAACTTTACAGGAAGCGCTTAACCAACATATATGACCTGTACCGGGCGTCGGAACCAAAATACGAGCCCGATACCATTACTTTCTGATCAAATTTCATTTTCATTTTCCTTAAACATTTTCAGGAAACAATTTCACGAAAAAATTCATTTCTCGGGCCTGGGACCTCGGAATTCGATTCCGGAAACACGTTCAACTATCATATTTTTCTATGGACCTTTCGAGACCAAAAAATCACGGGTCCGGCTCCGTTTACAAAAAATGTTGACCAAAGTCAACTTTAACAATATTAAATATCAAATATTTTCAAATTTTTCCCATAATTCATATATTTCAACACAAAGATATTCCGGACACACTCCTAAGTTCCAAATAACCTAATGAAGCTATCCAAATCATAAAATTCGCATTTCAAATCCGATATCAAAATTTCCACTTCCGGCCAAATTTTCTCAAAAACCTTCAATTTTCCATCTTTAGCCGAACGGCTCCAAAATGACCTACGGACCTCCAAATTCACTTCCGATCGCGCTCCCAAATCCAGAATCACCATACGGAGCTACTCCCAGTCTCGGAATCCCAAACGGACATAAATAACACTGAAATGCATTTTAAACCAAACTGATGCAATTTCTTCTAAAATGCTATCTTCCAGAATAGGCGCCAAAACGCTCCCGGGTTATCCAAAACCCGATCCGGGCATACGCCCAAGTCCGAAATCATCATACGAACCTGCTGGAACCTTCGAATCCCAATTCCGAGGTCGTTTACTCAAAATTCCAATCCTAGTTCATTTCTTCAATTTTAAGCTTTCAAAATGAGAATTTCCATTTAGATTTGACTCCAAACTTCCTGAATTTTAATTCTGACCATACACACAAGTCAATATACCTGAGATGAAGCCGCTCATGGCCTCAAACTGCTGAATGATGCGCCGGAGCTCAAAACGACCGGTCGGGTCGTTACAATCTCCCCCACTTAAACATACATTCTTCCTCGAACGTGTTGAGAATTACACTGAAGTAGTCTGAAATCACTTGTTTAACACATCATGCACCTTCCCATGCTACCACTACTCCATTGAGCACATTAGCTCGATAATTCTGTAGATATACTTATCTATTCAAGCAAATAAGCCATTAGGCCCAATTCCAACATCCTGAATTTCCCTGTCAAGCCTGTTTCCATCATACGACCACCATATCAATCTCCACACGCTGTACCCAAACATGACTGCATAACTTTGCTGAATTCACACTTTGCATCACTTTACTCATAGAACCACAATAACATTCTTTAAACATAATAGTCGAAATTCCACGAATTTGATGCTCCCATTGCATCTCATTATCTACACAGGTTTTGTTCTAGTTTTTTTTTTCAACACCAATACGACTGAAGAGATGTGCCGAAATTCACAACCAACTGCTGAATCAACAATTCATTGGATCTACACTCCTGACAAGTTCCATTACCTTCTCCCAAACCAAAGAATGATCTTTGCTCTATAATATACTTCATATAATCAGTTTGCACTGACCCCAAATCTAGTAACCTCGTCTCACCCAGTACGAACTGCTCAGGCAATAAGCCACTTTCAGACATAATCAAAAATCCCACAAGACGCCACAATGTGCCAGTATGCTATCAATTCGAACGTGATACAAAAGGAAGGCGAACTCTAGAAGGAACTACTCAACTCGCACACTAACATAGACTTCCTCAGAAAACAGGGAAACAGAACACACAAAAGCAAATATGGGCACTGAACTGAACATCACACTGTTGCGGCGTGCAACCCGATCCAAACAACATACCCATGGCGGTGTGCCACCCGATCCACATATAGAACTCACATAAGGAGATATACGTCAAGTTGAATAGCTCATCACATCAAAATACCGAATATCGGTCATAAACACACTAAGGTGCATAATATCATTCCCAAGGAAACATATAGCGCTATAGGCTACAAACTCAAGCACAACTGAGGTGTGATACATGATCTAAGTCTCATCTTGCTCATATAACATCACCGCTGAGTGAAACCTCAACACATAAGGAATTTACCAAGCCGTCTCATAACTCATACGGTGCAATATATCTTTACATGAATTAACTGGCCACGAAATAAGACCGCGACTATCCTTCCATAAAGAGCGCATTGCTGAAATAAACACAACTGGCCTGACGTAAGGCTCACTTCCACATTTAAATCTATCCACTGACCTCAAGTCGATCCTGATCGTGCCAAGCTAGGCCAATAATCTTTCACAGGTCCATAACCCAATAAACAGAGTGCCCTCCAGGCATAAATTCTCAAATGAATGATATTACCAAAATCCTCATACTTGGTTTAAATTTCTAATTAATCAAGTGACTACATGTCACACTTATACAATATTCCTGTGGGACAAGCTCCCACCATCTTCCGAAATAATTAACGGGTCTGCACATCCAAACCACCGGCTGCACTAACGCTGAAAAGCGATCAAGAATCCCTAACCAGGATGCAAAGCCTTTCTTACAGAACACCGACCTCAGGTGATACTGACGTCAATACCCATCTTACTCAAAACACTGAAACTCAAATACTGCTCATCCGAGATCGTGACATCACAATCATTGACCAAACTGCAACCTTGGTCCTTACTTCAAATTCCATACCACTCACTGCACCTCACGTGCCAATATACGATAGACGCGATTTCCATCACAACTCTGGAACCGCCGATAGGCTAATACTTCATCACATAAGACTTTCCATTTAACTCACTTCAGGAGAACTATAGCAGCATACAGGCGAATCCTCATAATCGTCGAATATGCCAATCTCTAAGTAGTTGTCCAAGCCACCATAACACTTTCTGGGATCCGCCTACTCATAATAGGCCCTAACAAAAGAATGCTTCAGAATAACATCAATCACTGCGGCCGACAAGCCTCACATGCATAACTCGATCACGCTGAACGAACCGATCACTAACACCAGTATACCAACTCAACTATGGCTAATCAATCTACTTCTTTCCAATTTATCCTTGATTGCCTTAGAAATAATAATATCTCCATTTAAAACCTAACCTATTTCAACCAAACTCACCCCGAGTGACCTTAAATCACGAGACCATGCTGTCTCAAATACCATGACCATTTCATGTCTCTCAAATGCTACACCGCAAGTCAAAACATCATTGAACTTCTGTGCCTTTCTTCATAAGCTGCTTCAAAAGCTTGACTCTTGACCGTACTTATAGACTCAAAATCATTAGGCACCACACTTTACCTCTTGAATTAACTAGGACCGCTATTGAGAGCCACCCAGCTCTGACTTGGCCCCGAATGCAACCAACTCTACTGAATTTTATAACATATGAATACCCTCTCGATAAAGCACCTAGAGGGATCACTTCCCTCGAAGCCTGCACCTATACGAGGCATAAATCATGAATCTTCCCTCAAGTCTGAACATGAGCCAATAAGGCTAACCATAGCATGCATCCAACAATTCATTTACTCAAATTACCACTCATGGTCCTTTTCCGTAGCTGCAATAACCCACCAATACGCCAATAACCAGAATTCACGCAGGTAATAAACCGTGCAATCAGCTAATCAGCAGCAAGCTCCCCAACTTGGCTCGAAGCCATAGATCACAACACATATACTCTATTGATGTCGTAATATCATGGTGAGATTAAACTCACTCCATCATAAGCTCGTGGAAACACGAATCATCTAGAATTTTAACTCTTCTGCAATTCTTGCATTTACTCACACAACAGTTAAGCCCACTCTCTAGGCGACCAATTTTTTTTTAAGTCCTAAATTTTTCAAAAATTTTGGCAGAGCCTCCTTTGTAATTGGTCCTATCCACCTGCCAGAGAATCACCAAAACCATCCTAACAACACATCCACAACTTGACAAAGCATCACAAAAATCTAAATTGATATATGGACATGTGTTGTATCTATTTGAATCATAACACATAGAAAATACCCTTCAACCCTCCATTATTGGTCTATTCAACCAAGTAGGAACATATTCTTCCTTTAATATTTTCGACCTTCAAGGTGGTCTCCTTGACTCAACAATTTCGTCATAATACATTTACGGAAGCGATCTCAGCTCCCAGACTTATCTAACTAGGAGACACGAAAAATATTCTTCACGCGACCATAACTCGGGCTACTCAACAAATCACAATAAGAAACGAATCACTTTAACAGTTCATCTACTATCCAGTAGGCTTCTTCGCCACTACCAAGTCGTACAAATACACCTCGCAACACTAACATACTCATCACGTGGATATCCAACCGCCATTCCGGCTAACAAGGACAATAATGAACATATGAGTTCAAAACACTTGCTCACAAAATCAGCACCTCGGTGCTCAAGCCATTGGCAAAGATTTGGCCTCAAGTCCTCCAGACTAGTCTAACTTCAAACTCACAGAGATTACACCTCAGCCCTCGATCGGGGAATCAAAAGCCATCGAGACACATCTGATACTGAGCGCCCGTTGGTGCATACAATCACGCTGATGGAATTTCAAAAGTTTCTTTTCAAGCTGAATCAAGGACGCACGATAAGAATTCAAGAATGTGAAGTTTTCCTAAAGGTTCGGCAGCCTCTCGAGGATAAGTACAGACGTCTCCGTACCGATCCGCGAGACTCTACTAAACTGGCTCATGACTCGCGAGACCAAGTAACCTAGGCTCTGATACCAACTTGTCGCGACCCAAATCCCGGTCGTGATGGCGCCCAACACACTACTAGGCAAGCCCGACCATTATTCAACACTTAACCTAATTTATCAAAAATAGCGGAAAGAAATATCAATTAAGCAAGATTAAAGTACTGAAGATTTTAACAAAATATACAATATAATCTCACTAGGACCCGGTGTCACGAATGTGAGCCTCTAGAATACAGAAAATCATCCTAATACACGGTATATCCAAAGTCCGATAATGCGAAAATAAAGAGATAGGATATGAGGGAGAAGATCAATGGCTGCGAACGCCGTGCAACTACCTCGATACTCCCAGAGGCTGGATCTGCTGATCAACTGGATCTACTGAGCCTGAGACTGCCCTGGATTTGCACACAAGGTGCAGGGAGTAAAGTGAGTACTCCGACCCAGTGAGTAATAAAAGTAACTACAGTCCGAAGATAAGAAAATCCAGTAAATACACAAAGTAAGCTACAATCCGAATATACAGCAACATATGGAACTGAGCAGCTAAATACCAGTATAAATACAAATACATGAATGCAATGCAATGCATATGATGGTACATTTCAGTACCCACTGCGGCGTGCAGCCCGAGCCATCCATATTTATTTATCGTCGACGGCGCTCACTGGGGTGTGTACAGACTCCGGAGGGGCTCCTACAGCCCAAGCGCAATATCTTGGTCAGTCATTGTTACCTGTTGAGATCCGACGTATCATTCAGTAGTTTGAGGCCATGAGCGGTTTCATCTCAGGTATATTGACTTGTGTGTACGGTCAGAATTAAAATTCAAGAAGTTTGGAGTCAAATCTAAATGGAAATTCTCATTTTGAAAGCTTAAAATTGAAGAAATGAACTAGGATTAGAATTTTGAGTAAACGACCTCGGAATTGAGATCTGAAAGTTCCAGCATGTTCATATAATGATTTCGGACTTGGGCGTGTGTCCGGATTTGGTTTTGGATAACCCGTGATCATTTCGGCGTGTATTGTGGTAGTTAGTATTTTAGAAGAATTTCATAAATTTGGATTGGAAGGCATTTCAGAGTTATAGATGTGTGTTTGGGATTCCGAGTCTGGGAATAGCTCTGTATGGTGATTCTGGAGTTGGGAGCGCGATCGGAAGTGAATTGGGATGTGCGGAGGTCATTTTGAAGTCATTTGGCTAAATATAGAAATTTGAAGGTTTTAGAGAAAATTCGACCGGAAGTGGAAATTTTGATATCGGGGTCGGAATGCGATTCCGAAAGTTGGTGCAAGTCCGTAATGTCGAATATGACTTGTGTGCAAAATTTGAAGTCATTCAGACTAATTTTGATAAGGTTTGAGACACTTAGTCTCTTTTAAGGAAGCTTAAGTTGGAAAAGTCAACCGGATATTGACTTATGTGTTAGAGGGCTCGAAATGTGAATTTTATGGTTCGGATAGCTTCGTTAGGTGATTTGGAACTTAGGAGTGTGTCCGGAATATTTTTGTGATGACCGGTGTAGAATTTAGCTTGAATTGGCGAAGTTAGTATTTTGGCGAATTCCGGTTGTTGATTTTACTGCGTATTTGACTGCAATTTCTTGTTATCATCATAATTTGGGTTGATTGCCATGTTTGTGGCCTTGTGCCGACTTTTAAAATCCTTCGAGGATTGATATTACTGCTTAGCATGATTTGCATATCATCTAACTTCAGTCCAAGGTTTTAAATGCTGTTTTTGCAAACCCAACCGTATTTCTAAGTTTTGAAAACTTAAATGACATTTTAAATGCATTTCGGGCTGGAAATTTTGATTTTTGTAAATGCCCAAGGGGCTTACTATATTATTTTCTGGACTGATAATAAAGTGACTTGAAACAGTGGTAACAATGACACTGTAATATATATACTTGAAACAGTAGTAACAATGACACTGTAATATATATACTTGAAACAGTGGTAACAATGACACTGTAATATATATACCTGAAACAGTGGTAACAACGACACTGTATGTTATACTTGAAACAGTGGTAACAATGATACTAAAATATATATTTGGAACAGTGGTAACAATGGCACTGTAGGATATAAATTGGTCAGGTAACATTGGCTGACTAGTCAGGTAACATTGACTGACCAGTATATTGCGCTTGGGCTGTAGGAGCCCCTCCGGAGTCTGTACATGACACTGAAATATATACTTGGAACAGTGGTAACAATGGCACTGTAGGATATAAATTGCTCAGGTAACATTGGCTGACCGGTCAGGTAACATTGACTGACCAATATATTGCGCTTGGGCTGTATGAGCCCCTCCGGAGTCTGTACACACCCCCAGTGAGCGCCGTCGACGATAAATAAATATGGATGGCTCGGGCTGTACGCCGTAGTGTGTACTGGAATGTACCATCATATGCATTGCATTGCATTCATGCATTTGTTCATTATTTGTCGTTGTGATATTTCTGGAGATATTTATCTGCTTTTGCTGGTGCTATTTGATCCTTGAGTGTTAGGGCCCGAGTGGCTGACCAGGAACCAAGATATTGCCCGAGGGGCAGGTTTTTGTGCATAGTGACACCGATGGCTGGAATTATTTTGCAACTTTTAAAAAGATTATTTTCAAAAGAGGTTTAAAACCGAGTCATATATTTTATAAAGGATTTTCATGGAATTACTGTTTTCAAAAAGGGTTGTACCATCTTAGATAGCATGATGAAGTGTTATTACGTGATTTCTTATTGCTCAGTTATTATTTACTCTTATTACCACTGAGTTGGAAGTACTCACTTTACTCCCTGCACCTCGTGTGCAGTTGCAGGTACTGTTCACCCGGTAGCGGGTTATTAGCGGACTGAAGGTATACTATTGTAGCTGAGCAAGGTGACCGTCAGCGTTCACGACACCGTATTTCTTCATTGATTCTAAATTCCATTCTGTATATTGTTGGTCTTGTATTAGTATTTAGATCTTTAGATGCTCGTGGCTTGTGACACCCCGATTTCAGGCTGAGTCGGGATGGTTTCCATTATTCTATCATGTTTACTTCGCACTTGTGATTTTATTATCTGCGAATTAGACTTATTCCTGCTAAGTAATTATAAAGAGATGTATTGTTTTATTGTTGGGTGGCCTTGTCCCCACGAGAGGTGCCATCACGACCGGGTTGGGATTTTGGGTCGTGACAAGTTGGTATCAGAGCCTAGGTTACTAGGTCTCACGAGTCATGAGCAGGTTTAGTAAAGTCTTGCGGATCGGTACGGAGACGTCTGTATTTATCCTCGAGAGGCTGCAGAACCTTTAGGAAAACTTCACATTCTTGAATTCTTATCGTGCGTCCTTGATTCAGCTTGAAAAGAAACTTTTGAAATTCCTTCCGCGTGATCGTATACACCAACGGGCGCTCAGTATCAGATGTGCCTTGATGGCTTGTGATTCCCTGATTGAGGGGCAAGACATGATCTCTATGACTTGATGTTGGGCTAGTCTGAAGGACTTGAGGCCGGATCTTTGCTTATGGCAGGAGTGTCGAGGTGCTGATTGTGTGAACATGTGTTTTTGAACTTATATGTTCGGTAGTGTCCCCGTTAGTGGAAACGACGGCTGTGGCTATGTGAGGAGTATATTAGTACTACGAGGCATATCCATATGAATTGGAAGTGATGAGAAGGGGTATGTTGGATGATGGAAGAATTAGTAGATGCTTAAAGTCTATATTGATTCAAGTTACAGCCCGAGTTAAGGGCGTGTGAAGAATCTTTTCAGGATTCCTTGTTGGGAGTGAAGTAAATATCATGTGGCGGTATGAGTAAAGACTCAGGAAGATCAAATGACTGCGTAATGCTTATGGCGGTGGAAGGTATACGGAAATATTATATTGAGGCGAAGTAGGTGGGTTATCTCCCGCGAAGTGTGTTGAGGTGGTGTGATCCTCATGTGAATGATAGAAGATCTTATGTGCAAATGAAAGGTACGTGTTAAAATTTAAAATTTGGGATCGCTTAAGAGAGTGGGCTTAACTGTTGCGGGGATGAATGCGAGATTTGCAGAAGATTTACAGTACTAGATGATCTGTGTTTTCACAAGCTTACAAATGATTTGAGTTTAATCTCACTATGGTATTGTGGCATCAATAGAGTAAAAGTGTTATGAGCTATTGAGGGTATCTTGATCTATGGCTTCGAGCCAAGTAGAGGTAGTGGAAAGATAATGTATTTACTAGGCCAATTATGGTTCTGACAGAAGATGCAGACGTATCAAGAGATCACCTAATGAATCAGGTAAAGATCAGGATGTTAGAGGTGGAGGTGAGACTCCTAGAGGTAGAGACACAGTCCAGTGATATATTTTCTATGGTATGGCTGAGGTTTCTACACCAGACGACATCGTTATAAGTACGGTCTCGAATTATTATAAAGTCAAAATTTCCTTAACTTGATTCGGTTTTGAGTATCGAGGAAAGTTCTCCTATTGTGATCCACTTATGAGTGAGCTTCGTAATTCTTAAATCTACATATGTGAATACTTCTGTTGGGGAGATTATATGGAGATAGCTATGTCTATCATTATGTGTTGGTCACTAAAAATAGTTGTGAGGCTAAAAGTGACCTTTGTTAATCAATTCGATGAGTTTGATGTAATTTCTAAATAATCGATTTCAGTTGAAAATTATATGCCCTACCGGTAAGAGGGATCATTGTATGTTGTGATTTTGTTTAACCGAAATTATTTGAAAGAAGGAAGAAAGGAAATGAAAATTTTTAGTTGGCACAATGTGCAAAATACTTGTGATTCAGAGTTGAGGATGAGATCCTCACATTTTTTTATATGATATGAAATATTTAAACCGGGCTACAAGCTGCATAGGATGTTATATAAGGACGAGGTCCTTGTGGTGAAAAAAAAGAAAAAGAATATGTGTTTAAAATTCTCCCTTGTGAAAATTAAAAATTTGTACTATAGTACTTATAGGGAGTCATGCCTATGAGGCTTATTTGAAAATTCTTGTACGAATATCTCTGTGCATAATTTGCCAAATTGTATTGTAATTATTGAGTTTTAGCTTATGAGATGAGTTCCCAGGTGACGTTAAATGTGACTCATTAATCTGAGTAAGTAATAATGAGGTCTTCATGCCTCACATTCTGTTGTCAGTATTGTGAAAATTTGAAATGAGGTGGTGGTTAATATGAGATTTATTGATAATGATGGAATTATTTATGAACAACTATTAAGACCAGAAATGTGGTTATGATCATACAAATGATGTGTTTCATGTCAAAATATCATTGTGATAATGTCGGGCTTGTAATGCAGAGATTAGTGTTATTGATATACTTGTGGTACTTGTTGGGTTGTGGACACACTGTTAAGAGTTGTTTTGGTGTTACTATGACAGGTGGATAGGCCCAATTACAAGGGAGACTCTGCCGAATATTTGAAAAATCTGGGAGTTAGTCAAATTTTGGGGACTTAAGAAAGTTGAAATGTTGGAAGAATATCTAAGATCTATATGAAGTCGTTCGGTTCATTTGGTTGTAGATTGCGGGGTGTTGTCCCAGATATGGTGGTAGTTCTTTCATGTTATGAGAAGAAATGACTTATTACGGTTCCAAGAAAGGCTATCAGCCTATTTCAGTGCGAGCAGAATCGACCTGAAGTGGGTGAATGGATTTAAATAGTATTATGGGGTTCATGTGAGACCGTTGGTCATTGTTTGTGGTGATTGGTTGTCTGAGCAGCTCGTACTAGGTGATGCAAGACTATTGGTATCGGGGACCATTGCAGTGGGATTATGTGAGGTATATTACAAGGTAGTTACCAGTATTTGGGTAGTAAGGATGTGATGATCTTAGTCAAAAAGGAGAGAATTAATGTTTGGTTAATTCTACAAATGGTTAGAAATTTCTGCACATCTCCTCCGTTGTGGTTGTATCGTCAGCATTATACCAGAATGTATAGGTATATCATCATATGCATTGGGAGCATCAGAGTCGTGGAATTTTGGCTATTAAGGTTCATGGAGTGTCATTGTGGTTAGATGGTGAATTATGTGATGTATGGTGCTAATTCAACAAAGGTATGCAGTCGTGTTCTGGTACCTCGTGTGGTAGTTGATACAGTGTTTATATACAGGGAACAGGTCTGGCAGATAATTTCAGGTGTTGGAATTGGGTCTGAGCTTATTGTATGGATAAAAGAGGATATCTGCAGATTTGATCAAACTAATGTGCTCAACGGAGTAGTGGTAGCATGGGAAGGTGCATGATGTGTTAAACAGGTGATTTTGGACTACTTCAGTGTAGTTCTCAGCACGTTCGAGGACGAACGTATGTTTAAGTGGGGGAGATTGTAACGACCCGACCGGTCGTTTTGAGCTCTGACGCGTCATTCAGCAGTTTGAGACCATGACCAGCTTCATCTCAGGTATATTGACTTGTGTGTACGGTCAGAATTAAAATTCAAGAAGTTTGGAGTCAAATCTAAATGGAAATTCTCATTTTGAAAGCTTAAAATTGAAGAAATGAACTAGGATTAGAATTTTGAGTAAACGACCTCGGAATTGAGATCTGAAAATTCCAGCATGTTCGTATGAAGATTTCGGACTTGGGCGTGTGTCCGGATTTGGTTTTGGATAACCCGTGAGCATTTCGGCGTATATTGTGGAAGTTAGTATTTTAGAAGAATTTCATAAATTTGGGTTGGAAGGCATTTCAGAGTTATAGATGTGTGTTTGGGATTCCGAGTCTGGGAATAGCTCCGTATGATGATTCTGGAGTTGGGAGCGTGATTGGAAGTGAATTCGGATGTCCGGAGGTCATTTTGAAGTCATTTGGCTAAATATAGAAATTTGAAGGTTTTAGAGAAAATTCGACCGGAAGTGGAAATTTTGATATCGGGGTCGGAATGTGATTCCGAAAGTTGGTGCAAGTCCGTAATATTGAATATGACTTGTGTGCAAAATTTGAAGTCATTCGGACTAGTTTTGGTAAGGTTTGAGACACTTAGTCTCTTTTAAGGAAGCTTAAGTTGGAAAAGTCAACCGGATATTGACTTATATGTTAGAGGGCTCGAAATGTGAATTTTATGGTTCGTATAGCTTCGTTAGGTGATTTGGGACTTAGGAGTGTGTCCGGAATATTTTTGTGATGACCGGTGTAGAATTTAGCTTGAATTGGCGAAGTAAGTATTTTGGCGAATTCCGGTTGATAGGTGAGATTTTGATCCGGGAGTCGGAATGGAATTCCGAGAATTTCTGTAGCTTTGTTATGTCATTTGTGATGTGTGTGCAAAATTTCAGGTCATTCGGACATCGTTTGGTCGGATTTTTGATCGAAAGTGTATTTTCGGAAGTTTTTGGAAACTTAGGCTTGAATTCGATGATGATTTGATGTTTTGATGTTATTTTGGGTGTTTCGAAGGTTGGGACAAGTTTGAATGATATTGTGGGACATGTTGATATAATTGGTTAAGGTCCCGAGGGCCTCGGGTGGATTTCGGAAGGTTAACGGAATGAAATTCGGACCAAAAAGAAAAGAAAAAGCTGCAGAAATTTCTTGCTGCAATTTTCTGATTCGGGGAGCCTACTTTAGAAGCTCATAACTCGGGATATATAAAGAGTTATATGGTGTACAACCTATCAAATTAAAGATCTTCGAGTCTAGTTTCTAAATCTTCAATCCGTTTGTCATTTGGATACTTATACAAGACGTTATTGATGTTTAAACAGAAGGTGTCCGACAAGGAAAATTTTTAATATGATGTACAACTTGTATAGCACAAGTGCAAGGTACAACTCGACGAAGCACGGGCGGATTCTTTTAAACACGGATTTGGCTTATTTCTTTCATTTCTTTCATTTGGCTTGGATTATTTTGGAGAGAATTTCAAGGGGGATTTCATCAAGCACCAAAGGTGAGTTGTTTCTACTTATTTCCAAGTTAAATACATGGATTAGAGCTGAAAACTCAAGTAAATTATGGACAAAAATGGTGGTTTAGGGCTTGAAACTTAAGAGAATTAAATGGTGATTTGAGGGGTCAAATGAACTCCGATTTTTGTGAATTTGGTATGTATAGACTCGTGGCGAGATAAGGGTCGTATTGATGTAAAAATTTCTGAATTTTAAGACGTGGGCCCAGGGCTCGGGTTTTGCTAATTTCGGGATTTTCGACATTTTTCGAGTCTTTTCGATTGTGTTATATTCCCTTAGCCTATTGTAATGTATTTATTGTGGTTTTGACTAGATTCGACGCGCGAAGAGGTCGATTCAAGAGGAAAGGGCATTGCGGACTAGTCTACGGCCGGTTAGAGGTGAGTAATACTTGTAAATGATATCCTAAGGGTTTGAAACTCCGGATTTGCACATCATAGTGTTGTATTGAGGTGACTTGCACGCCAGATATGAGCGTGGGGTAGAGCACCATTGGGAATTGTGACTTGGTCCGTCCCGGTTGTTGATTTTACTGCGTATTTGACTGCAATTTCTTGTTATCATCATAATTTGGGTTGATTGCCATGTTTGTGGCCTTGTGCCGACTTTTAAAATCCTTCGAGGATTGATATTACTGCTTAGCATGATTTGCATATCATCTAACTTCAGTCCAAGGTTTTAAATGCTGTTTTTGCAAACCCAACCGTATTTCTAAGTTTTGAAAACTTAAATGACATTTTAAATGCATTTCGGGCTGGAAATTTCGATTTTGTAAATGCCCAAGGGGCTTACTATATTATTTTCTGGACTGATAATAAAGTGACTTGAAACAGTGGTAACAATGACACTGTAATATATATACTTGAAACAGTGGTAACAATGACACTGTAATATATATACTTGAAACAGTGGTAACAATGACACTGTAATATATATACCTGAAACAGTGGTAACAATGACACTGTATGTTATACTTGAAACAGTGGTAACAATGACACTAAAATATATACTTGGAACAGTGGTAACAATGGCACTGTAGGATATAAATTGGTCAGGTAACATTGGCTGACTAGTCAGGTAACATTGACTGACCAGTATATTGCGCTTGGGCTGTAGGAGCCCCTCCGGAGTCTGTACACACCCCCAGTGAGCGTCGTCGATGATAAATAAATATGGATGGCTCGGGCTGCACGCCGTAGTGGGTACTGGAATGTACCATCATATGCATTGCATTGCATTCATGCATTTGTTCATTATTTGTCATTGTGATATTTCTGGAGATATTTATCTGTTTTTGCTGGTGCTATCTGATTCTTGAGTGTTAGGGCCCGAGTGGCTGACCAGGAACCAAGATATTGCCCGAGGGGCGGGTTTTTGTGCATAGTGACACCGATGGCTGGAATTATTTTGCAACTTTTAAAAAGATTATTTTCAAAAGAGGTTTAAAACCGAGTCAGATATTTTATAAAGGATTTTCATGGAATTATTGTTATCAAAAAGGGTTGTACCGTCTTAGATAGCATGATGAAGTGTTATTACGTGATTTCTTATCGCTCAGTTATTATTTACTCTTATTACCACTGAGTTGGAAGTACTCACTTTACTCCCTGCACCTCGCGTGCAGTTGCAGGTACTGTTCACCCGGTAGCGGGTTATTAGCGGACTGAAGGTATACTATTGTAGCTGAGCAAGGTGACCGTCAGCGTTCACGACACCGTATTTCTTCATTGATTCTAAATTCCATTCTGTATATTGTTGGTCTTGTATTAGTATTTAGATCTTTAGATGCTCGTGGCTTGTGACACCCCGATTTCAGGCTGAGTCGGGATGGTTTCCATTATTCTATCATGTTTACTTCGCACTTGTGATTATATTATCTGCGAATTAGACTTATTCCTGCTAAGTAATTATAAAGAGATGTATTGTTTTGTTGGGGGTGTGTACAGACTCCGGAGGGGCTCCTACAGCCCAAGCGCAATATCTTGGTCAGTCATTGTTACCTGACCGGTCAGCCATTGTTACCTGACCAATTTATATCATACAGTGCCATTGTTACCACTGTTCAAGTATATCACACAGTGTCATTGTTACCACTGTTTCAAGTATATCACAAAGTGTCATTGTTACCACTGTTTCAAGTATATCACACAGTGTCATTGTTACCACAGTTTCAAGTCACTTTATAATCAGTCCAGAAAATAATATAATAAGCCCCTTGGGCATTTACAAAACAGAAGTTCCCAGCCCGGAATACATTTAAAAATATCATTTAAGTTTTCAACACTTAGAATTATGGCTGAGTTTGCAAAACAGCATTTAAAACCTTGGACTGAAATTAAATGATATGCAAATCATGCTAAGCAGTAATATCAATCATCGAAGGATTTTACAAATCGGCACAAGGCCCCAAACATGGCATCAAGCCTAGTAATATCAATGAAGTATGTGTATCAATCACCAATATAGTATAAACATCACACGGGATGGACCAAGTCACAATCCCCAATAGTATCCGACCCCGCACTCGCCATGGAGTGCGTGTCACGCCTCAATATAGCGTTACGATGTGAAAGTCCGGGGTTTCAAACCCTCAGAACAACATTTACATCTATTACTCACCTCAAGATGGCCAAAAGTCTACTCCGCGATGCCCTTTCCTTTCGAATCGACCTCCTCGCGCGTCGAATCTTGCCAAAACCACAAGGAATATATTACAATAGGCTAAGGTAATATAACCCAATCGAAAAAACTCGAAAAATATCGAAAATCACGAAATTTGCAAAACCCGAGCCCCGGGCCCACTTCTCGAAAAATTACGAAAGTCACATCACCGGATTCCTCGTCTCGCCACGAGTCCGTAAATATAAAATTTACCAAAATCGGAGTTCATTTGACCCCTCAAATCACCAAATCTTATTTTCAAATCCCTAGGCCTAAATCCTCAATTTTTCTACAATTTTCATGCTTAAATCCATACATAATTGATGTACTTAACTCAAAATAGGAGGGGATAACTTACCTTCACATTGATGATGAAAATCCCCTCTTGAAGCTCCCCAAAAATCGTCCATACTTTGAAGAAATGAAGGAAAGTGAGCTAAATCCGTGTATAAAAGAATCTGTCTGTGCTTCGTCGAGTTGTACCTTGCACTTGTGCTATACAAGTTGTACATCCTATTAAAATTGTTCCTTGTCGGACACCTTCTGTTTAAACACCCATAACATCTTGTATAAATATCCAAATGACAAACGGTTTGAAGATTTAGAAACTAGACTCAAAGATCTTTAATTTGATAGGTTGTAAACCATATAACTCTTTATATATCCCGAGATATGAGCTTCTAAAGTGCATCGTAAATTATGCCGAAATCGCTCCAGCAGCCCTTTTCGATCCATCGTAACTTTCTGAGATGATATCCAAATCGCAAATGGTTTAACTTTCCGAAACCTAGAATATATGGGCTACAACTTTTGTGTTTTGCACCTTTACTGATTTCTTATAGATTACAAGATATGAGCTTCCAAACTGGACTACTCGCACCTAAAATTTTCTGGGCACAGCAGAATTTTCTGCAATTTTCTACAATTTTTCCTAAGTCCGAACTCACTCCGAGACACCTCCGAAACACTTCCGAGCCCTCGGGGCTCCAAACAAAATATGAACACTGACTCTAAAACATCACACGAACTTGCTCGAGGGATCAAATCGCCAAAATAACATCAAAATCAATGATTTGAGCCTTAAATCCAAGAATTCTTTCAAATTTCATAAACTTTCAAATTTTCCAATTTAAGGCCGAAACCCGTCAAACAACGTCCGTTTGTTACCAAACTTTACAGGAAGCGCTTAACCAACATATATGACCTGTACCGGGCATCGGAACCAAAATACGAGCCCGATACCATTACTTTCTGATCAAATTTTATTTTCATTTTCATTTTCCTTAAACATTTTCAGAAAATAATTTCACGAAAAAAGTCATTTCTCGGGCCTGGGACCTCGGAATTCGATTCCGGAAACACGTTCAACTCCCATATTTTTCTATGGACCTTTCGAGACCGAAAAATCACGGGTCTGGGTCCGTTTACCAAAAATGTTGACCAAAGTCAACTTTAACAATATTAAATATCAAAAATTTTCAAATTTTTTCCATAATTCATATATTTCAACACAAAGATATTCCGGACACACTCCTAAGTCCCAAATAACCTAACGAAGCTATCCAAACCATAAAATTCGCATTTCGAATCCGATATCAAAATTTCCACTTCCGGCCAAATTTTCTCAAAAATCTTCAATTTTCCATCTTTAGCCGAACGGCTCCAAAATGACCTACGGACCTCCAAATTCACTTCCGATCGCGCTCCCAAATCCAGAATCACCATACGGAGCTACTCCCAGTCTCGGAATCCCAAACAAACATAAATAACATTGAAATGCATTTTAAACCAAACTAATGCAATTTCTTCTAAAATGTTATCTTCCACAATAGGCGCCAAAATGCTCCTGGGTTATCCAAAACCCGATCTGAGCATACGCCCAAGTCCGAAATCATCATACGAACCTGCTGGAACCTTCGGATCCCAATTCCGAGGTCGTTTACTCAAAATTCCAATCCTAGTTCATTTCTTCAATTTTAAGCTTTCAAAATGAGAATTTCCATTTAGATTTGACTCCAAACTTCCTGAATTTTAATTCTGACCATACACACAAGTCAATATACCTGAGATGAAGCCACTCATGGCCTCAAACTGCTGAATGACATGCCGGAGCTCAAAACGATCGGTCGGGTCGTTACACTTGAGGGCAATATTTGGCAATGTGACTCACATCGCCGCAAGTATAACAAGCCCTCAGCTGCTGAGAATAACGAAGTGGTGGTGCACTGATAGGTGCTGATGGTGAACTGAAGAGCTACTGGTCAGAATACTGCGGTTGAGAACCACGACCACCTGGTGTACCATGAGAAGCCTGGAGAGCTGACTGAAAGGGCCTCGAAGGATGGCCTCTACCATAAGAATCTCTACCTCCAGACGAGGTACCACTAAATCTACCGGAATGACGGGGCCTCTTATCAGACCCATGACCACCTCCCTGAGCAAGTGCTATCTCTATCCGGCGGGCACCATCTGCTACCTCCTGAAATGAAATCTCACTACCGGCACTCATGGCCATCTGGACACGGATCGGCTGGGCCAACCCATCAATAAACCTCCGCACCCTCTCTTTATCGGTGGGGAGTATCACAATGGCATGACGAGCAAGATCAATGAACCGGGTCTCATACTGGGTGACCGTCATAGGACCCTGCTGGAGACGCTCAAACTGCCTACGAAGAGCATCTCACTGAGTAACTGGAAGAAACTTCCCCAGAAATAACTCTGAAAACTGATCTCAGGTCAATGATAGCAACCTTGCTGGCCTGGCTAAACAGAAATCCCTCCACCATGTCTTGGCGGATCCTGCCAGGTGAAAAGTGGCGAAGTCGACCCCATTGGTCTCTACAATGCCCATAGTCCGTAGAACCTCATGACAGCTGAATATGAAATCCTGAGCATCCTCTGAGGGGGTGCCACTATATGTGGTTGTGAAGAGCTTGGTGAAACGATCAAGCCTCCACAAAGCATTCGCGGACATAGCCGCACCATCGCTGGACTGAGCCGCAATACCTGGCTGGGCTGCCACAGCTGGCTGAACTGCCACGGCTGGCTGAACTGCTGGAACTTGAGCCTGAGGATCTACCGGCTCTGGAGTACGAGTATCGGGAGTCTGAACACCTCCCCTAGCCTGAGATGTGGCTAGAGCTACGGGAAGCAAACCCGCTCTAGAAATGCCCTCCATAAAGCCTACCAATCGGACCAAAGTGTCCTGAAGCACTGGAGTGGCTATGAAACCCTCTGGGACCTGAGCTGGGCCCACCAGAGCTGCTGGAGCTGGGACCCCTTCGTCGTAGTCAACATGAGGCTCCACCTCTGGGACTGCCGCTCTGGGCTGAGCTCTGCCCCGGCCTCGTCCTCTGGCACGGCCTCGGCCTTGCCCCCTGCCCCTGATAGGATCTGCTGCTGGGGGCTCGGGCTGCTTCGCGGTAGAAGAGAAAGCACGTGTCCTCGCCATCTGTGAAAGAACAGAGTGGAAAGACAATCAGTACTTGAGAAACAGAATCGCACGACAAGAATGAACAAGGTGAAGTTTTCCTAACTCAGTAGCCTCTGCGGGATAAATACAGACGTCTCCGTACCGATCCCTCAGACTCTATCGAGCTGTCCGTGAGTTGTGAGACCTAAGTAACCTAGTGCTCTGATACCAACTTATCACGACCCGTATTTCCCACCATCGGGTGTCGTGATGGCGCCTACTATCGGAGCTAGGCAACCCAAATATTTAAAATACCTTTCCTGCTTTCTTTCAAACAATATAATAAACGAGACAAAATATAAGCAGAAGACTTTAAATCTAAAGCAACTGGAAACCAAAAGTGCGGAAGTTTAATACACATCAATACCCAAGGTCTGGTGTCACTAGCTCACGGACTACTACAAAATACTACAAACAATGTCTGAAAGGAAATACATCATGTTTGTCGGATACAAGATGAACAAACGAAAAATATGGAAAGGGGTTTCGGCCTGCGAACGCCAGCTAGGATACCTCGAGAGTCCCTGGACTAAAAATAGCTCCCAGAAGTCCTACTGCTGTGGTCCGTAAGCTGCTTCCTGATCTGTGCACAAAAATGCACAGAGTGTAGCATCAGCACAACCGACCCCATGTGCTGGTAAGTGCCTGGCCTAACCCCGGCGAAGTAGTGACGAGGCTAAATAGGAACTACCACAATTAACCTGTACAGATATATATACAAGTGCAAGAAAACAATAACAAGATAATACAAAGTAAAGCTAGGAGGGGACATGCTATCGGGGAGTAACAGATAAAAATGAAATATCAGAAATAAACAGAAGAAACTCCGGTTCCCATGATATATATATATATATATATATATATAGTGGACGGCATGCCACACGATCCCATAATATCATATATAAGTGGACGGCATGCCACACGATCCCATAATATCATATATAAGTGAACGGCGTGCCACACGATCCCATAATATCATATATAAGTGGATGGCGTGCCACACGATCCCATAA
The DNA here is from genome assembly GCF_000715075.1 of Nicotiana tabacum. Lineage (NCBI taxonomy): Eukaryota > Viridiplantae > Streptophyta > Magnoliopsida > Solanales > Solanaceae > Nicotiana > Nicotiana tabacum. The sequence goes on along the minus strand of NC_134090.1, from coordinate 28,592,273 downwards.
TAGCATATAAAAGTGGACGGCGTGCCACACAATCCCATAATATCATATATAAGTGGACGACGTGCCAGACGATCCCATAATACCATATATAAGTGGACGGCGTGCCACACGATCCCATAATATAATTCGAAACATCTGATTTTGTAAGGAGAGTCCCATTAGGGGAAATCAACAACATATCACTCTAACCCGGCAAGGGTACAACTAACAGCCCAAAATATCCCGACAAGGGAGAGTATATATATCTGTCTACACATCCCGACAAGGGAGTAATCACAACACATTCTCTTTTTAAATCCCTTCTTCCTCAACTAACACATTCATGTTCGAGCTAACGCTCCAAAAGTACACCAATCACAATTTTACCCCAACCGTTCACATTATATGAAACTCATCAAATAAACAAGGAGATTGTGTCACGTTATTCGAATTAAAAGCAATTAAGACTCACGGTCATGCTAGACTCCGGTGCATAGATAATTGTCACCATGCCTATACACCGTACTCCACATTAGCAAGTAGCTGATAACATCCTAATCCTATTCCCTCAAGCCAAAGTTAGAACAAACACTTACCTCGAATGCTCCAAACTCAACTCACGCTTCTACTATAGCTTTACCTCTTGATTCCACCACCAATCCGCTCGAATCTAGTCATAAGTTACTTAATCACATTAATAATTACTAAATGAATCACTCCCCCTGCATGAAAAATAAAAGTTACAAGGTTTTTTCCAAAATGGTCAAAAACACCCTCGGACCCACGTGGTCAAAACTCGAGGTTCGGACCAAAACCCGGTTACCCATTCTCCCACAAATCCAAATATATGATTTATTTTGAAATCGGACCTCAAATTGAGGTCCAACTTCTCAATTTGTAGAAAACCTAGGTTCTACCCAAAATGCCCAATTTCCCCCATGAAAATCTTTGATTTAAATTTGAAATCATGTTAAAAGATGTCAAGGAATAAAGAAATTAAGTTAGAAATCACTTACCAATCGTTTTGGAGAAGAAAAGTTGTTTGGAAAATCGCCTCTTAGGCTTTGGGTTTTTGAAAAGTGGAAAAATGACTGAAAATCCCGAATTTATATATTTTTGCTGGGGGCTGGCGCGGACCGCGCAGAAATGCACCGCGTGGCTGCCAGCGCGGACCGCGCGGAAATGTACCGTTGGGCCTGCAACACCTAAACCTGCATTTTTTTAAGTCTAAGACCTCCTGGGCCCCACTCAAAACTCACCCGAGCCCTCGGGGCTCCAAACCAAACATACATATGATCTTAAAAACATCTTACGGTCTCATTTGTGCGATCAATTCGCCAAAATAACATCATATACATAGAATCAAGCCTCAAAACACATGATTTTCTTTCAACTTTCATAAAACTCAAATTCCCCATTTTAAGTCCGAAACAAGTCATATGACGTCTGTTTTTAGCCAAACTTTACAGATAGTGCTTAAAACATATTTAAGACTCGTACCGGGCGTCGGAACCAAAATATGAGCCCGATACCACAGCTTTCTGATCAATTTCCTTCTTCATTTTCCTTAATTAATTTCAGAAAATAATTTCACACAAAAATTCATTTCTCGGGCTTGGGACCTCAAAATTTAATTCCGAGCACACGCCCAAGTCCCATATTTTTCTACGGATCCTCTGGGACTGTCGAATAATAGGTCCGGGACCGTTTACCCAAAATGTTGACCGAAGTCAATATTATGCATATTAATATCAAAATTCATCAAATTTTTCACATAATTCACATATTCTAACATAAAAACTTTCCGGCTACGCGCCCGAACTGCGCACGCAAATCGAGGCAACTAAAAGCGAGGTTTTCAAGGCCTCGGAAGTGCGGAACAAGGAAGAACTACGGTGATGAACCTTTAGGTCGTCACAGAATCAGAAGAAGAAGATTTAATAAATGAAATAGGATTAGAAAGATTAAATTTAGAAGAAAATAATTTTGTAAACATATCAGAAGAATGTACCCATAATTTTGATAGAAATAAAGGGTTAGATAGTAACCAGTGTTTTATATGTAAATGGTACCCTAGTAGAAATAAAAGAGCTAAATGTAAACTATGCCATCTAGAAGGATGTATAACATGTATAGAAAAGGATTTTGAAACTAATATAAATAAGGAAGAAAAATATCAAGAGACAAATGATCCTACAATAAACTTAAGAATAATGACATTAGAAGCTAGAATAAATGAATTAGAAAAGAGAATACAGAAAATGGAAAAAGGAAAAGAAAAATTAGAGGATATAAAAGAAAACATAATAACAGTAGAAAAGGAACTAATGAGTATAGAAAATTATGATGCACTAATATGTAATGAAGATAAAAGATTAAGTACAATAAAAATTTTAGCAAGAATCAAAATAGAAGATTATGAAATAGAAACCTTAGCTCTAGTAGATTCTGGATGCACAAGGTGCATAATAAATAAAAAGATAGTTCCCCCAAATCTAATAAAAACCTTAGACAAACCAGTTGCAGCCATGCAAATGGATGGAACCCATAATATATATAAGCATTATATAGATAAATCACAGATTAGTTTTATAAATACATGCTTATATTTTTATAAACCTAGCTATAAAGTAGATAAAATTTGGGTAAGAGATTTGAATATAAATGTAGACTTTGTATTAGGATTAAGTTTTATATTACATAATAATGGTAGTTGTCTAATCAGTAGAGATGGAATAATATTCTTCAAAAATCTTACACAAACACCAGTGCAAACAATAGAAACTGCAACTAGGATAAGAACAAGACTAAATGCAAGTCAGAACAACTTAGAAAACCAAGAAGAATGTTGTAAAGATTGCAAAGATAAAAATACATATTGTAAAGTCCGAAAAGAATCTAAAACCTTAATGCTAGAAGAAGATGAAGATAGAGATATATTAGAATAAGATTATACTTTAATAGATATAGAGACAGAATTATACAATTTTAAAACAGGACTACAAAAAATAGGAATAATAAAAAAATGAAAAAGAATTAGATAATATAATAAAAATATTAGATGAAATAGAAATAATAGGAGAAAAAACCTTTAAAACATTGGGATAATAATAAAGTAATGTGTAAATTAGATATAATTAATCCAGAATATATAATCAAAATAGCATCAATAGAAGCTACAAATCAAGATTTAGAAGACTTTAAAATTCAGATTAAAGAACTTATGAATTTGGGTGTAATAAGAAGATCTACATCTAAACACAGGTCAGCAGCTTTTATGGACAGAAATCATAGCGAAATAGTAAGGGGAAAAGCAAGAATGGTAATAAATTACAAAAGACTTAATGATAACACTAGAACAGATGGATATAAGTTACCTGATAAAACAGAATTAATAAATAGAATACAAGGAAAAAAGATATTTAGTAAATTTGACTGTAAATCAGGATATTGGCAAGTAAAAATGCACGAAGAAAGTATTGAATGGACAGCATTTACTTGTCCAGAAGAGCATTTCGAATGTTTAGTAATGCCATTTGGATTAAAGACAGCTCCACCAATTTTTCAACGAAAAATGGATAATATATTTGGAGAATATAAGAGATTTGTCTTAGTATATTTAGATGATATATTAGTATTTAGTAAAGATATTAAAGAACATTTAGGACATCTACAGACATTATTTAGGTTATTTGTAGACAATGGAATAATAATTAGTAAAAAGAAAATGGAACTATGCAAAAATTATATAAATTTTCTAGGAGTAATTTTAGGGGATGGAAAAATAAAATTACAACCCCATATAGCTAAAAAGTCTCTAGAAATGCTGGATAAATTAGATAACACCAAAGAATTAGAAAAATTTTTAGGAATAGTAAATTATGCGAGAAATTTTATAAAAGACTTAGGAAAAATAGCGGGACCATTATATGCTAAGACATGCTCTACAGGACAAAAATATTTTAACACAGAAGACATTAAACTAGTACAAAAAGTTAAAGAAAAGATAAGAAATATTCCTGACTTAAACATGCCATTAGAAATAGATTACTTAATTATAGAAACAGACGGTAGTTTTGAAGGATGGGGAGCAATTTTAAAAGCAAAACCAAATAAATATAGTGATAAAAATACAGAAAAAATATGTGCCTATCAAAGTGGAAAATATAAAGAAAAAGGAAATATGAGTAGTATAGATGCAGAGATATTAGCTGTAATTTACGGATTAAATAGTTTTAAATTATATATTTTAAACAAAAAAGAAGTAACAATTAGAACTGATTGTGAAGCTATAGTTAAGTTTCATCAAAAAATAAATGCAAAAAATAGTAGTAGAAGGAGGTGGTTAAATTTTATAGATACTATATCAATATATAATTTAGTTTTTGAACATATTAAAGGAAAAGATAATAATTTAGCAGATCAGATAAATAGACTTAAAATTACAGTTAATTAACTGAAAATATTTTATATGTACAGCATGAGACCAACTGTCCCCACGACTGAAGACAAAGGGAAGGGCATTCAAGCCTCACCCCCAGACAGATATTTACAGACAGTATTAGGTAATCTCCATTTTAAGTCACATCCTTTTACAGAACAGACCAATCTAGAAAGAATGAATTTTGGAAAGCATGGTCTAATATTTTTTCCGCCATCAAATATGTCTTTCAGAATTCTACCAGAATGTGTCATAGACAGATCCCAAAGGTGCTTAATTGATAATTTATGGATAGCATATAATAAGAAAGTTAATAAATACTTTATAGCAGCACTTAATGCTTTAGGTCAATATTTTACAGACAAAAATCAAGACAAAAAATTTAAATATTACGTAGTCATACATGGAAAAACAAAAGGTATTTTCTAGACATGGTTAGAAGTATTAGATTCCTTTAAAGACATAGAAAAACCTCTTTTTAAAGGATTTAATGATTTTATTAAAGCATTAGATTATGCAAGAGGAGTGTTAGGACCAAACTACTATATTACCCCAGCACTCAGACAAAACCCAGAAAAAATACCTCAATACAATATCCGAAAAGACGAAGGCAAAATAATATTTTGTGATCACTGCTCGTCGATGACAGAAGCCTTCAGAAGATTAAACCAGAAGAATGACATCTTGACGCAAGAAAAGACAAAACTCATAGAACAAGTAAAAATACTAGAGCACAGGGTACAAGCGTTGAGGTTTGAATTAACACAATCACAAACATCGCAGACTCAGATTATTCCTCAACAAGACATAGAAATGAACAGTCCAAAGAGTTCTCCATCTCAAACAAAAATGGATGAGAAGGGTGTGCATTCCCCAATGAATGCAGTAAGATCCACTGTATCGGATGATGATACAGCTAGTCCACTTCAAACGGTAACCGATAAAGACTTATCAAATCCGTTGATGGCTGTCACTTTGCCAAAAAGTGAAGATGAAGGTCCATTAAGGAGAAGACTACCAAAGACCTTAACACAGGGAGAAATGTTAAAGAAAAAAGGAATAATATCAAAAAAGAAAAAAATGAGAAAATAGAAACGATAATCAAACAGACATTAGAAAAAAATTTCCAAGAAAAAGAAGAACAAGAACAAGAATAAATTCTGAAGCAAAACTCATCAAACCATATCAAACCAACCTTTCATCACCAACCCTCCTCCAAAAATCACTTTGTAAGATATATCCCTATGAATATTGTAGTAGTTCCTACTCCTCTAAGCTTGTAAAATAAATAAAGCCTTAGGTATATGTGTGATCGTCTGTTATTTCTAAAAGTTCAGTAGAGTCTTTCGGGTTTCCTGAAAGGGAAATCTCTCTCCTATAAGCATGTAAGTTACTCATCTTTATCTAAATTATGCTTCTGATAAATATTACCCCAGTTTTTATTTTACTTTATTTATGTTTTTATATAAGATTATGTTTGTTCATTGTGACGACCCGACCAGTCGTCTCATGAGTTACCGCTCCATTTTCCCCATTTCAGCTTTTTTATGCTTCGTTATCCGTGTTTTATGGGATCGAGATGATTAGTTCGAGTTCGGAGAGGATTTGGTAAGAAATGAGACACTTAGTCTCTTTTAAGAAGGCTTAAGTTGGAAAAGTCACCGGATGTTGACTTATGTGTTAGAGGGTTCGGATGTGAGTTCGGATTGTTCGGTTAGCTTCGGGAGGTGATTTGTGACTTAGGAGAGTGATCGGAAGTGGTTTTGGAGGTACGGTGTAGAATTAGGCTTGAATTGGCGATGTTAGTATTTTGGCGAATTCTGGTTGATAGGTGAGATTTTGATCCGAGGGTCGGAATGGAATTCCGAGAGTTTCTGTAGCTTCGTTATGTCATTTTGAACTTGTCTGCAAAATTTGAGGTCATTCGGACGTGGTTTGGTTGGGTTTTTGATCAAAAATGGAATTTGGAAGTTTTTGAGATTCATAGGCTTGAATTCGATGTGATTTGATGATTTTTGTGTTAGTCGAGGTGTTTTGATGATTGGAACGAGGTTTAATAATGTTTAGGATGCGTTGGTGCTTTTGGTTGAGGTCCCGGGGGCCTCGGGTGAGTTTTGAGCGAGTACGGGCACCCCGGAACTTAGAAAAATGGAGGGAGCAGCAGTTTTGGCGCAGACCGCGCTCCTTTTCGCGCTGGGCGCGCTGGCCTAGTGTTGGCCCCGTCAAAGTGACCGCAGCCACGGTCGTGAAGACTGCAGGTTGCTGGTACTACTTCGGAAGTTCATATCTTTTGATCCACAAGGAAGTTTGAGGTGATTCAAAAACGAAAGTTGTAGACCTTCGTGTCTATTTTCCAGAAAAATAAAGCTATCGCAATTTGGACATCTGTAGCAAAAGTTATGGCCAAAATACTAAAGCCTATCCCTGCAGAGCAAGACCTGTGCGGCCGCGGTTGTTTTTGCGTGGACCCCGCTGGTTTTGCCGGACCGCAGTCATTTTTGTGCGGTCAGCAGTGTCAGAATCCGAGGGGTACTCTATAAATACGAGGTTTTGGGTTTTATTTGATATTTTGACCTAGAGAACTCAGATTTTGGCGATTTTTTGAAGGTTTTTCAAGAAATTGGTCGGGGTAAGTGATTCTAACTCAGATTTGGTTAGAGTACATGAATCTATCACTGAATTCATCATTTAATTCGTGATTTGAGATGGAATTTGGGAAGAAAATTGTGGAACCTTTTAAAAATGTAAAATGATGATTTGAAGGACCAAATGGTATCGGAATTGGATAATTTTGGTATGGTTAGACTCGTGAGGGTATGAGGATTCTGAAAATGTAAATTTTACCCGATTCCAAGATGTGGACCCGGGGCTCGGGTTTTGCTAATTTCGAGATTTTTGATATTTTTTGAATGTTTTCGCTTGGGCTTTGTTCCTTTAGCATATTCTGACGTATTCGTTCTGATTTTGGATAGATTCGACGCGTGTGGAGGCCAATTCAAGGGGCAAAGGCATCGTGATCTAGAGAATTAGCCAGTTCGAGGTCAGTAATGGTTGTAAATGATGTTCTGAGGGTTTGAAACCCCGGATTGCACATCGTAGTGCTATATTGAGGCAAGATACGCGCTAGATGATGAGCGTGGGGTTTTCACTACTGGGGATTGTGACTTGGTCCATCCCGATTGATGATTTTACCGAATATTTGACTGAAATTCATTTGTTACCATCATGATTTGGGTTGTTTGGCATAACTGGGCTTCGTACCAACTATTTGGACCCTTCGAGGATTTTTATCACTGTTTCCTTACTGCTTGACTTATTATTTGAACTCAGTCCTGTTGATATCTATTGTTTTACAAACTCAGCCACTTTTACTCATATTTGAAACTTAAATGATATTTCTACATCATGTTTTGGGCTGAGAACTACTGTTTTACTAGCCCTAGGGGCTTATGATGATTTCTGGACTGAGTGAGGCCGAGGGCCATATGTGAGGATATGCTGAGTGATATGAGGCCGAGGGCCTAATATACTATTTATGCCATGCGGTGGCTTGAGTGATGTGAGGATATGCTGAGTGATGATACCACGAGGTGGCTTGATATAGCGCTTGGGCCGTAAGGGGCCATGTGATTTGAAACAGTGGTAACAATGACACTGTTTGATGAAAGTTGGTCAGGTAACAATGGCTGACCATTATGCTAAGTGATTGTGAGGTAGCCCGTAGGGCTGATACTGTACTGAGAGTGAGCCCGAGGGGCTGATACTATGCTGAGCGATTGATACTGTGCCCGAGGGGCGGATCTCTACTTGTTAATTACCCGTTAAATTACATGTTTTACTTGTTTTAAGAAGGAATATCATTTGATTTCTTCATTGATTTACTACTTTAAGTGATTTTACTGCTTGATATGGAATTGCTTTGTGCCTTTACGTGTTTTCATACTTTCAGCCATTATTTGTAATTATTACTCACTGAGTCGGAGTACTCACATTACTCCCTGCACCATGTGTGTAGATTCAGGTATAGCAGAGTCCGCACCTGAGCGCTGATTCCTTCCAGGCAAGGCAGTGATTTGGAGTTACGAGGTAGTTGTTGACGTCTGCAACCCCTTGACTCTCTTATCCTCTATCATTTATGTTTTCTTCAAACTGTTGTATCGGATTCCATACTTTGTAGACCTATAGTAGATTCTGTAGTAGCTCATGACTTGTGACACCCCGGTTTGGGCTGTGTCGGGATGGTTCCTGCTGTTATTATCATTAAATTCCGCAATTTATGAGCATTATATTATATGTTATTACTGTTTATGATGATTAACTGTTTAAAAGAGGTGTTCTGTTTTGGTCTGGCTGGCCTTGTCTTCACGATAGGCGCCATCACGACCGGGTTTAGGGATCGGGTCGTGACAAGTTGGTATCAGAGCCTAGGTTACTTAGGTCTCACGAGTCATGAACAGGTTTAGTAGAGTCTCGCGGATCGGTACGAAGACATCTGTATTTATCCTCGAGAGGCTGTAGAACTTTTAGGAAAGAACTTCACATTCATGAATTCTTATCGTGCGTCCTTGATTCAACTTGAAAAGTAACTCTTGAAATTCCTTCCACGTGTTCGTATGCGCATATGAGAGCTTAGTATCAGATGTGTATCAACGGCTTGTGATTCCCCGATCGAGGGGAGAGATGTGATCTCTATGAGTTGATGTTGGGCCGGTCTGGAGGACTTGAGGTCGGATCTTTGCCTATGGCTTGAGCACCGAGGTGTTGATTGTGTGAGCAAGTGTTTTGAACTTATATGTTCGGTATTGCCCCTATTGGTTTGAATGACGGCTGGATAGCTACGTGGTGAGTATGTTAGTACTGCAAGATGTATCTATATGACTCAGAAGTGGCGAGGAAGGTCTGCTGGATGATAGATGAACCATTAAGTGTTTGATTTCCATTGTAATTGGATGTGTAGCCCCGAGTTATGGGCGCGTGAATAATCTTTTCATGTCTCCTATCTGGAGTGAAGTAAATTTCATGTTACGGTATGAGTTTGGACTCAGGAAGATTAAGTGACTGTGTAATGTGTATGGCAGTGGAAGGTATACAAAATGTTAATTGGAGGCAAAAAAGGTGGGTTATCTCATGCGGAGTGTTCTAAGGTGGTGTGATCCTTATGTTGTCTATTAGAAGATCTCATTTACAAGTGAAGAATATGCGTTGAAATCTAAATTGTGTTGCCTAGAGAGTGGGCTTAACTATTGTGTGAGTGAATGCAAGAATTGGAGAAGAGTTAAAATTCCAGATGATTTGTGTTTCCACAAGCTTATGAAGGAGTGAGTTCAATCTCACTATGGTATTACAGCAACAATAGAGTATGTGTGTTATGATTTATTGAGTGTGTTTTGTTATGTGGCTTTGATCAAAGTTGGGAAGTTTGCTATTAATTAAGTTGATTGCACGGTTAAGAGCTATATTGTTCCAGTCTGCCACAGAGATGCCTCGGTATTATTTGATCCCGGTTCCACCTTTTCTTATGTGTCATCATACTTTGCTCGTTATTTGGGTACGCCCCATGAGTTTCTTGCTTTACCTGTTCATGTATCTACGCCAGTGGGCGACACTGTTGTTGTAGACCGTGTGTACCGGTCATGTGTGATGACTATTAGGGGTCTGGAGACCCGAGTGGATCTATTGCTATTGAGCATGGTGGATTTTGATGTCATTTTGGGCATGGATTGGCTATCTCCGTGTCGTGCTATTCTAGACTGTCATGCTAAGACAGTCACTTTGGCTATGCCGGGAGTACCGCGGATCGAGTGGCGTGGTGTGACTGATTATATCCCTAGTAGAGTGATCTCTTTCTTGAAGGCCCAGCGTATGGATGGGAAGGGTTGCCTTTCATATCTAGCATTTGTGAGGGATGTTGGAGCTGAGACTCCTAGTATTGATTCTGTCCCAATTGTGAGGGATTTTCCCGATGTTTTTCCTGCAGACCTGCCGGGCATGCCACCAAACAGGGATATTGATTTTGTTATGGACCTGGTGCCGGGCACTTGGCCCCTTTCTATTCAGCCATATCGTATGTCACCAGCAGAGTTGAAGGAATTGAAAGAACAACTTCAGGAACTCCTAGATAAGGGGTTCATTCGGCCTAGTGTGTCCCCTTGGGGTGCACCGGTTTTGTTTGTGAAGAAGAAGGATGGCACGATGAGAATGTGCATTGATTATAGGCAATTGAACAAAGTAACAATTAAGAACAAGTATCTTTTACCTCGCATTGATGATTTATTTGATCAGCTTCAGGGAGCGAGGGTGTTCTCTAAGATTGATCTCCATTCGAGTTATCACCAGTTGAAGATCAGGGATTCAGATATTCTTAAGACTGCATTCAGGACCAGATATGGTCATTATGAGTTTCTTGTTATGTCCTTCGGTCTAACCAATTCCCCAGCAGCATTCATGCATTTGATGAACAGTGTATTTCGGCCTTATCTGGATTCGTTCGTTATTGTATTCATTGATGATATCCTGGTGTACTCGCGTAGTCAGGAGGAGCACGCGGAGCATTTGAGAGTTGTGTTACAGAGACTGAGGGAGGAGAAGCTTTATGCAAAATTCTCCAAGTGTGAGCTTTGGCTCAGTTCAGTGGCTTTCTTGGGGCACGTGGTGTCTAGCGAGGGTATACAGGTTGATCCGAAGAAGATAGAGGCGGTTCAGAGTTGGCCCAAACTGTCCTCAGCCATAGAGATTCGTATCTTTCTTGGGTTAGCAGGCTATTATCGCCGGTTTGTTCAGGGATTTTCCTCCATTGCATCGCCCTTGACCAAGTTGACTCAGAAGGGTGCTCCATTCGTATGGTCGGACGAGTGTGACGAGAGCTTTCAGAAGCTCAAGACAGCCTTGACCACAGCTCTAGTGCTGGTTTTACCATCAGCTTCAGGTTCATATACTGTGTATTGTGATGCTTCAAGAGTTGGGATTGGTTGTATGTTGATGCAGGAGGGTAGAGTTATTGCTTATGCTTCTCGGCAGTTTAATCCCTACGAGAAGAACTACCCCATTCATGATTTGGAGTTGGCTGCCATAGTTCACGCATTAAAGATTTGGAGGCATTACTTGTATGGCGTATCTTGTGAGGTGTTCACTGATCATCGCAGTCTTCAGCATTTGTTCAAGCAAAAGGATCTTAATTTGAGGCAGCGGAGATGGTTGGAGCTGCTTAAGGATTATAATATCACTATATTATACCATCCGGGAAAGGCCAATGTGGTGGCCGATGCTTTGAGCCGAAAGGCAGTGAGTATGGAGAGTTTGGCATATATTCCAGTTGGGGAGAGACCTCTTGCGGTTGATGTTCAGGCCCTGGCCAATCGGTTCGTGAGGTTGGATATTTCGGAGCCTAGTCGGGTGTTGGCTTGTGTGGTTTCTCGGTCTTCTTTATATGATCGCATCAGAGAGCGCCAGTATGATGATCCGCATTTACTTGTCCTTAGGGACAGAGTTCAGCATGATGATGCCAGAGATATGACCGTTGGTGATTATGGTGTGTTGAGGATGCAGGACCGGATCTGTGTGCCCAATGTGGATGGGCTTAGAGAGCTGATTCTGGAGGAGGCCCATAGCTCGCGGTATTCCATTCATACGGGTGCCACAAAGATGTGTCAGGATTGAGGCAGCACTATTGGTGGAGAAGAATGAATAAAGATATTGTGGGATGTGTAGCTCGGTGTCTCAACTGTCAGCAGGTGAAGTATGAGAATCAGAGACCGGGTGGCTTATTTTAGCAGATGGTTATTCCCGAGTGGAAGTGGGAGAGAATCACGATGGACTTTGTGGTTGGACTTCCTCGGACTTTGAAGAAGTTCGATGCTATTTGGGTGATTGTGGATCGGCTGACCAAGTCTGCGCACTTCATTCCTGTGTGTACTACCTATTCTTCAGCGTGGTTGGCAGGGATTTATATCTGGGAGATTGTTCGGTTGCATGGCGTTCCTATTTCTGGAGAGCCGTGCAGAGAGAGTTGGGTACTCAGGTAGAGTTGAGCACAGCGTTTCATCCTCAGACGGACGGACAGTCCGAGCGTACTATTCAAATATTGGAGGACATGTTGCGTGCTTGTGTTATTGACTTTGGAGGTTCATGGGATAAGTTTCTACCACTTGCAGAGTTTGCTTACAACAACAGCTACCAGTCGAATATTCAGATGGCTCCATATGGGGCTTTATACGGGAGGCGGTGTAGATCTCTGATTGGTTGGTTTGAGCCCGGCGAGGCTAGAATATTGGGGACAGATTTGGTTCAAGATGCCTTAGAGAAGGTGAAGGTGATTCAGGAGAGGCTTCGTACAGCGCAATCACGTCAGAAGAGTTATGCAGACCGGAAGGTTCGAGATGTGTCCTACATGGTCGGTGAGAAGGTGTTGCTGAAGGTTTTGCCCATGAAGGGTGTTATGAGATTTGGGAAGAAAGGAAAGTTGAGTCCTCGGTTAATTGGGCCTTTTGAGGTGCTTCGGAGGATTGGGGAGGTGGCTTATGAGCTTGCTTTGCCATCCAGTCTGTCGTGTGTGCATCCGGTATTTCATGTTTCTATGCTCCGGAAGTATAGTGGGGATCCGTCCCATGTTTTGGACAACAGCACGGTTCGGTTGGATGATGATTTGACCTTTGATGTGGAGCCAGTAGCTATTTTGGGTCGCCAGGTTCGGAAGTTGAGGTCGAAGGATATAGCTTCAGTGAAGGAGCAGTGGAGAGGTCGGCCCGTGGAGGAGGCTACCTGGGAGACCGAGCGGGAGATACGAAGCAGATATCCTCATTTGTTTGAGGCTTCAGGTATGTTTCTTGACTCATTCGAGGACGGACGTTTGTTTAAGGTGGGGAGGATGTGAGAACCCGGCCAGTCGTCTCATGAGTTACCGCTCCATTTCCCCCATTTCAGCTTCTTTATGCTTCGTTATCCGTGTTTTATGGGATCGAGATGATTAGTTCGAGTTCGGAGAGGATTTGGTAAGAAATGAGACACTTAGTCTCTTTTAAGAAGGCTTAAGTTGGAAAAGTCAACCGGATTTTGACTTATGTGTTAGAGGGTTCGGATGTGAGTTCCGGTGGTTCGGTTAGCTTCGGGAGGTGATTTGTGACTTAGGAGAGTGATCGGAAGTGGTTTTGGAGGTACGGTGTAGAATTAGGCTTGAATTGGCGATGTTAGTATTTTGGCGAATTCCGGTTGATAGGTGAGATTTTGATCCGAGGGTCGGAAAGGAATTCCGAGAGTTTCTGTAGCTTCGTTATGTCATTTTGAACTTGTCTGCAAAATTTGAGGTCATTCGGACGTGGTTTGGTTGGGTTTTTGATCAAAAATGGAATTTGGAAGTTTTTGAGATTCATAGGCTTGAATTCGATGTGATTTGATGATTTTTGTGTTAGTCGAGGTGTTTTGATGATTGGAACGAGGTTTAATAATGTTTAGGATGCGTTGGTGCTTTTGGTTGAGGTCCCGGGGGCCTCGGGTGAGTTTTGAGCGAGTACGGGCACCCCGGAACTTAGAAAAATGGAGGGAGCAGCAGTTTTGGCGCAGACCGCGCTCCTTTTCGCGCTGGGCGCGCTGGCCTAGTGCTGGCCCCGTCAAAGTGACCGCAGCCACGGTCGTGAAGACTGCAGGTTGCTGGTACTACTTCGGAAGTTCATATCTTTTGATCCACAAGGAAGTTTGAGGTGATTCAAAAACGAAAGTTGTAGACCTTCGTGTCTATTTTCCAGAAAAATAAAGCTATCGCAATTTGGACATCTGTAGCAAAAGTTATGGCCAAAATACTAAAGCCTATCCCTGCAGAGCAAGACCTGTGCGGCCGCGGTTGTTTTTGCGTGGACCCCGCTGGTTTTGCCGGACCGCAGTCATTTTTGTGCGGTCAGCAGTGTCAGAATCCGAGGGGTACTCTATAAATACGAGGTTTTGGGTTTTATTTGATATTTTGACCTAGAGAACTCAGATTTTGGCGATTTTTTGAAGGTTTTTCAAGAAATTGGTCGGGGTAAGTGATTCTAACTCAGATTTGGTTAGAGTACATGAATCTATCACTGAATTCATCATTTAATTCGTGATTTGAGATGGAATTTGGGAAGAAAATTGTGGAACCTTTTAAAAATGTAAAATGATGATTTGAAGGACCAAATGGTATCGGAATTGGATAATTTTGGTATGGTTAGACTCGTGAGGGTATGAGGATTCTGAAAATGTAAATTTTACCCGATTCCAAGATGTGGACCCGGGGCTCGGGTTTTGCTAATTTCGAGATTTTTGATATTTTTTGAATGTTTTCGCTTGGGCTTTGTTCCTTTAGCATATTCTGACGTATTCGTTCTGATTTTGGATAGATTCGACGCGTGTGGAGGCCAATTCAAGGGGCAAAGGCATCGTGATCTAGAGAATTAGCCAGTTCGAGGTCAGTAATGGTTGTAAATGATGTTCTGAGGGTTTGAAACCCCGGATTGCACATCGTAGTGCTATATTGAGGCAAGATACGCGCTAGATGATGAGCGTGGGGTTTTCACTACTGGGGATTGTGACTTGGTCCATCCCGATTGATGATTTTACCGAATATTTGACTGAAATTCATTTGTTACCATCATGATTTGGGTTGTTTGGCATAACTGGGCTTCGTACCAACTATTTGGACCCTTCGAGGATTTTTATCACTGTTTCCTTACTGCTTGACTTATTATTTGAACTCAGTCCTGTTGATATCTATTGTTTTACAAACTCAGCCACTTTTACTCATATTTGAAACTTAAATGATATTTCTACATCATGTTTTGGGCTGAGAACTACTGTTTTACTAGCCCTAGGGGCTTATGATGATTTCTGGACTGAGTGAGGCCGAGGGCCATATGTGAGGATATGCTGAGTGATATGAGGCCGAGGGCCTAATATACTATTTATGCCATGCGGTGGCTTGAGTGATGTGAGGATATGCTGAGTGATGATACCACGAGGTGGCTTGATATAGCGCTTGGGCCGTAAGGGGCCATGTGATTTGAAACAGTGGTAACAATGACACTGTTTGATGAAAGTTGGTCAGGTAACAATGGCTGACCATTATGCTAAGTGATTGTGAGGTAGCCCGTAGGGCTGATACTGTACTGAGAGTGAGCCCGAGGGGCTGATACTATGCTGAGCGATTGATACTGTGCCCGAGGGGCGGATCTCTACTTGTTAATTACCCGTTAAATTACATGTTTTACTTGTTTTAAGAAGGAATATCATTTGATTTCTTCATTGATTTACTACTTTAAGTGATTTTACTGCTTGATATGGAATTGCTTTGTGCCTTTACGTGTTTTCATACTTTCAGCCATTATTTGTAATTATTACTCACTGAGTCGGAGTACTCACATTACTCCCTGCACCATGTGTGTAGATTCAGGTATAGCAGAGTCCGCACCTGAGCGCTGATTCCTTCCAGGCAAGGCAGTGATTTGGAGTTACGAGGTAGTTGTTGACGTCTGCAACCCCTTGACTCTCTTATCCTCTATCATTTATGTTTTCTTCAAACTGTTGTATCGGATTCCATACTTTGTAGACCTATAGTAGATTCTGTAGTAGCTCATGACTTGTGACACCCCGGTTTGGGCTGTGTCGGGATGGTTCCTGCTGTTATTATCATTAAATTCCGCAATTTATGAGCATTATATTATATGTTATTACTGTTTATGATGATTAACTGTTTAAAAGAGGTGTTCTGTTTTGGTCTGGCTGGCCTTGTCTTCACGATAGGCGCCATCACGACCGGGTTTAGGGATCGGGTCGTGACAAGTTGGTATCAGAGCCTAGGTTACTTAGGTCTCACGAGTCATGAACAGGTTTAGTAGAGTCTCGCGGATCGGTACGAAGACATCTGTATTTATCCTCGAGAGGCTGTAGAACTTTTAGGAAAGAACTTCACATTCATGAATTCTTATCGTGCGTCCTTGATTCAACTTGAAAAGTAACTCTTGAAATTCCTTCCACGTGTTCGTATGCGCATATGAGAGCTTAGTATCAGATGTGTATCAACGGCTTGTGATTCCCCGATCGAGGGGAGAGATGTGATCTCTATGAGTTGATGTTGGGCCGGTCTGGAGGACTTGAGGTCGGATCTTTGCCTATGGCTTGAGCACCGAGGTGTTGATTGTGTGAGCAAGTGTTTTGAACTTATATGTTCGGTATTGCCCCTATTGGTTTGAATGACGGCTGGATAGCTACGTGGTGAGTATGTTAGTACTGCAAGATGTATCTATATGACTCAGAAGTGGCGAGGAAGGTCTGCTGGATGATAGATGAACCATTAAGTGTTTGATTTCCATTGTAATTGGATGTGTAGCCCCGAGTTATGGGCGCGTGAATAATCTTTTCATGTCTCCTATCTGGAGTGAAGTAAATTTCATGTTACGGTATGAGTTTGGACTCAGGAAGATTAAGTGACTGTGTAATGTGTATGGCAGTGGAAGGTATACAAAATGTTAATTGGAGGCAAAAAAGGTGGGTTATCTCATGCGGAGTGTTCTAAGGTGGTGTGATCCTTATGTTGTCTATTAGAAGATCTCATTTACAAGTGAAGAATATGCGTTGAAATCTAAATTGTGTTGCCTAGAGAGTGGGCTTAACTATTGTGTGAGTGAATGCAAGAATTGGAGAAGAGTTAAAATTCCAGATGATTTGTGTTTCCACAAGCTTATGAAGGAGTGAGTTCAATCTCACTATGGTATTACAGCAACAATAGAGTATGTGTGTTATGATTTATTGAGTGTGTTTTGTTATGTGGCTTTGATCAAAGTTGGGAAGTTTGCTATTAATTAAGTTGATTGCACGGTTAAGAGCTATATTGTTCCAGTCTGCCACAGAGATGCCTCGGTATTATTTGATCCCGGTTCCACCTTTTCTTATGTGTCATCATACTTTGCTCGTTATTTGGGTACGCCCCATGAGTTTCTTGCTTTACCTGTTCATGTATCTACGCCAGTGGGCGACACTGTTGTTGTAGACCGTGTGTACCGGTCATGTGTGATGACTATTAGGGGTCTGGAGACCCGAGTGGATCTATTGCTATTGAGCATGGTGGATTTTGATGTCATTTTGGGCATGGATTGGCTATCTCCGTGTCGTGCTATTCTAGACTGTCATGCTAAGACAGTCACTTTGGCTATGCCGGGAGTACCGCGGATCGAGTGGCGTGGTGTGACTGATTATATCCCTAGTAGAGTGATCTCTTTCTTGAAGGCCCAGCGTATGGATGGGAAGGGTTGCCTTTCATATCTAGCATTTGTGAGGGATGTTGGAGCTGAGACTCCTAGTATTGATTCTGTCCCAATTGTGAGGGATTTTCCCGATGTTTTTCCTGCAGACCTGCCGGGCATGCCACCAAACAGGGATATTGATTTTGTTATGGACCTGGTGCCGGGCACTTGGCCCCTTTCTATTCAGCCATATCGTATGTCACCAGCAGAGTTGAAGGAATTGAAAGAACAACTTCAGGAACTCCTAGATAAGGGGTTCATTCGGCCTAGTGTGTCCCCTTGGGGTGCACCGGTTTTGTTTGTGAAGAAGAAGGATGGCACGATGAGAATGTGCATTGATTATAGGCAATTGAACAAAGTAACAATTAAGAACAAGTATCTTTTACCTCGCATTGATGATTTATTTGATCAGCTTCAGGGAGCGAGGGTGTTCTCTAAGATTGATCTCCATTCGAGTTATCACCAGTTGAAGATCAGGGATTCAGATATTCTTAAGACTGCATTCAGGACCAGATATGGTCATTATGAGTTTCTTGTTATGTCCTTCGGTCTAACCAATTCCCCAGCAGCATTCATGCATTTGATGAACAGTGTATTTCGGCCTTATCTGGATTCGTTCGTTATTGTATTCATTGATGATATCCTGGTGTACTCGCGTAGTCAGGAGGAGCACGCGGAGCATTTGAGAGTTGTGTTACAGAGACTGAAGGAGGAGAAGCTTTATGCAAAATTCTCCAAGTGTGAGCTTTGGCTCAGTTCAGTGGCTTTCTTGGGGCACGTGGTGTCTAGCGAGGGTATACAGGTTGATCCGAAGAAGATAGAGGCGGTTCAGAGTTGGCCCAAACTGTCCTCAGCCATAGAGATTCGTATCTTTCTTGGGTTAGCAGGCTATTATCGCCGGTTTGTTCAGGGATTTTCCTCCATTGCATCGCCCTTGACCAAGTTGACTCAGAAGGGTGCTCCATTCGTATGGTCGGACGAGTGTGACGAGAGCTTTCAGAAGCTCAAGACAGCCTTGACCACAGCTCTAGTGCTGGTTTTACCATCAGCTTCAGGTTCATATACTGTGTATTGTGATGCTTCAAGAGTTGGGATTGGTTGTATGTTGATGCAGGAGGGTAGAGTTATTGCTTATGCTTCTCGGCAGTTTAATCCCTACGAGAAGAACTACCCCATTCATGATTTGGAGTTGGCTGCCATAGTTCACGCATTAAAGATTTGGAGGCATTACTTGTATGGCGTATCTTGTGAGGTGTTCACTGATCATCGCAGTCTTCAGCATTTGTTCAAGCAAAAGGATCTTAATTTGAGGCAGCGGAGATGGTTGGAGCTGCTTAAGGATTATAATATCACTATATTATACCATCCGGGAAAGGCCAATGTGGTGGCCGATGCTTTGAGCCGAAAGGCAGTGAGTATGGAGAGTTTGGCATATATTCCAGTTGGGGAGAGACCTCTTGCGGTTGATGTTCAGGCCCTGGCCAATCGGTTCGTGAGGTTGGATATTTCGGAGCCTAGTCGGGTGTTGGCTTGTGTGGTTTCTCGGTCTTCTTTATATGATCGCATCAGAGAGCGCCAGTATGATGATCCGCATTTACTTGTCCTTAGGGACAGAGTTCAGCATGATGATGCCAGAGATATGACCGTTGGTGATTATGGTGTGTTGAGGATGCAGGACCGGATCTGTGTGCCCAATGTGGATGGGCTTAGAGAGCTGATTCTGGAGGAGGCCCATAGCTCGCGGTATTCCATTCATACGGGTGCCACAAAGATGTGTCAGGATTGAGGCAGCACTATTGGTGGAGAAGAATGAATAAAGATATTGTGGGATGTGTAGCTCGGTGTCTCAACTGTCAGCAGGTGAAGTATGAGAATCAGAGACCGGGTGGCTTATTTTAGCAGATGGTTATTCCCGAGTGGAAGTGGGAGAGAATCACGATGGACTTTGTGGTTGGACTTCCTCGGACTTTGAAGAAGTTCGATGCTATTTGGGTGATTGTGGATCGGCTGACCAAGTCTGCGCACTTCATTCCTGTGTGTACTACCTATTCTTCAGCGTGGTTGGCAGGGATTTATATCTGGGAGATTGTTCGGTTGCATGGCGTTCCTATTTCTGGAGAGCCGTGCAGAGAGAGTTGGGTACTCAGGTAGAGTTGAGCACAGCGTTTCATCCTCAGACGGACGGACAGTCCGAGCGTACTATTCAAATATTGGAGGACATGTTGCGTGCTTGTGTTATTGACTTTGGAGGTTCATGGGATAAGTTTCTACCACTTGCAGAGTTTGCTTACAACAACAGCTACCAGTCGAATATTCAGATGGCTCCATATGGGGCTTTATACGGGAGGCGGTGTAGATCTCTGATTGGTTGGTTTGAGCCCGGCGAGGCTAGAATATTGGGGACAGATTTGGTTCAAGATGCCTTAGAGAAGGTGAAGGTGATTCAGGAGAGGCTTCGTACAGCGCAATCACGTCAGAAGAGTTATGCAGACCGGAAGGTTCGAGATGTGTCCTACATGGTCGGTGAGAAGGTGTTGCTGAAGGTTTTGCCCATGAAGGGTGTTATGAGATTTGGGAAGAAAGGAAAGTTGAGTCCTCGGTTAATTGGGCCTTTTGAGGTGCTTCGGAGGATTGGGGAGGTGGCTTATGAGCTTGCTTTGCCATCCAGTCTGTCGTGTGTGCATCCGGTATTTCATGTTTCTATGCTCCGGAAGTATAGTGGGGATCCGTCCCATGTTTTGGACAACAGCACGGTTCGGTTGGATGATGATTTGACCTTTGATGTGGAGCCAGTAGCTATTTTGGGTCGCCAGGTTCGGAAGTTGAGGTCGAAGGATATAGCTTCAGTGAAGGAGCAGTGGAGAGGTCGGCCCGTGGAGGAGGCTACCTGGGAGACCGAGCGGGAGATACGAAGCAGATATCCTCATTTGTTTGAGGCTTCAGGTATGTTTCTTGACTCATTCGAGGACGGACGTTTGTTTAAGGTGGGGAGGATGTGAGAACCCGGCCAGTCGTCTCATGAGTTACCGCTCCATTTCCCCCATTTCAGCTTCTTTATGCTTCGTTATCCGTGTTTTATGGGATCGAGATGATTAGTTCGAGTTCGGAGAGGATTTGGTAAGAAATGAGACACTTAGTCTCTTTTAAGAAGGCTTAAGTTGGAAAAGTCAACCGGATTTTGACTTATGTGTTAGAGGGTTCGGATGTGAGTTCCGGTGGTTCGGTTAGCTTCGGGAGGTGATTTGTGACTTAGGAGAGTGATCGGAAGTGGTTTTGGATGTACGGTGTAGAATTTGGCTTGAATTGGCGAAGTTAGTATTTTGGCGAATTCCGGTTGATAGGTGAGATTTTAATCCGAGGGTCGGAAAGGAATTCCGAGAGTTTCTGTAGCTTCCTTATGTCATTTTGGACTTGTCTGCAAAATTTGAGTTCATTCGGACATGGTTTGGTTGGGTTTTTGATCAATAATGGAATTTGGAAGTTCTTGAGATTCATAGGCTTTAATTCGATGTGATTTGATGATTTTGGTGTTAGTCGAGGTGTTTTGTTGATTGGAACGAGGTTGAATAATGTTTAGGATGCGTTGGTGCTTTTGGTTGAGGTCCCGGGGGCCTTGGGTGTGTTTCGGGTGAGTTTTGAGCGAGTACGGACACCCCGGAACTTAGAAAAATGGAGGGAGAAGCAGTTTTGGCGCGGACCGCGCTCCTTTTCGTGCTGGGCGCGCTGGCCTAGTGCTGGCCGCGTCAAAGTGGCCGCGGCCACGGTCGTGAAGACTGCAGGTTGCTGGTACTACTTCGGTAGCTCATATCTTTTGATCTACAAGGAAGTTTGAGGTAATTCAAAAATGAAAGTTGTAGCCCTTAGTGTCTAGTTTCCAGAAAAGTAAAGATATCGCAATTTGGACATCTGTAGCGAAAGTTATGGCCAAAATATTAAAGCATGTCCCTGCAGAAAAAAACCTGCGCGGCCGCGGTCATTTTTGCCCGGACCCCGCTGGTTTTGCGTGGACCGCGGTCATTTTTATGCGGTCAGCAGTGTCGGAATCCGAGGGGTACTCTATAAATACGAGGTTTCGGGTTTTATTTGATATTTTGACCTAGAGAGCTCGGATTTTGGCGATTTTTCGAAGGTTTTTCAAGAAATTGGTCGGGGTAAGTGATTCTAACTCAGATTTGGTTAGAGTACATGAATCTATCACTGAATTCATCATTTAATTCGTGATTTGAGATGGAATTTGGGAAGAAAATTGTGGAACCTTTCAAAAGTGTAACACTCTTAGTATATGGTTAGCTTCCCAATTTCTTAACAAATATGATGGATTAACCTGTAAATTTCTAGGAGAAACTGGTTAAGAAAAACCCGAAAATGATTAAAGAAGGGAATAAGTGTTTAACCATGGCCGGGGTGAGGTTAAAGAAATAAAAGTTAAGAAAGGAGTTAAAATCTTTAAAAGATTGGGAAGAAGAGATGAACAGAGTGGAAGATTAAAAAACAAAAGTAGTAACGGGGTAATATCAGTTCATAATTTGGATAATATGTTAACTATACAAGTCTATAGAATAAGGGAGGGAGAGTACCGAGTAGGATTTTCACAAACATAAGTTTTTAACCGCAAAAAGCTTACTATTAATGTCCAATAATCGTAACAACTACACCCATCCAGAGAGCTTTGCTAGAAGCCTTACCGAAGATTAAGAAGATTGTAAGATTAACAGGGTATACTATAAGACACTATTTATTAGACTTTATCTAAATCAATCCCTGATACCCATCCCTTTTTAATTATCCCTTTTAAATCTTTTAAATCTTTTTAATTATCTTTTTAATCTTTTTTAATTTTTAATTTAATCTTTTTAATCTGGTATCAGCGCCAGAAGATTTTCGGACCAAATAGTTTATGAAACAATTAATTTTCGCTAAATATATAAGTTACCATCACCATCTAATATATATTAGTCGTAAGACCATTATAAATTATATAAAATATATAAGAATATTAGAATCAGAATTAGATATCTTAATTACTGAAGATTTTCAGAATTTCCTTTTTCGTGAAATAGAAATAACTAATAGTGAAATACAAGAGGAGAAGGATTATATCCAAACAACTAGAAATAAGATAAAATATATTCCATTAGGGTAAAACATATGTTAAGACAACATCCTATAACTAAAGAGATAGCCTGTAACTATTGGTTTTAAGAAGAGAAATACTGAGGAAAAAAGAATTAAAGAAAATACTACGGCAGACTAAAATCTTATTTATATCAACTTTAGAATTAGCTAAACAAATAGAAGAATCAGACTTAAAAATCAATAGAGAACCAAGTTTTATAGTAAAACGTAGTATTAGTTCAGAAACCATATCAGCTTTAGAGTGGAAAATACAATATATAGAAGGAGAAATACATAGAGAAAATCAAAGAATAAAAATTTTTAAGAACAGAAAAATTTGGATACCATTAGGTTAATCAAAATAGCTAATTTAAAGAACCTAGAATATTTAGATTTAAAAATATATCCGGAAAAGAAGTATAGAATATTAAAAGATAATACGATAATTAAGTGCAATTTTAGTAGTGGAGAACATATATTACATAGAGAAGATAAGCAATACAACGCTTTAATAGATTTAATAATAAATTTTGGAGAAAAACCACAACAAAATAATAAAACTTTATTAAGAACACTAGAACTAGTAAAGTATTACAAAACAAACAAAAAAGGACTCTAGAAAAATTAGAACAAAATCTAGACTTCATAAAATCATAAGAACTAGAAATAGATAGAAAAATACAACTCTTGAATAATAAGTTTAATCTAGAAAAGATACCTACGAAAAACGAAATAGAAAAATTAATTAACACTATTACATAAAAGCCTAAAGAATTAGAAATACAAACAACCGGATGTGACGACCCGACCCGTTGTCTCGTGAGTTACCGCCCCGTTTTTCCCATTTCCTATTTATTTATGTTTCATTATCAGTGTTGGGTGTGAACGAGTTGATTTGGATTGGTTTTAGTAGGAAATGAGACACTTAGTCTCTTTAAGGAAGGTTTGTTTTGGAAAAGTCAACCGGACGTTTACTTATGTGTTAGAGGGCTTGTATTTGAATCCCGATGATTCGGTTAGCTTCGAGGGATGATTTATGACATAGGAGCGCGATCGGAATGCATTTTGGAAGTCCGTGGAAGGATTTGGCTTGAATTGGCGAAGTTAGTATTTTGGCGAATTCTGGTTGATAGGTGAGATTTTGATCCGAGAGTCGGAATGGAATTCTGAGAGTTGTTGTAGCTTTGTTAGGTGATTTGGGATATGTGTGCAAAATTTCAGGTCATTCGGACGTGGTTTAGTCGGGTTTTTGATCGAAAGTGTATTTCGGAAGTTTTTAGAAAATTAGGCTTGAATTCGATGAGTTTTGGGTAATTTGATGTTGTTTGAGGTGTTTTGATGATTGGAAGAGGTTTGAATAATGTTATGAATTATGTTGGCATGTTTGGTCGGGGTCCCATGAGGCTCGGATGAGTTTTGGAAGAGTTTTTGGAAGATTTTTGCCGTTTGAGCATAAGCATGTAATGATCCAAAGGTCCATTTTTAGTTCTAGAGATCGAAATTTTATTTCGAGATTTCCAAAATTTAAATAATGAATTATAGGAGTGATCTGGAAAGTTTGGTCTAATTTCATCAAGTCGCGATTGGGTTTTTGACACGAAACATGAGTTAATTGTTTAACGAGCGAAATGGGTATTGAACTGAGCAAATTAGTTCCGAATTGAGTTTTGACTGAAGGGCTATGTTCGTATTATTATTTGTGACTCATAGGAACAAGAATCATCGAATTCCGAGTTCGTATGATGGAGTTAGAGCCTTATTAGTGAAACGAAAAGCTGCTGCAATTTTCTGGGCAGTTTCTGCATTTTTCGCACGTGTGAACAGTAACCGCACCTGTGTGAACAGTATCCGTGTATAGTACCATGTACAGTAAACATGAACAGTATTCGTGTACAGTAACCGTGTACAGTACATATGAACAGTACCCCGTATACAGTACCCATGAACAATACCGTGAACAGTACCCATGAACAACAGTAAAATGCGTGAACAATAACCGCGAAAATTTCTGGACAGTGTATGATTCGGGCAATCCGAGAGTTTTCTCATTTTTGGAGCTATGGAGCTCGGATTGAAGCGATTTTTGAAGCGATTTTCACCATATGAATTGGGGTAAGTGTTCTATATCCAAAAGTGATTATATTTAATGATTTCATGGTTATTTTCATCAAGAATTAATGAATCTAATGGAAGAAATTGGAGAAAATTTGTAAACTTTTCAAAAACGAAAATTCTAGATTTGGAGACCGAATTATTATCGGAATTTAGTAATTTTGGTATGGTTGGACTCGTGGTTGAATGGGTTGTCGAATTTTGTGAGTTTCGTCGAATTCCGAAGCGTGGTCCCGGGGGCTGGGTTTGAGCAATTTTGGGATTTTGATGTTAAATTGGATATTTTCGAGTGGGCTTCGCTCCCTTAGCATATTTTAATGATTATGTACTAATTGTGGCTAGATTTGGAGCATTAGGAGGTCGATTCGTGCGGGCAAGGCATCGCGGGCTAGATTTTGGACTGGATCGAGGTGAGTAATTGATGTAAATGATGTCCTGAGGGTTTGAAACCCCGGAATTTTACATCGTAATGCTATATTGAGGTGACTTGCACGCCGGATAACGGGTGTGGGGTAGAGCACCATTGGGGATTGTGACTTGGTCCATCCCGAGAGATATTTTACTACATTTTTGGTTGAGACGTATACTTTATTATTGTGAATTGGCTTGTTGCCATGCTTGGGGCCTTGTGCCGACCTGTAGAACCCTTAGGAGATTTTTGACTGGTTTTCCTCACTTATTTTGTTAAAAAATTTATATCCTCGGTCATGTTTCATATTGTAGGCTTCTTGCCAATTATTTGAATCCTTCAGGGATTGATATCAGTGCTTTCGCATATTTTGCATATCATTTGACCTCAGTCCAAGGTTTTAAATACTGTTTTGCAAACTCAGCCATCTTTGTAAGATTCGAAAACTTAAATGATATTTCTAAATGATATTTCGGGCTGAGAACTACTGTTTTACAAATGCCCAAGGGGCTTATGATGATTTCTGGACTGAGCATGGATTGGGTTGCGCGTCGCAGCAGTGTTATATTGATATTGAGGCCGAGAGCCTGGTTGATTACATTGATATTGAGGCCAAGGGCCTGGTTGATTACATTGATATTGAGGCCGAGAGCCTGGGTGATTATACTGATTTGACATGAGGCCGAGGGCCTAGATTTGATGCCATGAGATGGCTTGATATTAAGGTTGGGCTGTAGGAGCCCCTCCGGAGTCTGTACACACCCCCAGTGAGCGCCGTCGACGATAAATAAAATGAATGGCTCGGGCTGCACGCCGCAGTGGGTACTAGAGAGTACCATCATATGCATTGCATTGCACTCATGCATAGAGTGTACCATCATATGCATTGCATTGCACTCATGCATTTGTTTTTATCTGTTATACTTGTCTCAGTAATTGGTACTCTGATTTAATTGACTTGTTACTTCACTAATTGTTGTTCTAAACTGCCAGTCATAGTTTACTTTGTATATTTCCACGATTTCTTATTCTCAGCCTTTATTTATGTTTATTACTCACTGGGTCGGAGTACTCACATTACTCCCTGCACCTTGCGTGCAGATCCAGGTACACCACAGGCTGAGTGAGGATTTGTTTAGCTGAGCAGCAGTATCCGAGAGTATTGAGGTAGCTGCATGGCGTTCGCAGCCTTGATCTCTCCCCTCTATCTCTATCTTTTATTCCGCATTTTTCCTAGACAGTGTAATAGGTGGATATTCTGTATTAGAGGCTCATATTCGTGACACCAGATTCTATTGGGCTATGGTGTGGTATTTTAATTGAACTTCCGCAGATTTTATGATTAATTATATACTTGAATGTAATGACTTAGTAAATTCTCTGTGATATTTATCTATAATCTGAATAAGAAATTTGGGATAATGTTGTTGAATGGTCGGGCTTGCCTAGCAGTGTGTTGGGCGCCATCATGACCGGGGTTGGGGTCGTGACATCGGATTAGTAGAAAAAATAACAAATCAAGTAGAAGTACTAAAAAGTGAGATAAGTACCCTAAAAGAAAAGATAGACACAATAAAAGAAATCGCTCTTTCATGAGTGATATAAAACTAGAATTAGATCCGGTATATGAAGAAGCATTAAAACTCACGGAAAGAATTCAACCCAATCCAGAGGAACTAACTAGTTATACTCCTCAAGGAAAGGCTGATCAAACGATAATTAAACAAAATAATACTTTATAATATTACATTTAGAAGTCAATAAAAAGCTAGATAAAATTATTAAAGAAAAAGAGATAAAAACATAAATCCCAAAGGTAGACGATTTAATAGAACAATTAAAAAGAGTTGAGATAACACCGCAAAAGGATAGAATTAAAATAAGGAAACCACAAAAATGGACTTTCTTCCAGGTAGGTCAAGAACAACAGACGAAGAAAGATCACGAATAAGTTTTTCAGATAATAAAATAGGTAATAATATGTTAGCAAGAATCTTAACTAGAAAAAGACAAGAAGAAAATCAGAAACTGGATGAAATAATAGATATAGACAAAGACATACAGATTTTTCAGCAAAATCAACTAAGGCTACTTAATCTGAAAATATTATATAATACAGGATATTTTTCAAATAATTCTAAATTATATAGACATTATAGAGAAGAACAATTATCATCCATAGGAAGTAAAGTAGCAACATTAAATTTAATTAATCCAGATTCAGTAAGACAAATAAAGAATTATAAAAAGAATTTAATGCATATGGGATTAATAGTAATCGGATTAAAAGGATTAACTAGAAAAAACTTAGGAACTAAAGTATTAGTAGTAGTATATGATGACAGATGGTTAGATCAAAAGAAATCCATACTAGGTTTAACAGAAGTAGACATGACCAATAATGGAGGAATATTTTATATCAGCCCAGACTTCATGATAAATTTAGCAGAATTTGGAAAAAATATTAAAATAGGAATACAGACTAAAGGATATGAAGAAATGAACAATGGAAATAATTTACTGATATGTGTAGGTTTCATAGGAAAAATGGCAACAAGTAGTAATACAAGATTCAAAATTAAGGTAGACGATGTAGTCGAGGTAATGGGAAATAAAGGAATAAAATTAATAAAACCTATTAAGTTAAATCCAGAAGAATATGCTGGATTAGAATGGAATTTAGAAGATTTTGCAAAACCAAAAATATTTAAACCAGAATCTCATTTTATGTATACAAACTCAAAAGGAGAAACCTCAATTAGATTTACTGATTACAATTATTCTACCCAAAAAGAAATAGATGACATAACTGAGAATACGGCAGACGATACCGATACTGAATTCATGAACATAGAAATAATACAAGACGAATTTGAAGTAAATATAGCACTAGAAAAGGCAAGGAGGCTAGTTAAAGAAAATAAAAATCAGACTTTCCAATGTAAAGGATGTAAACTTGGAAGGTTAACCTTAAGAAAAGTAGAAAAACATTTTAGGAAATGTGAATTAAGAACATACAATTGGGGATATGGAAAAGAAAATATTTTACAGAAAAAATCAAAAAAATTAGATAAAACTTTTTATGAAATACAAGATAATTATGAAGAAACAGAAACAGAATCCCTAATAAGCCTAAAAGAATTGATGGAATTAACTAGATCTAGCCCAAGCCCATTCCAAAGAACAACTTATCAAAGTACAATAGATACTAGCACAGGAAATGTACCTCGAAAAAGAGTTTACAGAATAGATCAAGAAACAGAAATAGAAAATGTAAAACTATCAGGAAAAATAATGCCTATAGAAGAACCTATAAGACTACAGGAAGGAGGAAGTAAAGGTAAAATACTAAATATAGCAGCTCATGACCCACAAATGTGGAACTCAGTAATAGACCTATGGAAAGGAATCGTAGTGGCAGACTTTATAAAAACTTATAATGATACAGATGCAGAAACAATGTATAAATATATGGAAACCTTCTTAGGAGAATCAACCAAGGGTTTATGGGAAGCCTATAAGTCAGAATTCCCACAAGATTTCCAAATGTTGATAGCAATGGGAGCAAATCCTTATAATTTTACAAATAAGATACATAGCTTAATTACAGGCGAAGATCCTGTCACGACCCCAACCCCGGCCGTGATGGAGCCCAACACAATGCTAGGCAAGCCTGACCAACTAACATCTCACAATATCTTTCTTTTTAATTCCATACCGATTTTCGGGATTTAATACCAATTTAATATAAATAGAAGTATGAATTTAACAGATGAAATGTGCGGAAACCATAATCATGAAAAAAACATCTCTATAAATCAGTCCACTGATCCGGTGTCACAAGTCTGAGCCTCTAATACAAGGTTTCAACAATCTAATACAGAATTATGTCTAAAATGCGGAATGATAAGTGGAGATAGAAGGAGGAATCGGGTCTGCAAACGCCATGCAGCTACCTCGATAACTCTGATGAAGACAGAACGGCAGGAAAGCTCGCTCTATGCCTCAGAAATACCTGTTCCTGCACACATGGTGCAGGGAGTAATGTGAGTACTCCGACCCAGTGAGTATTAACAATAAATAATGGCTGACAGTGTGAAATCACGTAAAGGCACTAAGCAGTTCTATATCAAAACAGTAAAATCATTTAAGCAACAGTGAACGAGGAAATCATGTGAAATTTCTTAAACCAGGTAAAACAGATATAATCAGTATGAATCAGCTCCTCAAGCCTTTCAGTTCATTTATTCGTTCTTATCCTCAGTTCTCAATTTCATATACTTCTCACGATAACCGAATCAAAATATATATATATATATACCGCTGCGGCGTGCAGCCCGATCCGTATATCGCTGTGGCATACAGCCCGATCCATAATAATAATAGTTGACTGCGCTCACTGGGGGTGTGCAGACTCCGGAGGGGCTCCTTCACCCCAAGCGCTATATAATTGCTACGGCGTGCAGCCCGATCCATATAAGTAGTTGTTGCGGCGTGCAGCCCGATCCATAATATGTATAATATATATATATATATATATATATGTTGCGGCGCGCAGCCCGATCCATATCATATAAAATATCCTCACTATTGGGTCCTCGACCCCTATCAGTCATTTAAAGATCACAGCCTCTCGGGCATAATGTACGGTCGGGATCTCAGCCCTCATATCTCTCTCTATTTATGACTAACATTTCGAAAATCTGGTTCATATCATTCTTAAACAATTGGAAACATGACTGAGGATAACGACCCAAACTAAAGGGCCATGACTAGCACCCGACCACACTTGCCGAGCACCAACGTACATTTCATCTAACCTTCATTATTATCTTTTAGGGATGACGAGATCAATATAAATGGTAGACCTAGATCATGGACAACCAGCAATAAAATATGACGGCATGAACATACATAGCAGGGGATGACCAGACAATCAAGAAACTACATATAAGGTATGAGCTACCACGCTACTATGAAAGACTATACAACAAAAACTAGCCGACAAGGCATACCAAACTATACAGGAGCCGACACCTATCTATGAGCCTCTAAAAGAACATAAGTGTTGCAACATAGCCGGAACAGGGCCCCGACATACCCATAATGTCTATAACAAAAATTGCATACCAAGACCAAGGCAAGTCCGGAGAAGGGATCTCGCCAATCACCGCTGAACTGGACAGTCTACTATGGTGAGGGAGCTGCACCTGCCTGTCTATCAGGACCTGCAGCACGACATGCAGCGTCCACAAATAAAAGGACATCAGTACGAATAAAGTACTGAGTATGTAAGGCAAGGAACAATAAATACGATCAGTAATGTAAGCAAGGATAGAGAATATACAACCTGTAACATCTTAGTACCTCTGAGGGCTACTTACATGAAATGCATGATACATATGTATAAATACATAAACCTTTAAAGCATTCGCCTTTGTGGGCATCATCATCATCATATCGTACCCGGCCATAATAGGCTCGGTAGAATCGTACCCGGCCACGTGGAGCTCGGTAAAACCCAACTGATCAGTGGTTGCACAATAGGTGTCGTACCCGGCCAACTATAGCGTGGCTCGGTAGAGTAAAATAGATACATATATATAATGCATGCTCGACTCATGGAATCACATTCTAAACCTTTCGGAGTGACGTAAGGTCGGTATCCTCTGTACGCGTTATTAGGACTAACTCTTCACTATGAACCTTATAAGAATCAGGAAGTACCAACAACATTTATAACGTAAGAATAAGAGAAGCAACATTAACATCAATCGTTCCATAAGAGGGAAAACAATGTAAGTACTGTTAGCTTCTAAGAGTAGAGTATCTTTGGAAGCTCGTTCATTACATTATGTACAATTGGAGTCGTGCAAAAGAAGAAAAGGGATAGTCTCACATACCTTGTATATACTGCCCCAATCTCAAGCTATGCAATTGTCAAAACTCCTTAGTCTACAATAAGAGAAACGATACTATCGTTATCATTTAAGCGTCATAACTATTATGTATCGACCACAACCTATTTTACGATAAAACGGACAGCACCTCCCCTTTATATATGACCTCACACCATTCAAAACAGTCACCAAACAGCCCAAACAACATCAATAATAAACATATTGAGCCTCCCAAAATAGTTCACACACAGCCTAATCACTCTATACATACGACGACCACCGTAGTCGTGTCAAACAACCTGGAAATATTATGAATAACTATCAGCCCATAAACCTACATATATATGGTGTTTCTCCACACCCTTCCTCCTCCAAAACTCCACAAGATAGTAGTAAAATACGCAACCCAACAACAACGCAAAACAGTCCACAAAACAATAACATTACTACCAAGCCTTTCGATATATATCTCACAAGTTCTAGCTTCAATGGCTTAGCCGCAACTTGGATAATCTTAAATACATATAGAGTAAGAGGTTCCTTACCTTTATACAGAAAGAACAACTCCAATTTGACCTTAAATTTCCATGAAATATCCCTCCAATGCTGCCACAACAACAACAACAAAGCGAAACTAGCGATCAATTAGTGTTTTTCGGCACTAGAATCACTTTAGAAGGCTTGAAATCACCTAGGATTGATATTAAGAACATGAGGGAGTATTTACAGAACATAAACCCTTTAAAACCACCTCCCACACGAGCTGGAACGACACAAAAATGAGCAACAACAAGAAGAACAAGAGACTTACTAGCGCCACGGAATTCCCGACACTTGATTTGTGTTGTTTGCCCTTTTTTTGGGTCTTGAATCTTGAGAGAACCTTGAGAGGATGTTACTAGGGTTCTAAGGTCTGAAAATAGTGAAAAGAAATGACTTAAAACGGGTTGGAGTCATCCTATATAGGTCCAAATATCTTAAACCGACTTAGTGGGCCCCATAGAGAGGTGCTTGGCGCAGTCTCGCGAAAACGCAAATATCTCCCTACTCCGAGATCGTATCGATGAACGGTTTAATGCGTTGGAAACTAAACTCATAGATATTTAATTTGGTTGGTAGATCACCCCGTAATTCCTTGTAAATTATGAGAAAAGATTAGAAACATTTGACCTAATGTTTAAGTAAAATTATGAACCTAAGTTGCGACAACTTTTGTCGACTTTTGTTTCATAACTCGTTTGACTTCAAAACTTATGATACGGATATTATATGATTAAAATACCTTAATAAATGACCTCTTGAGTGTATTAAGCACCGCTAGATTACCTGAAAATATGAGTTACAACATCCTTGATTCGTTTAACTTCTAATACTGGTTAATCACCCTTATACACTCTTGTATCACTTAAGACCAATAGGATTGACTTCTTATCATCTCAAAGATAATTCCTTTTTGGATTTATGTTAACTAATATATGGCATGAACTAACACATGTGGATATGGGTTGTAACACCCTCCCCCCCTTAGGAACATTCGTCCTCGAATGTAAGGGTTTATGGGGAGTTTAAATCATCGTGGATTCTAATGGAAATTTCCGATCAATTTTCCCCTATAAAATGGTCACTAGCAAAACTTGCAAGTAATTAAGCCCAACATATGGCTTCACAAGGCTACACAAAGCATTATGCGTATTTACATTATCTACATATCACCATTTTGTATTAAGGAGGAGTATTCTCAAATTATTGCTTACCTCATAGAGCCGTTTCACCTTCCAATGTATCCTTTCTTCCACCAGCATCCTTGTTATCTTCATTCTGGAATAAGTAAGGGTATTTAGACTTCATCTCCTCTTCTTCTTCCCATGTCATTTCTTCCATATTTTTGTTCCTCCACAATACTTTGACGAAAGCTACATCTTTTGTTCTCAGCTTGCGGACTTGCCGATCTAATATCGCCACCGGCACTTCTTCATATGATAGGTCCTCTGTAACTTGTACATCTTTGATAGGGACGACTCGAGAAGGGTCTCCAATACATTTTCTCAACATAGATACATGGAATACAGGGTGGACAAATTCCAATTCGGATGGCAATTCTAACTCATAAGCAACCTGTCCAATCCGTCGAAGAATTTTATACGGCCCGATATACCTTGGACTCAGCTTACCTTTCTTCCCAAAACGCATAATACCCTTCATTGGTGAGATCCTCAGGAAAACCCAATCACCAATCTCAAACTCTAGATCACGACGTCGGACATCAGAATAAGATTTTTGCCTGCTTTGTGCCGTCCTCAATCGCTCCTGTATCACTTTCACCTTCTCAATAGCTTGGTGAATCAAATCTGGCCCATATAATTCTGTTTCACCGACTTCGAACCATCCAACTGGTGATCTACATCTCCTCCCGTATAGTGCCTCGTATGGGGCCATTTTAATACTGGAATGGTAGCTATTGTTATAGGCGAATTCTATGAGTGGAAGATGATCATCCTAATTCCCCTTAAAATCTAGAACACATGCTCGTAGCATATCTTCCAGTGTCTGAATGGTACGTTCAGCCTGTCCGTTAGTCTGCGGATGAAATGCAGTGCTGAGATTTACCTGTGTGCCTAAACCCTTCTGGAAAGACCTCCAAAAGTTAGTCGTAAATTGAGCTCCTCGGTCTGATATAATAGATATGGTCACACCATGAAGCCTAACAATCTCCTTGATATACAACTTTGCATAATCTTCAGCCGTGTAAGTTGTCTTCACTGGCAGAAAATGGGCACATTTTGTAAGTCGATCAATTATCACCCAGATGGAGTCAAACTTATGATAAGAGCGAGGTAATCCAATAATGAAGTCCATATTAATCACCTCCCACTTCCAGGTCGGAATCTCTATATTTTGAAGCAATCCATCGGGTTTCTGATGTTCTATCTTTACTTGTTGACAATTGGGACACTGGGCTACAAATTTTGAAATAGACTTCTTCATATTATCCCACCAATACTGCTCCTTGATATCATGATACATCTTTGTCGAGCCGGGATGGATGGAATATCGGGATTGATGAATCTCATTCATAATCTTCTCTCGCAACCCTGCCACATTAGGCACACACAATCGGCTCTGGTATCTCAGTGCCCCATCTTTTCCGATCCCAAAAGCCATACTTTTACACTGTTGAATGCTTTCTCTTAATCGTACTAA
Source organism: Nicotiana tabacum (assembly GCF_000715075.1). Taxonomy (NCBI): domain Eukaryota; kingdom Viridiplantae; phylum Streptophyta; class Magnoliopsida; order Solanales; family Solanaceae; genus Nicotiana; species Nicotiana tabacum. The sequence continues at coordinate 28,557,866 of NC_134090.1, read as the reverse complement.
GATAGGATCTTCATATTGTCGTGCTTTTACCTCGGCTACCAAAGATGATTCTGATGTATTCTGTACAGTAACACCTCCGTCATCAGAGTCTAACAATCTGATTCTCATATTGGCTAGCTGATGAAGCTCTTTAATCAACCCCCATCTACCTGCCTCAATATGTACTAAGCTTCCCATTGATTTACGGCTGAGAGCGTCTGCCATAACATTGGCTTTACCGGGATGATACAATATCTCGACGTCGTAGTCTTTCAATAATTCAAGCCACCTACGCTGCCTCAAATTCAACTCTTTCTGCTTGAAGATGTATTGTAAACTCTTGTGATCTGTGTAGATGTCAACATGGATGCCGTATAAGTAGTGCCGCCATATCTTCAAAGCATATATTACTGCAGCCAATTCCAAATCATGGGTTGGATAATTCTTTTCATGCTTCTTCAATTGTCTTGATGCATAAGCAATCACATTCCCATGTTGCATCAATACGCACCCCAAACCTATACCTGAGGCATCACAATATACCACATAATCTTCTGTTCCTTCAGGAAGAGTGAGCACTGGTGCAGATGTCAATCGATTCTTCAGCTCCTGAAAACTACGTTCACAAGTGTCAGACCACTGGAATTTGGTAGCTTTTTGTGTTAACTTAGTCAATGGTGATGATATAGCAGAAAATCCTTCTACAAACTGCCTATAATATCCTGCTAGTCCTAGGAAGCTACGGACTTCTGATGGTGTTGTAGGTCTCGGCCAATTCTTTACTACATCGATCTTCTGAGTGTCGACACTAATACCCTCATCAGATATCACATGGCCAAGGAATGCTACTGAGTTCAGCCAGAATTCACATTTGGAGAGCTTAGCATATAACTTACGATCCTGAAGCGTCTGTAATACTATCCGCAAGTGGCCCGCATGTTCCGCCTCCGAACGAGAATACACTAGAATGTCATCAATGAATACAATCACGAACACATCAAGATAGGGCCTGAATATAGTATTCATGAGATCCATAAAAGCTGCTGGGGCATTTGTTAGCCCGAACGACATCACCAAGAACTCAAAGTGCCCATATCTTGTCTGGAAGGCCGTCTTTGGAATATCCTTCTCCCTAACCCTCACCTGATGATACCCTGAACGTAAATCAATCTTAGAGAAATACTTGGCACCCTGGAGTTGGTCAAACAGGTCATCAATTCTTGGAAGTGGATACTTGTTCTTTATAGTAGACTTATTCAACTATCGATAGTCGATACACATCCGTAACGACCCGTCTTTCTTCCGCACGAATAGGACTGGTGCACCCCAAGGTGAAGTGCTAGGCCTAATAAAGCCCTTATCCAGCAAGTCCTTCAACTGCACCTTCAACTCTCACAACTCTGTCGGGGCCATTCTGTATGGAGGAATAGAGATCGGTTGAGTGTCAGGCAACACATCAATGCTAAACTCAATCTCCCTTTCAGGAGGAAGGCCTGGGAGTTCATCTGGGAAAACATCTGGGAATTCGTTGACCACAGGGATTGATTGTAAAGTAGGCGGTTTCGCCTCCGCATCCCTAACGTGAACGAGATGATAAATGTAACATTTTGAGATCATTTTCCTTGCCTTAAGATAGGAAATAAACCTACCTTTCGGTGTAGCAATGTTCCCTTTCCATTCAATGATGGGTTCACCCGGAAATTGGAACCTAACCATCTTCGTACGGCAGTCAACATTTGCATAGCATGAGGCCAACCAGTCCATTCCCATTATCACATCAAAATCAACCATTTCTAACTCAAATAAATTTGCCGAGGTTTGACGACTACAAATCATCACAGTGCAACCTCTATATACCCTTCTAGCAATCACAGAATCTCCTATCGGAGTAGATACCGCGAGAGGTTTACTTATCAATTCAGGTTCAATGCCAAACTTATTAGACACAAAGGGTGTAACATATGATAATGTAGATCCCGGATCAATCAACGCATATACATCATAAGAAAACACAGATATAATACCTGTAATAACATCTGGAGATGACTCGAGATCCTGTCGACCTACTAGAGCATAGGTTCGATTTTGAGCACCACTCGAACTCGGCACTGCACCTCTACCCCTACCATGACCTGTCGACTACTGAAAACCCCGTGCTGGAGGTCGAACTGATGAGGAAGAACCAGATACAGATCCAGTCGGCTGAGCCATACCATCACCTCCTCTATTAGGACAATCCCGCATCATATGGCCAGGCTGCCCGCACGAATAGCATGCATCAGAACCTCGACGACACATTCCAAAGTGGGCCTTGCCGCACTGATCACAATATGGTGTTGGGGGTCTCATCTGACTAGTATCCCTGTGATGTTGCGAGCCAGATGCCCGCAAACTCTAACCTGGACCAGAATAGGATCGATCATATCGAGGCCTCTAAAACTGTGGAGGAGCACTAGCTACAGGTGGCGCCGAACTCCTCGAAAACTGTGGCCTGATGCGGCCTCTGAAGTCATCAGAATACCCTGCAAATCTCGCCCTCTTATGCTGGCCTCTATCCCGCTCCCTAACTGCCCTCTGCTGGCGCTTACGATCCTCTAGGGTCTGGGCATAAGCTTGAATACGGTAAATATCCATGCCCTCCACCAAGGAGGCTGTCGTACACTCATTTATTAGATGTGGTCCCAACCCATTCACGAACATATGCACCCTATCACTCATCTCGTCCACCATATGGGGAGCATACCTTGCCAAAGAATCAAACTGCATATTGTACTCTCGCACACTCATATTACCTTGTCTAAGGTTCAAGAACTTATCAGCTCTAGCTCGTCGTATCTCAACTGGCAAGTAGTGACGAAGAAAGGCCTCAGAAAATTCCTTCCACACAGCTGGAGGAGGGTTCAGACCCCTGGATCTCTCCCAACTATCATACCAGAGAACCGCTAAATCCCGTAGCCGATAAGAAGCCAACTCTACTGCCTCTATATCACTAACATGCATAACCCGAAGTGTACGATGAACCTGGTCAATAAAAGTCTGTGGGTCCTCCTTCGGGTCTGATCTGGTAAACACTGGAGGGTCTAAATTAATAAAATCACGAACTCTTGTACTAACTGGTTTCTCAGTAGCACCTGTATTCTGCCTCTGAGCCTGAGCAGCTACCAAGCTAGTCAATAACTACAAAGCACTCCACATATCCTGGTCTGGAGTGCCAGACGGAGGAACTGGAGGCGCTGGGTGCCTTCTAATATCCTCTGGAGGAGATGGAGTAGATGAGGTATGAGAGGGCATCTCACTTTGAGCCTCACTTTGTCCTGCTCTGACTTGGGGCACCTGACTGGTACCCTCTCCCGCTGCTGTATCAAGCCGTCTACTAATCGTTTGCTTCCTAGTCGAAGGCATCACTGAAAAAACAAGGTGAATATTAGAGACGAACACTTTCGACTCAACTCTACGCACGATCTAGATTCAGGAAGAAGGTAACAACCCTAGATGTCATGTAGCCTCCTGATTATAAATGTGGTGCACTACACATCCATAATCAAGACTCTACTAGACACGGCTCATAGACAACCCCTAGGACAGACTGGCTCTGATACCAAGTTTGTCACGACCCAAACTAAAGGGCCATGACTAGCACCCGACCACACTTGCCGAACACCAACGTACATTTCATCTAACCTTCATTATTATCTTTTAGGGATGACGAGATCAATATAAATGGTAGACCTAGATCATGGACAACCAGCAATAAAATATGACGGCATGAACATACATAGCAGGGGATGACCAAACAATCAAGAAACTACATATAAGGTATGAGCTACCACGCTACTATGAAAGACTATACAACAAAAACTAGCCGACAAGGCATACCAAACTATACAGGAGCCGACACCTATCTATGAGCCTCTAAAAGAACATAAGTGTTGCAACATAGCCGGAACAGGGCCCCGACATACCCATAATGTCTATAACAAAAATTGCATACCAAGACCAAGGCAAGTCCGGAGAAGGGATCTCGCCAATCACCGCTGAACTGGACAGTCTACTGTGGTGAGGGAGCTGCACCTGCCTGTCTATCAGGACCTGCAGCACGACATGCAGCGTCCACAAATAAAAGGACATCAGTACGAATAAAGTACTGAGTATGTAAGGCAAGGAACCATAAATACGATCAGTAATGTAAGCAAGGATAGAGAATATACAACCTGTAACATCTTAGTACCTCTGAGGGCTACTTACATGAAATGCATGATACATATGTATAAATACATAAACCTTTAAAGCATTCGCCTCTGTGGGCATCATCATCATCATATCGTACCCAGCCATAATAGGCTCGGTAGAATCGTACCCGGCCACGTGGAGCTCAGTAAAACCCAACTGATCAGTGGTTGCACAATAGGTGTCGTACCCGGCCAACTATAGCGTGGCTCGGTAGAGTAAAATAGATACATATATATAATGCATGCTCGACTCATGGAATCACATTCTAAACCTTTCGGAGTGACGTAAGGTCGGTATCCTCTGTACGCGTTATTAGGACTAACTCTTCACTATGAACCTTATAAGAATCAGGAAGTACCAACAACATTTATAACGTAAGAATAAGAGAAGCAACATTAACATCAATCGTTCCATAAGAGGGAAAACAATGTAAGTACTGCTAGCTTCTAAGAGTAGAGTATCTTTGGAAGCTCGTTCATTAAATTATGTACAATTGGAGTCGTGCAAAAGAAGAAAAGGGATAGTCTCACATACCTTGTATATACTGCCCCAATCTCAAGTTATGCAATTGTCAAAACTCCTTAGTCTACAATAAGAGAAACGATACTATCGTTATCATTTAAGCGTCATAACTATTATATATCGACCACAACCTATTTTACGATGAAACGGACAGCACCTCCCCTATATATATGACCTCACACCATTCAAAACAGTCACCAAACAGCCCAAACAACATCAATAATAAACATATTGAGCCTCCCAAAATAGTTCACACACAGCCTAATCACTCCATACATACGACGACCACCGTAGTCGTGTCAAACAACCTGGAAATATTAAGAATAACTATCAGCCCATAAACCTACATATATATGGTGTTTCTCCACACCCTTCCTCCTCCAAAACTCCACAAGATAGTAGTAAAATACGCAACCCAACAACAACGCAAAACAGTCCACAAAACAATAACATTACTACCAAGCCTTTCGATATATATCTCACAAGTTCTAGCTTCAATGGCTTAGCCGCAACTTGGATAATCTTAAATACATATAGAGTAAGAGGTTCCTTACCTTTATACAGAAAGAACAACTCCAATTTGACCTTAAATTTCCATGAAATATCCCTCCAATGCTGCCACAACAACAACAACAACAAAGCGAAACTAGCGATCAATTAGTGTTTTTCGGCACTAGAATCACTTTAGAAGGCTTGAAATCACCTAGGATTGATATTAAGAACATGAGGGAGTATTTACAGAACATAAACCCTTTAAAACCACCTCCCACACGAGCTGGAACGACACAAAAATGAGCAACAACAAGAAGAACAAGAGACTTACTAGCACCACGGAATTCCCGACACTTGATTTGTGTTGTTTGCCATTTTTTTGGGTCTTGAATCATGAGATAACCTTGAGAGGATGTTCCTAGGGTTCTAAGGTCTGAAAATAGTGAAAAGAAATGACTTAAAACGGGTTGGAGTCATCCTATATAGGTCCAAATATCTTAAACCGACTTAGTGGGCCCCATAGAGAGGTGCTTGGCGCAGTTTCGCGAAAACGCAAATATCTCCCTACTCCGAGATCGTATCGATGAACGGTTTAATGCGTTGGAAACTAGACTCATAGATATTTAATTTGGTTGGTATATCACCCCGTAATTCCTTGTAAATTATGAGAAAAGATTAGAAACATTTGACCTAATGTTTAAGTAAAATTATGAACCTAAGTTGTGACAACTTTTGTCGACTTTTGTTTCATAACTCGTTTGAATTCAAAACTTATGATACGGATATTATATGATTAAAATACCTTAATAAATGACCTCTTGAGTGTATTAAGCACCGCTAGATTACCTGAAAATACGAGTTACAACATCCTTGATTCGTTTAACTTCTAATACTGGTTAATCACCCTTATACACTCTTGTATCACTTAAGACCAATAGGATTGACTTCTTATCATCTCAAAGATAATTCCTTTTTGGATTTATGTTAACTAATATATGGCATGAACTAACACATGTGGATATGGGTTGTAACACCCTCCCCCCCTTAGCAAAGTAAGTGAGGAAAACCAGTCAAAAATCGCCTAAGGGTTCTACAGGTCGGCACAAGGCCCCAAGCATGGCAACAAGCCCAATTCACAATAATAAAGTATATGTCTCAATCAAAAATGTAGTAAAATATCATTCGGGATGGACCAAGTCACAATCCCCATAGAATTGAACCTCACGCTCGTCACACAGCGTGTATCTCAACTTAGTATAGCACTACGTTGTGCAATTCCGGAGTTTCAAACCCTCAGGACATCATTTAAAATCATTACTCACCTCGAACTGGCTAATTCTCTAGCTCGCGACGCCTTTTCCCCTCGAACTGGACTCCACGCGCGTCGAATCTATCCAAAATCAGAACGAATACGTCACAATATGCTAAGGGAACAAAGCCCAAGCAAAAACATTCAAAAATATCAAAAATCTTGAAATTAGCAAAACCCGAGCCCTGGTCCCACGTCTTGGAATCGGGTAAAATTTACATTTTCAGAATCCTCATACCCTCACGAGTCTAACCATACCAAAATTATCCAATTCCGATACCATTTGGTCCTTCAAATCGTCATTTTACATTTTTGAAAGGTTTCACAATTTTCTTCCCAAATTCCATCTCAAATCACGAATTAAATGATGAATTCAGTGATAGATTCATGTATTCTAGCTAAATCTGAGTAAAAATCACTTACCCCGATGAATTTCTTGAAAAACCTTCGAAAAATCGCCAAAATCCGAACTCTCTAGGTAAAAATATAAAATAAAACCCAAAACCTTGTATTTATAGGTACCCCTCAGGTTTCAACTCACGCGGGCCGCACCAAAACTCACGCGGTCCGCGCAAGCCAGTGCGGTCCGCGCAAAGGCAACGTGCGGCCGCACATGCCTCCCTCTACAGTGACAGGCTTTAGTATTGTGGCCATAACTTTTGCTATAGATGTCCAAATTGTGATATCCTTACCTTTCTGGAAACTAGACATAAAGGGCTATAACGTTTGTTTTTGAATCACCTAAATATTCCTTGTGGAACAAAAGATATGAGCTTTCGAAGTAAGACCAGCGGATTGTTCCCCACCGCGGCCGCACACCATTTTGTGCGGTCCGCATGACACCTACCGTGGCCGCACACCACTTTGTGTTGTCCGCACAGCACTCAACGCGGGCACACCTATTTTTGTGCGGACCGCATGAGTGAGTTCTGGGGCCTGCAACCCCTGTAGGCCTGCTACAACTATGATTTTTGCACTAAAACATCCTGGAACTCCCGGAACTTCAAACCAATTGTACCAACACATCTCATGACATCGTTCAAACTTGCTCAAAACTTCGGAACGCTCACAACAACATCAAATTACCAATTTAACATAGGATTCAGGCCTAAGAACTCCAAGAACTCTTAAATTATGCTTTCGATCAAAAGGTCTATCAAATCTCGTCCGAATGACCTAAAATTTTGCACACACATGACACAATGAAGCTACTGCACTCTCGGAATTCCATTCCGACCCCTATATCAAAATCTCGCCTATCAACCGGAATTCGCCAAAATATCAATTTCGCCAATTCAAGCCTAAATCTTCTCTACAACTCCAAAACCCATTCTGATCGCGCTCGTAAGTCACAAATCACCTCCCGAAACTAACCGAACCATCGGAACTCACTTCCGAGCCTTCTAACACATAAGTCAACATCCGGTTGACTTTTCCAACTTAAGTCTTCTTAAAAGAGACTAAGTGTCTCATTTCTTACCCAATCCTCTCCGGACTCGAACTAATAAACTCGATCACATACAACACGGATAACAAAGCGTAAAGAAGCTGAAATGGGGGAAATGGAGCGGTAACTCATGAGACGACTGGCCGGGGCGTCACATCCTCCCCAACTTAAACAAATGTCCGTCCTCGAACGAGTCAAGAAACATACCTGAAGCCTAAAACAAATGAGGATATATGCTCTGTATCTCCCGCTCGGTCTCCCAGGTAGCCTCCTCCACGGGCCGACCTCTCCACTGCACCTTCACTGAAGCTATGTCCTTTGACCTCAACTTCCAAACCTGGCGACCCAAAATAGCTACTGCCTCCACATCAAAGGTCAAATCATCATCCAACCGAACCGTGCTATAGTCCAAAACATGAGACGGATCCCCAATATACTTTCGGAGCATAGAAACATGAAATACAAGATGCACACTCGATAGGCTGGGTGGAAAAGCAAGCTCATAAGCCACCTCCCCAATCCTCCGAAGCACCTCGAACGGCCCAATAAATCGCGGACTCAACTTTCCTTTCTTCCCAAATCTCATAACAACCTTCATGGGCGAAACCTTCAGCAAGACCTTCTCACCATTCATGTATGATACATCTCGAACCTTCCGGTCCGCATAGCTCTTCTAACGTGACTGAGATGTACGAAGTCTTTCCTGAATCACCTTCGCCTTCTCTAAGTCATCCTGAACCAAATCCGTCCCCAATAGTCTATCCTCACCGGGCTCGAACCAACCAACCGGAGATCTACACCGCCTCTCGTACAAAGCCTTATATGGAGTCATCTGAATACTCGACTGGTAGCTGTTGTTGTAAGAAACTCTACAAGTGGTAGAAACTTATCCCATGAACCTCCAAAGTCAATAACACAAGCACGCAACATGTCCTCCAATATTTGAATAGTACGCTCGGACTGTCCGTCCGTCTGAGGATGAAACGCTGTGCTCATCTCTACCTGAGTACCCAACTCTCTCTGCACGGCTCTCCAAAACTGCGAAGTAAACTGAGTACCTCTATCTGAGATGATGGAAACAGGAACGCCATGCAACCGAACAATCTCTCGAATATAAATCCCTGCCAACCGCTCTGAAGAATAGGTAGTACACACAGGAATGAAGTGCGCAGACTTGGTCAGCCGATCCACAATCACCCAAATAGCATCAAACTTCTTCAAAGTCCGAGGAAGTCCAACCACGAAGTCTATAGTGATCCTTTCCCACTTCCACTCGGGAATAACCATCTGTTGAAGCAAGCCACCCGATCTCTGATGCTCATATTTCACCTGCTCAAATCCTGATACATCTTCGCGGCACCCGGATGGATAGAATACCGCGAGCTATGGGCCTCTTCCAGAATCAACGCTCTAAGCCCATCCACATTGGGCACACAAATCCGGCCCTGCATCCTTAACACTCCATCATCACCGATGGTCACATCTCTGGCATCACCATGCTGAACTCTATCCTTAAGGACAAGCAAATGCAGATCATCATACTGGCGCTCTTTGATGCGATCATATAAGGAAGACCGAGAAACCACACAAGCCAACACCCGACTGGGCTCCGAAATGTCCAATCTCACAAACCGATTGGACAAGGCCTGAACATTAACTGCAAGGGGTCTCTCCCCAACTGAAATATATGCCAAACTCCTCATACTCACTGCCTTTCGGCTCAAAGCATCGGCCACTACATTGGCCTTTCACGGATGATACAGAATAGTGATATCATAATCCTTAAGCAACTCCAACCATCTCCGCTGCCTCAAATTAAGATCCTTTTGCTTGGACAAATGCTGAAGACTGCGATGAGCAGTGAACACCTCACAAGATACACCATACAAGCAATGCCTCCAAATCTTTAATGCATGAACTATGGCACCCAACTCCAAATCATAAACGGGGGAGTTCTTCTCATGGGGCTTCAATTGACGAGAAGCATAAGCAATAACTCTACCCTCTTGCATCAACACACAACCAATCCCGACTCTCGAAGCATCACAATACACAGTATATGAACCTGAAGTTGATGGCAAAACCAACACTGGAGTTGTGGTCAAGGCTGTCTTGAGCTTCTGAAAGCTCTCCTCACACTCGTCCGACCATACAAATGGAGCACCCTTCTAGGTCAACTTGGTCAAGGGCAATGCAATGGATGAAAATCCCTGAACAAACCGGCGATAATAGCTTGCTAACCCAAGAAAGCTATGAATCTCTGTGGCTGAAGACGGTCTGGGCCAACTCTGAACCACCTCTATCTTCTTCGGATCAACCTGTATACCCTCGTTGGACACCACGTGCCCTAAGAAAGCAACTGAACTGAGCCAAAACTCACACTTGGAGAATTTTGCATAAAGCTTCTCCTCCCTCAGTCTCTGCAACACAACTCTCAAATGCTCCGCGTGCTCCTCTTGACTACGTGAGTACACCAGAATATCATCAATGAATACAATAACGAACGAATCTAGATAAGGCCAAAATACACTGTTCATCAAATGCATGAATGTTGCTTGGGCATTGGTTAGCCCGAAGGACATAACAAGAAACTCATAATGACCATATCTGGTCCTGAAAGCAGTCTTAAGAATATCTGAATCCCTGATCTTCAACTGGTGATAACCCGAACGGAGATCAATCTTGGAGAACACCCTCACTCCCTGAAGCTGATCAAATAAATCATCAATACGAGGCAAAGGATACTTGTTCTTGATTGTTACTTTGTTCAATTGCCTATAATCAATGCACATTCTCATCGTGCCATCCTTCTTCTTCACAAACAAAACCGATGCACCCCAAGGGGACACACTAGACCGAATGAACCCCTTATCTAGGAGTTCCTAAATTGTTCTTTCAATTCCTTCAACTCTGCTGGTGCCATACGATATGGCGGAATAGAAATGGGCTGAGTGCACGGCACCAGGTCAATACCAAAATCAATATCCCTGTCCGGCGGCATGCCCGGCAGGTCTACAGGAAAAATATCGGGAAAATCCCTCACAACTGGGACAGAATCAATACTAGGAGTCTCGGCTCCAACATCCCTTACAAATGCTAGATATGAAAGGCAACCCTTCCCAACCATACGCTGGGCCTTCAAGAAACAAATCACTCTACTAGGGATATAATCAGTCATACCACGCCACTCGATCCGCGGTACACCCGGCATAGCCAAAGTGACTGTCTTAGCATGATAGTCTAGAATAGCACGACATGGAGATAGCCAATCCATGCCCAAAATGACATCAAAATCCACCATGCTCAACAGCAATAGATCCACTCGGGTCTCCAGACCCCTAATAGTCACCACATATGACCGGTATACACGGTCTACAACAACAGTATCGCCCACTGGGGTAGATATATGAACAGGTAAAGCAAGAAACTCACGGGGCGTACCCAAATAATGAGCAAAGTATGATGACACATAAGAAAAGGTGGAACCGGGATCAAATAATACAAAGGCATCTCTATGGCAGACTGGAACAATACCTGTAATGACAGCATCCAAGGCAATGGCATCGGGTCTGCCAGGAAGTGCATAGAAACGGGCCTGACCGCCCCCTGATCGACCTCCCCCTCTAGGGTGACCCCTGGCTGCCTGACCTCCACCCCTAGCTGGCTGGGCGGGTGGTGAAGTAACTGGAGCAGAAGTCGAGGGCTGACCCCTTTGCTGATACTGACCATCGCGAAGTCGAGGACACTACCTCCTCATATGCCCAAACTCTACAGCACTCGTAACAACTACCCGGTGCTGGAGATGGGGACTGAAGGGAACCCCTAGCACCAGAATGGCCAGAAGAAGGACCTGCCACGGAAGAACCCTGGACTGATGGGGCACGAGATGAACTCTGAGCTGGAAGGGGGATGAGTGATGACTGGCCTTGCTGCGACCCATGATAACCACGAACTAAGGATGCCCCCGATACTCTGGATGGGCCGACTGAGCGGGCCTAAAAGAACGACCTCCACCCTGCTGGAACTGGCCCCTCGAAGGAGCACCACTGAAACTGCGAGAGCCTTGAGGCCTCTTGGCCTCCCTCTCCTCTCTATCCTGACGGCGAACCACCTCAATCTCCCGAGCGATATCAACCACCTCCTCGAATGTAGCGCCCAATACTCTCTCTCTAGTCATTAAGATACAGAGATGGTAGTTAAGGCCATCCACAAATCTCCTGATCCTCTCCCGGTCAGTTGGAACCATCCAAACAACATGACGAGCTAACTCAGAATACCTTGCCTCATACTGTGACACAGTCATATCTCCTTGCTTTAGCCACTCAAACTGCCTACGCAACTCCTCCCTGCAAGATTGCGGTACATACTTCTCCAAGAAGAGAGTGGAAAACTCCTGTCAAGTAAGGGGCACTGCACCAACCGGCCTACGCCTCTCATACGCCTCCCACCAAGTGAAGGCAGCCCCGGTAAACTGAAAGGTGGTAAATTCCACACCACTAGTCTCAAGAATCCCTGTTGTACGGAGCATCCGCTGACACTTATCAAGAAAACACTGGGCATCCTCGCCCTCGGCACCACTGAATGACGGAGGCTGGAGTTTACCAAACCTCTCAAGATGACGTTGCTCATCGTCCGGCATGACTGGCACAACAAACTCCTGGGCTGGTGCAACCGGCTGAGCTGGAGGTGCCCCCGGTGTCTGTAGTCCTTGCACTACCTACTCAGGTGTGCGAGCAGCGGGGGTCTGATTGCCTCCCCCGGCCTGTGAAGTAGCTGCTACTGTGGTGGCTGAAATTGCCTGAGCCAGGCCCATGCAAACTGTCAAGATATATGCCAAGGCCTCCTGTAGACCCGGGATCACGATGGGCACTACTGGTTCCTAAACCGGTGCTGCTGCTGGAGCCTGATCCGGAGTTGGGGCAGTTGGTGGGTCAATAGGTGCTGCCCTCACTACCCTGCCTCTACCACGGCCACGACCGCGCCCACGGCCTCTGGTTACATTAGTGGGTGGAACTGGTGGTCGTCCTTCTCGTCCGGTAGTGCGAGTCCTCGCCATCTACGAGAGACTAGAATAACGGAAGTTTAGTACTCGGACCAACAAGTTCGCACGACAAGAGTTTCAAGAACATAAAGTTTTTCCTAAAGGTTCTGCAGCCTCTCGAGGATAAATACAGACGTCTCTGTACCGATCCGCGAGACTTTACTAAATCGGCTCATGACTCGCGAGACCAATTAACCTAGGCTCTGATACCAACTTGTCACGACCCCAACCCCGGCCGTGATGGCGCCCAACACAATGCTAGGCAAGCCCGACCAACTAACATCTCACAATCTCTTTCTTTATAATTCAATACCAATTTTCAGGATTTAATACCAATTTAATATAAATAGAAGTATGAATTTAACAGATGAAATGTGTGAAAACTATAATCATGAAAAAAACAATCTCTGTAAATCAGCCCACTGATCCGGTGTCACAAATCTGAGCCTCTAATACAAGGTTTCAACAATCTAATACAGAATTATGTCTAAAATGCGGAATGATAAGTGGAGATAGAAGGAGGAATCAGATCTGCGAACGCCATGCAGCTACCTCGATAACTCTGATGAAGACAGAACGGCAGGAAAGCTTGCTCTATGCCTCAGGAATACCTGTACCTGCACACATGGTGCAGGGAGTAATGTGAGTACTCAGACCCAGTGAGTATTAACAATAAATAATGGCTGACAGTGTGAAATCACGTAAAGGCACTAAGCAGTTCTATATCAAAACAGTAAAATCATTTAAGCAACAGTGAATGAGGAAATCATGTGAAATTCCTTAAACCAGGTAAAACAGATATAATCAGTATGAATCAGCTCCTCAAGCCTTTCAGTTCATTTATTCGTTCTTATCCGCAGTTCTCAATTTCATATACTTCTCACGATAACCGAATCAAAATATATATATACCACTGCAACGTGCAGCCCGATCCGTATATCACTGTGGCGTACAGCCCGATCCATAATAATAATAGTCGACTGCGCTCACTAGGGGTGTGTAGACTCCGGAGGGGCTCCTTCAGCCCAAGCGCTATATAATTGCTACGGCTTGCAGCCCGGTCCATATAAGTAGTTGTTGCGGTGTGCAGCCCGATCTATAATATGTATAATATATATATATATCTACTACGGTGCGCAACCCGATTCATATCATATAAAATATCCTCACTATTGGGTCCTCGACCCATATCAGTCATTTAAAGATCACAGCCTCTCGGGCATAATGTACGGTCGGGATCTCAGCCCTCATATCTCTCTCTATTTATGACTAACATTTCGAAAATCCGGTTCATATCATTCTTAAACAATTGGAAACATGACTGAGGATATAAATTCTTTAACAAAGTAAGTGAGGAAAACCAGTCAAAAATCGCCTAAGGGTTCTACAGGTCGGCACAAGGCCCCAAGCATGGCAACAAGCCCAATTCACAATAATAAAGTATATGTCTCAATCAAAAATGTAGTAAAATATCATTCGGGATGGACCAAGTCACAATCCCCATAGCATTGAACCTCACGCTCGTCACACAGCGTGTATCTCAACTTAGTATAGCACTACGTTGTGCAATTCCGGGGTTTCAAACCCTCAGGACATCATCTAAAATCATTACTCACCTCGAACTGGCTAATTCTCTAGCTCGCGACGCCTTTGCCCCTCGAATTGGCCTCCACGCGCGTCGAATCTATCCAAAAATCAGAACGAATACGTCACAATATGCTAAGGGAACAAAGCCCAAGCGAAAACATTCGAAAAATATCAAAAATCTCGAAATTAGCAAAACCTGAGCCCCGGGCCCACGTCTCGGAATCGGGTAAAATTTACATTTTCAGAATCCTCATACCCTCACGTAATGCTGTATTTTGTCCCGGGCCCGGGCCTTAGTGGGCCTAACGGGCCGGGCCTCGCGGTCCCGGGCTTCGTGGTCCCGGGCTCTGGCGGTCCCGGGCCTGGCGGTCCCGGTCTTCGTGGGCCTAATGGGTGGAACCGGCCCGTGACGGGCCTAAGCCCACATGGTCCTGTGCTTAACGGGCCGGGCTCGTGGGCTTCGCGGGCCTAGCGGGTTTTTTTTTTTTTTTTTTAAGACAATTTCTTGTAGTATCATGGCTATATTAATATGTAGTATATATGTATATCTAATTATTAAAGTGCTTGACGAAAAAGAAAATAACAAAACAATAGTAAAACACTAAATTGTCATGCATAAATATCACTTCTTGATATTATATTGTATCTTATGTATATATATTCTCTTATATATTTTCTTTTAGTATATATATTGTATCTTATGTATATATTGTAGCTTATAAATATATTTTCTTGTAGTATATATATTGTATATTATGTATATATTGTAGCATAATATATTTTCTTGTAGTATATTATATTGTATCTTATGTATATATATTCTCTTATATATTTTCTTGTAGTATATATATTGTATATTATGTATATATTGTAGCATAATATATTTTCTTGTAGTATATTATATTGTATCTTATGTATATATATTCTCTTATATATTTTCTTGTAGTATATATATTGTATCTTATGTATATATTGTATCTTATAAATATATTTTCTTGTAGTATATATATTGTATATTATGTATATATTGTAGCATATAAATAATTCTAAGTATAGACAAAGAAATATTGCGAAAAGAAGCTCATGGGTAGAAGCAATAAATTTTATTACCAAAAAATGACATATCTTTCTTAGTCATCCTTCCCCCAATGGAATGAGCACAACAAGGTACTAATACCACCATTAGAAGGAAAAAAACTAAGGAAGATGTGCCAAAATACAAGTTACATATTATTCTATGTATTATCTCTAACAAATCTCATAAATCCTTCAAGGTTCGGAGGAGGTTGCGTTGGTGGTGGTGGAAAAGAAGCTTGTTCATCACCACTTCCGGGCGAAGCCGAATCCTCCGTAAGTTCCGCTATCATTTCTTCATAAGCTTCATCTATCGCCGGTTGTGCTTCTGCAATTCCAAAGTTTCTTCTTTCCGAGCGGATCCAATCTCTAAACAATACTGATTTTTCCAAGCTATCCCTCATAGACGCTCTATGATCACCTATTTGCAGTCTTGCTTGACTGAAAGCGCTCTCTGATGCAACAGTTGAAGCTTGAATTGATAAAATATCCCGAGCCATCCTTGCAAGAACAGGAAAATGTTTTTCCCTTGCCTTCCACCATTCCAAAAGATCAAAAGAGCCGTCTGGATTCTCCTTTTCAAGTCCCTGAGACAAATAAACTTGAAGCTCATTTAGATGTGAAGTTTCATCATAATTTTCACCTTGAGACCCCCTGAACTCCGTCCAAGATTTAAGAGCTTTTAAGCCCGCAACTCTTTTAGAGGATTGTGAGCTAGACTAAGTAGGGGTTGGAATAGTTGGCCTAGCATGCTCTAAGGCAAGTTGATAAGCATTATAAACTGTTTGAGCGTTAATCTTAATTGAAGCTTTTGCATCTGCAAGTGTCGCAATTTCCTCATTTGAAAGATCTAAAGCCTTATAAATATTTGAATACCAAAAATGAGGACCTCCCAATTTCATTGTAGGATTTAGCATTGCAGCAAGACCATATAATGAACCCAATTAGGATTAGAAGCAAAAGTATAAGGTAAGCACATAACAGTAATCATCTTTGCTAATTCTCCACGATCTCTATTTGGATCGTAATATAAAATACCTCCAGTGACAGTGTTAATTCCTGGTTGAACTAGATTTGAAAACAAGGGTGATCACTATCAACTTGCTTAAAATTCATCATCTAATCTATCACCTGGTGCAACATTATGATAAAATTCACTATCGGTAAATTGAAAACAAGGGTGATCACTATCAAGAATTACGGAAGGAGGAGGACGTCTAGGTTGGCGACTACTTTCAACTTGCTTATCTTTTCTAGGTCGGGGAGCCGGGGGAAGGGTAGTTGGTTGGCCACTACTTTCACCGGTTTTATCTTTTCCTTTACCAAACATTTTTTTCAAAGTAAATGCCATATTAATTATAATTATGCAAACTAAACCACACAAAAATATATTATAAAAACGTAAGAGTTGAAACGAGTTTACCGGATTGCCGAACAACTTCTTGAAAATTGAAAATCGTTGAACACTTGAAAACTTCAATTCAACAACTTCACAATTTTTCACGAAATTTCAACAATAAATTAAGTAATTGTAGTAGAGAGATTGAGAGAGATTGAGAGATATTGAGAGATATTGATGAATTGGTGAATAAAAATGAAAGAATGAGGGGGTATTTATAGTTGAGAAATGGGGAAAAGTGTAATTATATAAAGTTTGGGGTTAAAATAAAGTTTGGGGGCCAAATGGCCATTTTTTTAACTTAAAAAACGGTCATATTTTCAGCCCAAACGGCTAGATTTTAAATATGGCCGTTTGATTTTTTTTTTTTTTTTTTTTTTGAAAAATAGCCGTTGGGCCCGCCAGGCCCGCCAGGACCGGCCCAGGCCCGCCTGCCGGTCCCGGGCCAAACGGTCCCGGGCTCGTGGGCTCAACCATGGAGACCAGCCCGTGACGGGCTCAGAGGCCCACCAAGACCGGCCCACCCAGGACCGGCCCACCAGGCCCACCAGGCCCGTTAGGACCGCGGGCCCGGTCCGGTCCGGTTCAGGCCCGGCCCACCGAGCAGCATTACCCTCACGAGTCTAACCATACCAAAATTATCCAATTCTGATACCATTTCGTCCTTCAAATCGTCATTTTACATTTTTGAAAGGTTTCACAATTTTCTTCCCAAATTCCATCTCAAATCACGAAATAAATGATGAATTCAGTGATAGATTCATGTATTCTAGCCAAATCTAAGTAAAAATCACTTACCCCGATGAATTTCTTGAAAAACCTTCGAAAAATCGCCAAAATCCGAGCTCTCTAGGTCAAAATATTAAATAAAACCCAAAACCTCATATTTATAGGTACCCCTCAAGTTTCAGCTCACGCGGGCCGCACCAAAACTCACGCGGTCCACGCAAGCCAGTGCGGTCCGCGCAAAGGCAATGTGCGGCCGCACAGGCCTCCCTCTGCAGTGACAGGCTTTAGTATTTTGGCCATAACTTTTGCTACAGATGTCTAAATTGCGATATTTTTACCTTTCTGAAAACTAAAAACGAAGGGCTACAAACTTTGTTTCTGAATCACCTAAATTTTCCTTGTGGATCAAAAGATATGAGCTTCCGAAGTAGGACCAGCGAATCATTCCCCACCGCGGCCGCACACCATTTTGTGCGGTCTACATGACACCTACCGCGGCCGCACACCACTTTGTGCGGTCCACACAGCACTCAACGTGGGCGCACCTATTTTTGTGCAGACCGCATGAGTGAGTTCTGGGGCCTGCAACCCCTGTAGGCCTGCTACAGCTATGATTTTTGCACTAAAACATCCCAGAACCTACCCGGAACTCCCGGAACTTCAAACCAATTGTACCAATACATCTCATGACATCGTTCAAACTTGCTCAAAACTTTGGACTGCTCACAACAACATCAAATCACCAATTTAACATAGGAATCAGGTCTAAGAACTCCAAGAACTCTTAAATTATGCTTTCGATCAAAAGGTCTATCAAATCTCGTCTGAATAACCTGAAATTTTGCGCACACATCCCAAATGACACAATGAAGCTATTGAACTCTCGGAATTCCATTCCGACCCCTATATCAAAATCTCGCCTATCAACCGGAATTTGCCAAAATATCAATTTCGCCAATTCAAGCCTAAATCTTCTCAACAACTTCAAAACCCATTCTGATTGCGCTCGTAAGTCACAAATCACCTCCCGAAACTAACCGAACCATCGGAACTCACTTCTGAGCCTTCTAACACATAAGTCAACATCTGGTTGACTTTTCCAACTTAAACCTTCTTAAAAGAGACTAAGTGTCTCATTTCTTACCCAATCCTCTCCGAACTCGAACTAATAAACTCGACCACATACAACACGGATAACGAAGCGTAAAGAAGCTGAAATGGGGGAAATGGAGCGGTAACTCAAGAGACGACTGGCCGGGTCGTCACATCCTCCCCAACTTAAACAAACGTTCGTCCTCGAACGAGTCAAGAAACATACCTGAAGCCTAAAACAGATGAGGATATATGCTCTGTATCTCCCGCTCGGTCTCCCAGGTAGCCTCCCCCATGGGCCGACCTCTCCACTGCACCTTCACTGAAGCTATGTCCTTTGACCTCAACTTCCAAACCTGGAGACCCAAAATAGCTACTGCCTCCACATCAAAGGTCAAATCATCATCCAACCGAACCGTGTTGTAGTCCAAAACATGAGACGGATCCCCAATATACTTCCGGAGCATAGAAACATGAAATACCGGATGCACACTCGACAGGCTGGGTGGCAAAGCAAGCTCATAAATCACCTCCCCAATCCTCCGAAGCACCTCGAACGGCCCAATAAATCGCGGACTCAACTTTCCTTTCTTCCCAAATCTCATAACACCCTTCATGGGCGAAACCTTCAGCAAGACCTTCTCACCATTCATGTAGGATACATCTCGAACCTTCCGGTCCGCATAGCTCTTCTGACGTGACTGAGCTGTACGAAATCTTTCCTGAATCACCTTCGCTTTCTCTAAGGCATCCTGAACCAAATCCGTCCCCAATAGTCTATCCTCTCCGGGTTCGAACCAACCAACCGGAGATCTACACCGCCTCCCGTACAAAGCCTCATATGGAGCCATCTGAATACTCGACTGGTAGCTGTTGTTGTAAGCAAACTCTACAAGTGGTAGAAACTTATCCCATAAACCTCCAAAGTCAATAACACAAGCACGCAACATGTCCTCCAATATTTGAATAGTACGCTCGGACTGTCCGTCCGTCTGAGGATGAAATGCTGTGCTCAACTCTACCTGAGTACCCAACTCTCTCAACACGGCTCTCCAAAACTGCGAAGTAAACTGAGTACCTCTATCTGAGATGATGGAAACAGGAACGCCATGCAACCAAACAATCTCCCGGATATAAATCCCTGCCAACCGCTCTGAAGAATAGGTAGTACATACAGGAATGAAGTGCGCAGACTTGGTCAGTCGATCCACAATCACCCAAATAGCATCAAACTTCTTCAAAGTCCGAGGAAGTCCAACCACGAAGTCTATAGTGATCCTTTCTCACTTCCACTCGGGAATAACCATCTGTTGAAGCGAGCCACCCGGTCTCTGATGCTCATATTTCACCTGCTCAAATCCTGATACATCTTCACGGCACCCGGATGGATAAAATACCGCGAGGTATGGGCCTCTTCCAGAATCAACGCTCTAAGCCCATCCACATTGGGCACACAAATCCGGCCCAGCATCCTCAACACTCCATCATCACCAATGGTCACATCTCTGGCATCACCATGCTGAACTCTTTCCTTAAGGACAAGCAAATACGGATCATCATACTGGCGCTCTTTGATGCGATCATATAAGGAAGACCGAGAAACCACACAAGCCAACACCCGACTGGGCTCCGAAATGTCCAATCTCACAAACCGATTGGCCAAGGCCTGAACATTAACTGCAAGGGGTCTCTCCCCAACTGAAATATATGCCAAACTCCCCATACTCACTGCCTTTCGGCTCAAAACATCGGAGATGGTAGTTAAGGTCATCCACAAATCTCCTGATCCTCTCCCGGTCAGTTGGAACCATCCAAACAACATGACGAGCCAACTCAGAATACCTCGCCTCATACTGTGACATAGTCATATCTCCCTGCTTTAGCCACTCAAACTGCCTAAGCAGCTCCTCCCTGCGAGATTGCGGTACATATTTCTCCAAGAAGAGAGTGGAGAACTCCTGCCAAGTAAGGGGCACTGCACCAACCGGCCTACGCCTCTCGTACTCCTCCCACCAAGTGAAGCCAGCCCCGGTAAACTGAAAGGTTGTAAATGCTACACCACTAGTCTCAAGAATCCCTGTTGTACGGAGCAGGGTTCAATTGCCTATAATTAATGCACATTCTCATCGTGTCATCCTTCTTCTTCACAAACAAAACCAGTGCACCCCAAGGGGACACACTAGACCGAATGAACCCCTTATCTAGGAGTTCCTGAAGTTGTTCTTTCAATTCCTTCAACTCTGCTGGTGCCATACGATATGGCGGAATATAAATGGGTTGAGTGCACGGCACCAGGTCAATACCAAAATCAATATCCCTGTCCGGCGGCATGCCCGGCAGGTCTGCAGGAAAAACATCGGGAACATCCCTCACAACTGGTACAGAATCAATACTAGGAGTCTCGGCTCCAACATCCCTTACAAATACTAGATATGAAAGGCAACCCTTCCCAACCATACGCTGGGCCTTCAAGAAAGAGATCACTCTACTAGGGATATAATCAGTCATACCACGCCACTCGATCCGCGATACACCCGGCATAGCCAAAGTGACTGTCTTAGCATGATAGTCTAGAATAGCACGACATGGAGATAGCCAATCCATGCCCAAAATGACATCAAAATCCACCATGCCCAATAGCAATAGATCCACTCGGGTCTCCAGACCTCCAATAGTCACCACACATGACCGGTACACACGATCTACAACAACAGTATCGCCCACTGGGGTAGATACATGAACAGGTAAAGCAAGAAACTCACGGGGCGTACCCAAATAATGAGCAAAGTATGATGACACATAAGAAAAGGTGGAACCGGGATCAAATAATACAGAGGCATCTCTGTGGCAGACTGGAACAATACCTGTAATGATAGCATCCGAGGCAATAGCGTCGGGTCTGCCCGGGGGTGCATAAAAACGGGCCTGACTGCCCCTTGATCGACCTCCCCCTCTAGGGCGACCCCTAGCTGCCTGACCTCCACCCCTAGCTGGCTGGGCGGGTGGTGAAGTAACTGGAGCAGAAGTCGAGGGCTGACCCCTTTGCTGATACTGACCATCGCGAAGTCGAGGACACTACCTCCTCATATGCCCAAACTCTACGTACTTGTAACAACTACCCGGTGCTGGAGATGGGGACTGAATGGAACCCCTGGCACCAGAATGGCCAGAAGAAGGACCTGCCACGGAAGAACCCTAGACTGATGGGGCACGAGATGAACTCTGAGCTGGAAGGGCGTTGAGTGATGACTGGCCCTGCTGCGACCCATGATAACCATGACTTTAGGATGCCCCACGATACTCTGGACGGGCCGACTGAGCGGGCCTAAAAGAACGACCTCCACCCTGCTGGAACTGGCCCCTCGAAGGAGCACCACTGAAACTGCCAGAGCCTCGAGGCCTCTTGGCCTCCCTCTCCTCTCTATCTTGACGGCGAACCACCTCAATCTCCTGAGCTATATCAACCACCTCCTCTAATGTAGCGCCCAATACCCTCTCTCTAGTCATTAAGATATGGAGATGGTAGTTAAGGCCATCCACAAATCTCCTGATCCTCTCCCGGCCAGTTGGAACCATCCAAAAAACATGACGAGCCAACTCAGAATACCTCGCCTCATACTGTGACATAGTCATATCTCCTGCTTTAGCCACTCAAACTGCCTAAGCAGCTCCTCCCTGCGAGATTGCGGTACATACTTCTCCAAGAAGAGAGTGGAGAACTCCTGCCAAGTAAGGGGCACTGCACCAACCGGCCTACACCTCTCGTACGCCTCCCACCAAGTGAAGGCGGCCCCGGTAAACTGAAAGGTGGTAAATGCTCCACCACTAGTCTCAAGAATCCCTGCTGTACGGAGCATCCGCTGACACTTATCAAGAAAACCCTGGGCATCCTCGTCCTCGGCACCACTGAATGACGGAGGCTGGAGTCTACCAAACCTCTCAAGATGACGTTGCTCATCGTCTGGCATGACTGGCACAACAAACTCCTGAGCTGGTGCAACCGGCTGAGCTGGAGGTGCCTCTAGTGTCTGTAGTCCCTGCACTACCTACTCAGGTGTGCGAGCAGCGGGGGTCTAATTGCCTCCCCCGGCCTGTGAAGTAGCTGCTGTTGTGGTGGCTAAAATTGCTTGAGCCAGGCCCATGCAAACTGTCAAGATCTGTGCCAAGGCCTCCTGTAGACCCGGTATCACGATGGGCACTGCTGGTTCCTAAACAGGTGTTGTTGCTGGAGCCTGATCCGGAGTTGGGGCAGCTGGTGGGTCAATAGGTGCTGCCCTCGCTACCCTGCCTCTACCATGGCCTCTGGTGACATCAGTGGGTGGCACTGGTGGTCATCCGCCTCGTCCGGTAGCGCGAGTCCTCGCCATCTGCGAGAGAATAGAATAACGAAAGTTTAGTACTCGGACCAACAAGTTCGCACGACAAGAGTTTCAAGAACATGATAAATACAGACGTCTCCGTACCGATCTGTGAGACTCTACTAAACCGGTTCATGACTCGCGAGACCAAGTAACCTAGGCTCTAATAACAACTTGTTACGACCCAACCCCGGCTGTGATGGCGCCTAACACAATGTTAGGCAAGCCCGACCAACTAAAATCTCACAATCTCTTTCTTTATAATTCAATACCGATTTTTGGGATTTAATACCAATTTAATATAAATAGAAGTATGAATTTAACAGATGAAATGTGCGAAAATCATAATCATGAAAAAACAAATCTCTGTAAATCAGCCCACTGATCCGGTGTCACAAATCTGAGCCTCTAATACAAGGTTTCAACAATCTAATACAAAATTATGTCTAAAATGCGGAATGATAAGTGGAGATAGAAGGAGGAATCGGGTCTGCAAACACCATGCAGCTACCTCGATAACTCTGATGAAGACAGAATGGCAGGAAAGCTCGCTCTATGCCTTAGGAATACATGTACCTGCACACATGGTGCATGGAGTAATGTGAGTACTCCGACCCAGTGAGTAATAACAATAAATAATGGCTGACAGTGTGAAATCACGTAAAGGCACTAAGCAGTTCTATATCAAAACAGTAAAATCATTTAAGAAATAGTGAACGAGGAAATCATGTGAAATTCCTTAAACCAGGTAAAACAGATATAATCAGTATGAATCAGCTCCTCAAGCCTTTCAGTTCATTTATTCGTTCTTATCCTCAGTTCTCAATTTCATATACTTCTCACGATAACCGAATCAAAATATATATATACCGCTGTGGCATGCAGCCCGATCCGTATATCACTGTGGCGTACAGCCCGATCTATAATAATAATAGTCGACTGCGCTCACTGGGGGTGAGTAGACTCCGGAGGGCTCCTTCAGCCCAAGCGCTATATAATTGCTACGGCGTGCAGCCCGATCCATATAAGTAGTTGTTGCGGCGTGCAGCCCGATCCATAATATGTATAATATATATATATAGCCCGATCTATAATATGTATAATATATATATATATCTACTACGGTGCGCAACCCGATTCATATCATATAAAATATCCTCACTATTGGGTCCTCGACCCATATCAGTCATTTAAAGATCACAGCCTCTCGGGCATAAGTACGGTTGGGATCTCAGCCCTCATATCTCTCTGTATTTATGACTAACATTTCGAAAATCTGGTTCATATCATTCTTAAACAATTGGAAACATGACTGAGGATATAAATTCTTTAACAAAGTAAGTGAGAAAAACCAGTCAAAAATCCCCTAAGGGTTTTACAGGTCGGCACAAGGCCCCAAGCATGGCAACAAGCCCAATTCACAATAATAAAGTATATGTCTCAATCAAAAATGTAGTAAAATATCATTCGGGATGGACCAAGTCACAATCCCCATAGCATTGAACCTCACGCTCATCACACAGCGTGTATCTCAACTTAGTATAGCACTACGTTGTGCAATTCCGGGGTTTCAAACCCTCAGGACATCATTTAAAATCATTACTCACCTTGAACTGGCTAATTCTCTAGCTCGCGGCGCCTTTGCCCCTCGAATTGGCCTCCACGCGCGTCGAATCTATCCAAAATCAGAACGAATACGTCACAATATGCTAAGGGAACAAAGCCCAAGCGAAAACATTCGAAAAATATCAAAAATCTCGAAATTAGCAAAACCCGAGCCCCGAGCCCACGTCTCGGAATCGGGTAAAATTACATTTTCAGAATCCTCATACCCTCACGAGTCTAACCATACAAAAATTATCCAATTCCGATACCATTTGGTCCTTTAAATCGTCATTTTACATTTTTGAAAGGTTTCACAATTTTCTTCCCAAATTCCATCTCAAATCACGAAATAAATGATGAATTCAGTGATAGATTCATGTATTCTAGCCAAATCTGAGTAAAAATCACTTACCCCGATGAATTTCTTGAAAAACCTTCAAAAAATCGCCAAAATCCGAGCTCTCTAGGTCAAAATATTAAATAAAACCCAAAACCTCATATTATAGGTACCCCTCAGGTTTCAGCTCACGCGGGCCGCACCAAAACTCACGCGGTCCACGCAAGCCAGTGAGGTCCGCGCAAAGGCAATGTGCGGCCGCACAGGCCTCCCTCTGCAGTGATAGGCTTTAGTATTTTGGACATAACTTTTGCTACAGATGTCCAAATTGCAATATCTTTACCTTTATGGAAACTAGACACGAAGGGCTACAACCATCGTTTCTGAATCACCTAAAATTTCCTTGTGGATCAAAAGATATGAGCTTCCGAAGTAGGACCAGCGGATCGTTCCCCACCGCAGACGCACACCATTTTGTGCAGTCTGCATGACACCTACAGTGGCCGCACACCACTTTGTGCGTTTCGCACAGAACTCAACGCGGGCGCACCTATTTTTGTGCAGACCGCATGAGTGAGTTTTGGGGCCTGCAACCCCTGTAGGCCTGCTACAGCTATGATTTTTGCACTAAACATCCCGTAACCTACCCGGAACTCCCGGAACTTCAAACCAATTGTACCAATACATCTCATGACATCGTTCAAACTTGCTCAAAACTTCGGACCGCTCACAACAACATCAAATCACCAATTTAACATAGGATTCAGGCCTAAAAACTCCAGGAACTCTTAAATTATGCTTTCGATCAAAAGGTTTATCAAATCTCGTCTGAATGACCTCAAATTTTGCACACACATCCCAAATGACACAATGAAGCTACTGCACTCTCGGAATTCCATTCCGACCCCTATATTAAAATCTCGCCTATCAACCGGAATTTGCCAAAATATCAATTTCGCCAATTCTAGCCTAAATCTTCTCTACAACTCCAAAATCCATTCTGATCGCGCTCCTAAGTCACAAATTACCTCCCGAAACTAACTGAACCATCGGAACTCACTTCCGAGCCTTCTAACACATAAGTCAACATCCGGTTGACTTTTCCAACTTAAGCCTTCTTAAAAGAGACTAAGTGTCTCATTTCTTACCCAAACCTCTCCGAACTCGAACTAATAAACTCGATCACATACAACACGGATAACGAAGCGTAAAGAAGCTGAAATGGGAGAAATGGAGCGGTAACTCATGAGACGACTGGTCGGGTCGTCACAGATCCAAATAGTGGATTAGTAGTATTACAAAAAAATGCATTAATAAAATTAGAACAATTAAGTATAAGTGGCTGGTTTCATATAAAAAAGTTTTTAAATGATCATTTTTATTACTGTACTATTAGTGGAAACGCTTTTGATCAGGACTTAGGTAAAAAATTATTTAACAAATTACCAGGAGTTTTAGGAAGGGAAATAGAAGAACGATGGTATAAAAGGGAAGGAGTAATACAAAATCCTCATGCAAAATGGTCTATAGGAAATAAAATACAACATATAATGGAAGTACTACAAGAAAAATGTACTAATCTACAAATACAAAAGCAACTAAAACAGAACAATATGAGTTTTTGTAGATCAACTATATACACAACACAGAGTTATGATAAAAATGAATACAAAAGAAAAAAATATATAAAATATAAGCCACAATACAATAAAAGATATAATAGAAAAAATTATTATCTTAGAAAATCATCAGCTAGAAAGCCATATTTAGACAAAGATAGACACGTTAGAAAATATAGAACAGATAGAAATTACAAAAATAAACTAGAATGCTTTACTTGTGGTAGTGTAGAACATTTGGCAAATACATGTCCAAAGAGAATTAATAATAAAACAAGGAATTCACAATTAATAGAAGACAAGGCCAGCCAGACCAAAACGGAACACCTCTTTTAAACAGTTAATCATCATAAACAGTAATAACATATAATATAATGCTCATAAATTGCGGAATTTAACGATAATAACAGCAGGAACCATCCCGACACAGCCCAAACCGGGGTGTCACAAGTCATGAGCTACTACAGAATCTACTATATGTCTACAAAGTACGGAATCTGATACAACAGTTTGAAGAAAACATAAATGATAAAGGATAAGAGAGAGGGCTGCGGGCGTCAACAACTACCTCGTAACTCCAAATCACTGCCTAGCCTCGAAGGAATCAGCGCTCAGGTGCGGACTCTGCTATACCTGAATCTGCACACATGGTGCAGGGAGTAATGTGAGTACTCCGACTCAGTGAGTAATAATTACAAATAATGGCTGAAAGTATGAAAACACGTAAAGGCACAAAGCAATTCCATATCAAGCAGTAAAATCACTTAAAGCAGTAAATCAGTGAAGAAATCAAATGATATTCCTTTTTAAAACAAGTAAAACATGTAATTTAACAGGTAATTAACAAGTAGAAATCCGCCCCTCGGGCACAGTATCAATCGTTCAGCATAGTATCAGCTCCTCGGGCTCACTCTCAGTACAGCATCAGCCTTGCGGGGTGCGGGCTACCTCACAATCACTCAGCATAATGGTCAACCATTTTTACCTGATCAACTTTCATCAAACAGTGTCATTGTTACCACTGTTTCAAATCACATGGATACCCGCGCTTACTATGGGTGTGCAGACTCCGGAGGGGCCCCTTACGGCCCAAGCGCTATATCAAGCCACCTCGTGGCATCATCACTCAACATATCCTCACATCACTCAAGCCACCGCATGGCATAAATAGTATCTCAGGCCCTCGGCCTCATATCACTCAGCATATCCTCACATATGGCCCTCGGCCTCACTCAGTCCAGAAATCATCATAAGCCCCTTGGGCATTAGTAAAACAGTAGTTCTCAGCCCAAAACATGATGTAGAAATATCATTTAAGTTTAAAATCTGATTAAAAGTGGCTGAGTTTGTAAAACAATAGATATCAACAGGACTGAGTTCAAATAATAAGTCAAGCAGTAAGGAAACAGTGATAAAAATCCTCGAAGGGTCCAAATAGTTGGCACGAAGCACAATTATGGCAATCAGCCCAAATCATGATGGTAACAAATGAATTTCAGTCAAATATTCGGTAAAATCATCAATCGGGATGGACCAAGTCACAATCCCCAGTAGTGAAAATCCCACGCTCATCATCCAGCGCGTATCTTGCCTCAATATAGCACTACCACGTGCAATCGGGGGTTTCAAACCCTCAGAACATCATTTACAACCAATACTCACCTCGAAATGCCTAATTCTCTAGCTCACGATGCCTTTGCCCCTTGAATTGGCCTCCACGCGCGTCGAATCTATCCAAAATCAGAACGAATACGTCACAATATGCTAAGGGAACAAAGCCCAAGCGAAAACATTCAAAAAATATCAAAAATCTCGAAATTAGCAAAACCCGAGCCCCGGGCCCACGTCTCGGAATCGGGTAAAATTTACATTTCAGAATCCTCATACCCTCACGAGTTTATCCATACCAAAATTATCCAATTCTGATACCATTTGGTCCTTCAAATCATCATTTTACATTTTTGAAAGGTTCCACAATTTTCTTCCCAAATTCAATCTCAAATCACGAATTAAATAATGAATTCAGTGATAGATTCATGTACTCTAACCAAATCTGAGTTAGAATCACTAACCCCGACCAATTTCTTGAAAAACCTTCGAAAAATCGCCAAAATCCGAGCTCTCCAGGTCAAAATATCAAATAAAACCCAAAACCTCGTATTTATAGAGTACCCCTCGGATTCCGACACCGCTGACCGCACAAAAATGACCGCGGTCCGCGCAAAACCAGCGGGGTCCGCGCAAAAACGACCGCGGCCGCGCAGGTCTTGCTCTGCAGGGACAGGCTTTAGTATTTTTTTCCATAACTTTCGCTACAGATGTCCAAATTGCGATATCTTTACCTTTCTGAAAACTAGACACGAAGAACTACAACTTTTGTTTATGAATCACCTCAAAATTCCTTTTGAATCAAATGATATGAGCTTCCGAAGTAGGACCAGCAACCTGCAGTCTTCACGACCGCGGTCGCGGCCACTTTGACGCGGCCAGCACTAGGCCAGTGCGCCCAGCGCGAAAAGGAGCGCGGTCCGCACCAAAATTGCTGCTCCCTCCATTTTTCTAAGTTCCGGGGTGTCCGTACTCGCTCAAAACTCACCCGAAACACACCCGAGGCCTCCGGGACCTCAACCAAAAGCACCAACGCATCCTAAACATTATTTAACCTCGTTCCAATCATCAAAATTCCTCGACTAACACCAAAATCATCAAATCACATCGAATTCAAGCCTATGAATCTCAAGAACTTCCAAATTCCATTTTTGATCAAAAACCCAACCAAACCACGTCCGAATGACCTCAAATTTTGCAGACAAGTCCAAAATGACATAACGAAGCTACAGAAACTCTCGGAATTCCATTCCGACCCTCGGATCAAAATCTCACCTATCAACCGGAATTCGCCAAAATACTAACTTCGCCAATTCAATCCTAATTCTACACCGTACCTCCAAAACCACTTCCGATCACTCTCCTAAGTCACAAATCACCTCCTGAAGCTAACTGAACCATCAGAACTCACATCCGAACCCTCTAACACATAAGTCAACATCCGGTTGACTTTTCCAACTTAAGCCTTCTTAAAAAGGACTAAGTGTCTCATTTCTTACCAAATCCTCTCCGAACTCAAACTAATCATCTCGATCCCATAAAGCACGGATAACGAAGCGTAAAGAAGCTGAAATGGGGGAAATGGAGCGGTAACTCATGAGACGACTGGTCGGGTCGTCACAATATCCAAAGAGAATTAATAATAAAACAAGGAATTCACAGTTAATAGAAGATTTCCAAGAAACTCTAATAAATGTAGATGAATATATGTCAGACAATGAAAGCATATACTCAATAGTAAGTGTAAAAGTAGAAGAAAAACTCAAATTGACACCTCAGAATCAGAAGAAGAAGATTTAATAAATGAAATAGGATTAGAAAGATTAAATTTAGAAGAAAATAATTTTGTAAACATATCAAAAGAATGTACCCATAATTTTGAAAGAAATAAAGGGTTAGATAGTAACCAGTGTTTTATATATAAATGGTACCCTAGTAGAAATAAAAGAGTTAAATATAAATTATGTTATTTAGAAGGATGTATAGCATGTATAGAAAAGGATTTTGAAACTAAAATAAATAAGGAAGAAAAATATCAAGAGACAAATGATCCTACAATAAACTTAAGAATAATGACATTAGAAGCTAGAATAAATGAATTAGAAAAGAGAATACAGAAAATGGAAAAAGGAAAAGAAAAATTAGAGGATATAAAAGAAAACATAACAACAGTAGAAAAGGAACTAATGAGTATAGAAAATTATGATGGACTAATATGTAAGATAAAAGATTAAGTACAATAAAATTTTTAGCAAGAATCAAAATAGAAGATTATGAAATAGAAACCTTAGCTCTAGTAGATTCTGGATGCACAAGGTGCATAATAAATAAAAAGATAGTTCCCCCAAATCTAATAAAAACCTTATACAAACCAGTTGCAGCCATACAAATGGATGGAACCCATAATATATATAAGCATTATATAGATAAATCACAGATTAGTTTTATAAATACATGCTTAGATTTTTATAAACCTAGCTATAAAGTAGATAAAATTTGGGTAAGAGATTTGAATATAAATGTAGACTTTGTATTAGGATTAAGTTTTATATTACATAATAATGGTAGTTGTCTAATCAGTAGAGATGGAATAATATTCTTTAAAAATCTTACACAAACACCAGTACAAACAATAGAAACTGTAACTAGGATAAGAACAAGACTAAATGCAAGTCAGAACAACTTAGAAAACCAAGAAGAATGTTGTAAAGATTGCAAAGATAAAAATACATGTTGTAAAGTCCGAAAAGAATATAAAACCTTAATGCTAGAAGAAGATGAAGATAGAGATATATTAGAAAAAGATTATACTTTAATAGATATAGAGACAAAATTATACAATTTTAAAACAGGACTACAAAAAATAGGAATAATATAAAACGAAAAAGATTTAGATAATATAATAAAAATATTAGGTGAAATAGAAATAATAGGAGAAAAACCTTTAAAACATTGGGAAAATAATAAAGTAATGTGTAAATTAGATATAATTAATCCAGAATATATAATCAAAACAGCATCAATAGAAGCTACAAATCAAGATTTAGAAGACTTTAAAATTCAGATTAAAGAACTTATGAATTTGGGTGTAATAAGAAGATCTACATCTAAACACAGGTCAGCAGCTTTTATGGTCAGAAATCATAGCGAAATAGTAAGGGGAAAAGCAAGAATGGTAATAAATTACAAAAGACTTAATGATAACACTAGAAGAAATGGATATAAGTTACCTGATAAAACAGAATTAATAAATAGAATACAAGGAAAAAAGATATTTAGTAAATTTGACTGTAAATCAGGATACTGGCAAGTAAAAATGCACGAAGAAAGTATTGAATGGACAGCATTTACTTGTCCAGAAGGACATTTCGAATGGTTAGTCACCATTTGGATTAAAGACAGCTCCACCAATTTTTCAACGAAAAATGGATAATATATTTGGAGAATATAAGAGATTTGTCTTAGTATATGTAGATGATATATTAGTATTTAGTAAAGATATTAAAGAACATTTAGGACATCTATAGACAGTATTTAGGTTATTTGTAGACAATGGAATAATAATTAGTAAAAAGAAAATGGAACTATGCAAAAATTATATAAATTTTCTAGGAGTAATTTTAGGGGATGGAAAAATAAAATTACAACCCCATATAGCTAAAAAGGCTCTATAAATTCCAGATAAATTAGATAACACCAAAGAATTACAAAAAATTTTAGGAATAGTAAATTATGCGAGAAATTTTATAAAAGACTTAGGAAAAATAGCGGGACCATTATATGCTAAGACAGGCTCTACAGGACAAAAATATTTTAACACAGAAGACATTAAACTAGTACAAAAAGTTAAAGAAAAGATAAGAAATATTCCTGACTTAAACATGCCATTAGAAACATATTACTTAATTATAGAAACAGACGGTAGTTTTGAAGGATGGGGAGCAGTTTTAAAAGCAAAACCAAATAAATATAGTGATAAAAATACAGAAAAAATATGTGCCTATCAAAGTGGAAAATATAAAGAAAAAGGAAATATGAGTAGTATAGATGCAGAGATATTAGCTGTAATTTACGGATTAAATAGTTTTAAATTATATATATTAAACAAAAAAGAAGTAACAATTAGAACTGATTGTGAAGCTATAGTTAAGTTTCATCAAAAAATAAATGCAAAAAATAGTAGTAGAAGGAGGTGGCTAAATTTTATAGATACTATATCAATATATAATTTAGTTTTTGAACATATTAAAGGAAAAGATAATAATTTAGCAGATCAGTTAAATAGGCTTAAAATTACAGTTAATTAACAGAAAATATTTTATATGTACAGCATGAGACCAACAGTCCCCACGACTGAAGACAAAGGGAAGGGCATTCAAGCCTCACCCCCACACAGATATTTACAGACAGTATTAGGTAATCTCCATTTTAAGCCACATCCTTTTACAGAACAGACCAATCTAGAAAGAATGAATTTTGCAAAGCATAGTCTAATATTTTTTCCGCCATCAAATATGTCTTTCAGAATTCTACCAGAATGTGTCATAGACAGATCTCAAAGGTGCTTAATTGATAATTTATGGATAGCATATAATAAGAAAGATACTAAATACTTTATAGCAGCACTTAATGCTTTAGGTCAATATTTTACAGACAAAAATCAAGACAAAAAATTTAAATATTACGTAGTTATACATGGAAAAACAAAAGGTATTTTCCAGACATGGTTAGAAGTATTAGATTCCATTAAAGATATAGAAAAACCTCTTTTTAAAGGATTTAATAATTTTACTGAAGCATTAGATTATGCAAGAGGAGTGTTAGGACCAAACTACTATATTACCCCAGCACTCAGACAAAACCCAGAAAAAACACCTCAATACAATATCCGAAAAGACGAAGGCAAAATAATATTTTGTGATCACTGCTCGTCGATGACAGAAGCCTTCAGAAGATTAAACCAGAAGAATGACATCTTGACGCAAGAAAAGACAAAACTCATAGAACAAGTAAAAATACTAGAGCACAGGGTACAAGCGTTGAGGTTTGAATTAACACAATCACAAACATCGCAGACTCAGATTATTCCTCAACAAGACACAGAAATGAACAGTCCAAAGAGTTCTCCATCTCAAACAAAAATGGATGAGAAGGGTGTGCATTCCCCAATGAATGTAGTAAGATTCACTGTATCGGATGATGATACAACTAGTCTGGTTCAAACAGGTTAAAGACTTATCAAATCCGTTGATGGCTGTCACTTTGCCAAAAAGTGAAGATGAAGGTCCATCAAGGAGAAGACTACCAAAGACCTTAACACGGGGAGAAATGTTAAAGAAAAAAGGAATAATATCAAAAAAGAAAAAAAATGAGAAAATAGAAACGATAATCAAACATATATTAGAAAAAAAATTCCAAGAAAAAGAAGAACAAGACAAGCATATAGTTAAAAATCCAAGTCCTAGTCCAAGTGCAAGTCCAAGATCAAATCCAGGAAGAGAGCAAAGTTCTGGAGAAAATGATGACTATCTAAATTATCAAGATGCCCAAGACCCGAATGAATATGACTCCGGAATGAGTTTCGATTCAGAAGCCATACATAATTTAGATACACGAAGGCAAAAGCAATAATACAAGGAAGACCAATAATGCAAACGTGAAAAACAAGAAGGAAAGCCAGATGTTAGTTGTGCTAAAAGACAGAAGTAAAAAAGTGACATAAAGTAGAAAGATGTGACAAGACAATGACACTAAAAGACAAACCAAAAGTTCGAGTGGAAAGAAAAGGCGCATAAACAAGGAATCTCCGACACAAACCACGTGAAGATGGGGCCCAAAGTAGTACCCTGCGAGGCTTGACAAGACAGATTCCTAACAAATTTGAAATCCAAGTTTCAAATCCGAATCAAATCTCAGCTATAAAAGGAGACGAAATAAGAAGAAAGAGAACAACAAGAACAAGAATAAATTCTGAAGAAAAACCCATCAAACCATATCAAACCAACCTTTCATCACCAACCCTCTGTCACGACCCAATTCCCAAACCTGGTTGTGATGGCGCCTCTCATGAAGACAAGGCCAGCCATTCAACCCAATTCATCCTTTTAAGACAATTAATTAACATAATTATAGTATAAACATGGTTTAATAATATCCAATAGCGGAAAGTATAGATAAAATACGGAAATCCAACCCAACTCAGCCCTAACTGGGGTGTCACAAGTCATGAGCTACTACAGAGTTTACTAAAATTCTACAAAGTATGGAATTAGGAACAAAGTCTGAAGATATCATAAATAACAGAAGATAAGGGAGAAAACGGGTCTGTGAACGCCATGCAGCTACCTCGATAACTCCGATGAAAACTGAACAGCAGAAAACTCGCTCTATGCCTTTGTGACGACCCGACCCGTCGTCTCGTGAGTTACCGCCCTGTTTTTCCCATTTCCTATTTCTTTATGCTTAATTATCAGTGTTGGGTGTGAACGAGTTGATTCGGAAAGGTTTTGAAAGGAATTAAGACACTTAGTCTCTTTTAAGAAGGCTTAAGTTGAAAAAGTCAACCGGATGTTGACTTATGAGTTAGAGGGCTCGGATGTGAGTTCTGATGGTTCAGTTAGCTTCGAGAGGTGATTTGTGACTTAGGAGTGTGATCAGAAGTGGTATTGGAGGTCCGGTGTAGATTTAGGCTTGAATTGGCGAAGTTAGTATTTTGGCGATTTCCGGTTGATAGGTGAGATTTTGATCCGGGGGTCGAAATGGAATTCCGAGAGTTGTTGTAGATTTGTTATGTTATTTGGGATTTGTGTGCAAAATTTGAAGTCATTCCGGATTCATTTTATACGTTTTGGCATGCGCTTTGTAAAAGGAAAAGTTTAAAACTCATAAGTCTGAATTGAGGTGTGAATTGTAGATTCGATGTTGCTTGGCATGATTTGAAACTCCGAGTAAGTCCACATGATATTTTAGGACTTGCTGATATATTTTATTGAGGTCTCGAGGGCCTCGGGTGGAGTTTGGATGGTTATTGGAGTTTAACTTGGGCATTTCAAGAATGTTTTGATGTCGTTCTTCAAGAGTAAGTGGTATCACATTATGCAAATGAGCTCCAAATTCAGTTTTTATTGAAGCATTAGATTCGTATCGAAATTTCGGAGCCATAGCAAAAAGAATCATCCAATTCGGACATCGCATGAGAGAGTTATGCCCATTTTCATGTCGGGGAAAAATAATTTCCCATCGCCAGCGCCCAGGGTAGCGCGGGGCGCCATCCATGGCGCCGGGATTTATTTTGGCTACTGGAACCAGTGCCACAGGCAGCGCCTGGCGCCACCTGTGGCGCCCGAATCGGAAAAATGTTATAAAACGGGGTTTTTGGCCATTTTTGACAAAAATAGAGTTGGGGGAGCTCGGGTGACGCGAGTTTTCGAGAGATTTTCAAGAAAAACATCAGAGTAACTTAACTCAATTTTTGGTTAGATTACTCGAATCCATCATTGGTTTTAACATTTAATTTGTGATTTTAGTTGGTAAAATCTTGAAAATCCTCTTGGTTTAATTTGAAGATTTGAGGGTCGAGTTGATGTCGGATTTTGGTAAAATTGGTATGGTTGAACTCGTTGGGAGATAAGGAACCAGTTGATGTAAAAATTTCTGAGTTTCGAGAAGTGGGCCCGGGGCTCGGGTTTTGCTAATTTCGAGATTTTTGGTGCTTTTCGATTGTTTTTGCTTGGGCCTTGTTCCCTTAGCATATTGTGACATATTCGTTCTGATTTTAAATAGATTTGACGCGCGTGGAGGCCAATTTGAGGGGCAAAGGCATCGCGGGCTAGGGTTTTAGCCAGTTCGAGGTGAGTAATTGATGTAAATGATGTCCTGAGGGTTTAAAACCCCGGAATTTCACATCGTAATGCTATATTGAGGTGACTTGCATGCCGGATAACGGCGTGGGGTAGAGCACCATTGGGGATTGTGACTTGGTCCATCCCGAGAGATGTTTTTACCGTGTTTTCTACTTGAACTAAATTGAGAATCATCCTTACTTGGATTTAACTGTTACATTTGGGCTTCTTGCCAATTATTTGCATCCTTCAGGGATTGACATCACTGTTTTCGCATACATGCATATCATTTGATCTCAGTCTAAGGTTTTTAAATACTGTTTTGCAAACTCAGCCATCTTTCTAAGATTTGAAAACTTAAATGGTATTTTTAAATGATATTTCGGGCTGAGAACTACTGTTTTGCAAATGCCCAAGGGGCTTATGATGGTTTCTGGACTGAGCATGGATCGGGCTGCGCGCCGCAGCAGTATTACATAGATATTGAGGCCGAGAGCCTGGTTGAGTACATTGATATTGAGGCCGAGAGCCTGGTTGATTATACTGTGATTGATATGAGGCCGAGGGCCTAGATTTGATGCCACGAGATGGCTTGATATTGCGCTTGGGCTGTAGGAGCCCCTCCGGAGTCTGCACACATCCCCAGGGAGCGCCGTCGACGATAAATAAATGGATGGCTCGGGCTGCACGCCGCAGTGGGTACTGGAGTGTACCATCATATGCATTGCATTGCACTCATGCATTTGTTTTTATCTGTTATACCTGTCTCAGTATTTGGTACTCTGACTTAATTGACTTGTTGCTTCACTATTTGTTGTTCTAAACTGGCAATTATAGTTTACTTTGTATTTTTCCATGATTTCTTATTCTCAGCCTTTATTTATGTTTATTACTCACTGGGTCGGAGTACTCACATTACTCCCTGCACCTTGCGTGCAGATCCAGGTACACCACAGGCTGACTGAGGATTTGTTTAGCTGAACAGTAGTATCCGGGAGTATTGAGGTAGATGCATGGCATTCGCAGCCTTGATCTCTCCCCTCTATCTCTATCTTTCATTCCGTATTTTTCCTAGACAAACTTGTAATAGGTGGATATTCTGTATTAGAGGCTCATATTCGTGACACCGGATTCTGTTGGGCTATGGTGTGGTATTTTAATTGAACTTCCGCAGATTTTATTATTAATTATACACTTGAATGTAATGAATTAGTAAATTCTCTGTGATATTTTTCTATAATCTGAATAAGAATTTGGGATAATGTTGTTGAATGGTCGGGCTTTCCTAGCAGTGTGTTGGGCGCCATCATGATCGGGGTTGGGGTCGTGACAGCCTCAGGAATACATGTACCTGCACACATGGTGCAGGGAGTAATGTGAGTAATCCGACCCAGTGAGTAATAAATATAAATAATGACTGAAGGTAAGAAAATACGTTAAGGCACACAACATTCTATACAGAAGCAGTGAAATCATTTAAAATAACAATTCAGTGAAACATCATGTAAAATTTCTTTTAAACCAGTAAAACTGGTAATTTGGTAGTAAAATGACGAGTAGAAATCTGCCTCTCGGGCTCAATATCAAAACAACAAGTAGAAATCTGCCCCTCGGGCTCAGTATCAAAATAACAAGTAGAAATCTGCCCCTCGGGCTCAGTATCTCAGAACAGTATGAAGCAACCAGTCAATGAAATAAGAAGTAGAAATCTGCCCCTCGGGCTCAGTATCAAAATAATAAGTAGAAATCTTCCCCTCGGGCTCAGTATCTCAGAACAGTATCAGCCCCTCAGGCTCAGAACAGTATGAAGCAACCAGTCAATGAAATAAGCGCGCATAATTATTATGGCAGATAATGCAGATAAGGAATAAATGCATGAATGCAATGCAATGCATATGACGGTACCCTTTGTACCCACTGCGGCGTGCATCCCGAGCCATCCATATTTATTTATCGTCGACGGCGCTCACTAGGGGTGTGTACAAACTCCGGAGGGGCTCCTACAACTCAAGCGCAATATCAAGTCATCTCGTGGCATCAAATCTAGGCCCTCGGCCTCATATCAATCTCAGTATAATCACCCAGGCTCTCGGCCTCAATATCAATGTAATCAACCAGGCTCTCGGCCTCAATATCAATATAACACTGCTGCGGCGCGCAGCCCGATCCATGCTCAGTCCAGAAATCATCATAAGCCCCTTGGGCATTTGTAAAACAGTAGTTCTCAGCCCGAAATATCATTTAGAAATATCATTTAAGTTTTCAAATCTTAGAAAGATGGTTGAGTTTGCAAAGCAGTATTTAAAACCTTGGACTGAGGTCAAATGATATGCAAAATATGCGAAAGCAGTGATATCAATCCTTGAAGGATTCAAATAATTGGCAAGAAGCCCAAATGTAACAATTAAATCCAAGTAAGGATGATTCTCAATTTAGTTCAAGTAGAAAACACGGTAAAAACATCTCTCAGGACGGACCAAGTCACAATCCCCAACGGTTCTCTACCCCACGCCCGTTATCCGGCGTGCAAGTCACCTCAATATAGCGTTACGATGTGAAATTCCGGGGTTTCAAACTCTCATGACATCAATTACTCACCTCAAGACTATCAAAGTCTAGCTCGTTATGCCCTTGCCTCTCAAATTACCCTCCTCGTGCGACGAATCTTCCCAAAATCACAACGAATATGTCGCATTATGCTAAAGAGACAATACTCAATCGAAAGCAATCGAAAAATATCAAAATTCACGAATTTAACAAAACCCGAGCCCCGGGACCACATCTCAAAAAATTAGAAAATTAACATCACCAGATTCCTTGTCTCGCCACGAGTCTATACATACCAAGAACTCCCAAATCCGAGTTAAAATGACCCATCAAATCCTAATTGTTTGGTTTCAAAATTCAAGCCCTAGTTCTTTATTTGTAGGCTTATATTTCATGAATTTCTAGGTGGAATTCACAATAAAAACGAGTTCTAAGTCCAAGAAACTTACCTCAAGTCGTTCCCCCTTGAATCCCTCTTTAATCTCCACCAAGAAGCTCTCAAAATGATCAACCATGGAGGAAAAATGACCCAAAATCGCGGATGAAGTGTTTTATAAACTCACTGCCCAGAATTTTTCGGATGTACTGTTCACCCACGCGGTTACTGTTCACGATGCTAAAAAAATACAGCAGCAGCCAAAGAAATTGTAGCACTTTTCTTATTACTAAAATGGCTCTAACTCCATCATACGAACTCGGAATTCGATGATTCTTGTTCCTATGAGTCACAAATAATGATACGGACATAGTCCTTCAATCGAAACTCAATTCGGAGCTCGTTTGCTCAGTGCGATATCCATTTCGCTCGTTAAACAATTAACTCATGTTTCGTGTCAAAAACCCAATCGCAACTTGATGAAATTAGACCAAACTTTCCAGATCACTCCTATAATTCATTATTTAAATTCTGGAAATCTCGAAATAAAATTTCAATCTCTAGAACTAAAAATGGACCTTAGGATCATTACATGTTTATGCTCAAACGGCAAAAATCTTCCAAAAACTCTTCCAAAACTTATCTGTGCCTCATGGGACCCCGACCAAACATGCCAACATAATTCATAACGTTATTGAAACCTCTTCCAATCATCAAAACACCTCAAACAACATCAAATTACCCAAAACTCATCGAATTCAAGCCTAATTTTCTAAAAACTTCTGAAATACACTTTCGATCAAAAACCCAACCAAACCACGTCTGAATGACCTGAAGTTTGCACACATATCCCAAATCACCTAACGAAGCTACATCAACTCTCGGAATTCCATTCCGACTCTCGGATCAAAATCTAACCTATCAACCGGAATTCGCCAATTCAAGCCTAATTCTACACCGGACCTCCAAAATTACTTCTGATCACACTCCTAACTCAAAAATCATCTCCCGAAGCTAACCGAATCATCAGGATTCAAATCCGAGCCCTCTAACATATAAGTCAACGTCCGGTTGACTTTTCCAAAATAAACCTTCCTTAAAGAGACTAAGTGTCTCATTTCATAGTAAAACCAATCCAAATCAACTCGTTCACACCCAACACTGATAATGAAGCATAAAGAAATAGGAAATGGGGAAAACGGGGCGGTAACTGATGAGACGACGGGTTGGGTCGTCACATCCTCCCCAACTTAAACAAACGCTCGTCCTCGAGCGTACCCAGAGTTGTCCTAGAAGCCAACCAATAGCTGAACGACTTTACCAAGAATATACCCGTGGGTGATCCCACACTACCCTATCTCGTATAGGTCCGATAACACAACATAGCTGAAATTTCACAATCCATCTAGTCCATAAACCATAGAACCACACTGCACCTTCCGAAATCATACACAAGATTAGAACTTCACATCCATACTCAGAATAAGCCCGAACCAGCTGTAATAACCCATACCTGCAACATCAGGTGCAATTATCTAATATACCACATAACTCAAACACTCAGAACGATAATTTCTATTCAGAGTTGCTGCACATAATAATCGAATATCGATAGGAAACCTCTTAACAACTAAAGCCTCATTCCAACACTTTCACATACTGCCAATGATAAAGGAAACACGCAATAAATCATAACCATTTCCTATGTCAACCATTCATGAAGTCATTTCTCTCCTGGTAATTACCATAGCAAATTTTAAACCGAACCTCAATATTTACCCATCACACATACTGAAATCGAATCCGTTCGCATTCATTAATGATTTCAACGATCTCTTCTGACAAAACACACTACTCAGATGACATGACACATCAATACATGCCTAAGCCACAACTTGCATAATACGTGCACCAATAAGAAACTGTCCGAACATACTCAATTCATGAAAATGACTCAACTGAGAGAGTTGTACCTCAAACTCACCAGTACTGCCACAATACAAGGCTGAGACCCTGTCTCACATCATAGAAACAGGACACACAAATTTGACCCGCAATGTCATGTTTCCACACAGCTTTGCTACAACGCGCGTTCCTATCCAAATACTACTCCACAGGAAACACCTCAAGTCACTATGCTTGAAATCGACAACCATGCTCAATTGATGTCTGGAGCCAAAGCAAATCATTACACCCATTGTGAAACAAATAACATACACTACGTAAACCTAATAGAACATAACCGGTACGTTATTCACCGAGCAACACCTAATTACTCATCCCGCTCGACTTCCACTACTACAACTCCTATCGGAGCCAGACGATCCGGTGCCCGGCACCAAATTAATACCAAAATCAAAAACCTCGCCTGGCAACATGCCTAGCCATATGAAACGTATCTGAAAAGTCCCCCAACACCGGAACTGAATTAATGATAGCAACCTTTGCACTGACATCCATCACGAATGCCCAATTAAGAAAGCAATCCTTCCCAACCGTCCGCCAGTCCTTTGAAATATAAACCACTCTGCTAGAACATAATCCAATGCACTTCATCACTCAACCCGTGGCATTTTCGGTATTGCCCGTAGCGCAATAGTTCAGAATCACTAAACACTAAGACAACCAGTCTGAATTCCGACATCACATCCAAAATCTAACATACCAGCAAACAAAGATCCACTCGAGCCTCCAAATCCCGATTGCCGCTAAACGGTGCCGAATACACACGATCCACCACTACAACCTAGCCTGTAAATTAGAACTCCCAGTCTCCAACTCCATATGGCACACAAATCATCATACCTGATTCCAGTTTCCACCGTGCGAATACATGCACACCTTTGATACCCAATCATTCCACGACAGATACACAAAATTTCCCTATGCTACCAATCAAACCCGAATACCACCAGTGGACCCACCAAGAACATGCCGCAATACTATCGAAATATCATCAGTTTAATCACATTACATTTTTCTGAGACATATACTCTCATCAAATCACTTCCAATTAGCAATACCATTTCCTTAATCATCTGAAGATCATTCACCCTAATCATCTGAAGCTCATTTCTCTAATCACCTAAAGTTGCCCGTACTACCTAAGAATATTATGAATTTCCATTCAGAACTGAACTTTAACCTTACACACGCAAATCTCAACCCTTCACAACATATCGCATATACCATACCATCCTAAGGTAACATGAGGACTTCACCTCCTTTCCGAACCATGAACGTTTACGTACTCAACTAGTCAAGAACTTCCATTGATCCTATCTAGAAGAAAAATCATTACACATCCCATGCTTTGCATGACATACATAGGTCTTGTTCAAATTCTTACAATACCGATACGATGGATGAGATCTGTATAAATTCATAACATCGCCGAATCAACAATTCATTGGGTCTATACTTCTGGCAAGAACTATCACCTCATTATGAACCAAACAATGGTCTTAACCCCTTAATTTACTTCATATACTTAGATTGCACTGATCTTGAATTCAATGATCTTGTCTCACCCATTACGAACTACTCAGGCAATAAGCCACCCCAGACATATTCAAAAGCCGCATATGATGCCCCAATATGCCAACAGGCTACCAATTTGAACGCGATACAAAAAAAGAAAATGAAGTCTGGAAGGAATTACCAATCCCACGCACTAATACGGACTTTCCTTAGAAAACAGGAAGCAAGGCATACAAAAT
This sequence comes from Nicotiana tabacum, assembly GCF_000715075.1. Classification (NCBI taxonomy): domain Eukaryota; kingdom Viridiplantae; phylum Streptophyta; class Magnoliopsida; order Solanales; family Solanaceae; genus Nicotiana; species Nicotiana tabacum. Next base: position 28,514,955 of record NC_134090.1, on the reverse strand, counting down.
ATCATATAGAAAACTATACTCAACATCACACTGTTGCAAACTTCATACTTGGTTTACATCTTTAATCAATCAAGTGATCACATGCCACACTTATATAATTTTCCCGTGGGACACACTCCCACAACCTACCACAACAATATCTGGAGCGTACATCCAAACCACCGGTCGCACTAACGCTAAAGAGCGATCAAGAATTATTAACCAGGACGCAAAACCCTTTTTACAAAACACCGATCTTAGGTGACGCTGAACACAATACCAACTTACCGTAAACATCGAAACTTATATCCGGCTCATCCGAGCTCATGACACCTTGTCAAAAAATTTCCTTCACTCGTGCCATTTTCTACCCAATTTCCACAACCAGAACTGATTCACCAGCATGCATCAAATCGGAACTAACATAGTACATAGCCGCACAATCCGCTAACCAATAGCAAGCTCCCCAACTTGGCTCGAAGCCATAGATCACAACATACTATACTCATAATGCATATACTCCATTGTTGCCTCAATACCATAGTGAGATTAAACTCGATCCTTCATAAGCTTATGGAAACACAAATCATTTAGAATTTTTAACTCTTCTGCAAATCTCGCATTCACTCACACAACAGTTAAGCCCACTCTCTAGGCGATCCAATTTAGATTTCAACACATTTTATTCACTTGCAATTGAGGTCTTCTAATAGATAACATAAGGATAACACAACTTTAGAACACCCCGCAGGAGATGACCCACCTACTTTGCCTCCAACTAACATTTCTGCATACCTTCCACCGCCATAAGCATTACGTAGTCACTTGATCTTCCTAAGTCTGTACTCATACCGCAACATGAAATTTACTTCACTCCCAACTAGGAGACATGAAAAGATTCTTCACACGCCCATAACTCGGGCTATAACTTGAATCACGATGGACTTCAAGCATCTATTAGTTCTTCCATCATTCAGCAGACCCTTCTCATAGCTTCCAAATCATATAGATACGCCTCGCAGTACTAACATACTCATCACATAGCCACAACCATCATTTCCACTAACAAGGACACTACCGAACATATAAGTTCAAAATACTTGTTCACACAATCAGCACCTCGACGCTCCCCCCATAGGCAAAGATCCAACCTCAAGTCCTCCAGACTGGCCCACCATAAACTCAAAAGAGATAACACCTCGCCCCACGATCGAGGAATCACAAGCCATCGAGGCACATGTGATACTGAGCGCCCATGCGCGCATACGAACGCGTGGAAGGAATTTCAAAAGTTTCTTTTCAAGATGAATCAAGGACGCACGATAAGAATTCAAGAATGTGAAGTTTTCCTAAAGGTTCTGCAGCCTCTCGAGGATAAATACAGATGTCTCTGTACCGATCCGCGAGACTCTACTAAACCGGATCATAACTCGCGAGACCAATTAACCTAGGCTCTGATACCTACTTGTCACGACCCAATTCCCGAACCTGGTCGTGATGGCGCCTCTCATGAAGACAAGGCCAGCCATTCAACCCAATTCATCCTTTTAAAACAATTAATTAACACAATTATAGTATAAACATGGTTTAATAATATCCAGTAGCGGAAAGTATAGATATGTCACAAATCATGAGCTACTACAGAGTTTACTAAAATTCTACAAAGTATGGAATTAGGAACAAAGTCTGAAGATATCATAAATAACAGAAGATAAGGGAGAAAACGGGTCTGCGAACGCCATGCAGCTACCTCGATAACTCCGATGAAAACTGAACAGCAGAAAACTCGCTCTATGCCTCAGGAATACCTGTACCTGCACACATGGTGCAGGGAGTAATGTGAGTACTCCGACCCAGTGAGTAATAAATATAAATAATGACTGAAGGTAAGAAAACACGTTAAGGCACACAACATTCTATACAGAAGTAGTGAAATCATTTAAAATAACAATTCAGTGAACATCATGTGAAATTTCTTTTAAACCAGTAAAACAGGTAATTTGGCAGTAAAATGACGAGTAGAAATCTACCCCTCGGGCTCAATATCAAAACAACAAGTAGAAATCTGCCCCTCGGGCTCAGTATCAAAATAACAAGTAGAAATCTGCCCCTCGGGCTCAGTATCAAAATAATAATTAGAAATTTGCCCCTCGGGCTCAGTATCAAAATAATTAGTAGAAATCTGCCCCTCGGGCTCAGTATCTTAGAACAGTATCAGCCTCTCAGGCTCAGAACAGTATGAAGCAACCAGTCAATGAAATAAGAGCACATAATTATTATGGCAGATAATGCAGATAAGGAAAAAATGCATGAATGCAATGCAATGCATATGACGGTACCCTCTGTACCCACTGCGGCGTGCATCCCGAGCCATACATATTTATTTATCGTCGACGGCGCTCACTAGGGGTGTGTACAAACTCCGGAGGGGCTCCTACAACCCAAGCGCAATATCAAGTCATCTCGTGGCATCAAATCTAGGCCCTCGGCCTCATATCAATCTCAGTATAATCACCCAGGCTCTCGGCCTCAATATCAATGTAATCAACCAGGCTCTCGGCCTCAATATCAATATAACACTGCTGCGACACGCAGCCCGATCCATGCTCAGTCCAGAAATCATCATAAGCCCCTTGGGCATTTGTAAAACAGTAGTTCTCAGCCTGAAATATCATTTAGAAATATTATTTAAGTTTTCAAATCTTAGAAAGATGGCTGAGTTTGCAAAGCAGTATTTAAAAACTTGGACTGAGGTCAAATGATATGCAAAATATGCGAAAGCAGTGATATCAATCCCTGAAGGATTCAAATAATTGGCAAGAAGCCCAAATGTAACAATTAAATCCAAGTAAGGATGATTCTCAATTTAGTTCAAGTAGAAAATACGGTAAAAACATCTCTCGGGACGGACCAAGTCACAATTTCCAACGGTGCTCTACCCCACGCCCGTTATCCGGCGTGCAAGTCACCTCAATATAGCATTACGATGTGAATTTTCGGGGTTTCAAACCCTCAGGATATCATTTACATCAATTACTCACCTCAAGACGGTCAAAGTCTAGCTTGCTATGCCCTTGCCTCTCAAATTACCCTCCTCGTGCGACGAATCTGCCCAAAATCACAACGAATATGTCGCATTATGCTAAAGAGACAATACCCAATCGAAAGCAATCGAAAAATATCAAAATTCATGATTTTAACAAAACCCGAGCCCCAGGCCCACGTCTCAAAAAATCAGAAAATTAACATCACCAGATTCCTTGTCTCGCCACGAGTCTATACATACCAAGAACTCACAAATCCGAGTTCAAATGACCTATCAAATCCTAATTATTTGGTTTCAAAATTCAAGCCCTAGTTCTTTATTTGTAGGCTTTTATTTCATGAATCTCTAGGTGGAATTCACAATAAAAACGAGTTCTAAGTCCAAGAAACTTACCTCAAGTCGTTCCCCCTTGAATCCCTCTTTAATCTCCACTAAGAAGCTCTCAAAATGATCAACCATGGAGGGAAAATGACCCAAAATTGCGGATGAAATCTCTTTAAACATTCTGCCCAGATTTTTTTGGAAGTACTGTTCACGCGCGGTTACTGTTCACGCGCGTGATCACTGTTCACCCGCGCGGTTACTGTTCACGCTGCTAAAAAATACAGCAGCAGCCAAAGAAATTGCAGCACTTTTCTTTTTACTAAAATGGCTCTAACTCCATCATACGAACTTGGAATTCGATGATTCTTGTTCTTATGAGTCACAAATAATGATACGAACATAGTCCTTCAATCGAAACTCAATTCGGAGGTCGTTTGCTCAGTGCGATATCCATTTCGCTCGTTAAACAATTAACTCATATTTCGTGTCAAAAACCTAATCGCGACTTGATGAAATTAGACCAAACTTTCCAGATCACTCCTATAATTAATTATGTAATTTCTGGAAAGCTCGAAATAAAATTTCGATCTCTAGAACTAAAAATGGCCCTTTGGATTATTACATGCTTATGCTCAAACGGCAAAAATCTTCCAAAAACTCTTCCAAAACTTATCTGAGCCTCATGGGACCCCGACCAAACATGCCAACATAATTCATAACATTATTTAAACCTCTTACAATCATCAAAACACCTCAAACAACATCAAATTACCCAAAACTCATCGAATTCAAGCCTAATTTTCTAAAAACTTCTGAAATACACTTTCGATCAAAAACCCGACCAAACCACGTCCAAATGACTTGAATTTTGCACACATATCCCAAATCACTTAACGAAGCTACAGCAACGCTCGGAATTCCATTCCGACTCTTGGATCAAAATCTCACCTATCAACCGGAATTCGCCAAAATACAAACTTCGCCAATTCAAGCCTAATTCTACACCGGATCTCCAAAATTACTTCCGATCACAGTCCTAAGTCAAAAATCATCTCCCGAAGCTAACCGAATCATCAGGATTCAAATCCGAGCCCTCTAACACATAAGTCAATGTCTAGTTGACTTTTTCAAAACAAACCTTCCTTAAAGAGACTAAGTATCTCATTTCCTACTAAAACCAATCCAAATCAACTCGTTCACACCCAACACTGATAATGAAGCATAAAGAAATAGGAAATGGGGAAAACGGGGTGGTAACTCACGAGACAACGGGTCGGGTCGTCACACCCTCCTCCAAAAATCACTTTGTAAGATATATCCCTATGAATATTGTAGTAGTTCCTACTCCTCTAAGCTTGTAAAATAAATAAAGCCTTAGGTATATGTGTGATCGTCTGTTATTTCTAAAAGTTCAGTAGAGTCTTTCGGTTTTCCCGAAAGGGAAATCTCTCTCCTATAAGCATGTAAGTTACTCATCTTTATCTAAATTATGCTTCTGATAAATATTACCCCAGTTTTTATTTTACTTTATTTATGTTTCTATATAAGTTTATGTTTGTTCATATGTTAGATTATTTTGATAACACTCTTAGTATATGGTTAGCTTCCCAATTTCTTTATAAATATGATGGATTAACCTATAAATTCCTAGGAGAAACTGGTTAAGAAAAACCCGAAAATGATTAAAGAAGGGAATAAATGTTTAACCATGGCCGGGGTGAGGTTAAAGAAATAAAAGTTAAGAAAAGAGTTAAAATCTTTAAAAGATTGGGAAGAAGAGATGAACAGAGTGGAAGATTAAAAAAATAGTAACGGGGTAATATCAGTTCATAATTTGGATAATATGTTAACTATACAAGTCTATAGAATAAGGGAGGGAGAGTACCGAGTAGGATTTTCACAAACATAAGTTTTTAACCGCAAAAATCTTACTATTAATGTCCAATAATCGTAACAACTACACTCATCCAGAGAGCTTTGCTAGAAGCCTTACCGAAGATTAAGAAGACAAACATATGCTTGTCTTGTTCTTCTTTTTCTTGGAAAAAATTTTCGAATGTCTGTTTGATTATTGTTTCTATTTTCTCATTTTTTTTCTTTTTTGATATTATTCCTTTTTTCTTTAACATTTCTCCTTGTGTTAAGGTCTTTGGTAGTCTTCTCCTTGATGGACCTTCATCTTCACTTTTTGGCAAAGTGACAGTGTGACAACCCAACTCGTCATCTCATGAGTTACTGTCTCGTTCATCCCATTTTCTGCTTCCTCGTGTTTCTTTATCGGTATTGGGTGCATTAGAATTTATTTGGAGCGATTTTGATAAGAAATGAGACATTTAGTCTCTTTTAAGATGGTTTAAGTTGGAAAAGTCAACCGGACGTTGACTTATGAGTTAAAGGGCTCGGATGTGAATTTCGACGGTTCGGTTAGTCCCGAGAGGTGATTTGTGACTTAGGAGCAGGACCGAAAGTAATTTTGGAGGTCCGGTGTTGAATTAGGCTTGAATTGGCGAAATTAGTATTTTGGCGAATTCCGGTTGATAGGTGAGATTTTGATTCGGGTGTCGGAATGAAATTCCAAGAGTTGTTGTAGCTTCATTGTATCATTTGGGATATGTGTGCAAAATTTTAGGTCATTCGAACATCGTATAGTCGGGTTTTCGATCGAATGTGTGTTTTAGAAGTTTTAAAAGAACTTAGGCTTGAATTCGATATAATTTAATTATTTTGGTGTTAGTTGAGGTGTTTTGACGATTAGAGCAAGTTTGGAATGTTTTAAGACATGTTGGTGCTTTTAGTTGAGGCCTCGGGGGCCTCGGGTGTATTTCGGAAGGTTAACGGATCGATTTAGGCACGAAAAAAATAAAGCTGCTGCATTTTTGTATAGCACTGTGAACAGTAGTCATGAAAAGTACCTCGTAACAATATCCGTGAATAGTGCCGTGAACAGTACCCCGTAACAGTATCCATGAACAGTAACACGGGGTGAACAGTAATTCCGAAAAATTCTGGGCAGAATGTTTATATTTCATTCGTGAAAAAAACACCTCATTTCTCCACCATTTTTAGTCATTTTGAGAGCTTTTGGACGGGGATTGAAGGGAGTTTTAACTAAGATCGATTGGAGGTAAGTTTTATGAGTTAAATACATGATTTTATTGAAGAATCATCCTAGAAATCCATGAAAACATGGCCAAATTATAAGAAATTAGGGCTTGAGATTGAAATTCTAAATTTGGGATTTGAGGGGTCAAATGGACTCCGATTCTTGTGAATTTGGTATTTATAGACTCGTGGCGAGATAAGGAACATTTTGATGTAAAAATTTCTGGATTTCAAGACGTGGGCCCGGGGCTCGGGTTTTGCAAATTTCGTGATTTTTGATATTTTTCGAGTCATTTCGATTGGGTTATATTCCCTTAGCCTATTGTGATGTATTCGTTGTGGTTTTGGCCAGATTCGACGCGCGAGGAGGTCGATACGAAAGGAAAGGGCATCGCGGAGTAGTATTTGGCCGGCTAGAGGTGAGTAATAGATTTAAATGATGTCCTGAGGGTTTGAAACCCCGGAATTTCACATCGTAATGCTATATTGAGGTGACTTTCACGCCGGATAACAGGCATGGGGTAGAGCACCATTGGGGATTGTGACTTGGTCCGTCCCGAAAGATATTTTACTACATTTTTGGTTGAGACGTATACTTTATTATTGTGAATTGGGCTTATTGCCATGCTTGGGGCCTTGTGCCGACCTGTAGAACCCTTAGGGGATTTTTGACTGGTTTTCCTCACTTATTTTGTTAAAGAATTTATATCCTCAGTCATGTTTCCAATTGTAGGCTTCTTGCCAATTATTTGAATCCTTCAGGGATTGATATCACTGCTTTCGCATATTTTGCATATCATTTGACCTCAGTCCAAGGTTTTAAATACTGTTTTGTAAACTCAGCCATCTTTCTAAGATTTGAAAACTTAAATGATATTTCTAAATGATATTTCGGGCTGAGAATTACTGTTTTACAAATGCCCAAGGGGCTTATGATGATTTCTGGACTGAGTATGGATCGGGTTGTGCGCCGCAGCAGTGTTATATTGATATTGAGGCCGAGAGCCTGGTTGATTACATTGATATTGATGCCGAGAGCCTGGTTGATTACATTGATATTGAGGCTGAGATCCTGGGTGATTATACTGAGATTGATATGAGGTCGAGGGCCTAGATTTGATGTCACGAGATGGCTTGATATTGCGTTTGGGTTGTAGGAGCCCCTCCGGAGTCTGTACACACCCCCAGTGAGTGTCGTCGATGATAAATAAATATGGATGGCTCGGGTTGCACGCCGCAGTGGGTACCAGAGGGTACCGTCATATGCATTGCATTGCACTCATGCATTTATTCTTTATCTGCATTATCTGCCATAATAATTATGTGCTCTTATTTCATTGACTGGTTGCTTTATACTGTTCTGAGCCTGAGGGGCTGATACTGTTCTGAGATACTAAGCCTGAGGGGCAGATTTCTACTTATTATTTTGACACTGAGCCCAAGGGGCAGATTTGTAATTATTATTTTGATACTGAGCCCGAGGGGCAGATTTCTACTTATTATTTTGATACTGAGCCCGACAGGCAGATTTCTAATTATTATTTTTATACTGAGCCCGAGGGGCAGATTTCTACTTATTATTTTGATACTGAGCCCGAGGAGCAGGTATCTACTTGTTGTTTTGATATTGAGCCCGAGGGGCAGATTTCTACTCGTTATTTTACTGCCAAATTACTTGTTTTACTGGTTTAAAAGAAATTTCACATGATGTTTCACTGAATTGTTATTTTAAATGATTTCACTGCTTCTGTATAGAATGTTGTGTGCCTTAACGTGTTTTCTTACCTTTAGCCATTATTTATATTTATTACTCACTGGGTCGGAGTACTCACATTACTCCCTGCACCATGTGTGCAGGTACAGGTATTCCTGAGGCATAAAGCGAGTTTTCTGCTGTTCAGTTTTCATCGGAGTTATCGAGGTAGCTGCATGGCGTTCGCAGACCCGTTTTCTCCCTTATCTTCTGTTATTTATGATATCTTCAGACTTTGTTCCTAATTCCATACTTTGTAGAATTTTAGTAAACTTTGTAGTAGCTCATGACTTGTGACACCCCGGTTAGGGATGAGTTGGGTTGGATTTTCGTATTTTATCTATACTTTCCGCTATTGGATATTATTAAACCATGTTTATACTATAATTGTGTTAATTAATTGTCTTAAAAGGATGAATTGGGTTGAATGGCTGGCCTTGTCTTCATGAGAGGCGCCATCACGACCAAGTTCGGGAATTGGGTCGTGACAAGTTGGTATCAGAGCCTAGGTTAATTGGTCTCGCGAGTCATGAGCCGGTTTAGTAGAGTCTCGCAGATCGGTACGGAGACGTCTGTATTTATCCTCGAGAGACTGCAAAACCTTTAGAAAAACTTCACATTCTTGAATTCTTATCGTGCGTCCTTGATTCAGCTTGAAAAGTAACTCTTACGATTCCTTCCACATGTTCGTATGCGCGAACGAGCACTCAGTATTCGATTTATCTTGCTGGCTTGTAATTCCCCGATAGAAGGGCGAGAATGGCACGAGTGAAGGAAAATTTTTGTCAAGATGTCATGAGCTCAGATGAGCAGGAGATAAGTTTCGATGTTTACAGTAAGTTGAAATTGTCTTCAGCATCACCTAAGATCGGTGTTTTGTAAAAAGGGTTTTGCGTCCCGGTAAATGACTCTTGATCCCTCTTCAGCGTTAGTGTGATCGATGGTTTGGAGGTACGCTCCAGATATTGTTGTGGTAGGTTGTGGGAGTGTGTCCCACGGGAAGATTATATAAGTGTGGCATGTGATCACTTGATTGATTAAAGATGTAAACCAAGTATGAAGTTTGTGATGGTGTCGTTAAATTAAAGATTCATGCCTGGAGGGCACTTGGCATATTGGGTTGTGAACTGGGGAGGATTACCCCGATTGTGATGGTTGTTCTTGTGTGTTATGAGAAAAATGGGAGTTATTATGGACCTTTGAAAGGTTATCAGACTAGTTCAGTGTGATCAGAATCGGCTTGAAGTCGATGGATAGATTTAATGTGAATAATGGCTCTATATCAGGCCAGATGTGTGCATTTTAGTAATGCGGTCCTTATGGAGGAGTATTTAGGTTGATGTTTCATTGTCAGATATTTCGCGTAGTGATACATTGCGCCGTGTGAGTTGTGAGACGACTTGAGAAATTGCTATGTGTTGAGAATCTATGTAGGAATGACGTTATATGAGCATCTTGGCTCTTGAAATTCAAATTGTACATCGCACCTCAGTTGTGCTTGAGTTTTGTAGCTTATAACTCTATATGTCCCTCAGAGATATTATTATGCACTTAGCATGCTTACGACCGATACTCGGTATTTTGTTGTAATGAGCAAATTTGGCTCGATGTGCATCTCCTTATGTGAGATCTATGTGTGGATCGGGTGGCACGCCGCCATGGGTATGTTATCTTGATCGGGTTGCACGCCGCAACAGTGTGATGTTGAGTATAGTTTTCTATCTGCTATTTTGTATGCCTTGCTTCCTGTTTTCTAAGGAAAGTCTGTATTAGTGTGTGAGATTGGTAATTCCTTCCAGAGTTTGTTTTCCTTTTGTACCGCGTTCGAATTGGTAGCTTATTGGCATATTGAGGCATCATATGCGACTTTTGATTATGTCTGGGGTGGCTTATTGCCTGAGCAGTTCGTACTGGGTGAGACGAGATCATTGAATTTGAGATTAGTGCAATCTGAGTATATGAAGTAAATTAAGGAGCTAAGACCATGATTTTGCTCAAAATGAGGTGATAGTTCTTGCCAGGAGTATAGAACCAACGAATCGTTATCTCGGCAGTGGTTATGAATTTATGCATACCCCATCCGTCATGTCAATATTGTAAGAGTTAGAACAATACCTATGTACATCATGCAGAACATGAGATGTGTAGAGATTTTCTTCTAGGTGATTAGAGAAAAAAAGCTTCAGATGATTAGGGCGAATGATCTTCGGATGATTGGGGAAATAGTATTGCTAATTGAAAGTGACTTGACGAGAGTATATGTCTCATAAAAAGGTAATGTTATTAAACTAATGATATTTTTGTAGTATTGTGGCATGTTCTTGTTGGGTCCGTTGATGGTACTAATGAGCTTGAGGTACGGCTCTTTCGTTTGAGTCATTTTTCATGACTTGAGTATGTTCCGGCCGTTTCTTATTGGTGCGCGTATTATGAAAGTTATAGCTTAGGCCTGTATTGAGATGTCATATCACCAGAGTGGTGCGCTGGATTCGAGGTGATCATTGGGGTCATTGATGAATACGAACGTATTTGATTTCAGCATGTTTGATGGGTAAATATCGAGGTTCGGTTTTAAAAACAAATTGTTACTATAATTGCTAGAGGAGAAATGGCCTCATGAATGGTTGATCTAAGCAATGGTTATGATTTATTGCGTGTTTCAATTATCATTGGCAGTATATGAGAGTGTTGGAATGAGACATTGGCTAATAAGAGATTTCTATCGGTATTTGGTTGTTGTGGGCAGCTGTTGTGAATGGAAGTTATTGCTGCATTTGTTTGAGTTATTGGTATATCATACAATTGCACCTAAGGTTGCAGGCATGGTCTATTACAGCTAGTTCAAACTTATTCTGAATGTAGGTGTGAGGTTCTGATCTTGTGTATGATTCCGAAAAGGTGAAATGTGGCTCTATGATTTATGGGCTAGACTAGATTGTGTGATCTTAGTTACAACGCGTTATCGGACCCATGTGAGATAGGGTGACGTGGGATCATCCCCGGGTTTATGCTTGATAAGGTCATTCAGCTTTTGGTTGGCTTCTAGGACAACTCTGGGTACGCTCGAGAACGAGCGTTTGTTTAAGTTGGGGAGAATGTGACGACCCGACCCGTCGTCTCATGAGTTACTGTCTCGTTCGTCCCATTTTCTGCTTCCTCATGTTTCATTATCGGTATTGGGTGCATTAGAATTTATTTGGAGCGATTTTGATAAGAAATGAGACATTTAGTCTCTTTTAAGATGGTTTAAGTTGGAAAAGTCAACCGGACGTTGACTTATGAGTTAAAGGGCTCGGATGTGAATTTCGACGGTTCGGTTAGTTCCGAGAGGTGATTTGTGACTTAGGAGCAGGACCGAAAGTAATTTTGGAGGTCCGGTGTTGAATTAGGCTTGAATTGGCGAAATTAGTATTTTGGCGAATTCCGGTTGATAGGTGAGATTTTGATCCGGATGTCAGAATGAAATTCTGAGAGTTGCTGTAGCTTCATTGTGTCATTTGGAATATGTGTGCAAAATTCCAGGTCATTCGGACATCGTTTGGTCGGGTTTTTGATCGAATGTGTGTTTTAGAAGTTTTAAAAGAACTTAGGCTTGAATTCGATATAATTTGATGATTTTGGCGTTTGTTGAGGTGTTTTGACGATTGGAGCAAGTTTGGATAATGTTTTAAGACATGTTGGTGCTTTTAGTTGAGGTCTCGGGGACCTCGGGTTTATTTCGGAAGGTTAACGGATCGATTTAGGCACGAAAAAAATAAAGCTGTTGTATTTTTTTACAACACTATGAACATTAGTTATGAACAGTGCCCTTGAACAGTGCCCCTGAACAGTGCCCCATAACAGTATCCATGAATAGTGCCGTGAACAGTACACCGTAACAGTATCCGTGAATAGTATCGTGAATAGTACCGTGAACAGTACTCAGTAACAGTATTCGTGAATAGTGCGGTGAACAGTACCCCGTAATAGTATCCGTGAACAGTACCCGTAACAGTATCCGTGAACAGTAACACGGGTGAACAGTAATTCCGAAAAATTCTCGGTAGAATGTTTACATTTCATTCGCAAAAAAACACCTCATTTCTCCACCCTTTTTAGTCATTTTGAGAGCTTTTGGACGGGGATTGAAGGGAGTTTCAACTAAGATCGATTGGAGGTAAGTTTTATGAGTTAAATACATGATTTTATTGAAGAATCATCCTAGAAATCCATGAAAACATAGCCAAATTATAAGAAATTAGGGCTTGAGATTGAAATTCTAAATTTGGGATTTGAGGGGTCAAATGGACTCCGATTCTTGTGAATTTGGTATGTATAGACTCGTGGAGAGATAAGGAACATTTTGATGTAAAAATTTCTGGATTTCAAGACGTGGGCCCGGGGCTCGGGTTTTGCAAATTTCATGATTTTTGATATTTTTCGAGTCATTTCGATTGGGTTATATTCCCTTAGCCTATTGTGATGTATTCGTTGTGGTTTTGGCCAGATTCGATGTGCGAGGAGGTCGATACGAAAGGAAAGGGCATCGCGGAGTAGTATTTGGCCGGCTAGAGGTGAGTAATAGATTTAAATTATGTCCTGAGGGTTTGAAACCCCGGAATTTCACATCGTAATGCTATATTGAGGTGACTTGCACGCCGAATAACAGGCGTGAGGTAGAGCACCATTGGGGATTGTGACTTGGTCCGTCCCGAGAGATATTTTACTACATTTTTGGTTGAGACGTATAGTTTATTATTGTGAATTGGGCTTGTTGCCATGCTTGGGGCCTTGTGCCGACCTGTAGAACCCTTAGGGGATTTTTACTGGTTTTCCTCACTTATTTTGTTAAAGAATTTATATCCTCAGTCATGTTTCCAATTCTAGGCTGCTTGCCAATTATTTGAATTCTTCAGGGATTGATATCACTGCTTTCGCATATTTTGCATATCATTTGACCTCAGTCCAAGGTTTTAAATACTGTTTTGCAAACTCAGCCATCTTTCTAAGATTTGAAAACTTAAATGATATTTCGGGCTGAGAATTACTGTTTTACAAATGCCCAAGGGGCTTGTGATGATTTCTGGACTGAGCATGGATCGGGCTGCGCGCCGCAGCAGTGTTATATTGATATTGAGGCCGAGAGCCTGGTTGATTACATTGATATTGAGGCCGAGAGCCTGGTTGATTACATTGATATTGAGGCTGAGAGCCTGGCTGATTATACTGATATTGATATGAGGTCGAGGGCCTAGATTTGATGTCATGAGATGGCTTGATTGCGCTGGGCTGTAGGAGCCCCTCCGGAGTCTGTACACACCCCCAGTGAGCGCCGTCGACGATAAATAAATATGGATGGCTCGGGCTGCACGCCGCAGTGGGTACCAGAGGGTACCGTCATATGCATTGCATTGCACTCATGCATTTATTCTTTATCTGCATTATCTGCCATAATAATTATGTGCTCTTATTTCATTGACTGGTTGCTTTATACTGTTCTGAGCCTGAGGGGCTGATACTGTTCTGAGATACTGAGCCCGAGGGGCAGATTTCTACTTATTATTTTGATACTGAGCCCGAGGGGCAGATTTCTAATTATTATTTTGATACTGAGCCCGAGGGGCAGATTTCTACTTATTATTTTGATACTGAGCCCGAGGGGCAGATTTCTAATTATTATTTTGATACTGAGCCCGAGGGGCAGATTTCTACTTATTATTTTGATACTGAGCTCGAGGGGCAGATTTCTAATTATTATTTTGATACTGAGCCCGAGGGGCAGATTTCTACTTATTATTTTGATACTGAGCCCGAGGGGAAGATTTCTACTTGTTATTTTTATATTGAGCCCGAGGGGCAGATTTCTACTTGTTGTTTTGATATTGAGCCCGAGGGGCAGATTTCTACTTGTCATTTTACTGCCAAATTACCTGTTTTACTGGTTTAAAAGAAATTTCACATGATGTTTCACTGAATTGTTATTTTAAATGATTTCACTGCTTCTGTATAGAATGTTGTGTGCCTTAACGTGTTTTCTTACTTTCAGTCATTATTTATATTTATTACACACTGTGTCGGAGTACTCACATTACTCCCTGCACTATGTGTGCAGGTACAAGTATTCCTGAGGCATAAAGCGAGTTTTCTACTGTTCAGTTTTCATTAGAGTTATGGAGGTAGCAGCATGGCGTTCGCAGACCCGTTTTCTCCTTTATCTTCTGTTATTTATGATATCTTCAGACTTTGTTCCTAATTCCATACTTTGTAGAATTTTAGTAAACTCTATAGTAGCTCATGACTTGTGACACCCCGGTTAGGGCTGAGTTGGGTTGGATTTCCGTTTTTTATCTATACTTTCCGCTATTGGATATTATTAAACCATGTTTATACTATAATTGTGTTAATTAATTGTCTTAAAAGGATGAATTGGGTTGAATGGCTGGCCTTGTCTTCATGAGAGGCGCCATCACGACCAGGTTCGGGAATTGGGTCATGACAGATAGCCATCAACGGATTTGATAAGTCTTTACCGGTTACCGTTTGAACCGGACTAGCTGTATCATCATCCGATACAGTGGATCTTACTGCATTCATTGGGGAATGCACACCCTTCTCATCCATTTTTGTTTGAGATGGAGAACTCTTTGGACTGTTCATGTCTGTGTCTTGTTGAGGAATAATCTGAGTCTGCGATGTTTGTGATTGTGTTAATTCAAACCTCAACGCTTGTACCATGTGCTCTAGTATTTTTACTTGTTCTATGAGTTTTGTCTTTTCTTGTGTCAAGATGTCATTCTTTTGGTTTATTCTTCTGAAGGCTTCTGTCATCGATGAGCAGTGATCACAAAATATTATTTTGCCTTCATCTTTTCGGATATTGTATTGAGGTGTTTTTTCTGGGTTTTGTCTGAGTGCTGGTGTAATATAGTAGTTTGGTCCTAACACTCCTCTTGCATAATCTAATGCTTCAGTAAAATCATTAAATTCTTTAAATAGAGGTTTTTCTATGTCTTTAATGGAATCTAATACTTCTAACCATGTCTGGAAAATACCTTTTGTTTTTCCATGTATAACTACGTAATATTTAAATTTTTTGTCTTGATTTTTGTCTGTAAAATATTGACCTAAAGCATTAAGTGTTGCTATAAAGTATTTAGTATCTTTCTTATTATATGCTATCCACAAATTATCAATTAAGCACCTTTGGGATCTGTCTATGACACATTCTGGTAGAATTCTGAAAAACATATTTGATGGCGGAAAAAATATTAGACTATGCTTTCCAAAATTCATTCTTTCTAGATTGGTCTGTTCTGTAAAAGGATGTGGCTTAAAATGGAGATTACCTAATACTGTCTGTAAATATCTGTCTGTGGGTGAGGCTTGAATGCCTTTCCCTTTGTCTTCAGTTGTGGGGATTGTTGGTCTCATGCTGTACATATAAAATATTTTATTTTAATTAATCGTAATTTTAAGCCTACTTAATTGATCTGCTAAATTATTATCTTTT
The DNA here is from genome assembly GCF_000715075.1 of Nicotiana tabacum. NCBI lineage: Eukaryota > Viridiplantae > Streptophyta > Magnoliopsida > Solanales > Solanaceae > Nicotiana > Nicotiana tabacum. The sequence goes on along the minus strand of NC_134090.1, from coordinate 28,499,262 downwards.
CCTTTAATATGTTCAAAAACTAAATTATATATTGATATAATATCTATAAAATTTAACCACCTCCTTCTACTACTATTTTTTGCATATATTTTTTGATGAAACTTAACTATAGCTTCACAATCAGTTCTAATTGTTACTTCTTTTTTGTTTAATATATATAATTTAAAACTATTTAATCCGTAAATTACAGCTAATATCTCTGCATCTATACTACTCATATTTCCTTTTTCTTTATATTTTCCACTTTGATAGGCACATATTTGTATTTTTATCACTATATTTATTTGGTTTTGCTTTTAAAACTGCTCCCCATCCTTCAAAACTACCGTCTGTTTCTATAATTAAGTAATCTATTTCTAATGGCATGTTTAAGTCAGCAATATTTCTTATCTTTTCTTTAACTTTTTGTACTAGTTTAATGTCTTCTGTGTTAAAATATTTTTTTCTTGTAGAGCCTGTCTTAGCATATAATGGTCCCGCTATTTTTTCTAAGTCTTTTATAAAATTTCTCGCATAATTTACTATTCCTAAAAAAAATTGTAATTCTTTGGTGTTATCTAATTTATCTGGAATTTCTAGAGCCTTTTTAGCTATATGGGGTTGTAATTTTATTTTTCCATCCCCTAAAATTACTCCTAGAAAATTTATATAATTTTTGCATAGTTCCATTTTCTTTTTACTAATTATTATTTTATTGTCTACAAATAACCTAAATACTGTCTGTAGATGTCCTAAATGTTCTTTAATATCTGTAACGACTCGACCGGTCGTTTTGAGCTTTTGCGCTTTGATCGCCAGCTCTCGGGCATGACTTTCCCCGTGTTATGTATTATGACTTATGTAGATCGTTGGTTTTGGTTTTCAGGAAAAAAAATCGGAATGAATTTGAAAGAATAGTCTCAGTTGAAAGCTTTGAATTTGAAAGGTTTGACCAAGAGTTGACTTATGTGTAAATGATCTCGGATCAAAATTTTTATGATTTGTCTAGCTCCATTAGGTGATTTATGACTTAGGAGCGCGATCGTAATTGGTTTTGGAGGTCCGGTGTGGAATTTGGCATGAATTGGCGAAAGTAGATTTTAGCGATTTCTGGTTGATAGGTGAGATTTTGATCCAAGGGTCGGAATGGAATTCCGAGAGTTTCTGTAGCTTCATTATGTGATTTGGGATGTGTGTGCAAAATTTCATGTCATTCGGAGGTGATTTGGTCAGGGTTTTTATCAAATGCGTGTTTCGTAAGTTTTTGGAAAACTTAGGCTTGAATTCGATGTGAATTGATGGTTTTGATGTTGTTTGAGGTGTTTTGCTGATTGGAAAAAGTTTGAATGATGTCATGGGGTGTGTTGGCATGTTTGTTCGGGGTCACATGAGGCTCGGATAAGTTTTGGAAGAGTTTTTGAAAGATTTTTTGCCGTTTTGAGCATAAGCACGTAATGATCCAAAGGTCCATTTTTAGTTCTAGAGATTGAAATTTGATTTCGAGACTTCCGGAATTTTGATAATGAATTACAGGACTGATCTGGAAAGTTTGGTCTAATTTCATCAAGTCGCGATTGGGTTTTTGACGCGAAACATCTGTTAATTGTTTAACGAGCAAAATGGATATCGCACTGAGCAAACGAGCTCCGAATTGAGTTTCGATTAAAGGACTATGTTCGTATCATTATTTGTGACTCATAGGAACAAGAATCATCGAATTCAGAGTTCGTATGGTGGAGTTAGAGCCTTTTTAATGAAAATAAATATTGTTGGTGCAGAAGGTTCTGATGTGCACCTGTAGCGACCAGATTTGGCACTTTTAGCGACCGGAAAGGTCTTTCAGCGACCAGAATGGGCTTTATTAGTGTTGTTCTATTTTTTTAGCTCATTTTCACGTTTTTCTTGTGAAAGAACACGGCTTGGGGCGATTTTTGAGCAAGAAATCATGGGAAATCTTGAGGTAAGTCACTTGTGATCATTTCTACTCCATAATATTGAATTATCATCGAATAATCCGACTAGATTACATGTTTTTGAGGAGTAAATTGGGGATTTAGGCCTAGGGATTTGAAAATAAGATTTGAAGATTTGAGGGTCGAGTTGATGTCCGATTTTGGTAAATTTTATATGTATAGAATCGTGGCAAGATAAGGAATCCGTTGATGTTAATTTTTCTAATTTTCGAGAAGTGCCCGGGGCTCGGGTTTTGCCAAATTTCGGGATTTTGATGTTTTTCAGTTATTTTCGATTGGGTATTGTTCCTACAGCATAATGTGACATATTCGTTCTGATTTTTGATAGATTCGACTCACGCAGAGGCCAATTCGAGAGGCAAGGGCATAGCGAGCTAGACTTTTGGCCGTCTTGAGGTGAGTAATTGATGTAAATGATGTCCTGAAGGTTTGAAACCTCGGAATTTCATATCGTAACGCTATATTGAGGTGACTTGCATGCCGGATAACGGGCGTGGGGTAGAGCACCATTGGGGATTGTGACTTGGTCCGTCCCGAGAGATGTTTTTACCGTGTTTTCTACTTGAACTAAATTGAGAATCATCCTTACTTAGATTTGATTGTTACATTTGGGCTTCTTGCCAATTATTTGAATCCTTCAGGGATTGATATCACTGTTTTCGCATATTTTGCATATCATTTGATCTCAGTCCAAGGTTTTAAATACTGTTTTGCAAACTCAGCCATCTTTCTAAGATTTGAAAACTTAAATGATATTTCTAAATGATATTTCGGGCTGAGAACTATTGTTTTACGAATGCCCAAGGGGCTTATGATGATATTTGGACTGAGCATGGATCGGGCTGCGCGCCGCAACAGTGTTACATTGATATTGAGGCCGAGAGCCTGGTTGATTACATTGATATTGAGGCCGAGAGCCTGGGTGATTATACTGATATCGATATGAGGCCGAGGGCCTAGATTTGATGCCACGAGATGGCTTGATATTGCGTTTGGGCTGTAGGAGCCCCTCCGGAGTCTGTACACACCCCCAGTGAGCGCCGTCGACGATAAATAAATATGGATGGCTCGGGCTGCATGCCGTAGTGGGTACCAGAAGGTACCGTCATATGCATCGCATTGCACTCATGCATTTATTCCTTATCTGCATTATCTGCCATAATAATTATGTGCTCTTATTTTATTGACTGGTTGCTTCATACTGTTCTGAGCCTGAGGGGCTGATACTGTTCTGAGATACTGAGCCCGAAGGGCAGATTTCTACTTATTATTTTGATACTGAGCCCGAGGGGCAGATTTCTAATTATTATTTTTATACTGTGCCCGAGGGGCAGATTTCTACTTATTATTTTGATGCTGAGCCCGAGGGGCAGATTTCTAATTATTATTTTGATACTGAGCCCGAGGGGCAGATTTCTACTTGTTATTTTGATACTGAGCCAGAGGGGCAGATTTCTACTTGTTGTTTTGATATTGAGCCCGAGGGGCAGATTTCTACTCGTCATTTTACTGCCAAATTACCTGTTTTACTGGTTTAAAAGAAATTTCACATGATGTTTCACTGAATTGTTATTTTAAATGATTTCACTGCTTCTGTATAGAATGTTGTGTGCCTTAACGTGTTTTCTTACCTTCAGTCATTATTTATATTTATTACTCACTGGGTCGGAGTACTCACATTACTCCCTGCACCATGTGTGCAGGTACAGGTATTCCTGAGGCATAGAGCGAGTTTTCTGCTGTTCAGTTTTCATCGGAGTTATCGAGGTAGCTGCATGGCGTTCGCAGACCCGTTTTCTCCCTTATCTTCTGTTATTTATGATATCTTCAGACTTTGTTCCTAATTCCATACTTTGTAGAATTTTAGTAAACTCTGTAGTAGCTCATGACTTGTGATACCCCGGTTAGGGCTGAGTTGGGTTGTATTTCCGTATTTTATCTATACTTTCCGCTATTGGATATTATTAAACCATGTTTATACTATAATTGTGTTAATTAATTGTCTTAAAAGGATGAATTGGGTTGAATGGCTGGCCTTGTTTTCATGAGAGGCGTCATCACGACCAGGTTCGAGAATTGGGTCGTGACAAGTTGGTATCAGAGCCTAGGTTACTAGGTCTCGCGAGTCATGAGCAGGTTTAGTAGAGTCTCGGGATCGGTACGGAGACGTTTGTATTTATCCTCGAGAGGCTGCAGAACCTTTAGGAAAACTTCATATTCTTGAATTCTTATTGTGCGTCCTTGATTCAGCTGAAAAAAGTAACTCTTATAATTCCATCCACGTGTTCGTATGTGCGAACGAGCGCTCAGTATTAGATGTGCCTTGATGGCTTGTAATTCCCCGATCGAAGGGCGAGACGTAATCGTTGTGAGTTTGATGTTAGGCCAGTCTGGAGGACTTGAGGCTGGAAGCACCAAACTGCTGATTGTGCGAGCAAGAGTTTTGAAATTATATGTCTGGTATTGTCCCTATTAGTGGGAATGATGGTTGGATAGCCATGTGAGGAGTATGTTAGTACTGCGAGATACATCTATATGACTTGGAGGTGACGAGGAAGGGCATCAGGATAATACATGAACTATTAAGTGTTTGATTTTCATTGTGATCTGATGTGTAGCCCCGAGTTATGGGCGCGTGAAGAATCTTTTCATGTCTCCTATTTGGAGTGAAGTAAATTTCATGTTACGGTATGAGTTTAGACTTAGGAAGACTAAGTGATTGTGTAATGTGAATGACGGTGGAAGGTATACAAAAATATTAATTAGAAGTGAAACAGGTGGGTTATCTCCTGCGGAGTGTTCTAAGGTGGTGTGATTCTTATACTGTCTATTAGAAGATCTCATTTACAAGTGAAGAATATGTGTTGAAGTCTAAATTTGGTCGCCTAGAGAGTGGGCTTTACTATTATGTGAGTGGATGCAAGAATTGCAGAAGAGTTAAAATTCCAGATGATTTGTGTTTCCACAAGCTTATGAAGGAGTGAGTTCAATCTCACTATGGTATTACGGCAATAATAGAGTATGTGTGTTATGATTTATTGAGTGCGTTTTGATCTATGTATTTGAGCCAAGTTGGGGAGTTTGCTATTAAATAAGTTGATTGCACGATTATGTGCTATATTGGTTCCAGTTTGAGGCGTGTTGGTGAGTCGGTTATTGCTTACGGGGATTAAGGTCGATCAGGCGGTGGATGGGCCTATTTTTTTATGTTATTGCTTTAGATGTTGTCATTACAGGAATTGTCCAGTCTGCCACAGAGATGACTCTGTATTATTCGATCCCGGTTCCACCTATTCTTATGTGTCCTCATATTTTGCTCATTATTTGGGTACGCCCCGAGAGTTTCCTTCTTTACCTGTTTATGTATCTACCCCGGTGGCGATACTATTATTGTGGACCATGTGTACTGGTCATGTGTTGTGACCATGTGTACCGGTCATGTTTTGTGATTATTGAGGGTCTGGAGACCCGAGTTGATCTATTGCTATTGGGCATGGATTGGTTATTTCCGTGTCATATTATTCTAGACTGTCATGCTAAGACAGTTACTTTGGCTATGCCGGGTGTACCGCGGATCGAGTGGCGTGGTATGACTGATTATGTTCCTAGCAGAGTAATTTCTTTCTTGAAAGCCCAGCGTATAGTTGGGAAGGGTTGTTGTCATATCTAGCGTTTGTGCTAGATGTTGGAGCTGAGACTACTAGTATCGATTCTATCCCAGTTGTGAGGGATTTTTCATCCATTGCATCGCCCTTGACCAAGTTGACTCAGAAGGGTGCACCGTTTGTATGGTCGGACGAATGTGAGAAGAGCTTTCAGAAGCTCAAGACAGCTTTGACCACAGCTCCAGTGTTGGTTTTGCCATCAGCTTCAAATTCATATACCATATATTATGATGCTTTACAGATGTTTTATGGCAATATTTTTGGGTTGGTGACCTACATGGCCTGGTCAAGCCAGAGGAATTCCGTTTTGATAACTTGGGTATGTGTGAGCAGATTTGAAAGTTTTCTTGATGGTTTTTACCATAGTTCGAGCCGGATATCTTCTACCGGTGCGCGGAACATATTGTATATTACGAACTCCTCCTAAATGGGAGCAAATAGAAGATTTCTAACTGCCGGAATGTAATTTTTCTATAGCCCAGAAATTTCTAATGAGATTTTGTGTTTGCAACAAGATGGCATGATAGACGTGGTGTGTGGTACATGATTAATATTTTCATGTGCAACATGTCAGTTCATTCTTAAAGGGAAGGTCACGAGTTCTGGATGGAATAGTCAGTTTCAGGTATTTAGATGAATGTTATAACTGCTCGGTAAGACCTTAGAAGGGTGCACACTATATTTTAACCAACAAATGTCTATTGGTGTTTCAACACCCACTTGGTTGATCGACTGCCAATATTTCGATCTTGCTATGTATTGTAGGAAAATTTTGAGAATAATTATCATGAAATGATCGTACTTGAGGGATGTATCAGTCATTGAGTGTTGAGGTTGTGATCAGTTACGGTGATTTATATAATCTAGGAATTTGGAGACGGGAAATTCTCAAAAATATACTATTTCGGGATTGTGGCATGTTTGAGGTAAGTGTCTTATCTAAACTCTTTGGATGCACTAGTTGAGCTAATTGATGGTGATAACTATGTGCTGTGAGCGAGAATATATGTGAGGGTTGAACCTGTGTGCAAGCATCGAGCTAATATTCATGCTCGGAAGATACGTAGGCTATGATATGCCTAGAGTGGGATATTGGGCTAAGGTATAATGTTTATCGTATTCATAACTCTGTTAAGAACTATCTGGACTATACTTGAGATTTTCAAGATGCTAAATTCCAAAACAAACTTGGTAATTACTAATTATGTGTTAACTTGCTAATTTGAGCTATGACAGCGCAGTTTGCTCATGCCTACGATATAGAGTGTTATTTATTCCAGTCAAGGAGAATGAGAATCTTGTTTCAGTTAGCATATACATGTGTACTTGTTGGATTGCTTCTATATGATATGCTTGGACTGGAGGTCTGTGACCATGCCAGGTGGATTATGTTATTGGCAGCTAAGTTGCTCGTGAGGTTGATGTCAATGTGAGCTATAGAAGAGCCAGTTATTATTATTCTATTCATATATCTTGGTTCCACTGTGATTGACGAGCCCATAGCATATCGTTGGGGTGGTACTTGTGGAACTTGCAAAGCGGCCCTTTTCTTTAAGGTATTCTCCCTTTTTAGGGTAACCGGATGGCGCAATATTGAGGTTTTCCGGTATGGAATTGTATTATGTACTTCTCCGTGGGTATGGTGATTCACTGGCGGTACTAGATATCAAATTGCGCTTGGTTGATGATTTTGAGCATGGTGACTTGGGACGTCTCATGTGAACTAGTGTCTGGATAGGGTCGCGCATGGCAGCGAAGCTATGTGGAGATATGACCTTCCGGGTTAGATTTGTTTGTTATATTTCTATGATGTGAGACGGGTTCTCAGCCTTGTGTTGTGGTGGTACTAGTGAGCTTAAGGTACAGCTCTTTCGTTTGAGTCATTTTCATGAATTGAGTATGCTCGAACTGTTGCTTATTGGCGCGCGTATTGTGCGAGTGGTGGCTTAGGCCTGTATTGATGTGTCATGACACCAGAATAATGTGTTGGATTAGAAGAGATCAGTGGGATCATTAATGAATACGAACGGATTTGATTTCAGCATGTTGGAAGGATAATATCGAGCTTCGGCTCAGAAATTTGATGTAGCATTTGCCAAAGGAGAAGTGGCTTCATGAATGGTTGATATGGAAAATGGTTATGGCTTACCGCGTGATTTAGTTAGCAATGGCAGTATGTAAAAGTGTTGAGATGACACTTTAGTTGATAAGAGTTTTTCTATCGGTACTCGGGTGTTGTGTGCAACTACTGTGATTAGAAGTTATCACTACAAGCGTTTGAGTTATGTGGTCTATCATGTAATTGCACCTGAGTTTGTAGGTATCGGTTATTACAGCTGGTTCGAGCTTATTCTGAATATAGATGTGAGGTTCTGACCTTGTGTATGATTTCGGAAATGGAAATGTGGTTCTAAGGTTATGGGCTAGATTGTGTTGTGAAATTTCAGTTATATTGTGCTATCGGAACTATATGAGATAGGGTGACATGGGATCACCCCCGGGTATGTGTTTGGTAAGGTTATTCAGCTATTGGTTAGCTTCTAGAACAACTCTGGAACGTTCGAGGACGAGCGTGTGTTTAAGTGGGGGAGGATGTAACGACCCGACCGGTCGTTTTGAGCTTTTGCGCTTTGATCGCCAGTTCTCGGGAATGACTTGACCCGTGTTATGTATTATGACTGATGTAGATCGTTGGTTTTGGTTTTCAGGGAAAACAATCGGAATAAATTTGAAAGAATAGTCTCACTTGAAAGCTTTGAATTTGAAAGGTTTGACCAAGAGTTGACTTATGTGTAAATGATCTCGAATCGGAATTTTTATGATTTGTCTAGCTCCATTAGGTGATTTATGACTTAGGAGCGCGATCGTAATTGGTTTTGGAGGTCCGGTGTGGAATTTGGCATGAATTGGCGAAAGTAGTATTTTAGCGATTTCCGGTTGATAGGTGAGATTTTGATCCAAGGGTTGGAATGGAATTACGAGAGTTTCTGTAGCTTCATTATGTGATTTGGGATGTGTGTGCAAAATTTCATGTCATTCGGAGGTGATTTGGTCGGGTTTTTGATCAAATGCGTGTTTCGGAAGTTTTTGGAAAACTTAGGCTTGAATTCGATGTGAATTGATGGTTTTGATGTTGTTTGAGGTGTTTTGATGATTGGAAAAAGTTTGAATGATGTTATGGGGTGTGTTGGTATGTTTGGTCGGGGCCACATGAGGCTCGGATAAGTTTTGGAAGAGTTTTTGGAAGATTTTTTGCCGTTTTGAGCATAAGCACGTAATGATCCAAAGGTCCATTTTTAGTTCTAGAGATTGAAATTTGATTTCGAGACTTCCAGAATTTTGATAATGAATTATAGGACTGATTTGGAAAGTTTGGTCTAATTTCATCAAGTTGCGATTGGGTTTTTGACGCGAAACATCTGTTAATTGTTTAACGAGCAAAATGGATATCGCACTGAGCAAACGAGCTCTGAATTGAGTTTCGATTGAAGGACTATGTTCGTATCATTATTTGTGACTCATAGGAACAAGAATTATCGAATTCAGAGTTCGTATGGTGGAGTTAGAGCCTTTTTAGTGAAAATAAATATTGCTGGTGCAGAAGGTTCTGGTGTGCACCTTTAGCGACCAGATTTGGCACCTTTAGCGACTGGAAAGGCCTTTCAGCGACCAGAATGGGCTTTATTAGTGTTGTTCTGTTTTTTAGCTCATTTTCACGTTTTTCTTGTGAAAGAACACGGCTTGGGGCGATTTTTGAGCAAGAAATCATGGGAAATCTTGAGGTAAGTCACTTGTGATCATTTCTACTCCATAATATTGAATTATCATCGAATAATCCGGCTAGATTATATGTTTTTGAGGAGTAAATTGGGGATTTAGGCCTAGGGATTTGAAAATAAGATTTGAAGATTTGAGGGTCGAGTTGATGTCCGATTTTGGTAAATTTTATATGTATAGACTCGTGGCGAGATAAGGAATCCGTTAATGTTAATTTTTCTGAATTTCGAGAAGTGGGCCCGGGGCTCGGGTTTTGCCAAATTTCGGGATTTTGATGTTTTTCAGTTATTTTCGATTGGGTATTGTTCCTACAGCATAATGTGACATATTCGTTCTGATTTTGGATAGATTCGACGCACGAAGAGGCCAATTCGATAGGCAAGGGCATAGCGAGCTAGACTTTTGGCCGTCTTGAGGTGAGTAATTGATGTAAATGATGTCCTGAGGGTTTGAAACCCCGGAATTTCACATCGTAACGCTATATTGAGATGACTTGCACGCCGGATAACGGGCGTAGGGTAGAGCACCATTGGGGATTGTGACTTGGTCCGTCCCGAGAGATGTTTTTACCGTGTTTTCTACTTGAACTAAATTGAGAATCATCCTTACTTAGATTTGATTGTTACATTTGGGCTTCTTGCCAATTATTTGAATCCTTCAAGGATTGATATCACTGTTTTCGCATATTTTGCATATCATTTGATCTCAATCCAAGGTTTTAAATACTGTTTTGCAAACTCAGCCATTTTTCTAAGATTTGAAAACTTAAATGATATTTCTAAATGATATTTCGGGCTGAGAACTATTGTTTTACGAATTCCCAAGGGGCTTATGATGATATTTGGACTGAGCATGGATCGGGTTGCGCGCCGCAACAGTGTTACATTGATAATGAGGCCGAGAGCCTGGTTGATTACATTGATATTGAGGCCGAGATCCTGGGTGATTATACTGATATTGATATGAGGCCGAGGGCCTAGATTTGATGCCACGAGATGGCTTGATATTGCGCTTGGGCTGTAGGAGCCCCTTCGGAGTTTGTACACACCCCCAGTGAGCACCGTCGACGATAAATAAATATGGATGGCTCGGGCTACACGCCGCAGTGGGTACCAGAGGGTACCGTCATATGCATTGCATTGCACTCATGCATTTATTCCTTATCTGCATTATCTGCCATAATAATTATGTGCTCTTATTTCATTGACTGGTTGCTTCATACTGTTCTGAGCCTGAGGGGCTGATACTGTTCTGAGATACTGAGCCCGAGGGGCAGATTTCTACTTATTATTTTGATACTGAGCCTGAGGGACAGATTTCTAATTATTATTTTGATACTGAGTCCGAGGGGCAGATTTCTACTTATTATTTTGATACTGAGCCCGAGGGGAAGATTTCTAATTATTATTTTGATACTGAGCCCGAGGGGCAGATTTCTACTTGTTATTTTGATACTGAGCCCGAGGGGCAGATTTCTACTTGTTGTTTTGATATTGAGCCCGAGGGGCAGATTTCTACTCGTCATTTTACTGCCAAATTACCTGTTTTACTGGTTTAAAAGAAATTTCACATGATGTTTCACTGAATTGTTATTTTAAATGATTTCACTGCTTTTGTATAGAATGTTGTGTGCCTTAACGTGTTTTCTTACCTTCAGTCATTATTTATATTTATTACTCACTTGGTCGGAGTACTCACATTACTCCCTGCACCATGTGTGCAGGTACAGGTATTCCTGAGGCATAGAGCGAGTTTTCTTTTGCTCGAACTCTCACCATTTCTAACAAGTTAAAATCAAATGGTGAAGACAAGGGAGATGCATGGGTCGTGGAAAAGATCTTGAGATGCATAACTCCCAAGTTCAATTATGTTGTATGTTCCATTGAGGAATCTGAGGATACAAGCACGATAACTATTGATGAGTTGCAAAGCAGTCTGCTTGTGCATGAACAACGCATGAGCTCTCCAATTGCAGATGAACAAGCCTTAAATATTGCTCATGGAGAACAATCTGGTGGAAAGAATCGAGGCTTTGGAAGGGGAGGTCATGGAAGGGGAAGAGGCAAATTTGACAAAGCTACAGTGGAGTGTTACAACTGTCACAAGCTTGGACATTTTCAATGGGAGTATCCACAAAAGGAAAAAGTGGCCAATTATGCAGAAACTCATGGAGAGATGTTGTTGATGGCGTATGTTGATTCAGGTGATGCTAACAATGAAGACATATGGTTTCTTGACTCAGGATGCAGTAATCATATATGCAGAAAGAAAAAATATTTTTTCGATTTTGATGGAAGTTTTAGAGATTCAGTGAAGTTGGGTAACAATTTAAGCTTGAGTGTCATAGGAAAGGGAAATATAAGGCTTCAGGTGAAGGAAACAACACAGGTTATCACAAGTGTGTTTTATGTACCAGAACTGAAAAATAATCTATTGAGTATTGAACAGTTACAAGAAAAGGGGCTTAATGTTTTGTTTCAATGCGGTCAACATAAGGTGTATCATCCTGTCAGAGGCTTAATTATGGGGACAAAAATGACTTCAAACAGGATGTTTGTCATGTATGTTGTATCTCGACCTATAGCATTTGCTTGTTTCAATACTATTAGGAGTCGTTTGGTTGGAATACGATTTATACCGGTATAAGTTATGCCGGTATAAGTTATATTGGAATAAGTTATGTTGGGATTAGTTACGCTGAGATTGTTGTTTATCCATTGTTTGTTATGTTGTATTAAGAATGACAATTGCATAATTTCTAAGAAGAAGGTATAAGTTATACCGGTGCTAATTACCCCACTTTCTATAAGGTACAAGTTATCCCGGTGTTAATTTAACTTATACCTGGTTTGCTAACCAAACAGAGTATTAAGGTGGTATTAAATTTTTATACCACCATTATACCTTCTTATACCTCATACCAAACGACCCTTTATAGAAGATGCAGTGCAACTTTGGCATTGTCGGTATGGACACTTAAGCTTTAAAGGCTTACAGATTCTTCAGAAAAAAGGCATGGTGCATGGTTTGCCGCAACTCAAGACTCCTCTGAAACTATGCAAAGACTGTTTGGTGGGAAAGCAACAACGTGATCCATTTCCAAAGAAGAGCAATTGGAGAGCTTCACAAGTTCTACAACTAATATACGCTGATATTTATGGTCCGATCAAGCCTATATCTAATAGCAAAAAGAGGTATCTACTCAAATCCATTGATGATTTTAGCAGAAAATTATGGGTTTATTTTTTGACTGAGAAGTCTGAAGCCTTTGCTATTTTAAAAAGATTTAAGACTCACGTTGAAAAAGAGACAAATTCTTTTATTAGAGGCTTTCGTACAGATCAGGGAGGAGAATTCTCTAGCTTTTGTGATGAGAATGGAATAAAGAGACAATTGACAACTCCATACTCGCCGCACCAAAATGGGGTCACGGAGCGAAAGAATAGAACTATTATGAATATGGTTCGTAGCATGCTATCAGAGAAGAAACTTCCCAAGACTTTTTGGTCTGAAGCAGTCAATTGGACAGTTCATGTCTTGAATCGGAGTCCGACATTGGCAGTAAAAAATAAGACACCAGAGGAAGCATGGAGTGGATACAAGCCCTCAGTTGAGTACTTTAGAGTTTTTGGCTGCCTTTCTCATGTTCATGTGCCTGATAATACTAGATCAAAGCTAGATGATAAAAAATTGTGTTATATTTTGTTGGAAGTCAGTGCGCAATCAAAAGCTTATAGACTTTATGATCCAATCTCACAAAGGATCATTATAAGCAGGGATGTCATGTTTGAAGAAGCCAGGAGTTGGGATTGGGATAACAAGCATGAAAAAACAATTATGTGTGACCTGGAATGGGATGAACATGACGAGGAAGAAGCTAAACGCGAAGATGAAGCACCTCAACCAGTTTATGTTACCGAGATAAGGGAAGATAATGAACCTGGTTCAGAAGAAATAGAGGAAATACTACCTTCCTCTATCCCTTTATCTTCAGACCATCAATCCTCTACTTCGATACAACAGAGGACTAGGCTACCACCGGTTTGGATGCAAGACTATGAAACAGGTGACACCATCTCAGAAGAAGAAAGTGATATGGTTATGTTTGGAGCCACTAATACTGATCCTATTTATTTTGAAGATGTCGTGAAGAGTGAAAAGTGGTGGCATACCATGGACATCGAGATGGAAGAAATAGAAAAAAATGGTACATGGGAATTAATAGGTTTTCCTGAAAGAGGGAAAAAATTTGGAGTTAAGTGGATTTATAAAACTAAATTTGATGAAAATGGAGAAGTAAATAAATACAAGGCTAGGCTTGTCGTGAAGGGGTATGCCCAACAATATGGGGTAGACTATACAGAAGTATTTGCACCTGTGGCGCGTATGGAGACAATTCGATTGGTAATTGTGCTTGCAGCTCTAAGAGGATGGCCTCTGTACCAGCTAGATGTAAAGTCCGCACACTACTAGAAATCCGGTAAAAGGCGACCACAAAAAGCGACCAAAGTTGGTCTCTTATAGGCTTAAAAGCGACCAAAAAGCGACCAAACATGCCTGGTCGCAATATTGTTGGTCCCTTTATTTTAGGGACCAAAGTTGGTCGCTAATTAGCGACCAACTTTGGTCTCTAAGGTAAAAGGACCAAATATTCTGATTTTGACTTTAGTGACCAACTTTGGTCACTATATTAATTTAATAATATAAATTTGGCGACCAAAGTTGGTCTCTACATATGAAATACGTTGTTTTTAATTTATCATTAATCATTAGAAAGCGACCAACTTTGGTCTCTAATCCAAATATTATATTTTAAAATATGGACAATAAAGACCAAAGTTGGTCGCTAAATTCAAGAATTTAATTTTTTTTTTAAAGATAAGCGACCAACATTGGTTGCTATATTTCCAGAAATTGCATTTTTTTAATAGAAATCTGGACAGGTAGCGACCAAGGTTGGTCGCTATTGCCCAGAAAATTATTTTTTTATAGTGAAATGCGACCAAATAGAGACCAAAGTTGGTCGCTTTTCTTGGTATATTTTTGGCAGAAACTGCCTGTTTTGGCAGCTACACCACCTGCCAACTTACCAAACATCCTAAACAGGCATTTTATGCCAGCAACAACAACAACAACAATTAAAAGCAACAATCAATAGAACTAACACATTAAGCTAACAAAACTAAGTTAACGCTTATTAAAAGCCCATTCGAACTAAAAAGAACTAACACAATAGAACTAAATTTTTTTGTCTAGTTCAAAGTATATAAAGTACTCAAGGAGTGTTCTTTCAGCATCCTCGTCCGAAAGTTGGATTGCCTCGCCCGATTCATTAGGTGGTTGACTGCGTATGAATTCTCCCACGTCAGCTGCATGTGAAGCGAACCTATATGAAAAATTATATATATTGAATTAGTATTTCAAAATTTATATAAAAGTAAATCAAAATACTTAATGAAAAGTAAAAAACTTACATGTATATAGTCGAGGTTCGACCCTCCTTTCTGAATCAGTCTCTTTCTTCTTCTTTACAATACGAGTTTCATTGAATAACTCATCTTGCTTCATTGGCATCATAAAGATGTCTGGTGGCTTTGATGATTATCCTCGTGGTACTATTACTCGGGATGAACTTGGATACAGAGAATAACTTGGATACAGTACCTAACAGGGTGTGTCTTTGATCAATTGTTGATCTCTATAGCTACAATGATAATGAGAAGGCAACGACATGTGTTTCAAAATAGTGATGGTATAGGTAGGATTTAACATTTCCTAAGTAGATAAAAGAAGAGCTTATAGAGTAATTTTGTACTTCACTTTCCAAGAGGAAAAGAAGTTTGATTGATAGTGACAACGTTGATGAAGACGGAATGTTTTCCGTTGGTCATGACAGTTCCCATAAAGCGGGGATCATAAGACTCTATGATGACAAAGATTATAGGAAGTTTTGTTCTAAACTTTCTTCCAAGCCTGATCCGTACAAGCTTAATATGATATTGGTGATATTTCTTCGGATTCAGACAATGATTTGACCGACAAAAGTATGGAAATGCTCTTAAAAAGAATTAAAGGTAAAATGTTTTTCTTGGTAGAGAAGGATGCTGAAAAGATTTTACCTTTAATTCTTTTTAAGAGCATTTCCATACTTTTATCGGTCAAATCATTGTCTGAATTCGAAGAAATATCACCAATATCACATTAAGCTTGTACGGATCAGACTTGAAAGAAAATTTAGAACAAAACTTCCTATAATCTCTGTCATCATAGAGTCTTATGATCCCCATTCTATGGGAACTGCCATGACCAACGGAACACATTCCGTCTTCATCAACCTTGTCACTCTCAATTAAACTTCTTTTCCTCATGGAAAATGAAGTACAGAATTACTCTATAAGCTCTTCTTTTATCTACTTAGAAAATACTAAATTCCTTCCTACACCATCACTATTTGAAACACATGTCATTGTCTTCTCATCATCATTGTCGCTAATGAGAAGAACAATTAAAGGCACACTTTGCCAGGTATTGTATTTTAGTTATTCTTGGTGGAAGTTCTATTGCTTGTCTAATAACGTCATCACCCTCTTCTAATAATCCTCTGGCAATCTAAAATTCCAAAACATAAACTAAAAGTTCAATTCATATCCTAAACCTTCAATTCATATCCACAAAAGTTCAAGTCATATCCTAAAGGTTCAACTAATATCGTAAAAAGTTCAAGTCATATCATAAAATTTCAATTTATATCGTACAAGTTCAATTCACAAGAACAAAACCTAAAAACTAAAAGTTCATCAATTCTTATCCTACGAGTTTAAACATAAACTAAAAGTTCAATTTATATCCTAAAGGTTCAATTCATATCCACAAAAGTTCAAGTCATATCCTAAAATTTCTATTTATATCCTAAAAATTCAACTCATATCCTACAAGTTTTAATTTATATCCTACAAGTTCAATTCACAAGAACAAAACCTAAAAACTAAAAGTTATATTCATATCCTACGAGTTTAAACATAAACTAAAAGTTCAAGTCATATCCTAAAGGTTCAATACATATGCTAAAGGTTCAATTTATTTCCTAAAAGTTCAACTCATATCCTAAAAGTTTCAACTCATATCGTAAAAAGTTCAAGTCATACATAAAAGCTTCAATTTATATCGTACAAGTTCAATTCACAAGAACAAAACCTAAAAACTAAAAGTTATATTCATATCTTACGAGTTTAAACATAAACTAAAACTTCAAGTCATATCCTAAAGGTTCAATACATATCCTAAAGGTTCAATTTATTTCCCAAAAGTTCAACTTATATCCTAAAAGTTTCAATTCATATTCTAAAAAGTTCAAGTCATACATAAAAGCTTTAATTTATATCGTACAAGTTCAATTCACAAGAACAAAACCTAAAAACTAAAAGTTCATCAATTCTTATCCTACGAGTTTAAACATAAACTAAAAGTTCAATTTATATCCTAAAGGTTCAATACATATGCTAAAGGTTCAATTTATTTCCTAAAAGTTTAACTCATATCCTAAAAGTTTCAATTCATATCCTAAAAAGTTCAAGTCATACATAAAAGCTTCAATTTATATCCTACAAGTTCAATTCACAAGAACAAAACCTAAAAATTAAAAGTTATATTCATATCTTACGAGTTTAAACATAAACTAAAACTTCAAGTCATATCCTAAAGGTTCAATACATATCCCAAAGGTTCAATTTATTTCCTAAAAGTTCAACTCATATCCTAAAAGTTTCAACTTATATCGTAAAAAGTTCAAGTCATACATAAAAGCTTCAATTTATATCGTACAAGTTCAATTCACAAGAACAAAACCTAAAAACTAAAAGTTATATTCATATCTTACGAGTTTAAATATAAACTAAAACTTCAAGTCATATCCTAAAGGTTCAATACATATCTTAAAGGTTCAATTTATTTCCCAAAAGTTCAACTCATATCCTAAAAGTTTCAATTCATATTCTAAAAAGTTCAAGTCATACATAAAAGCTTTAATTTATATCGTACAAGTTCAATTCACAAGAACAAAACCTAAAAACTAAAAGTTCATCAATTCTTATCCTACGAGTTTAAACATAAACTAAAAGTTCAATTTATATCCTAAAGGTTCAATACATATGCTAAAGGTTCAATTTATTTCCTAAATGTTCAACTCATATCCTAAAGTTTCAATTCATATCCTAAAAAGTTCAAGTCATACATAAAAGCTTCAATTTATATCCTACAAGTTCAATTCACAAGAATAAAACCTAAAAACTAAAAGTTATATTCATATCTTACGAGTTTAAACATAAACTAAAACTTCAAGTCATATCCTAAAGGTTCAATACATATCCTAAAGGTTCAATTTATTTCCCAAAAGTTCAACTCATATCCTAAAAGTTTCAATTCATATTCTAAAAAGTTCAAGTCATACATAAAAGCTTTAATTTATATCGTACAAGTTCAATTCACAAGAACAAAACCTAAAAACTAAAAGTTCATCAATTCTTATCCTACGAGTTTAAACATAAACTAAAGGTTCAATTTATATCCTAAAGGTTCAATACATATGCTAAAGGTTCAATTTATTTCCTAAAAGTTCAACTCATATCCTAAAGTTTCAATTCATATCTTAAAAAGTTCAAGTCATACATAAAAGCTTCAATTTATATCCTACAAGTTCAATTCACAAGAACAAAACCTAAAAACTAAAAGTTATATTCATATCTTACGAGTTTAAACATAAACTAAAACTTCAAGTCATATCCTAAAGGTTCAATACATATCCTAAAGGTTCAATTTATTTCCCAAAAGTTCAACTCATATCCTAAAAGTTTCAATTCATATTCTAAAAAGTTCAAGTCATACATAAAAGCTTTAATTTATATCGTACAAGTTCAATTCACAAGAACAAAACTTAAAAACTAAAAGTTCATCAATTCTTATCCTACGAGTTTAAACATAAACTAAAAGTTCAATTTATATCCTAAAGGTTCAATACATATGCTAAAGGTTCAATTTATTTCCTAAAAGTTCAACTCATATCCTAAAAGTTTCAATTCATATCCTAAAAAGTTCAAGTCATATAAAAGCTTCAATTTATATCCTACAAGTTCAATTCACAAGAACAAAACCTAAAAACTAAAAGTTATATTCATATCTTACGAGTTTAAACATAAACTAAAACTTCAAGTTATATCCTAAAGGTTCAATACATATCCCAAAGGTTCAATTTATTTCCTAAAAGTTCAACTCATATCCTAAAAGTTTCAATTCATATTCTAAAAAGTTCAAGTCATACATAAAAGCTTTAATTTATATCGTACAAGTTCAATTCACAAGAACAAAACCTAAAAACTAAAAGTTCATCAATTCTTATCCTACTAGTTTAAACTTAAACTAAAAGTTCAATTTATATCCTAAAAGCTTCAACTCATACCTAAAAGGTTCAATTCATATCCTAAAAATTCAACTCATATCCTAAAAGGTTCAATTTATATCCACAAAAGTTCAAGTCATATCCTAACGGTTCAACTCATACATAAAAGCTTCAATTTATATCCTAAAAGTTATATTCATATCCTACGAGTTTAAGTTCAATTTATATTCTAAAGGTTCAACTCATACCTAAAAGGTTCAATTCATATCCTAAAAATTCAACTCGTATCCTAAAAGGTTCAATTTATATCCTACAAGTTCAATTCACAAGAACAAAACCTAAAAACTATAAGTTATATTTGTATCCTACGAGTTTAAACTTAAACTAAAAGTTCAATTTATATCCTAAAAGTGGGCGACTCGTTGTACTCAAACAAGAGCCACGCAACGATTCGCTTAAGGCCTTAAACATTAACATTGTCTTGAACTTTAAGAGAAAATCCAAATATACTATCATGTGTCTATATTAAATATCTACCTATAAACTAATCAAGATTAAACTAAAAGTTCAATTTATACCCTAATATATATCTACCTATGAATCAAGTCTTTGACGTTAAATTAGTATCTATTGCTTACTAAAATATTGAAGGAGAAATACTCAATAAAGCCTAGCCTAAATATTCAACCCATACCCTAAACCCTAGATTTCTATAAAATGTTAAATAATGATAAATACAATCTAAACCCTAGGTTTCTATAAAATACAATGTTAAATAATCAATTGAAACACTAATTCTAGGTTGAAACAATAAACAATTGAAACACTAATTGAAACCCTAGGTTTGTAATTCTAACCTTGAATTTTTAGGAGGTGGAGAAGGAGAGACGCAACAGCGGCAGAGGCGACGGCGACGGCGGCAGCTGAGCGGTGGTCGTTGGTGGCGTGGGTGGGGCCTGGTGGTGGGAGTTGGAAGGGGGTGGGGTTTGAGTGTGAGAGAGAAAAGAGGGATTTTGGGAATTTTTTAGAAAGAATGGGAGGGGATCCCGGTTTTGAGAGTTATGTAATTAAAATAGCGACCAACGTTGGTCGCTATTTTGGTGGGTAAAACAGTTTTGAATTTTTAGACATAGCGACCAACTTTGGTCGCTATATTCTGACCGTTTGACCAAAATAGCGACCAAAGTTGGTCGCTATTTCAAATATATATATATATAAGTTGTATTCGATACGCTATTACCTAATACACTTATAGTTAGTGCATAGTATAGCGTATGTATATATATACGGTATTACCTCATACACTTATACTTAGTGTATAGTATAGCGTAAGTACATATATTATATATATATAAGCTATATTCGATACGGTATTACCTCATACACTTATACTTAGTGCATAGTATAGCGTAAGTACATATATTATATATATATAAGCTATATTCGATACGGTATTACCTCATACACTTATACTTAGTGCATAGTATAGCGTAAGTACATATATTATATATATATATATATATATATATATAAGTTGTATTCGATACGGTATTACCTAGTACACTTATACTTAGTGCATAATATAGCGTAAGTATATATATTGTATATATATAAGCTGTATTCGATACGGTATTACCTCATACACTTATACTTAGTGCATAGTATAGCGTAAGTACATATATTATATATATTATATATATATAAGTTGTATTCGATACGGTATTACCTAGTACACTTATACTTAGTGCATAATATAGCGTAAGTATATATATTGTATATATATAAGCTGTATTCGATACGGTATTACCTCATACACTTATAGTTAGTGCATAGTATAGCGTAAGTACATATATTATATATATATATATAAGCTATATTCGATACGGTATTACCTAGTACACTTATACTTAGTGCATAATATAGCGTAAGTATATATATTGTATATATATAAGCTGTATTCGATACGGTATTACCCCATACACTTATACTTAGTGCATAGTATAGCGTAAGTACATATATTATATATATATATATAAGCTGTATTCGATACGGTATTACCCCATACACTTATACTTAGTGCATAGTATAGCGTAAGTACATATATTATATATATATATAAGCTGTATTCGATACGGTATTACCTAGTACACTTATACTTAGTGCATAATATAGCGTAAGTATATATATTGTATATATATAAGTTGTATTCGATACGGTATTACCTCATACACTTATAGTTAGTGCATAGTATAGCGTAAGTACATATATTATATATATATATATATAAGCTATATTCGATACGGTATTACCTAGTACACTTATACTTAGTGCATAATATAGCGTAAGTATATATATTGTATATATATAAGCTGTATTCGATACGGTATTACCTCATACACTTATACTTAGTGCATAGTATAGCGTAAGTACATATATTATATATATATAAGCTGTATTCGATACGGTATTACCTAGTACACTTATACTTAGTGCATAGTATAGCGTAAGTACATATTATATATATATATATATATATATATATATATATATAGTATAGCGTAAGTACATATATTATATATATATATAAGTTGTATTCGATACGGTATTACCTAGTACACTTATACTTAGTGCATAATATAGCGTAAGTATATATATTGTATATATATAAGCTGTATTCGATACGGTATTACCTCATACACTTATAGTTAGTGCATAGTATAGCGTAAGTACATATTATATATATATATATATATATATATATATATATATATATATATATATATATATATATATATATATATATATATAAGCTATATTCGATACGGTATTACCTCATACACTTATACTTAGTGCATAATATAGCGTAAGTATATATATTGTATATATATAAGCTATATTCGATACGGTATTACCTCATACACTTATACTTAGTGCATAGTATAGCGTGAGTACATATATTATATATATATAAGCTATATTCGATACGGTATTACCTCATACACTTATACTTAGTGCATAGTATAGCATAAGTACATATATTATATATATAAGCTGTATTCGATACGGTATTACCTCATACACTTATACTTAGTGCATATTATAGCGTAAGTACATATTATATATATATATATATATATATATATATAAGCTGTATTCGATACGGTATTACCTAATACACTTATAGTTAGTGCATAGTATAGCGTAAGTACATATATTATATATATATATAAGCTGTATTCGATACGGTATTACCTCATACACTTATACTTAGTGCATAGTATAGCGTAAGTATATATATTATATATATATAAGTTGTATTCGATACGGTATTACCTAATACACTTATAGTTAGTGCATAGTATAGCGTAAGTATATATATTATATATATAAGCTGTATTCGATACGGTATTACCTCATACACTTATACTTAGTGTATAGTATAGCGTAAGTACATATATTATATATATATATAAGCTATATTCGATACGGTATTACCTCATACACTTATACTTAGTGCATAGTATAGCGTAAGTACATATATTGTATATATAGACACACACGCCCACTTTTGTAGTACTATTCATCCCTTGTATTACAAAATTATTAACGACTTACATTTATATTATTTACATAGTAAACACAAAAGTGATTTTTAAATTTGACCATATAGAGACCAACTTTGGTCGCTAACTTTAAATGAATTTAATTTAGCGACCAAATGGTCACTAAATGTACATGAATTTAAATTAGAGACCAAATTTGGTCACTAAAATTTAATCAGATTTATTTATATATTATATAATATTTAAATTAATAATAAAAATTATTAAACGTTAGAACAGGGTCCCACATTGGCGACCAACTTTGGTCGCTAAATTTTGAATTATATTTATTTATATTTTATAAAATTTTTACATAAATATATATTTATTAAAATATTATAACTGGGTCCCACTTTAGCGACCAAAGTTGGTCGCTATCTTCTTATCCTTCAGTTAGCGACCAACTTTGGTCGCAAGTTTTAAATTATATATATTTATATTTTATAAGTTTTATAAAATAATAATAAAATTATTAAAAAAATTTGTGTGGGTCCCACTTTTGCGACCAACATTGGTCGCTAAACTCATTGTATCTTTGACCAAGCAAGTCTGACCAATCCAGTCAACAGTTTGACTAAATTTGCGTCCAAATAGCGACCAACTATGGTCGCAATTATTTCAAATATTTTTTTTATTATTTTCGGTAGTTTCGCGACCAACTTTGGTCGCTTTTCTTAACAGACCAAATTTGGTCGCCAATATTTGGTCGCTTTTTGGCCGAATTTTAGTAGTGGCATTTTTACACGGAGAATTGCATGAAAATATTTTTGTGAAACAACCTTGTGGTTATGTGCAAAGGAGAAATGAACAGAAAGTATATAAGTTAAAAAAGGCACTTTGTGGGCTTAAGCAAGCGCCGCGAGCTTGATACTGCCGCATAGAAGCTTATTTCATGAAGGAAGGTTTTGAAAAGTGTAACTACGGGCATACATTGTTCATCAAGACAAGTAAAGATAGCAAAATATTAATTGTAAGTTTATATGTTGATTATCTTATATTTACTGGCAATGATGAGTTAATGTTTGCAGAATTTAAAGGTTCCATGAAGCATGAGTTTGACATGACAGACCTTGGAAGAATGAGATATTTCCTTGGTTTGGAAGTTTATCAAAGATCAGATGGAATTTTTATCACTCAAAAGAAATATGCATTGGAGGTACTGCAAAAGTTTGGGATGGATAAAAGCAATTTTGTCCATAATCCAATTGTTCCTGGCTTTAAACTTATGAAAGATGCGGACGGGATCAAGGTGGATAAGACTTATTATAAGCAAATTATAGGTAGTCTCATGTATCTCACGGCAACTCGACCGGATATGATATTTGCGGTGAGCCTTATTAGCAGATATATGGAGAATCCCACTGAACTTCATTTACAGACGGCAAAAGGGGTGTTAAGGTATTTAAAGGAGACTGTTGAGTTTGGCATATTTTACAGGAAGGGAGGAGATGATGAACTTGTTGGTTACACTGATAGCGATTATGCTGGCGATTTGTAAGATTGAAAATCACATATGGCTATGTGTTTTTATTGAGCTCAGGGGCAGTATCTTGGTCTTCAAAGAAACAACCAGTAGTGAGTTTATCTACTACAGAAGCAGAATTTATAGATGCTGCTTCATATGCATGCCAAGCTGTTTGGTTGAAGAGGGTATTAGAAAAGTGCATCCCAATCAAGGCAAGACATCTATTATTCACTATGATAATAGTTCTGTAATTAAATTTTCAAAAAATCCAGTTATGCATGGTCGCAGCAAGCACATAGATGTGCGTTTTCACTTCCTGCGAGAACTCACAAAAGATGGCACTATGGAACTGGTTTACTGCGGTACAAAGGAACAATTAGCTGATGTGATGACTAAACCCCTCAGGTTGGATGTCTTCTTGAAGTTGCGAGAATTGTTGAGAGTTTGTTTTAAGTCTAAGATAAACTGAGTGCTCATAGCATTCAATTTAAGGGAGGAATCTTTTATTGTTTAGCTTCCTAATGTTATTAGAGTTCTTTGTTTATCGAGTTCGTCACGTCATCAGAACTTGTTAGACTCTAGGAAACATAGTTTTAGCTTTAGACGTCGGTTATGTAAGGCTATATATAGTCATATTTGTTTCAATAAAATCATCGAGTTCCTCCTTCATATTTCTTCTCTATGTATAAGTTTTCTTTGGTTTTCAACGTCAACTTATGGAATGCATTATTTTATAATTTTGTCTATAACAATCTCGGAATAACTAATCCAGACATAACTCGTTTCTCAACCAAATGACCCTTAGTGTTGTTATTGTCCCTGTAGCAAGGGCACTTGTCTTGTTCCCATGTCCCAGAAGGAACGAAACTCCTCAGATTAAATCCCACAATACTTCAAGCATATATCATGTCCTTCTCTCTTTGAACACCTAAGCTTACACTTTAAAATTTAAATCACAAAAATCTTCTAAAAATGCAAACCCATCTCTTTGTTCCTCGCATTTATATCTCGTACCTGCCCCTACGTACAGGCTAAATGGCTTTAGACCATTCTATAAACTACCACCTAACAGACAATGAACATACTGGAATACTTTTCATTCTCTTGCATTAAATAAATATAAGTACAAAAGAACTTCAATTGTAAAGGAAAATAATGAACATATTGGAATAAACTCAATAACTCAATGAATATATTACAAAAATATTATGACCATGCAAATTAGGTTTTTCTCAAATTCCTATACTAGTCAGCCAAGCTTTCACTTAAAAGTTAAAAGTGAATGACTATGATTTATGCAAATAAAATTTTACCAGGAATATAGCGCAAAGACATTTCATAGTGCCAAAAATATTCCCTCCACAAAGAGGGATTGTTCTGACTTTATATTTTTACTGATAATGACTTTTGAGTATGAAGGAGTTGTCGTTCCCATTCAAAAGGTTAAGAGGTGTATAGTTTTTTAACCCTTAAAAATTAAGAGGATAAATTAAATTGTACTCACACACAAAAAAAAACACCAAGATTTTAATATGAAAACTCCTTTTGCCTTGGGAAAAAAATCATCAACCGATCGGGAGAAAAGTCATTCACTATCGTAAAAACATTTATACTAAATAGTAGTAAGTAAAATACTTAAAAGACTACTACATGTTTAAAAAAAATTATACTTAGTAGTACTAAGTAAAATACTTAAAAATCACTACACACTTAAAAGAAAAAACTTTCTTTTAATTTTCTCGCATCACTATAATATAGCTCACACTCTTTATTTGTTATCTAAGACTTTCCTTTTACGGTATCTGTAATATTCTCGCTCTTGTTTCTAATCATCTAATGTATCAACTGAAGAGAAACCTCCTATATTTATAGCAGTCGTGGCCTCCAACCACATATTCCATGCCTTGGCCAACAAAGATGAATTTTGTCCACAGAACTTGATCAGCAAAAATCATAGGCACATGCCATATTTATTTTGCTCTACAATGGATGGACCCCACATATTAATTTCAATTATTAAAAGAAGAAAAAAAGGTGTCCATGCCTAAAATCTCAATATATATAGTTTTTCTTCTCTGTGTTCACGGCAAGATGTTGAAGCTGCAATTTCCCCTTTTTCTCAATTGAAAATTCAGTTCGTTTCTAATAGAAAGGCTGCTCTTAGAGTTCTTGATATATCAGAGTTAGATTTTGATCACTCTAACAAGAGTGGTCAATTCAAAGATTAAGTGCCTTTTTTATCATTGGCGAAGTATTAATACAAAGTACAGCCACCAGATCAAAAGTAAGTACTGTAATTCTTTTGTTTCTTTCCCTTTCAAGAATATAATTCATTGTCTTTTAGTTATAAAGGGAAAGTTGAGTAGAGATGGGGTGAGTGGCCCATGAAAAGGAAAATGGACGTAATTGTTCCTATAGTTTCGCATTAATCAATGGGTACAATACGAATTCAAGTGGTCTAAACTTTTTTTAAGAGGGAAACCCGCATTCGCTACAACTTCTGTCACAGCCTTTGCCCTTCGGGTGATGGTGAGTACTTTGTGCGCACTTGGTAAACCTCCCCATGTGTAATATGCCTGCAAACCACACAGAGAATATAAACCGCACTAGGCAAGCCCTGTGCGACAGGCTCAACCAAAAGGCATTGAGGGGAGATTCGATCTCAGGTTATCCCTCCGAACCAATTGAGCAACCCCGAAGTGTAAGTGGTCTAAACTTAGGAAGCAAGATTTACGTACTTTTAACATATTCCAAACTTGTTATAGATTTGTAGTCCTATATATAATACTTAGATTGTTTTAAAATAGTAATTAAATAGCATTTTAAGATGTAGACATATATATAGTTTAACTTTTGGATCACTCTCATGTTAGATTTAATTCTTGAAATTTTATCGATAAAAGGTGAAATACGAGTAATAGATAAAAGAACATTATTGCTTAAGAAGATTAATTTTCGCAGCTATGTAAAACTATATTAAATAACTGTTTTAAATTAAAATTTCACATATTCTAAAATTACACGAAGAGTGTTGTAAGGTATAATATCTTTATTGTTAAGCAACACATGGTCAAAACTCAAATGTTTCGTACTTGAATCTACAAAGGTAGTATTGGTCTACTATTTGGGTAAACAGGTAGTATGAATTTTTTTTACTCTCCGTCTATACAAGTTAAAATCTTTTACTAAAAATTCATTTCAAAAGAGTTAAATTAATACTCACTATAGTATAAAGAATTTTTACATTATCATGTCACTTTTATTTATAGCAGCAGATGATCTGCCTTATTTTCAGCATTATAAATTATGAATCATAACTTGTAGATAGTTTTGAATGACCTGATAGTGTAAAAATATATCTGACGTTATACCATTTAAATATTCTAGTACTAGTTCTTCGTCTGTTGCTTCTCGAGAGGAGTTGAGGAGTAGAATTGAGTCATTTCATATGCTAGGGAAGGATGGTGCTTCCAAGAGTGACTCTGCAGAAAAGAAACTTTCATGGCTGCGTTCTCAGATCATTGGTGAAAATATCGATTTTGAGACACCCTTTGGGAAACGTAGGCTTACTTATGCTGATCACACTGCCTCTGGAAGATGCCTTCGCTATATTGAAAATTACATCACTGACAACGTCCTTCCTTTTTATGGTAAGTTTCCTTTAGTTCTTTCTATATATACCCCAAAATTTTTACAGTCAGTAGTGTAATTTACCTTCTTGATTTTATTTTGTAAAGGTAACAGTCATACCAGTGACAGTTATGTGGGATACCAAACCACGAAAATAGTGAATGAAGCAGCAGCCTACGCGAAGAAATGCTTAGGGGGAGGAGAAGAAGATGCTATCATATTTTGTGGTTCTGGTTCAACTGCAGCCATTAAAAGGCTCCAAGAAGTCATGGGGATATCAGTCCCTTCAATCCTAAGAGAAAAAGTCCTCACAAAATGCTTCCGAAATGAAACAAAAGAGAGATGGGTGGTCTTTGTTGGACCTTATGAGCATCACTCCAACATCCTTTCATGGAGACAAAGTTTAGCAGAAGTTGTGGAGATTGGTTTGGATGAAAACGGTCTTGCGGATATTGAAGCTTTGAGAGCTCAGCTTGAGTTCTATAAGTCTACGAATAGGCCATTGTTGGGTTCATTCTCAGCCTGTAGTAATGTCACTGGAACTTACTCTGATACGAGAGCCATCGCTCGTCTTCTTCACAAAAATGGAGCTTATGCTTGCTTTGATTTCGCCACAAGGTATGTAACACCGTCAGTGTATAGAACTAACCCCTTATAACGTAACTATAATTAAATCTTTATGATAAAATATTACTTCGTAACCTGATTAAAGAAAATCGAATACCAATTGAAGTAGAGGGTTTCTTCAAACAACCAGCGGTA
The DNA here is from genome assembly GCF_000715075.1 of Nicotiana tabacum. Lineage (NCBI taxonomy): Eukaryota > Viridiplantae > Streptophyta > Magnoliopsida > Solanales > Solanaceae > Nicotiana > Nicotiana tabacum. The sequence continues at coordinate 28,471,018 of NC_134090.1, read as the reverse complement.
GGGACAATCATTCAATGATATTAAGCATGCTTCCCATATCTTCTGGAAAAACAAGTAGGCTATTTCTTTGCAAAACTATGCTCAATTTTATATGTAGCAATTCCAGCAAGATCTCAATGTGTTCGAGCTTGCTCCAGAGATGTATTAGAAATCATATCTTGGGACTGTTGTAAGGCTAAACAAATTGCTTCTGATCCACGAATAGAGAACTGTGTTAGTTGTAAGATGTAAATCCACCTGCTATCATAGGTTAAACTACATTTCTGGTTTACTGTATGCAACTTAAAACCTATTTGTTGTCCTATTTCCACTTTTTTTTAGTTTTGGGTATATATTCTTTAACCATTTGTTCTCATCATGCAGTGCCCCTTATGCAAAAATAGACATGAGATCAGGAGAAACAGATGGCTATGATGCTGTTTTCCTTAGTCCCCACAAGTTTCTTGGAGGGCCAGGGACACCGGGAATCCTTTTAATGAACAAGGCACTCTATCGGTTGAGAACTTCACCTCCATCAACTTGTGGTGGTGGAACTGTTGATTTTGTCAACCCCTTTTATGAAAAGGTATGTCTTTTTATAAGCGGATACGCCTTAAATAGCGCTATAAAACTACCTTCCCCCCATAATTACTCACAAATAGCCACTTTTACAACTGCTATTTGAAAATAAGCCACATTTCCAAAACTAGCCGAAATTTAGCCATTTTCATTGGGAAAATGATATTTGGAACAATAATTACACCCAACTTAAAGCAGCAGAGACTCGCCTCTTCATCTTTTCGCTTTTTTTGAACTTCAGGACACTGTCCAGGAGTTCAGGTTTTGTATCTTAAAACTCCAGGACATAGCGCTGGAGTTTGAAACTGAAGAACAAGCTACAAAGGGACATTATCCTAGAGTTCAGTTTTGTAAATTAAAACTCAAGGAAACTTTTGAAGCTGAAGAACAAGCTTTCCTCAGTCCATCAGAGTTGCTTTAGACTAAGATGCTAAGCTGCAGATAGCACTGAAACGGAAGCTAAATGAAATGAGCAAAAGAAGCTGGGATGACAAAACCAAATAAGTGGCTGCAGGTGAAATACTCAAATGGGTGCATTCTCATTTGTCAGAGTTGATAATTGTTTCAGCATAATATACTTCACTAGACACCCAAAACTAAAAAGAGAAAAAGAAAGGGAACAAACCATGGATCTTTATGTAAATATTGAGCAGCAAAAAAGAATTAAATGAAAGTCGTTGTTGGGAAGGCCCTGAAGCGCTTGGTGCCATTGCTTTTTATCGATGCAGTCAGAAAGTATTCTGGAGAAATTTTGAGGACACTGTCCTGGAGATTTAAGTTGCAAAAACTGAACTTCAGGACAGTATTCTATAGTTTCACATGCGCCCAAAAAGTGGTCAACACATGCTATTTTTACACCCTTCTCCACTTAAATAAAAGACTTGGTATGCGGCAGGGTTCGAACCCGTAACATGCGCCTAACCCATACGTCACGCATTGCACTCTTTACCCACTAGGCCAAAGCCATACCCACTAGGCCAAAGCCCTGAGGGCTGCTTTTGCTTTCTTTCTCTTAGTTACAAAAAGGCACTCTGCATGGGGCAACACCATATCATCCCGAATCTTTAAAGAACAAAAACTATAAATATCAAACTAGATTATGTAAACCAGACTAAACTTTTCTCTGGTTACAATAAAAAATACTGGAGAAGATAAATTATATAACTAATTGACACATCTAACTGTTTTTCTTCAGAAAATGTTTAGCTTTTCTGTTTATTTTCGTCTCTTTTCAGCTCAGCTCTAAGGATAGTTACTTGATTTTTATGGTACAATTACCAGGATACAATCTATGTGGAGAACATTGAAGAAAGGGAGGAGGCTGGAACACCACCAATCATCCAGAAAGTGAGAACAGCTCTAGCATTTTGGGTGAAAGAGTTCATAAGTCACAAAGTAATCGAAAGAATGGAGCACGGCTATATTCAACTTGCACTAGAAAGGCTTCTCCTGAACCCTAATATATGGGTTTTGGGAAATGTAACAGCGAAGAGACAAGCTGTGCTTTCTTTTCTCATTTATACCACAACTTACTCTTCATCAAGTGATAACAGTGGTGAAAACAACAAGCTTTACCTATGGAGAGAGACGGGAAACAAGAAAGATAAGCCTCTTCACGGCCGTTTTGTCGCTAAACTGCTTAATGACCTATTTGGTATCCAGGCTAGAGGAGGGTGTGCTTGTGCAGGACCCTATGGACATACCTTAATCAAGATTGATGAGCCTCAGTCGCTTGCCTTTAAAGCTGCAATCGAATTGGTGAGCCTACACTTTACACAAATGTATCTTAGGTAGTTCACTAAGTTTTCTACATGCCATCTCTATATGGAGGGCATATTTGGTTAATAGATTGTTGGGTACACTATAATTGAATTTCAAGGTTTAGACATTCAGTATTTATTTGACATTTAACAGGGCTATACTGGAGTGAAGCCGGGATGGACAAGGGTCAGTTTTCCCTACTACATGTCCAAGGAAGAATTTGAGTTCATTATAGCAGCAATAGAATTCATAGCCATTTATGGACAGAGGTACCTTCCAATTTACAATTTCAACTGGAAGAGTGGTGCTTGGACTTTCAACAAAAAGGCTTTCGAGGAGGCACTCATTGGGAAAGATCAAAATTGCCATTTTTGTGGCTTGCCAATGAAGGGATTGAACCTAGATTGCCACAACACAAAAAACCACAACCATGGAGAAGGCATCACAAAAGAAGGCCTAATTTGCAGGTATGTAAAGTACCTTGAGACAGCCAAGCGCATTGCTGGCCTCCTTCCCAAGTTCCCGCCTCAACGATCGATACCTGAAGAAATAAACCCTAATCTTGTACAATTTAGAGTCTGAAGATTGTAAATCACATTGCTGAACTTATACTATTGGAAAGAGAATGCTTGTTCTCATTCTCCAATATGATTCTGCAGTTGTCTAATATTTGGTAGGGTAAATACAAGTGTTATTATATGTAATAAACTAGAAGAATAAGATGGCCTAAACTATATTTTAAAGATTTTCTTTTTTCTTATGATTGTTATGAAATTCATGTTTAATCCATTAGAAACAGAATGTTCATTCTCATTGTTGGAAAAGATCGTGTCATTGTCTAACATTTAGTTGGACAAATAAACTAAGGAGAATATGGATTAAACTAGGAAGAAGAGATTATTTTGAAGATTTAGGTACCCCCAGAGGCAATTTACTAAGAGATTAAACATTTTTTGCTCCTGATTCCAATATATCATTATTTGTTTACAAAGATAAATACTGGAAAAAAAATTGGTGTAAGAGGGATTGAGGAGTGTGAGAGATGGACAAGAAAAGGCCATATTGCATATGTACCAAGATACTTAATCACTAGTCTAATGTACAAAAATTGAAAGCTTAGTTACCACCATAGCTAAAATGGCCAACAAATAATCAGGAACAGAGAAACTGAAGTTGAATAAGATGGTTGAAAATATATGATTTCAGGCATTTAGATGACTGAGAACAAGAGAGACCTGCTGGCTGGAAGCAGACAAGAAGTAACCCCTTTATTTTCTCACTCTGGTTCTAGAACTGCATATACACTCCGGATATGGATTTTGGTAAAATGGCTCTTCCAGTCTTGATCTTGCTCGACCTTTGACTCCCGGGGGAGCACCAGCTCTTTTTCTTGGAGCGCCTTGCCTATAAATTGCAATATGTGTAATTTATTAATTATAAGTCAGGAATTTATCAGTTATCAAGCAAACTTTAACATGGTTGTAATTGTTGAAGGCTTTACAATTCCCTCCAAAACAGTTTACAACCGGTTGTTGTTTACTAGGTACATAAGTTTCCTGGAAACAGGTTGAAAAGCCTTTAAATCAAGAAGTTTTTGAAATGATTAGTCTTGCTCGACCTTTGACTCCCGGGGGAGCACCAGCTCTTTTTCTTGGAGCGCCTTGCCTATAAGTTGCAATATGTGTAATGTATTAATTATAAGTCAGGAATTTATCAGTTATCAAGCAAACTTTAACATGGTTGTAATTGTTGAAGGCTTTACAATTCCCTCCAAAACAGTTTACAACCGGTTGTTGTTTACTAGGTACATAAGTTTCCTGGAAACAGGTTGAAAAGCTTTTAAATCAAGAAGTTTTTGAAATGATTAGTTGAAACGTTTTTCTTTGGAAATACTTTGACAAGATTCCAGCTTTAAATTAAGATTTCTGCTGCTTGAATCAGAATGATCTAATATCTAATACCAGAATGTGAAGAGCACGTGGTAGGATTAAAATGTGAAAGAATATAGTATCAAACCCAAAATCTTACAACAATGGGTGAAATAATCCCAAACCGTTACAAATCCCTTGGAAAAACCATCTAAAACTGACATGGGATGGTATTTATCTGTAACATCATCTTGCATGTATAACCCAGATTTACGGGTTTAGACGTGTACTGAAGATAATTTATTTTTTGGCTTTTCTTGTTTTTTTCTTTTCCTGTTTTCTCTCGAGTCTCAACTATATTTTAAGGAGCTCACAGAGGTTCAACAGGAAAAAGAGTGGACTTGAGATGAGCGATAAGCTCAAGAATCTAAGAAAGGGGGTCTGAAACAGAGAGAGAGAGAGAGAGAGAGAGAGAGAGAACAAGCTCAACGGACTGAGATGCTGACATAAAGCAGGAGTTAGTAGCTTGATCGATTGCGTTGAGAAAGAAGTCCAAAGCAATAAAATAAAGAGAACAATAAACAACTGGTCAGAGTGCAAAGAAAATGATTATGAGAGAGGAGCTATACGTGAGATAACGAACTTAACAAATTTTGGTGCTCATACAATGTGAAAAAAATCTAAGTTTTCTTGGACCTATACGTGAGAGAACGAGCTTACCAAATTTTGGTGCTCATATTATGTAAAAGAATCTGAGTTTTGACCATTATGAACCCCTTAGAAGCTCTTGCACAATCGATGTGGGAGGTTATATATCTCCCAACATAAAATTATTCTTTAACCAGGAATCTAGTAGCAGCCAATGCCAGAGTAAAGTCCCTTGGTTCAATTCCTGAAGTTATTACTCCCAGGGCCCATGGTTGCATCCAAGTAACAGAAACAGAGAGAAAAAACTTTCGACAGAAACAATTACATGAACAAGTGCAAGCGATAATGTGAGTATCCATTGCGTATGTATTATCACCTGTTCTTATGCAAATGCTTGACAAGATGTGAAAATGATGGTCCTTCAAGCTGACCAGCTTCCAGGTTATCAAATATTTCAACTAAGCCTTTCCTGCATAATTTAGCAATTACGTTGCTTTAAATATGTAGATGAAGAGTCCAAGGCCACAAAACTTAATCCAACAAGCGCAATTTCAAAGTTTTAAGGACTTCTATATGACTCTTCCCTATAAGAATGCTAAGCTGTTCCCCAATAGCACCTCCAACATGCCAGTCAAGATGAACTTTCATGTTACCATAGCACTCCCTGATTTGTAGGTGAATTTTTCAACTATTTCTATCCCATGTACTCATAGCCTCTTTGTGAAGCATTTAAATAAAAAAGAATGGTTGATTTGTGCCCTAAATGAAGGCACTGGTAACACCTCAATAAAGAAAAATTCCAAGCTTAGCAGTGCTAAAAGAAAACTTGAAAAATCACCCTTCTAAAATTGATAAAATCAAACAAAAAAATCACTTGCAAACCACACGAACTGAAACTCTATACCAACCAAAAGCAACAGCAAAATTTCATTAATTACTTGAGTACCTGTCAGGAGTGATTGTTTTTTGGTGGCCTAAGAATCTGCGGTGCCCCTCAACTGCTCTTGCCATATTACCTGAGTGTGATGGAATGAAAACATCACTCTCTACAGAGATGAGATAATCGAGTGCTGCAGTTTGTGAGGCATGATTGGCAAACCCTCTCAGTTCTTCTGGCGTTGCCAGCATTTCCTGCCATCAGTAAGACATTTGGTTTGGTAGGTAGAATACACTATTTGTGAAAGAAATTAACTTCGAGCTGCATGACTGACAGAATGATAAGGTGCAGGAACAAACCTTGAAAATAACATTAGGAAAGTGAGATGTGAGCTCTGAGAGGTGAGTGTTACCACCATAAATTTCTCCAGCAGCAATATAAATCAATGTTGACGGAGGATAACCAAGAGCCTGAAGAAATAATCCAACCTCCTTCGGAGTGAGAGGGCAGAAACCATCAATTCTCTGTTCAGTTGAGTTGATAACCTTAATCTTCCAATGATTTGTATTCTCTCTAGTCATAGATGAGTAACATTAGATATTACATAACACATTGGTTGTCATTCTAAAGATCATTGCTACAAGCCTACAACTGAAGAAAAGGGAAAAGATCTAAGCAGAGTCCGCCCTCTTACAAGAAACCATGAAACCAGATGAATTGGAGCAGTTGCTTTGATGTTAAATAAAATACATAGATGACATTTTGACATGCATAGTATAGTATGTGTCTCACAGAGCCTGTGTATGAGTAAGTTGTACAGAAGAAGAGCTTCTGAAATTTCACAATTCAATCTGAAGGCTCTAAATATCCTGTGTTAGAGAATACACTTGTCCTCGTGGTTGTGTAAGGATTTCCAAACGAAACATAAAGTCCTAGGCCACTTCACTCATTGACGTAAGGTTTTTGGTTGGATGCCCAGATTCTTTCAAAATAGTACCAGAGAGGCAACAAATTTTACCGCCACCCATTATTGAAAAGAATTTTTACGTGCTTGCACTATGAAAAAGAATCAGGCCCGCACGTTAGGGGATGTGTTGAAGACATATTTAAGTAAATTAAAAGTGTGATCTCTCTAAAAGCTTAAGTTTTTAGACGAGATGGTCACACATTTCAACTTAATATCGGCGCCAAACTCACTCCAGTTATTGTGTCTCTCAATGTTGGACCCCCATATTATGTTGTCCACGCTCCAATTGGCAGGCTTAGGTGTGTGGGGTTTTAAGTGTCTCATATTGGTGGAAGTATAGGTTGTTTGTCTCCTTATAAGGTTTTCGGCAATCCTACCTCATGAGCTAGCTTTTTAGATTGAGTCAGGCCCAAGGTCGATTTCTTTACATGGTATCATAGCAAAACTTTGGTGAGCCCGTTTGCATAACCGCATTCTCTCTTCTAGTTTATTGCTCTGGGCTTCTCTCCCTCAACTCAACCTATGGAGTTGCGCTGTGCTTCTCTCTCTTTATTCAGCCCATTGAGCTACAAACTTTGCTCGGCCCACTTCTTAGCCTGCTGAGCCTACTATCCTCTTAGTTCCAGCCCACTCTTTAGACTGTTGAGCCTAATCTCTCTCTCTATACATTAGGTCCACTCTTAAATCTTCTTAAAAAAAAGGGACAAAATTCAGTGCACGGTTAAACGCAACGGGGTTACACATGCAAGAAGGTGTTAAAGAATACACTCCCCTCATCTGTTATGTAAGAGTTTCCAAAGGGGTTTATCAAGCCTTAGGCCACTCCATCCATTGCCTTAAGGTTTTGGGTTGGATACTCTTCTTTCACCGCCTGTATGTATAAACTTGTGATCAAGGAACTTGCCGCTCCTAAATAACCTACAAGCCATGATTGTGATCAAGGAACTTGCCCTCCTTCATGCAAATAATCATTAATACAATGAACTTAATTTAAGGCATATATTATAGGAAAATCACGACAAAATATGATAGTGATAATGAGAGAGTTATAGATAACCTCCCTTATACAAATAAAAATAAAGAGTTACAGATAACCTCATCACGCGAAGCTCCTCCGCTTCTGCATCAGTAAGACCGTACGTACAGCCAGTAAAAGATAGCATGTCCTTCTCATATCTCAAATGAGAGAGTTATAGATAATCATTAATACAATGAACTTTTTTTTTATAGATAGCATGTCCTTCATGCAGATAATCATTAATACAATGAACTTAATTTAAGGCATATATTATAGGAAAATCACGACAAAATATGATAGTGATAATGAGAGAGTTATAGATAACCTCATCACGCGAAGCTCCTCCGCTTCTGCATCAGTAAGACCGTACGTACAGCCAGTAAAAGATAGCATGTCCTTCTCATATCTCAAATGGAGTGCAACATATCTACTTGCTCTTGTTCGGAGCCGGTTCACAAGCTTCTGTAGTTTCATCATATGTATTACCAAACCCTAATTAATGAGGAATTCTAGTTGGAGACCTTACAAATGAGATCCAAAACATAAAAGGATGTAGATAAACTTGTATTTAGGGGGAGCAAACGGGTGGATCGGGTCGGATATGGGCGGGTCGAAAACGGGTAATGCAAAAACGGATACAATATCTGGCCCGACCCAGATTTAATACGGACAAAAAACGGGTTAACCGGCGGATCATATGGATATCCATGCCTCCTTGAATATGATCACTTTTGGAGAATTCCTAGTCTCCCAAAATTGAGGAACCCCCAATTTAAGGCTATACAAATGTATAAGTTAAACCCATTAGTTATCCGTTGGTTATCCATTTTCTAAGTGGATATTATGGTTCTTATCCATGTATGACCCGTTTTTAAAAAGTTCAATATCCAACCCATTTTTTAATGGATAATATGGGTGAATAACTGTTTTCTTTTAATCATTTTGCCAGGATAAACAGGCATGAGAATCCTACACCTAATATACAGCATATTTATTTCATAATTTGAATGCCATTCTTAATCAAGGAGATCTGGACACCAAAAAAATTAGTGGAAATACCATAGCCAACAAAAAGATCCAGTGTAGTGTGACTATCCAAAAGGGGATTGCAAAACTACATACTCCCTCCGTTTCAGTTTATATGACGCAATTTGACTTTAAGGGGGGAAAGAAGATTTTTGAAACTTGTGGTCTTGAAGGTTAAAGGGTAAAAGCCTTGTGGGACCATAACATTTGTGCGGCTATAAAAGCTTCTCATAAAGGGTGAAATGGGTAAAATTAAAAGTTTAAAGTTAGATTATTGCCAAATATATGTGTCGCTTTTTTTTTAAACGGAGTAATAAGAAAAGTCTATCATACAAATTGAAACGAAAGGAATAAGTGTTTCTGGTGTGACCAGAACAACTAGTCCAAAACTGTAAGCAAATTTCTCAAATGATTGTTCTAACCTTTCCAAGTCTCTCAATAGGAGGAGAGAAGCGGAGAGCATTATATAGAGCACGACATCTTAATCTCTGAATATCAAGAGGCAGTTCATTGTTTGCAAGGCGAGAATCAGATTTAGCAACATGAATTACCTGCAATTAAGATGCAATAAGCCAATTTTCAATTTCAGACATATAATTTGCTAGAGAAGACAAAAGAAAATTAGGATCAAGTCCCCCGAACAAAAGGAAATGGAAATAGAGACTCTTTGATTATGGATTATATTGATAATATCAACATAATAAACTGATAAGGTTAATAAAACAACAACTCAAATCCCCTCCAGGATTTGATAATTTTGGGATTAAATGTCATCTCTCTGACATCTCATAGCAGCTGATAATTTTAGAAGGGCTTTAATAACTGACTATCGAAAAGAAAGTTATTTTTTTCTTGCCTAATAAATTCCAATGGTAAATAACAGCCTTCCATGTACAACAAGGAATCGAACTGATAAATATTCGCAAGTTTTTGGTAGTAATGCATCCATATGTTAGGACCACCTCGAGTCAAGCATTGGCAGTGATATAATACACTTGAATTTTTTTTTATTTTCTGCTAATAATGGGTGAAGATGTCCCTTATTTTCCATTGAATTGAATAAGATAACCGAAGGTTATTTATCATATTAGTTGTTTGAAAAGAGACACTATCTTACATGGTACAACAAGAAAAACTGAATCGCTACGACCACCATGAACACTACTAACATGTTGAGCATATAGATATATAATACAGTTCAACTAGAGAACACATTATCATAATAACTTCGCCAACAACATCATGTTCCATGGTCGTCCATTTAAATATTAACAATTTCCCTTGACAGCAAGCAAGGGCAACAAGGTAGCAACAATTTCTTGTTTTGGGTCCATTGCAAGAGAGAGGTTAAGATAATCTACTTTTAAGAAGAAGGTGATAGGAATAAGATTACATGCCTGATGCTCCTTCCACAATTGTGTCATTTCTTCATAGTAACCCACTCCTGACCATGACGTAAAGTGCTTCCTAGCTCGAGGTAATGATTCTATTTCTTTGGGAAGCTCTTTAATAATCCTGAGGTCCCCTTGTAATGTTTCAATGAAATGGTTCTCATCAAATATATCTGAAAATGTACTGTACATTAGCCCATTAGAACAAACAAGAGTAAGTATGTTTAGATAAAGTGAAAATAAAAAAGAATTGCTAGAGATTAAAGCACTCATCAGCATTCTAGAAGAAACAAGAAAAGGCCACAAACAGTCTCAGGCAATGTATAAAAACATTTCTAAAAGAAAGACAAGCAATGTAAAGTTGTGAGAGACACAGTAAAGAACAAAATATGACCTTGAATCTTGCCAGAACGATCGCTTGTCCAATTGAGGAATTACCAAAGTTGCATTCATTACGTGTGCCACTGCCACCATGTCAGCTATCTGTAAGTAAAAAGAAGAAGAAAAGCAAATTGACACATTAAGACTGAAGGGAAAAATTCATCAACTTACAAATATTTGGACATATTTGCCTAAAAAATGGGCATGACCATGACCACAATGATATTAATAATGAGATGTGACTACATCCACAATCAACAACATGAAAGATTCGCGAGTCAGCTCTCTACAAGTCATGATATAATCGTCTTATCAACGAAACAGCAAATTAGCAAAACTTAGAAGCTTACTGGACACTAGCTCTTAGAAATTCAGTTGAGACTATATCTTTCACCAAAAAGTAAATCTTGTATTATTTTCCAGCTGTACTTCTCCAATAAAAACTAAATTCTCTTACCAATCATGCCAGGCTTTGTCTTATCTTCTATTCAGCTATTTTACCCAAAACCAATATAGAATTTATTCAGTTATTTTGCCACAACTTCGTATGAGACTGTTTTTCTTGTTAACTTCTCTTCTCCCTTTATCTATGGATGCTACTTCCTAACATATAATTCACTCCAAAACTGTGAATAGACTTTAACCACATTTCCAAGCTGAAGGTTTCTAAATAGCTCATCTTCAATCATGTCAATATGTTAAATGATACCCCAGGAATCTGCACAGAATCATATACAAGCTACCACATGTCCACTAGCATTTCCAAGGTGGGCTGATCCAAAATGTTTAGCTTGTTTAACCGTAGCCCGAATAGAACAAAAGCTATTCCGTTGAAATTTGTGGTTTAAAACAAGAATTATTTTGTGTTGCACAGTTGGGTCTACAAGAATGGGAAGAGAAGTCCAGGCGTCGAAGTTTGCACCTCTAGACATTATGTGGGTGATATGGAAAGAGAGAAATAGCAGATTTTGAAGGGGGTGAGCTAGACGTTGTAGAGTTGCAAAATAGTCTTTTTTCTCTAGTTTATTTTTGGTATACCTATGAACAGGGGCGGATTTAGAGGGGCGCAAGGGGGTACCCGAACCCCCTTCGCCGAAAAATTACACTGTATATATAAGGCAAAATCTGTTTTTTACCTCTATATATTAAGTTTTGAACCCCCTTTAACACAATCCAAAAGTGTAGTTTAGTGGTCAAGGGGGTTCAAAATCTACATAAGGTCATGGGTTCAATTCCCACTAGCTACAAAAAAACATTTTGAACCCTCTTTGTGGAGATCCTGCCTCCGCCACTGCCTATGAGGTATCTATTTGTATAGATGATTTGGTTTCCTTTGTCGAGAACCATATTTCAGTGTAGGTTCTCTTTGTTCTGTATACAGCTTGTATATGGGGTTCTCCCCTTCTTTTAATAAAATTATTTACCTTATCCGGAAAAAATACAAGAATGATTATGTAACATACAGAAAACGGAAAATAGAAATAAAAAAAGATCGAACTTACACCCGTCCTCATTTGATTTAATCCACCATTACTTTTAACAGTCAAGTAGCGATTCCATCCTAGAGCAGCTGGATAAGAAGGATAAATTCTGCATAAGACTTTCGAGCGGAAAAAAGTTGTGGCACATAGAAATTTCATATTGTGCCTGAGGTGGTACAGGTCAAGGAGATTGAGAGAGAGAGAAAGCAGAGGAAACAGCACAGGCATGATATTTTTCTTTTATGACCGAGAAATCTGCTGTTTCAGCTTTGAATCAGCACATGCATGAACTGATAGCACCATAAGAGTAGATAGAAAAGAAATTGTTTCCCAAAATAACTATGAACTCCCCCTCTCCCAAAAAAAGAAAAATCAGGAAAATCGAGATCCTGAGAAAATCCAGATGAGTATCTCCTTTATAGAACATAGAAAAGCGTTAGTGCCCCCAAAAGGAAATGGAGATACTATTTCCAGTTTAAGTTGCAGGTAGCAGAAGAGGCACAAGCTATTCTAATAGAGTTTAACCTTTATATCTCACAGTTGGCTTGACGCATGGATGTAAACCATGGCTGTGTGAAGCTTCCCAGACAGAATTATCTGCATTCTGCAAAAGACAAAAGGAGACATTCTCACTACCAGGAGTCTATAACAGTTATCATTACGAGAGCTAGTCACTGATGCAAGCAAGACACCAAACACTACGCAGACACAACTCCAAGCATTTTCAAACTGGCCGGACAAGTTACACCAAGGACAAATGAAAAATATTCCTTAAGATTCTAATTTATCTGTTATACAAGTACATAATTTACATATTCACTCTTTGTATATAAGTTGGAGGAAATAAGTTGAATAGGGTTGACCCTAAAAGAAATAAAACTGATAAGCAGAGGAAAGGACGAAACAATCCCAAAGCAAAATACATGTGGAAACTAATTAAAAACTCATTCCTTAGAACTACAAACATGTATACTTGAAATATCTAGCTACCATAATGCTGATGAATCCTGAAACGAAATTTCTCAGCAACTATCCCAGTACAAAGAAAAATCATAGAAATGGAAGAGAGAGATAAAAACCAATAGCATGACACAAACTTGTTATTTTCCTTTCTTTTCCAAAAGGCTCCTTATCATTCTTCAATTGCTTATTTTGCAGGAAGCACTTAAACAAGTACAATTAAGACAAGCCACAAATATACAAAAGGTGAAATACATAAATGGCCCCTTTATAGCTATATGTTGTCCACAACGACCAAATAGACACCTCAACTGACCGTATTACCAATTACACACTTCTTCCCGACTGAGGTGAGACCTCGTGAACCCCTCACGCTGACATGGCAAAGTGTGCTTTATATTCACATTTGAGTGAAACCCTTAAAATTAAGTTTTTTTCTTTTTCTTTTTTAAAATTAACCTGACTTTATGTGAACCCCACTTACCTTCATTTTCACACTTCTCCTTCTTCAATTTTTTCACCTTCGATTATAAGTTACGAAATCTATTTTTGTCATTTATGAAACCAAGTTTTGTCATCTAATCATTCTCACAGTGTCTGATTATAAGCTATAAAGAAAAGGAAAATAGATTTGAAAGAGGATTAATTAGGGTGGAAAATGGAGGTGGGAACTGAAGGTGACAGTGGGGGGACTTGTTGGCCAGGAACAGAGTCGTTGTCGCCGGATATGTTGTTGTAGTTGTCTACTGCTGCTTTGATGCTTTAAATCTCTGACCTTTACGGGCTTGACCGCTGTTGATTTAATTTTGTTATTTCCAATTTGTTATTATTTCTACTGGATATTTTATTTATTTGTGGGGATACTATGATGTATTCATCTCAGCTCGCCTCATTTGTGTATGTAGTTGTTCTGTGAGCATTCATATATCCACCAAGAAAATTTGACAATGACATATGGGCATTGACGAGATCAGAGAGCTTTTGCTCGTGTAATCTCTTGCGTACTTGGGTTGTAGGAGCTCTGTCAATTCAAATTTTTGGTCAGTCCGGTGAGACTCCATTTTTGCAGGCTGGGAACTCGCCGGAATTTTGGATTAATTTTTTGGTTGTTTTTTTGTTTTATTAATTACAAATTATACTTGTCGTTCTTTAATTGGTTCATTTGATATGTCATTGGCAAGTGTAACTCACGCAGATGTTTTGCTGCACCCGGGTGTTTATGTGATACACTTAAGCCACTTGAATGTTTTGACCGATCTATCTGATCGTTGAGGACAACTTTTCTTTTGATAAGGTAAATAATTTTATTAACAATTAGGAACTAACCCCTTATACAAGCCGTATACCAAAAAAAGAGAACTTACAAAATAAAGGGGTCGTTTATGTATTTCGCCTATACAAAATAAAGGATCACACATAAGGCACTTATTTTACCCTTTTAAGGTACCAAAACCTGTTCACACTATTTCATAAAATTTAAGGAGTAAAGCTCATCCTATAATTTGAAAAAATTTAGGAACTAAAGCCCTTGTTTACTATCACAAATGTCGTCTCTTTTTCTTTCTTTTTTCTTAAAACAAATTGAAATTTCACTTCATATAACAAACAGAAATAAAACTTGAAATCTATCCAACATATTGTTGGATAAAAAGAATTGTGATAGGTCGATGGCCAGCATAAAAATAGTTTAATCATGATGAATCCTATGGAAACTGAACATAATGGATTAAAACTATTCATCCAGTTCATCATAACAAATTTGGAATTGAGGCGTAACTGATTGATTGAATATTCATTGCCTTTCTTGCCCCTACACTTTCTTGTTGATAATTCAAATTTCTTGTTGTGTTGTGCCAAGGAAAGCAAGCAAATACTGAATCAGAAAGCTCTTACCAAATTGAAATGTGAAGACACAAGATAAGCATAATTGCCACAAGGCCTCTTTACATACTACCAATTTCAGTTCAATGTTAGGTTATCACCATTAGGCCTCTTTCTTTAAGTTCAAAATATGCCCATTTTGCCTTGTTTTTTTCTTTTATATCGTTTACCCATGTTAATCCAAACTAGGAGGTCCAAAAACTATGTCAATCCACAAAAGCATTAAGTAGGAAGATAACAAACTTTCATTTTTTATGACGAGTCGCAAGATAACAAACTCAGGAGAAAGCATTTCAAAGGTATCCCATACAAGCGAAACCAACTGAGAAACTAAAGAATTTCAACAGAGACAGGTAAGGTTTTCTAAGTCTTAAAGTGTCTGCAGCATTGTATACATACATAAATAATGTAATCTGGACAAAACAAATGAATTAGAATGTTAGCTTGCAACTTACTTAGCACTTGAACTAAGTTAGCTTGCAACATCACTTGCGACTTAGGGTAAGTTGACTGGCAGAAAGTTGGCTAGCAACTTGATTCAATATTAAATAAGTTGATTTGCAACTTGATTACTACTCAGAGTAAATTGGTTCACAACTACTAGCTTACTGTTTGCAACATAATTGGCTGAGAATGAACTTTATAAGAAAATATTAGAGAATGAAGTGTTAAGATACAGTTTGATTAAACATAATTGGCTGAACCACCTAAATCCTTGTGCCTCTATTTCTATTATTATTGTCATATTTTGTTTTCCTGTGTCAAACAAATGTAATTTAGCTCCAAAATGCTGACCACCAATTTCAATCCAAATAAGAAGCTAAAATTCTCAGAAATTTAACAAATTATCCAGATGCTTTGTCGTCCAAATTACAAAAAATCAGCACATATCACCCAATT
The DNA here is from genome assembly GCF_000715075.1 of Nicotiana tabacum. Lineage (NCBI taxonomy): Eukaryota > Viridiplantae > Streptophyta > Magnoliopsida > Solanales > Solanaceae > Nicotiana > Nicotiana tabacum. The sequence goes on along the minus strand of NC_134090.1, from coordinate 28,455,301 downwards.
CACAAATACAAATAAATGAATAAAAAGTATATAACAGACCTCTTCGGATTCGGGCTCCTTCTTCTCCGATATTACGAGAGGATTTCTATCATCTTCTGATATATCTTTAGAATAGAAAAAGAAAACGAATATTGAGAAAACAAAGAGGAGGAAAATGTAGAGAGTGATTGAGAAATGAGATGTTCTTCTTGTTGTCCTATGGCCTCTGTTCACCATTTTTTTCTTAAAAAAAATCGAAAGAACTCTGCTGCTATATTTCTAGGCTGATCAATGGCTGCATAATTTAGGATTATGTTGCTTAAACTTTAAGGTATCAAATTGTGGGGAATTTATTGGTTTAGGTTGGGATTCAGATTCAGTGTTAAGAGTTGGAAGACGATATCAGGGGATGTTTAAGTTTGAGAAAATTGCATTTTTGCACCCCCCACCCCCACTTTATAGATAATTCTTAGATTGCCCGGATTTCTTACACCTGGTGCATCTCAGCTCCATTTCTTCTTCTTCTTTTTTTTCTTTTTTTAATCAAGGAAATGTAACATGAAATATATAGTGCATGTTTTACAAATTAATATATCTATCTATATCTATATTATTATACTAAAAGCACGAAGGCCCTTAGCGAAATATCGCTCGCCTTTTTTACCCTTTAAAATAAATTTTATATTAGACAAAATAGCCATTTAATTACTTATTAGGAGTATTAAATCAACTAAATTTTAACTATTAAAATCTAATTTCCTTATTTAGACTATGTAGGAATCTAATATATAAGGTCATTAAATCCCACGAAAATAAAAAGTAGCTTCGAAATACCCTAACAAATCACCAAAGCATAATTCCCCCAAGAAAGTTCATGATTGCAGAAAAAAGTCAAAGATTTATAGTCTGGAACCCTCAACAACATAACAAGGCTGGTGCAAAAAAAGAAGCATATGAGTTTTGCATGTCCGAAAGGCCTTCTAGCTCAGGTTCTTCCAAATGTCCACAGAAGTATCTTTTGTTTTATTTTGTTTTCAAATTTTAATTGGCCAAACTTATATTCAGAGAGCAGTTTCCATGATTAGTAGCTAATTGTAGAGTTTTCTTTCAAATAGTCGTATAGGGGTAGGTGCCATTCTCCTTTTTATATTTTTGAATAAACAGTTATTTATTTGATAAATGTAATCCGTGTATATATTTCTTTAGAACGGGAGTGTTGTTATAGATAGGCTATATTACTACCTAAACTAATTATATTCATTAGCTTCCGACCAAAAAAATATGTTCATTAGCTTGGAAAGAACGTATTGTTTGTCTTTTTTATCTTTTAAATACATAATTCATATTGGACAAAATTATAATTTAATTACATTCCTAATATGTAGGATTTTATAATTGGTTGCATTCCTAATATTTAGGACTTTGTAAGAAATTCTAATACTTGGAGTGTTAAATGAATAATATTATTTATCCGCGTTTAGATCTTCTTGAAGTTGTAAGCATATTAACAACAAAAATGAGCAACATTATTATTTTTCCAAGTTTAGTTCTTGTAGAAGTTGTTAAACCAAGCAAATTTTTATCATGGATAAGGAGTGCAAAGTTTATACGTGAAATAATGGGTAATACTTTAGAAGTTATCCCTCCCTTGAAATCACCTAAAATATTCGTTAAATCTTTATATTGGACTTTAAAATCAATTAATATTTTATTATCTAATATAATTTTTTTATTTCAACAATGTAACATTATTGTAATTCCTTTCATAGTATTATATATGAATATAATAGCCTATTTTAGAAGAAAATTTATTTGAGTTGTGTTTCTTCTATACAATTTTTTATTGATTGACGTGAGGCTCACGTGCAACGCACGTACACAAAGACTAGTCCTATATTAAAAGCACGAAAGGCCTTTAACAAAATATCATTCGCCTTTTTTACTCCTTTAAAATATAATTCACATTAGACAAAATAGTCATTTGATTATCCTAATATTTAGGACCTAAAAATTCATTGAAATTTGATTATTAAATCTTTACTTATTTAAACTAGGTTCCTAATTTTTTTTTGCCTTAAATAAATGATTAAGAAGTCAATTATTTAGATCATTAGTACAAATTTTGTACCCGTTCTTTTCGAGTAATTTCTATATGGCAATTGGAAGATGACTGTACTTTACAATGAGTAAGTTTTTAGAAGCATTTTTTTACTTAGTATTTGCAACAATGTATATTAATTTTATCGTAATTAAGTGGTAAACAAAAATTAAAAACTATTAAACATATAGGAAAATAACATTTCACTTAATTTTGTCTTCTTCAATCAATCCAGACTATTATAAAAGTACGAAACTTAAACACAAAATTAGTCGACCTTTTCATCAAACAAAATAAATTTTACATTGAATAAAATTAATGTTTAATTAATATTTTTTATATTTAGGACATTAAAATTATCTAAAATTTTGATTATTAATTTTTTTTATTTGAACTATATAAGAACTCCTAATATTTAGGAATGTAATCCCAATAATATTATTTATATAAGTTGATTAAGTTAATTTTCACAAGAATAGATAAGGAATTATTATTTCACCTGGAATAATAATTAAGGTGACATTAAAAGTCTTCCATTTCAAGATACCAAGAGATGAAAACTTAAAGTAAAACTCAGGAGCTCACAATTATTTTCAAATTAGCTAAAAATTTAAAGATTTAAGGTGAATAATGTTAAAAATATTAGCTATTTCAAACTATTCTTTAAAAAAATGTTAATAAAACACTTTCCAAAAGTGTTGTGATAAAGTTTCGTAATTTTTTATAGTGTCGATAAATCTATCTAGCGGATAAATATTACATGTAATTGAAATAAATATCAAATTAGGGATATGTGGCTAACTGATATACCCATCATTATTGACCTAAGGAAGTAATGGTATTTATTAGTATGTATAATCTCTTTAATTATCATGATAATGATTGAATCTATCTCTTTATCATGATAAATCTATCCCTAACGAAAGTCCAAATAATAAGGTATTTTGTAGAGCTGAGTTGTTCTTTATCGAGTTAGATAAATGTGATTAATGTTCATCATTTTTTCAGGAACTTGGATTTTTTTTTAATTTTTATTTAATAATTCAGACACTTTTGTAAATAATATCTATGTAATTTTTATAAAGTTTATATTTATTGATATAAAATACACACGCGGCGTGTACTCTAAGACTAGTTGATTTAAATGCATGAGAAAATAATCAAGTAGAATAATTATTACGAAATTTTCAGCCAGAATAAATATAAAATAATAGAAACAAAAATAAAGATCATTGACTATCAAAGTGGAGAACGGATTAGAATATATAACTTGTAGGAGCCCATGAAAAAAAACATTATCTTTACAAATAACATTTATTAAAATTTTATAAATCCAGAAGCAAAAAATGTTTTATCTATTGGGATATAGTCTCATAAAAAAAAATCTGGTGATTCTCGGGGATCGCAACCAGAGATAGTGGTTTAATTTATACGTACGTCCATTGATTAATTGAAATTGATGGTTAATATTATTTTTTTCTCCAACTTTATCAAGTTTCTTTTCCTTATGACCATTTATAAGTTATAACCAACCATATACTGTCTTAAGTATCTAATAGAAATAACCATATACTGTATTAAGTATCTCATAGGAATAAATTTACTGATTAATTTGAACAACATTGTTAAAGTCACAACTCGTTCATGCACCGTCACCCATTCGATTTTCTTTCTTCTCTCAGTTTGGTTCTCTCGTGCTTTTTTTATATGTTATTGAAATCAAACTTATGACATTATAATTCGAATTATTACCTCTTAACCATTAAAATGTTCTGTTGAGAACATGGAGAAATTTGCATAGATAGTCCTTTACTAGAATTATGAGTTTGTGTCACATTACAAAATGAGCAGCGGTTGTGATTATTATGGACGCCATAGGAGGAGGAATTAAGGGGAAGAAAAAGGTAGGATGATGTTTGTTCACTTGTTAGGACAGGTTGAAAGTTAAATGTAATGTAACAAGCACAACAATGCAAGCAATAAGTTGAAAATCAAGCTATAATTAAACATTGCATATGAAATTTTGCCTCACGTGAAAAGTAAAAAGGACAATATTTCAGCATATTACATATTACATAATGCGAGTTAATTTGTTTTCTATATGTGGATTCAGATAACTTTCTCGACCTTTGGATAACATCAAGTGTACGAGTATTTAGTATTTATAGGGACAAGGCACATATATAGCATCTGGCAATAAAAAGTCTTGGCCAAACCAATGTCAACTTGTAAACCTTAATACTAATCTTCCTCTTTGAGAACTCTTCAATAACTCCAAAATATACAGACATGGCCATCTTACTAACTCTTTTGAAGAACTTCTTCAACCTTTCCTTGGATCTATTCTTTCGAGCAAAATTGTAGCTAGTGAGAAATGCCCTTCTACCCTGCCAATATGCATAATCTCCAATATTATAGTAGACTCCATTGATGGATCGAAAGCTTTCACTCTTTATAGCATCAGAAGGGAAGATTGGGCAGACCCTTGTACTATGGATTGAACTGCAATTATTCATCCAAGCCATAGTGTCCATGCATGCAAGGAGCACTCTGTGTTGTGTGTGTTTTAATTTGTTTGTATTTATAGTTTATTTATATAAGTAAAGCTTACAACATCATGTGAAAATTTCTTGAGTAGTTGAACAAAGCTAGTTGTTACATACTAGATTTGGTAGCTTTTGTTGCACCCATCAATTGTCCACCAATAACATGGAGTTTAGACTAATAAATACTAACCACTTACTAAGTTGAACTTAGTCTCAAAGTTCATTTTTTAAAGGTAAAAGGGTACATCATTCTATATATTAGGTTATTTACTTGATGATTTGTTGACCATATATGAATAAGAATTTATGCGCATACGTAAAAAGAAAAAGGCTAACTAATGCGCATGCAAATTATGATTCCATTATTACGCAAGACAACATGAGAGAGAGAGAGAGAGAGCGCAACCTACGAAACAAATTAGTTTAAGTAAGAAATGTTGTAAGAGAAAATTAATGGAGAGGCAAAACGTTCGAGGTGAGTGATTTTGGTTCACAGACCATTTAGCAAAATCTTAGCTCTTTCCATTCTTGTTATTTCCTATATATTCATGACCCAGGCTCAAGATTGGTTCGTTGTGAAATTGATAAACTACATAATAACTTAAAGAAAACGATCATTCCATTTAATGAGTCCCAAATTTCCAAGAACTGAGATCATATTCCAATGCCAATGGTAGGACGCAAATGTGCCCTTAAACATATGTTGCATATCACCAACAAAACAAAGGCCACAGTGAGAAAGAAACTGAACAGAGCCATTTCAATTATCCAGCTCACATCAAATGCAACTGACTTTACTCTTTATTTCAAAGTTCAAAACGACATACAGTTACTTCCACGTCTTTTGGTTGATAAAACCATGTTTTCACAATCAATGTCAGTGATGACCACCACCACCGTCTCCACCTTCTTTTTTCTTTTGTGAAGCAACTCTTAACTGGCGCTGCTCCTCTTTGTAGATTCGGTTCCTACGTTGATACTGCAGTAAAGGAAACAACCCTGTAAGTAAGGAGTATACTGAAAAGTACCAGAATATATTACGAATATACTTAACTCATCATTTTCTAAGTGTTTTTGACCTACAAAATTCCGACTTTTGCCACGTCAAAATTAAAAATAAGGATTAAAAAGGATCATAAAATTCTCTATTACTTCAAAAAAAAAAAATTAGAAGGAGCCAGTCATTTACAGCTACGAGCAAGAGGAAGGTGAAGAGAGAGATGAACATATATCCTTTTATTTTAATAAGTGGGAGATATCCATATCTATTCTTCTCGTTATTCCTGTGGGACTAAACCAGGCTGAGCCATAACTGAGTTCAGAAAACTACACTGTTTTAAACATTGACAGCCGCCAGCAGTAAAGAGTTTTCAGAGTCTGTTTCTGAAAATAAACTATACACCACTTGTGCTGTTTGATCAAGAACCTTATTAGCTAATGCACCTCCAAGGTTTCAACATCTCCTGATCTTGATTCGTTACATATATCAAAGAATCTAAGCTCTGTACTTTGCTTTGTTGTTTGATCTACCATAAAATACAGCTTAACATAAAAGTAAAAAGGAGTAGAATTCCTTCCATTTAGAAAAATTTAAGGATTTCCTGAATCTACAACTTGGAAGCCGAAAGATTAAAGGGCTGACTGGTGCTTATTTTTTGGCTAAATCAGAAGGAAGATCAATCAAATTTAATAAGTTCTAGTAGCATTAGAGCATGGTTAACACTGAGGAACATTATGAGAGCTGGGAAGAAGCAATGTCCTGGAAGTGAACACATTAACCTTTAACATACACACGACCGTAGACTAGTATGCTAGTAGTCTGGACATCTAAGTATAATTAAGAGCTGCAAAGGATCCAAAGAAACTGACAGAAGGTTGAACTACAACACACGAAGAGTGAAGTTAAACTAGCATATTGGAGTCTGACATGCACCAGTAGATTAGTAGAGGACTAGGGAGCACAGACATGATACCTAATTTAACATATTTTAGTCAGACACTAGAAGTCACCAGCACGCCTCAGAAAATGACAGACACATTTGTTTCCTTTTATATGTTATGCTTTCAACATGCATGGGCTACTCCTGGACACCAAATGGACACTTTGCCTTCCAAATTCGACCTAATTAAAAGGAACATGGACAGATAAAATTTTCCCTAAAATTAATTTTTCAAAATGTCAAGATATGTAAGTCCATATATGTGGAGCATTCGCTACTTGCATCCCTCCGATTCAAGATGCAAGTGCATTAGACCAGAAACATCTTCATTAGTCAAAAAAAGAGGACTCTGCAAACTCATGTCTCCGAATGCCAAAGACAAGAGAGGAGGAGGATGGTATAAACAGGGAAAAAGATGTCACTTTCAGTTTAGCAGTCATATCCGTTGAGATTATTCTATAATTTTATCACATTTCCTTATCCAGAAAACTGAAAAGTATTAAATAAGTCTATCACACTCTTTTCCCTTTTTTGTTCTTTTGGGGGATGGGAGTTTCATGTTAGATGCAAAAGTTTTTCTACATACGATTGCTTAAGGCTCAGGGATTAACAAATATTGACCTTGATGGCTTGATCAAAGATATTATAATTTATTTGGCACCATTAAAAGTAGTATAAAGTATCTTTCCCACCCGACTAGTGCAATTGAGCCTAAGAAAGCATAGTTTCCTTGACATGGATAATCTCTTAGAGAGCTTAACTTGGAAAAGTGCTTCCACCACTAATATATGTACTCCCAACACGAAAACTGGAAGGAGGGTTTGCTGCTTTATTGGACATCTACAAACAGCTGAAGATTCTTTCCTATTAATTCCACCAATTCCTAATCTTTCTTTCTCATCAATTAAGGAGGCTTATACGTCTCTGCAGGATCATAAAACTCCTAACCTCAAGCCCCCAACTTAGGAAAAAAATATGGGAGAAGCTTGAGGCACTTTTAAGAGACAAAACAACAATGCTTGTAAGTAGAATAGATAAAAATGCAGAGAGCAACAAGGACATGAATTAATGAAAGAGCCATAATGAGATAAGAGGAGACAGTAGCTGAACAAATCAAGCATAATCTCTTTCTGGGGCTCAAACAATTAGCTTATGTCATTGTGTGTAATCTTTTCTACAGATAAAGGACAGAAGTTGACGCACACAGGGGGTGCTTTACTACAGATGTTCCAGTTTAGCACTTGTAAATCAGCTAGACCCGATTAGACCATTTCCAGCTCATAGAACTAGAAGTGCCTTTGCATTCATGCCTTCTCTAATAAACCATTCAAGGGAGCCTAAATAAGACTAATCAAAGAGGTACGTCCACCCGACTCTAGAAATAGACAAAAAACGGAAATCTGCATCTCTTTTACAAAGAATGAGCGAAACACTGGTAATCTAAAGAACTCTTGTCAAAATCATTAAAGTAGATCAATCAATCAAACAACTAAGCCTCAATTACAAACTAGATGGACTGACAATATAAATCCTTCATATATGCTCTATTCATGCCAATTTCATTTCAATACTGGCGAGTAATTCGGCTTTAGGCAAAGTAGAGGTTCTTTACATCTTGCACTTATCTCTGTCCAAACCTAATGAAGATGTAACACCAATCAACTAACTTTAACACACCTAGTTAATATCACTTGTATGGATCCTTTACTTCCATTCTATTCTATTTTTAGCTAAATTTGTATTGGTTTGGTTCTACAAATTTGCAGATCTTTTAAGATAATTTTACACCATGTGATTTTAGGCCTATCTCATCTCATTTTAACACCTTTGTAGTGTAATTGGACTAGTGTATTTGAAGATCTACAGTATGGATGGAAAAAACATCCCAGCAATTTTTCTCATTTTATGTCTCTGTGTGCTACTTGAACTATCTCTAATGTGCGTTTCTAATCCAATTTTGTATGATCGCATATCCATCTTAACATCTACATTTCTATGTTACTTAGCTTGTCAATATGCTGAGACTTAGAGGCTCAACATTATCTTTTGAGAAAGGACTTAGAGGTTGGTCTCACAACTGTTCTATAAAAGTTAGTAGTATATTCCTATAACATAGCAATCATGTAGCACCTCCTCCACTACAACCATCCTATTTTAATTATGTGTTACGTCTTCATCTATCATATCATTCTCATGTAAGACTGGACTCAAATATCTGAATTTTTTTCATTTAGGAACCACAGTCTTATCCAATCCACTTTACTTTTGTTCTTATGGGAGCTATACTCATAGTTTTGTTAGCATCTATTATGTTTTACTTCTACAAAACCTTGCTTTTCAGAATACTTTTCCATTGTTCTTGCTATTAATTAACACTTTCACTTGCTTTGTCATTAACAAAATGTCATCTGCCAGTAGCATCCATTATGGAACCTCATCTTATATAGTATTGGCTAACTCATTAATAACTTGAGTAAACAAGTAAGATCGCAAGATCGATTTCTAGTGCAGACGAACGGATATGGAGAACTCCTTCGTATCTCCTCCTACAGTTCTCATACTTGTTATTGCCCCTCATACATATCCTTTATGCTATTCATTTATTAGATATCTCAAGCACCCCATTCAGCTTATAACCTCGTGTCATCTAATGTAGTTGGAGAAAATGAAAAAATTCATGCTTTGATGGGATACAAAGCTGAGAATCTATTACCGGAAACTCCACAGAACATGATAATCAAATTCTACTAAATATTTATTCACCAATTCAACTTATAACATACATGATAATGAAATTCTACTAAATATTAATTCACCAATTCAGCTTATACCATATCAAGTTTCTAAAATCCTATCTTTCTAATGTATCGCTTTTTTATCTTTCCTTGTTTTGTCTATGAGTACCACTAAAACTATCCTTCTAATGTGTCGTTTCTAATGTTGACCAATTTTGTAACAGCATATCTATTTTACCATATGAGGAGAAAGTCTGTTGCAAAAATGCAAAGTAAGGTTGCGTACATAAGACCTCATGTGGTCCGGCCATCTCTGGACCCCGCGCATAGCGGGAGCTTAGTACATCGGGGTTGGGCTACCATCTTATATCTATCTTACCATATATGAAGTAATATTTTTGGTCCCACAATCGTTCTATAGAAGTTCCCCCTTGACTTTGTCAGGTGTTCTTTTATCACATAGCAGTCATGTAGCATCTCCTCCTCATTAGCCATCCTATTTTCATTATATGTCCTACATCTTCATCTATCATGTCATTCTTATGTAAGACTAGACACAAATATCTGAATTGTTTGCATTGAGGAATCACAATCTCGTCCAATCCCACTATAACATTGTTCTTCTTATGGAGGTTGAACTTTCAGTGTTGCCTGCATATATTCTTAATTCTATTTTACTTCCACAAACCTACTTTCCAGAGTGCTTCTCCACAGTTCCCGCAATTAATTAACTTTGTCGCTTGATTCATCAATTAATGAAATGTCATATGAAGATAGATGGAACCTCATCGTGTATACTATTGGCTAACTCATCCATAACTAGAGCAAACAAGTAAGATCTCAAGACAGATTTCTGGTGTAAACACACGGTTATGCATAACTTCTCTATATCTCATTCTACAGTTATCACATTTGTGACCGCTCCTTCATACATATCATATACGGCATTTATTACTGTATGTGATATCTCAAGCACCCACCAAATTCAGCTTATAACGACATGTATCTAACGTTGTCGGAGGAAATGACAAAATCCATAACTCTATCGAATATTTATGCACCAATACAGCTCATAAGATATCAAATTTCTAGAACCCTAAATATCCTAAAAAACAGCACAGTAAGAATTATCCACGGTACAAGGAACCACTGACTAATTTAAATCTTCACGACTAGAGCGATTTAAGAAAGGCGAAAGTACCTAAGAGAACGGAATCGAATCAAAAAAATAAAAATCGGAACAAATGGAAATGTACCTCTTTGGAATGATGAAGGCATTCGAAGTAGTCTTCTCTAAGAAGGGAACAGTCTTTTGGCTCCCTGCATCGAGACATACACTCACTGAAGTCCATCCAGAAATCATAGCATCGCCCTTTGTTCCCTGTTATTCCCCATCCTGACGCCATTGAAGCAAACTCTTGTTCCTCTTCCTCTGAACTTCTGCGATAGTAATCGCGTATGTTGCGATCAGAATCGGATGTTTAAGGGCTAAAGTTAGGAGTAGCTGATGTACGGGGCGGATCTACATTTGGGCCAAGGCCCGGCATCTTCTACAAATCGAGGCCCAAACTGTGGGCGAAGTGCAACAATAGCCATTTTTAAGCCCGCTATTTAAAATATATTCACAATTTACAATGTATTTAAAGATTAGTCAATTCATCCAATCCTGAATTTGGAAATTCAAGACTTACTGTCCTGAATTTTTGAGTTGTTAATTTGAAATCCAGAATTAAGTGTCCTGAATTTATGAACTACTAATTTAAAATTCAGGACATAAGATTCGAACTTCTAGACACAATTTTCGAACTTTAGGACATGATGTCCTGAAGTTTGAATTTTGAGGTTTAAACTCTAGGATATCGTATCCTGAACTAATTTTTAAATATATTGTAAACTGTGGATATATTTTAAACATACTTAAAAGTGGCTACCTGGTGTCATTTCAACCCAAACTGTTGCCCATTGAATTTAGGAATTTTTACCTCCTATAGCAAAGCTTAACACCTTATTTATTTTAAATAAATATCATTTAAAAAAATTATATTCTATAGATACCTTTTAAGGTTTATAGCAAAATATTTAATTTTGGTTACCTCCTAGTCCTAAGTCACTAAATACGCTAATCAGTTACAATATTTTCTCTCTCTACTTTGATACATCTCATTCTCTTCCCCCATCCCATTAAAATTTCCGATATTCTTCCTCTTCTCTGTCTAGTTCGCTTGCGATTTCTCCTCCGTCGATATCCTCCATTTTAGTAGGAGAATTGTTAGCAAGAAGCCGATATCCTCCATTAATTGATTCCTTCTCTGCTACGGAGGTAACCAATATATCTTGATTGGTCCCAAACCAGCCAATTCCGTTAAGAGGCAAGAAAGCAACAGAGGAAGACACCTGAAGAGCGGATCATTATATATATGAGTAGAAGACTATTAGGTAATTACTGAGAGTATGTTTTTGCTGTTTAGCTTTGTAGATTTCTAACTACCCCCATTTTTTTTTTGGATCCATTCTATTTGGATTGAGTAGCAAGTGTCGGATCCTCCATTAATTGATTCCTTCTTTGATACGGATCAAGAAGTTGTCTTGCGGCAGCATATTTCCATGCCCGCAAACATCAACGTTATTGTTGGAATTCTAATGGGGACTGTGTAGCAAGTGTCGAATCCGCCAAGGCTTGTCACTGTCGTTTTCCTTCCCATTCACCTCCTAAACTCGTTCCTCACTGTTGTATAAGCTGGCTCCACTAGCCTCGTGAATATCGTCCCTGCCAATTGAAAAAATTGAGATATGGATGTTGTAGGATGATTTTTTGTTAATATATGTCAATGTATTTCATTGTATTCATTGTATTTTTTTCCATTGTATTTCAATGTATCCCGCTGTATTCTATGTATTCATTGTATTCACTTAGCTCTAACAGCAACAAACAACAACAACAACAACAACCCAGTATAATCCCACTTAGTGGGGTCTGGGGAGGGTAGTGTGTACGCAGACCTTACCCCTACCCTGGGGTAGAGAGGCTGTTTCCAAATAGACCCCCGACATCCTTCCCTCCAAGAACTTCCCACCTTGCTCTTGGGGAGACTCGAACTCACAACCTCTTGGTTGGAAGTGGAGGTTGCTTACCATCAGAGCAAACCCTCTTGTCTCCCCAAGAGGGGAGGGTAGTGTTTTTTTTAATTAATATAATTTATGTATTCAGATGTATTATATAATTTCTCTGAAGATAGCTATGTTTTTGGAGTATTTTTCGATTGAGAATGTTTTTTATAACTGAAAATACAAAATTTGTGTGTTATAATTGAGTTTGTTGAGTTATATTAGGAGTCTATTATGTTAATTGATTCACTTTCCCTTTTAAAAACAGTGTCATCCCCTATTTTCACGTCGTGAATACAATCGAATACAGGCAAATACAATAATCTGTCCAGCTGTAATCCCATGTTTCACTCCATGAATACAGTCGAATACACTCGAATACAACAACTGATTAGCTGGACTTCCCTGATTCACGCCCATTTTTGCTATTATATTCATGAATACAATAGCTTAAATACATCAAATACATCTTATAACCACATAAAAGGTATCTATAATCCGTAATATAGCAAATGGTATCTATAGATGACTAATTGCTACTAAAAGATAGTGCTTTATGAAAATTTTCCTTGAATTTAAGGCATTTTCTTTTGAAAAAATAATAATAGAGAAATTTTCATAAAGCACCATCTTTTAGTAGTAATTAGCCATCTATAGATACCATTTGCTATATTGCGGATTGTAGATACCTTTTCTGTGGTTATAAGATGTATTTGATGTATTTAACCTATTGTATTCATGAATACAGTAGCAAAAATAGGCGTGAATCAGGGAAGTTCAGCTAATCAGTTGTTGTATTCGAGTGTATTCGACTGTATTTATAAAGTGAAACATGGGAGTACAGCTGGACAGATTATTGTATTCAACTGTATTCACGACGTGAAATAGGGGATTACATTGTTTTTAAAACTGAAAGTGAATCAATTAACATAATAGAATCCTATTATAACTCAACAAACTCAATTATAACACACAAATTTTGTATTTTCAGTTATAAAAAAGATTCACAACTGAAAAATACCCCAAAAATCTAGCAATCTTCAGATAAATTATATAATACATCTGAATACATAAATTATTTTAATTAAAAAAAAACTTATGAATACATTCATGGCATATAGCGAGATAGTGAATACAATGAAATACACAGAATACAACGGTATACATTGAAATACAATGAAAAAAAGACAATGAATACAGTGAAATACATGGGAATACAGCGAGATACATTGAAATATATTAACAGAAAATTTAAGTTGCTCAGCCCCAAACTCCGTCGTCTTTGTTCAAGAACAACCCTAATGTCGTCTCGTCAAGCGGGAGGATAAGTAGAACCAAATCAAGAACCCAAAAAAGAAAAGGTCCCTTTTTCCCTCTTTTCCTCTCAATTTCTACTCCAAAAATGGAGAAAATCGCTATTTCTACTCATTTGTGTCCTAGCCTTAAGCCTTTCAATTCTAATTGAAGTTCAGATGTAGGGTTTTCCTTGCCTTGCCTCACTTCTGTATTCCCAAATCAACGCAGAAAGATATTGGCTTGAACAGCTTCAGTTGAACAGCTTTATTTACTCCTCTTGGTCTTCGAATATTTCGTAAGGAATTTGGTTGTTTTATGAAAGGGAAAGAATCGTTAGCTAGATAGAGAAGAGGAAGAAAATCGAAAATTTTAATGAGATGGGGGAAGAGAATGGATGTATCAAAGTAGAGAGAAAGAAAATATTGTAACTGATTAGCGTATTTAGTGGCTTTGGGCTAGGAGGTAACCAAAATTAAATATTTTGCTATAAACCTTAAAAGGTATCAATAGAATATAATTTATTTAAATGGTATTTATTTAAAATAAATAAGGTGTTAACATTTGCTATAGAAAGTAAAAATTCTATAATAATATAGTCCTGAGATATTTGTTGGAGTCTCATAAATTAAGTTTGAGTTTAATTATCTCTATCATATGTCCTCTTTTTCTTTTCGTGGTCCTTCAATTGATTTTTTTTTTTTGTTTTGTTTGAACAATCTTAAATTTTCGATTCAAAAAATTGATCTATTAGTGACGCTTGACAGAAATTTCAACAATAATTGTTTGTTAACAAAAAAAACTTTGCAATTGATTTCAAACCCAAATTGATATTAGTGAATAAAATAATAGTACAGATCGTAATTGATAATAATATAATATAGTGTAGCACTTTTATAAATTTAATATGTTATGGTTGTCCATTCAATAAATGACTTACTTGAGGAAATAGGCTTTCGTGCTTTTTACAAGGGATTTTTTTCATTTTTATACACTATTTGAAATTTTATTATTTTTAATGTTCATGTTTATCTAATTACCCGGCATAAACAAGTTTTATTTACAAAATATATTCAATACACCTTAAAAAGCTCCCAAATCCATTATTTGTGCCTTCAATCAAGGGATTTAGTTACACCATTTTCATTTTTTTTCTCCTCTCTTCTCTTTCTCTCGAGATCTTCCATTATTTTAAACTATTTCACTGATAAAATACTCATATAGCTTAAAATCAGAACGGGGAGTATTTTAAGCTATGTTGATCTAGTTCAGATTCTATCAAAGATGATTGGCCATATGTTGTTTTCCAACACTGAATTGATGTAATTTTGAATTTTTGCTGTCGTGGAATACCTTTTGTAAGAGCTCTGAATTTATCACTGCCCTCAATTACTGCTACTATGTTAGCTAATTTGCATTGAAATAAACGGCTAATACAAGAATGAATATGCAGCTTGATCAGACACAAAATCACGGATAAATCCTCTAAACTGTTAAAGTTGATTAGTTGGTGTCAATTGATTTGGGATTAAGTATAATTCAATGAATAATTGATAAATTAGAATTTTGGTCATATATGTGTGCTGCATAGGTTAAAATCGTAAATGCGAGCAATATGTTTTACATTTATTTGCTTCTTCTTCATGGTCCAACAGACAAATGGTTATCTACAACTTATCTATAATTTTCACATATTATTTCTACCCAGTTAAATATAACTACAATAACATACAATTTAATACAAATTTTATACAATATGTCTTTTGTATATGATTTATACATAGTAAAAAGAAATTTCATACAACTAATTATATATTATACAACTTATCTACAATTTTCATACATTATTTCTACTCAGTTATATACACCTACAATATCATACAACTTAAATATAATTTTTATATAATATTGTTCAACTTTCATACAATAGTTAAATTAAAAATATATATAAACAACATAATGCAATTTTTCTACAATTTCATAAATATAATGTATATCATATCTTCTTCTTCTTCTTCTTCGAGTTTCAATTTGAAATTCAGCCAAAATCAAGTCTAATCTTCACCAAAACACCTTGAAAATTGAGTTATAAACTCCAAACCATATACCCAATTGTTTGCAACAACACCTAATCCAAACAAATAATGGTTTTTGAAAACCCAAATTCGAATTCAAAGCTTTTTAATGGTTGTCAATGATGGAATTGCTTGTCTCTTTTCCTTTGCTTTACATTACTGAAATTAGGGATTGAGAGATAGAGAGAGACGATGTGACGACCCAAAGGGTCATCACCTATTTTTAATTGAATTTCGTGCCTTCGAGCCCCTGGAAACCTCATTTAGAGTAGCCCCGATCCCGTGGTTTGACGGTCCCGAAGGGTCTATAGGAAAATATGGGACTTGGACGTATGCCCGGAATCGAATTCCGAGGTCCCAAGCCCGAGAAATAAATTTTTAAGTGAAATTGTTTTCTGAAATTGTTTAAAGAAATTTGAAATGAAAAACTGATTAGAAGGTGATGGTTTCGGGCCCGTATTTTGGTTCCGGCGCCCGGTACAGGTCTTATATATGATTTGAGTCATTCCTGTGAAATCTGGTTAAAAACGGATGTCGTTTGACGTGATCCGGTCCTTAATTGGGAAATTTGATGTTTAAAAGAGTTTTTAGAAATTTCATTGATCTTGAGGTTTAATTCGATGTTCATGATGTTATTTTGGTGATTTGTCCGTATGATGTTTTTGAGGTTGTATGTACACTTGGGTTGGAGTTTCGAGGGCTCGTGTGAGTTTCGGGTAGGTTCCGGGATGCCTTAGGCTTAGAAATCAGATGTTGCATGTTCAGGATATTGTAGGTCTCTGAACCCGCTAGTGCGGTTCGCGAAAAATCGTGTGCGACTGCGGAGGGGCCAGCACGGCCGCGATCGCCTTTGTGCTGTCCGCGGTGGAGGCTGTACGGCCGCAGTCGGCCTTGTGCGGTCCGCACAGGGTGCTGAACTGCAGGTCTTCAGGTACGCTAGTGCGGCCGCGGTCCATTTGATACGGTCTGCACAGGAGGTCTGAGAGGGGTATAAATATACGGGAATTTCAATTATTTTTCACTTTTCAAAATCCCAAAAACATAAGAGGCGATTTTTCAAACAACCTTTCTTCTCCAAAACGTTGGTAAGTGATTTCTAACTCATTTTCTTCACTCCTTAACATCTTTTAACGTGATTTCAACTCCAAATCAAAGATTTTCATGGGGGAAATTGGGTGTTTTGGGTAGAACCTAGTTTTTTCTAAAATTGGGGATTAGGACCTCAATTTGAGGTCCGATTTCAAAACAAATTATATATTTGGGTTCGTGGGGGAATGGGTAACCGGGTTTTGGTCCGAACCTTGGGTTTCGGCCACGTGGGCCCGGAGGTAATTTTTGACTTTTGGGTAAAACTTTGGAAAACTCTTTTTCATGCATTGGGGTTGATTCATTTAGCACTTATTGATGTAATTAAGTAAATTGTGACTAGATTCGAGCGGATTGGTAGTCGAATCGAGGGGTAAAGCTATAATTGAGACTTGAGTGGTGTTCAAGGCATCAAGGTAAGTGTCTGGTCTAACCCTAGCTTGAGGGATTAGGAGTTGAGTCATATTTGCTACTTGCTTCTTGTTGAGTACGACGTATAGGTATGGTGACGAGTATCTATACGTCGGTGTCAAGCATGACCGTGAGTCTTAAATTTAAAGTTGTTGTGTTCTTAAATAACACTTGGGTGCTTTACTTAATGATCTTCTAAGATTGAGCATTTTCAGTAATTGAACTGAGTACAAGCTAAGTTGAAATTGGTTATAGCTGATTCTCCCTTGCCGGGATGACTATTTCAATATTGTTGTTCCCTTGCCGGGAAATTATTACATTGTTGTGTTCCCTTACCGAGAAGTTATTATATTGATTATTTTCCCTTGCCGGGATTCCTTAAAATTGTGAGATATTATGAAGTGGGAGCGGGTGGTACGCCTACCACAAGATATTATGAAATAGGAGCAGGTGGTATGCCTACCACAAGATAGTATGAAATGGGAGCGGGTGGTACGCCTATCATAAGATATTATGAAATGGGAGCGGGTGGTACGCCTACCACAAGATATTATGAAATGGGAGCGGGTGGTACGCCTACCACAAAATATTATAAAATGGGAGCGGGTGGTACGCCTACCACAAGATATTATGAAATGGGAGCGGGTGGTACGCCTACCACAAGATATGAGAAATGGGATCGAGTTGCATGCCTGCAACAAGATGGAAACTGAAAGTGAAAGTTGTCTCTACTTTTCTTTATCTGTGTTAGAAGTTATATTGTTAGCTTCTTTATTTATTCCTTGCTATTTTTGTTTTATCAGCTATCCCCGAGGCATGTTCCCCTTCCCTAGCTTTAATTGCTTATTATCTGTTTACTTTTCCGCCATATATTATATAAGTGCACAGGTTTATCTGGAGTCTGGTTCTAGCCTCGTCACTACTTCGCCGGGGTTAGGCCAGGCACTTACCAGCACATAGGGTCGGTTGTGCTGGTACTACACTCTGCACTGTGTGCATATCCCGGAGCAGGGACAGTAGTGGGGGGCTTTTTTCATTCCATCCGGAGACCCAAGGTAGACTTGCAGACGTTCGCGGGCCCAGGCGTCTCCCTCTATCTCTATTTCCTGTTTCCTTTATCTCTTGCTCAGGAACAATACTGTGTGTTTTCTTCAGACTTTGTATGTAGTGACTCTTAGACAGTCTGTGGTACTGTGACACCAGATTTTGGGGTATTGAAGTTTAAAAGTGGTAATAGACGTAGCTCTAAGCTTTATAAATGTTGGCTTCCGCCTATTTCCTAACTTCCGCTTTATTTATATTGTCGCCCTATGTTTGTTTTAATAGGAGTAATATGAAAAAGGTAGTAGATAGTTAAGGGTTGGCTTGTCTACCTCACTTTAGTAGGCGCCATCACGACTCCCGAGGGTGGAAATTTCGGGTCATGACAGACGAAGAGAGAATCACAAGTCTTTGCAACAACACCCAATTCAAACAAATAATATTTTTCGAAAACGCAAATCAAATGAAGGAATATCTACTCCTTTGTCTTTTGTAGGGTTGTTCTTTGAAGATATCTTCTTCTTCATTGAAAATCAAGCTAATCAGAGACGTTAATGGAGGTAGGAATTTTGAATTATATACCCAATTTCGTCTAGGTTTTGAAGAAGAGATGAAATAGGCGTTAATGGAGGATTTCTGAGATTTGTGAAGAGAAAATCGTGGGTGAATGCAACATACGTGGGTGAGGGGTGGGATGTGGAGAGAGAAACATGGGGGGAGTGGGAATATATGGTAGAGTTATTTTAGGACACTAATTAATATCATTAATTCCCTTAAAATGTACATAAATGGTAATTGGGTATATAAAATGTAATTATAGTAAAACTTGAGTGGGGAGGTAATATAGTTTCATATAGTGTATAGGAATGTAAAAATCTCTTTTTACAATGCTGAAACTAAGAAAGTGTCTTTTTTAAATCTTTATGTGTAAAAGTAAATTTTTCATGTGTAAAAAAAGAGAGGGGATTATAAAACTAAAAATAAGTTTATAAGACCATCTCCAACCTAACACCAAATTTCACATCAAATTTCACACTAAAATGGTGTAACACCAAATTTACTCCAACCATTACACCATTTTTTACACCTAAAAAAGAATATTTCTACTCTCTCTTGTATATTATATTATTATCTTCTATTTAAATTTTATTTTTTATTTCCTTCAAACAAATTCTATCATTTTTTCTTTTTTCCATATTCATCATATATAATTCACATTCACCACTTATATAATCATTTATTACAAAATTATTTTAAAGGATAAATCAACTAAAAGTAAAATCATTGATAAAAGATAATTAAATAAATATTATATCATAGTCAAGTTTAATTTAAGTACCACATAATTATTCAACTTTCGCCTCTATTCTCCCATAAATGCTCGATTAATGCATTACAAAGTGCGAAATGCATATTTTTATCCTTAATTTTTTTGTGTCGAGCTAAAATTGTTCAAATCGGTGATCTTCATCTACTGTCATTTCTACCGTAGGAGCTAAACATTCACGTGCATCTTTAATTGGTGCATTAAGATCACGCTCATCCTCAATTATCATGTTGTGCAGTATAATACATGTGGTCATTATATCACGTATCACTTTTTTTCTCCAAAAACGTGACGGACCTACAACAATTGCAAAACGAGATTGCAAAACTCTGAATGCATGTTCAACATCTTTTCGACTTGATTCTTGTTTCATTGCAAAATATTTCTTTGGTGCACCTGGAAATGACATAGCGGATTACATAAACTTATGGTTTATATTTTTAATGTAATTTCAAATTTATTGTATCCTCCTTTGATGTACTTTTAATTATAATGTATTTTTATTTTATGTATTGTTAATTTTCTTTTTTAAATTTTAGTTTTCACTTCTTCATTTTAGCAACATTAGATATCTTACATCTGCATTTTTCATTTTTAAATAATGGTTATATTTCTTTTTATACAATTATAACAATAATAAAATTAACTTATAATTTTATATAAATATAATATATACAAAAATTAATAAATTAAAAAAAGGATATAAAATTAAAATTATAAAGATCTTAATATAAAAATTAATTATATACACAATATATGATAAATTAAAAGTTCAAAAAAATAAAAAGATGAATAAAATAATAATAAATCAAATTTGGTGTGATGAATAGTGTTGCACCAAATTTGGTACGACACTATTCACACACTATAATGGTGCAAGATTTGGTGTTCTATTGGAGCAAAAAAATACCAAATTTTACACCAAATTTAGATTTGGTGCAAAAAATAGTGCACCCTTGGAGATGCCCTAATAGGCCACAAATTATTTGATCCAATTTACTTATGCATGCACCTTATATAAAATAATATTGTGACTCGTAAATGATTTTTCATCTCATAAACGGTGTTCTACCCTTTTTTATGACATACACTTGAAAAAATAATAAGGATTTCATCTCTCTTTCTCTCATATTCTTGTCAATCTCTTATTTTATTATTATTTTTTATTTTATAACAAGTGTATTATTTTATAAAAAAATTCAGAAAGATGCATTATAGCTTTTGAACTACTTATTTAAGGTTCGTGTAGAATATTTAGATTTTATCAGTATCAGAGCCAAATTAAATATTGACTAATCTTTTACTTTTTATTTTTTCTTTGTGATGTCGGAGATGCTTGCGTTGTATGCTTGTCTAACTACATGATTATGAACAGTCACAAATAGCTCACCACCAGTTCAAACTATTCCCCCACCAACAGCTCAAGTTTGTCTAACTATTCCACCACCTGTTTAAAAAAAAAAGACTATTCCTCCACCACCAACTCAAATAGTTCACCACAACCACCTGAAATTCCTTATCCAACACTACTTAAAATTCTCTTTCCACTACCACCACCACCACCACCAGCTAGGATTTTTGTGTGTTACCCCTATTAAGGGAGAGATTTTGACTCCCTTAATACCATCAACGGTCACAATCGAGACGCTCATAAGAAAAGTTTCTTTTAATATGCTACATACCATTCTGTTTTCTGTTGGTCTTTTCACCTTGAAGAGCACCAACTGGATAGTGGTCATTGACGACCCAACCCCACACCAGTTGATTTTCAGACAATCAATAGCTAGCGATGATGAAGGAGGTTCTACTGATTCTATGGTTATGTAACTAATATCTAGTTCTTTGTATATTCTTACGAACTTATGACGTTTTGCCATACATTGTGTTCTCGCCGGGAATAATTTTCGGGTGAGCTTCTCTATATAATACTCCATCTGTTTGGTTGAATTTTAGTATTGTATCATTTAATCTATGATTTGGATGAATATTATTCTGTTCGGATCTCTGGTATTTAGATGAATATTATATTGCCCTTATGACTGAACGAATCTAAAGGTGTTAAGTTTATATATTCTATCCTTCAACCTTAAGCATAAACTCTAAGGGGTCGTTTGGTATGAGGTATAAGAAGGTATAAGGGTGGTATAAAAATTTAATACCACCTTAATACTCTGTTTGGTTAGCAAACCAGGTATAAGTTATCCCGGTGTTAATTTTAACACTGGGATAACTTATACCTTATAGAAGGTGGGGTAATTAGTACCGGTATAACGTATACCTTCTTCTTAGAAATTATGCAATTGTCATTCTTAATACAACATACCAAACAATGAATAAATAACAATCCCAGCATAACTAATCACAACATAACTTATCCCAATATAACTTATACCGGCATAACTTATACCGGTATAAATCATATTCCAACCAAACGACCCCTAAGTGTATTCAAAATGTGCCTAATGGACACAAATTTATCAGCCCCAAACCAACAAAAGTGAGTGAATCTCACTCTCGTATCACACTTTGACTCGGCAAACTGAACCAATTAGAAAATTACAATTCAACAAAAAAATAAAAAAGAAAGAAAGGATCAAGATACTTCCATATTACTACAACTCTGAACCAGCAAAAGTCGCCGGTATCGTAAAATGTGAACTAGATAGAAGGTCAGAACTTGGGTTAACTCCCCAGGCGACTACTCCATCTTTAAAATCATGAGATTTAAAAGTAATTGGTCGGTGCCTATGTAACATAATCCAGTTCAGAAGCAAAAGCAATAAAATTTATCTCATTATTTCAAGCATTGTAATTTCAAGACCTTGGGCTGCAATCTGAAATTCTCGGACAGCGAAGATAAAAAATGACTTATTCATGTCAAATATTACCTATTACAAATAATGGTTTCATTAAAGAATTAATTACAAGGAAAATAACAGTTAATGGAACGATTATTAAGAAGAAAAGGAACACATATGCCTCAAAGGATAGGAAAGTTGTCATGGGCTTGAATTTTGAAGAGTGAGTGAAACAGAGCATTATTTATAAGTTTTCCAAAAAAACTGACTAAATAATTATAAGCTTTGTTCTATCTTGAAGGGATAACCGAAAGACAGGGATCTAAGCCAGAGCCAGTAAAGAAAAAAGATAAACGGTGAGGCAGAAGAATTGGTCAACTTTCATGACTTGATACTGCAACTTTGAATCATGTCTCCGACAAGTTACTTGATGAAAAAAACCCCAAGGAGACAACTGATAATTGAAAGGAACCCATAAAATTTTATTACTGGAATTTCTGCAAGAATATGTGAAGGGAGATGACCGGAGTAAAAGAAGAAAGAGGTCGCCGACAACCATTGAGAAGAATACAAAGGAAAACGGAAAGACTCTTTGTGCCACACGCTCAACTCTAAGTGAGTACCACTGCATGTGCCAGGTCTGTTCAAGGTGTTTAATAGACAGACACATTTTGGATACAGTTGAGGTGTCTGATAGGTAATGGCCTCAGTTGAATTGAAGTGTCTAAATGGAATTCGGTAATAACTGTAACGGACTATGTGTTTGGCCTATTATATTTAATAAATAAATACGCACAACCTAGTCAAAAAGTTTATCAAGTTCTTCTTATAAAGCCCACTTAAATTTATGACAGTTGAATTTAAACTGTGGAAAGGTTCTCATTCGCTAAAAATATTTAAAATAATACAAAAAAGACATAGAACAATAATAATAAATTCAAAACATAAATAATTTAAAGATAAATGACCCATTCTAAAGTCATTACAGGAAAAAGCTACGAAATTAAACATAAATTTATATTAGTACAAAAATAAATTATAGAAAAAACAGGAAAGGTTCAAAAGTGCCCCTCGATTATTTCGAAAGTTTACCCTATGTTAAAAGTTGTCACCATTTGTGTCCCTGCCGTGACCTAAGAGGGTCATTTCTACCCTCCTTCATTAACGGACACAATTTTTGATTTTTTTTATTCCCAATTTCCCCCCCTCTTTTTTACATCCACCTGGCACGCCCCTCCCCTCTTTTATTTTCTAGAAATGGTCAAAAACTGCACTTGCGCCCGCCTACAAATGTACAGATATAGTACACTATCATGAAACTTTCATATTCAAGTGAATCTTTATTAAAATTATACTTACACCATGCATGCTTTGACTTGTTTTTCTATTGCTTGACATTTTTTCTCTTGATTTTTATAGGAAGAAAGTAACTCAAAAGAAAACTTCATACATAACACTAGTGGGAGTTAAAACATGATTTCTTGGTACATAGGGTTTTTTTGGTAACCTTTTTATGAAGGGGAGAAAATATTTTTTTTAAAAAAACTAAGATAAGGGTCTGGGGAGGGGTATAATTGTCCCATTTCATATAGTTCAAGTTCAATTTTTGACCCTTTCTAGAAAAAATAGGGCGAGGACTAGGGCGGGGTGTGCCAGGTGAATTTTAAAAAAAAGAAAAATGTTTTTTTTTTGAAGTAAAACAATGCGAAAATTGTGTCTGCTAGTGAAGAGGGTAGTAATGACCCCTTTGCACTACTAAAAATTCGGAAAAAACGATCAAAATTTGGCGACTAAAATTGGTCTATCAAGAAAAACGACCAAAATTTGGCGATCAAAATTGGTCTATCAAGAAAAGCGACCAAAGTTGATCACTAAATTGGAGAAAATAATTAAATAATTATTCTAAATACATTAGCGACCAAGGTTGGTCGCTTTTTGGTCGATAATTTCGTCAAAATGTTGACCGGACTGGTCAGACTTGCTTGGTCAAAGAAATACTGAAATTAGCGACCAACTTTGGTCGCTAAAGGGGGACCCACTTATAAAATTTTAATAATTATATTATTATTTAAAAAAATTATAAAATATAAATAAATATAATTTAAAATTAGCAACCAAAGTTGGTCGCTTACGAAAGGGGAAGCAGATAGAGACCAACTTTGGTCGCCAAAAATGGGACCCAGTTATAAAATTTTAATAATTATATTTTTATTTAAAAAAATTATAAAATATAAAAAAATATAATTTAAAATTAGCGACCAAAGTTGGTGGCTTACGAAAGGGGAAGCAGATAGAGACCAACTTTGGCCGCTAATCTGGGACCCAGTTCTAACGTTTAACAATTATATTATTATTTTAAACATTATATAAAACATAAATAAATCTGATTTACATTTAGTGACCAACTTTGGTCGCTAATTTTAATTTCTGGATAATTGACGACCAACTTTGGTCGCTAAATATAATTTCTGGAAAATTAGCGACCAAAGTTGGTCTCTTTTCAGGTCAACATTGGTCAAAATTAAAAATTACTTTTGTATTTACTATCTAAATAATATAAATGTAATCTGTTAACACTTTTGTAATACAAAGGATGAATATACTAAAATATACTCTAACATGCTATATATGTAGTTAAGTAGTACAACGAAGCATGCGTGTATGTCTATATATATAGGTTATAAGTCGATGAATCAATTTACAAGTGTATCAATACCTAACAGAACCCGTCCCTGTGTTCCGAGCGCTTCATGTTCTTATATATATATATATATATATATATATATATACTATATATACCTTGTATACTATGCACTTAGTATATATAATACACTATATATATACATATATAAATATACACACACACACATATATATATATACTCCCAATATATATCCGGGAGATTTCAGAGGATTGAGTATCAGAGGCCGGGTGGTTTATTTCAAAGGATTGAGCTTCCCGAGTGGAAATGGGAGCGGATCACTATGGATTTCGTTGTTGGGCTTCCGCTGACTCGGAGGAAGTTCGACGCAGTTTGGGTCATTGTTGATAGGCTGACCAAGTCAGCACATTTCATTCCTGTGGCAGTCTCCTATTCAGGATAGGCTTCGTACAGCTCAGTCCAGGCAAAAGAGCTATGCCGATCGCAAGGTTCGAGACGTGGGTTTTATGGTGGGTGAGCGGGTATTTCTCCGAGTGTCGCCTATGAAAGGCGTGATGAGATTTGGGAAGAAGGGCAAGCTTAGCTCTAGGTTTATTGGTCCATTTGAGATTCTTGACCGAGTGGGAGAGGTGGCTTATAGACTCGCATTGCCGCCTAGCTTATCAGCCGTGCATCTAGTCTTTCATGTGTCCACGCTCCGGAAATATCACGGCGATCCATCCCACGTGTTAGATTTCAGTATTGTCTAGTTGGACAAGGACTTGTCCTATGAGGAGGAGCCGATAGCTATTCTAGACTGGCAGGTTCGTCAGTTGAGATCCAAGAATTTCCCCTCTGTTCGCGTTCAGTGGAAAGGTCAGCCCCCTGAGGCTTCGACCTGGGAGTCCGAGTCCGACATGCGGAGCCGTTATCCTCATCTATTTCCCGACTCAGGTACTTCCTTCTTTTGTCCGTTCGAGGACGAACAGTTATTTTAGAGTTGGAAAATGTGACGACCCAAAGGATCATCACCTGTTGCTAATTGAATCCCGTGTCTCCGAGGCCTTGAAAACCTCATTTAGGGTTGCCTCGATTTGCGTGCGTAGTCCGGGCGCGTAGCCAGAAAGCTTATACATGAAATTCTATGAAAAATATTAAGTTTTGATATTAAAATGAATAAATTTGACTTCGGTCAATATTTTAGGTAAATAAACCCATGATTTGACGGTCTCGGAGAGTCCGTAGGAAAATATGGGACTTGGGCATATGCCCGGAATCGGATTCCGAGGTCCCAAGCCCGAGAAATGAATTTTTGAGTGAAATTGTTTTCTTGAAATGATTAAGGAAATTGGAAATGAAATTTGATTAGAAGACTATGGTGTCGGGCCCGTATTTTGGTTCCGGCGCCCGGTACAAGTCTTATATATGTTTTGAATCACTCCTGTAAAGTTTGGTTAAAAATGGACGTTGTTTGACGTGATGTAGACCCTAATTGGGAAATTGATGTTTAAAAGGAAATCTGAGAAAAATTGATTGATCTTGAGGCTTAATTCGATGTTCATGATGTTATATTGATGATTTGATCATACGAATATGTTCGTAGAGTGTTTTTGAGGTAGTGTGCATACTTGGGTTAGAGCTTCGAGGGCTCAGGTGAGTTTCGAGTAGGTTCCGGGATGCCGTAGGCTTAAAAGACCAGATGTTGCAGGTTCAGGAAAATATTGCAGGCCTCTGAACCATTTAGCGCGACCCGCAAGGAATCGCGGCCGCGGTCGCCTTTGCGCGATCCGCGGTAGGTGTTGTGCGGCCGCGGTCAGCTTTGCGCAGTCTGCGCGGGGCAAAGATCCACAGGTCTTCAGGAGGGGCCAGCGCGGCCGCGGTCGGCTTAGCGCTGCCCGCGGTGGAGGATTCAGAGGGGTATAAATTCACTTGAATTTTAGTTATTTTTACACTTTTCAAAACCTCAAAACATAAGAGGTGATTTTCTAAACAACGTTTCTTCTCCAAAACTATTGGTAAGTGATTTCTAACTCATTTTCTTCACTCCTTAACATCTTTTAACATGATTTCAACTTAAAATCAAAGATTTTCATGGGGGAAAATGAGTGTTTTGGGTAACCTAGATTTTTTTCTAAAGTTGGGGATTTGGACCTCAATTTGGGGTCCGATTTCAAAACAAAATATACATTTGGATTCGTGGGGAAATGGGTAAACAGGTTTTGGTCCGAACCTCGGGTTTCGACCATGTGGGCCCGGGGATAATTTTGACTTTTTGAGTAAAACTTTGGGAAAACTCATTTTCATGCATTGGGGTTGATTCATTTAGCACTTATTGATGTAATTAAGTAACTTGTGACTAGATTCGAGCGGATTGGTGGTGGAATCAAGGGCTAAAGCTATAATTGAGGCTTGAGTGGTCTTCAAAGCTTCGAGGTAAGTGTTTGGTCTATCCTTAGCTTGAGGGATTAGGAGTTGAGTCTTATTTGCTACGAGCTAATTGTCGAGTACGACGTATAGGCATGGTGACGAGTATCTATACGTTGGTGTCTAGCATGACCGTGAGTCTTTATATTGCGGATATTCTAATTTTTGTTTTATCTTCCATGCCTTAATGATGATTTTCTATATATTGTGACAAACATGTGAAAGAAATTATGATCCCTGAACTTCGAGGAGCAGTGACTCGAGTAATAATGCGAATTGTGAAAGTATACGAGATGATTGAACCCCTATGGAGTGTTGGCTCAGGTAGTAAAGTGATATAAGAAGTGAAAGTGAAAGAAATATTAAATTGCTCCCTTGACGGGATGTTGGTTTCTTTGTTTATTATTTCCATTGCCTGGATTTAACTGTTTAATTGTGTTCACTTGTCGGAATTTAAGCTGTTTAATTGTATTCCCTTGCCGGGATTTCTACAATTATTTGTCTACTCCCTTGCCCCTTTGTTTGTGATTGTTGTTTGGGTGAGAAAGAGTGTTAAAGCACGAAGGGTGATGCCGTGCATTATTTGCTATTGTGAGGAAAGAGTGTAAAGCATGAAGGGTGATGCCGTGCCGCACGATGTACCATTCCGTGCCTATTTCATTGATTATATGGTGAGGAAAGAGAGTAAAAGCACAAAGGGTGATGCCGTGCATATTTTTATATGATTGTTTTGGTGAGGACGAGAGTAAAAGCACGAAGGGTGATGCCGTGCATTTGTTGATTTTTGATCCTTTGTTGATATCCGAGTTATGTTGTTTCTTTCATTACTTGTTGTTATTTGATTTACTTTGAGGTTATAGATTCCCTTACCTTATTTGACTTGTGCTTGTTGTTTGGGTAAGGAAGAGTGTAAAGCACGAAAGATGATGCCGTGTATTATTTTGGTGAGGAAGAGCGTAAAGCACGAAGGGTGATGCCGTGCAAATTGTTGACTTTTGATTCTTGTTGATATTCTAGCTTTGCTGCTTCTTTCTGTTATTGAGGATTTCTATTTGAAACTGTTATCTCCCCACAACATGTTTCCCCCTCCCACATTGACTGGTTATTTTTGTATCTCTTTTCTGCTGTATATATATGTATATGAACTGCACAGGTTTATTTGGAGTCTGGTCCTAGCCTCGTCACTACTTCACCAAGGTTAGGCTGGATACTTACCAACACATGGGGTCAGTTGTGCTGATACTACACTTTGTGCTCTTTGCACAGATCCAGGTCTTGGACAACAGCAGTAGCACGAGAGCCAACCTTCAGTCCAGTGAGACACCGAGGTAGCCTTGCAGGCGTCCGTAGGCCCGGCGTCTCCTCTATCTTTTATTTCAGTCTGTTATCTCATGTTTCCGAGACAAACAATTTATATTTTTCTTTCAAACGATTGTATTTAGTACTTTTAGAAGTTCGTGAGTAATGTGACACCAGTTCTTGGGTAGAGGCATATGTTGATTTCCGCATTATTGTTCAGTTTCTTAAATTTACGTCTTTTGCATATTTATTTAATTCCGTTGTTCTTTATGCTATAACTGATAATGGTTAAAAGAAGTAAATTGGTTAATGAAAGAGGTCGTTAAGGGTTGGCTTGCCTAGCTCCCATCAGTAGGCGCCATCACGACTCCCGAGGGCGAGAAATCCGGGTCGTGACAAGTTGGTATCAGAGCTTTAGGTTACATAGGTCTCACAACTCACGGACAAGCTCAGTAGAGTCTGAAGGACCGGTACGGAGACGTCTGTATTTATCCCCAGAGGCTACGAGTTAGGAAAATCTCACATTTGTTCTTTCTTGTAGTGCGAATTTGTTCCTCAAACGCTAATTGAACTTCTACTCTGTTCTTCGCAGATGGTGAGAATACGCGCTTCCTCATCTATCGATCAGTAGCCCAAGCCCCCTGCAGTAGCACCACTAGGGGCAGAGGCCGAGGCAGTGCTAGAAGCCGAGGTAGGGGCAAAGCTCAGCCCCGAGCAGCAGCACCAGTGGCGGAGCCTCAGGTTGATTTTGAGGAGAAGGTTCCGGCCCCAACAGTTCCAGTGGGACCATTAGGTCCCAGAGGGGTTCATTGCCACCCCAGTTCTTCAAGACGCTCTGGTCCGATTGGTGGGCCTCATGGAAAGTGTCACCCGAGCGGGTTTGCTTCCAGTAGCACCAGCCACTTCTCAGGCTGGAGGAGGGGCTCAGACTCCTGCTACGCGTACTCCGGAGCAGGTAGCTCCCCAGGTTCAGGTTCCAGCGGTTCAACCAGCTGTGGCAGTTCAGCCGAGTGTAGTGGCTCAGACCGGCGACGGAGCGGCTATGTCCACCGATGCTTTGTGGAGGCTGGATAGGTTCACCAAGCTCTTCACTTCTACATTCAGCGGTGCATCTACTGAGGATCCCGAGGATTTTCTGAATAGTTGTCACGAGGTTCTTCGGAAAATGGGGATAGTTGAGACCAATGGAGTTGATTTTTCTACCTTTCATCTGTCTGGATCTGCCAAGACTTGGTGGAGGGATTATTGCTTAGCTAGACCAGCTGGTTGGCCATCTTTGACTTGGGAACAATTCACAGAGTTATTTTTAGAGAAGTTTCTCCCCGTGACTCAGAGAGAGACCTTTCGAAGGCAGTTTGAGCGCCTCCAGTAGGATTCCATGACGGTCACCTAGTATGAGACCAGGTTCATCGATCTAGCTCGCCATGCTCTTGTCATACTTCCCACCGAGAGAGAGAGGGTGATGAGGTTTATTGATGGTCTTATTCAGCCGATTCGTCTTCAGATGGCCAAGGAGGCCGGGAGTGAGATCACTTTCTAGGAGGCGGCCAATGTGGACCGCAGAGTTGAGATGGTTCTATCAGAGGGAGATGGTCATGGGTCGAACAAGAGGCCTCGTCATTCAGGCAGATTCAGTGGTACCTCGTCTGGAGGTAGAGATTCATATGGTAGAGGCCACCCTCCTAGGCCCTTTCAGTCAGCTCTCCAGGCCTCACATGGTACTTCAGGTGGTCGTGGTTCTCAGACGCATTATTCTGATCAGCGGCCATAAAGTGCGCCACCCGCTCCCATCAGTGCACCACTGCTTCAGAGTTTCCGAGGTGGTCATTCAGGTCGACAGGGCCAGCAGTTTCAGTAGCCGAGGGCTTGTTACACTTGTGGTGATCTGGGTCACATTGCTAGGTTTTGCCCTCAAGCATCGGGTAGCTCTCAGCATCAAGGTTCTCATGCGATGGTACAGGCACCAGGTGTTCCACAGCCCGCCCAACCACTTAGAGGTGGGGGTAGAGGTGCTAGAGATAGAGGTAGAGGTCTTAGAGGTGGAGCTCAGGCCGCCAGAGGTGGAGGCCAGTCAGCAGCAGGCCGTCCCAGAGAGGTAGTTCAGGGTGGTTGGGCCTAGCCCCGATGCTATGCCCTTCCAACTAGGCCCGAGGCTGAGGCTTTAGATGTAGTTATTACAGGTACTATTCTGGTTTGTGATAGAGATGCTTCGACATTATTTGATCCGGGATCTACATATTCGTATATGTCATCTTATTTTGCACCATACCTGGTCATGCCTAGCGATTCATTGAGTATTTCTGTTTATGTGTCTACATCGGGGGATGATTCTATCGTGGTCGATCAAGTTTATCGTTCTTGTATTGTGGTGATTGGAGGTCTTGAGACTCGTATTGATTTGTTGCTTTTAGATATGGTCGATTTCGATGTTATATTGGGGATGGACTGGTTATCCCCGTACCATGCTATCTTGGATTGCCATGCCAAGACTGTGACCCTAGCATTACCGGGTTTGCCCCGTTTAGAGTGGATAGGGATTCCTGGTCATTCTACCCGCAGTGTCATTTCGTACATGAAGGCTCGGCGTATGGTCGAGAAGGGGTGTTTGGCTTATTTGGCTTATGTTCGTGATTCCAGCACTGAGGTCCCCTCTATTGATTTTGTGCCCATGGTTCGCGAGTTTCCTGAGGTCTTCCCTTCAAACCTGTCGGGTATGCCACCCGACCGGGATATTGATTTTTGCATTGATTTGGCTCCGGGCACCCAACCCATTTCTATTCCGCCATACCGTATGGCCCTGCCTGAGTTGAAAGAATTGAAGGAGCAGTTACAGGACTTGTTTGAGAAGGGTTTCATTAGACCCAGCGTTTCGCCTTGGGGTGCCGGTGTTGTTTGTTAAGAAAAAAGATGGTTCGATGAGGATGTACATTGATTACCGACAGTTGAACAAGGTCACAATCAAGAATAAGTGTCCACTACTGAGGATTGATGATTTGTTCGATCAGCTTCAGGGTGCCAAGGTATTTTCAAAGATTGACTTGAGATCTGGCTACCATCAGTTGAGGATTAGGGCATCCGATGTCCCTAAGACGGCATTTCGTACTCGGTACGGGCATTATGAGTTCTTGGTTATGTCATTCGGGTTGAAAAATACCCCACCAACTTTTATGGATTTGATGAACCGAGTGTTCAGGACTTATTTGGATTCCTTCGTGATCGTCTTCATTAATGATATTTTGATATATTCCCACAGCCGGGAGGAGCACGGGCAACAACTCAGAGTGGTTCTTCAGACTCTGAAGGATAGTCAATTATATGCTAAGTTTTCGAAGTGTGAGTTCTGGTTGAGTTCGGTTGCATTTCTGGGTCATATTGTATCCACATAGGGTATTCAGGTTGATCCGAAGAAGATTGAGGCAGTCAAGAACTGGCCTAGACCAGCCTCAGCTACGAAGATTTGGAGTTTCTTGGGATTGGCAGGCTACTATCGTCGGTTCGTGGAGGGGTTTTCATCTATTGCAGCCCCGATGACCAGGTTGACTCAGAAGGTTGCCCAGTTCAGATGGTCAGACGAGTGTGAGACGAGCTTTTAGAGGCTTAAGACAGCTCTGACTACGACACCGGTGTTAGTTCTACCCACAGGTTCAGGCCCTTACACCGTTTATTGTGATGCATCTTGCATTGGGCTTCGTGAAGTGTTGACGCAGGAGGGAAGGTCATTGCCTATGCTTTGAGGCCGTTGAAGATTCATGAGAAGAACTATCCAGTGCATGATTTAGAGTTGGCAGCCATTGTTCACGCATTGAAGATTTGGAGGCATTATCTGTATGGCGTGGCATGTGAGGTGTTCACTGGTCACAAGAGTCTTCAGTATTTGTTCAAGCAAAGGGAATTGAATTTGAGGCAAAGGAGGTAGGTTGAGTTGTTGAAGGATTATGATATCACTATCTTATATCATCCGGGAAAGGCCAACGTGGTGGCCGATGCTTTGAGTAGAAAGTCAGCCAGTATGGGCAGTCTTGCTTATATTCCAGTCGGTGAGAGGCCGCTTGCTTTAGATGTTCAAGCTTTGGAAAATCGATTTGTAAGATTGGATATTTCTGAGCCTAGTCGAGTATTAGCTTGCACGGTCGCTCGTTCTTCGTTATTGGAGCGTATCCGTGATTGGCAGTTTGATGATCCCCATTTGTGTGTCCTTAGAGACACGGTGCGGTGTGGAGGTGCCAAGCAGGTTACCTTAGGTAATGATGGAGTTCTGAGATTTCAGGGTCGAGTTTGTGTGCCTAATATGGATGGGCTTCGAGAGTTGATTTTAGAGGAGGCCCATAGTTCCCAATACTCTATCTATCCGGGCGTCGCGAAGATGTATCAGGATTTGCGACAACATTATTGGTGGCGTAGAATAAAGAATGATATTGTGGCATATGTGGCACGGTGTTTGAATTGTCAGCAGGTTAAGTACGAGCATCAGAGGCCGGGTGGTTTATTTTAGAGGATTGAGCTTCCCGAGTGGAAATGGGAGCGGATCACTATGGATTTTGTTATTGGGCTTCCGCTGACTCGGAGGAAGTTCAATGCAGTTTGGGTCATTGTTGATAGACTGACCAAGTCAGCGCATTTCATTCCTGTGGCAGTTTCCTATTCGTCCGAGAGGTTAGCTGAGATCTATATCCGAGAGATTGTTCGCCTTCATGGTGTGCCGGTATCCATCATTTCGGACCGAGGTACGCAGTTCACCTCGCGTTTCTGGAGAGCAGTTCAGCGAGAGTTAGGCACCCAGGTTGAGTTGAGTACAACATTTCATCCTCAGATGGATGGACAGTCCGAGCGGACTATTCAGATATTGGAGGATATGCTCTGGGCTTGTGTTATTGACTTTGGAGGTTCGTGGGATCAGTTTTTGCCTTTGGCAGAGTTTGCCTACAGCAACAGCTACCAGTCGAGTATCCAGATGGCTCCTTACGAGGCTTTATATGGTAGGCGGTGTCGATCTCCGGTTGGATGGTTTGAGCTGGAAGAGGCTTGGTTGTTGGGTACGGATCTGGTTCAGGAGGCTTTGGACAAGGTCAGGATCATTCAGGATAGGCTTCGTACAGCTCAGTCCAGGCAAAAGAGCTATGCAGATCGCAAGGTTCGAGACGTGGGTTTTATGGTGGGTCAGCGGGTATTTCTCTGAGTGTCGCCTATGAAAGGCGTGATGAGATTTGGGAAGAAGGGCAAGCTTAGCCCTAGGTTTATTGGTCCATTGAGATTCTTGATCGAGTGGGAGAGGTGGCTTATAGACTCGCATTGTCGCCTAGCTTATCAGCCGTGCATCCAGTCTTTCATGTGTCCATGCTCCGGAAATATCACGGCGATCCATCCCACGTGTTAGATTTCAGTACTGTCCAGTTGGACAAGGACTTGTCCTATGAGGATGAGCCGATAGCTATTCTAGATCGGCAAGTTCGTCAGTTGAGATCCAAGAATTTCCCCTTTGTTCGCGTTCAGTGGAAAGGTCAGCCCCCTGAGGCTTCGACCTGGGAGTCCGAGTCCGACATGCGGAGCCGTTATCCTCATCTATTTCCCGACTCATGTACTTCCTTCTTTTGTCCGTTCGAGGACGAATGATTATTTTATAGGTGGAGAATGTGACGACCCAAAGGGGTCATCACCTGTTGTCAATTGAATCCTATGTCAAAACCTCATTTAGTGTTGCCTCGATTTGCGTGCGCAGTCCGGGCGCGTAGCTGGAAAGCTTATACATGAAATTTTGTGAAAATGCTAAGTTTTTATATTAAAATGAATAAATTTGACTTCGGTCAACATTTTACGTAAACGGACCCGGACCCATGATTTGACGGTCTCGGAGAGTCCGTAGGAAAATATGGGACTTGGGCGTATGCCCAGAATGGGATTCCGAGGTCCCAAGCCCGAGAAATGAATTTTTGAGTGAAAATGTTTTCTTGAAATGATTAAGGAAATTGGAAATGAAATTTGATTAGAAGATTATGGTATCGGACCCGTATTTTGGTTCCGGCTCCCGGTACAAGTCTTATATATGTTTTGAATCACTCCTGTAAAGTTTGGTTAAAAACGGACGTCGTTTGACGTGATCCGGACCCTAATTGGAAAATTGATGTTTAAAAGAAAATCTGAGAAAAATTCATTGATCTTGAGGCTTAATTCGATGTTCATGATGTTATATTGATGATTTGATCACACAGATATATTCGTAGATTGTTTTTGAGGTAGTGTGCATACTTGGGTTAGAGCTTTGAGGGCTCGGGTGAGTTCCGAGTAGGTTCCAGGATGCCGTAGGCTTAAAAGACCAGATGTTGCAGGTTTAGGAAAATATTGCAGGCCTCTGAACCATTTAGCGCGGCCCGCGAGGAATCGCGTGCGGCCGCGGAGGGGCCAGCGCTGTCGCGGTCACTTTGCGCAATCCGCGGTGGGTGCTGTGCGGATGCGGTCAACTTTGCGCGGTCCGCGCGGGGCAAAGATCCGTAGGTCTTCATGAAGGGCCAGCGCGGCCACGGTCGGCTTAGCGCTGCCCGCAGTGGGGGCTTCAGAGGGGTATAAATTCACATGAATTTCAGTGTTACACTTTTCAAAACCCCAAAACATAAGAGGTGATTTTCTAAACAACTTTTCTTCTCCAAAACGATTGGTAAGTAATTTCTAACTCATTTTCTTCACTCCTTAACATCTTTTAACATGATTTCAACTTAAAATCAAAGATTTTCATGGGGGAAAATGGGTGTTTTGGGTAGAACCTAGGTTTTTTTCTTAAGTTGGGGATTTGGACCTCAATTTGGGGTCCTATTTCAAAACAAATTATACATTTGGATTCGTGGGGGAATGGGTAAACGGGTTTTGGTTCGAACCTCGGGTTTCGACCACGTGGGCCTGCGGGTAATTTTGATTTTTTGAGTAAAACTTTGGGAAAACTCATTTTCATGCATTGGGGGTTGATTCATTTAGCACTTATTGATGTAATTAAGTAACTTGTGACTAGATTCGAGCGGATTGGTGGTGGAATCAAAGGGTAAAGCTATAATTGAGGCTTGAGTGGTGTTCAAAGCTTCGAGGTAAGTGTTTGGTCTAACCTTAGCTTGAGGGATTAGGAGTTGAGTCTTATTTGCTACGTGCTAATTGTCGAGTATGACGTATAGGCGTGATGACGAGTATCTATACGTTGGTGTCTAGCATGACCGTGAGTCTTTATATTGCGGATATTCTGATTTTTGTTGTACCTTCCATGCCTTAATGATGATTTTCTATATATTGTGACAAACATGTGAAAGAAATTATGATCCCTGAATTTCGAGGAGCATTGGCTCGAGTTATAATGCGAATTGTGAAAGTATACGAGATGATTGAACCCCTATGGAGCGTTGGCTCAGGTAGTAAAGTGAGATAAGAAGTGAAAGTGAAAGAAAGAGAAAGAATTATTAAATTGCTCCCTTGCCGGGATGTTGGTTGCTTTGTTTATTTTTTCCCTTGCCGAGATTTAACTGTTTAATTGTGTTCCCTTGCCGAGATTTAAGCTGTTTAATTGTATTCCCTTGTCGGGATTTCTACCATTACTTGTCTACTCCCTTGCCCCTTTGTTTGTGATTGTTGTTTGGGTGAGGAAGAGTGTTAAAACACGAAGGGTGATGTCGTGCATTGTTTGCTATTGTGAGGAAAGAGTGTAAAGCACGAAGGGTGATACCGTGCCGCACGATGTACCATTCTGTGCCGATTTCATTGATTATATGGTGAGGAAAGAGAGTAAAAGCACGAGGGGTGATGCCCTGCATATTTTTATATGATTGTTTTGGTGAAGACGAGAGTAAAAGCACGAAGGGTGATGCCGTGCATTTGTTGATTTCTGATTCTTTGTTGATATCTGAGTTATGTTGTTTCTTTTGTTTATTTGATGTCTTTCTACTCGGAACTGTTATCTACCCCACAGCATGCTCACCTTCCCATTTTATCTGGTTATTAAGAGTGTAAAACACGAAGGGTGATGCCGTGTATTGTTTTGGTGAGGATGAGAGTAAAAGCACGAAGGGTGATGCCGTGCAAATTGTTGACTTTTGATTCTTGTTGATATTCTGGCTTTGCTCCTTCTTTCTGTTATTGAGGATTTCTATTTGAAACTGTTATCTCCCCACAACATGTTTCCCCCTCCCACATTGACTGGTTATTTCTGTATCTCTTTTCCGCTGTATATATATGTATATGAACTGCACAACATTATTTGGAGTCTGGTCCTAGCCTCGTCACTACCTCGCCGAGGTTAGGCTGGACACTTACCAGCACATGGGGTCGGTTGTGCTGATACTACACTCTGTGCTCTTTGCACAGATCTAGGTCTTGGACATCAGCAGTAGCGCGGGAGCCAGCCTTCAGTCCAGTGAGATACCGAGGTAGCCTTGCAGGCGTCCGCAGGCCCGACGTCTCCTCTATCTTTTATTTCAGTATGTTATCTCATGTTTCCGAGACAAACAGTTTATATTTTTCTTTCAAACAGTTGTATTTAGTACTCTTAGAAGTTCGTGAGTAATGTGACACCGGTTCTTGGGTAGAGGCATATGTTGATTTCTGCATTATTGTTCAATTTCTTAAATTTACGTCTTCCGCATATTTATTTAATTCCGTTGTTCTTTATGCTATAACTGATAATGGTTAAAAGAAGTAAATTGGTTAATGAAAGAGGTCGTTAAGGGTTGACTT
Organism: Nicotiana tabacum; assembly: GCF_000715075.1. NCBI lineage: Eukaryota > Viridiplantae > Streptophyta > Magnoliopsida > Solanales > Solanaceae > Nicotiana > Nicotiana tabacum. The sequence goes on along the minus strand of NC_134090.1, from coordinate 28,417,800 downwards.
GCCTAGCTCCCATCAGTAGGCGCCATCACGACTCCCGAGGGCGGGAAATTCGGGTCGTGCGCGTTAATTCTTAAGACGACCGGCCAGGTCGTCTCAATGTAGCTTATATACTATATACTATATTATACTATATATATCGAATATACCTTGTATACTATGCACTTAGTATATATAATACACTATATATATATATATATATATATATATATATATATAGAGAGAGAGAGAGAGAGAGTATAGTATAGTATAGTATAGTATATAGCGCTCGGAACACAGGGATGGGTTCTTTTAGGTATTGATACACTTGTAAATTGATTCATCGACTTATAACCTACTTAGATGCATGTATATATATTAAAAATAAAATATCTCGACTTATATCAATTAATATGTTATAATTGATTCATCGACTTATAACCTAGTGATGAATGAATGTAATTCATTAACTCTGTTATAATACAAATAATGAATACTATTATATCAATTAATAGAATAATATTATATTGGTTTATCAATTCATTAATTATTCGTACGTAGTAATGTATAAGATTGATCATCAATTACAATATAGTTTATGCGTGTGTATGAAATTACTCATATACTTAAATATAACTTAAAACATTCCTTTACATAGATGCTATTATAATCTATTAAAAGTAATTACCTAGTTAATATAATTTTTTTTAAAGATTATTGTCACGACCCCGCTCTCTATATATATATATATTATATATACTCTCTCTCTCTCTCTATATATATATATATACACACACTCTCTCTCTCTCTCTCTATATATATATATATATACATATATATATATATATATATATATAGCTTATATACTATATACTATACTATACTATATATATCGAATATACCTTATATACTATGCACTTAGTATATATAATACACTATATATATATATATATATATCGAATATACCTTGTATACTATGCACTTTAGTATATACAATACACTATACTATATATATATAAGAACATGAAGCGCTCAGAACACAGGGACGGGTTTTCTTTTAGGTATTGATACACTTGTAATTTGATTCATCGACTTATAACCTACTAAGATGCATCGTTGAATATTAAAAACAAAACATCTCGACTTGTATCAATTAATCTGTTATAATTGATTCATCGACTTATAATTAATTCTTAAGACGACCGGCCAGGTCGTCTCAATGTAGCTTATATACTATATACTATATTATACTATATATATCGAATATACCTTGTATACTATGCACTTAGTATATATAATACACTATATATATATATATATATATATACACTCTATATATATATACATACACACACACTCTCTCTCTCTCTCTATATATATAGCTTATATACTATATACTATACTATACTATGCTATACTATATATATCGAATATACTTTGTATACTATGCACTTAGTATATATAATACTATATATATATATATGTGTGTGTGTGTGTGTGTGTGTGTATGTACATAATAATTTTAAATTGAATTAAAATCCTAAATTTTAATATTCAACTTTGGTCGCTATTTTGGTCAAACAGTAAAAAAAATTGCGACCAACGTTGGTCGCTTTTTCTAATTCCAGAGTCAAAATCGGGTTTCCCCCCTTCCATTCTCTTATTTTCTTCCCAAAATTTTCCCAAACTCTCTCTTAACACATTCCCCTCCCCTTCTCTATTTCCCTCACACAAATTAATCCCCCCACCCCTTGCCACCACTGTGACCGCGCGCCACCACGTCTGAGCCGCTGCTAAATCTGTCGCCGGAGCCGCTGTCTGTTGCTAGCACTGTCCGCCGGAGCCGTTGCAGCACCACCACTGCTTTTTAATCCTCCTTTTAATTTACCAAGGTTAGTAATCTACCTTATTAGCTTTTTAATTTTTAATTTTTGCTATATAGTTTTATGTAATTTTTTAGAATTTTTGTCTATTTAGTATTAGGGTTTTTGGTTTGAACTACATTAGATTTATGAACTTAAGGTAGAAATTATGAACTTTTAGTTCTTATATTAATTTATATTGAGTTCAATTGTGAAAAGAAACAATTCATACATTAACAATACCTAGATAAGAGTACTTGTAAATACATTGTCTTAGAAGAGGAGAAAAATTTGTTTATTCATTTGTTTTCATATATGTTGGTTTCATGCTTTAAACTATGCATTATACATTTATAAGATAAAAAAAACATCGAGGGCTGCTATAGATTCTAATCCAATGAAGAAAGAAAAAGTATTAAAGGGAGGAGTTTATTAATGTATATATTATGAACTTAAGGTCATATTGGACTTTTAGGATATGAATTGGACTTATAGTTAATTAAAAAAAGATTAGGATATGAATTAACTAAATTAATTTATTCTTGTTTTATTTGTATAGATGGAACATCGTACTTGGATGTACAATAGGAATTATCCTAATCGGCAGGGATAGCGGAAAGATTTTGTAGAAGGGGTGGATGACTTTATTAGACATGCAATGTCACTTCCACCATAACTAAGTGAAGGAGTAATTAGGTGCCCTTGTGTTAGGTGCGACTGTATGAAGTTTGGAAAACCGGTGGAAGTTAAGCATCATCTTTATAGGAAGGGGTTTATTGCAAATTACTTTGTGTGGACTAATCATGAAGAGATCGATGGTAGCCATGAGATATTTCATAACATGGTTGTGGGTGAAAGTAGTAGGTCGGTGGAGAATACAAATCGTGATTCTAGAATTCATGATATGGTTGCGGATGCTTTTGAGATGCACTTAGGGGGCGAGCCCAATGAAAATGGTGAACAAACTCCTAATGATTGCGCAAAATATTTTCATGAACAGTTAGAGGAAGCTAGTCGTCCACTACGTAATGGAAGTCCACACTCTGAGATGTCTGTTGCAGTTAGATTACTAAGTATCAAATCTGATTGGAATATTTCTCAAGCAGCCATAGACTCTTTCATTGACCTTATGAGTGAACTAGTTGACTCTAATATCAAATTACCTGGTGATTTCTATAAGGCAAAGAAATTATTTTCTAAGTTAGGACTTTCGTCAATGAGAATTGATTGTTGTGAAGATGGTTGCATGTTATATTATAAAGATGATGCAAATTTAAGCAGTTGTAAATTTTGTGAAAAGCCTATTTTCAAGAGGCTTTCCAGCGGGAATATGGTCGCTATCAAGGCGATGCATTATTTACCTCTTATACCTAGGTTAAATAGGTTATATGCGTCAATGAGTTCTGCTCCTCATATGAGATGACACTTTGAAAATAGAAGACCACATGGTGTTATGTGTCATCCTTCAGATGGAGAAGCTTGGAAGCACTTTGATAGGACATATCCAGATTTTGCTAGTAAACCAAAGAACATTCGGTTAGGTCTGTGTGCAGATGGCTTCACGCCTTTTTCTGTATCTGCGACACCGTATTCATGTTGGCATGTCTTTCTTACATCTTATAATCTACCACCCGAGTTGTGCATGACTAGTCCATATATATTCTTAAATTGTATTATTCCCGGTCCACGTAATCCGAAAAGTTTGATAGATGTATATTTGCAACCTTTGATTGATGAGCTGAAACAATTGTGATACGATGGTGTTGAAACATATGACATATCAACCAAGCAGAATTTCAATTTGCGTGCTAATTTAATGTGGACAATTAATGATTTTACTGTGTATGGAATGTTGTTTGGGTGGATGACTGCTGGGAAGCTAGCTTGTCCTTACTGCATGGAAAATAGTAAAGTGTTCACTTTGAAACATGGCCGAAAGCAATCATGGTTTGATTGTCATCGTCAATTCTTGCCTCCTGATCATGAGTTTAGAAGGATGAAAAATGCATTCAAAAAGAATAAAATGGAATATGATTCTTCACCTCTGATACTTTCCGGTGAGGAAATTTGGGAGAGGGTCCAGAACTTCAGTAAAGTTACTGAAGCTCCACCTTATAAATTCCCCAGATACGGTGTTACTCATAATTGGACGAAACGGAGTATATTTTGGGAGTTGCCTTATTGGAAGGATAATCTTCTCCGTCACAACCTTGATGTCATGCATATTGAGAAGAATTATTTTGACAATTTGTTCAACACAGTGATGGATGTTAAAGGTAAGACAAAGGATAACCCGAAGGCTAGAATGGACTTACAAGAATATTGCAGGTGGCCTGAATTATACTTGCAGACAACAAACAATGGTAATATATTCAAGCCCAAAGCAAGTTACACATTCACTTTGGAGGAAAGACGGCAAATTTGTGATTGGGTAACAAAATTGAAGATGCCTGAGGGTTATGCGTCGAATCTTGGGAAAAAAGTTGATATGGAGTAGGGAAGTTGAGCCATTTGAAAAGTCATGACTGTCATGTTTTCATGGAGACCTTAGTACCTATTGCATTTTGTGGTTTGCCTGAAAGAATCTGGAAACCCATCACAGAGATTAGTTTATTTTTCAAAGACTTGTGTTCTTCCATATTAAGGGAAGAAAACCTACTCCGGATGGATCAGAACATTCGTATAACTTCTAGTAAGATGGAAAAGATATTTCCATGTGGGTTTTTTGATGTGATGGAACACCTTCCAATCCACCTTGTACACAAGGCATGACTTGGAGGGCCTGTTCAATGCAGATGGATGTATCCCTTTGAGAGGTAATATTATAAGTTTGATGTAATTTTCTATTTTATTTGATTGTTCTTGGCTAACCTAAAATTATGTAGGACAATTGGCAAATGCAGACAATTTGTTAAGCAGAGGAATATGATTGAAGGATCTATCTATATGCGAAGCTTATCTTGCAAAGGAAACTGCTCATTTTTGTTCTTATTATTTTGAGATTAATGTGCCATGTGCTAGGAATAGGCCCAATAGGCACACGGTCGAATGTGTGAATGATCCATTATATCCGCCTATGTCCATATTCAATCAACCAGGCCGATGTTCTAAGGATGTTAGAAAGAGAAGTTTGAGTGATATGAAGTACAAGTCAGCTACACTTCATGTGTTGCTAAATTGTCCCGAAGTATTTGATGTGTCACAGTCACTTCGTGGGTCAGTTTGGCCATGATGCTGTATATATGACATTTGATACGTGGTTCAAACAATTTGTAAGTTTATCCTTAAAATATTCTAACACTATGTAGGTAAACAATGTTTGCAAGTTATTCTAACTTATGAATTATTTTTTAACAATATGTAGGTAAATGTTCCAAATAATGGTATAAATCAATTTTTAAAAGATATATCTTGGGGACCTGGGCTTGAGGTCACAACAATGTCTAAGTACGTTGTGAATGGTTATAAGTTTCATACAGAGGATTGCTCTAAAAATAAAAATAGCAACATTAGTGGGGTGTGGGTTCAAGGTGGTGATGACAACCAAGTTGGAGATATTGATTATTATGGTGTGCTCAAAGAAATAATAGAACTAGAATATACAAGTTGGCCATTTAAGAAATTGATACTCTTTAGATGCAAGTGATTTGACCCAAATCCAACAAGAGGTACAAGAGTACACAATCAATACAACATAATTGAGGTTAATCATACGAGGGAGTATGATCGCTATGATCCTTTCATAATTGCACATAATGTTAGGCAAGTGTATTATGCTCCTTATCCATTGCGGCGGAATAAGTCCGATTGGTGGGTTGTAATAAAAACTAAGCCTGTAGGTAGGGTGGAAGTCAAGAATGTATTATATGTTGCATATCAAAACGATATCTCCAGTGTTCACCAAATAGTGGACGAACTTTTAGAAAATGATTTGGAACATCCTGAACATATATTGGAAGAAGTTGATATAAATGAAGTAAGAATTATAGAAAACGAGGAAGAAGAATCAACTGATGAAGCTCAAACTAGTGAGGAAGAAGAATTCTCTGACGAGGAAGAAGAATTCTCTGACGAGGAAGAATACGCTGATGAGCTTTAAAAAGTTGGTTTCTTCGATAACTCTCGTTTATAGATAGTTTCCTTATATGTTTCAATCTAAATATGTATTATATTATGCAGATGACAGGCAAGGGTCGAGGTAACAATGAAGGTAGTGGTTCTCGGGGTCGAGAAAAGGCTAGGAAGCAAAAGAGGAGGGTAGAAGATACTACTCATCAATCTTTTCCACCATCTTCTGATTTGCCTATCACTATGCCACAGCCTCTACCCCATGGCTATACTGAGTTGCCACAGCATTACGAGCCCTACACCTTCATGCAGACACCAGGTCTTTCGTCACAGGGCCATAGGACTATACGTCCGACATACAATCCACTTACCTCACGACCACGTGGATCGCAGCCATCTGCATCGCATGGATCACATCGATCCATGTATATCCACATAGATCACAACCATCAGTGTCACAGCCACTCGGGTCATAGCAATCAGTATCACACCCACTTGCGGTTCATCCAACTATGTCGCAGTCACAAGGATCGTAACCATCTTCATCAAGGACTCCATCTATTTCAGGACTTCGTCTGCGAGATACTAGATCTGACCCCCCTACACCTTCCACACATGCCTATGATATACATGCTTCGGACGGTGATGCTAATGATGACGAGGAGGTGCATTATGATCAATATGGCAGGATCATCATAGTCTCTGGGGGTGATGGGTAAGAGTTAATTGTTATTTTTACGTTTATTGTTTTGTACAGTTTATACTAAGATATTAATGTGTTTTTTATTAAATTGCAGGTTCATCCCGAGTAATATTACTACGAGGATAATCACCAAAGCAACTAGAAAGCTTTATGATGGCCCTTATGCGACTTGGAGTGAATTTCCATTCTCGCTGAAGGAGCAAATTTTCAATCAATTTAAGGTATAAATATTCTTTTAAGCAGTATAATTATTTATATTTATGATATTTCCATATAATATTTAACTTTTGAAATACAAAGCAAGTGTGTATGGGAATACCGCTATAGTGCGGAAGTGGCTGCAAATTTTCATCTCAAAGCTCGCAAGCGGTTGTCGCATACTTTCTCCAAAACTAGAAAGTTGAACCAGAAGCCTGACTGGTTGATTCGGAATTTATGGGAGGATTTGCAAAGGCAATGGCTTACCGCAAAGTTCTTAGAGAAGAGCAAAAAAGGAAATAAAGCTCGCGCATCTGAGAAAGGAGGATCCTTGCACACTAGAGGTGCGATCAGCCTAGGGACGATAAAAAGAAGAATGATACGTAATTGCTTAATTTATTTTAATTTTTAAAGTATATCTATTCTGTTTATTAACTAAAATTTATGAGTTTTCAAGAAAAGAAGTTGGGGCGTCCGATGAACCAAGATGATCTATTCAAGGAGACTCATATTGTAAAGAAGAAGAAAGAGACGGATCAAGAAATGTGGGTTGAGGGCCGAGCCTAGACTGTACATGTAAGTTTTCACTTTTCATTAAGTATTTTAATTTACTTTTATATAAATTTTGAAATACTAATTGTCACACCTCCTTTTTCCGCACCCGCGAGGGTGCAAGGGAGTTTTTTCAATTAAAGGACAATCGAAACGGGATTGGTTTATTTATTTCAGAGTCGCCACTTGGGAGATTTAGGGTGTCCCAAGTCACCAATTTTAATCCCGAATCGAGGAAAAGAATGACTCCATATTACAGTCTGCGTACCAGAAATCCGGATAAGGAATTCTGTTAACCCGGGGGAAGGTGTTAGGCATTCCCGAGTTCCGTGGTTCTAGCACGGTCGCTCAATTGCCATATTTAACTTATTTATCTGATTTTAATACAATTATGAACCGATGTGCCAATATTAACTTTTTACCACTTTATTATTAATATTATTTTTTTTAAAAAAAAATTTTTTTAAAATAAAAATAAAATTGTGAACATCGTTTAAAACATGTCTTTGGATTACGTCACATGAAATGCACCCGCAATCCGGAACACATTTTTATTCAATGTTTTAGGATTTAGATTTGGATCGCATGAAATGCGCATCCGAGTTTAAGAAGGTAAAATTAATCAAATCGCGCCTAAAGAGTCTAGCGCGTCATTATCTTTGGGGAAGGAAGTGAAATTCACTAAACAATCCATCCCAAATTCTAAGTAATTTTTTTTAAAAAAATTAAATAAATAAATGAGATTGGAGAATCCTGTAAATTTTTGTATTATTTACATCTATTTATATTTAGCGAAATCCTTCCTTATTTTAAGAATATCCTTTAATGACTACCTTTTTATTATTACTAAGTTTGTCTACAAATATAAAATCAATATCTACATTCTTGAAAATAACATGTTAAATAGAAGAGAAAAACAAATATTAACAGAAAGTAATAAAAATTATAATCATAAGTACAACATGGAATAAAATAAAATAAAATATAAAAAAAAAACTAATTATCCCATAGTTGGATTAAAATTCAAATTGTTAGTAAGACTTAAGCTTATTGAAACTAATTATTTACAAATACTGAAAATTGAAAGAAAAAATAAACTTGATTACTAAACCATATTTCTAAAAAATTTAAACAATTTAACCTTAACTAACTTTGTTTTAATTCACATCATGTCCTAATACTTGATTCGCAAACTAATTCATGTTTTAAGTGAAATTAACTACATGATTCCGATTAACTTACCATTGACGAAAAACCTTATGAATAAGGAACTTAGTCAATTTTTGCCAAACTGATTCAATAACGCCATTTTTACGTTATTTCTTCTATTTTTATTATTAAACAGTTTTAATTAATAATCAGGCTTAAATATATTTCCTAATAATCTGGTTAAGGCGTTTTTAATGTCACTATAATATGCCTAGTTATGCCAAATGACAGTGATTTACAGAATAATAATACATGAATAACCTAAATACAATACAAAAAAAAAATTAAACGAAATTAAAAATTTAACACTCCATTCTTCATTTCAGCTTACAAAATGCCAAAATTACAGTTGTGTACCTGATATTGTCAATATAAGAAGAAGAAAGTCATCAACGTAATACATAACACAACAACAGCAACAATAACCAGTAATAACCAGTCAACGAAAATCCCAGTGACAGATTTGAAAAATTCAAAATAAAATCCAGGAATGCCGAAAATAACGGACAGAAACCAAGGAAAATTTCCAGATTTTTGAAAGGCTAGTTAATCTTCAACCCTTAATTTCTACACCTGTATACCAGAATATTTATCAGGTGTGTACTACTTTCTCTTCTAATTTTCAATTCTTTTTTTTATTTTTCTTTGTATGTTTTTTCTTTTCTTGAGAGTTTCAATATTTTTTCGGAATAAATGTTCAGCTTTTTTTTTTCAAATCTCTCTTTTTTCTCTGTCTGTTTCCCCTCTATCTGATTTCAAGACTTCTCTTTTATAACCCATCCCATAAACCTTTCAATTAATTAAAATCCATACTTTTTCTCTATCCAACCCATTATCTTTCCACTCATCCCCATTACATTAAATAAACATATCACACCACCCCATTTCATTTTGTCCCCCATGCTTCATTTAAAATAATGCAAGATTCCCCTTTAAATTAAATCTTGTCCCCCTTTTATATTAAATAATCATATCACAACCCACCCCATTTCATTTTGTCCCCCATGCTTCAAATAAATAATTACAAAATGTACAATTCCTAAACTACCCCTTCCGACCTTACTGAAATTACCAAACTACCCCTGAACGTATTACAAATTTACCAAACTACCCATCAGCTATAACACATCAATTAATCAAACTTAACCAAAATATAGACAATATGATCAATTTCTAACAATGTTCAAACAACAATATGAACACGGATGAACATCATAACAACAATATCGCATGAACACGATTTTAACAACATTTCAACAACAAATCACATGAACACAAATTGAACAACCAAGAACAACTAAAATTTGATTGAACAATATTTTAGCAACAAACAATCCTATTTTCGGATTCAACACCAACAACAAACAAAGTATGAAGATTTCTAAATTCAATCATATTGAACTTAAAATCAACTCTAACAACATTACAACAAACAATTCTTATATTAAACTTTAAACAAGATTATGAGAACAATTCAAGAAATAATCATAAATGGTAAACAAGAAATCAAACTATACAAAATTCGGATTCAAGATCATCCAAACAAAGTATGAACATGAATTAAATCTATATTAAACAACAAACATGACGGATTCAAACGATTAAATCAATATATTTCCTTCAACACAACTAAATTTCTTTTAGACAAATAACAAGATTTGTTGTTAGAAACAATTATGAACTTAAAATTGAACTTAACAATATTAACAATTTCTAAAAATACATAAACACATGAAACAAATTGAAGAAATAATCAATTAAATTTCAATTTGAATCTAACAAACATCAAACTAACAAATATTTATTCTAACAATAAAACAAACATGATCTCCTATTTTCGTATTTTCGTATTTAATATCCTATATTTCATATTTCATATCTCTTATATATTGTTGTTATTTTTATTACGCATTTTTATGGTACTAATATATCATCTCCTATTGTTTTTTGAGCCGAGGGTCTCCTGGAAACAGCCTCCCTACCCTTCGGGGTAGGGGTAAGGTCTGCGTACATATTACCCTCCCCAGACCCCACTTGTGGGATTATACTGGGTTGTTGTTGTTGTTGTTGTTGTTGTAATAAAACAAACATGAAATAAATATGAAAAAAACCACTAATTAACTTTCCATTTGAAATATGAAAATTAATTCAATCAAAATATATGAACAAACTAGAAAATTATTTCAACGAAGAACAAACCAAAAGAATTGAATCATTTATCGATTTTGGATCCGAAAAATACCAAACAAAAATATGGACGATAAATGAGATTCAAAAAACCAACTAACCGGAAATGAAACGACGAACAACGACCAACCAACGACGAACTCGAACAGTGATCGACGACATCGACCAAAACTCAATCAGGTATGCGAACTCGACTGGACTGAAGCAGCTGTAATGGGATTTGTTTGGATGACGAAGAAGAAAGCCGAAGAAGCTGGCCATGGCGAGCTGTAGCATCGCCGCACAGCGGCATCAGTAGCGGCATCGATGGAGCAGCAGTGACAGCTGCCATGGCGTCGTCTGCGGGAAGAAGAAGCAGTGTGAAGCAGAAGCGTGCAGCCATGGTGATGAGGCAGAAGTGGTCGCGGGCATGGTGAGTTTTCCGGCGACTTAGGGTGAGCTAGGACGAAGAAAAATCTGGCAGCAGCCATGGCGACGTGAAGCTGGCAGCAGTGACGCAACCATGGTAGTAACAACAGTGGAGAAGAAGAATAAGAAGCGGGCGACGTAGTAGGGGAAGCCATGGATGAGCTTTGAGCTCGCCATGGATGACGAAGCTCGATGGAGGAGGGCAACTATGGAGTTGTTGGTGCGTGTGTGTGTGAGTGTGATGGGGTGGTCGTGGTGGAGGGTGGTCGACGTTGGTGAGGGCAGCCATTGATGGCTTGGGAGGGGAGCTTGAGGAAGAAGAAGGAAAATGAGGGGGGGGGGGTAGTTTAGTGTTTAGGTTAGGGTTTTTGATTTTGTTTTTCTTTTTTTTTTGTTTTTTGTTTTATTTTTGAAATGCAAGGTAATAAGGGTGTTGGATTATCGACCGGGTCGACCCAGTTTGAAATGGACCGGGTCGTGGGGAAGATTGGACAATCGTTTGGGCTTGGGGTTGAAATTTTGAAGAAATGGCCCAATCCAATTTTTCTTTGTGTTTTTGCTCTTTTCCTTCTTTTTATTTTTCTAGAACTAAATTATAAAATACTTAAATTATTATTAAGAACTAAATTAAGTTATAAAAGCGCAAATTAATTCCCAATAACAATTAACGCATAATTAAGTAGTAATTAAGCATAAAATTGTATATTTGGACATTAAATGCTAAAAATGCAAAAGATGCCTATTTTTGTAATTTTTTAATTTTTGTAAAACAAACTTAATTACTAACAATTGTAGAATTAAATCCTACATGCAAAATGCGACATATTTTTGTATTTTTTTATTAATTTAGCAAATAAACATGCACAGACAAATACAAATAATTATTCAAAATATCGCAAAACATCACAGAAATTCCACACCAAGGAAAATTATTTTATTTTTGAATTTTTGGGAGTAATTATCATATTGGGCAAAAATCACGTGCTTACAGCTGCCCCTCTTTGCCCGAAGACACGAAAGGTTTTCGTGCAAAGATAAAGCGAGCGATTTTTGCCCATCCGAGTACTCCGTGTGAAGCATTTTTTGAAAAAGATTTGACCGAACCTTTGCTTCAAAGGTTTCCTACATATCCTGGGCTAAACAGGAATCAGACCAATGTAGTTCGGGAAGTCTTGGTAGCCGGGACTACCATGAGACTGCAATGTTACTGCTGTTGCATGCTACTTTTACTGTTTGCTGACCTCCTTATTACACCATGCTTTAAAAAATAAGAAGCTAGACTAAGCTAGAAATTACAGAATCTTATCTGTTTTCCCCTTGCTCCGGTTGCGTTGCTTTTTGTCGGTTTGTGTTTCCTCTAGTGCCTTTTTACCAAGACTTCTGGCCCTTGGCTTTTTTTTTTGAATACCAGTTTTCATCATTTTGTTCGGTCCGCTGGGGACATGGCTTTCTTCATTAAGATTTTGGCGGTTCCTCTGGTGGGTACGGCTCTCTTCATCAGACTTGTTATGCTGGGCATGATTTAATGTTCACCAGCTGCTTCTTTCAAAATGCGTCTTTTCTTCCTTTTGAGTTATGCGCCTGAATTTGTGCTGGGGCCTCTTGTGACCTTCTGTTTCTCGGTGCTGGGATTTTATTGTTTCCTGCTGGGGATTCTTGTTGTAACCTTCTGTTTTATTGTCCTCTGACTTGATCTTGAAATGTATGCCTCTGTTCTATGGGCGGGCTCCCAACTTCAATACTTGAAATTAAAGACTGAATGTATTCCTCTGTTATATGTCTCCGTTCTCCAGGCGGACTCCTGATTTTTAAAATTTAAGCTGTATGTCTCCGTTCTTCAGGCGGACTCCTGACGTCAAACTTGAAAAGTACGTCTCTGTTCTCCAGGCGGACTCCTGACAACTTGCATTTATCTTAATTAGTGCTTGTTTTTCCCTCCTGGAGAATTCCTCTTCAACAACTAACTTTTCTCCCCCTGCTTAATCAAAGAAAATTTCGTCAGTTTAAAACGGTGGTTAGTTGATGGCATTCTTGCTGAAAAATCCTTCCACTGCCTTGCTTTGTGTTGACTAATTTCCACGCACTGACCCTGAACCGCTTGACTTTCTGACCAACTTTTAAATTTCCCAACCTCTGGCGACCTAAATGTTTTACACCCCTGCTGTTATTTCACTTTTCTGACCTTTTTGTTTGAGCTTTCGCCTTTCCCACGACATTTCCCAATCATTTCACCGATGAAACTTCCGTTAATTCCCTGTATTCCACTTGACATCAAGTTGTTTTTGACATGCTCTGACCACGTTGTGCTTTACAATTCTAGAAGCTGGTAGTGAACTTTGAAGTCCTTTCTGCTTGCATCGAACAAAACTGGCACTGAAACATCTCAGCTAGATAAAAACCCTCAAAAGAAAAATGAAATGCAATGATTTTTGAGTTAAGGATAAGAAGAATCCAAAACCAGATGACTGTTTGAAAAGAGAAGGAAAAGAAACTTATCTGAGCGAGACAAACTAGTACCAATGGTCATGACATGCACTTTGGATTAATCAGCTCAATCTGTCCAACCAAACAAACTCTTAATTGTCGTAACTCATTGCCCAGAACTTCCATCACTTGTTTGATTTATCCAGACCTTAACTTTGTTTCCCTGCGGTACCACGAAATGGTTTCTATCAACAGACCTTTCTCAGTTTTCCATTTCTTATCTCACCTTCGCCTTGAGGTGCCCGTAAAGGTTTTCACCAACAAGACTCTCTCATTTATTTTTCTCTCAGCTCCCGTCGCCTTACGGTGCCCGTGAGGGTTTTCACCCATAAGACTCTCTCATTTATTTTTGTTCTTCTTGCTCGAACCAGAGTGTTGCCCCTGTCGTGGGTTATTCCTACCTGTTCATCTTGGCATTTCTCAAAACTGATCATAAGGTCTTTCTTTGGACCGTAATGTAGGCTTTTGGATTGAGCTAGAAAGAAAGGTATAAAAGGCTCAAAACAATTCAAATGGGTTCAAATTACAACTTTCGGAATCCAACTTTCATAACAATCACCATTTCTGCCCCAGTTTCTTGCTTGGGGATTTTTGGATTTCTATTTGGTATGACTGAACCTCGGAGTAAGGCTACCTACGTACCCTTTCGGGATCAAGTCAAACGTAGTTCACTTCATAGAGACTACGTTGTTATGTTTTCTCTTCTTTCCTTTTTTTTTTTCATTTTTCCTTCTTTTCTTTTCTTCTTTTCTTTTTTTTCTTTTTTTTTCTTTTCTTTCCCTTTTTTTTTCTTTATGTTCGACACTTGTGTTCTCTGATAATGCCGATGATTCCGAAAGAGGTGCATGAAAAATAAGTAAGGCTCGAAGGGGATGACAAGGGATATGAGTGTTTGGATAGCAGAACAAAATGCCTTCATCATTTCATTCTTTAAGATATGCCAAATACGAACAGATACATTTAGAAAAATAAAGAAATCATACATAATATCTCTTGACCGCATCGGAATTGATGGTCATTTCTACACATTTTCCTTCCGCATCTGTCAAATACAATGCTCCATTAGACAACACCTGGTTACTACAAATTGTCCTTGCTAGTTTGGGGCAAATTTTCCTTTTGCCTCAGACCAATGAGGCAAGATCCGCCTCAGTACTAATTGCCCGACTTCAAATTTCCTTGGACGTACTTTTTTGTTGTATGCTCTTGCCATTCTTCGTTGGTACAGTTGGCCATGACACACTGATGCCAATCTTTTCTCATCGATCAAACTCAACTGCTCAAGACGGCTTTTCACCCATTCATCATCATTGATTTCAGCCTCTGCAATGATTCGCAGAGATGGGATTTCCACTTCTGCGGGTATTACCGCCTCGGTACCGTATACCAATGAGTAAGGAGTCGCCCCTACCGAGGTACGCACGGTGGTGCGATATCCTAACAATGCAAAAGGCAATTTCTCGTGCCATTGTCTAGATCCTTCAACCATCTTCCGGAGTATTTTCTTTATGTTCTTATTGGCCGCTTCAACCGCACCATTTGCCTTGGGACGGTACGGAGTAGAGTGCCTGTGAGCAATCTTAAACTACTCACATGTCTCCTTCATCAAATGGCTATTAAGATTAGCCCCATTATCTGTGATGATTACCTTTGGGATCCCAAACCGACAGATGATATTTGCATGCACGAAGTCAACTACAGCCTTCTTGGTCACAGACTTGAATGTCTTCGCTTCCACCCATTTGGTAAAATAATCTATAGCTACCAAGATAAACCTGTGCCCATTTGATGCTGCTGGATCAATTGGCCCAATAACATCCATGACCCATGCAACAAAAGGCCATGGCGCGGACATCGTATGTAATTCTGATGGTGGAGCATGAATCAAATCTCCATGTATTTGGCATTGATGACACTTACGCACAAAACTGATACAATCTCGCTCCATCGTGAGCCAATAATAACCTGCTCGAAGAATTTTCTTTGCTAGAACATACCCACTCATATGCGGTCCGCAAACTCCGGAATGCACCTCAGTCATGATAGTTGTGGCCTGCCGTGCATCTATACATCTCAACAAACCGAGCTCCGGCGTTCTTTTGTACAGTACTCCTCCACTAAGGAAAAACCCACTTGCCAACCGTCGAATTGTTCTTTTCTGATCACCGGTGGCCTGCGTTGGATACACTCCCGCTTTGATGTACTCTTTGATATCATGGAACCATGGCTCTCCATCGATTTCCTCTTCTATCACATTGCAGTAAGCATGCTGATCGTGTACTTGAATCTGCAATGGATCAACATAGGCCTTATCTGGATGGTGCAACATTGACGCCAAAGTAGCCAAAGCGTCAGCAACCTCATTATGAATCCTTGGAATGTGTCTGAATTCTATGGCCTGAAAACGCTGGCAAAGCTCATGCAGACATTGTCGATACGGTATAAGCTTCAAGTCCCGTGTTTCCCATTCCCCTTGAATCTGGTGTACCAGTAAGTCCGAGTCACCCATGACCAAGACTACCCGTACACCCATATCCACAGCTAATCTCAATCCCAATATACACGCCTCATATTCTGCCATGTTGTTTGTACAGTAGAAACGAAGCCGAGCTGTAACGGGGTAATGCTGACCTGTTTCCGAAATAAGTACTGCTCCTATTCCCACACCCTTCATATTTGCAGCCCCATCAAAGAAAAGTTTCCATCCCGACTTCTCAGCTTGTTCTAATTCATCAATGTGCATTACCTCTTCATCAAGGAAATAAGTGTTCAAAGGCTCATAATCTTCATCAACGGGGTTCTCAGCCAAGTGATCGGCTAATGCCTGTGCTTTCATGGCAGTCCGTGTCACATAGACAATGTCGAACTCTGTAAGTAAGATCTGCCACTTTGCAAGCCTTCCTGTGGGCATGGGTTTCTGAAAAATATACTTCAACGGGTCCAAGCGAGATATAAGGTAAGTGGTGTAAGATGACAAGTAATGTTTCAATTTCTGTGCCACCCAAGTTAGGGCACAACATGTCCTTTCCAGATGAGTATATTTGACCTCGTAAGATGTGAACTTCTTACTGAGATAGTAGATAGCCTGCTCCTTTCTGCCCGTAACATCATGCTGCCCCAGTACACAGCCGAATGAACTGTCCACAACTGTCAGATATAGAATCAAAGGTCTCCCTGGTTCTGGTGGGACCAGCACGGGTGGGTTTGACAAATACCTCTTTATCTTATCAAAAGCCTCCTGGAATTCATCAGTCCATTTGACCGCGGCATCTTTCTTTAACAATTTGAAAATTGGTTCACACGTTGCCGTGAGCTGAGCAATGAACCTGCTGATATAGTTCAGTCTTCCCAACAAACTCATCACCTCGATTTTGTTTCTTGGAGGTGTCAACTCCTGAATAGCTTTGATCTTTGACGGGTCTAATTCAATACCCCTCCGGCTAACTATAAATCCCAACAACTTCCCAGATGGCACCCCGAAAGCACATTTCGCAGGATTGAGCTTAAGATTGTATCTGCGAAGCCTTTGAAAGAATTTTCTCAAATCTCTGGCATGGTCAGATTGCTATCTAGACTTAACGATCACAGCATCCACGTATACCTCAATTTCTTTATGCATCATATCATGGAAGATAGTTGTCATGGCCCTCATATAAGTTGCCCCAGCATTTTTCAAACCAAACGGCATGACCCGATAACAATACGTTCCCCACGGCGTGATGAATGCCGTCTTTTCTGCATCTCCTTATCCATTAGAATCTGATGATAACCCGCATAACAATCCACAAAAGAGCCAATATCATGTTTGGCACAATTGTTGATCAGTATATAGATGTTGGGCAATGGGAAATTATCTTTTGGGCTTGCTTTGTTAAGGTCTCGATAATCGACGCACACCCTGGTCTTGCCATCTTTCTTTGGCACAGGCACGATATTGGCTAACCAAGTGGGGTACCGTGTAACCTGAATGACCCTTGCCTCAAACTGCTTGGAGATCTCTTCTTTGATCTTCACACTTATGTCTGTTTTGAACTTTCTCAACTTCTGCTTGACAGGGAGGAGTGCTGGATCAGTGGGCAATTTATGAACCACCAAATCGGTGCTTAGACCTGGCATATCATCATATGACCATGCAAAAACATCTTTGTACTCATGCAATACTTTAATTATCTCCTCCTTGAGTTGTGGATCCAAATGAACACTTATTTTAGTTTCCCGTACATTATCTTGGTCCCCTAGATTAACTGCTTCTGTGTCATTTAGGTTAGGTTTGGGTTTTTCTTCAAAGTGGCTTAATTCTTTACTAATTTCCTCATAAGCTTCATCATTATTACAATCCATCCCATCATCACACTCGACCTCTTGTATTATTACTTCTGAATTAGATTGGCTTTTAAAGCTGGGCCGAAGATTCCTCATGCATGTCATGTCATTGATATCAGCATAAAGAGAACTGTACAAAGAAAAGAAAAGAAAATGGAAAGAGAATTAGGGACGAAGAAAATTGCATTTCATTAAACGTAAAGACAACAAGGTTTTAACTCATCCAAACGGACGGAACATAACAACTGGATTACAAACCCTGGAATAATCCAGGTGACAAAAGGAAAACAAAACCCACTACCACGACTCCATCCGAACTGGAAGAGGAGTAGCTTCCCAATTGTTGATGTTAGCATGTGGTCCGATGTACTGTATGTCTGCTCTGCTTGACCCTTCCCCGGCGTCAACCATGTTTACTTCAGCAAATACTTTCTCAAACACCTTATCCAAATTCCCATCCGCCTCAATTAACGAACCTGACATCTTTGCCAATGATTGTTTCTTAATACTCGGTCTAACGAAGGACCTGGACAATCGAGGAATTGGTTTAGGGAGCACCCAAGCTTTCTTCTTCAATTTACGGTCCTTTCTGACATCTGCTGCTGTTGGTTTGAACCCTAACCCGAAGGTGTCCAGATTTTTGGGCAAAGACACAGGTTGAGTAAATCCCTGCAGTTCAACCCCCAAACCCTTCCCGGGCACAAACCCGTTATTCAACATTTCTGATACTACCATGACGGTCATAGCTGACACCCTGGGACATGGCATACTTTTACCCTCAGGCAACCTGCTCACCGGAACCGTGTCGAGGATCTGATACACCCATGGCCCCTTATCATCTTCGGTCTCTATAAAGGGTACAATGGCATCATTCACGGCGCATGTGGGATCTTCCCCATGTAACACAATTTCTTGTCTGTCCCACTCGAATTTGATCATTTGGTGCAGTGTGGAGGGCACAGCTTTTGCCGCATGAATCCATGGTCGACCCAACAAAAGATTATAGGATACTGCAGCATCCAACACCTGAAATTCCATCGTGAACTCGACTGGGCCAATAGTCAATTCGAGTACAATATCCCCTACTGTGTTTGTTCCCCCTCCATCGAACCCTCGAACACAAATGCTATTTTTGCGGATTCTATCCTCATCAATCTTTAACTTGTTCAATGTAGATAACGTGCAAATATTAGCGCTCGACCCGTTATCGATTAGTGCCCGAGTAACCATTGAACCTTCACATTTGACCGTCAAATAGAGAGCCTTGTTGTGTTCTGTGCCTTCCATAGGCAATTCATCATCAGAAAATGCTATCCTGTTCACTTCAAAGATCTTGTTGGCAATTGTCTCTAAATGGTTTACTGAGATTTTGTCAGGCACATGAGCCTCATTCAATATCTTCATTAAAGCTCGGCAATGCTCATCAGAGTGAATTAATAATGACAACAACGAGATTTGGGCCGGTGTTTTCCTCAGTTGATCAACAATGGAATAATCTTGTCCTTTCATCTTTTTCAGAAACTCTTCTGCTTCCTCTTCCGTTACAGCTTTTTTAACTGGCACTGGATTGTCTTTTGCGCCCTTAGCTTTTCTCAACTCTTCAGGGGCGAAACAACGTCCTGACCGGGTCAGTCCCTGTGCTTCACAACTTTCTTCCTCAATTTCCTTTCCTTTGTATGTCACCACTACTTTGTCATATTTCCAGGGTACGGCTTTGCTATCAACCATGGGTAACTGGACTACCGGTTTTATTACAACCGGCTCTATATAGACTCCCTTCACAACCACCACGGGCGTGGATACTGACCTTGGTACCACTATCTTGACTGGCTCCTGCTTTTTCTCGGCCACAAACGGTCCCTTTCCCATTACTAGCACTGGCTTGTCTTCTACTGCTTTTAACTGAACCACTGGCCTTGCACTCACTGTCTTTTCTTTGGTTTCCGTAGAACGAATCACCATAACCACCTGCGAAGGTTTCTTAGGCTCTGCCCCCTTATGTATCAGTTCGATCATGTTGGCCTCATAATGCGCTGGTAACGGATTTTGATTGATGTTCGGGGCCTCTGGAGCCTGTACCTCAATACGACGATTATCAATGAGCTCTTGGATTGCGTTTTTCAACTTCCAACATTTTTCAGTATCGTGCCCCGGCATCCCTGAGCAATACTCGCAGCTAACAGAGTGGTCCAGGTTTCTGGGAAGAGGATTTGGTGCTTTGGATTCAACTGGGGTCAGCATCCCCAACTGTTTCAATCTGTGGAAAAGAGAAGTGTAAGATTCTCCCAGCGGAGTAAATGTTTTTTTGTTTGGGGCCTTCTCATTTCTAAAAGCTTGGTTTGGGCGGAAGCTGGTTCCTTGTCTGTTAGCCCTGGGAGGTGGATAGGTGTTTTGTGGGTGTGGCTATGTATTTTGGGGACTTGGTGTACGCCATTGCGAGTGCACTGGGGGTTGAGTGTAGGTCTGGGCGTGGTGAATAGAAAATTGTGGTTCTGGTGGTGGATAATAGTGTTGCGGTGGACCATATGAGGTATATTGATAGTTTGGGTGATGGGGTCTGGGTTGGTTGTACTAGAGTGGACGGTTATTGTGCCTGGACCAAACATTAGCTTCAACTGCAACAACTTCTTCTTTCTTCTTCTTTCCCAGCACACCACCAGTACCGCTTTGGATGGCCTGGGTGGTTGCTTTCAAAGCCGAGTAGCTCAAGATCTTGTTAGATTTCAATCCTTCTTCAATCATGGCTCCCATCTTTACCACTTCATTAAACGACTTCCCGACAGATGTCACTAGATGACCACAATAGGTAGGTTCCAATGTTTGCAAGAAGTAATCTACCATCTCACTTTCCCGCATGGGAGGATCAACCCTTGCAGCTTGTTCCCTCCAGCGGAAACCAAACTCTCTAAAACTTTCCCCAGGCTTCTTTTCTAGTTTCAACAATGACAGACGATCAGGGACTATTTCGAGGTTATATTGAAAATGGCCAATGAATGCCTGGGCCAAATCATCCCATGTATACCATCGGCCGGGGTCTTGCCTCGTGTACCATTCTAGCGCTGACCCGCTCAGGCTTTGCCCGAAATATGCTATCAACAACTCATCTTTTCCCCCAGCCCCTCTCATTTTGCTACAAAAACCACGCAGATGGGCTACTGGGTCACCGTGCCCCTCATATAAGTCAAACTTCGGCATTTTAAACCCCGCAGGCAACTGTACATCAGGAAAAGGGCACAAATCTTTGTATGCGACACTAACTTGGTTTCCTAAACCATGCATGTTCCTGAAGGATTGCTCCAGGCTTTTGACTTTACGAATCACCTCCTCTTGTTCTGCATTCTTAACCGGTTTCTCAACTTCTCCCGGGATTTCAAAATGGGGAGAGGAGGTATATGGCTCAGGCGCTTTGAAAGTGGGTTCGGGAGGGTAATATTGGGTGTCGTGAGCTTGGAATAGCGGCTCACTGGATGATCTATGTAGTGGATCTGGGGGAGGTGCCACAAAGATGGGAACATTTGGTGGAGGAGGGTTTTGAGGGGGAGGTGGAGCTTGGGAATCATAAGCCTCTCTTCCCTGATAATAGTGATGGCTTGGGAAACTTGTTGAAGGACCGGGAGAGGGGTATTCTGGTGTGTGTACTGGTTGGAGGGTAGGAGTAACGGGTAGTTCTTGCCCCTTCTGGGCTCTAGCTAAGGCTATCTGCATTTCATTCATTTCTAGCCTCATTTTTTCCATTTTCTCCAGGGCTTCCTTCAGCATCTGATTGGCTGTTTTTTCTGACTCAACGCTGTTGTCTGACCCAGTCATGCTTTCTGGTATAGGACCTTTTGATCTTGTTTGATAATGGTACGGTGCCAGTACGCTCTAACAACTAACTGATATTGTCTGGAAAAACAACAAACTTGTCAGTGGTAGAGTCTTAACAGATATTGTAATTGCATGTTAGGGGGATGCAATGCTCCTAGGCAGTTAATCATTTCTAACATGCTTTTGCTCTGACCGCATGCATCATCCCGGCTTATTTTTTGCTCTGACAAACATATATTCTTTTTTTTTTACGGTCGAATCCTATAGAGATTGCCTACGTATTGTGACCCCGCACGAATCAGACCAAGCGTAGTTCGTGCCATAAGACCAAAGTTTTTTATTATTATTTTTTTACTCAAAATAATGCTATTAAAAGCCATCACAAAAAAGAAAAATACAGACTTCATATATATATATATAATTTTTTTTTTATTTTTTTATATATATTTTTTGAGAATGTTTGAAAAAAAACATATGGGTAGACAACAGACTCGAAAAACAAACAAGTGCAAGATTGAACTAGGGATACATTAAAGCTTTGAATTTTGGTGCCCGCGAGGCATCATTCGGCCTTTCCGCGGGCTTGGGGGCCAGGCTTCTTTGCAAGCTTTTTAGTTCCTCCATGATCTGATGGACATAACCCATGACTGAGGCAAAAAGGATATCACGAGGCATCTCTTCACATGTTAGGCACTTCGTGGTGATATAGCGCCCTATATCATTGATCCTACCCCTGATTCTATCCCTCTCTATGCACAGCTGTTCTATCCGTTGATTCTTTAGTCCCAACATTCGAGTATTGTCAATGAGCTGCTCTTGGAACCTCTCCATTTGTTCTTCCATCCGGGCTATCGACTCATAGCAGCGTTCTCTATCTGTTCTAGCATCCCGGGCTTGTTTGAGGACCCGATTATTGAGAATGGAGTTTATCTCTCTCAATGTCGCAACACTCATTTCGTAGTCCCTTTTTACTTGCCATAGGTGCTCTCTCCATGATGTTGTAACTGTGGCCCACCTGACCCGCATTCTTGTTATACAAGACTGGGATCTCTCCAAGTCTTCTCGGCTTTGGCTGACTTGATTTCTCAATTCCACTATCAACCTTTCATCAGAACGACGTTTCTGTTGGTCGCTATCACTCTTACCGACTTGGCGAATTCGGGCTTTCAGTGCCTGGTTTTCATTGGCTAATTTGTTCTTCTCACCCTGCTCTGAGGCTACTTGAACATTGTTTTCAAACATTTGCCTTTCAATTTGTCGCTTCAGCTTCCCGATTTCAACCCGGTAGCCTTCCTCTCTTACTAACCAGCCCCACTGTTCCTGCGAATCATCCGTAAATTGTTGTACGTGAGCTCTCTTGGCAGGCCTCTGACGAATCTGAAACCTTTTCCCGAACCAAACATCGTATTTTGGGTCTACCTCACCCTTAGCCAGCTCTCGAACCATAGTCTTGGGTTCAAGGAATCTACATTCGTGCCACAACTTTCTAATTTTTCCTTCGGGGAACACGACTCCTGGACTCAACTCAATGGCGTGCTTGCTTAGATCCTCATCAGTGGGAATTACCTGAAATCTTCCTAGTTGGCGCAATACCCGATGAGGAGCATATGGCTGGATGCTATGAAGTCCCATCAAAAGAACATAACATTCCTCGGCCGCCATGTATATTACCTCAGTATCATTCAACCACCCAAATGCCCATTCAACTTGGTCAGCTGTTGTTGACCTCAATTGTGCAAGCCATGCTTCGACGCCTTCGGGAAATATGACGCCTGTCATTCGTTTCTCAAAGCCGCTAATGCAGTTTCTCTCAGTCAACCCGTGGTTCATGTATCCCACTCGGTGATGGAGGTGTTCTTGCATCCACAGCTGGAGTAACAGATTGCATCCCTGAAAGAACTTGCCTCCTTCTCGGCATATAGTTAAAGCTCGGTAGATTTCGGACAAAATCAAAGGAACCACAGTACTGTCGGTTCTTTTGATTGCAACATCGGCCATCCCTACAAGGCCTATCTCTATTTTTTTTATCTTTGCGGGGACAGACCACAACTCCCAGAAATGCTGTGACAAATGCCAAAGTACGTCTTACTTCCCACTTGATTCTGTTCCCAGTGTGAATTAATCCGAGGTTTGGTTCTTCCAAACCCTGAGGAATTCCATACCGTTGATACAAGAATTGGAGAGTACAACATCCCTTCGACAAATCATCATTCTGCACCTTCCGACTAATGCTTAGCAAATCCAAGAACGCGTGCGGAGATACTGGTCTTGGTGAAAGTAAATACTGCCCTCTTAGTTTCCCATTCAACCCCGCATATCCGGCGACTTCCTCTAGTGTAGGTGAAAGTTCAAAGTCAGCAAAACGAAACACGTTGCGTGTTGGGTCCCAGAACGGTATTAGAGCCTCGATGATATCTGTCCTTGGCTTGATATTCAACAGATCGACAAAACCTCCCAAAACTCTTTCCACTATCTTTATACTATCCTTTCCCATATCATTCCACCACATGTGGAGTTGCAAAGGGACCTCGCTACACACTGAGAATGGTTCATTTTGACTTGTGCTCATCCTGCACATATATTATAGTGATTAAAGAAGGAAAAACTTTTATTTGACTTAAAAACTATCTATATTCTAAAGAAATATTTTTTTTGATTTTAATTTTTTTTTTTTTTTTGAAAAAACTTTTAAGGAGAAAGGAAATATTTTTGAACTAATATTCTGAATTTATGAAAGAAATACTACAGAAAAAAATATTTTTGAATTTTATTTTGAATATCTTTTAAACAAATAATTGGGATTTTGAGATTAAAAGGAAATATATATTTTTTTTTTTTTTGCAAATTAAAATAAAAGACTTATTCCTACACACTTTCTGATTTCTAGGCAAACAAACAATTCTAAAAGTAAAAATATATATGTTTTTTTTTAAAATTCGGCAGCATTTCGACAGTACTTGGACACTGATTTTTCTAAATTAATCATCTAACTCTCCACTTGCTATTTTTATTTTATTTTATTTTAAATTATTATTATTATTATTATTTTACACTCCCGAGACTCAGAAGCCGGTCAACATGCAAGACCGAGCAAATAAATGCACATAAAACAAATAAGATGCATCAGGATGGTCTTTATTTCAGGTTGCTAGCCCTAGACGGACTCAACCCCTGTGTTGAGTCCCCTAAGTCAAAATGCACATGATGCAAATAAGCGTTCCTATTAGGGATCCAGCATGAAACTGAGTTATTCTAGGTTCAGAACTTGGGTGTTTGTTCTAGACCTGGCTTACCCGAGCGGATAGCTCGAGCCGAGGGGGAGGCAGTGTACCGGGAATACAGAAGTTTCACCGGCTTTGCAACTTATCCAACCTCGTTCTAAATTGGGAATTTAGACACTATACAGAAAAGAAGTCACACGAAGTGCACCCTTCTTCATGATTTAGAAGACTCAGAGAGGAGATGAGTTTCGGCACAGCTTATATACAGTTCACATAAGATCAAAGCGGTAAAAGCAGTTAATTAGCACATTAAGCACAGATCATGTAACAAAATCAAACGAAGCCAAATACAACAATTATTCCAAGCTCGAATTCTGAACCCTGAACCAGAGATTCTGGGTTCGTTCCCCAGCAGAGTCGCCAGAGCTGTCACACCTCCTTTTCCGGCACCGCGAGGGTGCAAGGGAGTTTTTCCAATTAAAGGACAATCGAAACGGGATTGGTTTATTTATTTCAGAGTCGCCACTTGGGAGATTTAGGGTGTCCCAAGTCACCAATTTTAATCCCGAATCGAGGAAAAGAATGACTCCATATTACAGTCTGCGTACCAGAAATCCGGATAAGGAATTCTGTTAACCCGGGGGAAGGTGTTAGGCATTCCCGAGTTCCGTGGTTCTAGCACGGTCGCTCAATTGCCATATTTAACTTATTTATCTGATTTTAATACAATTATGAACCGATGTGCCAATATTAACTTTTTACCACTTTATTATTAATATTATTTATTTTTAAAAAAAAATAAAAATAAAAAATAAAATTGTGAACATCGTTTAAAACATGTCTTTGGATTACGTCACATGAAATGCACCCGCAATCCGGAACACATTTTTATTCAATATTTTAGGATTTAGATTTGGATCGCATGAAATGCGCATCCGAGTTTAAGAAGGTAAAATTAATCAAATCGCGCCTAAAGAGTCTAGCGTGTCATTATCTTTGGGGAAGGAAGTGAAATTCACTAAACAATCCATCCCAAATTCTAAGTAATTTTTTTTAAAAAAAAATTAAATAAATAAATGACATTGGAGAATCCTGTAAATTTTTGTATTATTTACATCTATTTATTTTTAGCGAAATCCTTCCTTATTTTAAGAATATCCTTTAATGACTACCTTTTTATTATTACTAAGTTTGTCTACAAATATAAAATCAATATCTACATTCTTGAAAATAACATGTTAAATAGAAGAGAAAAACAAATATTAACAGAAAGTAATAAAAATTATAATCATAAGTACAACATGGAATAAAATAAAATAAAATATAAAAAAAAAACTAATTATCCCATAGTTGGATTAAAATTCAAATTGTTAGTAAGACTTAAGCTTATTGAAACTAATTATTTACAAATACTGAAAATTGAAAGAAAAAATAAACTTGATTACTAAACCATATTTCTAAAAAATTTAAACAATTTAACCTTAACTAACTTTGTTTTAATTCACATCATGTCCTAATACTTGATTCGCAAACTAATTCATGTTTTAAGTGAAATTAACTACATGATTCCGATTAACTTACCATTGACGAAAAACCTTATGAATAAGGAACTTAGTCAATTTTTGCCAAACTGATTCAATAACGCCATTTTTTACGTTATTTCTTCTATTTTTATTATTAAACAGTTTTAATTAATAATCATGCTTAAATATATTTCCTAATAATCTGGTTAAGGCGTTTTTTAATGTCGCTATAATATGCCTAGTTATGCCAAATGACAGTGATTTACAGAATAATAATACATGAATAACCTAAATACAATACAAAAAAAAAATTAAACGAAATTAAAAATTTAACACTCCATTCTTCATTTCAGCTTACAAAATGCCAAAATTACAGTTGTGTACCTGATATTGTCAATATAAGAAGAAGAAAGTCAGCAACGTAATACGTAACACAGCAACAGCAACAATAACCAGTAATAACCAGTCAACGAAAATCCCAGTGACAGATTTGAAAAATTCAAAATAAAATCCAGGAATGCCGAAAATAACGGACAGAAACCAAGGAAAATTTCCAGATTTTTGAAAGGCTAGTTAATCTTCAACCCTTAATTTCTACACCTGTATACCAGAATATTTATCAGGTGTGTACTACTTTCTCTTCTAATTTTCAATTCTTTTTTTTATTTTTCATTGTATGTTTTTTCTTTTCTTGAGAGTTTCAATGTTTTTTCGGAATAAATGTTCAGCTTTTTTTTTCAAATCTCTCTTTTTTCTCTGTCTGTGTCCCCTCTATCTGATTTCAAGACTTCTCTTTTATAACCCATCCCATAAACCTTTCAATTAATTAAAATCCATACTTTTTCTCTATCCAACCCATTATCTTTCCACTCATCCCCATTACATTAAATAAACATATCACACCACCCCATTTCATTTTGTCCCCCATGCTTCATTTAAAATAATGCAAGATTCCCCTTTAAATTAAATCTTGTCCCCCTTTTATATTAAATAATCATATCACAACCCACCCCATTTCATTTTGTCCCCCATGCTTCAAATAAATAATTACAAAATGTACAATTCCTAAACTACCCCTTCCGACCTTACTGAAATTACCAAACTACCCCTGAACGTATTACAAATTTACCAAACTACCCATCAGCTATAACACATCAATTAATCAAACTTAACCAAAATATAGACAATATGATCAATTTCTAACAATGTTCAAACAACAATATGAACACGGATGAACATCATAACAACAATATCGCATGAACACGATTTTAACAACATTTCAACAACAAATCACATGAACACAAATTGAACAACCAAGAACAACTAAAATTTGATTGAACAATATTTTAGCAACAAACAATCCTATTTTCGGATTCAACACCAACAACAAACAAAGTATGAAGATTTCTAAATTCAATCATATTGAACTTAAAATCAACTCTAACAACATTACAACAAACAATTCTTATATTAAACTTTAAACAAGATTATGAGAACAATTCAAGAAATAATCATAAATGATAAACAAGAAATCAAACTATACAAAATTCGGATTCAAGATCATCCAAACAAAGTATGAACATGAATTAAATCTATATTAAACAACAAGCATGACGGATTCAAACGATTAAATCAATATATTTCCTTCAACACAACTAAATTTTGTTTAGACAAATAACAAGATTTGTTGTTAGAAACAATTATGAACTTAAAATTGAACTTAACAATATTAACAATTTCTAAAAATACATAAACACATGAAACAAATTGAAGAAATAATCAATTAAATTTCAATTTGAATCTAACAAACATCAAACTAACAAATATTTATTCTAACAATAAAACAAACATGATCTCCTATTTTCGTATTTTCGTATTTAATATCCTATATTTCATATTTCATATCTCTTATATATTGTTGTTATTTTTATTACGCATTTTTATGGTACTAATATATCATCTCCTATTGTAGAATTAAATCCTACATGCAAAATGCGACATATTTTTGTATTTTTTATTAATTTAGCAAATAAACATGCACAGACAAATACAAATAATTATTCAAAATATCACAAAACATCACAGAAATTCCACACCAAGGAAAATTATTTTATTTTTGAATTTTTGGGAGTAATTATCATATTGGGAAAAAATCACGTGCTTACACTAATTCAATGTAATTTTTCTAATAGGGTCGCTTCACAACTGAAGTGGAGGAATTCATACGCAGTCATCCACCTAATGAGTCAGGCGAGCCAATCCAACCTTCGGACGAGGATGCTGAAAGAATGTGAATGCAGGCTGCAGGCGGTCCAAAATGGGGGAAGGTATACGGGCTTCCTACTAAGAAATTCCATTGCTATAAGTGTGGAATACAAGGAATAGAGACTTCCTTGCAAGCCGAGTAGCTTGATGCGGAGAGCCTCTCCGCTATGCGGGAGACTGTGACAAAGCTTACATCCGAGCTAGAAGTGGCCAAGGAAAGAGAAAAGCTTAGAGATGCTCAGTATATTGGCATGCAAGCTCAGTGTCAGGGCATGCAAGAGCAGCTCAAATCTCTCCTAGCTTCTGGAGGTTTTGCGATTCCCCGGTCTTGTGAGTCATCTCCAGAGGCTCGCCTTCCCCGTGCTCGTTCCTCCCTTCCTCCAAATGCTCGTTCCTCCCATCCTCCCCGTGATCGTTCTTCCCGTCCTCGACAAGTAGACCCTTCTGGATACCGTCTTGGTGATGAAAGTTCATCAGACGGTGATGATAATGATGTACAAAACACTCCTTGACTTTTATACACTTTGAACTAGACAAATAGAATCGGTTTTTGAATGGGCTTGTAATAAGAGTTAACTTAGTTTGGTTAGCTTAATGTGTTAGTTGTATTGAATATACTTTGTTGGTGTTAATGTTGTTGTTAATGTTGTTGTTGTTGTGTTGTTGTTGTTCTGCTGTTGTTGGTATTGTTGTTATTGTTGCTTGTAATAGGGATTTGGTATGCTGGCAGGTGGTGTAGCTGCCAAAACATGCAGTTTCTGCCAAAATTATATTCAGAAAAGCGACCAACTTTGGTCGCTTTTCTATTTAAAAAAAATTATTTTCTGGGAAATAGCGACCAAGGTTGGTCACTACTTAACCCAGATTTCTCAAAAAGCGACCAACTTTGGTCGCTATTCTATTAAAAAAATAATTTCTGAAAAATAGCAACCAATTTTGGCCGCTTATGTTTAAAAAATAATTAAATTTTTGAAATTAGCGACCAATTTTGGTCGCTTATGTTTTAAAAAAAATTAAAAAAATTAATAAAAAAGCGACCAACTTTGGTCGCTATTTTTCAGATTTTAAAATATAATATTTGGTTTACAGACCAAAATTGGTCGCTATATTTTGATTAATAATAAATAAAAAAACGAAATTAAAATATAGAGACCAACTTTGGTCGCTAAATTTATATTATTAAAATATTAAAGCGATCAAAGTTGGTCGCTAATTAGCGACCAACTTTGGTCCCTAAGGTAAAGGGACCAGCAAAATAGCAACCAGGCCTGTTTGGACGTTTTTTGATCTGTAAGCGACCAACTTTGGTCGCTTTTTTCCGGATTTCTAGTAATGTTAGGTCATGGTAGGGGCACAAATGATGTCAACTTCTAATGGAGGGTAAACATATCCTATTTCAAATAGTCGAGGGGCAGTTTTGAACCTTTTCCATAGAAAAAAGACAAACTAGTCCAAGTGAGAAAGAAGCATCATCACTCTTAATATTGTTGGATATTCTAATATCAAAATGAAGACAATATATGAGAACTTGAAGTCTCTTGATGTCTTCCTTGGTAGTCAGTGCACACACCACTACTATTGTTACCACTGTCACCGTCACTGCTATATCCACTTTATCCGCCTTCATTGCTATCCCTATTACTGCCGCCACGAGTGGTTCCTCCAAATTAATAAGTAGCTTTACATTTTTTCTATTTTTCGAGACAATGTAAATCTGGTTAAGTAATTACGGATTTGGAATAATTGGTCGTTGGAGTTAAATATTATATTATACCTTGAAAAATAACAAACCTTATGGGAGAAGCCCTCATGCTTGATGGTTTTTTCTGGATCGCTCATCGATGCGATCTTAACAACATTTTGTTCTGCGTCTTTTATATTTGAAAATAAGTTAGGAGACTTATGCCTATTTTCACCCACTTTAACTTTAGTAAAAAGAGGGGCGTGTTTCTTGCCTAGATTTCTTGTTTTATAGTATGGGATATCCAGAAAATTGCTTTGGGTAAACTATTTTAAGCAATGGGAGCTTGGAGAAGTAGTGGGGACGCAAACACAATGTGGTCGACGACGGCGGACTGTATAAGAAAGGCGGCGAGAGAGGTGTTAGAGATATCTACGGGCCACAATGGTGTCCACAAAGGAGATTGGTGGTGGAATGCAGTTGTCCAAGGTAAAGTGGAAGCAAAGAAGGCGGCTTACCTGCAGTTAGTAGGGAGCACTAACGAGGAGGAGAAGAGAGAGAACAGTCAAAGGTATAAGGTAGCTAGGAAGGAGGCGAAGATGGCAGTGACGGAGGCTAAGACGACAGCTTTTGCTCGTCTGTATGAGGAACTAAGGAACAAAGGTGGGGAGAAGAAGTTATTCCGACTCGCTAAGGCGAGAGAGAGGACAACTCGGGATCTGGACCAAGTAAGGTGCATAAAAGATGATGACGGCAAAGTTTTGATGGGAGAAGACCAGATTAAGAGGAGGTGGCAGACCTACTTTTATAAACTTCTAAGTGAAGAAGGGGATCAGGATATTATACTTGGGGAATTGAGGAATGCCGATAGTAACCATGAATTAAGTAATTGTAGGGACATTGAGATCGATGAAGTCATGGAGGCAATGCGTAAGATGAGAAGGGGCAGAGCTATCGGACCAGACGAAATTCCGGTTGAACTGTGGAGGTGTGTGGGAAGAGCAGGCGTGGAATGGCTTACTGCATTGTTTAGTGTTATATTCAAGACTAATAGGATACCTGAAGAGTGGAGGTGGAGTACAATGGTCCCATTGTATAAGAACAAAGGTGATGTCCAGAGCTGTAACAACTATATGGACATCAAATTACTAAGTCATACCATGAAAGTTTGGGAGAGAGTGGTAGAGATGAGAGTGCGAAGGACGATGTCTATTTCAGACAACCAGTTCGGGTTCATGCCGGGGCGATCTACCACAGAAGCTATCCACCTTATTAGGAGGATGGTGGAACAGTACAGGGATAGGAAGAAGGATCTCCACATGGTGTTTATTGATCTGGAGAAAGCGTACGATAGGGTTCCTAGGGAGGTCTTATGGAGCTGCTTAGAGGATAAAGGGGTCCCGGTTGACTATATTAGGGTGATTAAAGACATGTATGCTGGAGCTAAGACTCGGGTTAGGACAGTATGAGGCAACTCTGAACACTTTCCAGTTATTACGGGGTTGCACCAAGGGTCTGCACTCAGCCCATTCCTATTTGCCCTGGTGATGGATGCACTGACTCATCATATTCAAGGGGAGGTGCCATGGTGCATGCTATTTGCTGATGACATTATTCTAATTGACGAGACACGAGGCGACGTCAACGAGAGGCTAGAGATTTGGAGACATGCTCTTGAGTCTAAAGGTTTCATGTTGAGCAGGACGAAGACGGAATACCTCGAGTGCAAATTTGGAGTTGAGCCGACGGAAGCGGGATTTGAAGTGAGGCTTGACTCTCAAGTCATTCCCAAGAGGGGTAGTTTCAAGTACCTTGGATCGGTTATTCAGGGGATCGGGGAGATTGACGAGGATGTCACACACCGTATAGGGGTGGGGTGGATGAAGTGGAGGTTAGCGTCGGGAGTCTTGTGTGACAAGAAAGTGCCACCGTTACTAAAAGGTAAGTTTTATAGAGCAGTGGTTAGGCCTGCCATGTTATATGGAACTGAATGTTGGCCGGTAAAGAACTCACACATCCAGAAGACGAAAGTAGCAGAGATGAGGATGTTGAGGTGGATGTGCGGGCATACAAGGATGGATAAGATTAGGAATGAAGATATTCGAGAGAAGGTGGGCGTGGCCCCCATGGAGGACAAGATGCGGGAAGTAAGACTCAGATGGTTCGGGCACATTCAAAGGAGGAGCACTGATGCACCGGTGAGGAGGTGTGAGCGACTGGCTGTAGTGGGCACGCGGAGAGGTAGAGGGCGACCTAAGAAGTATTGGGGAGAGGTGATCAGACAGGACATGGCGCGACTTAGGATTACTGAGGACATGACCCTTGACAGGGAATTATGGAGGTCGAGCATTAAGGTTGTAGGTTAGGGAAAGTTGTGAATATTTCTACAGCACAATAGAGTGAGACTAGCCAGTTAGGAGTTAGACTAAGAATGTCATTGGTCGTCTATTGATGCAGGGCTTTACCTGCTAGTTTTACTATACCAGCCATCTATTTCGTATTTTGTATTCTGTATTTCATATCTCTTATATTGCTGTTATTTTATTATACATTTTTATGGTACTAATATATCGGCTCCTGTTGCTTTTTTGAGCCGAGGGTCTCTTGGAAACAGCCTCTCTACCCTTCGGGGTAGGGGTAAGGTCTGCGTACATATTACCCTCCCCAGACCCCACCTGTGGGATTATACTGGGTCGTTATTGTTGTTGTTGTTGTTGTTGTTGTTGTTGTTGTTGTTGTTGTTGTTTATACATGGTTGAGAAAGAAATAAGAAGAAAGAAGATATAAAATGGAGATAATATGGTAAAGGTTAGGACTCGTTTTAAAACGCCCAGCAAACGGGGCTCGCCTAATAGAACTTTATGCAATTGTGTGTAACTAACCTTGTAAATCCTCAAATTTTCTTAATAAATTGTTGACTATTCAAAATTACTTTTTTCTTAATCATAAATTATTAAGTTAAGAGCATTTTATGTCATAATTAAAATAAAAATTATTGCACGTTATCTACTAAGACTGCTATGATAGTTAATTTTGAATAAGTCTTTCATTTAGGAAGTATTTATTTATTAACTTTTGTTATGTCTTTAATATAAAATAGTCCGTGATTTTTTTTATAATTATTTTTCTAAATATTATTTTTTTCATGTTTACAAGATACAATACTTATTAATTTAATAGTTCAGTATTAGCTAGTAACTATTTTCAAATAATTAGTTATCATGGTATTATATGGTGAATTATGTGTCACTTTATTAACTTGTTGAAACTTAAAAATAAATGATGCTAGAGAGTCATATTTAAATTGTGAATTATGTTTTTATATAAATTCTCTTTCAAATAGAAAGCATATTAAATAAAAGGAGCATTTTAAGAAAAATATCAAATTATAATATCGAAATTCTTTCAAGATTCATTACTCCTTAAGAGATACATATAAGATTTCGTATCGAATACATTACTTTTGATGTTTGAGTTGTAACAACGTTGCAACTAATTTGCATATTATGATATATGTCATACTTTTCGTATTATTCATAGTTGAATTATAATTTATAAATATTTTAAATAGATTATTTGTTATAATTTTGTGATTTTAATGTAATTTTTATAATTATTTTTTTATTTTATACTATCTTAAAATTCTTGAAATTAATAAAATTTAAAGATCCGCGGAACTTACGCCCCATGTCTCAGGGCTTACGCCTCGCCTCGTCAGAGGTAAAACACCTCGCCTCATGCCCCGCCTTTTAAAACATTGGGTTAGGATATGTAGAGAACAATGATCTCTAATTTGGATTTATATATAAGGAAAAGACCGAAAGGTTTATTTCAATACCTTTCTCTCATATTCATGTCAATCTCTTCGTGTTATTTTTTTCCCTTATACCAAGTATATCATTGTAAAAGAGTTTAAAAAAATGTATAATGACTTTGGACTACTTATTTAAGGTTTGTGCTGGATATATTTGAATTTTAATAGTATTAGATCCATTGAGTATTAACTAATCTGTTACCCTTTCTATTTTCTTTGTAATGCCGCAGATGCTTTTATTACTGTTTGTGACAGATCAAAGACAAGAAGTAATATTTCTTGCGCCTATTGACATGAGCTAAATAGGGTTAACACAAGTATTAAATTTGAATAGATTTTGCATAAAAATTATCTCTTTCATTGCGAATTTATTATTTGTGCTTAAAATGGTCCCCTACAGCAAAGCAACAGAGGGACAAAGTTATGCAATTCCATGGAAGAAAAAGAAGACAATAAAACTATTAAGAACGTTAGGCAAACTTAATTAAAAAATCAAAGAATTGAAATGATCATCGCATCAAATGAGTTACAGGACTCGTTGTACAACCATGTACAAAATACAACTCTCCGGAAGACCTCCTGATATACATAAATAATATAGACTATAATATAAAGTGCTAATTTAACAATATTGATAATTCAAAATGTAACATCAGAATCATATCAAGTATATATTGCTCGTTTTATTTGCTAAAACTTTCTCTTCTCGTTCTGACCTTCTATCATATTTATTTTGCATGTAGGCGATCGATAAATAGTAGTAATCCACTTCATAGTTCATACACTAAGCTAGTAGAATTGAGCAAGAATGCTTGTGTTTTTCTTTCATAGTAGTAATTATCCTGAGAGGAAGCATCGGCTGAGAATATCTTCATGGCACCATTGACATGAAGTCCACTGCTTTGCAACAATCTTAAAGCATCAAAAAATGCATCCCCTTGAATCCCTCTCCCATTCACTTCATAACTAGGAATTAATTTCTCCTTGTCAAATTGTTGACTCCTTTGAATAAAAGCCTTCAAATAACCTCTTGGTGTTCTAACTTTATCTGTATAAAATTGATGGTTCACATAATCAATAACATCACCATAGTTCTTGTACAACTCAATATATATGGGGTAAAATCGAGCGATAATATGGTGCAATTAATTGTTGCCACGGAAATAACACTTTGGTTCTTTAAGAGCTCCCCTATGCAATAAGCAAAAGTTTCATTGTGCTTTGGAAATCTTTCATAGTCAATGTCAATGCCATCAAGATGAAATAAGTGTTGACAATAGATTTGAGGGAAGTGAATGCATTCGATATCTATTGTTGAGTGTCGGCTGGTTTGTACCCGTAGAAACATAATATAATTAACCAATTAAAAGTGCGTTCTTTTTAATATTTAAGCTTTTAAATGATATGGTCAGACAATTCAACAGTACCAGTTAAAGATTTTTTGACCTAAACTCACTACAAGAAAGTAAGGATACGACGACATTTATTTAGTGACATTTGTAATAAATGTCGGGAAAAAATAAATTTTTCGACATTTATGACAAAATGTAGTAAAAAATGACATTTGTGACAAAATGTAGTAAAAAATGACATTTGTGACAAAATGTAGTAAAAATAACGACATTTGAATCAAAGTGTTGTAAAAATAACGACATTTGAATCAAAGTGTTGTAAAAATAATGACATTTGATACAACATGTCGTAAAAACAATGACATTTTTTTATTAAATGTCATAAAAATAATAACATTTGATGCAAAATGTCATAAAAATACCGACATTTGATATAAAATGTCAAAAAGATTGTGACATTTATTTTAAATATCATATTATTAGTCGGTAATTATCAACATTTACATTAATTGTAAATCATTGTTTGTCTAGAAGCAAAAAAAATATTATTTTTATCTAATACTATACCTTTTTAGTATTGTGATAATTACCCACAAAGTAAATGAGTTCTCTTATTATTAATCAACATTTTAAAAGGCTTTTCGGGACTCGCCGACTTTTGGGTGCGGCACTTGTAAAATGGCATGAGGTTCACGTGTGGAGTTTAGTTTTGTGAGGTTTACGTACGCCCCAAGTGCCTAATTGTGCACTATTATTGACCCTCAAGAATATTTTACCAAATGAATGATAAAGTTTTATTGATATATAAAAAATATGAAGATTGAGATTAATTCAAATAACAAAGTCAAGGTATTGCATATTTATTAAGTGAGAACATCATACTAAATATTATTTGATTTCTTCTACAAATATATAGATATACGAAATATATATCTTCACTTATAATTGGTCTCAATTTCTTAGTTTTGTGTCTCTAAAAATATTAAAGTTTTATTATTTTATAATGTGAAAGTACTTATGTATTTATTTATGAAGTAAATTTTAAATTACTATAATATAATTTGTTGATTATTATTTACTTTTAGGAAGGTAATCATGTATAGTTGATAATATTTTTAAAAAATTATTATTTATTTAAAAGTTACTCCTAAGACATTATAATTGATTTGTATTGCATAATAATTTTAATGCTATTGTATTATTTATACTTGCAAAAACATGTTAGATATTTTATTTTTACGAGTTTTTTTATCTTTTTAAACTTTTAATGTACTTTCTATTGGCCGCATTATTATACTATTTTGTAAATTAAAATATTATGTTTATTTAATAATATTACTAGTACTTGTTAAATGTTGATTTGAAAGTAAAGTAAACAAAATAAAAAAAAATATAAAAACAGAGACCATTTACGATTTACATAATTGCTATCCAAAAGTTAGCGAATTGTTAGACCCTAAGCGGCCGAAACCGCAAGACCCTAACATATTGGAGATTCTCAAATTGGCTCAATCTTTTACCAAACTCAGTCTAATTTTAGTCAAATTTGATTTCCTTCTATAAATTGCGGTTGCGAAAAAAGCTATGTATGGAGAGTATGGGAGATTTAGAAGGAAAAGATTTTGGCGGTAAGAATTTTTGGCTTCCCTCCTCCTAATTCTAAAATTACAGTTTCCTTTATTAGTTAGAACTCTTCAGACAACCTAATTTTTATTACGCTGTGGTAATTTAATTAGAGATTTAAGCAAACGGGGAAAGGGAGGCAAGCTACTGGAAGAAGATTGATATAGGGTTCAGACTTTTGCAGGTTCTTATCTATCTTCTGTCTAATGATTTGTAGTGTGATAGTTAAAAGAAAGTATTTTTGTGTTCTGAAGTACTTACTAGATTTTCTCCTTTCCTAGTTATTTAGGCTCTTTTAAGTTTATTTTCA
The DNA here is from genome assembly GCF_000715075.1 of Nicotiana tabacum. NCBI lineage: Eukaryota > Viridiplantae > Streptophyta > Magnoliopsida > Solanales > Solanaceae > Nicotiana > Nicotiana tabacum. The sequence goes on along the minus strand of NC_134090.1, from coordinate 28,380,234 downwards.
GAGTATATTTGAATTTTCTGTAAAAACTCTTTACACTGTCGTAAATCTTTATATGAAGTTCTAAGTGTATATACTGATGGTGAAAAACATATTCACTTTAGATTAAGTTCAAGGAGAGTTCTTCTCTGATGCTATATGTATAAGTTAAATTCTTAATGGATAAGAGTTGGATAAACATATTGAATATGAACGATCCTTTATATGAGCCAAAGAGTTTATTCGTTTTGCGTCATTGGATAGGCCTAGTGCATATGAAATCTTGTGTCCATGTCGAACTCTATGGAAAGGAGCAGCTCCAAGCTCTGTTTATGGCCCAATATATAAACGATCCAAGGCTAAAGTAAAGAGATTTTGATGCAAGGGTTGAGATAGAAGTTCAAAAAGCTATCACAGTTATCCAAGCTGATATGGAGAAAAAGTTGGCGAAAGCAAAAGAAGATATGAAAGCAACAATAAATGATTAAGTAAAGGCAGGGGTCCAAGCACATCTAGAGAGTATAAGTATTACAATTGGCTCAAATAGTAAATCAATCACTAATGAGCAGGTAAATAACTTTATGATCATTCACAAACTTTTTTTCTCTTTAAGTTAGTAATTGCTATTTATTTTTCTTTTAATTATAATAATCTCCCTCTTTGTGATAGGTTTTCGATAACTCACATGAAGATCACCAACAATCATTATCACCGATTTCAGTTGTTCACAAAAATAAAGTGAGTTTTAGATCAAAGTTACGAGTAAATTACCCATCTGTTATAATCTCGTATTTGAGCAAAATATGTGAGAGTTTAGCTGTTGATATATTAGATATATAGCAAATTACGTAGTGTGGCTGCAACCTGTTTGAGCTGTAGTGCAAACTGATTTCGAACAGTAGCGCTATACCTCACTTAGAATGCATTTAGTGGAAAACTACATTCCTACTCATCTCCACCATTCCTTTATTTCTCTTCTATTTAGACAAATTAAATACAATCTTATATCACCATCAGATTCATTATATTTATTCTTATTTACTTTACTGTTTGGAGAATTGAGATTATCTTATAAATTTGTGAAATTCAATTCTTTTTGGGTTATTAGTTTTTGACATATGAGAGTTACAAGTTGTAGTTTTGGCCTGGCTTATTTCTTTATAATTTTTGCCTCTTCGGCTTTGGTTTAGTTTGATATAAGTTCTGTCATTGTTTGATTGAAGTATTCTTAATTATAACTATTGTCACACCTCCTTTTTTCCCACACCCCGAAAAGGGTATAAAAGAGTTTTTTCCAACTTAAAGTGACAATCGAAACGGGATTCATTTATTATTAAAAATTCAGAGTCGCCACTTGGGATAATTTATGGTGTCCCAAGTCACCGGTTCAAATCCCGACTCGAGGAAAAGATTGACTCTGTTTTACAGTCCGCGAACACAGAAATCCGGGTAAGGAATTCTGTTAACCCGGGAGAAGGTGTTAGGCATTCCCGGGTTTCGTGGTTCTAGCACGGTCGCTCAACTGTTATAATTGGCATATTATCTGATTTTAATACATGTTTTAGCCTATGGTTCAATTTTAACTTATTAACCGCTCTTGTTCATTTTTAGGAAGATTGCAACGTCATTTAAAATATGTCTTGAACCACGTCACATAAATGCACCCGCGGTCCACGACACATTTTATTTAACATTGTTGGAATTTGGATTTGGGTCACATGAAATGCACACCCGAGTTTAGGAAGGTAATTTCAAATTACGCGCCTAAAACAACTACGCATTTTTCAACTTTGCGAGGGCCATAGAAAATTCGCTAAATGGTATGCCTCGAATTCTAAGGATTTAAAATTAATTAAATGAGGGCCATGAGTTTTGATGTTTTATTGTGGATGAAGTGGTATAAATTGATAAGTACAAAAGGCCTAAAGAAATGGGTTAGCTACATGTATATCACTGGAGTCTTTTGTTATAGCATACTACAATTCAGAAATGTGGAGTTGGCATTTATGTGAAAATAACAAAAGACATGTGCCAACTTTGGTTCATCTCCATATCATCTTCAAAAAGACCGACTTTCGTTTTCAAATGCTAGAAAGAAACTAACAAAATTTTATAACAAAATAATGAATCTTAAATGACCGTATGAGCACAAAAAAAAAAAGAAACCATGCTGAGAACTATTCGGATGAACCAGAAGGAACAAAACAAACATGGACATACAAAAATGCATTTTAAACTTGATTATAACAAAGAACACTTAAAGTAATTAATTTATTTAACACTATGCTAAAGAGAAAGTTGTAGTATCACCACTATAACTTCTACAGTACCATTTTGAAGTAGAGGAAGTTGAATCTTCACATGGTTAATTTAAGAAAATATGCAGCCAATAACATAAACTGAAGATAAGATCCTTCCACTAACGCAATCTATTTTTTTTACATCTTAATGTTGACAAATTGTTCAACTTCACATACTTCTTTAAATTTCAAAATATGAACATGGTGCTACATGAGCTTGAAATCTAAATGTAAACAAAACAATACCAGCTGGTTACAAGTCATGAGCCAAGAAAAAGAAAAAAAAGAAAAAAAAAGAAAAAAAATGAGACAGAGTCATAAACATACTATAATAACGTTAACATTTGCAAATCTCAATTCACTCAATCAAAGAAACATCATTCATGCGAACAGATTAAATACGAAAGAAACTTTATCAAAAGAATCAAATCAATTTGCTTCTGCTTCAATAAAGATGCTCTGACATTTTTTAACTCAAGAGCTTGAATTACATACCTACAAGAGAGTGAATTCAAATGAATAAAATCTGAAAGTTGTAGAGTCAATACAGCAGCAACAACAAAATCTCTATCAACTCTTCTTCAAACTCAAGATTCAAGGCCCGAATTATTGAAAGAAAAATTTAATGAAAATTTTCAACCTAAATTTCTCTCCTCCCCATCTTTTTTTTTTCTTCTCAAATTTTCTTTTTTATTTATAGCAAAATTTTTGAGATTTTTCAGTTTTTTTTTTTTAAAATATTTTATTATTTTATTATTTTTTAATTAAAAGAAATCCCACTTACAAATTGCTTTTATTTTTTTTATAAAAAGAAATCCCACCTTTCTTTTCTTTTATTTTTTAAATTCGAACTTTAATTACTTTTATCTTATTTAAAATCCCACTTTTTTTTACTTTTTAAAAGACAATTCCACTTATTTAACTTTTCTTAAAAAAACAATCCACTTTCTTTTGCTTTTCTTTTAAAAATGCTACTTTCTTTTACTTTAAATTTTTTTAATTTTCAGATACCTTTATATTTGTTTTTTAATTCCAACTTTCTTTTACTTTTTATTTTTTTAAAATTTCCACAAAATTTTACTTTTATTTTTGTAATTTTCTACTTTCTTTTACTTTTTAAAAGAGAATTCCACCTACTTTTACTTTTATTTTTTTTATTCAATACTTCCCTTTTTCTTATTTTTTAAATCACTTCTAAAAATTAAAAAAAAATTAATATTTTTTCCGAATTTTTTTATTATTTTAAAATAAAAATAAAAATAAAATAATATTAATAGTAATAATTCACCTTTTAAATTTTGTATTTTTACCCTATAATAAAAAGTATAACAAAGCTAAAAATTGTAGGTTAAAACCCCTAAAATATTTACATAGAAGAAGTGATAAAAAATTAAATATTATCAAAAATTAGGTGCTCACAACTGCCCCTCTTTGTTTGGAAACATGAAGAGTTTTCAAGCAAAGATAAGGTGAGCCATGTGACTAATTTTTGAACATATTTTTATTCAAAAGGGAAGAAATAAGGATAAGAGAAAAGAGAAAGGGTGCAACCGAGTCTTGGTTTTGGACAACCTACATATCTCGGGTTATAGGGGAATCAAGTTGCGTGTAGTTCAAGAAGTTTTGGTAGCTGGTACTACCGAAGAACTGTGATTTTGCTGCTATTGCTGCTATTTCTGCTTACTGAACTCCTTATTACACCGTGACAAAATAAAAGAAGCCAGACTAAACTGTGATATACGAATTACAAGAATCCTATCTATATCTTGAACTTGCAGTTTCTGCTGCCCTGCTGACTTGTACTCTCTGAGTGAGATTCCTTTGTTGTTGACTTGAATTGCATTCTGAGATGCTTTCCCTTTGTTCTTCAAGTGGGCTTCTCATTGTTGTCTTCCTTTGAACCTTGCTGCTTCCCTTCGTTCTCTAGGTGGGCTCCTGATTACCAACACTTGCGCTGCTTTTCCTCGAAACTTGAACTATTTTCCTTCGTTTTTCAGGTGGTTTCCTGATTGCTGAACTCCTTTGAACCTTGCTGCTTCCCTTCGTTCTCTAGGTGGGCTCCTGATTGCCAATACTTGCACTGCTGCTTTTCCTCGAAACTTGAATTGCTTCCCTTCGTTCTTCAGGTGGGCTCCTGATTACCAACACTTGACTTGCTGCTTCCCTTCGTTCTTCAGGTGGGTGCCTGATTGCCAAAACTCGAATTGTATTCCCTTGCTCTCCAGGTGGGCGCCTGATTGCCAAAACTTGAATTGTATTCCCTTACTCTCCAGGTGGGCGCCTGATTGCCAAAAATGGAATTGTATTCCCTTGCTCTCCAGGTGGGCTCCTGACTACTAAAACTCGAATGTATTCCCTTGTTCTCCAGGTGGCCTCCTGACTGCTGAAACTTGAAATGTATTCTCTTGTTCTCCAGGTAGGTTCCTGATTGCTGAACTCGAAATGTACTCCCTTTCTCTCCAGGTGGGCTCCTGACTGCTAAAACTCGAATGTATTCCCTTGTTCTCCAGGTGGGCTCCTGACTGCTGAAATTTCAACCGTCTTTCCTTGTTCTCCAGGTGGACGCCTGATTTCTGAAACTTGGTCCATCTTCTTCTTGAAACTGCTTTTCTTTGACTTGTTCTCCCTTGTTCCTCCAGGTGGGCGCCTGATTACCAATACTTGTGCCAATCTTCCTTGAAACCTGATTTATTTTCCCTTGTTCTCCAGGTGGGCTCCTGATTGCCGAAACTCGAATTGTTGTTCCTCGTTCTCCAGATGGACGCCTGATTGCTAATACTTCAATTGTTGTTCCTTGTTCTCCAGGTGGACGCCTGATTGCTAGTACTTGGTCACACTCTTATCTTTGATATCTGTGTTGTTCTCCCTATTCTTCAGATGGGCACCTGACTTCAACAAAAATAGACAAAACAAAAGAAATTTTCTGCCCCAGTTTGGTAGCTGGGTGCATCTGTGAGTTTAAACTGAATCACATCACCAAATATTACTAAGAATTTGAAAGCTAGATCCCTTTATCTAGGGGGGTCCTGACAACTCTTAACTAAACGACGATTTTAAATCTAAGCTATATCTTGTTATCTAAGGAGGTCTTAAACTACTCCCCATTATCCAGGAGGGTCCTGACAATTCTTAATTAAACGACAATTTTAGAGCTAAATTATATCTACTGAAGGGTATGTCTTATGCTAAATCTTGTTATCCAAACCAGTTTTAAACTACGTCCCATTATCCAGGCGGGCCCTGACAACTCTTAAATCAAGTCTTATCTTAAGAGTGACAATTCTACGGCTAAATTATATTACCCTACAACAAGAACTTATGCTAAACCTTGTTATCTAATGGAGATCTCAAAGCTAGGTCCCATTATCCAGGAGAGTCCTGAAAACTCCTAATTGAATCATATCTTAAACATGCGAACTTTAAAACCATCTTATTCCTTGGGATACATTTATGCTAGATTTTACTACTCATGACTGTTTTAAATTTTAAACTAGGTCCTATTTTCCAAGAGGGTCCTGACAACTCCTAACTGAATTCTATCTCCAGAATGAAAATTTTGAAACGAACTTATATTCTTTTGGGGTACATTTATGCCAGATCTTGCTACTCAGTCATGTATTCTGAATTTTAAACTAACTCCCATTTTTTAGGAGGGTCCTGAGAATTCTGCGATCAAACCTGCATGGTACTTGTCTTCCTTACAGGGTGTTTCCTGAAACAAATGCCATCTTTGCCCCTGTTTCAAATCAAAGAAAATCTTGTTAGTTTAAACGTGGTGGTTAGTTGTGGCATTCTTGTTGGGGGTGGTTTTCTCTTTGCTAGGCTCTGCTTCGTTTCGACTGCCTTGAACATGGTCGAAGGATTATTTTGACCTTCTGACTGATCCTTAACTGCAGGATCCCCAACTGTTGTTCTCCATTTCTGACCTTTCTGTCTGAACTCGTATATCTCCCACGACTTTACTGAACCATTCTACCGATTTAACTTATGCTTACACCATATGTCCCACTTTTCATCATATTATCTGTGGCATGTTCTAGCCGCATTTTGCTTTGTGCAATTTCGAAACTGGTAGTAAGCTTTGAAATTCCTTCTTATTTGTTGAAACAAGGCTAAACTTGGAAAAATTAACAGCAATGAAATGCAATGATTTTGGGAATTAAGAATAAAGAAGAAAATCCGAATTTGGATGACTGTTGGAGATAGGAAAAAGGAACTTATCTGAGTGGAGTCACTATCACCAATGATCATGGTATGCATTTTGGATTAATCGGCCTAGTCTATTTAACCAATCTCTTTTCCAATTGTTTTACTTTGTGCTCCAAGATGTTCCACAACCCAATTTACTTTCCGCCAACTTTACGGATCTTGTTCGACTGCAGTGTCCTGAAGGGTTTTCACTAACAAACCTCTCTCATTTGTTGATTCCTCAATTCTTTGTCGCCTGATGGTGCCCGTGAAAGTTTTCACTAATAAGACTCTCATTTTTAATTTTCTCTCAGCTTTCGTCGCCTCATGGTGCCCGTGAGGGTTTTCACCAATAAGACTCTCTCATTTTCATTACTTTCCCTGCTTGGACCAGAGTGTTACCTTGATATGAATCACCTTTATTTGCTCGACTTGGCATCTCTCGAAAACTGATCGGAAGGTCTTTCTTTGGACCGTAATGTGGGCTTTTGGATGAGGTTAGAAAGAAAAGGTATCAAAGGCTCAAAACAATTTGACATGAGTTTAAAATTATAACTTTTGGAATCACATTTCTTATTACAAATACAACCTCTGCCCCAGTTTCTTGCTTGGGGATCTTTTGACTTTTATTTTACTATGACTGAACCGTAAAGCTGCCTACGTATCCTTAACAGGAATCAGGTCAAACGTAGTTCACACCTGAATTTCCTTGTTGTTATACTTTTCACTTCTTTTCTTTTCTTTATCTTTTTTTTTTCGTGATTGATTCCAAAAGAAGGGTATGAAAGAAATAAATAAGGCTCAGAAAGGGGAAACAAAGGGTAAAATGTTTAGATAGCAGAACAAATTGCCTTCGTCATTTCAATCTTCGAAATAATGCCAAATACAAACAATCAACAATTATAACAAAGAAATCATACATAATATCTTTTTAGTGCATCAGAATTGATAGTCATGTCTATGCATTTTCCTTCGATATCTGTTAAACATAAAGCACCATTGGACAATACTCTAGTTACAATGAATGACCCTTGCCAATTCGGGGCGAACTTGCCTTTTGCCCCAGCCTGATGTGGAAGGATGCGTTTCAGCACTTGCTGGCCCACTTCAAACTTCCGGGGACGCACCTTTTTATTGTATGCTCTTGCCATTCTCTTTTGATACAACTGGCCATGACACACAGCTGCCAATCGTTTTTCATCAATCAAGCTCAACCGCTCCAAACGGGTTTTGATCCACTCATCATTATCAATCTCAGCCTCAGCGACAATCTGAAGGGACGAGATTTCAACTTCCGCAGGTATCACTGCTTCGGTTCCATATACCAACAAATAAGGGGTTGCACCTACTGAAGTACGGACAATAGTGCGATAACCTAGCAACGCAAATGGTAATTTTTCATGCCATTGCTTGGAACCTTCTACCATTTTCCGAAGTATCTTCTTTATGTTTTTGTTGGCTGCCTTAACTGCTCCATTAACCTTGGGACGATATGGGGTGGAATTGCGGTGTGCAATCTTAAACTGTTGACATACTTCTTTCATCAAATTGCTGTTAAGATTAACACCATTATCCGTGATGATCACCTTTGGGATTCCAAATCGACAGATGATATTTGAATGAACAAAATCGACCACTGCTTTCTTGGTTACTGACTTGAAAGTTTTGGCCTCAACCCACTTGGTGAAATAATCAATGGCTACCAGAATGAATCTATGCCCATTGGACGCTGCTGGCTCAATTGGTCCAATGATATCCATGCCCCAAGCAACGAAGGGCCATGGTGCCGACATCGTGTGCAATTCCGATGGTGGAGAATAAATCAAATCTCCGTGTATCTGGCACTGATGACATTTGCGCACAAAACTGATACAATCTTGCTCCATGGTGAGCCAATAATAACCTGCTCGGAGAATTTTCTTTGCCAGCACATATCCGCTCATATGTGGTCCGCAGACTCCTGAATGTACTTCGGACATGACAGCCGTAACTTGTCTAGCATCTATGTATCTTAACAATCCAAGGTCTGGTGTTCTTTTATACAAAACTCCTCCACTTAAGAAGAATCCACTTGCCAACCGTCAAATTGTTCTCTTTTGATCCCCCGTGGCTTGCACTGGATATATCCCCATTCTGATGTACTCCTTGATATCATGGAACCATGGTTCGCCATCAAGTTCTTCTTCAATCATGTTGCAGTAAGCATGCTGATCTCGTACTTGAATGTACAAAGGATCGACATAGGCTTTGTCCGGATGGTGCAACATTGACTCTAGGGTAACCAAAACATCGGCGACCTTATTATGGACCCTTGGAATATGCCTAAACTCTACTGATCAAAACCGTTGACAAAGATCATGCAAACATTGTCGGTATGGTATGAGCTTGAAATCGCATGTTTCCCATTCTCCTTGAATTTGATGTACCAGAAGATCCGAGTCTCCTAAGACCAAGACTTCCTGGACATCCATGTCTGCAGCTAGCCTTAAACCCAAAATGCATACTTCGTATTCAGCCATATTGTTGGTACAATGAAAACGAAGTTGACCTGTAACAGGATAGTGATGCCTTGTTTCAGAAATAAGCACGGCTCCTATTCCCATTCCTTTCATGTTAGCAGCCCCATCAAAGAAAAGTTTCCAACCTGGTTTTTCGGCCTGTTCTAGCTCGTCAATATGCATCACCTCTTTATCGGGAAAATAAGTCCTCAGTGGCTCATACTCTTCATCGACTGGGTTCTCGGCCAAATGATCGGCCAATGCTTGGGCTTTCATCGCAGTCTGAGTCACATAGATGATGTCAAATTCTGTGAGCAAAATCTGCCACTTCGCAAGTCTTCCTATCGGCATGGGATTTTGAAAGATATACTTCAATGGATCCAAGCGTGAAATGAGGTAAGTAGTGTAGGATTACAAATAATGTTTCAATTTCTATGCCACCCAAGTTAGGGCACAACATGTCCTTTCCAGGTGAGTGTACTTAACCTCATAAGCCGTGAACTTTTTGCTAAGATAGTAGATGGCCTATTCTTTCCTGCCTATGACGTCATGCTGCCCCAGTACATAGCCAAATGAATTTTCCAGGACAGTTAAGTAAAGAATCAAATGTCTCCCTGGTCTGGTGGTACCAGCACATGCGAGTTAGACAAGTACCCCTTTATCTCATCGAATGCTTCTTGACACTCATCAGTCCACTTGATCGCAGCGTCCTTCTTCAGCAACTTGAAAATAGGCTCACAAGTTGTCGTGAGCTGAGCAATAAACCTGCTGATGTAGTTCAACCTTCCTAACAGACTCATCACTTCAGTCTTGTTCCTCGGAGGTGGCAATTCTTGTATGGCTTTGATCTTTGATGGGGCCAATTCGATGCCTCGCCGGCTGACTATGAATCCCAACAGCTTTCCGGATGGAACACCAAATGCACACTTGGCAGGGTTAAGCTTGAGGTTGTACCTGCGAAGCCTCTGGAAGAATTTCCTCAAATCCCCAACGTGGTCGGCCTGGCGCTTTGATTTTATGATCACATCATCTATGTATACCTCAATATCCTTATGTATCATATCATGAAACACGGTAGTCATGGCCCTCATGTAAGTTGCCCCAGCGTTCTTCAAACCAAATGGCATTACCCTGTAGCAATAAGTCCCCCATGGCATGATGAAAGCCGTCTTTTCTGCATCTTCTTCATCCATTAGAATCTGATGATACCCGGCATAGCAATCCACAAAAGATCCTATCTCACGTTTGGCACAATTATCGATCAAAATATGGATATTGGGTAGTGGGAAGTTATCCTTCGGACTTGCTTTGTTGAGATTGCGGTAATCGACGCATACTCTGATCTTGCCATCCTTTTTCGGTACAGGCACGACATTAGCCAACCAAACAGGATATCGAGTGACCCGAATAACCTTTGCATCCAACTGCTTGGTAATTTCTTATTTAATCTTCACACTCACATCAGTTTTGAATTTCCTCAACTTTTGCTTGACGGGAGGGAATGCTGGATCAGTAGGCAATTTGTGGACCACTAAATCAGTGCTCAAACCCGGCATGTCGTCATATGACCATGCAAAAACATCTTTGTACTCGATGAGTGCTTTGATTAACTCTTCCCGGATCTCTGGCTCGAGGTGGACACTTATTTTAGTCTCTCGGACATTGTCTGTGTCCCCTAAATTGATGACTTCTGTATCATTCAGGTTGGGTTTGGGTTTTTCTTTGAAGTGAATTAACTCCTTACTAATCTCTTCGAAGGCTTCATCCTCATCATCGTATTCTGATTCGTAATCACAATCTACTTCTTGAACTAATATTTCGGAATCAGATTGATTTTTAAGACTGGGCTGAGGATTCCTTATGCATGCCATGTCATTAGAACCAGCGTAAAAAGAACTGTATAGAAAAGAAAAGAAAACAAAAAGGAAAACCATCAGGAATGATGAAGAAAGGGAAATTGTATTTTATTGAATGATAAAAGATAACAAGGTTTGCACACTCAAACAGACTGAAAAAAATGAAATCTGGATTACAACCCTGGAATAATCCGTACAAACTTAAAGGAAAATCAAACCAAACTACCAAGACTCCTTCCGAGTAGGGAGAAGAGTAGCCTTCCAATTATTAAACTTTGTTTTTGGCCCGACAAATTGCACTTCCGCGTTGCTAGAACCTTCTCCAAATTCCACCATGTTCACACTATCGAACAACTTCTCAAATCTTTCAATTAACTCCTTGTCAGGATCAATCACAGAACTGGGAATTGCTGTTACTGGGCGACTCCTCGTACCGGACTTGACAAATGATCTGGAAAGACGTGGGACCGACTTTGGAAGGACCCATGCCCTCTATTTCAATTTCCTGGCTCTTTTTATGTCTGCGGCTGTGGGCTTGAATCCCAGACCAAATGTTCCTAAGTTTTCAGGAAGAGACACGGGCTGTATGATGCCTTGCAGAGCTGATCCCAAACCCTTTCCTGGTACAAAACCATTTTTCAGCATTTCATACGCTACCATGACTGATGCGACGGTTATCTTTGGATTTGGGATACACTTCCCTTCTGGAACTTTCTCGACTGACATTGCGTCAGAAACTTGGTAGACCCATGGTCCCTTGTCATCTTCCATTTCAATGAATGGCACAATGGTGTTGCTGTGAGTGCAAAAATTATTTTCGCCGTGCACAACTATTTCCTGTCTGTCCCATTCAAACTTGACCATCTGATGGAGTGTTGATGGTATTGCTTTAGCGGCGTGAATCCACGGTCGCCCTAATAGCAAATTGTAGGAAACAGCTATATCCAGCACTTGGAATTCCATTGTGAATTCTACTGGATCTATAATCAGCTCCAATATTATGTCCCCGATGGAGTCTTTTCCCCCACCGTCAAATCCCCACACACAGATACTGTTCTTATGGATCCTCTCATCTTCTACTTTCAGCTTGCTTAAAGTGGAGAGAGGACATATGTTCGCATTTGAACCATTGTCAACCAATACCCGGGTAACTACGAAATCCTCATATTTCACTGTAAGGTAAAGGGCTTTGTTATGCTCAGTACCCTCTACGGGCAATTCATCATCGGAAAAAGTGACTCTGTTTACTTCAAAAATCTTGTTGGCTATCTTTTCCAGATGGTTTACCGAGATCTTGTCAGGGACATGGGCCTCATTCAAGATTTTCATCGGCGACTGACGGTGCTCATCTGAATGGATTAACAATGAGAGCAATAAGATCTGAGCGGGCGTTTTCCTCAACTGCTCTACAATAGAATAGTCATGCACTTTCATTTTCCTAAAAAATTCCTCTGCCTCTTCTTTAGTTACAGCTTTCTTTACCGGCGTTGGATTATCTTTAGATCTTCTTAACTCCTCGGGAGTGAAACACCTTCCTGAGCGAGTCAAACCTTGTGCTTCACAAACTTCTTCTTTGATTTCTTTCCCTTTGTAATTCACTGTCACCCATTCATAATTCCAAGGAACAGCCTTACTGTTGATCACTGGAAGCTGAGTTACTGGTTTTATAATAACAGGCTTTGTGCGAGCACCCTTCACGACCACAACAGGTTTACTTGCAACCCCTGGTACTACCACTTTAGCTTTCTCTGGTTTCACTGCAACAGTGCTTGACGACCCTTTCTCGGCTACCACAACTGGCTTATTGTCTACCTCTTTCAACTGGATCACTGATTTCCCACTGGTTACCTTCTCCTTTGAACTGGTTTCGCTGGAACGGATCATCATTACCGTCTACGAGGGTTTCTTAGTCTCCTCTCCTTTGTGTACCAACTCAATCATATGGGTCTCATGGTGAGCTGGCAGTAGATTATGATTGATATTTGGTGCTTCTGGGGCCTGGACCTCGATCCGATGAGTATCAATAAGCTCCTGCACAGCTGTTTTTAGTTTCCAACACTTCTCTGTATCATGCCAGGGGCTCCTGAACAGTACTCACAACTCACCGAGTGGTCAAGATTTCTAGGAGGAGGATTTGGCATTTTAGGCTCAATTGGATTCAGCATGCCCAACTGCCTCAACCTGTGGAAAAGACTTTACAGTGGAGTGAAAGTCTTTTGCTTCTGTAACCTCTCATTCTTGAAGGCTTGGCTTGGTCGGAAACCCGTTCCGGGGGGGTTTCTGTAGGCTCTTGGGGGTGGATATGTGTTTTGTGGAGCTGGGTATGGATTTTGTGGAGCCGGCGCACGCCATTATGCGTGTGCCGGGGTTTGGGTATAGGTTTGTGCCTGCTGGACGGAAAAATGGGGATCTGGCGGTGGGTAGTATTGTTGTGGAGGGCTATATGGAGTGTGGGGGTAATTTTGGTGGTAGGGTCGGGGTTGGTTATAGTAGGGTGATGGGCCTCTAGATCCGAACCAGGCTTCAGACTCAATTGTCGCAACATCTTCTTTCTTCTTTTTCCCAAGTACACCCCCAGTGCCGTTTTGGATGGCCTGGGTGGTTGCCTTGATTGCTGAATAACTCATGATCTTGTTGGACTTAAGTCCCTACTCGATCATGCCTCCCATTTTTACAACCTCATTAAAAGACTTGCCGATTGCGGACACCAAATGACCAAAGCAGGTCGGCTCTAAAGCCTGCAAAAAGTAATCAACCATCTCGCTCTCTTTCATTGGGGGATCTACCCTTGCTGCCTGCTCCCTCCATCAGAAACCATATTCTCTAAAGCTTTCACTGTGCTTTTTCTCCAGTTTAGTCAAGGACAGTCGGTCTGGAATGATCTCAAGATTATACTGGAAGTGACAAGCGAACGCTTGTGCCAGATCATCCCATGTGTACCATCTTCCGTGATCTTGGCGGGTGTACCATTCCAATGCTGATCCACTCAAACTCTGACTGAAGTAAGCCATTAACAATTCATCTTTTCCTCCGGCTCCCCTCATCTTACTGCAAAAACCTCTTAAGTGTGCTACTGGATCACCGTGCCCATTGTATAGATCAAACTTGGGCATCTTGAAACCTGGCGGCAATTGCTCATTTGGAAACAGACATAGGTCCTTGTAGGACACACTTACTTGACCTCCTAATCCTCACATGTCTCGGAATGACTGTTCTAGGCTCTTAACTTTCCTGAACATCTCCTCATGTTCGAGATTTTTGGCTAGTCTCTCAGCTTCTCTCGGGAGATCAGAACGTGGATTATAGGGGTAGGTTTTGGGAGCTTTGAAGGTGGGATCCGGGGGGTAGTACTGGTGGTCCTGAGCTTGGAACATAGGCTTACTCGAGGATCTATGGAGTGCAGCTGGTGGAAATGCCATAAAGACAGGGGTGACTGGCGGAGGGGGGTATGGAATTGATTTTGGTAGTGGAGCTTGTGACATATGAGAAGTAGTGCCATGGTAATGTTGGTAAATGGGAAAGCTTGGATCGATGGAAGGATGATCCTAAGCCTGAGCCGGTGGTGGGGTGGAAGCAGGGTTAGCAGGGTAAGCTGGGGGTGATTGTCCTTTAGACCAGGCCTGATACATCTCGGCTATCTGTTGCTTAAGTTTGAGCATCTCCTCTTTCATTTTACTGACGTCCAACTCCTCTACCTCAACACTTGTGTCGACATCCGGGATAGACATGATTTCTGGTATTGGTCCTTTTGATTTGGTTTGGTAATGATAATGTGCCAGTATCCTCTAGATAAACTAACTGCTTGAATTCTCTACAAAATAACAAACTAGTTAGTTTTTAGAGTTTAACACATATGCAATTACACGTTAGGATGCAATGCACCTAGGCAATTAACCATTTTCTATCATGCATTTGCTTCGGTTGCGTGCGTCATTCCGGCCTCTCATAATTGTGCCCCTTCTTTTAAGCTTCCTTTATTCTATCCTCCTTTATTTATTTTTCGTTTCCCCCTTTTCTTTTTAGTGGTGGTCGAATCCTATAGAGATTGCCTACGTATCATGTCCCCACATGAATCAGACCGTGCGTAGTTCTAGTAGATAAGTGCACAAGTAAACAACTCTAAAAAAACAAATGCTTCCATTACAAAACTCAAAATTAACAAATTCCAAAAGACTAACAGATTTTGAGGCAAAGACGAAATACAGACTCCGAAAATAAGCTATCATACTCCAACAAAAGGAAATAAAGAACAGAAAGAAAATACAAACTCAACATGACTGACAGACTTTAATCGAAACAGAAATATAGACTTCATGAGAAATCATGAATACATCAATGCTCCTGGTGCCCGCGGGACATCATTCGGTCTCGCCGCGGGCCTATATGCAAGATCCCTTTGAAGTCGGTCCAAGTCACTCATTATATGCTTAACAAATGTCATCACTGCTGCGAAGAAGGTAGTGCGAGTCATATCCTCACAGATCTGGCACTTTATAACGACGTAGTCGGCGATGTTTCTAATTCTCTATGTTATGATGCCTTTTTCTTGTAACAAACGCCCAATCTGTTGGGCCCTGGCTTCCAAAGTTTGGTCGGCCACATGATTCTGCTCCTGAAGTTGTTGCAAGTCTATTTCTAATTGCGCCAAGGCCGTATAACAATGTTCCCTTTCAACCCTGAAGTCTTTTGCCTGTTTGATCATTTTTTTTTCTGTGGCGATGACCCTTTTCTTTAGCCCTGCAACCTCATTGTCATACTTTTCTTTCAGCTGCTTAACCAGACGTGCTCGTTCTGCTGAGTTTTCGGCCAATTGTTTTCGAGCCCTGGTTAATTCACTTTCTGCTTTGTTCAGATCAAAATTATATTCGCCCACTTTCCGCCTTAGGTTATCTATAAGTTTTTCATCTTTGGAACTTCGGGCGGGGTTTTTTGCAGCTATTTTCATCTTTTGAATTTGGGCTCGAAGGGCCTCATTTTCTTTAGCTAGTTTCTTTCTCTCCCCCTTATCTGTGGCGACCTGCAGACCTTTCTCAAACTGCAACTCCATGACTTGCTTCTCCAATCTGCCTATTGTGGCCCTGTACTCATGTTCTTTAGCCAACCAATCCCACTGTTCTTGCGACGCCCCGACGAACTCCTGGAGATGGGGTCTCTTGGCCGGCCTCCCAAACTCGATTTCTCTCCTATACCAAGCAAGGTATCCCGACGAAACTTCACCTTTGGATCGATCACGTACACATGTATTTGCCGTTAAGTATTGACACTCGCTCCAAATTTGGCGGACTGCTGCTTCGTGAAATTGTCCGTTAGGACTGATCTCAACCACTTGGCCCCTAAGATCTTCATCTTTCGGAACTATTTGGCATCTCCCCAACTGCCTCAAAACTCGATACGGGGCATAGGGCTGGATACTCCTGAGTCCCATCAAAAGGAAATGGGGTCCAGTGGCTGGCATATATATGATTTCATCCACAGGCAGCCATCCAAATGTCCACTCTATTTGGCTTGCAGTGACGGAACGGAGGCGCGCTATCCACTCTGTGACCCCTTCTGGCAAGCTGATTCCATCAACCCTCGTAGAAAATTCCTCAATGCATGTTTTGTCTGTCGACCCATAACTTATAAATTGAGGACGACGGCATAGGTGTTCAATCATCCACATCTGCAGCAACACGTTGCACCCCTAAAAAAAGTCTCTCCCGGCTTTGCAGGCTGTGAGAGCGCGAAAGATTTCAGCTACTATCATGGGTGCGAGGGTGCTGTTGGCCTGAGTAAACAAAGTGCTGACAACCCCGGCTGCTCGTATGTCAATATTCCCATCTTTTCTAGGAAACACCAAAAGTCCCAAAAAGACCACCATAAATGCAAAACATCTGTGTTCTTCCCACTTAAGGCGTTCCCTTGCTGCAGATTTTGTTTTCCGGCTTGTTGAACCCTCATATATGACCATATCTGTTGTATATAAACTGCAAAGTACAAAAACCAGCTGCCAAGTCTGGGTTGTGGACCTCCCTACTTATTTTCAAAGAGTCTAAGAACCTGTGCACGGCTATGGCCCTCGGAGCAATTAGGTACTGGTGTCTCAGAGGAACTTTGGGACCCCCAATATATCCGACTATTTCTTCCAATGTTGGGGTAAGTTCAAAATCTGAGAAATGAAATACGTTGTGAGCCGGGTCCCAGAATGTGACCAATGCCTTTATGATATCCCCTCTAGGATTAATTTTCAGCAACCCAGCGAGGCCTCCCAAGTATAGATTTACCGTGTCTTGCCCTGATTTGCCCAAGTCATCCCACCACATGTGCAACTCCAAAGGGATCTTATTCATAATTGTTACTGGTAAATTCTGGCTTGTGCTCATTCCGCACATTTATTAAGGTGATTAATCATGATTTACTCTATTTAGAATCAAAACTGACCCTTTTTTTCAGATTTTTTTCTAAAACCAAAAGCCCAACTTTGCAAATACGACATTTCAGCACTTCCGGAGGGAGATTTTAAGGCTGTGCCTGCTAACTTGCCAAAAATTGAAAAAAGACCAAAGGTGGCTGTTTATGCGAAATCAGCCATCCGTCATCCCTTTCGGGAACATTTGGCTATTTTTGATAAAAACGGCATCACCTTACCTATTTACAGTAAAATAATTTTTTTTTCGTTTCGGGCTATTTTTGGCAAAAAGAAGTTGGATCCGATGAGGGTTGCCTACGTATCCCACACCCTGTGAGAATCAAACTGACGTAGTTCGGCAAATAAAACAAACTATTTTTGAAAACAAGATTTTTTTTCATTTTATTGGCAAAATAAACAAACTATTTTTGAAAACAAATTTTTTTTCTTTTCCTTCTCCTTTTTTTCTTTTTTTTTTCTAAAAAATTTTCTCAAAAATTCGGCAGAGTTTCAGCACTATTTGGACATTGTTTTTTTTCAAAACAGGCGATTATACTCTCTTTAACCCTCATACTGCTATTTCTCTTTCCTCAAAATATTCAAAAACCGATCAACATGCAAGTCCGAAGCAAATAAATGCACAAGTAGCAAGTAAGATGCATCAGGATGATTTTTTTCATTTTTGGTACACCTGTCCTAGACAGACCCAACCCCTGTGTTGAGCCTCCAAAATCAAATGCACATGATGCACACAAACATTTCTATTAGGGATCCGGCATGAAGCTGAGTTATTCTAGGTTCAAAGCCTGGGTATTTGTTCTAGACTGTGTACCCGAGCGGACAACTCGAGCCGAGGAGGGGGCTACGTACCGGGAACCAAAAGGCCATCCAGCTTAGTAGCTTGTCCGAGCCTCTTTCTTATTTCAAGGTATGACACTAACAGAATAGGGAGTCTCGACCAACGAGCACATCCCCGAAGGTGAGAAGAGAAGGGTTTCGTAGCAGTTTATATACACTTCAGATAATATCAAAGCGGTAAAAGCAGCATTTAGCACATTAGGCCCAAACATGTAAAAATTAGATAATAAACAAAGCCAATTATAACAATTATTCCAAGCTCGAATTCTCGAACCCTGAACCAGAAGTTCTAGGTTCCAGTCCCCAGCAGAGTCGCCAGGCTGTCACACCTCCTTTTTTCCTATACCCCGGAAAGGGTATAAGAGAGTTTTTTCCAACTTAAAGTGACAATCGAAACGGGATTCATTTATTATTAAAAATTCAGAGTCGCCACTTGGGATAATTTATGGTGTCCCAAGTCACCGGTTCAAATCCCAAATCGAGGAAAAGATTGACTCTGTTTTACAATCCGCGAACACAGAAATTTGGGTAAGGAATTCTGTTAATCCGGGAGAAGGTGTTAGGCATTCCCGGGTTCCGTGATTCTAGCACGGTCGCTCAACTGTTATAATTGTCCTATTATCTGATTTTAATACATGTTTTAGCCTATGGTTCAATTTTAACTTATTAACCGCTCTTGTTCATTTTTAGGAAGATTGCAACGTCATTTAAAATATGTCTTGAACCACGTCACATAAATGCACCCGTGGTCCACGACACATTTTATTTAACGTTGTTGGGATTTGGATTTGGGTCACATGAAATGCACACCCGAGTTTAGGAAGGTTATTTCAAATTACGCGCCTAAAGCAACTACGCATTTTTCAACTTTGCGAGGGCCATAGAAATTTCGCTAAATGGCATGCCTCGAATTCTAAGGATTTAAAATTAATTAAATGAGGGCCATGAGTTTTGATATTTTATTGTGGATGGAGTGATATAAATTGATAAGTACAAAAGGCCTAAAGAAATAAGTTAGCTACATGTATATCACTGGAGCCTTTTGTTATAGCATACTACAATTCAGAAAGGTGGAGTTGACATTTATGTGAAAATAACAAAAGACAGGTGCCAGCTTTGGGTTCATCTCCATATCATCTTCAAAAGACCGACTTTCGTTTTCAAATTCTAGAAAGAAACTAACAAAATTTTATAACAAAATAATGAATCTTAAATGACCATATGAGCACAAAAAAAAAACCATGCTGAGAACTATTCGGATGAACCAGAAGGAACAAAACAAACATGGACATACAAAAATGCATTTTAAACTTGATTATAACAAAGAACACTTAAAGTAATTAATTTATTTAATACTATGCTAAAGAGAAAGTTGTAGTATCACCACTATAACTTCTACAGTACCATTTTGAAGCAGAGGAAGTTGAATCTTCACATGGTTAATTTAAGAAAATATGCAGCCAATAACATAAACTGAAGATAAGATCCTTCCACTAACGCAATCTATTTTTTTTACATCTTAATGTTGACAAATTGTTCAACTTCACATACTTCTTTAAATTTCAAAATATGAACATGGTGCTACATGAGCTTGAAATCTAAATGTAAACAAAACAATACCTGCTAATTACAAGTCATGAGCCAAGAAAAATAAAAAAAAGAAAAAAAAAAGAAAAAAAAATGAGACAGAGTCATGAACATACTAAAATAACGTTAACATTTGCAAATCTCAATTCACTCAATCAAAGAAACATCATTCATGCGAACAGATTAAATACGAAAGAAACTTTATCAAAAGAATCAAATCAATTTGCTTCTGCTTCAATAAAGATGCTCTGACATTTTTTAACTCAAGAGCTTGAATTACATACCTACAAGAGAGTGAATTCAAATGAATAAAATCTGAAAGTTGTAGAGTCAATACAACAGCAATAACAAAATCTCTATCAACTCTTCTTCAAACCCAAGATTCAAGGCCCGAAATATTGAAAGAAAAATTTAATGAAAATTATCAACCTAAATTTCTCTCCTCCCCCTCTTTTGTTTTTCTTCTCAAATTTTCTCTTCTATTTATAGCAAAATTTTTGAGATTTTTCAGATTTATTTTTAAAAAATATTTTATTATTTTATTATTTTTTAATTAAAAGAAATCCCACTTACAAATTATTTTTATTTTTTTTATAAAAAGAAATTCCACCTTTCTTTACTTTTATTTTTTAAATTCCAACTTTAATTAATTTTATCTTATTTAAAATCCCACTTTTTTTACTTTTTAAAAGAGAATTCCACTTATTTAACTTTTCTTAAAAAAACAATCCACTTTCTTTTGCTTTTCTTTTAAAAATGCTACTTTCTTTTACTTTAATTTTTTTTAATTTTCAGATACCTTTATATTTTTTTTTAATTTCAACTTTCTTTTATTTTTTATTTATTTAAAATTTCCACAAAATTTTACTTTTATTTTTTTAATTTTCTACTTTCTTTTACTTTTTAAAAGAGAATTCCACCTACTTTTACTTTTATTTTTTTATTCAATACTTCCCTTTTTCTTATTTTTTAAATCACTCCTAAAAATTAAAAAAAAATTAATATTTTTCGGAATTTTTTTATTATTTTAAAATAAAAATAAAAATAAAATAATATTAATGGTAATAATTCACCTTTTAAATTTTGTATTTTTACCCTATAATAAAAAGTGTAACAAAGCTAAAAATTGTAGGTTAAAACCCCTAAAATATTTACATAGAAAAAGTAATAAAAAATTAAATATTATCAAAAATTAGGTGTTCACAGCTATTTTTTTAATTTATGTTCACTTGTCTGTTAGCAGTTTAAGAATTGATGGGTCTATATTGGATGATATCTTTTGATTTGTGAATAGTGAAGCTTTTAGTTCAAAAGAACTTTTACAATGTTGTCAGAGAAGGAGATGTAGTATAAATGTGCTATCAATGTTGCCTCTAGACTTTTGCTTGTAATTTAAAGTTCTTATGTTATTTTTGTAGAAGTGTGCGACATTCTGAGGCTATATAGGCTTTGTCTTATTGATTTTATCTTGTACTCGACACTCAATTTAAAGTCTATAAACTATCAAAGTAACCTTTCTAATATTTCTTTTTCAGGTTAACAAAATTAAGAAGAACGAAACAAATGAACTTTGGACCAAAAAAAGTGGGTAAGTTTGGAAAAACATGTAACACATATGGTACTTTTTCAACTTTATGTGATTCTTTGCCGAACTTCTGAAGGATGTAAGATCAATTATTGGCAAGGAATACTTGGCTTGTGGAAAGATAGATCCATAAAGCCTTGTTGTAGAATTTGTTCTTGAATTTAAGGGAATTCGTTCAGATTAGGAGTGAATTTGACATAGTTTCATGTTAAAATTACGTTATCTTTTATGATTTAGTTTGAATTACGTTTTATTTGAGATATAACAGGTCATTTGATTTGAACTCTTAACTTGTAAGGAGAACCCTTATTATGTCAGTTTTACTATGTTCTTCATATACAAGGTGAGAAGAAAATTTTTCTTTTTCATATTTGTTACATTGTGTGTAAAGATTGACATTTTTGAATGTATAAATCAAATTAATATGTATGAGACACGACGAAAAACTAAATAAAAGATTATTATTCATATTTTAGAAATTTGATATGCATATTTTAAAGTGGCATTTCAGAAGATTTAATAAATGTCACTAATTTATTTGACATTCACCTAAATGTTGTAAATATTTTATTGACAGTTACTAAAATGTCGTAAATTATAAAGCGACATTTTTTAAAAGCTGTAAATAAATGTCATAATCTTTTTACCAACATTATTCTAAATGTCAACAATTTTAAGTGACGTTTCAAAAAAGTCATAAATAAATGTCGCAAATTTCTTACTGACATTTATGCAAATGTCGGAAAATTTCCGACCCCAAAATTAGTGATATTTGATACAAATGTAAATTAAATGTTGGTGAATGAATTTGTGACATTTAGACATCATTATGGATATTTATTTAATGTCATCGTTTCCTTACTTTCTTGTAGTGACTCCAGCCTGAAAGGCTAGGCAAAGCTTTAACATTAGGGTATTTCGATTTGATTGATGCAACTGAGTCTGGGGTTAGGTTTGATGCCCAATATGGTGAGAAGGTACCATTCTGTGGGTTCCCTAAATGGTCTGCATCAATGGCAAAGCTGAGAATGAAATGAAAGTCAATGCCCTCATCTATTGGAACATCATCAAATGTTATTGGCTTGCCTGTTGCTCCAATATACTCCATCATTACCTTCTTTCCATCTGAAATAATTTTGAATAGCTAAAATTGAGACAGAGGTTCCAAAAAGAATTAAGCTATACATGAATAGTGTAAAAGAATTTTTACACTATTATAATTATCTAAAAGATAGTAAAAATAAATAACTGTTCTAATAAGTAAAACTCGTTACTTGAAAAAGTAGATTCTCATACACACACAAAATTGGGAGGAGATATATAGGAGGATTGCTTTACTATCAATGTATTTTATCTGGTTTTACGTTATATTTCAAGGTCATTAACATAGGTTTACTATAGACAATTACTTTTTGTTATATGTCATGATCTTAGTATGATCGTATAAAATATTTAATTATAAATTGTTAATGCACATAAATTAAATTTTTTTAATAAAGATTTAAGTATTTAACTTATATATATAGTACTGACTATATAAAGAAATTTTACACTAATATTCTACGTTATCAATAGGTTTATTTTTATTTGACATTTACATTGTTACTTGCGGTCGTTCCAACAATCGCAATTGCTAAGAATTTCCGTCCGTTGAAAACGTCAATCCAAAAAGTTTGGAGGAGGCTAAAATTCTTGCCGTGTCTATTTGTGTCGAAAACAAAGTTGTGACTAATTTTATTAGTGAAGAGTGTTATTATTTGTAAAGAAGTTCGTAATAAAGAATAACAAAAAATTTATGTAACTTCTTGTTTTAATTTTCTCTTTTGAAAATGTTTTAAGTGGCATAAATCGTGAACAGTAGCGGACCCAAAATTTTGTGCAAGCGGGTTCAATCAAAAAGTACATAACTTTAGTCATAAAATAATAGTTATCAAGTGGGTTCAAATAAAATATTTATACAAAATTTACGCAACTTTAATCGTAATTTATACATATACACAATATTATTTTTTGATGAAGCGGGTTCAGTTGAACCCGCTTGTCACCACGTGCGTCCGCCACCGATCGTGAATAGTGTTATTCCTTCTTTACTGGGAAAATTAATTGTACACACTACTATAGCGTAAGTTAACATGAATATAATTAGGAGGTAAAAAGAGTGCAATTATTTACCCTAGAACACCAACCCTAGAAAATGATTTCTCCTTTTTTTTTTCTTTTTTTCTTTTTTATGTAAATTTGACGTAAATTTAGCTTACATAAAAATTAAAATATGATAAACAAAGAAAAAAAGGAAGCAACATCTTTGACTTACCACCGAATTGCTGGACACTGAGCAACAACGCAGTGATATGAAGGAGAACGAAGAAAACTTTCGCCATATTTCTGTTTATTCATAAAAAACGAAGTAGAATTTAACCCTTCCTCCTTTTATATAGACTATTAAAATGCAATAATAACTAAAATATAAGCCGGCAAAGATCTTTTGAACATCCTTTTTGTCTAAACGTGTGAAGCTGAAAAAACTCCTCGCTACAAGGCATGGCGGCAATATCCCAATCGTCAGATTTGGAAATAACAAGAAGCCTTGGAAATTTTGATTACTTTTGGGTAGGGATGGCAAACAGTGCGGATTGTAAC
Source organism: Nicotiana tabacum (assembly GCF_000715075.1). Taxonomy (NCBI): domain Eukaryota; kingdom Viridiplantae; phylum Streptophyta; class Magnoliopsida; order Solanales; family Solanaceae; genus Nicotiana; species Nicotiana tabacum. Next base: position 28,356,358 of record NC_134090.1, on the reverse strand, counting down.
GTTTAATTTATACTCCTATAACAAGCTTATATATAGTAAGATGTATATATATATATATATATATATATATATATATATATATATATATATATATATATATATATATATATATATATATATATATATATGATGTTTTAACTTCAATACCACACAAGAGGGGGTGATTTGTGTGGTGTCCAATTTTTCGCTTAAACTGATTATTGAAGGACCTGGTTTTTCTATATGTTCCAACTACTACTATTGTGGAATAATAAGTATAGAAATTAAAGAACACAGAGATTTTACGTGGAAAACACCTGGCTCAAAAGGTGAAAAAACCACGACCTACTTTCCAGTATGATTTTCCCAAACTCTCCACTAAAATCACTGAGCGAAAAACTGCATTTACAAAAACTCTTTTGTAAACCTAGGACTAACTCTAATCCCGTTGTAGCAAACAGCCTCAACTGTTGCGACAACTTCAAGTTAACTCTAATTTGAAAACTCTAAGTACCTAATACAATTGCTTCTAGATAAAGCTGAAAGGTACAATATAAAAACACCTATTACAATTGAACTAAAATAAAAGACAGACACTTGGAACTGGTTCTTCTATCTGATTCATGTAGCTTCAGGTTTGCACGCTCGAATCACACATAAATTGCTTGCAAAATTGCCTTGTTATTTTGCTCTTAATTCACATTTAACTTCTGCTTATGTGTGTTACCTGTAAAAGAGAACAACACTGATATTTATAGAGTTAGTAAATAGAGATTGACTAGAATTCTGATGCTACTCTTCCTTGGTGAAAGAGTACTAGTTGATCTCAACCTCTAACTCTATCCTTCTCTTAAACTGTGTTCTCTTTGAGTAAAGAGTCTCTCTCCTTATCCAATGTGCAACCTTTTCGATCAGGATCAGGAGATATCAATTCTATTAAGTTAGGTTTATCTCCTTCACGTGCATCTCACATGCTTGAGTTGACCATATCTGTGCTTCACTAGGATGGACTTGGTCCATGGCTGAGTTCCTTTGTCAATCTTCAAAACTCTCCTTTACTTGGGCCAACAAATTCCCCCTTTTTAATGATGACAAACTCTGTGCTTTTCACTCACTTAGGCCCTTTCAGAGCTCAGCTCAATCATCAATGCAAAGTTAGAAATTTTTCACTTATCACCAAGGACCAGGTTCATTAGGTTTAGAATATAAAGCACAATATCTCTTCCCCCTTTTGGCATCATCAAAAAGTTGCATAAACAAAGTGTGATTCTCAGATTTTAAAAATTACTCATGGCCACCGGGCAACTGCAAATGCATTCATGGATTAATCATCAGTAATCAACTATACATATTCAAACTATCAAGGAAAAACAAACAATCAACAAGCGTAAAAGTAGCAGACTTCATTGATAGAGAATATGATGCTACCACAATCCACAAAAAGAAATAAAAACAGTTAAAACATGAGCAAAACAAGAAAAATCCCTAATCCGGGTCACTGAAAGGTCTAGACAAGGTTCAGAAAATAAAGGCTAAAGAAATTAAGGCTTGGAAGAACTAGAGGGTTGTGTTTTGGCTTGGAGAAGGTGCAACATGTCTTGAATAATACCATCATTCTTCTCCTTTTCTTTTGTGAGCTCAGTTCTGAGAGCATCTCTCTCAGTTCAACCTCTGCCAACCGAGTCTTCAGCTTAGCTATTTTAGCATCCATTGCCCCACTCTCCTGCAATAAAGCTCTAACCTTGCTATTGATAGGTGTCTTTTTAGATGAACCAAGTTCATTAGGAATGGCATTGACCTCATAATCACAAGCAACCAGAGCATTGATTCCAAAATGGTCTTTGCTTATGGTCATCTCCCACTTCTTCAGTGGCACCTTACAATGATCAAGAACAGTGGTGAGAATAAAATCATAAGGGAGTGGCATGGGCCTTGGAACCATTAACAACCCTATCAAGTAGCTTGATCATAAATGTAGGCCAGTTGATCTGCCTTCCACTTTCAAGACACTCCATCAAAACCAAATCTATGTAGTTAGCAATATGTCTTCTTTCCTACCTAGGCAGCAAACACTTGTTGACAAATTCAAACAGGACTTTGTGACATGGCTTCATTTCACTCTTATGCACAATCTTCGCCTCATTCACTTCTGTGACATCACAGAACTTCCTAGTAATGGAAAGGGTAGTAGGAAGGGAGTCCAAACTTGGCCATTTTTGCCTCGTGTAGTCATCATACCCTTCAGAAGGAATGTCAAGGATTTCACCCAGCTCTTTTGCATCAAAAGTCACTTGATCCCCTTTCACATGGCTAGTAACTCTACCATCCTTGACTTCTGCATTGGTCATGAACTCAATAATCTCATTTCTTTCCAGCATGCCATCCAACTGAATGACCATGTCCTTCCAACCCTGAACAGCTAGAGCATCAACCAATCGAACCATCATTAGTTCCTCCAAATCGTTTAAGTCTCCACTTCAAGATTCTTCGTTTGCCAAACTTGGCTAGCTTATCTTGTTCATAGTCAGATTCACCCTCTTCTTCACCACTCCAATCTTATTCCTTAGTAACCTTAACTTGCTTGGCTTTCACAGAAGACCTTGTTCTTTTAGCCAAAGAAGAAGGTTCAACAGCCTTGAAAACAAATGAAGACTTCTTTAAAGAAGTCTTGGTTTTCTTGAGCTTAGGGGTCTGAACCTCTACATCCACATCCACTATCACATGTTCATCTTGATGGACCGGGTCCATCACATCCACATCAACAACCTCAACAGGCTCTGCAACCTTAGCTTTCCCTTTGTCTATTCTTTTCTTCTTGCTTTCTGCCATAGCCTTTTGTAACTCATCCTCACTCTGCTTCAACTTACTCCTTGTGGCCCTTCCTTTTGGTAGAGGAATCTCAGCAGTTGTTGGAGAAGTAGCCTTCCTTCTCTTGGTAGTTTTTACAGTGCTGGGAGCTTTTGGTGTTGGAGTTCTCCTTTTTTTGGGGTTGTAGCTTTCACCCACTTTCTTTAGAAGCTCTGCTAGAGTTTCCTCAATTGATGAACCGGGTTCATCTGCATGTGAACTAAGATTGACCAGCCCTTCAACAGCCTCACCTGAACCACTTCCCCCTGTTTTTTTGCTACTCTCTACCACCTTTTCTGGCTCAGCTCCACAAATTGCCAGTTTAACCGCTTTAGAGGTGGGTGAGGAATCAACCACTTCTTTCCCTTTTTCCCTTACATTACTACTCATCCACTCTCCTTTTCTTTTTAACTTTTATTTTTACCTCCTCTCCTCCTTGACTCAAGCGTTTCCACATTCATAACAGACCCAACCAAAACAAAACGATTGTCCAAATTTTCAACTAGAACGCAACTTACCTCAGAAGAGGGATTTTGCACAGATGTTGCCTGCTCAGAATCAGAAGACCCAGTTCCTTCCCCCTCACTCGCAGACTTGAAAGAATCATCAGAATTTTTAGAATCTTAGGCTTGACTAGCCTTCAATTGTGCGTTTACTTTCTTGGAAAGTGCACATATAACCACAGTTCTGCGAGCAAACATCTTCACTTGCCTTCTCCTAGGTTGGGGGGCTGTGCTGGGTTGAGGAGTAGTGGAGGAATCGGAGGGTGTAGGTGGAGGAGATGTACCAGGATTGTCTTGGGGGTTAGTCATTTTCTCTGGATTCTTGTGAGAAAGGAGATGGATGTGCAGAATTTTGGAAGCGAAGAGAAGAGAAGAGAGAAATATTTTGACGGTTATGGAAATTTTGGGGGAGTGGCAGTGGTGATGATGATGAATTTAAAAGAGGAGGTGTAATTAATACATAATGACAACTTTTGGTAGTCAAATAGAAGTCTAATCACCCTGAAATCTCAGTTTGAATAGGCGGTTAGGCTTCCCTAGTATCTAGGCATTTTAACACAGTGAGGATTCTAGTTTAAGGCGGAACTGGTTCAAAATTAATTGGATAGGATTTTGAGATTTTGGACTTGGGTAGGACTCTGCTCATTGTTTAGATATTAATATTTCAAATTGTGCAGAGTGTTGAAAACATATCTCGCTATTCAGATGAACCAACACTGATGAACCAGGTTCTTCACTAAGAATCCTCTTGATCATGCCTCAATTTGCCAAAATAGAGAAAATTTGTTAGAGATCAGTGAGTTATATTAACACATGGCATAGGAGTATACTAGTTATAGTATGAGACTGAGCAAAGATTAATCTAGATATTTACACACTTTGCAGATTTTCTAAACAAAAATTTATTTATTTTTTCATTTTTTCATTGTGCATTCTGAACTGGTCCCATTAGGTGATCTTAATCATCCCTAATTCTAACATGTTCCTTTCAAAGTACTCTCTACTCAGTGTTTTTGTAAAGATGTCAGCAATTTGTTTATCAGTAGCACAAAATTCTATAGTAATCAATCATTTCTCATAGTTGTCCCTCAAAAAATGGTGTCCAACATTTATGTGCTTAGTTCTCCTATGATGAACCAGGTTCTTAGTCATACTAATAGCACTAGTGTTATCACAGAAAATAGGGATGCAACCAACTTCAATACCAAAATCCATCAACTGCTGTTTGATCCACAACAATTGAGCACAATAAGAAGCAACATCAACATACTCAGTTTCAGCAGTAGATTAGGGCACTAAATTTTGCTTTTTAGTAGTCTGTGACACAAGACATGAGCCCAGGAAATGTGCCATACCTGAGGCACTCTTCCTATCCACAAGGAAACCTACATAGTCAGCATTAGCATATCCCACTAGGTTAAAGTTACTACCTTTTGGATACCAAAGGAAAAGATCAGTAGTGCATTTCATGTATCTCAATATTCTTTTGACAACAGTCAAGTGAGATTCCTTTGGATTTGCTCAAAATCGAGCACAAAGTCCTACACTGAAAACAATATCAGGCCTGCTAGCAATAAGATACAAAAGTGAACCAATCATACCCCTATACAGCTTCTGATCAATAGATGAACCATGTTCATCTATGTCCAATTTTGTGGTTGTTGTAATAGGAGTATCTATTTCCTTTGATTCTTCCATTTTAAACTTCTTAATCAGGTCTTTTGCATATTTCTGCCGATGGATCATGGTTCCATTTGAGTTTTGTTTAATTTGTAAGCCAAAGAAGAAATTAAGCTCACCCATCATACTTGTGAACACCTAATTTTGACCGTATTTGAATTTTTTCCCACTTATCTCTCCAATACCTCACTTCTCACCCATCTTTCCCACTTTCCCTTGTCCCCTACGCTGGTCCCCCCCCCCACTCTCTTTTATTTCCTCACATCCATCCCCTTTGTTCCCCACTTCTTGTCCCCCACTTTGTTCTCCACTCACAATCCCACATCCCCACTCCATTCCACTCATAATTCCACTAAGCCAATTCCCATTTTCCTCCACTCAAAACCCACGTTCTCCACTCCAAATGGGAGGAACAAAAAATTACCAATTTTCTTCTCTATAAAGAGACAACAAAGACTTAGTGAAAGGGAGAGGGAAAAAAGAAAAACAATAATTCAAGTAGGAAGAAACGAGAGGAGAAGTTCAAAATACAGAAACGAAAAAAAGGGATGGCTTATTCTTAATGGAGACAGAGGGTATACACTCGATATAAGGTCAGTATACATTCTATATACACTAGAGATACTCTCGATATACACTGGATATACAGAGGCAGCCAACGAAAAGAGGGTCTTCTTCCTCCTAAAAATTCTACATCTAGAGCTTAACATCCACCATGAAAGAGCCATGAGAGCTCATCTTTTCCACCTGAAAAACACCCCATAAAACACCCCAAAGTCCTAGCCAAAACCCAACTAAAATACAAAGAAATTCCAGCGTGTAATCACAGTCGAAAAACCCATGTGAAACGTCACTGCTTCAGCCGCATACCCGCCAGACCTCTCACCAGCTTCGTCCGCACTATCGTCGTCTCCCATCTCTTGTCCATTGCTGCTTCAACCTGAAGCTAGCTCCTAAACCACCCTTTAACGCCACGAAATAGCCCCAATGTCTTTTAAAATCCAAGCCGTCGTTGAGGTGGTCGTCGTCTGAGGTTCCGTCGATGAGATCGATGATGTTTGGTTATAGTTCTAATGATTTGCTGTATAGGTTGGAGGAGGATTGTTATCATCATATCAAATAAGTACTTTGCTTTGCAATACTACAGGTTCTCTTCCTTGTGTTTATTTTATCTCATATTCATTTTACTTGTTTGGTGAAAGATCTTGATTATATTTTGCTTCTTGTATTGGTTTTGTTCATGTAATTCGCATGGTATGGGTGTTTCATCTTTTATTTTGTGTGTATGGTAGCTTTTAGGAGTGGACGAAATACTCCTAGCTAGGTTGAACAAACATAAAAGGGACTATCTCATGACTGCCATTCATTTTCGTACAGTTTTAGCACTAGTCAATAATTTTTACACTATAAGACTTCCTCGTTGAATGGATTTAACTATTTGTGTTAAGTTAGGAAATGAGTTCTTCTTTTTGGTTGAGTAATAGTAAGTACTACTGTTAGTGAATTATCTTTTTTCTAGTTTTAATCCTTTGTCCATTGTGGTAAATAAATCATCTTTGAAGGAAGTGTATAATTCATTTTACAAGGGGCAATTTTCACAGAGCTGTAGTACAAAGTTGGCTCGAGAATAAAAAGTATATTTTGCAGCCTTGTTTTGTGATTTAATCACTCTTTAATTTACTGTTGTTCTTGATATGTATATATAAGTAATATAGAGTAAATAATGTTTTTAGTTTGCTTTAGGCACGTTAATTATATAATTATCATGACTACTAAAATTCGGGAGTACATTTCATGTGGCCCGGTTCTAATTTCCAACAATGTTATATAAAATGTGTCGTGAACCACAGGTGCATTTTATGTAGCGTGGTTTACGATGTGTTTTAAATAACTTTGAATTTTTTTCGGAAATATTAAAAGTGGCTAAAATATTAGTAGTATTTTTTGCTTTTTGCTTTTTTTTTTTTGCCTTTTGCCTTTTGCTTTTTTGCTTTTTGCTTTTTGCTTTTAGTACCAGTTATGGGTCTGTATGATCCATTTTCACGTTAGGACCATTTTGAAAGATCACTAAATAAAAAAAGTGTTAGAATATGATTTTAATTTAATCCCAACAATTCATCTCATATATTTTGTTTTAGTGGCCTCTTTGTTAATTAATTTTACATTGAGACTTTGGTACAAAAGCATCTGCACTATGTTGATCCGTACTTGTTCATTATATTGTAGTAATTCATATGTGGGGATGTATATTTGTATGATCTCAAGAAAAAAAAGAAGAGAAATAGTCATACTTAATTACTTACCTAATTGATACCACTACTACTGCTGCTTGTAATTCAAAATAAGAAAAAGAAGATTAACGCAATAGATGGTTGATTAGTCATGAATATCGTTGGTTGATTTGTCCATGCGGTTATCTAATTTAGGAATAATAATAATAATTCAAGAACATCGTAGTTTGCTTTAGGCTCGATTTAGACTAGTATTGTGATTATGTATACGTTCCCGTAACATAATTGCGATTTTAATTCCAAAAAGTAACTCGAGGGATGCGTTCGCTCAACTTCAACCAAACCTTTCTTAATATAAATAAATCAAGCGTTATTAATTGTGGACACGTTTGCGTGACATGATTTTTTGACGCGCCAAAAGAAAAGAGTATACGTACGCGTAACTCAATTCTTTATTACAAACAAATCAAGTGATTAAAAAGCGGTAAAAGGTAAATGCACATAGGTTTTAAAATAAGTAATTAGGCAATTTTAGCCAAGTATAAATCACTAAGCGACCGTGCTAGAACCACGGAACTCGGGAATGCCTAACACCTTCTCTCGGGTTAACAAAATTCCTTACCCGGATTTCTGTGTTCGTAGACCATTAAATAAGAGTCAACTTCCTCGATTCGGGATTTTAACCGGTGACTTAGGACACCATAAATTATCCCAGGTGGCGACTCTGAAATAATTAAATAATCCCATTTCGAATAATGTCACTTTAATTGGAAAAACTTCCTTATATACCTTCGGGCATAGGAAAAGGGAGGTGTGACAGCTCTGGCGACTCTGCTGGGGATCTAACCCAGAATCTCTGGTTCAGGGTTCAAGAATTTGAGCTTAGAATAATTGTTATATTTGGCTTTATTTATTATCTGGTTTATTCACATGTTTGGGCTTAATGTACTAAATGTTGCTTTTTACCGCTTTGATATTATTTGAACTATATATATAAGCTGTTACGAAATCCTTCTACTTTCTGAGTCTTCTGAATTTATGGTGCACACGTGCGCGTGACCCACTTTTCTGTTAGAAGTCATACCAAGTAGATAGAGGTTGGGTCAAGTAACTAGACCGGGTAGACTTTCGTGCTCCCGGTACGTTGCCCCCGCTTTGGCTCGAGTTGTCCGCTCGGGTAAGCCAGGTCTAGTACAATAAATCCAGGTTTTCAAACCTAGTATAACATAGCCTAATGTCGGTTTGTTTACTTTATTTCCGTTCTTCCAGAACTACGCAAAGATCTGATTCATGCGGCGTCATGATACGTAGGCAACCTACATAAGGTTCGATCAAATCATTTTATTTTTACAATTAAAAAAAAAGGGTGAAATTATGGGACGTGAGAAATGAGAGGAAAGAAAGGAGTGATGATCAAGCAAGTTCTAGAAAAACAAAGAAAACGAAGGTTGAAATGAACAAATTGGGATGATGCCAAGTGACCTTATGACCCTCGAAGTCATTCTAGAACCGTTAATTGTGGCTAGGTGCATTGCACGCAATGTGATATTTTTGTTGTTAAATGACCTAACGCTAACGTGATGGCCTCATTTTGTTATATTCATAGCAGAAGGGTGGTTGGTTTGTGGTTTTTAAAGCGGTAACTCTTCTCTACAACACAAAGTCAAAAGGCAATGGCAGACAACAACAGAACTGAGTTGGTTGATACCGGTGCCCGAAAGCAGTTGGTTGAACAGGACAATGGGTTGGTTGAAGAGGTAAAGCTTTTAAGGCAACACATGACGGACATGTATCAGGCTTGGATGACTGGGAAGGCACCACCCCCGCCACTACATAACTTCCTAGATGCGGCCTTTACCCAAACTCCGGACACAATGCCAGATGATCCTCCATACTCTCCAGATATACCCGCTTATCACAGCTTCCCCAACCACCCTAGTAGCTCCATCACTCGTCCTCCAACTATCTTTTCCCAAAAGTGCCCTCCTGTCATATCCACTATTCCCAACAATGAATATCCACTCAAAGCTCATGACCAAAACTACCCCGTAGAGGTTGCCTACAAGGTTTCTGACTCATACAAGAAGAGCCTTCGGGATAAGCTTCATGTTGAAAATGAAAGGTTCACAGGAAGAGAAGGGAAAGATGGGATACCCAGGAGGCTGAAAGGCATAGAACAATCCTTGAAGAACAAACAAGGAAGGCAAGACCAGGGTAGCATGGCTTACAAAGAACTGTCTGTGTCCCCTGACGTTCGCCTGCCTGCGGGGTTCAAAGTGCCAATATTTAACTTGTATGATGGATATGGAGATCCGGTAGCCCAACTGAGGTTCTATTGCAGTGAAATGAGAAGCGTTGGAGATAAAGATGACCTGTTGATGGCATATTTCAGTAAGAGCCTGACTGAGGCAGCTTTGGACTGGCATATTCGTCAAGATGTTGGTAAGTCGCCTACATTGGGTGACATGGCTCAAGATTTTGTTCGATACTTTCAATACAGATCGGGCGTTACCCCAGACCGCTCCTCCCTATCCAGAATGGAAAAGAAGCCGGGGGAAATCTTTAGAGAATTTGGACTCAGATGGAAGGAGCAGGCTGCTCGAGTCAATACCCCGATTGGTGAAGAAGAAATGGTTGAGCTTTTCCTACAAGCCCAGTGGCCCACCTACTTCAGTCATTTGATCCCGGCCATGGGAAAGCCTTTCAAAGATGTGTTAAAAATGGGGGAGCTAGTAGAAGAGGGAATCAAGTCAGGCAAAATCATGAGTTGTTCGAAAGACATTCAAAAAATCCCAGTAAGCTTGGGTGGAAGAAAGAGAAACAGAAAAGATGATCTGATGGGCTTTCCCGATCAACACTTCCAGCCTCGACATCGTCCTCGGGGATATCCTGATGCACCAAATGATCCTCCCCAATGCCACTTCTCTCCACGAAACTCCCAAAATCGTACATCGCTCTCTCAGTACCCAACTCCATGAAATGTCTATCCACCCTCACGAGCCTACCAAAAACCCCCTGGATCAGATTTCCGGCCCAATCAAGCATTTAAGAATGAGAGGTTGCTGAAAAAAGAAAAGGCTTTCACCCCATTGAGAGTGTCATACGCCAGTTTGTTCCAAAAATTGAAACAATTGGACATGTTGAAGCCGATCCAGATAAAAATGCCAAATCATCTTCCAAAGAAGTTTGATTTTTCTCAAAAGGTGCGCATATTGCTCAGATGCCCCGGGGCATGACATAGAGAAGTGTTGGAATCTGAAGAAAGCAATTCAGAAGCTTATTGATGTAGGTGATATTGTCGTACAAAATCCAAATGCAGCAAACACTAGCCAAAGTCCATCGCCTGTGCATAATGAGACGCATCTGGTGAGTATGATTTGTTTTGAAAAGGAATATGAAAATTCTTCTGAGATCCTCGAAGGCCCACACGCCGCAAAGTTTTCAGTGCTATCAGAGGTTGATCTTAAGAACGAGCCAGCAAAGGGAACCCAAAAGCAATTTGTTAAGAACAATGTGATGGAAGTTTGTGAAGATCCTAGTAATGTTGATGCGAAATTTAGTGGCTAAGATGCCGAGCTTGGCAATTGGAAAGACGCTCATGTCTTGGTTAGCCAGGGAGGAGTTTTGGTGGTTTATTTTGTTGTCATTTCTGTTGTCCGGGTTATTTCAGGGTTCTAATCCAGACATTGTCTCGTGGCTCAAACTCTTCTATCCTTTTATTTTGCCTAGTTTGTTTAGTCATGGTAGCCCGTCTAGTGTTGTCTAGGTTTGTTCTAGGTTTGTGACCCCAATTTAGTTTGTTTGTTTTGTTCAAACCCTTTCACCATCTGTCTAATGTAATTTTCTATTTTCTGTAATTTCTAGTCATTTTCATTTAGTTCTCTTTTCTTTTATAGTTCTTTCCTGATTGACTCTAGTGACATGACATGCACGCATAATTCTCGGCCTGGTTTTAAAGGTTAGTTTAATCACGAAGCAATGAAACAATGTTGAAGATGTAGGGACATTTGAGGGAAATAAGTAAAGGCATTTTGAGATCACTTCAAGCCCGAATTGTGTGAAACTAGGGTAGATAAAGCATAAAGAAACCTTATTGAAATGTATCATACCGCATCAGATTGAAGCTAAAGGCAAGTTTGCCCAAATTGACAGGAGCCGTTCGTGGTAATGAGAGTGAGAGTGTTGTCCAATGGTGCTTTGTATGTAACAAATGTAGAAGGCGAATGTGTGGATATGGTCATCAAGTCTGGCGCAATCAAAAGATGTTACGAATGTTTTCTTTGGTTTGTTTAATTGGGTTGTTTGTACTTGGCATGTTTTGAAGATTGGAATGACAAAAGCATTTTGTTCTGCTATCTAAACACCTTATCCTTCGTTACCCCTTTGAGCCTTGTTTATTTTCTTTCATACCCCTCTTTCGGGATCAGTAGCAAAGATCAGAAATACAAGCGTGAAAGATAAGTAAAGGAAAAGGAGAAAAGAATAGAACGAAAAGGGAGAGAAGAAAAATGAAAATTGAAAAAAAAAAGAGAAAAGAAGAAAAAGAAAAAAAAAAGAAAAAGAAGAAAGAAAAAACAACAAAACAACAAAAAGAGAAAAGGAAGAAAGAAAAGAAAGGAAAAGAAAAGAAAAATCACAACAACAGAGCAATTCCTATGTCATGAACTATGTTCGACCTGATTCCTTTTAAGGATACGTAGGCAGCCTCACAGTTCGGTCTCATCAAAATAAAAATCCAAAAGTCCCCAAGCAAGAAACTAGGGCAGAAATTGTGTTTGTTGTAAGGAATCTGGTTCCGAAAGTTGTAATTTTGAACCCATGATGAGTTGTTTTGAGCCTTTTGATACCCTTTCTTTCTAACCTCATCCAAAAGCCCACGTTACGGTCCAAAGAAAGACTTTTCGATCAGTCTTCGAGAGATGCCAAGTCGAGCAAATAGAGGTGATTCATATCAGGGGCAACACTATGGTCCAAGCAAAAAAACAATAATGAAAATAAGAGAGTCTTTTCGGTGAAAACACTCACAGGCACCGTAAGGCGACGGGAGTTGAGAGAAATAAAAATGAGAGAGTCTTACTGGTGAAAACCTTCACGGGCACCTTGAGGCGACTGAAAGTTGAGAGAAAGAATCAAATGAGAGAGGCTCGATGGTGAAAAACCCTTCGGGCACTACAAGTCGAATAAGGATTGTGAATCAAATTGGATAATCAGAGCATTGAAGCCCAGTTTCATGGTTCAGAGGTATAACAAGAGTTGAACATCAGATTTATTTTGACAGAATAGGCTACAGGTGCATGTCATGGTCATTAGAGTTGGCATCCACATCTGATAGGTTTCTACTTTGTAGTTTTCTTGTTAGGAATCACCTCTTTCCCTTGTCCTTTACTCTGTTCCTTGTGTCTTGTTTACTTCCTCTTCCTGAGTCAGTTTGGTCAGAACAAGTGAGAAATGACTTCAAAATTTGCCACCAGCTTTCAAATTGCACAAAACGAGATCTGGCTAGCACGCCACAGTGTCATAGGTCAGGAAAGAGCAACAAACGCACTGAGTTGGTAACAATCAACATGCTTTGGGGTCCATCAGAAACACAAAGATTTGGTATATTTCAATTCGTGAACAGTGCAACAGATAGAGGATGTTGGGTGAACGAGTCAAAGGTATTCTCTGTGATGAGACAAAGAAAGTGGTTAACCAGTGACAAGCGAGGTCTTCCAAGCAGAAATCAAAGTTATCGTGACAAGTGAGGGAATAGTAGACTTCAAGGCCAAGGCCAGTGACTTAAGTCAGGAAAAAACAGCATGCACACTAAGTGGATGGCAATTAACGTGCTTTGGAATTCATGAGAAACACAAAGGTGCAGTACACGCCAACACAAGAGCACGATGCAACAGATGGAGGGTGTTAGGTGGACGGATCAAAGGTATTTTTGGTGAAACACAAAAGTTGGTAAATGTCAGTTCATGAGCAATGCAATAGATAAAGGGAATTGGGTCTGAACGGAGAATGGGTATTTTCTGTGATAAAGATGACAGAGAAAGTGGTTAGTCTATAAGCAAGTAAGGTCCTCAAGTGGAAATCAGTTATCATGGGAAGTGAAGGAGAAATCGCCCTCAAAGTCAAGGCCACAAACCAACCACCATATTTTAAACTGACAAAATTTTTCTTTGATTAAAACAGGGGAAGGAAATTTCGGTTGTTTCGGAGAAACCCTCCGTGGAGAAAGGCAGTCACCAAGCAGGTTTGATTTTTGATTTTCAGGACCCTCCTGGAAAATGGAACCTAGTTTAAATGTTCAGAAATATCATAATCTAGCATAAATGTATCCCAAAAGAATATAAGTTAGCTTAAAAGTTTGCATGTCCGAGATAGGATTCAATTAGGAGTTTCCAGGACCCTCCTGAATAATGGGACTTAGCTTTAAGATTTCGATTAGATAACAACAATTTAGCATAAACTCTGCTGTAGGGAAGTATAATTCAGCCATGATAGTTGTCACCCTTAAGATAAAAATTGACATTTGATTTTCAGGACCCTCCTGGATAATGGGAAGTAGTTTGAAGACCCTCTTAGATAACAAGATTTAGCAGAAGTTACACCTTTAGAAGATATAACTTAGATTTTAAATTAGCATTTAGTTAAGAGTTGTCAGTACCCCCCCAATAATGGGACATAGCTTTCAAATCCTTAGTAATACTTGGTAATATGATTTAGTTTTACAATTACATCTGTGCCCAGCCACCAAACTGGGGCAAAAATTTTTTCCTTGTTTTGTCTATGTTGCAGTCAGGAACCCGCCTGGAGAGCAGGGAATACATTTCAAGTCAGCAATCAGGAGCCCGCCTGGAGAGCAGGGAGTACATTTCAAGTCGGCAGTCAGGAGCCCGCCTGGAGAGCAGGGAATACTTTCAAGCGTAGCAGTCAGAAGCCCGCCTGGAGAACAAAGAAATACAATTTAAGTTTTAGCTTTTAAATTCTTTGTTTTGTCTATTTGAAGTCAGGAGCCCGCCTGGAGAGCAAGGGAATACAATTCAAGTTTCAGCAATCAGGCGCCCACCTGGAGAGCAAGGGAATACAATTCTAGTTTCAGCAATCAGGCGCCCACCTGGAGAGCAAGGGAATACAATTCAAGTTTCAGCAATCAGGCACCCACCTGGAGAGCAAGGGAGTACAGTTCAAGTTTCAGCTTTCAAGTTCTTATTGATATTTGGTAACATGATTCAGTTTACACTCACATATGTGCCCAACTACTAAATTGGGGCAGAAATTTTGCTTTGTTTTTGTCTATTTTGTTGAAATCAGGCGCCCACCTGGAGAGCAAGGGAATACATTCAAGTTCAGCAATCAGGCGCCCACCTGGAGAGAAAGGGAATACATTCAAATTCAGCAATCAGGCGCCCACCTGGAGAGCAAGAGAATACAATCAAGTTCAGCAATCAGGAGCCCTCCTGGAGAGCATGGGAATACTTTCAAGCGCAACAGTCAGGAGCCCGCCTGGAGAACAAGGGAGTACAATTTAAGTTTTAGCTTTCAAATTCTTGGTTTGTCTATCTTGAAGTCAGGAGCCTGCTTGGAGAGCATGAGAATACTTTCAAGTTCAGCAATCAGGAGCCCGCCTGGAGAGCATAGGAATACTTTCAAGCACATCAGTCAGGAGCCCGCCTGGAGAACAAGGGAGTACAATTCAAGTTTTAGCTTTCAAATGCTTATTGATATTTGGTAATGTGGTTCATTTTACACTTACATATGTGCCCAGATACCCAAACTGGGGCAGAAAACTTTCTTTGTTTTGTCTATTTTAAAGTCAGGAGCCCCCCTGGAGAGCATGAGAATACATTTCAAGTTTAGCAGTCAGGAGCCCGCCTGGAGAGCATGGGAATACATTCAAGTTTAGCAGTCAGGAGCCCGCCTGGAGAGCAAGGGAATACAATCCAAGTTTTGGTAATCAGGCATCCACCTGAAAAGGGAAAGCATCTCAGATTGCAATTGAAGTCAGCAACAAAAAAAGCTCGTGGCAAGAACGCGAGTCAACAGTCCGAGGCGATCAACAGAAGTTAGTCACAGTAAAGAAAAAAGAGAGAAAGGCAAGAAGTTAATACAAATACAGAAGTTGATGAAAGATGTGGGCTGCTCAAGACATGGCTGAGGTCAGAAGTACTGCATGCCCAGTTTGATCCGAAAAGCTGAAGAAGAACGAGCTAGAACCTGCAGCTAACGAGCGCCAAGGTTCAAATCTAAAGTCTGCATGAGGAACCATTCAAAACTCAAGATCAAGCTTCAGAAGACTTATAGATAGGAATCTTGTAACTCGTAGTTGAAAGGCTTAGTTAGTCTTTTTCTTTTGATTTTGATGTAATAACAGGAACTGCGGACCGGAATCTCGACGGCACCTCAATCGGCTCTCGAACTCATCACTCTATCACTTTATCCACTTCTGAACTACACGCGACCTGATTCCCTTATAACCCGGGATAAGTAGGCTTTCCAAAACCAGGACTCGATTGCACCTTTTCTTTTTATTTTATTCCACTTTTGAATAACTATATGGTCAAAAATTAGGCACATGGTTCACTTTATCTTTGCCCGAAAACTCTTCATATTTTCGAGCAAAGAGGGGCAGCTGTGAACACCTAATTTTGACCGTATTTGAATTTTTTCCCACTTATCTCTCCAATACCTCACTTCTCACCCATCTTTCTCACTTTCCCTTGTCCCCTACGCTGGTCCCCCCCACTCTCGTTTATTTCCTCACATCCATCTCCTTTGTTCCCCACTTCTTGTCCCCCACTTTGTTCTCCACTCACAATCCCACATCCCCACTCCATTCCACTCATAATTCCACTAAGCCAATTTCCATTTTTCTCCACTCAAAACCCACGTTCTCCACTCCAAATGGGAGGAACAAAAAATTACCAATTTTCTTCTCTATAAAGAGACAACAAAGACTTAGTGAAAGGGGAGGGGGAAAAAAGAAAAACAATAATTCAAGTAAGAAGAAACGAGAGGAGAAGTTCAAAATACAGAAACGAAAAAAGGGATGGCTTCTTCTTAACGGAGACAGAGGGTATACACTCGATATAAGGTCAGTATACATTCTATATACATTAGAGATACTCTCGATATACACTAGATATACAGAGGCAGCCAACGAAAAAAGGGTCTTCTTCCTCCTAAAAATTCTACATCTAGAGCTTAACATCTACCATGAAAGAGCCATGAGAGCTCATCTTTTCCACCTGAAAAACACCCCATAAAACACCCCAAAGTCCTAGTTAAAACCCAACTAAAATACAATGAAATTCCAGCGTGTAATCACAGTCGAAAAACCCATGTGAAACGTCACTGCTTCAGCCGCATACCCGCCAGATCTCTCACCAGCTTCGTCCGCACTGTCGTCGTCTCCCATCTCTCGTCCATTGCTGCTTCAACCTGAAGCTAGCTCCTAAACCACCCTTTAACGCCATGAAACAGCCCCAATGTCTTTGAAAATCCAAGCCGTCGTTGAGGTGGTCGTCGTCTGAGGTTCCGTCGATGAGATCGATGATGTTTGGTTATAGTTCTAATGATTTGCTGTATAGGTTGGAGGAGGATTGTTATCATAATATCAAATAAGTACTTTGCTTTGCAATACTACAGGTTCTCTTCCTTGTGTTTATTTTATCTCATATTCATTTTACTTGTTTGGTGAAAGATCTTGATTATATTTTGCTTCTCTGTATTGGTTTTGTTCATGTAATTCGCATGGTATGGGTGTTTCATCTTTTATTTTGTGTGTATGGTAGCTTTTAGGAGTGGACGAAATACTCCTAGCTAGGTTGAACAAACATAAAAGGGACTATCTCATGACTGCCATTCATTTTCGTACAGTTATAGCACTAGTCAATAATTTTTACACTATAAGACTTCCTCGTTGAATGGATTTAACTATTTGTGTTAAGTTAGGAAATGAGTTCTTCTTTTTGGTTGAGTAATAGTAAGTACTACTGTTAGTGAATTATCTTTTTTCTAGTTTTAATCCTTAGTCCATTGTGGTAAATAAATCATCTTTGAAGGAAGTGTATAATTCATTTTACAAGGGGCAATTTTCACAGAGCTGTAGTACAAAGTTGGCTCGAGAATAAAAAGTATATTTTGCAGCCTTGTTTTGTGATTTAATCACTCTATAATTTACTGTTGTTCTTGATATGTGTATATAAGTAATATAGAGTAAATAATGTTTTTAGTTTGCTTTAGACACGTTAATTATATAATTATCATGACTACTAAAATTCGGGAGTACATTTCATGTGGCCCGGTTCTAATTTCCAACAATGTTATATAAAATGTGTCGTGAACCACAGGTGCATTTTATGTAGCGTGGTTTACGATGTGTTTTAAATAACTTTGAATTTTTTTCGGAAATATTAAAAGTGGCTAAAATATTAGTAGTATTTTTTGCTTTTTGCTTTTTTTTTGCCTTTTGCCTTTTGCTTTTTTGCTTTTTGCTTTTTGCTTTTAGTACCAGGTATGGGTCTGTATGATCCATTTTCACGTTAGGACCATTTTGAAAGATCACTAAATAAAAAAAGTGTTAGAATAAGATTTTAATTTAATCCCAACAATTCATCTCATATATTTTGTTTTAGTGGCCTCTTTGTTAATTAATTTTACATTGAGACTTTGGTACAAAAGCATCTGCACTATGTTGATCCGTACTTGTTCATTATATTGTAGTAATTCATATGTGGGGATGTATATTTGTATGATCTCAAGAAAAAAGAAGAAAAATAGTCATACTTAATTACTTACCTAATTGATATCACTACTACTGCTGCTTGTAATTCAAAATAAGAAAAAGAAGATTAACGCAATAGATGGTTGATTAGTCATGAATATCGTTGGTTGATTTGTCCATGCGGTTATCTAATTTAGGAATAATAATAATAATTCAAGAACATCGTAGTTTGCTTTAGGCTCGATTTAGACTAGTATTGTGATTATGTATACGTTCCCGTAACATAATTGCGATTTTAATTCCAAAAAGTAACTCGAGGGATGCGTTCGCGCAACTTCAACCAAACCTTTTTTAATATAAATAAATCAAGCGTTATTAATTGTGGACACGTTTGCGTGACATGATTTTTTGACGCGCCAAAAGAAAAGAGTATACGTACGCGTAACTCAATTCTTTATTACAAACAAATCAAGTGATTAAAAGCGGTAAAAGGTAAATGCACATAGGTTTTAAAATAAGTAATTAGGCAATTTTAGCCAAGTATAAATCACTAAGCGATCGTGATAGAACCACGAAACTCGGGAATGCCTAACACCTTCTCTCGGGTTAACAGAATTCCTTACCCGGATTTCTGTGTTTGTAGACCATTAAATAAGAGTCAACTTCCTCGATTCGGGATTTTAACCGGTGACTTGGGACACCATAAATTATCCCAGGTGGCGACTCTGAAATAATTAAATAATCTCATTTCGAATAATGTCACTTTAATTGGAAAAACTCCCTTATATACCTTCGGGCGTAGGAAAAGGGAGGTGTGACACCTCTGGCGACTCTGCTGGGGATCTAACCCAGAATCTCTGGTTCAGGGTTCAAGAATTTGAGCTTAGAATAATTGTTATATTTGACTTTATTTATTATCTGGTTTATTCACATGTTTGGGCTTAATGTGCTAAATGTTGCTTTTTACCGCTTTGATATTATTTGAACATTATATATAAACTGTTACGAAATCCTTCTACTTTCTGAGTCTTCTGAATTTATGGTGCACACGTGCGCGTGACCCACTTTTCTGTTAGAAGTCATACCAAGTAGAACGAGGTTGGGTCAAGTAACTAGACCGGGTAGACTTTCGTGCTCCCGGTACGTTGCCCCCGCTTTGGCTCGAGTTGTCCGCTCGGGTAAGCCAGGTCTAGAACAATAAATCCAGGTTTTCAAACCTAGTATAACATAGCCTAATGCCGGATCCCTAGTAGGAGCGCTTGCTTGCATCATGTGCATTTTGACTTTGGGGACTCAACACAGGGGTTGGGTCCGTCTAGGACAGGTGCACCCAAAATAACAGACCATCTTGATGCATCCTATGTGCTACATGTTGCATTCATTCAAGGGTAAAAGGGTCATTTGGCGGACCAATGATAGTTAAGGGCAAATGAAAAATGAAAAAGAAAAAAAGAAAAAAGAAAAAAAGAAAAAGAGAGAGTGAAGTGTGGAGATAAAACGAGTTGGCCCAATTATGTTGTTTAAAAAAAGAGTTTGAAAATTCATAAAAAAAAGATTTTGCACTTTTTCATCATTTTCCGAAAATCAGAAAATAAAAAAAAAAATCCTAAAAGATTTTGCATGTTTCATCATTTTTCAAGAAAAAGCAAAAAATATGTTTTCTCTAATTTAGTTGTTTTTTTTAATTATCGCCCGTATCCAAGTTGCCCGAACTACGCGAACCTGATTCTCGTCTCTCGCGGCGGGATACATAGGCAACCGACATAGGGTCCGGTCTTCCTAGTAAATCCTAGGTTCTTGGCTTTGCGGGGTCTTAGCCAAATTTTGCACTTCTAGCCACCTTTTGTCCAAATAAGCCATTTTGTAAAAATAGCCTCAATCATGTCTTGCATGTGTCCAGTAGGGAGTGTTATTGTCTCACATAGTGTTGGTTTAAAATTTTCTCATACAGGTGTGGATTTATTTACCGGAGTTTGAGCATGACAGACACCCCGTGACCATCTAGTCAGGATCGCTCAGTCAGGAGTTGCTTAAGGAGATTTGTTTTATTTTTATGCTTTGAGTTTGTTCTTCATTTTATGTCGTCTTTTACTTTCTAGTTTTTGTACAGTAATGTCAAGTCTTTTGTTATTGTATTTTTTGCTTTATATTTGAAAAAATATGTTGTAACTCAAAAATCCAAAAAAAGAGATGTTGCATTTTATATTTCCGTTATAAGTTTTCTTTAGATTACTAATTCTAGAAATGAAAAAAAAAAGATTTTTTTGAGGTTGTTCTTCCTTTAGGCAATTAATATCTAGGACTTAAAATGAGTTATTTTTATGTTTCCTTTAAGTATATTAGGACCAAAATTAAAAAAAATAAAATCTTTTAGTACTTCTTTAAAAGCTTTCTTTAAGGTGTTAATTCCAAAATCCAAAAAGATTTTCTTTTGAGGTGTTTCTTTGAAATTAGTGAAAAATGGAAAAAAAAATCATTTTATTTCCATTAGAACTTTAGGATATTGTACATAAAAAAAGACAACATACTTTATCTTTGGTTTACTTTCAGAGTTTCTCTTTTAGGCAATCAAAATTGAAATCTAAAAATATTGCCTGTTTCAAAATCTTGCGTCAAGATATCAAATGAAAATTCAAAACATTTTTATGTGTTTTATTCTTTAAATTTTCTTCCTAAAAATAAATAAATAATAATCAAAAAATATTTTTCTCTTCTAGGATATTACCTTAATAGAGTATTTGTTTCAAAAGAATAAATAAACAAAACAAAATATATGCCCGTTAAGATTGAGTTTAGAATAGGTCATAGAACATTAAGTCTGGAAAATAAAATAAAAAAGAAGGGGGATTTGCTGCTTTTATTTCTCTTTTCTCTTCCGAGTAGTCGTTAAGGTAAAGAAAAAAAAAGGAGAATGTCAGTTTGTTTACTTTATTTCCGTTCTTCCAGAACTACGCAAAGATCTGATTCATGCGGCGTCATGATACGTAGGCAACCTACATAGGGTTCGATCAGATCATTTTATTTATACAATTTAAAAAAAAGGGTGAAATTATGGGACGTGAGAAATGAGAGGAAAGAAAGGAGTGATGATCAAGCAAGTTCTAGAAAAGCAAAGAAAACAAAGGTTGAAATGAACAAATTGGGATGATGCCAAGT
The DNA here is from genome assembly GCF_000715075.1 of Nicotiana tabacum. Classification (NCBI taxonomy): domain Eukaryota; kingdom Viridiplantae; phylum Streptophyta; class Magnoliopsida; order Solanales; family Solanaceae; genus Nicotiana; species Nicotiana tabacum. Next base: position 28,335,251 of record NC_134090.1, on the reverse strand, counting down.
GACCTTATGACCCTCGAAGTCATTCTAGAACCGTTAATTGTGGCTAGGTGCATTGCACGCAATGTGATATTTTTGTTGTTAAATGCCCTAACGCTAACGTGATGGCCTCATTTTGTTATATTCATAGCAGAAGGGTGGTTGGTTTGTGGTTTTTAAAGCGGTAACTCTTCTCTACAACACAAAGTCAAAAGGCAATGGCAGACAACAACAGAACTGAGTTGGTTGATACCGGTGCCCGAAAGCAGTTGGTTGAACAGGACAATGGGTTGGTTGAAGAGGTAAAGATGTTAAGGTAACACATGGCGGACATGTATCAGGCTTGGATGACTGGGAAGGCACCACCCCCGCCACTACCTAGCTTCCTAGATGTTGCCCTTACCCAAACTCCGGATACAATGCCAGATGATCCTCCATACTCTCCAGATCTACCCGCTTATCACAGCTTCCCCAACCACCCTAGTAGCTCCATCACTCGTCCTCCAACTATCTTTTCCCAAAAGTGCCCTCATGTCATATCCACTATTCCCAACAATGAATATCCACTCAAAGCTCATGACCAAAACTACCCCGTAGAGGTTGCCTACAAGGTTTCTGACTCATACAAGAAGAGCCCTCGGGATAAGCTTCATGTTGAAAATGAAAGGTTCACAGGAAGAGAAGGGAAAGGTGGGATACCCAGGAGGCTGAAAGGCATAGAACAATCCTTGAAGAACAAACAAGGAAGGCAAGACCAGGGTAGCATGACTTACAAAGAACTGTCTGTGTCCCCTGACGTTCGCCTGCCTGCGAGGTTCAAAGTGCCAAAATTTAACTTGTATGATGGATATGGAGATCCGATAGCCCACCTGAGGTTCTATTGCAGTGAAATGAGAAGCGTTAGAGATAAAGATGACCTGTTGATGGCATATTTCAGTAAGAGCCTGACTGGGGCAGCTTTGGACTGGCATATTCGTCAAGATGCTGGTAAGTGGCCTACATTGGGTGACATGGCTCAAGATTTTGTTTGATACTTTCAATACAGATCGGGCGTTACCCCAGACCACTCCTCCCTATCCAGAATGGAAAAGAAGCCGGGGGAAATCTTTAGAGAATTTGGACTCAGATGGAAGGAGCAGGCTGCTCGAGTCAATACCCCGATTGGTGAAGAAGAAATGGTTGAGCTTTTCCTACAAGCCCAGGGGGCCACCTACTTCAGTCATTTGATCCCGGCCTTGGGAAAGCCTTTCAAAGATGTGTTAAAAATGGGGGAGCTAGTAGAAGAGGGAATCAAGTCAGGCAAAATCATGAGTTATTCGAAAGACATTCAAAACATCCCAGTAAGCTTGGGTGGAAGAAAGAGAAACAGAAAAGATGATCTGATGGGCTTTACCGATCAACACTTCCAGCCTCGACATCGTCCCCGGGGATATCCTGACGCACCAGATGATCCTCCCCAATGCCACTTCTCTCCACGAAACTCCCAAAATCGTACATCGCTCTCTCAGTACCCAGCTCCACGAAATGTCTATCCACCCTCACGAGCCTACCAAAAACCCCCTGGATCAGATTTCTGGCCCAATCAAGCATTTAAGAATGAGAGGTTGCTGAAAAAAGAAAAGGCTTTCACCCCATTGGGAGTGTCATACGCCAGTTTGTTCCAAAAGTTGAAACAATTGGACATGTTGAAGCCGATCCAGATAAAAATGCCAAATCATCTTCCAAAGAAGTTTGATTTTTCTCAAAAGGTGCGCATATTGCTCAGATGCCCCGGGGCATGACATAGAGAAGTGTTGGAATCTGAAGAAAGCAATTCAGAAGCTTATTGATGTAGGTGATATTGTCGTACAAAATCCAGATGCAGCAAACACTAGCCAAAGTCCATCGCCTGTGCATAATGAGACGCATCTGGTGAGTATGATTTGTTTTGAAAAGGAATATGAAAATTCTTCTGAGATCCTCGAAGGCCCACACGCTGCAAAGTTTTCAGTGCTATCAGAGGTTGATCTTAAGAACGAGCCAGCAAAGGGAACCCAAAAGCAATTTGTTAAGAACAATGTGATGGAAGTTTGTGAAGATCCTAGTAATGTTGATGCGAAATTTAGTGGCTAAGATGCCGAGCTTGGCAATTGGAAAGACGCTCATGTCTTGGTTAGCCAGGGAGGAGTTTTGGTGGTTTATTTTGTTGTCATTTCTGTTGTCCGGGTTATTTCAGGGTTCTAATCCAGACATTGTCTCGTGGCTCAAACTCTTCTATCCTTTTATTTTGCCTAGTTTGTTTAGTCATGGTAGCCCGTCTAGTGTTGTCTAGGTTTGTTCTAGGTTTGTGACCCCAATTTAGTTTGTTTGTTTTGTTCAAACCCTTTTACCATCTGTCTAATGTAATTTTCTATTTTCTGTAATTTCTAGTCATTTTCATTTAGTTCTCTTTTCTTTTATAGTTCTTTCCTGATTGACTCTAGTGACATGACATGCACGCATAATTCTCGGCCTGGTTTTGAAGGTTAGTTTAATCACGAAGCAATGAAACAATGTTGAAGATGTAGGGACATTTGAGGGAAATAAGTAAAGGCATTTTGAGATCACTTCAAACCCGAATTGTGTGAAACTGGGGTAGATAGAGCATAAAGAAACCTTATTGAAATGTATCATACCGTATCAGATTGAAGCTAAAGGCAAGTTTGCCCAAATTGACAGGAGTCGTTCGTGGTAATGAGAGTGAGAGTGTTGTCCAATGGTGCTTTGTATGTAACAGATGTAGAAGGCGAATGTGTGGATATGGTCATCAAGTCTGGCGCATTCAAAAGATGTTACGAATGTTTTCTTTGGTTTGTTTAATTGGGTTGTTTGTACTTGGCATGTTTTGAAGATTGGAATGACAAAAGAATTTTGTTCTGCTATCTAAACACCTTATCCTTCGTTACCCCTTTGAGCCTTGTTTATTTTCTTTCATACCCCTCTTTCGGGATCAGTTGCAAAGATCAGAAACACAAGCGTGAAAGATAAGTAAAGGAAAAGGAGAAAAGAATAGAACGAAAAGGGAGAGAAGAAAAATGAAAATTGAAAAAAAAAAGAGAAAAGAAGAAAAAGAAAAAAAGAGGAAAAAGAAGAAAGAAAAACAACAAAACAACAAAAAGAGAAAAGGAAGAAAGAAAAGAAAGGAAAAGAAAAGAAAAATCACAACAACAGAGCAATTCCTATGTCATGAACTATGTTCGACCTGATTCCTTTTAAGGATACGTAGGCAGCCTCACAGTTCGGTCTCATCAAAATAAAAATCCAAAAGTTCCCAAGCAAGAAACTAGGGCAGAAATTGTGTTTGTTGTAAGGAATCTGGTTCCGAAAGTTGTAATTTTGAACCCATGATGAGTTGTTTTGAGCCTTTTGATACCCTTTCTTTCTAACCCCATCCAAAAGCCCACGTTACGGTCCAAAGAAAGACTTTCCGATTAGTCTTCGAGAGATGCCAAGTCGAGCAAATAGAGGTGATTCATATCAGGGGCAACACTATGGTCCAAGCAAAAAAACAATAATGAAAATGAGAGTCTTATCGGTGAAAACACTCACAGGCACCGTAAGGCGACGGGAGTTGAGAGAAATAAAAATGAGTGAGTCTTACTGGTAAAAACCTTCACGGGCACCTTGAGGCGACTGAAAGTTGAGAGAAAGAATCAAATGAGAGAGGCTCGATGGTGAAAAATCCTTCGGGCACTACAAGTCGAATAAGGATTGTGAATCAGCTTGGATAATCAGAGCATTGAAGCTCAGTTTCATGGTTCAGAGGTATAACAAGAGTTGAACATAAGATTTATTTTGACAGAATAGGCCACAGGTGCATGTCATGGTCATTAGAGTTGGCATCCACATCTGATAGGTTTCTACTTTGTAGTTTTCTTGTTAGGAATCACCTCTTTCCCTTGTCCTTTACTCTGTTCCTTGTGTCTTGTTTACTTCCTCTTCCTGAGTCAGTTTGTTCAGAACAAGTGAGAAATGACTTCAAAATTTGCCACCAGCTTTCAAATTGCACAAAACGAGATCTGGCTAGCACACCACAGTGTCATAGGTCAGGAAAGAGCAACAAACGCACTGAGTTGGTAACAATCAACATACTTTGGGGTCCATCAGAAACACAAAGATTTGGTATATTTCAATTCGTGAACAGTGCAACAGATAGAGGATGTTGGGTGAACGAGTCAAAGGTATTCTCTGTGATGAGACAAAGAAAGTGGTTAACCAGTGACAAGCGAGGTCTGTCACACCTCCTTTTTCCGCACCCGAGAGGGCGCAAGGGAGTTTTTTCCAATTAAAGGACAATCGAAACGGGATTGGTTTATTTATTTCAGAGTCGCCACTTGGGAGATTTAGGGTGTCCCAAGTCACCTATTTTTAATCCCGAATCGAGGAAATGAATGACTCCATATTACAGTCTGTGTACCAGAAAATCCGGATAAGGAATTCTGTTAACCCGGGAGAAGGTGTTAGGCATTCCCGAGTTCCGTGGTTCTAGCACGGTCGCTCAACTGTTATATTCGGCTTGATTATCTGATTTTACACCAATATGAACTTATGTGCAAATTTTATCTTTTAACCGCTTTATTATTATTGTTTTTAAAAGAAATGTGAACATCGCTTAAAACACGTCTTTGGACTGCGTCACATGAAATGCACCCACAATCCGGAACACGTTTTATTTGATGTTTTGGGATTTGGATTTGGGTCGCATGAAATGCACACCCAAGCTTAAGAAGGTAAACTATTAAACACGCGCCTAAAGAGACTATCGCGTTATTATTTTGGGGAAGGCCGTGAAATTCGCTAAACGACCCTCCTGAATTCTAGATAATTTTAACACAAGTATTTACTGAGGGCCCCGCAATTTGTATTTTTATTCGGCGAGGATCATCTCATTCTTGTTTTTTAAAGGAATTTGCAACGTCATGGAAATGCATCTCCGACCACGTCACAATCAATGTACCCGTGATTAGAGACACATTTCGACTTCGTTGAGATTTGGATTTGGGTCACATAAATGTGCACCCGAGTTTAAGGAGAATAAATTATTGAAGGCGCGCCTAAAGCAACTAGCGCGTTATTATTTTGGGTAGGGCCGTGAAATTTGCTAAACGGCCCGTCCCGGAATCTAAGTATTTAATATATACATCTAGAGGGCCCCGCAGCTTGTATTTTTTATTTGGTGAGGCTCGTCTCATTTTTATTATTTATTTATTTTTCTTTTTTTTCTTTTAGAAACAGGACAAGGCTAAAATAACTACGTTTTTTGCTACTTCGCGAGATCATGAGTTATAAATTGAACTTATTTGATGAAGCGAGTATTTTTCCGCGGAATTAAAATTGCTACTATAATTTCAACATTACTACCACATGTATAAACAACTATTAAAACAAACTAAATAATTAACACCTTTCAGAATATGTGCAAACCTCTATTATGACAAATATTTGGATAACAACAATTTAAACATGAAGAAACAAAATGTCAAATAGCTACTTAAAATAACGAAACAACGGAAAAGACATTCACGGCCAAATTTCAATACCATACGAAGTTAATTATCAAAAATAGCAATTCGCAATCATCATGTATATATGTCTCGCGCAATTTCGCGTACTATCCGCATGAACTAGGATTGTATTTCAACAAACACCTATACATATTACTAAACAGCAAACATGAAGGACACGGGCAGAGATAACCTACTTGAGATTAACGTCCGATGTGTTGGACCTTCGACGAAACCTCGGATAACAACCTCGACGTACCGGACCTCGACGAACCAAAGTCGACCTCGACAGAAAACAGAAAACTCGGCCAAGCAGGATCGCAGCAACCCACAGCTGCTCGCGAAAGATGAAACAACATCAACAGCAGTAAGGTCGACGCGAGGGGGGGCTGCTGACGGGCGTTTGGACGGTGTCGACGCGAGGAGGATGAAGCAGAAAAAGGTGTCGTTTGGATGCGAGGAAGGAGCAGCTGTGCGTTGCTTGTCGGGCTGGGGGATAGGGACAGTGACGGGTGGTGGAGTTGGGGTTGTTTGTAGCGACGATGGAGGGAGCTAGGAGGAGGAGTGACGATGATTATGGGTGACGGACTGGTCGGGAAGGTGACACAGCAGCAGCAGCAACAGCTGCTGCTCGACGGGGCCGGTGGTTGCGATGGAGTTTGGGTCTGTTTGGTGCTGGTGTTTGGGTGGTGGTGTTCGCTGGTTGTTTGGTCATTGGTTGGACAGTGACGACAAAGGGGGGAGATGGAGGTTGACGGTGGTCGTGGTGGGTTTGGACGTGGTGTTTGGGTCTGTTTATGGTGGTTTCACGGTTGGGAGTGCGACGGGCTGTTTGGGCAGTGATCGACGGGCAGTGACGACGACGGAGGGAGCTGGTTGAAGGGTCGTTTGGTGGTTTACTGGAGGTGGAAGGAGTGGGGGCCGGGATCGTTAGGGTTTCTTCTTCTTCTTTTGAAGAAGAAGAAGATAAACAGTCTCCAAAAATTTTCTTCCGTTCAAAAAATCAAAAGTCCCCTTCCAAATTCTTTTGTCCGTGTATTAATGCCTATTTGTTCAGAAAAATGAGCCCCACGCGTGGTGGGGTTCGAGGCTTGTGTTCCCCACGCGTGGTGGGGTTCCCCGTGTACGGTGTTCCGTCCGTGTTCCCCACGTGTGGTGGACTCGGATTATTATGGGCTAGGTCCGAAATTAGGCCTAAAAATGGGTAGTTTGAACCCGAATATTATTCTTTTGCCCGGATCCAAGAATAAGAAAACGTTGCTTAACTAGTCCTATGTAAGCAAAATAACTACCAAAAATAAGACTTAATTATTTAAAACAAAACTATATTATTATTTTCTTAATATTTTTTCGAGATTAAAAATAGCTACAAAATATTAATAAAACTATTTTTTTTTGTAATTTTCGTTTTTATATAAAGATAAAATATAAAGTAATATTTTTGTATTTTTTCAAAAAATAAAAATGACTACAAAACATTAATAGAACTATTTTTTGGTAATTTTCGAAATTATGTAAAGTACAAAATAAGGTACTATTTTTTGTATTTTTCAATTTTATGAGAAATACATAAACTAAAAGTTTATGTATATATTTTTTGTAATTTTTCTTTTTGTAACGAAATAAAGCAAAAATAGTCAAAATAGGTATATTAGACCTAAATTACATATTTATGCTAAAAAATGTGAAAATCCTTGGGGAGGGTCAAAAATCCAGTGTCTACAGCTGCCCCTCTTTGACTGGAAACACGAAGAGTTTTCCGACAAAGAACGACTAGACATGTTTTTGACCCGACCATTACTTGGACGGACTACACTAAGGAAAAGAAGGGAATGTGACCGAGCCCTGGTGTCTGAGCTGCCTACATATCCTTGGTTTTACAGGAATCAGGCCACGTGTAGTTCGGAAATGAGAGAAATGGTAGAGTGCACCGAGGTGGAGAGCCGATCGAGGTGCCGTTCCGTTGAGGTTCCGGTCCGCGGTCCTGTCATTACAACAAAAATGAAAACTGAAAAGACTAACTAAGCCTATCAGCTACTAGTTACAAGGATTCCTATCTTTAAGTCTTCTGAAACTTGGTCTTGAGTCTTGAATGGTGCTTCATACAGACTTTGGATTTGAACCTTGACTTGCTAGTTGTAGGTGCTAGTTCTTGAGCAGACCACATTTATTCTCCACTTCCGTATTTTGGGTTCTTTTTTCTTTTCTTTTTTTTCTCTTTTTTTTTCCATGCTGGCCTTTTTTCTCTTCTTTTTTGTTTTGTTTTTGTGACCAACTTCTGTTGATCGTCCCAGACTATTGACTCGCATTCTTGAGGCGAGCTTCTACTATTTCTAACTTGGATTGAATGCTGGGGATTTCTGTTGTAACCTTCTGCTTTCCAGTGGGTCACTGCTTGATCCTGAAAAATGTTCCTCTATTCTACAGGCGGACTCCTGACTTCTTCGATCTTCGACATACAACAACCTCCGTTCTACAGGCGGGTCCCTGACAACCAAAACAAACAAACAAACAAAATTTCCTAACCCAGTTTGTTCTGGGAAGATTTGTGAGTCGTTAGCAAAATTGTAACTCATTTACACTACTGATGCAATGATGAGAGTAAACTAAAGACTAGACTAGGATGTGCATCTCCTACGAGTAAAACCAAAAACCCTTGCTAGCAAATGCGTCTGCTAAAATGAAACCTCAATGACTCAAACTAGAAAGTGCTTCTTCTATGGTTGAATCGGAATGAGCTGAACTAGGAAGTGCGTCTCCTAAGGGTGAAAACTTCAGTGACTAGAACTAGGAAGTGCGTCTCCTATGAATAAAATCTGGATTTAGGAAGTGCGTCTCCTAAAAACTTGAAAGACCTTGATTAGGAAGTGCGTCTCCTACGGGTAAACTTCAATAAACTAGACTAGGAAGTGTGTCTCCTATGGTCGAACTTAAAATGAATCAAACTAGGAAGTGCATCTCCTAAGGATGAAATCTCAAATGAACAGACTAGGAAGTGCGTCTCCTAAAGCAAAAGTATAACCTGTGCGAACCAGACTAGGAAGTGCGTCTCCTAATAATGAAAACTTAATTCAGGAAGTGCGTTTCCTGTGCATGAAATTAAACTTAGGAAGTGCGTCTCCTAGGGGTAAAATAGTCTTAGGAAGTGCGCCTCCTATGGATGAAACCTTAATGATTTTGAACTAGGAAGTGCGTCTCCTATGAATGAAAATAATTTAGGAAATGCGTCTCCTATGCGTGAAATCTTAATTTAGGAAGTGCGTCTCCTATGGGATAAAAGTAAACTTAAGAAGCGTTTCTCCTATGGGCAAAACTAAACTTTAAGGAAGTGCGTCTCCTATTGGGTACAATAAACTTAGGAAGTGCGTCTCATGTGGGTACAATAAACTTAGGAAGTGCGTCTCCTATTGGTAGAACTGAACTTGGGAAGTGCGTCTCCTATTGGGTAAAACTAACTTAGGAAGTGCGTCTCCTATTGGGTGAAATAACTTAGGAAGTGCGTCTCCTATTGGTACAACTAAACTTAGGAAGTGCGTCTCCTATTGGTGAAACTATTCTTAGGAAGTGCGTCTCCTATTGGTAAAACTTGGCTTAGGAAGTGAGTCTCCTACTGGTGAAACTATTCTTAGGAAGTGCGTCTCCTTAGGATGTGCGTCTCCTATTGGTGAAACTTAGCTTAGGAAGTGCGTCTACTTAGGATGTGCGTCTCCTATTGGTGAAACTTAGCTTAGGAAGTGCGTCTCCTATTGGTGAAACTTAACTTAGGAAGTGCGTCTCCTATTGGTGAAACTTAACTTAGGAAGTGCGCCTCCTATTGGTGAAACTATTCTTAGGAAGTGCGTCTCCTATTGATGAAACTATTCTTAGGAAATGCGTCTCCTATTGATGAAACTATTCTTAGGATGTGCGTCTCCTATTGGTGAAACTGACTTAGGATGTGCGTCTCATGTTGGTGAAACTTACTTAGGAAGTGCGTCTCCTCTTGGTGAAACTAACTTAGGATGTGCGTCTCCTGTTGGTGAAACTAACTTAGGATGTGCCTCTCCTCTTGGTGAAACTTACTTAGGATGTGCGTCTCCTCTTGGTGAAACTTACTTAGGAAGTGCGTCTCCTCTTGGTGAAACTAACTTAGGATGTGCGTCTCCTGTTGGTGAAACTAACTTAGGATGTGCGTCTCCTCTTGGTGAAACTTACTTAGGATGTGCATCTCCTATTGGTGAAACTTACTTAGGAAGTGCGTCTCCTCTTGGTGAAACTAACTTAGGATGTGCGTCTCCTGTTGATGAAACTAACTTAGGATATGCGTCTCCTCTTGGTGAAACTTACTTAGGATGTGTGTCTCCTATTGGTGAAATTGACTTAGGAAGTGCGTCTCCTAATGGTGAAACTTATCTTAGGAAGTGCGTCTCCTACTGGTGAAACTTATCTTAGGAAGTGCGTCTCCTACTGGTAAAACTTGCTTAGGACGTGCGTCTCCTATTGGTACAACTATTCTTAGGAAGTGTGTCTCCTATTGGTGAAACTTCTTAGGAAGTGTGTCTCCTATTGGTACAATGGATCTAGGAAGTGCGTCTCCTATTGGTAAAACTTAACTTAGGAAGTGCGTCTCCTATCGGTGAAACTTAACTTAGGAAGTGCGTCTCCTATTGGTGAAATTTCTTAGGAAGTGCATCTCCTATTGGTGAAACTTCTTAGGAAGTGCGTCTCCTATTGGTACAACTGAACTTAGGAAGTGCGTCTCCTATTGGGTGAAATAAACTTAGGAGGAAATGCATCTCCTATGGGTAAAATAAACTTTAGGAGGAAATACATCTCCTATGGGTAAAAACTTAAACAAACTTAGGAGGAAATGCATCTCCCATGGGTGAAACTAAAACAAACTTAGGAGGAAATGCATCTCCTATGAGTGCAACTAAAACAAACTTAGGAGGAAATGCATCTCCTATGGATGAAACTAAAACAAACTTAGGAGGAAATGCATCTCCTATGGGTAAAGACGTGGAATGTATTCCCTTGTTATAAACTAAAACCAACTTAGGAGGAAATGCATCTCCTATGGGTGAAACTAAAACAAACTTAGGAGGAAATGCATCTCTTATGGGTGAAACTAAAACCAACTTAGGAGGAAATGCATCTCCTATGGGTGAAACTAAAACCAACTTAGGAGGAAATGCATCTCCTATGGGTGAAACTAAAACAAACTTAGGAGGAAATGCATCTCCTTTGGATGAAACTAAAACAAACTTAGGAGGAAATGCATCTCCTATGGGTAAAGACGTGGAATGTATTCCCTTGTTATACAGGTGGGCGCCTAAAATATGAAATGCACAGACAAAAGTATTCCTCTCGTTATTCAGGTGGGCGCCTGTCTAAACTAAGACATAAAAGTATTCCTCTCGTTATTCAGGTGGGCGCCTGGTATGAAATTTAAAGACTGAAATGTATTCCTCTCGTTATACAGGTGGGCGCCTGGTTTCAACACTTGAAAAGTAAAGACTGGAATGTATTCCTCTCGTTATACAGGTGGGCGCCTGGAACATAAATGAAAAGACAAAAATGTATTCCTCTCGTTATTCAGGTGGGCGCCTGTCTTCATCAATAATTTTGAAAATAACATCCTATTTGAGGGCGGATGAACCCAACATATCCTATTTGAGGGCGGATGAACCCAAAATATCCTGTTTGAGGGCGGATGAACCCCGACATATCCTTTTTGAGGGCGGATGAACCCGACATATCCTGTTCGAGGGCGGATGAACCCGACATATCCTATTCGAGGGCGGATGAACCCAACATATCCTGTTTGAGGGCGGATGAACCCGACATATCCTGTTTGAGGGCGGATGAACCCGACATATCCTGTTTGAGGGCGGATGAACCCGACATATCCTGTTTGAGGGCGGATGAACCCGACATATCCTGTTTGAGGGCGGATGAACCCAACATATCCTGTTTGAGGGCGGATGAACCCAACATATCCTGTTTGAGGGTGGATGAACCCGACATATCCTATTCGAGGGCGGATGAACCCAAAATATCCTTAAGACTTGAAAATGTCTTACCTGGAAAACTTGGTGGGGATTATTTACTTACCTGTTGGGGGGTAAAATGTTATCAGCTGGGGGTACCTGACTTCCAGAAAATTTTCTAAATGGAAGGAAAATTTTCTGCCCCAGTTTATAATATCCCTTGTGGCATGCAGTTCGGGCATCAATGCCATTTCCTTTACCTGTTTCAAATCAAGCAAAATTGTTAGTTTAAAACATGGTGGTTGGCTGTGATACTCCTACTGGGATGGCTTTTCCCTTTCTCCTTCCTTGCTCTGCGTTCCACGACTTGTTGGGGATGATATTATGTGCTAGGGATAATCCCTTCCTGCTGGGGATATCCCTCTTCTTTTGTGGCATAGCTTGGAAACTGGCATTTCCCCGACCTTTTAGTCTAGTATGGATTTCGCCAAATCATGCTCACTGCTCTCCTTGCTTTGTTCACGGGCCTTGTCTTTGAGGTTTATAACCTTGGTTTTGGCAAGGATATCCCTCTTGACCCTCGTCAATCCTTTTGTCAATTCCCTTTTGCTGGGGATATCTTTTTTTGACACTGGCCTCGCGCTTGTTCCTCGCTGACTATACCATTTGGATGTACTAGCAGATCTCATTTTGGAAAGCTGATGGCATATTTTGAAGTCATTTCATACTTGTTTTGACCAGACAGACTCTACTGGGGAATGTTTCTATGAAAGGAGAAAGATAAACAAAAGGGGCACCAAATAAAAGACAAAGGAAAAAGATGACTCTTTAACAAAAGAAACTATAAATAAAAGCCTATCAAACGCCGATACCGACTCTAATGGTCATGACATGCAATATGCGGCCTATCCTCCGCCGTTAATCATCTTTCGAGACCTTCAATTGGCCATTCCCCATCTGATTCCCAATCTTATCCGACTTGTAGTGCCCGAAGGGTTTTCACTATCAAGCCTCTCTCATTTTTGGGTTTTCTCTCAGCTTTCATCGCCTTATGGTGCCTGTGAAGGTTTTCACCGATAAGACTCTCTCATTTGTATCACTTTCTAGCTGGGGATTTGGAGTGTCGCCGGCATGACTCTTTCTGCTGGAGATTAGAGTCCTTTCTGCTGTGGAACAGAATGTTATGTTCGCCAGTAAGACTCTTCATTTGTCTGACTTGGCATCTTTTGAAGACTGATCAGAAGGTCTTTCTTTGGACCGTAATGTGGGTTTTGGACAGGGCTAGAAAGAAAGGGTATTAAAGGCTCAAAAATGAATTAATTTTGGGTTATTAATTACAACCTTCGGAACTAGATTTATTTACAACAAACTCAACTTTTGCCCTAGTTTCTTGCTTGGGGATTATTTTAATTGATTTTTTTTCATTTTTCAAAACTATGACCGAGCCGTGAAGCGCCTACGTATCCTCTTTGAGGAATCAGGTCAAACATAGTTCCCAATTCCTCTTTTCATTCCGACTTTCTTTTGTTGTTTTTTTTTGTTATCATTTTTCTTTTCTTTTTTTTCTTCATTTTTCTCTTCTTTTTTTTCGTTTTGTTGTTTTTTTTTTCATGCCATATGCTTGCGTTTTCTAGTCGTTTTTACTGATTCCGAACGAGGGGTACGAAAGAAAACAATAAGGCTCAAAAGGGGTTAACGAAGGATAAAGTGTTTAGGTAGCAGAACAAAATGCCTTCGTCATTCCAGTCTTCAAAACATGCCAAGTGCAAACAACACAATTTGAACATAGATTTATAGTCTCTTCCGATGGTGCCGGACTTGACAATTATGTTAAACATTTTATTTTTCCTTGTCATTTCAAAAGCATCGTTGGGTGACACTCTCACCCTCATTATCTTGAACGGCCTTCATGCCAATTTGGCGAATCTTGCTTTTAACGGTTTTTCTTTGTGTTTCACTTGCCCCAGTTCCACATGACTCGGGCTCTGAATAATCTCAAACCGTTCTTATTTCCTTTAAATAGTCTGATCACCTTTTCGGGGTTTTATGATTAACTTTGAATGCTAGGCCCACACTATGCGCGCATGTCATGTCACTAGAATCGGCGTTGAATAAAAATGATAAAATGACTAAACAGAAAGATGACTGGGAATAATCAAAGACTGATTTTTTTTTTTGCATTGGACTGAACAAATGGTTTTAAAAACAAAGCAAACCGGAATAAAATCCTAAACAACTTGGACAAAACTTAAACAAACCGCTATGACAAAACGGAAAGATAAGCGGAAAGATATTGACACAAAACAAATCCGAATTACAATCCTAATAATCCGAACAACGGAAATGACAACAAAATAGACCATCAAAGATCCTCTCCGGTTGACCCAAAATGGAGTGTTTTTCCAACTATCCAAGCACGACATCTCCGGCTGACCCAAAATAGAGTATCTTCCAACTGCAAAGCATGACATTTTAGCCATTGAGCTCTATACCAACATTGCCAAGACCATCCCCAACTTCAGTATTATCAACATTAATCAACAAGTTCTCAAGATGATTCGCCTGCTCCCTGTCACTATCGTCGATCACAATTTCCCCTTCCTGAATCATTCTTTCGATTTCCTTTTTCAAAGAACGACAGTCTTCAATGCTATGTCCTTGGACATTAGAGTGGTACATGCATCGTACAGCAGGATTGAACCCTTTTGCATATGTATCTGGAGTATAGCCAAGGAGCGGCTCAATCAGTCCTGAAAGCTTTAGCTTTTCAAACAAACTTGCGTAGGACTCCCCAATTGACGTGAAATTGTTTCCTTGCCTTTGTTTTCCCCCATGCCCCTGTTTTCTAGGGTCGTTGGGTGCTTGGAAACGTTGTGAAAGCAAGAATGCATTACGTGGTGCTGGCTCTCGCCAGCGGGGGTGACCTGATGGTTGACCCTGCGACCGGACCTTGTTCGGAGGATAATATTGAGGCGGATTATATGGAGCTCGGGGGCAGGCTTGGACATGATGGGCTGAAAAGAGTGGCTCTGATGGTGGGTAGTATGGTTGTGGAAGGTTGTATGGAGTGCGTGGATAATTTGGATGACTGGGTTTGGGCTGGTAGTGAGAGGAAGGACCTCTGAATTTGGACCCAGTACCTGCTTCGACTGATGCAACCTCGAGCGCACCTCCCGTGCCGCTCTGAATAACCTGGGTCGTTGCCTTGAGCGCTGAGTAATTTAGGATCTTGTTAGACCTTAGGCCCTCCTCTATCATGACCCCTATCTTTACCACTTCATTGAAGGATTTCCCAACCGTTGTCACCAAGTGACCAAAGTAGGTTGGATCCAATGTTTGCAATAAGTAGTCCACCATTTCTCCCTCTTTCATGGGAGGATCAACTCTGGCCGCTTGTTCTCTCCAGTGGAACCCAAACTCACGAAAACTTTCCCCAGGCTTCTTTCCAGTCCTCAGCAATGTGAGACGGTCAGGGACTATCTCGAGATTGTATTGAAAATGACCTGCGAAAGCCTGCGCCAGATCATCCCAAGTGTACCATCTGCTGGAATCCTGCCTGGTATACCATTCTAGTGCCGATCCACTCAGACTTTGGCCGAAATAAGCTATCAGCAACTCATCTTTGCCACCTGCCCCTCTCATTTTGCTACAGAATCCCCGCAAATGCGCCATGGGATCACCGTGCCCTTCATATAAATCAAATTTAGGCATCTTGAACCCAGCCGGGAGTTGGACGTCCGGGAAAGGGCATAGATCCTTGTAGGCCATGCTGACCTGGTTGCCCAATCCGTGCAGGTTCCTGAAGGACTGCTCCAGGCTCTTGAACTTCCTCATCACCTCATCTTGTTCGGGGATTTTAACCGGCTTTTCAATCTCTGTCGGTAACTCTAAGTGCGGGTTGTAGGTATGGGGTTCTGGTGCATGAAATGTGGGCTCAGGGGGATAGTATTGCGTATCAGGAGCCTGAAACAATGGCTCGCTGGTCGTTCTTTGCAGGGTGGCTGATGTGGGTCCCACAAAAGTGGGAATATTTGGTGTTGGGAGAGGTTGATGGGGTGGTGGAGCTTGGGAATCATGGGGGCTTCTTTCCTGATGATAACAGGGATTCGGGAGGCTTGTTGAAGGGCCAGAGTGAGGGTATTCCGGCATGTACCCCAACGGCTCAGGGCTCTTTTGTGCTTTGGCTAGAGCTAGCTGCATTGCATTCATCTCTAGTCCCATCCTTTCTATCTTTTCCATTGCTTCCTTTAACAACTGGCTCATCGGCCTTTCTTTCTCGGTACTATTCTCTGAAGTAGTCATGCTTGTTGTTATCGATCCTTTGGATCTAGTTTGGTAAGGGTGTGTTGCCAGAATTCTTTAACCACTAACTGTTTGCGATTCGGAAAAAACAAACTTGTTAGCGTTTAGAGTTTAACAGATTTGATAACAACACATTGAGGATGCAATGCCCCTAGGCAGTTAACCGTTTCTAACATGCTTTGCTTCAAACAACATGCGTCATCCCGACTTGCTTATTTGCCCCTTTGAAGTACTTTGGGAACCCCTGTATTTTATTCTATTTTGTATTTTCTTTTTCTTTATTAATGGCGGTCGAATCTTCTGGAGATTGCCTACGTATCATGACCCCGCATGAATCAGACCTTGCGTAGTTCGGACCAATAAAAGATAAACAATAATGAACATTTTTTCTTTTCACTTTTCATATTAAAACAAACTGGGTTTCAAAGGTTTAAAGATGACCTACAAACTTGAAAATCAAACAACCCGCCTATTTTAATCAAAAGGTTTACAAACTTCAAAAACAAATGGCCAACTTCCTTCCTCCATTTGCTAATTTTAACCAAATGGTTGTTTTTGCAAACATGGCCCTTTCAAACTTTCACATGAATTTTGAGGCCGAGGAGGATTATTTTATGACGCTTTACAAACTTGTCCATTCTTTTACGAAAATAACCTTTCGACAACTGAAAGATACTCTAAGGCTATTTCGGCAAGAACGGTTTAAGACGCGACCGAAGCTGGCTCAGCTTATTATGACAAAATTTGAATGGTATTCACCTGACCGCTGACTCTTTGTTTTTTTTTCTTTTCAAATTACAATAAAATCTGGTGTTGCAAACACGACCCTTCAGCGCCTCGGGGACGAAGATTTTTTAAGGCTGTGTGGGTCAACTAGACCAAAAATCCTAAACATGACCCAAAAGATGGCTGTTTATGCAAAGTCAGCCTTCCGGCGTCCCTTTCGGGAACATTCGGCTATTTATGACAACACAACATCACCTGACTCATTTATGACTCTTTTTATCATTTTTCGAATTTAGAAAAGTCAATATTGCAAACAGGGCCTTTCCTTGTCTCAGGGACGAGGATTTTTAAGGCTGTGTGGGTCAACTGGACCAAATCTTAAAAATGACCCGAAGGTGGCTGTTTATGCAAAGTCAGCCTTCCGGCGTCCCTTTCGGGAACATTCGGCTATGTTTTGACAAAACAGCGTCACCCGACTTCTTTATGACAAAAATCAAAATTTGACATGGTTTATTTATTTATTTATTATTATTTATTTGTTTTTGGCTATTTTAGCAAAAGGGGGTTGGACCCGATGAGGGTTGCCTACGTATCTCACATCCGGTGAGAATCAAACCCGCGTAGTTCGGCCAACTTAGAAGGGAGTAAATAAACTATATATATATTTTATTATTTTTTTTGAAAGAACGACTTCTAAGAATTCCTTTTCTTTTGACTCGAACTTTGAGAATTTCAAAAGGAAGATAATAATTTTTTTCGTTTTTTCATTTGTTTTTCTTATTCTGAAGAAAAAAGAAAATGTTTTTTTTTGGAATTTTACCTTTAATAAAAGAAATGCTTAAAAAAAATTTTTGAACTTTGAATTTTCTTTTGTTTTTTTTTGGATTATATATATATATTTATTTTGGAACAAATAATAAAATCACGTTCAACGCCCGACTCTTTTTATTTTATTTTTGGCATTTTCATAGACAAACAAAATAAAATAAAATAAAACATTTTAAAAACCAGACTCTTTTTCATTTTCATTTTCATGGCAAAACAAACTATTTTCTTTTCTATATTTTTTGACAGAACAATGATGATTTTTTTCTCTATTTTTCCTTTGCTTTTAATATAACAAACTAATAAGACATTTTTTTCATTTTATCAAAATTTCGGCAGAGTTTCGATACTACTCGGACATTCGTTTTTTTTTCTTATAAAAATAAGTAGTTATATCTCTACACTGTTATTTTCTCATTTTTTCACGTTTTTTTAATCCGTGGAAAATGATGAAAACATACAAAATCTTTTGAATTTTCATGCTTTGTTTTTATATGTATTTTTATTTTTTATATTTATTATTATTTTCAAAAATGTGGCATAGGAAACATAAGGATTTCCAGACATCTTGGATTTCGCAAATGTTCCCCATGCGTTTTTCCCAACATGTGAAGCATGGGGGACATAGGGAATTCCAAGACTTCTTGGATTCCACAAATGTTCCCCATGTGCCTTTTCCCAAAAATGAAGCGTGGGGGACATGTGGAATACCAAGGCTTCTTGAATTCCACAATGTTCCCCATGTGCTTAATTAATATAATAGCATGCTTATCTAAAAAATCATGCAACTTTCTTATTTAACGTGATCAGCATGATAAGGAGTGTCATTGGTCCGCCAAATGACCCATTCACCCTTGAATAAATACAACATGTAGCACATAGGATGCCATAAGATGGTCTATTATTTTCAGGTTGCTTGTCCTAGATGGACCCAACCCCTGTGTTGAGTCCCCTAAGTCAAATGCACATGATGCAAATAAACGTTCCTACTAGGGATCCGGCATGAAGTCACGTTTTTCTATGTTCAAAACCTGGGTCGGTGTTCAAGACAGTGTACCCGAGCGGACAACTCGAGCTGAGGAAGGAGCTCCTTTCCGGGAACCAAAAGGCCAGCCGGCTTAGAAACTTTCCGAGCCTCTTTTATTTAGGGTACGACACTAACAGAATAGGGAGTCTCAACCAGTAAGCACATCCCCAGAGGTAAGAAGAGAAGGGTTTCGGCACAGTTTATATACAATTCAGATAATATCAAAGCGCTAAAAGACAACATTTAGTATGTTATGTCAAAACATGTAATATATATCAGATAATAAAGCCAAAAACAATTATTCTAAGCTCGGATCCTTGAGCCCTGAACCAGCGGTTCTGGGTTTAATTTCCCAGCAGATGTTTTGTTATACTGGGTTTATAACCTGGGTATACGTTCTAGACTGTGTACCCGAGCGGACAACTCGAGCCGAGAAGGGGGCTACGTACCGGGGACCCGCGAGATCGTCCGGCTTTGTAACTTGTCCGACCTCTTTCTTATTTCAGGTATTGACATTAACAGAATAGGGAGTCTCGTCCAGCGAGCTTCTCCACGGAGGTAAGGAGAGAAAGGTTTCAGCACAGTTTATATGTACAGTTCAAGTAATATCAAAGCGGTAAAAGCAGTATTTAGCACATTAGGCTCAACATGTAAAAATCAGATAAAACCGAATATAACAATTTGTCTAAGCTCGAATTCTAACCCTGAACCAGTGGTTCTGGGTAAATAATCCCCAGCAGAGTCGCCAGAGCTGTCACACCTCTTTTTTCCGCACCCGAGAGGGCGCAAGGGAGTTTTTTCCAATTAAAGGACAATCGAAACGGGATTGGTTTATTTATTTCAGAGTCGCCACTTGAGAGATTTAGGGTGTACCAAGTCACCTATTTTTAATCCCGAATCGAGGAAATGAATGACTCCATATTACAGTCTGCGTACCAGAAATCCGGATAAGGAATTCTGTTAACCCGGGAGAAGGTGTTAGGCATTCCCGAGTTCCGTGGTTCTAGCACGGTCGCTCAACTGTTATATTCGGCTTGATTATCTGATTTTACACCAATATGAACTTATGTGCAAATTTTATCTTTTAACCGCTTTATTATTATTGTTTTTAAAAGAAATGTGAACATCGCTTAAAACACGTCTTTGGACTGCGTCACATGAAATGCACCCACAATCCGGAACACGTTTTATTTGATGTTTTGGGATTTGGATTTGGGTCGCATGAAATGCACACCCAAGCTTAAGAAGGTAAACTATTAAACACGCGCCTAAAGAGACTATCACGTTATTATTTTGGGGAAGGCCGTAAAATTCGCTAAACGACCCTCCTGAATTCTAGATAATTTTAACACAAGTATTTACTGAGGGCCCCGCAATTTGTATTTTTATTCGGCGAGGCTCATCTCATTCTTGTTTTTAAAGGAATTTGCAACGTCATGGAAATGCATCTCCGACCACGTCACAATCAATGTACCCGTGATTAGAGACACATTTCGACTTCGTTGAGATTTGGATTTGGGTCACATAAATGTGCACCCGAGTTTAAGGAGAATAAATTATTGAAGGCGCGCCTAAAACAACTAGCGCGTTATTATTTTGGGTAGGGCCGTGAAATTTGCTAAACGGCCCGTCCCGGAATCTAAGTATTTAATATATACATCTAGAGGGCCCCGCAGCTTGTATTTTTTATTTGGCGAGGCTCGTCTCATTTTATTATTTATTTATTTTTCTTTTTTTCTTTTAGAAACAGGACAAGGCTAAAATAACTACGTTTTTTGCTACTTCGCGAGATCATGGGTTATAAATTGAACTTATTTGATGAAGCGAGTATTTTTCCGTGGAATTAAAATTGCTACTATAATTTCAACATTACTACCACATGTATAAACAACTATTAAGACAAACTAAATAATTAACACCTTTCAGAATATGTGCAAACCTCTATTATGACAAATATTTAGATAACAACAATTTAAACATAAAGAAACAAAATGTCAAATAGCTACTTAAAATAACGAAACAACGGAAAAGACATTCACGGCCAAATTTCAATACCATACGGAGTTAATTATCAAAAATAGCAATTCGCAATCATCATGTATATATGTCTCGCGCAATTTCGTGTACTATCCGCATGAACTAGGATTGTATTTCAACAAACACCTATACATATTACTAAACAGCAAACATGAAGGACACGGGCAAAGATAACCTACTTGAGATTAACGTCCGATGTGTTGGACCTGCAACGAAACCTCGGACAACAACCTCGACGTACCGGACCTCGACGAACCAAAGTCGACCTTGACGGAAAACAGAAAACTGGGCCAAGCAGGATCGCAGCAACCAACAGCTGCTCGCGAAAGATGAAACAACGTCGACAGCAGTAAGGTCGACGCGAGGGGGGCTGCTGACGGGCGTTTGGACGGTGTCGACGCGAGGAGGATGAAGCAGAAAAAGGGGTCGTTTGGATGCGAGGAAGATGACGGGAGGGAGGGAGCTGGTCGGGCTGGGGGATAGGGACAGTGACGGGTGGTGGAGTTGGGGTTGTTTGTAGCGACGATGGAGGGAGCTAGGAGGAGGAGTGATGATGATTATGGGTGACAGACTGGTCGGGAAGGTGACACAGCAGCAGCAGCAACAGCTGCTGCTCGACGGGGCCGGTGGTTGCGATGGAGTTTGGGTCTGTTTGGTGCTGGTGTTTGGGTGGTGGTGTTCGCTGGTTGTTTGGTCGTTGGTTGGACAGTGACGACAAAGGGGGGGAGCTGGAGGTTGACGGTGGTCGTGGTCGTGGTGGGTTTGGACGTGGTATTTGGGTCTGTTTATGGTGGTTTCACGGTGGGGAGTGCGACAGGCTGTTTGGGCAGTGATTGACGGGCAGTGACGACGACGGAGGGAGCTGGTTGAAGGGTCGTTTGGTGGTTTACTGGAGGTGGAAGGAGTGGGGGCCGGGATCGTTAGGGTTTCTTCTTCTTCTTTTGAAGAAGAAGAAGATGAATAGTCTCCAAAAAATTTCTTCCGTTCAAAAAATCAAAAGTCCCCTTCCAAATTCTTTTATCCGTGTATTAATGCCCATTTGTCCAGAAAAATGAGCCCCACGTGTGGTGGGGTTCGAGGCTTGTGTTCCCCACGCATGGTGGGGTTCCCCGTGTACGGTGTTCCGTCCGTGTTCCCCACGTGTGGTGGACTCGGATTATTATGGGCTAGGTCCGAAATTAGGCCTAAAAACGGGTAGTTTGAACCCGAATATTATTCTTTTGCCCGGATCCGAGAATAAGAAAACGTTGCTTAACTAGTCCTATGTAAGCAAAATAACTACCAAAAATAAGACTTAATTATTTAAAACAAAACTATATTATTATTTTCTTAATATTTTTTCGAGATTAAAAATAGCGACAAAATATTAATAAAACTATTTTTTTTGTAATTTTCGTTTTTATATAAAGATAAAATATAAAGTAATATTTTTGTATTTTTTCAAAAAATAAAAATGACTACAAAATATTAATAGAACTATTTTTTGGTAATTTTCGAAATTATGTAAAGTACAAAATAAGGTACTATTTTTTGTATTTTTCAATTTTATGAGAAATACATAAACTAAAAGTTTATGTATATATTTTTTGTAATTTTTCTTTTTGTAACGAAATAAAGCAAAAATAGTCAAAATAGGTATATTAGACCTAAATTACATATTTATGCTAAAAAATGTGAAAATCCTCGGGGAGGTCAAAAATCCGGTGTCTACAAGGTCTTCCAAGCAGAAATCAAAGTTATCGTGACAAGTGAGGGAATAGTGGACTTCAAGGCCAAGGCCAGTGACTTAAGTCAGGAAAAAATAACATGCACACTAAGTGGATGACAATTAACGTGCTTTGGAATTCATGAGAAACACAAAGGTGCAGTACACGCCAACACAAGAGCACGATGCAACAGATGGAGGGTGTTAGGTGGACGGATCAAAGGTATTTTCGGTGAAACACAAAAGTTGGTAAATGTCAGTTCATGAGCAATGCAATAGATAAAGGGAATTGGGTCTGAACGGAGAATGGGTATTTTCTGTGATAAGGATGACAGAGAAAGTGGTTAGTCTATAAGCAAGTAAGGTCCTCGAGTGGAAATCAGTTATCATAGGAAGTGAAGGAGCAATCGCCCTCAAAGTCAAGGCCACAAACCAACCACCACATTTTAAACTGACAAAATTTTTCTTTGATTAAAACAGGGGCAGGAAATTTCGGTTGTTTCGGAGAAACCCTCCGTGGAGAAAGGCAGTCACCAAACAGGTTTGATTTTTGATTTTCAGGACCCTCCTGAAAAATGGGACCTAGTTTAAAGTTCAGAAATAGCATAATCTAGCACAAATGTATCCCAAAAGAATATAAGTTAGCATACAAGTTTGCATGTCCGAGATAGGATTTAATTAGGAGTTTCCAGGACCCTCCTGAATAATGGGACTTAGCTTTAAGATTTCGATTAGATAACAACAATTTAGCATAAACTCTGCTGTAGGGCAGTATAATTCAGCCATGAAAGTTGTCACCCTTAAGATAAAAATTGACATTTGATTTTCAGGACCCTCCTGGATAATGGGAAGTAGTTTGAAGACCCTCTTAGATAACAAGATTTAGCAGAAGTCACACCTTTAGAAGATATAACTTAGATTTTAAATTAGCGTTTAGTTAAGAGTTGTCAGTACCTCCCTGAATAATGAGACATAGCTTTCAAATCCTTAGTAATACTTGGTAATATGATTTAGTTTTACAATTACATCTGTGCCCAGCCACCAAACTGGGGCAGAAATTTTTTCCTTGTTTTGTCTATGTTGCAGTCAGGAGCCCGCCTGGAGAGCAGGGAATACATTTCAAGTCGGCAGTCAGGAGCCCGCCTGGAGAGCAGGGAATACTTTCAAGCGTAGCAGTCAGGAGCCCGCCTGGAGAACAAGGGAGTACAATTTAAGTTTTAGCTTTCAAATTTTTTGTTTTGTCTATTTGAAGTCAGGAGCCCGCCTGAAGATCAAGGGAATACAATTCAAGTTTCAGCAATCAGGCGCCCACCTGGAGAGCAAGGGAATACAATTCAAGTTTCAGCAATCAGGCGCCCACCTGGAGAGCAAGGGAATACAATTCAAGTTTCAGCAATCAGGCACCCACCTGAAGAGCAAGGGAGTACAGTTCAAGTTTCAGCTTTCAAGTTCTTATTGATATTTGGTAACATGATTCAATTTACACTCACATATGTGCCCAGCTACTAAATTGGGGCAGAAATTTTGCTTTGTTTTTGTCTATTTTGTTGAAATCAGGTGCCCACCTGGAGAGCAAGGGAATACATTCAAGTTCAATAATCAGGCGCCCACCTGGAGAGAAAGGGAATACATTCAAATTCAGCAATCAGGCGCCCACCTGGAGAGCAAGAGAATACATTCAAGTTCAGCAATCAGGAGCCCGCCTGGAGAGCATGGGAACACATTCAAGCGCAGCAGTCAGGAGCCCGCCTAGAGAACAAGGGAGTACAATTTAAGTTTTAGCTTTCAAATTCTTGGTTTGTCTATCTTGAAGTCAGGAGCCCGCCTGGAGAGCATGGGAATACTTTCAAGTTCAGCAATCAGGAGCCCGCCTGGAGAGCATAGGAATACTTTCAAGCACATCAGTCAGGAGCCCGCCTAGAGAACAAGGGAGTACAATTCAAGTTTTAGCTTTCAAATGCTTATTGATATTTGGTAATGTGGTTCGTTTTACACTTACATATGTGCCCAGATACCCAAACTGGGGCAGAAAACTTTCTTTGTTTTGTCTATTTTAAAGTCAGGAGCCCCCCTGGAGAGCATGAGAATACATTTCAAGTTTAGCAGTCAGGAGCCCGCCTGGAGAGCATGGGAATACATTCAAGTTTAGCAGTCAGGAGCCCGCCTGGAGAGCAAGGGAATACAATCCAAGTTTTGGTAATCAGGCATCCACCTGAAAAGGGAAAGCATCTCAGATTGCAATTGAAGTCAGCAACAAAAGAAGCTCGTGGCAAGAACGCGAGTCAACAGTCCGAGGCGATCAACAGAAGTTAGTCACAGTAAAGAAAAAAGAGAGAAAGGCAAGAAGTTAATACAAATACAGAAGTTGATGAAAGATGTGGGCTGCTCAAGACATGGCTGAGGTCAGAAGTACTGCATGCCCAGTTTGATCCGAAAAGCTGAAGAAGAACGAGCTAGAACCTGCAGCTAACGAGCGCCAAGGTTCAAATCTAAAGTCTGCATGAGGAACCATTCAAAACTCAAGATCAAGCTTCAGAAGACTTATAGATAGGAATCTTGTAACTCGTAGTTGAAAGGCTTAGTTAGTCTTTTTCTTTTGATTTTGATGTAATAACAGGAACTGCGGACCGGAATCTCGACGGCACCTCAATCGGCTTTCGAACTCATCACTCTATCACTTTATCCACTTCTGAACTACACGCGACCTGATTCCCTTATAACCCGGGATAAGTAGGCTTTCCAAAACCAGGACTCGATTGCACCTTTTCTTTTTATTTTATTCCACTTTTGAATAACTATATGGTCAAAAATTAGGCACATGGTTCACTTTATCTTTGCCCGAAAACTCTTCATATTTTCGAGCAAAGAGGGGCAGCTGTGAACACCTAATTTTGACCGTATTTGAATTTTTTCCCACTTATCTCTCCAATACCTCACTTCTCACCCATCTTTCTCACTTTCCCTTGTCCCCTACGCTGGTCCCCCCCACTCTTGTTTATTTCCTCACATCCATCTCCTTTGTTCCCCACTTCTTGTCCCCCACTTTGTTCTCCACTCACAATCCCACATCCCTACTCCATTCCACTCATAATTCCACTAAGCCAATTCCCATTTTTCTCCACTCAAAACCCACGTTCTCCACTCCAAATGGGAGGAACAAAAAATTACCAATTTTCTTCTCTATAAAGAGACAACAAAGACTTAGTGAAAGGGGAGAGGGAAAAAAGAAAAACAATAATTCAAGTAAGAAGAAACGAGAGGAGAAGTTCAAAATACAGAAACGAAAAAAAAGGGATGGCTTCTTCTTAACGGAGACAGAGGGTATACACTCGATATAAGGTCAGTATACATTCTATATACATTAGAGATACTCTCGATATACACTGGATATACAGAGGCAGCCAACGAAAAGAGGGTCTTCTTCCTCCTAAAAATTCTACATCTAGAGCTTAACATCCACCATGAAAGAGCCATGAGAGCTCATCTTTTCCACCTGAAAAACACCCCATAAAACACCCCAAAGTCCTAGTTAAAACCCAACTAAAATACAATGAAATTTCAGCGTGTAATCACAGTCGAAAAACCCATGTGAAACGTCACTGCTTCAGCCGCATACCCGCCAGATCTCTCACCAGCTTCGTCCGCACTGTCGTCGTCTCCCATCTCTCGTCCATTGCTACTTCAACCTGAAGCTAGCTCCTAAACCACCCTTTAACGCCACGAAACAGCCCCAAGGTCTTTGAAAATCCAAGCCGTCGTTGAGGTGGTCGTCGTCTGAGGTTCCGTCGATGAGATCGATGATGTTTGGTTATAGTTCTAATGATTTGCTGTATAGGTTGGAAGAGGATTGTTATCATCATATCAAATAAGTACTTTGCTTTGCAGTACTACAGGTTCTCTTCCTTGTGTTTATTTTATCTCATATTCATTTTACTTGTTTGGTGAAAGATCTTGATTATATTTTGCTTCTCTGTATTGGTTTTGTTCATGTAATTCGCATGGTATGGGTGTTTCATCTTTTATTTTGTGTGTATGGTAGCTTTTAGGAGTGGACGAAATACTCCTAGCTAGGTTGAACAAACATAAAAGGGACTATCTCATGACTGCCATTCATTTTCGAACAGTTTTAGCACTAGTCAATAATTTTTACACTATAAGACTTCCTCGTTGAATGGATTTAACTATTTGTGTTAAGTTAGGAAATGAGTTCTTCTTTTTGGTTGAGTAATAGTAAGTACTACTGTTAGTGAATTATCTTTTTTCTAGTTTTAATCCTTAGTCCATTGTGGTAAATAAATCATCTTTGAAGGAAGTGTATAATTCATTTTACAAGGGGCAATTTTCACAGAGCTGTAGTACAAAGTTGGCTCGAGAATAAAAAGTATATTTTGCAGCCTTGTTTTGTGATTTAATCACTCTATAATTTACTGTTGTTCTTGATATGTGTATATAAGTAATATAGAGTAAATAATGTTTTTAGTTTGCTTTAGACACGTTAATTATATAATTATCATGACTACTAAAATTCGGGAGTACATTTCATGTGGCCCGGTTCTAATTTCCAACAATGTTATATAAAATGTATCGTGAACCACGGGTGCATTTTATGTAGCGTGGTTTACGATGTGTTTTAAATAACTTTGAATTTTTTTCGGAAATATTAAAAGTGGCTAAAATATTAGTAGTATTTTTTGCTTTTTGCTTTTTTTTTGCCTTTTGCCTTTTGCTTTTTTGCTTTTTGCTTTTTGCTTTTAGTACCAGTTATGGGTCTGTATGATCCATTTTCACGTTAGGACCATTTTGAAAGATCACTAAATAAAAAAAGTGTTAGAATAAGATTTTAATTTAATCCCAACAATTCATCTCATATATTTTGTTTTAGTGGCCTCTTTGTTAATTAATTTTACATTGAGACTTTGGTACAAAAGCATCTGCACTATGTTGATCTGTACTTGTTCATTATATTGTAGTAATTCATATGTGGGGATGTATATTTGTATGATCTCAAGAAAAAAAAGAAGAAAAATAGTCATACTTAATTACTTACCTAATTGATACCACTACTACTGCTGCTTGTAATTCAAAATAAGAAAAAGAAGATTAACGCAATAGATGGTTGATTAGTCATGAATATCGTTGGTTTATTTGTCCATGCGGTTATCTAATTTAGGAATAATAATAATAATTCAAGAACATCGTAGTTTGCTTTAGGCTCGATTTAGACTAGTATTGTGATTATGTATACGTTCCCGTAACATAATTGCGATTTTAATTCCAAAAAGTAACTCGAGGGATGTGTTCGCGCAACTTCAACTAAACCTTTCTTAATATAAATAAATCAAGCGTTATTAATTGTGGACACGTTTGCGTGACATGATTTTTTGACGCGCCAAAAGAAAAGAGTATACGTACGCGTAACTCAATTCTTTATTACAAACAAATCAAGTGATTAAAAGAGGTAAAAGGTAAATGCACATAGGTTTTAAAATAAGTAATTAGGCAATTTTAGCCAAGTATAAATCACTAAGCGATCGTGCTAGAACCACGAAACTCGGGAATGCCTAACACCTCTCTCGGGTTAACAGAATTCCTTACCCGGATTTCTGTGTTAGTAGACCATTAAATAAGAGTCAACTTCCTCAATTCGGGATTTTAACCGGTGACTTGGGACACCATAAATTATCCCAGGTGGCGACTCTGAAATAATTAAATAATCCCATTTCGAATAATGTCACTTTAATTGGAAAAACTCCCTTATATACCTTCGGGCGTAGGAAAAGAGAGGTGTGACACCTCTGGCGACTCTGCTGGGGATCTAACCCAGAATCTCTGGTTCAGGGTTCAAGAATTTGAGCTTAGAATAATTGTTATATTTGGCTTTATTTATTATCTAGTTTATTCACATGTTTGGGCTTAATGTGCTAAATGTTGCTTTTTACCGCTTTGATATTATTTGAACATTATATATAAACTGTTACGAAATCCTTCTACTTTCTGAGTCTTCTGAATTTATGGTGCACACGTGCGCGTGACCCACTTTTCTGTTAGAAGTCATACCAAGTAGAACGAGGTTGGGTCAAGTAACTAGACCGGGTAGACTTTCGTGCTCCCGGTACGTTGCCCCCGCTTTGGCTCGAGTTGTCCGCTCGGGTAAGCCAGGTCTAGAACAATAAATCCAGGTTTTCAAACCTAGTATAACATAGCCTAATGCCGGATCCCTAGTAGGAGCGCTTGCTTGCATCATGTGCATTTTGACTTTGGGGACTCAACACAGGGGTTGGGTCCGTCTAGGACAGGTGCACCCAAAATAACAGACCATCTTGATGCATCCTATGTGCTACATGTTGCATTCATTCAAGGGTAAAAGGGTCATTTGGCGGACCAATGTTGCTTAAGGAGATTTGTTTTATTTTTATGCTTTGAGTTTGTTCTTCATTTTATGTCGTCTTTTACTTTCTAGTTTTTGTACAGTAATGTCAAGTCTTTTGTTATTGTATTTTTTGCTTTATATTTGAAAAAATATGTTGTAACTCAAAAATCCAAAAAAAGAGATGTTGCATTTTATATTTCCGTTATAAGTTTTCTTTAGATTACTAATTCTAGAAATGAAAAAAAAAAGATTTTTTTGAGGTTGTTCTTCCTTTAGGCAATTAATATCTAGGACTTAAAATGAGTTATTTTTATGTTTCCTTTAAGTATATTAGGACCAAAATTAAAAAAAATAAAATCTTTTAGTACTTCTTTAAAAGCTTTCTTTAAGGTGTTAATTCCAAAATCCAAAAAGATTTTCTTTTGAGGTGTTTCTTTGAAATTAGTGAAAAATGGAAAAAAAAATCTTTTTATTTCCATTAGAACTTTAGGATATTGTACATAAAAAAAGACAACATACTTTATCTTTGGTTTACTTTCAGAGTTTCTCTTTTAGGCAATCAAAATTGAAATCTAAAAATATTGCCTGTTTCAAAATCTTGCGTCAAGATATCAAATGAAAATTCAAAACATTTTTATGTGTTTTATTCTTTAAATTTTCTTCCTAAAAATAAATAAATAATAATCAAAAAATATTTTTCTCTTCTAGGATATTACCTTAATAGAGTATTTGTTTCAAAAGAATAAATAAACAAAACAAAATATATGCCCGTTAAGATTGAGTTTAGAATAGGTCATAGAACATTAAGTCTGGAAAATAAAATAAAAAAGAAGGGGGATTTGCTGCTTTTATTTCTCTTTTCTCTTCCGAGTAGTCGTTAAGGTAAAGAAAAAAAAAGGAGAATGTCAGTTTGTTTACTTTATTTCCGTTCTTCCAGAACTACGCAAAGATCTGATTCATGCGGCGTCATGATACGTAGGCAACCTACATAGGGTTCGATCAGATCATTTTATTTTTACAATTAAAAAAAAAGGGTGAAATTATGGGACGTGAGAAATGAGAGGAAAGAAAGGAGTGATGATCAAGCAAGTTCTAGAAAAGCAAAGAAAACGAAGGTTGAAATGAACAAATTGGGATGAGGCCAAGTGACCTTATGACCCTCGAAGTCATTCTAGAACCGTTAATTGTGGCTAGGTGCATTGCACGCAATGTGATATTTTTGTTGTTAAATGCCCTAACGCTAACGTGATGGCCTCATTTTGTTATATTCATAGCAGAAGGGTGGTTGGTTTGTGGTTTTTAAAGCGGTAACTCTTCTCTACAACACAAAGTCAAAAGGCAATGGCAGACAACAACAGAACTGAGTTGGTTGATACCGGTGCCCGAAAGCAGTTGGTTGAACAGGACAATGGGTTGGTTGAAGAGGTAAAGATGTTAAGGTAACACATGGTGGACATGTATCAGGCTTGGATGACTGGGAAGGCACCACCCCCGCCACTACCTAGCTTCCTAGATGCTGCCCTTACCCAAACTTCGGACACAATGCCAGATGATCCTCCATACTCTCCAGATCTACCCGCTTATCACAGCTTCCCCAACCACCCTAGTAGCTCCATCACTCGTCCTCCAACTATCTTTTCCCAAAAGTGCCCTCATGTCATATCCACTATTCCCAACAATGAATATCCACTCAAAGCTCATGACCAAAACTACCCCGTAGAGGTTGCCTACAAGGTTTCTGACTCATACAAGAAGAGCCCTCGGGATAAGCTTCATGTTGAAAATGAAAGGTTCACAGGAAGAGAAGGGAAAGGTGGGATACCCAGGAGGCTGAAAGGCATAGAACAATCCTTGAAGAACAAACAAGGAAGGCAAGACCAGGGTAGCATGACTTACAAAGAACTGTCTGTGTCCCCTGACGTTCGCCTGCCTGCGAGGTTCAAAGTGCCAAAATTTAACTTGTATGATGGATATGAAGATCCGATAGCCCACCTGAGGTTCTATTGCAGTGAAATGAGAAGCGTTAGAGATAAAGATGACCTGTTGATGGCATATTTCAGTAAGAGCCTGACTGGGGCAGCTTTGGACTGGCATATTCGTCAAGATGCTGGTAAGTGGCCTACATTGGGTGACATGGCTCAAGATTTTGTTTGATACTTTCAATACAGATCGGGCGTTACCCCAGACCACTCCTCCCTATCCAGAATGGAAAAGAAGCTGGGGGAAATCTTTAGAGAATTTGGACTCAGATGGAAGGAGCAGGCTGCTCGAGTCAATACCCCGATTGGTGAAGAAGAAATGGTTGAGCTTTTCCTACAAGCCCAGGGGCCCACCTACTTCAGTCATTTGATCCCGGCCTTGGGAAAGCCTTTCAAAGATGTGTTAAAAATGGGGGAGCTAGTAGAAGAGGGAATCAAGTCAGGCAAAATCATGAGTTATTCGAAAGACATTCAAAACATCCCAGTAAGCTTGGGTGGAAGAAAGAGAAACAGAAAAGATGATCTGATGGGCTTTACCGATCAACACTTCCAGCCTCGACATCGTCCCCGGGGATATCCTGACGCACCAGATGATCCTCCCCAATGCCACTTCTCTCCACGAAACTCCCAAAATCGTACATCGCTCTCTCAGTACCCAGCTCCACGAAATGTCTATCCACCCTCACGAGCCTACCAAAAACCCCCTGGATCAGATTTCTGGCCCAATCAAGCATTTAAGAATGAGAGGTTGCTGAAAAAAGAAAAGGCTTTCACCCCATTGGGAGTGTCATACGCCAGTTTGTTCCAAAAGTTGAAACAATTGGACATGTTGAAGCCGATCCAGATAAAAATGCCAAATCATCTTCCAAAGAAGTTTGATTTTTCTCAAAAGGTGCGCATATTGCTCAGATGCCCCGGGGCATGACATAGAGAAGTGTTGGAATCTGAAGAAAGCAATTCAGAAGCTTATTGATGTAGGTGATATTGTCGTACAAAATCCAGATGCAGCAAACACTAGCCAAAGTCCATCGCCTGTGCATAATGAGACGCATCTGGTGAGTATGATTTGTTTTGAAAAGGAATATGAAAATTCTTCTGAGATCCTCGAAGGCCCACACGCTGCAAAGTTTTCAGTGCTATCAGAGGTTGATCTTAAGAACGAGCCAGCAAAGGGAACCCAAAAGCAATTTGTTAAGAACAATGTGATGGAAGTTTGTGAAGATCCTAGTAATGTTGATGCGAAATTTAGTGGCTAAGATGCCGAGCTTGGCAATTGGAAAGACGCTCATGTCTTGGTTAGCCAGGGAGGAGTTTTGGTGGTTTATTTTGTTGTCATTTCTGTTGTCCGGGTTATTTCAGGGTTCTAATCCAGACATTGTCTCGTGGCTCAAACTCTTCTATCCTTTTATTTTGCCTAGTTTGTTTAGTCATGGTAGCCCGTCTAGTGTTGTCTAGGTTTGTTCTAGGTTTGTGACCCCAATTTAGTTTGTTTGTTTTGTTCAAACCCTTTTACCATCTGTCTAATGTAATTTTCTATTTTCTGTAATTTCTAGTCATTTTCATTTAGTTCTCTTTTCTTTTATAGTTCTTTCCTGATTGACTCTAGTGACATGACATGCACGCATAATTCTCGGCCTGGTTTTAAAGGTTAGTTTAATCACGAAGCAATGAAACAATGTTGAAGATGTAGGGACATTTGAGGGAAATAAGTAAAGGCATTTTGAGATCACTTCAAACCCGAATTGTGTGAAACTGGGGTAGATAGAGCATAAAGAAACCTTATTGAAATGTATCATACCGTATCAGATTGAAGCTAAAGGCAAGTTTGCCCAAATTGACAGGAGTCATTCGTGGTAATGAGAGTGAGAGTGTTGTCCAATGGTGCTTTGTATGTAACAGATGTAGAAGGCGAATGTGTGGATATGGTCATCAAGTCTGGCGCAATCAAAAGATGTTACGAATGTTTTTTTTGGTTTGTTTAATTGGGTTGTTTGTACTTGGCATGTTTTGAAGATTGGAATGACAAAAGCATTTTGTTCTGCTATCTAAACACCTTATCCTTCGTTACCCCTTTGAGCCTTGTTTATTTTCTTTCATACCCCTCTTTCGGGATTAGTTGCAAAGATCAGAAACACAAGCGTGAAAGATAAGTAAAGGAAAAGGAGAAAAGAATAGAACGAAAAGGGAGAGAAGAAAAATGAAAATTGAAAAAAAAAAGAGAAAAGAAGAAAAAGAAAAAAAGAGGAAAAAGAAGAAAGAAAAACAACAAAACAACAAAAAGAGAAAAGGAAGAAAGAAAAGAAAGGAAAAGAAAAGAAAAATCACAACAACAGAGCAATTCCTATGTCATGAACTATGTTCGACCTGATTCCTTTTAAGGATACATAGGCAGCCTCACAGTTCGGTCTCATCAAAATAAAAATCCAAAAGTTCCCAAGCAAGAAACTAGGGCAGAAATTGTGTTTGTTGTAAGGAATCTGGTTCCGAAAGTTGTAATTTTGAACCCATGATGAGTTGTTTTGAGCCTTTTGATACCCTTTCTTTCTAACCCCATCCAAAAGCCCACGTTACGGTCCAAAGAAAGACTTTCCGATTAGTCTTCGAGAGATGCCAAGTCGAGCAAATAGAGGTGATTCATATCAGGGGCAACACTATGGTCCAAGCAAAAAAACAATAATGAAAATGAGAGTCTTATCGGTGAAAACACTCACAGGCACCGTAAGGCGACGAGAGTTGAGAGAAATAAAAATGAGTGAGTCTTACTAGTAAAAACCTTCACGGGCACCTTGAGGCGACTGAAAGTTGAGAGAAAGAATCAAATGAGAGAGGCTCGATGGTGAAAAATCCTTCGGGCACTACAAGTCGAATAAGGATTGTGAATCAGATTGGATAATCAGAGCATTGAAGCCCAGTTTCATGGTTCAGAGGTATAACAAGAGTTGAACATAAGATTTATTTTGACAGAATAGGCCACAGGTGCATGTCATGGTCATTAGAGTTGGCATCCACATCTGATAGGTTTCTACTTTGTAGTTTTCTTGTTAGGAATCACCTCTTTCCCTTGTCCTTTACTCTGTTCCTTGTGTCTTGTTTACTTCCTCTTCCTGAGTCAGTTTGGTCAGAACAAGTGAGAAATGACTTCAAAATTTGCCACCAGCTTTCAAATTGCACAAAACGAGATCTGGCTAGCACGCCACAGTGTCATAGGTCAGGAAAGAGCAACAAACGCACTGAGTTGGTAACAATCAACATACTTTGGGGTCCATCAGAAACACAAAGATTTGGTATATTTCAATTCGTGAACAGTGCAACAGATAGAGGATGTTGGGTGAACGAGTCAAAGGTATTCTCTGTGATGAGACAAAGAAAGTGGTTAACCAGTGACAAGCGAGGTCTGTCACACCTCCTTTTTCCGCACCCGAGAGGGCGCAAGGGAGTTTTTTCCAATTAAAGGACAATCGAAACGGGATTGGTTTATTTATTTCAGAGTCGCCACTTGGGAGATTTAGGGTGTCCCAAGTCACCTATTTTTAATCCCGAATCGAGGAAATGAATGACTCCATATTACAGTCTGCGTACCAGAAATCCGGATAAGGAATTCTGTTAACCCGGGAGAAGGTGTTAGGCATTCCCGAGTTCCGTGGTTCTAGCACGGTCGCTCAACTGTTATATTTGGCTTGATTATCTGATTTTATACGAATATGAACTTATGTGCAAATTTTAACTTTTAACCGCTTTATTATTATTGTTTTTAAAAGAAATGTGAACATCGCTTAAAACACGTCTTTGGACTGCGTCACATGAAATGCACCCACAATCCAGAACACGTTTTATTTGATGTTTTGGGATTTGGATTTGGGTCGCATGAAATGCACACCCAAGCTTAAGAAGGTAAACTATTAAACACGCGCCTAAAGAGACTATCGCGTTATTATTTTGGGGAAGGCCGTGAAATTCGCTAAACGACCCTCCTGAATTCTAGATAATTTTAACACAAGTATTTACTGAGGGCCCCGCAATTTGTATTTTTATTCGGCGAGGCTCATCTCATTCTTGTTTTTTAAAGGAATTTGCAACGTCATGGAAATGCATCTCCGACCACGTCACAATCAATGTACCCGTGATTAGAGACACATTTCGACTTCGTTGAGATTTGGATTTGGGTCACATAAATGTGCACCCGAGTTTAAGGAGAATAAATTATTGAAGGCGCGCCTAAAGCAACTAGCGCGTTATTATTTTGGGTAGGGCCGTGAAATTTGCTAAACGGCCCGTCCCGGAATCTAAGTATTTAATATATACATCTAGAGGGCCCCGCAGCTTGTATTTTTTATTTGTCGAAGCTCGTCTCATTTTTATTATTTATTTATTTTTCTTTTTTTTCTTTTAGAAACAGGACAAGGCTAAAATAACTACGTTTTTTGCTACTTCGCGAGATCATGAGTTATAAATTGAACTTATTTGATGAAGCGAGTATTTTTCCGCGGAATTAAAATTGCTACTATAATTTCAACATTACTACCACATGTATAAACAACTATTAAGACAAACTAAATAATTAACACCTTTCAGAATATGTGCAAACCTCTATTATGACAAATATTTGGATAACAACAATTTAAACATGAAGAAACAAAATGTCAAATAGCTACTTAAAATAACGAAACAACGGAAAAGACATTCACGGCCAAATTTCAATACCATACGAAGTTAATTATCAAAAATAGCAATTCGCAATCATCATGTATATATGTCTCGCGCAATTTCGCGTACTATCCGCATGAACTAGGATTGTATTTCAACAAACACCTATACATATTACTAAACAGCAAACATGAAGGACACGGGCAGAGATAACCTACTTGAGATTAACGTCCGATGTGTTGGACCTTCGACGAAACCTCGGATAACAACCTCGACGTACCGGACCTCGACGAACCAAAGTCGACCTCGACGAAAAACAGAAAACTCGGCCAAGCAGGATCGCAGCAACCCACAGCTGCTCGCGAAAGATGAAACAACGTCAACAGCAGTAAGGTCGACGCGAGGGGGGGCTGCTGACGGGCGTTTGGACGGTGTCGACGAGAGGAGGATGAAGCAGAAAAAGGTGTCGTTTGGATGCGAGGAAGGAGCAGCTTTGCGTTGCTTGCCGGGCTGGGGGATAGGGAAAGTGACGGGTGGTGGAGTTGGGGTTGTTTGTAGCGACTATGGAGGGAGCTAGGAGGAGGAGTGACGATGATTATGGGTGACGGACTGGTCGGGAAGGTGACACAGCAGCAGCAGCAACAGCTGCTGCTCGACGGGGCCGGTGGTTGCGATGGAGTTTGGGTCTGTTTGGTGCTGGTGTTTGGGTGGTGGTGTTCGCTGGTTGTTTGGTCGTTGGTTGGACAGTGACGACAAAGGGGGGGAGCTGGAGGTTGACGGTGGTCGTGGTGGGTTTGGACGTGGTGTTTGGGTCTGTTTATGGTGGTTTCACAGTTGGGAGTGCGACGGGCTGTTTGGGCAGTGATCGACGGGCAGTGACGACGACGGAGGGAGCTGGTTGAAGGGTCATTTGGTGGTTTACTGGAGGTGGAAGGAGTGGGGGCCGGGATCGTTAGGGTTTCTTCTTCTTCTTTTGAAGAAGAAGAAGATGAACAGTCTCCAAAAATTTTCTTCCGTTCAAAAAATCAAAAGTCCCCTTCCAAATTCTTTTATCCGTGTATTAATGCCCATTTATTCAGAAAAATGAGCCCCACGCGTGGTGGGGTTCGAGGCTTGTGTTCCCCACGCGTGGTGGGGTTCCCCGTGTACGGTGTTCCGTCCGTGTTCCCCACGTGTGGTGGACTCGGATTATTATGGGCTAGGTCCGAAATTAGGCCTAAAAATGGGTAGTTTGAACCCGAATATTATTCTTTTGCCCGGATCCGAGAATAAGAAAACGTTGCTTATCTAGTCCTATGTAAGCAAAATAACTACCAAAAATAAGACTTAATTATTTAAAACAAAACTATATTATTATTTTCTTAATATTTTTTCGAGATTAAAAATAGCTACAAAATATTAATAAAACTATTTTTTTTTGTAATTTTCGTTTTTATATAAAGATAAAATATAAAGTAATATTTTTGTATTTTTTCAAAAAATAAAAATGACTACAAAACATTAATAGAACTATTTTTTGGTAATTTTCGAAATTATGTAAAGTACAAAATAAGGTACTATTTTTTGTATTTTTCAATTTTATGAGAAATACATAAACTAAAAGTTTATGTATATATTTTTTGTAATTTTTCTTTTTGTAACGAAATAAAGCAAAAATAGTCAAAATAGGTATATTAGACCTAAATTACATATTTATGCTAAAAAATGTGAAAATCCTCGGGGAGGGTCAAAAATCCGGTGTCTACAGCTGCCCCTCTTTGACTGGAAACACGAAGAGTTTTCCGACAAAGAACGACTAGACATGTTTTTGACCCGACCATTACTTGGACGGACTACACTAAGGAAAAGAAGGGAATGTGATCGAGCCCTGGTGTCTGAGCTGCCTACATATCCTTGGTTTTACAGGAATCAGGCCACGTGTAGTTCGGAAATGAGAGAAATGGTAGAGTGCACCGAGGTGGAGAGCCGATCGAGGTGCCGTTCCGTTGAGGTTCCGGTCCGCGGTCCTGTCATTACAACAAAAATGAAAATTGAAAAGACTAACTAAGCCTATCAGCTACTAGTTACAAGGATTCCTATCTTTAAGTCTTCTGAAACTTGGTCTTGAGTCTTGAATGGTGCTTCATACAGACTTTGGATTTGAACCTTGACTTGCTAGTTGTAGGTGCTAGTTCTTGAGCAGACCACATTTGTTCTCCACTTCCGTATTTTGGGTTCTTTTTTCTTTTCTTTTTTTTCTCTTTTTTTTTCCATGCTGGCCTTTTTTCTCTTCTTTTTTGTTTTGTTTTTGTGACCAGCTTCTGTTGATCGTCCCAGACTATTGACTCGCATTCTTGAGGCGAGCTTCTACTATTTCTAACTTGGATTGAATGCTGGGGATTTCTGTTGTAACCTTCTGCTTTCCAGTGGGTCACTGCTTGATCCTGAAAAATGTTCCTCTATTCTACAGGCGGACTCCTGACTTCTTCGATCTTCGACATACAACAACCTCCGTTCTACAGGCGGGTCCCTGACAACCAAAACAAACAAACAAACAAAATTTCCTAACCCAGTTTGTTCTGGGAAGATTTGTGAGTCGTTAGCAAAATTGTAACTCATTTACACTACTGATGCAATGATGAGAGTAAACTAAAGACTAGACTAGGATGTGCATCTCCTACGAGTAAAACCAAAAACCCTTGCTAGCAAATGCGTCTGCTAAAATGAAACCTCAATGACTCAAACTAGAAAGTGCTTCTTCTATGGTTGAATTGGAATGAGCTGAACTAGGAAGTGCGTCTCCTAAGGGTGAAAACTTCAGTGACTAGAACTAGGAAGTGCGTCTCCTATGAATAAAATCTGGATTTAGGAAGTGCGTCTCCTAAAAACTTGAAAGACCTTGATTAGGAAGTGCGTCTCCTACGGGTAAACTTCAATAAACTAGACTAGGAAGTGTGTCTCCTATGGTCGAACTTAAAATGAATCAAACTAGGAAGTGCATCTCCTAAGGATGAAATCTCAAATGAACCAGACTAGGAAGTGCGTCTCCTAAAGCAAAAGTATAACCTGTGCGAACCAGACTAGGAAGTGCGTCTCCTAATAATGAAAACTTAATTCAGGAAGTGCGTTTCCTGTGCATGAAATTAAACTTAGGAAGTGCGTCTCCTAGGGGTAAAATAGTCTTAGGAAGTGTGTCTCCTATGGATAAAACCTTAATGATTTTGAACTAGGAAGTGTGTCTCCTATGAATGAAAATAATTTAGGAAATGCGTCTCCAATGCGTGAAATCTTAATTTAGGAAGTGCGTCTCCTATGGGATAAAAGTAAACTTAAGAAGCATTTCTCCTATGGGCAAAACTAAACTTTAAGGAAGTGCGTCTCCTATTGGGTACAATAAACTTAGGAAGTGTGTCTCCTGTGGGTACAATAAACTTAGGAAGTGCGTCTCCTATTGGTAGAACTGAACTTGGGAAGTGCGTCTCCTATGGTTAAAACTAACTTATGAAGTGCGTCTCTTATTGGGTGAAATAACTTAGGAAGTGCGTCTCCTATTGGTACAACTAAACTTAGGAAGTGCGTCTCCTATTGGTGAAACTATTCTTAGGAAGTGCGTCTGCTATTGGTAAAACTTGGCTTAGGAAGTGAGTCTCCTACTGGTGAAACTATTCTTAGGAAGTGCGTCTCCTTAGGATGTGCGTCTCCTATTGGTGAAACTTAGCTTAGGAAGTGCGTCTACTTAGGATGTGCGTCTCCTATTGGTGAAACTTAGCTTAGGAAGTGCGTCTCCTATTGGTGAAACTTAACTTAGGAAGTGCGTCTCCTATTGGTGAAACTTAACTTAGGAAGTGCGCCTCCTATTGGTGAAACTATTCTTAGGAAGTGCGTCTCCTATTGATGAAACTATTCTTAGGAAATGCGTCTCCTATTGATGAAACTATTCTTAGGATGTGCGTCTCCTATTGGTGAAACTGACTTAGGATGTGCGTCTCCTGTTGGTGAAACTTACTTAGGAAGTGTGTCTCCTCTTGGTGAAACTAACTTAGGATGTGCGTCTCCTGTTGGTGAAACTAACTTAGGATGTGCCTCTCCTCTTGGTGAAACTTACTTAGGATGTGCGTCTCCTCTTGGTGAAACTTACTTAGGAAGTGCGTCTCCTCTTGGTGAAACTAACTTAGGATGTGCGTCTCCTGTTGGTGAAACTAACTTAGGATGTGCGTCTCCTCTTGGTGAAACTTACTTAGGATGTGCATCTCCTATTGGTGAAACTCTCCTTAGGACGTGCGTCTCCTATTGGTGAAACTTTTCTTAGGAAGTGCGTCTCCTCTTGGTGAAACTAACTTAGGATGTGCGTCTCCTCTTGGTGAAACTTACTTAGGATGTGCGTCTCCTATTGGTGAAATTGACTTAGGAAGTGCGTCTCCTAATGGTGAAACTTATCTTAGGAAGTGCGTCTCCTACTGGTGAAACTTATCTTAGGAAGTGCGTCTCCTACTGGTAAAACTTGCTTAGGACGTGCGTCTCCTATTGGTACAACTATTCTTAGGAAGTGTGTCTCCTATTGGTGAAACTTCTTAGGAAGTGTGTCTCCTATTGGTACAATGGATCTAGGAAGTGCGTCTCCTATTGGTAAAACTTAACTTAGGAAGTGCGTCTCCTATCGGTGAAACTTAACTTAGGAAGTGCGTCTCCTATTGGTGAAATTTCTTAGGAAGTGCATCTCCTATTGGTGAAACTTCTTAGGAAGTGCGTCTCCTATTGGTACAACTGAACTTAGGAAGTGCGTCTCCTATTGGGTGAAATAAACTTAGGAGGAAATGCATCTCCTATGGGTAAAATAAACTTTAGGAGGAAATACATCTCCTATGGGTAAAAACTTAAACAAACTTAGGAGGAAATGCATCTCCCATGGGTGAAACTAAAACAAACTTAGGAGGAAATGCATCTCATATGAGTGCAACTAAAACAAACTTAGGAGGAAATGCATCTCCTATGGATGAAACTAAAACAAACTTAGGAGGAAATGCATCTCCTATGAATGAAACTAAAACAAACTTAGGAGGAAATGCATCTCTTATGAGTGAAACTAAAACCAACTTAGGAGGAAATGCATCTCCTATGGGTGAAACTAAAACCAACTTAGGAGGAAATGCATCTCTTATGGGTGAAACTAAAACCAACTTAGGAGGAAATGCATCTCTTATGGGTGAAACTAAAACCAACTTAGGAGGAAATGCATCTCCTATGGGTGAAACTAAAACAAACTTAGGAGGAAATGCATCTCCTTTGGATGAAACTAAAACAAACTTAGGAGGAAATGCATCTCCTATGGGTAAAGACGTGGAATGTATTCCCTTGTTATACAGGTGGGCGCCTAAAATATGAAATGCACAGACAAAAGTATTCCTCTCGTTATTCAGGTGGGCGCCTGTCTAAACTAAGACATAAAAGTATTCCTCTCGTTATTCAGGTGGGCGCCTGGTATGAAATTTAAAGACTGAAATGTATTCCTCTCGTTATACAGGTGGGCGCCTGGTTTCAACACTTGAAAAGTAAAGACTGGAATGTATTCCTCTCGTTATACAGGTGGGCGCCTGGAACATAAATGAAAAGACAGAAATGTATTCCTCTCGTTATTCAGGTGGGCGCATGTCTTCATCAATAATTTTGAAAATAACATCCTATCTGAGGGCGGATGAACCCAACATATCCTATTTGAGGGCGGATGAACCCAAAATATCCTGTTTGAGGGCGGATGAACCCGACATATCCTTTTTGAGGGCGGATGAACCCGACATATCCTGTTCGAGGGCGGATGAACCCGACATATCCTATTCGAGGGCGGATGAACCCAACATATCCTGTTCGAGGGCGGATGAACCCGACATATCCTGTTTGAGGGCGGATGAACCCGACATATCCTGTTTGAGGGCGGATGAACCCGACATATCCTGTTTGAGGGCGGATGAACCCGACATATCCTGTTTGAGGGCGGATGAACCCAACATATCCTGTTTGAGGGCGGATGAACCCAACATATCCTGTTTGAGGGCGGATGAACCCGACATATCCTATTCGAGGGCGGATGAACCCAAAATATCCTTAAGACTTGAAAATGTCTTACCTGGAAAACTTGGTGGGGATTATTTACTTACCTGTTGGGGGGTAAAATGTTATCAGCTGGGGGTACCTGACTTCCAAAAAATTTTCTAAATGGAAGGAAAATTTTCTGCCCCAGTTTATAATATCCCTTGTGGCATGCAGTTCGGGCATCAATGCCATTTCCTTTACCTGTTTCAAATCAAGCAAAATTGTTAGTTTAAAACATGGTGGTTGGCTGTGATACTCCTACTGGGATGGCTTTTCCCTTTCTCCTTCCTTGCTCTGCGTTCCACGACTTGTTGGGGATGATATTATGTGCTAGGGATAATCCCTTCCTGCTGGGGATATCCCTCTTCTTTTGTGGCATAGCTTGGAAACTGGCATTTCCCCGACCTTTTAGTCTAGTATGGATTTCGCCAAATCATGCTCACTGCTCTCCTTGCTTTGTTCACGGGCCTTGTCTTTGAGGTTTATAACCTTGGTTTTGGAAAAGATATCCCTCTTGACCCTCGTCAATCCTTTTGTCAATTCCCTTTTGCTGGGGATATCTTTTTTTGACACTGGCCTCGCGCTTGTTCCTCGCTGACTATACCATTTGGATGTACTAGCAGATCTCATTTTGGAAAGCTGATGGCATATTTTGAAGTCATTTCATACTTGTTTTGACCAGACAGACTCTACTGGGGAATGTTTCTATGAAAGGAGAAAGATAAACAAAAGGGGCACCAAATAAAAGACAAAGGAAAAAAATGACTCTTTAACAAAAGAAACTATAAATAAAAGCCTATCAAACGCCGATACCGACTCTAATGGTCATGACATGCAATATGCGGCCTATCCTCCGCCGTTAATCATCTTTCGAGACCTTCAATTGGCCATTCCCCATCTGATTCCCAATATTATCCGACTTGTAGTGCCCAAAGGGTTTTCACTATCAAGCCTCTCTCATTTTTGGGTTTTCTCTCAGCTTTCATCGCCTTATGGTGCCTGTGAAGGTTTTCACCGATAAGACTCTCTCATTTGTATCACTTTCCAGCTGGGGATTTGGAGTGTCGCCGGCATGACTCTTTCTGCTGGAGATTAGAGTCCTTTCTGCTGTGGAACAGAATGTTACGTTCGCCAGTAAGACTCTTCATTTGTCTGACTTGGCATCTTTTGAAGACTGATCAGAAGGTCTTTCTTTGGACCGTAATGTGGGTTTTGGACAGGGCTAGAAAGAAAGGGTATTAAAGGCTCAAAAATGAATTAATTTTGGGTTATTAATTACAACCTTCGGAACTAGATTTATTTACAACAAACTCAACTTTTGCCCTAGTTTCTTGCTTGGGGATTATTTTAATTGATTTTTTTTCATTTTTCAAAACTATGACCGAGCCGTGAAGCGCCTACGTATCCTCTTTGAGGAATCAGGTCAAACATAGTTCCCAATTCCTCTTTTCATTCCGACTTTCTTTTGTTGTTTTTTTTTGTTATCATTTTTCTTTTCTTTTTTTTCTTCATTTTTCTCTTCTTTTTTTTCGTTTTGTTGTTTTTTTTTCATGCCATATTCTTGCGTTTTCTAGTCGTTTTTACTGATTCCGAACGAGGGGTACGAAAGAAAACAATAAGGCTCAAAAGGGGTTAACGAAGGATAAAGTGTTTAGGTAGCAGAACAAAATGCCTTCGTCATTCCAGTCTTCAAAACATGCCAAGTGCAAACAACACAATTTGAACATAGATTTATAGTCTCTTCCGATGGTGCCGGACTTGACAATTATGTTAAACATTTTATTTTTCCTTGTCATTTCAAAAGCATCGTTGGGTGACACTCTCACCCTCATTATCTTGAACGGCCTTCATGCCAATTTGGCGAATCTTGCTTTTAACGG
The DNA here is from genome assembly GCF_000715075.1 of Nicotiana tabacum. Classification (NCBI taxonomy): domain Eukaryota; kingdom Viridiplantae; phylum Streptophyta; class Magnoliopsida; order Solanales; family Solanaceae; genus Nicotiana; species Nicotiana tabacum. The sequence continues at coordinate 28,292,223 of NC_134090.1, read as the reverse complement.
TTTTTCTTTGTGTTTCACTTGCCCCAGTTCCACATAACTCGGGCTCTGAATAATCTCAAACCGTTCTTATTTCCTTTAAATAGTCTGATCACCTTTTCGGGGTTTTATGATTAACTTTGAATGTTAGGCCTACACTGTGCGCGCATGTCATGTCACTAGAATCGGCGTTGAATAAAAATGATAAAATGACTAAACAGAAAGATGACTGGGAATAATCAAAGACTGATTTTTTTTTGCATTGGACTGAACAAATGGTTTTAAAAACAAAGCAAACCGGAATAAAATCCTAAACAACTTGGACAAAACTTAAACAAACCGCTATGACAAAACGGAAAGATAAGCGGAAAGATATTGACACAAAACAAATCCGAATTACAATCCTAATAATCCGAACAACGGAAATGACAACAAAATAGACCATCAAAGATCCTCTCCGGTTGACCCAAAATAGAGTGTCTTTCCAACTATCCAAGCACGGCATCTCCGGCTGACCCAAAATGGAGTATCTTCCAACTGCAAAGCATGACATTTTAGCCATTGAGCTCTATACCAACATTGCCAAGACCATCCCCAAACTTCAGTATTATCAACATCAATCAACAAGTTCTCAAGATGATTCGCCTGCTCCCTGTCACTATCGTCGATCACAATTTCCCCTTCCTGAATCATTCTTTCGATTTCCTTTTTCAAAAAACGACAGTCTTCAATGCTATGTCCTTGGACATTAGAGTGGTACATGCATCGTACAGCAGGATTGAACCCTTTTGCATATGGATCTGGAGTATAGCCAAGGAGCGGCTCAATCAGTCCTGAAAGCTTTAGCTTTTCAAACAAACTTGCGTAGGACTCCCCAATTGACGTGAAATTGTTTCCTTGCCTTTGTTTTCCCCCATGCCCCTGTTTTCTAGGGTCGTTGGGTGCTTGGAAACGTTGTGAAAGCAAGAATGCATTACGTGGTGCTGGCTCTCGCCAGCGGGGGTGACCTGATGGTTGACCCTGCGACCGGACCTTGTTCGGAGGATAATATTGAGGCGGATTATATGGAGCTCGGGGGCAGGCTTGGACATGATGGGCTGAAAAGAGTGGCTCTGATGGTGGGTAGTATGGTTGTGGAAGGTTGTATGGAGTGCGTGGATAATTTGGATGACTGGGTTTGGGCTGGTAGTGAGAGGAAGGACCTCTGAATTTGGACCCAGTACCTGCTTCGACTGATGCAACCTCGAGCGCACCTCCCGTGCCGCTCTGAATAACCTGGGTCGTTGCCTTGAGCGCTGAGTAATTTAGGATCTTGTTAGACCTTAGGCCCTCCTCTATCATGACCCCTATCTTTACCACTTCATTGAAGGATTTCCCAACCTTTGTCACCAAGTGACCAAAGTAGGTTGGATCCAATGTTTGCAATAAGTAGTCCACCATTTCTCCCTCTTTCATGGGAGGATCAACTCTGGCCGCTTGTTCTCTCCAGCGGAACCCAAACTCACGAAAACTTTCCCCAGGCTTCTTTCCAGTCCTCAGCAATGTGAGACGGTCAGGGACTATCTCGAGATTGTATTGAAAATGACCTGCGAAAGCCTGCGCCAGATGATCCCAAGTGTACCATCTGCTGGAATCCTGCCTGGTATACCATTCTAGTGCCGATCCACTCAGACTTTGGCCGAAATAAGCTATCAGCAGCTCATCTTTGCCACCTGCCCCTCTCATTTTGCTACAGAATCCCCGCAAATGCGCCATGGGATCACCGTGCCCTTCATATAAATCAAATTTAGGCATCTTGAACCCAACCGGGAGTTGGACGTCCGGGAAAGGGCATAGATCCTTGTAGGCCATGCTGACCTGGTTGCCCAATCCGTGCAGGTTCCTGAAGGACTGCTCCAGGCTCTTGAACTTCCTCATCACCTCATCTTGTTCGGGGATTTTAACCGGCTTTTCAATCTCTGTCGGTAACTCTAAGTGCGGGTTGTAGGTATGGGGTTCTGGTGCATGAAATGTGGGCTCAGGGGGATAGTATTGCGTATCAGGAGCCTGAAACAATGGCTCGCTGGTCGTTCTTTGCACGGTGGCTGATGTGGGTCCCACAAAAGTGGGAACATTTGGTGTTGGGAGAGGTTGATGGGGTGGTGGAGCTTGGGAATCATGGGGGCTTCTTTCCTGATGATAACAGGGATTCGGGAGGCTTGTTGAAGGGCCAGAGTGAGGGTATTCCGGCATGTACCCCAACGGCTCAGGGCTCTTTTGTGCTTTGGCTAGATCTAGTTGCATTGCATTCATCTCTAGTCCCATCCTTTCTATCTTTTCCATTGCTTCCTTTAACAACTGGCTCATCGGCCTTTCTTCCTCGGTACTATTCTCTGAAGTAGTCATGCTTGTTATTATCGATCCTTTGGATCTAGTTTGGTAAGGGTGTGTTGCCAGAATTCTTTAACCACTAACTGTTTGCGATTCGGAAAAAACAAACTTGTTAGCGTTTAGAGTTTAACAGATTTGATAACAACACATTGAGGATGCAATGCCCCTAGGCAGTTAACCGTTTCTAACATGCTTTGCTTCAAACAACATGCGTCATCCCGACTTGCTTATTTGCCCCTTTGAAGTACTTTGGGAACCCCTGTATTTTATTCTATTTTGTATTTTCTTTTTCTTTATTAATGGCGGTCGAATCTTCTGGAGATTGCCTACGTATCATGACCCCGCATGAATCAGACCTTGCGTAGTTCGGACCAATAAAAGATAAACAATAATGAACATTTTTTCTTTTCACTTTTCATATTAAAACAAACTGGGTTTCAAAGGTTTAAAGATGACCTACAAACTTGAAAATCAAACAACCCGCCTATTTTAATCAAAAGGTTTACAAACTTCAAAAACAAATGGACAACTTCCTTCCTCCATTTGCTAATTTTAACCAAATGGTTGTTTTTGCAAACATGGCCCTTTCAAACTTTCACATGAATTTTGAGGTCGAGGAGGATTATTTTATGACGCTTTACAAACTTGTCCATTCTTTTACGAAAATAACCTTTCGACAACTGAAAGATACTCTAAGGCTATTTCGGCAAGAACGGTTTAAGACGCGACCGAAGCTGGCTCAGCTTATTATGACAAAATTTGAATGGTATTCACCTGACCGCTGACTCTTTGTTTTTTTTTCTTTTCAAATTACAATAAAATCTGGTGTTGCAAACACGACCCTTCAGCGCCTCGGGGACGAAGATTTTTTAAGGCTGTGTGGGTCAACTAGACCAAAAATCCTAAACATGACCCAAAAGGTGGCTGTTTATGCAAAGTCAGCCTTCCGGCGTCCCTTTCGGGAACATTCGGCTATTTATGACAACACAACATCACCTGACTCATTTATGACTCTTTTTATCATTTTTCGAATTTAGAAAAGTCAATATTGCAAACACGGCCTTTCCTTGTCTCAGGGACGAGGATTTTTAAGGCTGTGTGGGTCAACTGGACCAAATCTTAAAAATGACCCGAAGGTGGCTGTTTATGCAAAGTCAGCCTTCCGGCGTCCCTTTCGGGAACATTCGGCTATGTTTTGACAAAACAGCGTCACCCGACTTCTTTATGACAAAAATCAAAATTTGACATGCTTTTTTTATTTATTTATTATTATTTATTTGTTTTTGGCTATTTTAGCAAAAGGGGGGTTGGACCCGATGAGGGTTGCCTACGTATCTCACATCCGGTGAGAATCAAACCCGCGTAGTTCGGGCAAACGAGAAGGGAGTAAATAAACTATATATATATATATATATTTTTTTTTTTATTATTATTATTTTTGAAAGAGCGACTTCTAAGAATTCCTTTTCTTTTGACTCGAACTTTGAGAATTTCAAAAGGAAGATAATAATTTTTTTCATTTTTTCATTTGTTTTTCTTATTCTGAAGAAAAAAGAAATTTTTTTTTTTGGAATTTTACCTTTAATAAAAGAAATGCTTAAAAAAATATTTTTTTGAACTTTGAATTTTCTTTTGATTTTTTTTTGGATTATATATATATATTTATTTTGGAACAAATAATAAAATCACGTTCAACGCCCGACTCTTTTTATTTTATTTTTGGCATTTTCATAGACAAACAAAATAAAATAAAATAAAACATTTTAAAAACCAGACTCTTTTTCATTTTCATTTTCATGGCAAAACAAACTATTTTCTTTTCTATATTTTTTGACAGAACAATGATGATTTTTTTTCTATTTTTCCTTTGCTTTTAATATAACTAACTAATAAGATTTTCATTTTATCAAAATTTCGGCAGAGTTTCGATACTACTCGGACATTCGTTTTTTTTTCTTATAAAAATAAGTAGTTATATCTCTACACTGTTATTTTCTCATTTTTTCACGTTTTTTTAATCCGTGGAAAATGATGAAAACATACAAAATCTTTTGAATTTTCATGCTTTGTTTTTATATGTATATTTATTTTTTATATTTATTATTATTTTCAAAAATGTGGCATAGGAAACATAAGGATTTCCAGACATCTTGGATTTCGCAAATGTTCCCCATGCGTTTTTCCCAACATGTGAAGCATGGGGGACATAGGGAATTCCAAGACTTCTTGGATTCCACAAATGTTCCCCATGTGCCTTTTCCCAAAAATGAAGCGTGGGGGACATGTGGAATACCAAGGCTTCTTGAATTCCACAATGTTCCCCATGTGCTTAATTAACATAATAGCATGCTTATCTAAAAAATCGTGCAACTTTCTTATTTAACGTGATCAGCATGATAAGGAGTGTCATTTGTCCGCAAATATCATTGGTCCGCCAAATGACCCATTCACCCTTGAATAAATACAACATGTAGCACATAGGATGCCATAAGATGGTCTATTATTTTCAGGTTGCTTGTCCTAGACGGACCCAACCCCTGTGTTGAGTCCCCTAAGTCAAATGCACATGATGCAAATAAACGTTCCTACTAGGGATCCGGCATGAAGTCACGTTTTTCTATGTTCAAAACCTGGGTCGGTGTTCAAGACAGTGTACCCGAGCGGACAACTCGAGCTGAGGAAGGAGCTCCTTTCCGGGAACCAAAAGGCCAGCCGGCTTAGAAACTTTCCGAGCCTCTTTTATTTAGGGTACGACACTAACAGAATAGGGAGTCTCAACCAGTAAGCACATCCCCAGAGGTAAGAAGAGAAGGGTTTCGGCACAGTTTATATACAGTTCAGATAATATCAAAGCGCTAAAAGACAACATTTAGTATGTTATGTCAAAACATGTAATATATATCAGATAATAAAGCCAAAAACAATTATTCTAAGCTCGAATCCTTGAGCCCTGAACCAGCGGTTCTGGGTTTAATTTCCAGCAGCGGTTTTGTCATACTGGGTTTATAACCTGGGTATACGTTCTAGACTGTGTACCCGAGCGGACAACTCGAGCCGAGGAAGGGGCTACGTACCGGGGACCCGCAAGATCGTCCGGCTTTGTAACTTGTCCGACCTCTTTCTTATTTCAGGTATTGACATTAACAGAATAGGGAGTCTCGTCCAGCGAGCTTCTCCCCGGAGGTAAGGAGAGAAAGGTTTCAGCACAGTTATATGTACAGTTCAAGTAATATCAAAGCGGTAAAAGCAGTATTTAGCACATTAGGCTCAACATGTAAAAATCAGATAAAACCGAATATAACAATTTGTCTAAGCTCGAATTCTAACCCTGAACCAGTGGTTCTAGGTAAATAATCCCCAGCAGAGTCGCCAGAGCTGTCACACCTCCTTTTTCCGCACCCGAGAGGGCGCAAGGGAGTTTTTTCCAATTAAAGGACAATCGAAACGGGATTGGTTTATTTATTTCAGAGTTGCCACTTGGGAGATTTAGGGTGTCCCAAGTCACCTATTTTTAATCCCGAATCGAGGAAATGAATGACTCCATATTACAGTCTGCGTACCAGAAATCCGGATAAGGAATTCTGTTAACCCGGGAGAAGGTGTTAGGCATTCCCGAGTTCCGTGGTTCTAGCACGGTCGCTCAACTGTTATATTCGGCTTGATTATCTGATTTTACACCAATATGTGCAAATTTTATCTTTTAACCGCTTTATTATTATTGTTTTTAAAAGAAATGTGAACATCGCTTAAAACACGTCTTTGGACTGCGTCACATGAAATGCACCCACAATCCGGAACACGTTTTATTTGATGTTTTGGGATTTGGATTTGGGTCGCATGAAATGCACACCCAAGCTTAAGAAGGTAAACTATTAAACACGCGCCTAAAGAGACTATCGCGTTATTATTTTGGGGAAGGCCGTGAAATTCGCTAAACGACCCTCCTGAATTCTAGATAATTTTAACACAAGTATTTACTGAGGGCCCCGCAATTTGTATTTTTATTCGGCGAGGCTCATCTCATTCTTGTTTTTTAAAGGAATTTGCAACGTCATGGAAATGCATCTCCGACCACGTCACAATCAATGTACCCGTGATTAGAGACACATTTCGACTTCGTTGAGATTTGGATTTGGGTCACATAAATGTGCACCCGAGTTTAAGGAGAATAAATTATTGAAGGCGCGCCTAAAGCAACTAGCGCGTTATTATTTTGGGTAGGGCCGTGAAATTTGCTAAACGGCCCGTCCCGGAATCTAAGTATTTAATATATACATCTAGAGGGCCCCGCAGCTTGTATTTTTTATTTGTCGAAGCTCGTCTCATTTTTATTATTTATTTATTTTTCTTTTTTTCTTTTAGAAACAGGACAAGGCTAAAATAACTACGTTTTTTGCTACTTCGCGAGATCATGAGTTATAAATTGAACTTATTTGATGAAGCGAGTATTTTTCCGCGGAATTAAAATTGCTACTATAATTTCAACATTACTACCACATGTATAAACAACTATTAAGACAAACTAAATAATTAACACCTTTCAGAATATGTGCAAACCTCTATTATGACAAATATTTGGATAACAACAATTTAAACATGAAGAAACAAAATGTCAAATAGCTACTTAAAATAACGAAACAACGGAAAAGACATTCACGGCCAAATTTCAATACCATACGAAGTTAATTATCAAAAATAGCAATTCGCAATCATCATGTATATATGTCTCGCGCAATTTCGCGTACTATCCGCATGAACTAGGATTGTATTTCAACAAACACCTATACATATTACTAAACAGCAAACATGAAGGACACGGGCAGAGATAACCTACTTGAGATTAACGTCCGATGTGTTGGACCTTCGACGAAACCTCGGATAACAACCTCGACGTACCGTTGGGTGGTGGTGTTCGTTGGTTGTTTGGTCGTTGGTTGGACAGTGACGACAAAGGGGGGGAGCTGGAGGTTGACGGTGGTCGTGGTGGGTTTGGACGTGGTGTTTGGGTCTGTTTATGGTGGTTTCACAGTTGGGAGTGCGACGGGCTGTTTGGGCAGTGATCGACGGGCAGTGACGACGACGGAGGGAGCTGGTTGAAGGGTCATTTGGTGGTTTACTGGAGGTGGAAGGAGTGGGGGCCGGGATCGTTAGGGTTTCTTCTTCTTCTTTTGAAGAAGAAGAAGATGAACAGTCTCCAAAAATTTTCTTCCGTTCAAAAAATCAAAAGTCCCCTTCCAAATTCTTTTATCCGTGTATTAATGCCCATTTATTCAGAAAAATGAGCCCCACGCGTGGTGGGGTTCGAGGCTTGTGTTCCCCACGCGTGGTGGGGTTCCCCGTGTATGGTGTTCCGTCCGTGTTCCCCACGTGTGGTGGACTCGGATTATTATGGGCTAGGTCCGAAATTAGGCCTAAAAATGGGTAGTTTGAACCCGAATATTATTCTTTTGCCCGGATCCGAGAATAAGAAAACGTTGCTTATCTAGTCCTATGTAAGCAAAATAACTACCAAAAATAAGACTTAATTATTTAAAACAAAACTATATTATTATTTTCTTAATATTTTTTCGAGATTAAAAATAGCTACAAAATATTAATAAAACTATTTTTTTTGTAATTTTCGTTTTTATATAAAGATAAAATATAAAGTAATATTTTTGTATTTTTTCAAAAAATAAAAATGACTACAAAACATTAATAGAACTATTTTTTGGTAATTTTCGAAATTATGTAAAGTACAAAATAAGGTACTATTTTTTGTATTTTTCAATTTTATGAGAAATACATAAACTAAAAGTTTATGTATATATTTTTTGTAATTTTTCTTTTTGTAACGAAATAAAGCAAAAATAGTCAAAATAGGTATATTAGACCTAAATTACATATTTATGCTAAAAAATGTGAAAATCCTCGGGGAGGGTCAAAAATCCGGTGTCTACAGCTGCCCCTCTTTGACTGGAAACACGAAGAGTTTTCCGACAAAGAACGACTAGACATGTTTTTGACCTGACCATTACTTGGACGGACTACACTAAGGAAAAGAAGGGAATGTGACCGAGCCCTGGTGTCTGAGCTGCCTACATATCCTTGGTTTTACAGGAATCAGGCCACATGTAGTTCGGAAATGAGAGAAATGGTAGAGTGCACCGAGGTGGAGAGCCGATCGAGGTGCCGTTCCGTTGAGGTTCCGGTCCGCGGTCCTGTCATTACAACAAAAATGAAAATTGAAAAGACTAACTAAGCCTATCAGCTACTAGTTACAAGGATTCCTATCTTTAAGTCTTCTGAAACTTGGTCTTGAGTCTTGAATGGTGCTTCATACAGACTTTGGATTTGAACCTTGACTTGCTAGTTGTAGGTGCTAGTTCTTGAGCAGACCACATTTGTTCTCCACTTCCGTATTTTGGGTTCTTTTTTCTTTTCTTTTCTTTCTCTTTTTTTTTTCCATGCTGGCCTTTTTTCTCTTCTTTTTTGTTTTGTTTTTGTGACCAGCTTCTGTTGATCGTCCCAGACTATTGACTCACATTCTTGAGGCGAGCTTCTACTATTTCTAACTTGGATTGAATGTTGGGGATTTCTGTTGTAACCTTCTGCTTTCCAGTGGGTCACTGCTTGATCCTGAAAAATGTTCCTCTATTCTACAGGCGGACTCCTGACTTCTTCGATCTTCGACATACAACAACCTCTGTTCTACAGGCGGGTCCTTGACAACCAAAACAAACAAACAAACAAAATTTCCTAACCCAGTTTGTTCTGGGAAGATTTGTGAGTCGTTAGCAAAATTGTAACTCATTTACACTACTGATGCAATGATGAGAGTAAACTAAAGACTAGACTAGGATGTGCATCTCCTACGAGTAAAACCAAAAACCCTTGCTAGCAAATGCGTCTGCTAAAATGAAACCTCAATGACTCAAACTAGAAAGTGCTTCTTCTATGGTTGAATCGGAATGAGCTGAACTAGGAAGTGCGTCTCCTAAGGGTGAAAACTTCAGTGACTAGAACTAGGAAGTGCGTCTCCTATGAATAAAATCTGGATTTAGGAAGTGCGTCTCCTAAAAACTTGAAAGACCTTGATTAGGAAGTGCGTCTCCTACGGGTAAACTTCAATAAACTAGACTAGGAAGTGTGTCTCCTATGGTCGAACTTAAAATGAATCAAACTAGGAAGTGCATCTCCTAAGGATGAAATCTCAAATGAACCAGACTAGGAAGTGCGTCTCCTAAAGCAAAAGTATAACCTGTGCGAACCAGACTAGGAAGTGCGTCTCCTAATAATGAAAACTTAATTCAGGAAGTGCGTTTCCTGTGCATGAAATTAAACTTAGGAAGTGCGTCTCCTAGGGGTAAAATAGTCTTAGGAAGTGTGTCTCCTATGGATAAAACCTTAATGATTTTGAACTAGGAAGTGCGTCTCCTATGAATGAAAATAATATAGGAAATGCGTCTCCTATGCGTGAAATCTTAATTTAGGAAGTGCGTCTCCTATGGGATAAAAGTAAACTTAAGAAGCGTTTCTCCTATGGGCAAAACTAAACTTTAAGGAAGTGCGTCTCCTATTGGGTACAATAAACTTAGGAAGTGCGTCTCCTGTGGGTACAATAAACTTAGGAAGTGCGTCTCCTATTGGTGAAACTTTTCTTAGGAAGTGCGTCTCCTATTGGGTAAAACTAACTTATGAAGTGCGTCTCTTATTGGGTGAAATAACTTAGGAAGTGCGTCTCCTATTGGTACAACTAAACTTAGGAAGTGCGTCTCCTATTGGTGAAACTATTCTTAGGAAGTGCGTCTCCTATTGGTAAAACTTGGCTTAGGAAGTGAGTCTCCTACTGGTGAAACTATTCTTAGGAAGTGCGTCTCCTTAGGATGTGCGTCTCCTATTGGTGAAACTTAGCTTAGGAAGTGCGTCTACTTAGGATGTGCGTCTCCTATTGGTGAAACTTAGCTTAGGAAGTGCGTCTCCTATTGGTGAAACTTAACTTAGGAAGTGCGTCTCCTATTGGTGAAACTTAACTTAGGAAGTGCGCCTCCTATTGGTGAAACTATTCTTAGGAAGTGCGTCTCCTATTGATGAAACTATTCTTAGGAAATGCGTCTCCTATTGATGAAACTATTCTTAGGATGTGCGTCTCCTATTGGTGAAACTGACTTAGGATGTGCGTCTCCTGTTGGTGAAACTTACTTAGGAAGTGCGTCTCCTCTTGGTGAAACTAACTTAGGATGTGCGTCTCCTGTTGGTGAAACTAACTTAGGATGTGCCTCTCCTCTTGGTGAAACTTACTTAGGATGTGCGTCTCCTCTTGGTGAAACTTACTTAGGAAGTGCGTCTCCTCTTGGTGAAACTAACTTAGGATGTGCGTCTCCTGTTGGTGAAACTAACTTAGGATGTGCGTCTCCTCTTGGTGAAACTTACTTAGGATGTGCATCTCCTATTGGTGAAACTTACTTAGGACGTGCGTCTCCTATTGGTGAAACTTTTCTTAGGAAGTGCGTCTCCTCTTGGTGAAACTAACTTAGGATGTGCGTCTCCTCTTGGTGAAACTTACTTAGGATGTGCGTCTCCTATTGGTGAAATTGACTTAGGAAGTGCGTCTCCTAATGGTGAAACTTATCTTAGGAAGTGCGTCTCCTACTGGTGAAACTTATCTTAGGAAGTGCGTCTCCTACTGGTAAAACTTGCTTAGGACGTGCGTCTCCTATTGGTACAACTATTCTTAGGAAGTGTGTCTCCTATTGGTGAAACTTCTTAGGAAGTGTGTCTCCTATTGGTACAATGGATCTAGGAAGTGCGTCTCCTATTGGTAAAACTTAACTTAGGAAGTGCGTCTCCTATCGGTGAAACTTAACTTAGGAAGTGCGTCTCCTATTGGTGAAATTTCTTAGGAAGTGCATCTCCTATTGGTGAAACTTCTTAGGAAGTGCGTCTCCTATTGGTACAACTGAACTTAGGAAGTGCGTCTCCTATTGGGTGAAATAAACTTAGGAGGAAATGCATCTCCTATGGGTAAAATAAACTTTAGGAGGAAATACATCTCCTATGGGTAAAAACTTAAACAAACTTAGGAGGAAATGCATCTCCCATGGGTGAAACTAAAACAAACTTAGGAGGAAATGCATCTCATATGAGTGCAACTAAAACAAACTTAGGAGGAAATGCATCTCCTATGGATGAAACTAAAACAAACTTAGGAGGAAATGCATCTCCTATGAATGAAACTAAAACAAACTTAGGAGGAAATGCATCTCTTATGAGTGAAACTAAAACCAACTTAGGAGGAAATGCATCTCCTATGGGTGAAACTAAAACCAACTTAGGAGGAAATGCATCTCTTATGGGTGAAACTAAAACCAACTTAGGAGGAAATGCATCTCTTATGGGTGAAACTAAAACCAACTTAGGAGGAAATGCATCTCCTATGGGTGAAACTAAAACAAACTTAGGAGGAAATGCATCTCCTTTGGATGAAACTAAAACAAACTTAGGAGGAAATGCATCTCCTATGGGTAAAGACGTGGAATGTATTCCCTTGTTATACAGGTGGGCGCCTAAAATATGAAATGCACAGACAAAAGTATTCCTCTCGTTATTCAGGTGGGCGCCTGTCTAAACTAAGACATAAAAGTATTCCTCTCGTTATTCAGGTGGGCGCCTGGTATGAAATTTAAAGACTGAAATGTATTCCTCTCGTTATACAGGTGGGCGCCTGGTTTCAACACTTGAAAAGTAAAGACTGGAATGTATTCCTCTCGTTATACAGGTGGGCGCCTGGAACATAAATGAAAAGACAGAAATGTATTCCTCTCGTTATTCAGGTGGGCGCCTGTCTTCATCAATAATTTTGAAAATAACATCCTATTTGAGGGCGGATGAACCCAACATATCCTATTTGAGGGCGGATGAACCCAAAATATCCTGTTTGAGGGCGGATGAACCCGACATATCCTTTTTGAGGGCGGATGAACCCGACATATCCTGTTCGAGGGCGGATGAACCCGACATATCCTATTCGAGGGCGGATGAACCCAACATATCCTGTTCGAGGGCGGATGAACCCGACATATCCTGTTTGAGGGCGGATGAACCCGACATATCCTGTTTGAGGGCGGATGAACCCGACATATCCTGTTTGAGGGCGGATGAACCCGACATATCCTGTTTGAGGGCGGATGAACCCAACATATCCTGTTTGAGGGCAGATGAACCCGACATATCCTATTCGAGGGCGGATGAACCCAAAATATCCTTAAGACTTGAAAATGTCTTACCTGGAAAACTTGGTGGGGATTATTTACTTACCTGTTGGGGGGTAAAATGTTATCAGCTGGGGGTACCTGACTTCCAAAAAATTTTCTAAATGGAAGGAAAATTTTTTGCCCCAGTTTATAATATCCCTTGTGGCATGCAGTTCGGGCATCAATGCCATTTCCTTTACCTGTTTCAAATCAAGCAAAATTGTTAGTTTAAAACATGGTGGTTGGCTGTGATACTCCTACTGGGATGGCTTTTCCCTTTCTCCTTCCTTGCTCTGCGTTCCACGACTTGTTGGGGATGATATTATGTGCTAGGGATAATCCCTTCCTGCTGGGGATATCCCTCTTCTTTTGTGGCATAGCTTGGAAACTGGCATTTCCCCGACCTTTTAATCTAGTATGGATTTCGCCAAATCATGCTCACTGCTCTCCTTGCTTTGTTCACGGGCCTTGTCTTTGAGGTTTATAACCTTGGTTTTGGCAAAGATATCCCTCTTGACCCTCGTCAATCCTTTTGTCAATTCCCTTTTGCTGGGGATATCTTTTTTTGACACTGGCCTCGCGCTTGTTCCTCGCTGACTATACCATTTGGATGTACTAGCAGATCTCATTTTGGAAAGCTGATGGCATATTTTGAAGTCATTTCATACTTGTTTTGACCAGACAGACTCTACTGGGGAATGTTTCTATGAAAGGAGAAAGATAAACAAAAGGGGCACCAAATAAAAGACAAAGGAAAAAGATGACTCTTTAACAAAAGAAACTATAAATAAAAGCCTATCAAACGCCGATACCGACTCTAATGGTCATGACATGCAATATGCGGCCTATCCTCCGCCGTTAATCATCTTTCGAGACCTTCAATTGGCCATTCCCCATCTGATTCCCAATCTTATCCGACTTGTAGTGCCCAAAGGGTTTTCACTATCAAGCCTCTCTCATTTTTGGGTTTTCTCTCAGCTTTCATCGCCTTATGGTGCCTGTGAAGGTTTTCACCGATAAGACTCTCTCATTTGTATCACTTTCTAGCTGGGGATTTGGAGTGTCGCCGGCATGACTCTTTCTGCTGGAGATTAGAGTCCTTTCTGCTGTGGAACAGAATGTTACGTTCGCCAGTAAGACTCTTCATTTGTCTGACTTGGCATCTTTTGAAGACTGATCTGAAGGTCTTTCTTTGGACCGTAATGTGGGTTTTGGACAGGGCTAGAAAGAAAGGGTATTAAAGGCTCAAAAATGAATTAATTTTGGGTTATTAATTACAACCTTCGGAACTAGATTTATTTACAACAAACTCAACTTTTGCCCTAGTTTCTTGCTTGGGGATTATTTTAATTGATTTTTTTTCATTTTTCAAAACTATGACCGAGCCGTGAAGCGCCTACGTATCCTCTTTGAGGAATCAGGTCAAACATAGTTCCCAATTCCTCTTTTCATTCCGACTTTCTTTTGTTGTTTTTTTTTGTTATCATTTTTCTTTTCTTTTTTTTCTTCATTTTTCTCTTCTTTTTTTTCGTTTTGTTGTTTTTTTTTCATGCCATATGCTTGCGTTTTCTAGTCGTTTTTACTGATTCCAAACGAGGGGTACGAAAGAAAACAATAAGGCTCAAAAGGGGTTAACGAAGGATAAAGTGTTTAGTTAGCAGAACAAAATGCCTTCGTCATTCCAGTCTTCAAAACATGCCAAGTGCAAACAACACAATTTGAACATAGATTTATAGTCTCTTCCGATGGTGCCGGACTTGACAATTATGTTAAACATTTTATTTTTCCTTGTCATTTCAAAAGCATCGTTGGGTGACACTCTCACCCTCATTATCTTGAACGGCCTTCATGCCAATTTGGCGAATCTTGCTTTTAACGGTTTTTCTTTGTGTTTCACTTGCCCCAGTTCCACATAACTCGGGCTCTGAATAATCTCAAACCGTTCTTATTTCCTTTAAATAGTCTGATCACCTTTTCGGGGTTTTATGATTAACTTTGAATGTTAGGCCTACACTGTGCGCGCATGTCATGTCACTAGAATCGGTGTTGAATAAAAATGATAAAATGACTAAACAGAAAGATGACTGGGAATAATCAAAGACTGATTTTTTTTTGCATTGGACTGAACAAATGGTTTTAAAAACAAAGCAAACCGGAATAAAATCCTAAACAACTTGGACAAAACTTAAACAAACCGCTATGACAAAACGGAAAGATAAGCGGAAAGATATTGACACAAAACAAATCCGAATTACAATCCTAATAATCCGAACAACGGAAATGACAACAAAATAGACCATCAAAGATCCTCTCCGGTTGACCCAAAATAGAGTGTCTTTCCAACTATCCAAGCACGGCATCTCCGGCTGACCCAAAATGGAGTATCTTCCAACTGCAAAGCATGACATTTTAGCCATTGAGCTCTATACCAACATTGCCAAGACCATCCCCAACTTCAGTATTATCAACATCAATCAACAAGTTCTCAAGATGATTCGCCTGCTCCCTGTCACTATCGTCGATCACAATTTCCCCTTCCTGAATCATTCTTTCGATTTCCTTTTTCAAAAAACGACAGTCTTCAATGCTATGTCCTTGGACATTAGAGTGGTACATGCATCGTACAGCAGGATTGAACCCTTTTGCATATGGATCTGGAGTATAGCCAAGGAGCGGCTCAATCAGTCCTGAAAGCTTTAGCTTTTCAAACAAACTTGCGTAGGACTCCCCAATTGACGTGAAATTGTTTCCTTGCCTTTGTTTTCCCCCATGCCCCTATTTTCTAGGGTCGTTGGGTGCTTGGAAACGTTGTGAAAGCAAGAATGCATTACGTGGTGCTGGCTCTCGCCAGCGGGGGTGACCTGATGGTTGACCCTGCGACCGGACCTTGTTCGGAGGATAATATTGAGGCGGATTATATGGAGCTCGGGGGCAGGCTTGGACATGATGGGCTGAAAAGAGTAGCTCTGATGGTGGGTAGTATGGTTGTGGAAGGTTGTATGGAGTGCGTGGATAATTTGGATGACTGGGTTTGGGCTGGTAGTGAGAGGAAGGACCTCTGAATTTGGACCCAGTACCTGCTTCGACTGATGCAACCTCGAGCGCACCTCCCGTGCCGCTCTGAATAACCTGGGTCGTTGCCTTGAGCGCTGAGTAATTTAGGATCTTGTTAGACCTTAGGCCCTCCTCTATCATGACCCCTATCTTTACCACTTCATTGAAGGATTTCCCAACCTTTGTCACCAAGTGACCAAAGTAGGTTGGATCCAATGTTTGCAATAAGTAGTCCACCATTTCTCCCTCTTTCATGGGAGGATCAACTCTGGCCGCTTGTTCTCTCCAGCGGAACCCAAACTCACGAAAACTTTCCCCAGGCTTCTTTCCAGTCCTCAGCAATGTGAGACGGTCAGGGACTATCTCGAGATTGTATTGAAAATGACCTGCGAAAGCCTGCGCCAGATGATCCCAAGTGTACCATCTGCTGGAATCCTGCCTGGTATACCATTCTAGTGCCGATCCACTCAGACTTTGGCCGAAATAAGCTATCAGCAGCTCATCTTTGCCACCTGCCCCTCTCATTTTGCTACAGAATCCCCGCAAATGCGCCATGGGATCACCGTGCCCTTCATATAAATCAAATTTAGGCATCTTGAACCCAGCCGGGAGTTGGACGTCCGGGAAAGGGCATAGATCCTTGTAGGCCATGCTGACCTGGTTGCCCAATCCGTGCAGGTTCCTGAAGGACTGCTCCAGGCTCTTGAACTTCCTCATCACCTCATCTTGTTCGGGGATTTTAACCGGCTTTTCAATCTCTGTCGGTAACTCTAAGTGCGGGTTGTAGGTATGGGGTTCTGGTGCATGAAATGTGGGCTCAGGGGGATAGTATTGCGTATCAGGAGCCTGAAACAATGGCTCGCTGGTCGTTCTTTGCAGGGTGGCTGATGTGGGTCCCACAAAAGTGGGAACATTTGGTGTTGGGAGAGGTTGATGGGGTGGTGGAGCTTGGGAATCATGGGGGCTTCTTTCCTGATGATAACAGGGATTCGGGAGGCTTGTTGAAGGGCCAGAGTGAGGGTATTCCGGCATGTACCCCAACGGCTCAGGGCTCTTTTGTGCTTTGGCTAGTTCTAGTTGCATTGCATTCATCTCTAGTCCCATCCTTTCTATCTTTTCCATTGCTTCCTTTAACAACTGGCTCATCGGCCTTTCTTCCTCGGTACTATTCTCTGAAGTAGTCATGCTTGTTATTATCGATCCTTTGGATCTAGTTTGGTAAGGGTGTGTTGCCAGAATTCTTTAACCACTAACTGTTTGCGATTCGGAAAAAACAAACTTGTTAGCGTTTAGAGTTTAACAGATTTGATAACAACACATTGAGGATGCAATGCCCCTAGGCAGTTAACCGTTTCTAACATGCTTTGCTTCAAACAACATGCGTCATCCCGACTTGCTTATTTGCCCCTTTGAAGTACTTTGGGAACCCCTGTATTTTATTCTATTTTGTATTTTCTTTTTCTTTATTAATGGCGGTCGAATCTTCTGGAGATTGCCTACGTATCATGACCTCGCATGAATCAGACCTTGCGTAGTTCGGACCAATAAAAGATAAACAATAATGAACATTTTTTCTTTTCACTTTTCATATTAAAACAAACTGGGTTTCAAAGGTTTAAAGATGACCTACAAACTTGAAAATCAAACAACCCGCCTATTTTAATCAAAAGGTTTACAAACTTCAAAAACAAATGGACAACTTCCTTCCTCCATTTGCTAATTTTAACCAAATGGTTGTTTTTGCAAACATGGCCCTTTCAAACTTTCACATGAATTTTGAGGTCGAGGAGGATTATTTTATGACGCTTTACAAACTTGTCCATTCTTTTACGAAAATAACCTTTCGACAACTGAAAGATACTCTAAGGCTATTTCGGCAAGAACGGTTTAAGACGCGACCGAAGCTGGCTCAGCTTATTATGACAAAATTTGAATGGTATTCACCTGACCGCTGACTCTTTGTTTTTTTTTCTTTTCAAATTACAATAAAATCTGGTGTTGCAAACACGACCCTTCAGCGCCTCGGGGACGAAGATTTTTTAAGGCTGTGTGGGTCAACTAGACCAAAAATCCTAAACATGACCCAAAAGGTGGCTGTTTATGCAAAGTCAGCCTTCCGGCGTCCCTTTCGGGAACATTCGGCTATTTATGACAACACAACATCACCTGACTCATTTATGACTCTTTTTATCATTTTTCGAATTTAGAAAAGTCAATATTGCAAACACGGCCTTTCCTTGTCTCAGGGACGAGGATTTTTAAGGCTGTGTGGGGTCAACTGGACCAAATCTTAAAAATGACCCGAAGGTGGCTGTTTATGCAAAGTCAGCCTTCCGGCGTCCCTTTCGGGAACATTCGGCTATGTTTTGACAAAACAGCGTCACCCGACTTCTTTATGACAAAAATCAAAATTTGACATGCTTTTTTTATTTATTTATTATTATTTATTTGTTTTTGGCTATTTTAGCAAAAGGGGGGTTGGATCCGATGAGGGTTGCCTACGTATCTCACATCCGGTGAGAATCAAACCCGCGTAGTTCGGGCAAACGAGAAGGGAGTAAATAAACTATATATATATATATTATTATTATTATTATTATTATTTTTGAAAGAGCGACTTCTAAGAATTCCTTTTCTTTTGACTCGAACTTTGAGAATTTCAAAAGGAAGATAATAATTTTTTTCGTTTTTTCATTTGTTTTTCTTATTCTGAAGAAAAAAGAAATTTTTTTTTTTGGAATTTTACCTTTAATAAAAGAAATGCTTAAAAAAATATTTTTTTGAACTTTGAATTTTCTTTTGATTTTTTTTGGATTATATATATATATTTATTTTGGAACAAATAATAAAATCACGTTCAACGCCCGACTCTTTTTATTTTATTTTTGGCATTTTCATAGACAAACAAAATAAAATAAAATAAAACATTTTAAAAACCAGACTCTTTTTCATTTTCATTTTCATGGCAAAACAAACTATTTTCTTTTCTATATTTTTTGACAGAACAATGATGATTTTTTTTTCTATTTTTCCTTTGCTTTTAATATAACTAACTAATAAGATTTTCATTTTATCAAAATTTCGGCAGAGTTTCGATACTACTCGGACATTCATTTTTTTTTCTTATAAAAATAAGTAGTTATATCTCTACACTGTTATTTTCTCATTTTTTAACGTTTTTTTAATCCGTGGAAAATGATGAAAACATACAAAATCTTTTGAATTTTCATGCTTTGTTTTTATATGTATTTTTATTTTTTATATTTATTATTATTTTCAAAAATGTGGCATAGGAAACATAAGGATTTCCAGACATCTTGGATTTCGCAAATGTTCCCCATGCGTTTTTCCCAACATGTGAAGCATGGGGGACATAGGGAATTCCAAGACTTCTTGGATTCCACAAATGTTCCCCATGTGCCTTTTCCCAAAAATGAAGCGTGGGGGACATGTGGAATAACAAGGCTTCTTGAATTCCACAATGTTCCCCATGTACTTAATTAATATAATAGCATGCTTATCTAAAAAATCGTGCAACTTTCTTATTTAACGTGATCAGCATGATAAGGAGTGTCATTTGTCCGCAAATATCATTGGTCCGCCAAATGACCCATTCACCCTTGAATAAATACAACATGTTGCACATAGGATGCCATAAGATGGTCTATTATTTTCAGGTTGCTTGTCCTAGACGGACCCAACCCCTGTGTTGAGTCCCCTAAGTCAAATGCACATGATGCAAATAAACGTTCCTACTAGGGATCCGGCATGAAGTCATGTTTTTCTATGTTCAAAACCTGGGTCGGTGTTCAAGACAGTGTACCCGAGCGGACAACTCGAGCTGAGGAAGGAGCTCCTTTCCGGGAACCAAAAGGCCAGCCGGCTTAGAAACTTTCCGAGCCTCTTTTATTTAGGGTACGACACTAACAGAATAGGGAGTCTCAACCAGTAAGCACATCCCCAGAGGTAAGAAGAGAAGGGTTTCGGCACAGTTTATATACAGTTCAGATAATATCAAAGCGCTAAAAGACAACATTTAGTATGTTATGTCAAAACATGTAATATATATCAGATAATAAAGCCAAAAACAATTATTCTAAGCTCGAATCCTTGAGCCCTGAACCAGCAGTTCTGGGTTTAATTTCCAGCAGCGGTTTTGTCATACTGGGTTTATAACCTGGGTATACGTTCTAGACTGTGTACCCGAGCGGACAACTCGAGCCGAGGAGGGGGCTACGTACCGGGGACCCGCAAGATCGTCCGGCTTTGTAACTTGTCCGACCTCTTTCTTATTTCAGGTATTGACATTAACAGAATAGGGAGTCTCGTCCAGCGAGCTTCTCCCCGGAGGTAAGGAGAGAAAGGTTTCAGCACAGTTATATGTACAGTTCAAGTAATATCAAAGCGGTAAAAGCAGTATTTAGCACATTAGGCTCAACATGTAAAAATCAGATAAAACCGAATATAACAATTTGTCTAAGCTCGAATTCTAACCCTGAACCAGTGGTTCTGGGTAAATAATCCCCAGCAGAGTCGCCAGAGCTGTCACACCTCCTTTTTCCGCACCCGAGAGGGCGCAAGGGAGTTTTTTCCAATTAAAGGACAATCGAAACGGGATTGGTTTATTTATTTCAGAGTTGCCACTTGGGAGATTTAGGGTGTCCCAAGTCACCTATTTTTAATCCCGAATCGAGGAAATGAATGACTCCATATTACAGTCTGCGTACCAGAAATCCGGATAAGGAATTCTGTTAACCCGGGAGAAGGTGTTAGGCATTCCCGAGTTCCGTGGTTCTAGCACGGTCGCTCAACTGTTATATTCGGCTTGATTATCTGATTTTACACCAATATGAACTTATGTGCAAATTTTATCTTTTAACCGCTTTATTATTATTGTTTTTAAAAGAAATGTGAACATCGCTTAAAACACGTCTTTGGACTGCGTCACATGAAATGCACCCACAATCCGGAACACGTTTTATTTGATGTTTTGGGATTTGGATTTGGGTCGCATGAAATGCACACCCAAGCTTAAGAAGGTAAACTATTAAACACGCGCCTAAAGAGACTATCGCGTTATTATTTTGGGGAAGGCCGTGAAATTCGCTAAACGACCCTCCTGAATTCTAGATAATTTTAACACAAGTATTTACTGAGGGCCCCGCAATTTGTATTTTTATTCGGCGAGGCTCATCTCATTCTTGTTTTTTAAAGGAATTTGCAACGTCATGGAAATGCATCTCCGACCACGTCACAATCAATGTACCCGTGATTAGAGACACATTTCGACTTCGTTGAGATTTGGATTTGGGTCACATAAATGTGCACCCGAGTTTAAGGAGAATAAATTATTGAAGGCGCGCCTAAAATAACTAGCGCGTTATTATTTTGGGTAGGGCCGTGAAATTTGCTAAACGGCCCGTCCCGGAATCTAAGTATTTAATATATACATCTAGAGGGCCCCGCAGCTTGTATTTTTTATTTGGCGAGGCTCGTCTCATTTTTATTATTTATTTATTTTTCTTTTTTTCTTTTAGAAACAGGACAAGGCTAAAATAACTACGTTTTTTGCTACTTCGCGAGATCATGGGTTATAAATTGAACTTATTTGATGAAGCGAGTATTTTTCCGTGGAATTAAAATTGCTACTATAATATCAACATTACTACCACATGTATAAACAACTATTAAGACAAACTAAATAATTAACACCTTTCAGAATATGTGCAAACCTCTATTATGACAAATATTTGGATAACAACAATTTAAACATGAAGAAACAAAATGTCAAATAGCTACTTAAAATAACGAAACAACGGAAAAGACATTCACGGCCAAATTTCAATACCATACAGAGTTAATTATCAAAAATAGCAATTCGCAATCATCATGTATATATGTCTCGCGCAATTTCGCGTACTATCCGCATGAACTAGGATTGTATTTCAACAAACACCTATACATATTACTAAACAGCAAACATGAAGGACACGGGCAGAGATAACCTACTTGAGATTAACGTCCGATGTGTTGGACCTGCAACAAAACCTCGGACAACAACCTCGACGTACCGGACCTCGACGAACCAAAGTCGACCTCGACGGAAAACAGAAAACTCGGCCAAGAAGGATCGCAGCAACCCACAGCTGCTTGCGAAAGATGAAACAACGTCGACAGCAGTAAGGTTGACGCGAGGGGGGGCTGCTGACGGTCGTTTGGACGGTGTCGACGCGAGGAGGATGAAGCAGAAAAAGGGGTCGTTTGGATGCGAGGAAGGAGCAGCTGTGCGTTGCTTGTCGGGCTGGGGGATAGGGACAGTGACGGGTGGTGGAGTTGGGGTTGTTTGTAGCGACGATGGAGGGAGTTAGGAAGAGGAGTGACGATGATTATGGGTGACGGACTGGTCGGGAAGGTGACACAGCAGCAGCAGCAACAGCTGCTGCTCGACGGGGCCGGTGGTTGCGATGGAGTTTGGGTCTGTTTGGTGCTGGTGTTTGGGTGGAGGTGTTCGCTGGTTGTTTGGTCGTTGGTTGGACATTGACGACGAAGGGGGGGAGCTGGAGGTTGACGGTGGTCGTGGTGGGTTTGGACGTGGTATTTGGGTCTGTTTATGGTGGTTTCACGGTGGGGAGTGCGACGGGCTGTTTGGGCAGTGATCGACGGGCAGTGACGACGACGGAGGGAGCTGGTTGAAGGGTCGTTTGGTGGTTTACTGGAGGTGGAAGGAGTGGGGCCGGGATCGTTAGGGTTTCTTCTTCTTCTTTTGAAGAAGAAGAAGATGAACAGTCTCCAAAAAATTTCTTCCGTTCAAAAAATCAAAAGTCCCCTTCCAAATTCTTTTGTCCGTGTATTAATGCCCATTTGTCCAGAAAAATGAGCCCCACGCGTGGTGGGGTTCGAGGCTTGTGTTCCCCACGCGTGGTGGGGTTCCCCATGTACGGTGTTCCGTCCGTGTTCCTCACGTGTGGTGGACTCGGATTATTATGGGCTAGGTCCGAAATTAGGCCTAAAAACGGGTAGTTTGAACCCGAATATTATTCTTTTGCCCGGATCCGAGAATAAGAAAATGTTGCTTAACTAGTCCTATGTAAGCAAAATAACTACCAAAAATAAGACTTAATTATTTAAAACAAAACTATATTATTATTTTCTTAATATTTTTTCGAGATTAAAAATAGCTACAAAATATTAATAAAACTATTTTTTTTGTAATTTTCGTTT
The DNA here is from genome assembly GCF_000715075.1 of Nicotiana tabacum. NCBI lineage: Eukaryota > Viridiplantae > Streptophyta > Magnoliopsida > Solanales > Solanaceae > Nicotiana > Nicotiana tabacum. Next base: position 28,269,370 of record NC_134090.1, on the reverse strand, counting down.
TTATATAAAGATAAAATATAAAGTAATATTTTTATATTTTTTCAAAAAATAAAAATGACTACAAAATATTAATAGAACTATTTTTTGGTAATTTTCGAAATTATGTAAAGTACAAAATAAGGTACTATTTTTTGTATTTTTCAATTTTATGAGAAATACATAAACTAAAAGTTTATGTATATATTTTTTGTAATTTTTCTTTTTGTAACGAAGTCAAAATAGGTATATTAGACCTAAATTACATATTTATGCTAAAAAATGTGAAAATCCTCGGGGAGGTCAAAAATCCGGTGTCTACAAGGTCTTCCAAGCAGAAATCAAAGTTATCGTGACAAGTGAGGGAATAGTGGACTTCAAGGCCAAGGCCAGTGACTTAAGTCAGGAAAAAATAACATGCACACTAAGTGGATGACAATTAACGTGCTTTGGAATTCATGAGAAACACAAAGGTGCAGTACACGCCAACACAAGAGCACGATGCAACAGATGGAGGGTGTTAGGTGGACGGATCAAAGGTATTTTCGGTGAAACACAAAAGTTGGTAAATGTCAGTTCATGAGCAATGCAATAGATAAAGGGAATTGGGTCTGAACGGAGAATGGGTATTTTCTGTGATAAGGATGACAGAGAAAGTGGTTAGTCTATAAGCAAGTAAGGTCCTCGAGTGGAAATCAGTTATCATAGGAAGTGAAGGAGCAATCGCCCTCAAAGTCAAGGCCACAAACCAACCACCACATTTTAAACTGACAAAATTTTTCTTTGATTAAAACAGGGGCAGGAAATTTCGGTTGTTTCGGAGAAACCCTCCGTGGAGAAAGGCAGTCACCAAACAGGTTTGATTTTTGATTTTCAGGACCCTCCTAGAAAATGGGACCTAGTTTAAATGTTTAGAAATAGCATAATCTAGCATAAATGTATCCCAAAAGAATATAAGTTAGCTTACAAGTTTGCATGTCCGAGATAGGATTTAATTAGGAGTTTCCAGGACCCTCCTGAATAATGGGACTTAGCTTTAAGATTTCGATTAGATAACAACAATTTAGCATAAACTCTGCTGTAGGGCAGTATAATTCAGCCATGAAAGTTGTCACCCTTAAGATAAAAATTGACATTTGATTTTCAGGACCCTCCTGGATAATGGGAAGTAGTTTGAAGACCCTCTTAGATAACAAGATTTAGCAGAAGTCACACCTTTAGAAGATATAACTTAGATTTTAAATTAGCGTTTAGTTAAGAGTTGTCAGTACCTCCCTGAATAATGAGACATAGCTTTCAAATCCTTAGTAATACTTGGTAATATGATTTAGTTTTACAATTACATCTGTGCCCAGCCACCAAACTGGGGCAGAAAATTTTTCCTTGTTTTGTCTATGTTGCAGTCAGGAGCCCGCCTGGAGAGCAGGGAATACATTTCAAGTCGGCAGTCAGGAGCCCGCCTGGAGAGCAGGGAATACTTTCAAGCGTAGCAGTCAGGAGCCCGCCTGGAGAACAAGGGAGTACAATTTAAGTTTTAGCTTTCAAATTTTTTGTTTTGTCTATTTGAAGTCAGGAGCCCGCCTGAAGATCAAGGGAATACAATTCAAGTTTCAGCAATCAGGCGCCCACCTGGAGAGCAAGGGAATACAATTCAAGTTTCAGCAATCAGGCGCCCACCTGGAGAGCAAGGGAATACAATTCAAGTTTCAGCAATCAGGCGCCCACCTGGAGAGCAAGGGAATACAATTCAAGTTTCAACAATCAGGCACCCACCTGGAGAGCAAGGGAGTACAGTTCAAGTTTCAGCTTTCAAGTTCTTATTGATATTTGGTAACATGATTCAATTTACACTCACATATGTGCCCAGCTACTAAATTGGGGCAGAAATTTTGCTTTGTTTTTGTCTATTTTGTTGAAATCAGGTGCCCACCTGGAGAGCAAGGGAATACATTCAAGTTCAATAATCAGGCGCCCACCTGGAGAGAAAGGGAATACATTCAAATTCAGCAATCAGGCGCCCACCTGGAGAGCAAGAGAATACATTCAAGTTCAGCAATCAGGAGCCCGCCTGGAGAGCATGGGAACACATTCAAGCGCAGCAGTCAGGAGCCCGCCTAGAGAACAAGGGAGTACAATTTAAGTTTTAGCTTTCAAATTCTTGGTTTGTCTATCTTGAAGTCAGGAGCCCGCCTGGAGAGCATGGGAATACTTTCAAGTTCAGCAATCAGGAGCCCGCTTGGAGAGCATAGGAATACTTTCAAGCACAACAGTCAGGAGCCCGCCTGGAGAACAAGAGAGTACAATTCAAGTTTTAGCTTTCAAATGCTTATTGATATTTGGTAATGTAGTTCGTTTTACACTTACATATGTGCCCAGATACCCAAACTGGGGCAGAAAATTTTCTTTGTTTTGTCTATTTTGAAGTCAGGAGCCCCCATGGAGAGCATGAGAATACATTTCAAGTTTAGCAGTCAGGAGCCCGCCTGGAGAGCATGGTAATACATTCAAGTTTAGCAGTCAGGAGCCCGCCTGGAGAGCAAGGGAATACAATCCAAGTTTTGGTAATCGGGCATCCACCTGAAAAGGGAAAGCATCTCAGATTGCAATTGAAGTCAGCAACAAAAGAAGCTCGTGGCAAGAACGCGAGTCAACAGTCCGAGGCGATCAACAGAAGTTAGTCACAGTAAAGAAAAAAGAGAGAAAGGCAAGAAGTTAATCCAAATACAGAAGTTGATGAAAGATGTGGGATGCTCAAGACATGGCAGAGGTCACAAGTACTGCATGCCCAGTTTGATCCGAAAAGCTGAAGAAGAACGAGCTAGCACCTGTAGCTAACGAGCGCCAAGGTTCAAATCTAAAGTCTGCATGAAGAACCATTCAAGACTCAAGATCAAGCTTCAGAAGACTTATAGATAGGAATCTTGTAACTCGTAGTTGAAAGGCTTAGTTAGTCTTTTTCATTTGATTTTGATGTAATAACAGGAACCGCGGACCGGAATCTTGACGGCACCTCAATCGGCTCTCGAACTCGTCACTCCATCACTTCATCCACTTCTGAACTACACGCGACCTGATTCCCTTATAACCCGGGATATGTAGGCTGTCCAAAACCAGGACTCGGTTGCACCTTTTCTTTTTATTTTATTCCACTTTTGAATAACGATATGGTCAAAAATTAGGCACATGGTTCACTTTATCTTTGCCCGAAAACTCTTCATGTTTCCGAGCAAAGAGGGGCAGCTGTGAACACCTAATTTTGACCGTATTTGAATTTTTTCCCACTTATCTCTCCAATACCTCACTTCTCACCCATCTTTCCCACTTTCCCTTGTCCCCTACGCTGGTCCCCCCCCCCCCACTCTCGTTTATTTCCTCACATCCATCTCCTTTGTTCCCCACTTCTTGTCCCCCACTTTGTTCTCCACTCACAATCCCACATCCCCACTCCATTCCACTCATAATTCCATTAAGCCAATTCCCATTTTCCTCCACTCAAAACCCACGTTCTCCACTCCAAATGGGAGGAACAAAAAAAATACCAATTTTCTTCTCTATAAAGAGACAACAAAGACTTAGTGAAAGGGGAGAGGGAAAAAAGAAAAATAATAATTCAAGTAAGAAGAAACGAGAGGAGAAGTTCAAAATACAGAAATGGAAAAAAAGGGATGGCTTCTTATTAACGGAGACAGAGGGTATACACTCGATATACGGTAAGTATACATTCTATATACACTATAGATACTCTCAATATACACTAGATATACAGAGGCAGCCAACGAAAAGATGATCTTCTTCCTCCTAAAATTCTACATCTAGAGCTTAACATCCAACATGAAAGGGCCATGAGAGCTCATCTTTTCCACCTGAATAACACCCCAAAGTCCTATCCAAAACCCAACTAAAATACAATGAAATTCCAGCGTGTAATCACAGTCGAAAAACCCATGTGAAACGTCACTGCTTCAGCTGCATACCCGCCAGATCTCTCACCAGCTTCGTCCACACTGTCGTCGTCTCCAATCTCTCGTCCATTGCTGCTTCAACCTGAAGCTAGCTCCTAAACCACCCTTTAACGCCACGAAACAGCCCCAAGGTCTTTGAAAATCCAAGCCGTCGTTGAGGTGGTCGTCGTCTGAGGTTCCGTCGATGAGATCGGTGATGTTTGGTTATAGTTCTAATGATTTGATGTATAGGTTGGAGGAGGATTGTTATCATCATATCAAATAAGTACTTTGCTTTGCAATACTACAGGTTCTCTTCCTTGTGTTTATTTTATCTCATATTCATTTTACTTATTTGGTGAAAGATCTTGATTATATTTTGCTTCTCTGTATTGGTTTTGTTCATGTAATTCGCATGGTATGGGTGCTTCATCTTTTATTTTGTGTGTATGGTAGCTTTTAGGAGTGGACGAAATACTCCTAGCTAGGTTGAACAAACATAAAAGGGACTATCTTATGACTGCCATTCATTTTCGTACAGTTTTAGCACTAGTCAATAATTTTTACACTATAAGACTTCCTCGTTGAATGGATTTAACTATTTGTATTAAGTTAGGAAATGAGTTCTTCTTTTTGGTTGAGTAATAGTAAGTACTACTGTTAGTGAATTATCTTTTTTCTAGTTTTAATCCTTTGTCCATTGTGGTAAATAAATCATCTTTGAAGGAAGTGTATAATTCATTTTACAAGGGGCAATTTTCACAGAGCTGTAGTACAAAGTTGGCTCGAGAATAAAAAGTATATTTTGCAGCCTTGTTTTGTGATTTAATCACTCTTTAATTTACTGTTGTTCTTGATATGTGTATATAAGTAATATAGAGTAAGTAATGTTTTTAGTTTGCTTTAGGCACGTTAATTATATAATTATCATGACTACTAAAATTCGGGAGTACATTTCATGTGGCCCGGTTCTAATTTCCAACAATGTTTTATAAAATGTGTCGTGAACCACGAGTACATTTTATGTAGCGTGGTTTACGATGTGTTTTAAATAACTTTGAATTTTTTTCGGAAATATTAAAAGTGGCTAAAATATTAGTAGTATTTTTTGCTTTTTGCTTTTTTTTTTTGCCTTTTGCTTTTTGCTTTTTTGCTTTTTGCTTTTGCTTTTTGCTTTTTGCTTTTAGTACCAATTATGGGTCTGTATGATCCATTTTCACGTTAGGACCATTTTGAAAGATCACTAAATGAAAAAAAGTGTTAGAATAAGATTTTAATTTAATCCCAACAATTCATCTCATATATTTTATTTTAGTGGCCTCTTTGTTAATTAATTTTACATTGAGACTTTGGTACAAAAGCATCTGCACTATGTTGATCCATACTTGTTCATTATATTGTAGTAATTCATATGTGGGGATGTATATTTGTATGATCTCAAGAAAAAGAAAAGGAAAATAGTCATACTTAATTACTTACCTAATTGATACCACTACTACTGCTGCTTGTAATTCAAAATAAGAAAAAGAAGATTAACGCAATAGATGGTTGATTAGTCATGAATATCATCGGTTGATTTGTCCATGTGGTTATCTAATTTAGGAATAATAATAATAATTCAAGAACATCGTAGTTTGCTTTAGGCTCGATTTAGACTAGTATTGTGATTATGTATACGTTCCCGTAACATAACTGCGATTTTAATTCCAAAAAGTAACTCGAGGGATGCGTTCGCGCAACTTCAACCAAACCTTTCTTAATATAAATAAATCAAGCGTTATTAATTGTGGACACGTTTGCGTGACATGATTTTTTGACGCGCCAAAAGAAAAGAGTATACGTACGCGTAACTCAATTCTTTAATTACAAACAAATCAAGTGATTAAAAGCGGTAAAAGGTAAATGCACATAGGTTTTAAAATAAGTAATTAGGCAATTTTAGCCAAGTATAAATCACTAAGCGACCGTGTTAGAACCACAGAACTCGGGAATGCCTAAAACCTTCTCTCGGGTTAGTAGAATTCCTTACCCGGATTTCTGTGTTCGTAGACCATTAAATAAGAGTCAACTTTCTCGATTCAGGATTTTAACCGGTGACTTGGGACACCATAAATTATCCTAGGTGGCGACTCTAAAATAATTAAATAATCTCATTTCGAATAATGTCACTTTAATGAAAAAACTCCCTTATATACCTTCGGGTGTAGGAAAAAGGAGGTGTGACAATACTCATTTCAAATTCACTCCCCATAAGTTTACCAAATTCCTTACTTAGTTTCTCAGTGGTTGTGCAAAAAATTATGTCATCAAAATATATTTGTACTACAAGAAGATCCTTATCTTTTTTCCTCAAGAATAGAGTGCTATAAATTTTACCTCTCTTGTAGCCATGTTCAAGCAGGAATTTGGATAGTCGTTCATACCATGCTCTAGGAGCCTGCTTGAGTCCATAGAGTGCCTTGTCTGGTTTGTATACATGATCCGGACACTCGTTGCTTTCAAACCATGGAGGTTGTTTGACAAACACTTCTTCCTTTAAGTAGCCATTTAGGAAGGCACTCTTGATGTCCATCTGGTGAAGAGTAAATTCCATGTATACAGCAAAGGCTATGAAGAGTCTTATTGCTTCCAACCTTGCAACTGGAGCAAAGGTTTCATCATAGTCTATGCCTTCCTCTTGGCTATAACCTTGAACCACCAACCTTGCCTTGTTCCTTGTAATAGTTCCATCTTCATCAAGTTTGCTTCTGAAGACCCATTTAGTGCCAATTACTAATCTGTCCTTGGGTCTTGGAACTATATGCCAAACTTGACTCCTTTCAAACTGATTGAGTTCATCTTGCATTGCATTTACCCAGTCTGCATCCTGCAAAGCCTCAACAACATTTTTAGTTTCAATAAGAGATAGGAAAGCATCAAAAGCACACAGATTCTTTAATTGAGATCTAGTTTTAATTCCAAAAGTTGGATCAGTAATTATGTTCTCAATGGGATGAGAACTTTGATACTTGTAAGGTTTCACAACCAACTGGTTGTTGTTTGATATTTCTCCCATGTTTTGGTGTTGAGGAATAGGCTCATAGACAGGTTCCATTTGGGAATTAGATTCAGTTCTTCTTTGTTCAGTTCCCCCTGTCATGTTGCCTTGGATGGAAAAACCCGTTCCATCATTTGTTCCTTCTTTTGGTGCAGCTTCAGCTTGGGCTGTGACTTCATTAAATCTTTTACCAGCCCAATAGCTTCATCTTCATATTCGTGTCTCTAAGAAAGAATGTTAGTTTCATCAAAAACTACATGTACACTTTCTTCTACACACATAGTTCTTTTGTTGTACACTTTATAAGCTTTGCTATGTGAAAAATATCCCAAGAATACCCCCTCTTCACTTCTGGGATCAAACTTACTTAGGGAGTCCTTTCCATTATTGTGCACAAAGCACTTGCATACAAATGCCCTAAGATGAGATATATTTGATTTTCTCCCTTTAAGTAACCTATTAATGATGTAACATGCATTATTTACAGCTTCTGCCCAGAAGCTATGGGGCAGTTTACTAGAAAGCAGCATAGTCCTAGCCATATCTTCAAGTGTTCTATTCTTTCTTTCAACTCTCCATTTTGTTGTGGAGTCCTAGGGGCAGAAAAATTATGATCTATGCCATGCTCATCACAAAATTCAGCAAACTTAGCATTTTCAAATTCAGTTCCATGATCAGACCTAATTGATGCAAGTTGATTACCTAGTTGTTTCTAAGTTTTTCTAACAAAAGAAGTAAACATGTCAAATGCTTCATCCTTAGATGTTAAAAACAATGTCTAAGTAAACCTAGAGTATTCATCAACAAGCACCATAACATATCTCTTACCGCCTCTGCTCAGAGTTCTCATTGGTCCACAAAGATCCATATGGACCGGTTCCATCATTATGGTGGCACTCACCATTTTCTTGCTTTTGAAAGAGGATCCTACCTGCTCTCCCTTGCACAAGCCTCACAAACTTTGTCTTCTTGAAACTTGATGTTAGGCAGACCTATCACCAGGTCCTTGGAGACTAATTTGTTGAGTTGACTTAGACTTGCATGTCCAAAATGAGGGGATCATTATCCAACACACTCAAGCAAATGAGTTCATTTTCTGAAAGAGTGGACAAATCTACAATGTATATATTGTTTACTCTTTTTCCCTGCAAAACAATCTTGTCAGTGGTAAGATTTATCACAAAGCATTTGGTAGAGGTGAATGCTACCAAGTTACCTCTGTCACATAGTTATGATACACTGATTAGGCTATATTTCAAGTCATCTATCAAGTAGACATTCTCAATGGAGTGTGAGTCTGTCTTACCTACCTTTCCAACCCCAATGATTTCACCTTTCTTGGCATTTACAAAGGAGACATTACCTCCTTTTAGGTCCTCAAGTGAAAGGAACTGGTTCTTGTATCCAGTCATATGCTTTGAACAACCACTATCCATGTACCATATTTGGCTGTCCCCTTTCACTTGGACCTGTAAAAAGAAATCAGGAGTTAGTTTTAGGAACCCAAACTAGTTTGGGTCCCTTTCTATAGGCAAATGGGTAAATTAAATTCTTTTTAACCCATCCTGGAAGCCTATATTTTCCTTGAACAAAAGTTTTGTTCTTTTGACTGGCCTTTTCTTTTGCAGTACACTCACTTTTATAGTGACCAGTCTTTCCACAGTGTGTGCAGATTTTGTTCTCAAGAAGAATGATGTACTTGCTTTTGGGATCCCACTTAGGTGCAGGGATCCCATAGCCAAGTCCTCTCTTATTGCTACTATGGTGTTCTTGTAGCCATGAAAGTGCATCAGAGGACCTATTCCATTTGCAGGTTCTGTCTAGCTCATGCTTGACCTTGCTTAGATCTTCTTTTAGGACTCTTATATGCTCATCTTTGTACAACTCATCTTTTTATTTTTCCTATATTTTCTTCTAAAGTGAGTTGTGTGTGATCAACTTTTTTTTACCTGTTCCTAATTTTAGTTTTAAATTTTCAGATCTCAGCTCTAGGGCAGTGGTGTCAAGTTCATGAACCTGGTTCTTTAACTCGGCATTTTTAATATCTCTTTCACTAGCCCTAAGTTCTAGATTTTTGCACTTAGCTTTCAAAATTACGCACTCCTTAGACAACTGTTCTTTTTCATTGTTTAGATCCTCAGATTCATCAATGAAATCCAGGAGTAACTCAGACAGCCTTTCTTTAGACAAAAATTTAATCTTGTCTTTGAGATAAATTATACTTACCTCAGATTCCTCATCGGATTCTCCAATTGCCATAAGTGCTTGTTCATCTCCATCTTCATCTTTTGAATCCTCATCTGAGCTCTCTCCCCAAGCAGCAACCATAGCCTTTGTTGATCCTTTATTCTTCTTAGGATGAACCGGTTCCTTCTTCCTGTTTCTTCGTCCAACCCTTTCCTTCTTCCATTCAATTTCTCATTGAGGACAGTTTTTGATCATGTGGTCTGTCTTACCACTTTTGAAACAACCCTCGTTGGTCTATTTTTCAGGGACCCTTGGTTTGTTGTAAGTTGCACTTCTTGAAGAACCCTTTTCCTCTCATTAGATACTTCTTGAAATTCCTCGTAATCATAGTCATTTCATCCTCCTCTAGATCTGCACCTTCAGCTATTCTGAGAGCCATACTTCTTTCCTTCTTGGGTGCATCCATCTTCATGGTTTGCCTTCTAAGTTCATAGGTAGTGAGATTTCCAATTAACTCGTCCAACTTGAGAGTGGTAATGTTCTTTGATTCTTGAATAGTAGTGATTTTGCTTTCCAAGTAACTAGCAAAACCCTTGTCAGAATTTTCTCAACCTTGTCTTCTTCAAGGATAATCCTTCTAAGAGACTTAAGTTCATTTGTTAGTATTGTGAACCTTGTATACATCTCTTGGATGGTTTCTCCTTCCTTTATGGTGAAATTCTCATATTGAGAGTACAACAGTGTTCCTCTTCATCTCTTCACTTGAGGAGTTCCTTCGTGAGCCACTTGCAAGGTATCCCAAATTTCCTTAGCAGTAGTACAGCTTTGAATTCTGCTGTACTCATTTGGACCAAGTCCACACACAAGCCATTTCTTGGCCTTAACATTCTTTTCCCACTTTTTCAAGTCCTCAGTCGTGTAGTCACCTCTTGTTTTTGGCACTTCTACTCCTTGAGCAGTCTTCTTTGTGGTAGCCAGTGGACCATCAGTGACAATGTCCCATAACTCATAGTTTTCTCCGATGATGTGATCTTTCATCCTGTTTTTCCACCAGGAGTAGTACTGGCCATTGAAGAGTGGAGCCCTAGCAGTGGATTGTCCTTCCCAGTTTTCAGGTGGTGCACTCATCTTGATTTGTTCCTAAGGTGTTAGCCTTTTCAAGGATAACCCATTCTGATATCAATTGATGTTTTATACTTCAATACCACACATGAGGGGGGGGGGTGATTTGTGTGATATCCAATTTTTTGCTTAACCTGAGTATAGAAGGACATGGTTCTTCTATGTGTTCCAACTACTACTGTTGCGGAATAATAAGTACAGAAATTAAAGAACATAGAGATTTTATGTGGAAAAAACTTGGCTTAAAAGGTGAAAAAACCACGACCTACTTTCCAGTAGGATTTTCCCAAACTCTCCACTAAAATCACTAAGCCAAAAACTGCATTTACATAAACTCTTTTGTATACCTAGGACTAACTCTAATCCCGTTGTAGCACACAGCCTCAACTGTTGCGACAACTTCAAGTTAACTCTAACTTGAAAACTCTGAGTACCTAATACAATTGCTTCTAGATAAAGCTGAAAGGTACAATATAAAAACACCTACTACAATTGAACTAGAATAAAAGACAGACACTTGGAACTGGTTCTTCTATCTGGTTCATGTAGCTTCAAGTTTGCACACTCGAATCACACATAAATTGCTTGCAAAATTGCCTTACTATTTTGCTCTTAATTCACATTTAACTTCTGCTTATATGCGTTACCTGTAAAAGAGAACAACACTGATATTTATAGAGTTAGTAAATAGAGATTGACTAGAATTGTGATGCTACTCTTCCTTGGTGGAAGAGTTCTAGTTGATCTCAACTTCTAACTCTATCCTTCTCTTAAACTGTATTCACTTTGAGTAAGGAGTCTCTCTCCTTATCCAACATGCAACCTTTTCGATCAGGATCAGGAGATATCACTTCTATTAAGTTAGGTTTATCTCCTTCACGTGCATCTCACATGCTTGAGTTGACCATATCTGTACTTCACTAAGATGGACCTGATCCATATCTGAGTTCCTTTGTCAATCTTCAAAACTCTCCTTTACTTGGGCTAACAAAATATCATCTTATATTAATTGGTGGAATGCTTCTATTGGAAAAATAGATAAGGAATGAAAATTAACTCAACGGCAAATGTTGAGGTTTGATAATATCGAGGTCACTGGTTTACAAAAAAAAAAAATGTTACCTGCAAATGGTATTTACAATGCAAATCAAACAATTTAACCATATCTATTGCAAATTAAAGTGATTAGAACACATATAACTTAATCATAGTTAAAAAATAAATGTTTACATGCAATACACATGCCTTGAATTTATAAATTTGGTGCAAAATGGGTACGGGTTTTTTGTAAGTTTATATTATTATATAATATACTTTACCATATGTGGTTAATCTTCGATATATCATGGATATGTCATAAATTGACTTTGTAACTCTTCTCGCAACGTTTTTGCTTTTTTAGATAAAACAGAAAAATAAAAATAAATAGTAAGAAGATTTATTCTGCGAACCAAAAGTATCTTATATTTATACCAGTCACTATGATGAATAGATTTGGAAGGTAAACATGCAAGTTGATAAAGAGGAAACTTCTTTCTATTGCTTCTTGTATGATGTTTTAGTTATTAAACTACTGTATTCAGTACTAGCAGTTGACAAAACCAATGACACCATGTCCCACATGTCAAGGCTGATCTAGCATAATTGCAAAACTAATTATGAGTTTATAGTTCATATCAGAACAACTAAAATTAATTTACGGTGAAGGAGGTAATAGGTCGAAATTAAAGCACGAATAACTAGCAATAATTAACAATTTCCCATCAAAAGACCAAGATGTGTAGCTCTTTCCAAATGTGGATCCATGTAATTACTTCCTCTGTCTCATATTATCAGTCGTGGTTACTAAAAATAGTTATCTTAAATTATTTGTTATTTTAGAAGTTCAAAACAAAATTAATTTTTTTTTTCTTTTTCACTCTTAATAATAATTTTCTTTGAAGACTACAAACACCTCAATTATGAATAACTTTGTTCAAATTTCAATAAGTCAACCTTATTTTCTTAAACACGTTATCATGTATATTACACAAATGCAATCAATAAACACCGAAATCCTAACAACTTCTACCATCTAACGCATAAATTGAGAAAATATTCAATAAAGAAAGATTAAATATTAAGACATGAATAAGGATAAAATAGTCAAAATCTCATTTTAACTAATTTTTCTTAAGGGGCATATATAAGAGAACCATGACAGATAATATGAGATGGAAGGAGTAGCATTTTAATGCGACATGTTCATTCTTTTATTTCATAAAAAAAATTATTAGTCAATAAATTGATTACATACGAGAGAACAAAACCTGGCTTGAGAGCTTATAATATATTTATAGAAATCGCTGCAGTTATATAGCTAACAGCTCAATGTTCAACATGGCACCAATTTAAGCAACAGCGCCCAGTATGGTTCAGAATTTTGTGGTCGAAATATGTGTGTGAATAACTAGTATAAATTGTTGGATTAGATAGTGTTCTATGGGAGTATTTTAAGAATAATATATTTTATCTCTCATTGAAAAATAAAGAAAGGAAGAAATGTTTAAAAGTACATCCTTATCTTATATAGTAGTTTGAATATTTTAAAGGATATTCGGAAGGAAAATTAGAATTTGACTATATAGTTAATAGTCAAGATTGGGCACTTGGACACTTGACCTTTGTGCCAATTAAGTAGCCTGAAATTAATACTTTAGTCACCTATTATTTTATTAATTAATTAAAAACATTTTCTTTAAGTTAATTTCACAAAACGTTTTACCATTTTTTTAATTTTGAAATTCAGAATAGGTGATTATTGGTTTTTAAAAGGTGTCTGGTGTGAAAGGATGAGTCTATTAATTTTAACAGACTTCCAGAGGTATTATAAATACTTGTATATCTCCAAAACGAAATACAACATCATATTTTCATTTTTTTCTCTTCTACTTATTTCTACAACTCAAAAATATTTTGTTCTTGTGGGAAATTCGAGTTAATTGTTGAAACTCGAATTTCAGTGACTTTGTAAAATCCTGGAGGAATTCTGTTATTATCTCTGTAGCAATAAAGTGGGAAGCTTAAATTCCTTAAGGACATTACACTATCGAAACCATATCATTTCATCCCATTATTTTTTGGAAATTTTACCTCCTATAGCAAGGTTTTACACCTTATTTATTATAAATAAATATCCTTATGGAATATTATTTTCTATAGCTACCTTTTAGGTTTTATAGAAAAATATGTATATATGGCCACTTCCTAACGTTTAGCCATTAAATACGATGGGTAATATTTTTCTCTCTCCTACTTTGTGTTCTTTCTCTCACAAGACCGCCGTATAGTATACAACTTCAGAAACCACAATCTCTCTCCACCATCTCTCTCTCTCTCTCTCTCTCAACGCCAGTCTCTTCTCCATGAATAAAACCACGATTCTCCACTAATTCATCTTCGTTGGCTCGCGAAATTTTCAAATTTTTTTGCTTCAAAAAGTTGTGGTAAGTGTTAAAGTTGTTAGATTTTCGCTGGTACATTGCTTCTTCTGTTTCTCTTTACTAATTTTTTAGAAATAATCACCATTGTTATGCTTTCACCAGAAAACTCGAAATTTCATCTCCAATGGCTAATTCAACAACTCACAAGAGGGTTACCCGACATCGAAACAAGCCCAATTTGAGAAATCTTCGAAAGAATCAACACTTCCTGATACGAAAAAGAGAAGAAAACTTATGGATGATGATTCAGGGGTTAAGGGAAAAGATACTTTATTTTCATTATATTCAATGTATCTCGCTGTATTTCATGTATTTCATTGTATTCACTGTCTTTAGTTTTTTCTACTTTTTCAATATATTCATTGTATTTAACTATATTCAATGTAATTATATAATTTCAAAGGCTTCACTTTGTTTCACTGTTTTGTCCAGCAGTATATATTCAATAGTTTATATTCATATGTATTGAACATAAGTATATATGTATTCAAATATATCTGCAATATGTATTCAAAATATATCTGCAGTATGTATCTGCAGTATGTATTAATATGTTTTTGCACTATAGATGACCTGCTATACTTCATGTATTCAATGTATTTATATGTATTTAACTATATTCAATGTAATTATATAATCTCTCTGAAGATTGCTATATTTTTGAGATACCACTAAAAAATATTTTAGTAAAGATACCACTAAAAAAAGAAAGGATGGATTAAATCTCTGAATATTACTCTGTTTTTGGGGTATTTTTCGGCAGAAAATCTTTTTTATAACTAGAAATACAAATTTTGTTTGTTATAATTGAGTTTGTTGGATTATATTGAGAGTCTATCGTATTAATTGATTCCCTTACCATTTTTAAATAGCTGGAGACCTTTTTTCCGTAAATTTTTATTATTGTATTCATGAATACAACTCGCAAATACATATGAATACAATCTATGTTAAGCTGAATGTGATGACCCGAAAGGTCATCACTTATTTTAGAAATAAATTTTGTGTTCCGAGGCCTTAAAACCTCCTTTTTACCTCACATCAATTTGCGTGCATGATCCGGTCGTATATCCAAAAAGCTTTTATGTGAAAATATGAGAAATAGAAATTTCTAGAGTTAAAATTTGATTATGATTGACTTTGGTCAATATTTTGAGCAAACGGACCCGGATCTATGTTCCGACGATCCCCGGAGGTCCGCAGTAAAATGTGAGACTTGGGCGTATGCCCGGAAATGAATTCTGAGGTCCCAAGCCTTATAAATCAATTTTTGAAAGAAATTGTTTTGTTGAATTACTTATGAAATAAAGAAAAGAATTAATATTTGAAACCATTGGTATCGGGCCCGTATTTTGGTTCCGGAGCCCAGTACAAACTTGTTAAAGTATTTAAATGATAACTGTGAAATTTGGTGAAAATGGAATTTATTTGACATGATTTGGACCTCCAGTTGGAGAGTTATGAACTTTAAGTGTTCTTGAGGAAAGTGATGAGTTTTGAGGTTTAATTCATAGTTTTACATGTTATTTTCATGATTTGATTACACGAGCAAGTCCGTATGATGTTTTTGGGTTAGTGTACATATTTGGTTTGGAGCCCTGAGGGCTCGGGTGAGTTTTGGATAGGCCTCGGAGTGAAACTTGGACTTAGGAAGTTGCAGGTTTTTAGCTGGTATGTTACAGGTCTGCGAAGCCTGGCTCGCAAATGCGAAGTTTCATCGCAAATGCGAAGACGACCTATGCTGCCTTGAGTCGCAAATGCGACGTGTTTATCGCAAAAGCGATATCGCAAATGCGAAAATGCCATGAACTCCCCAGTCGTCGCAAATGCGACAATTCCATCGCAAAAGCGAGTTCGCAAATGCGATTATAGCAGTCTGAGGGGTTTGCAATTGCGAACCCTGGTTGCAATTGCGACATCTGCAACCTGCAAAATCATAACTTAGACACATTTCAAAACCTAAACACTCTTGGGCGATTTTTCAAAGACAAGTACTCTTCCAAATTGATTGTAAGTCATTTATAACTTGTTTTTATTAATATTTAACATCTTTTCTCATGATTTCAACTCAAAATCAAAGGTTTTCATGGGAGAAATTGAGTGTTTTGGGTAGAACCTAGGTTTTTCAAATTTTAGGGATTTAGACCTCGATTTGAGGTCCGATTTCAAAACATATTATATATTTGGGTTCGTGGGGGAATGGGTAATCGGGTTTTGGTTCGAACCTCGGGTTTTGACCATGTGGGCCCGGGGGAGATTTTTGACTTTTTTGGAAAAACTTTAGAAAACCTATTTCCATGCATTAGAATTGATTCATTTAGCATTTATTGATATAGTTAAGTAACTTGTGGCTAGATACGAGCGAATTGGTGGTGGAATCAAGAGGTAAAGTGATAGTTGAGACTTGAATTGCTTTTGTGGCATCAAGATAAGTGTTTGGTCTAACCTTAGCTTGAGGGATTAGGAGTTGTGTCCTCTTTGCTATGTGTTATTTGTTGAGTACGACGTATAGGCATGGTGACGAGTATCTATACGTTGGTGTCAAGCATGCTCGTGAGTCTTACACTATGCTTAATGTGACTCCGTTTGTATTGTTCATGCCTTATGTGATGATTTCTATTGTTGAGCAAAGCTTGTGGAAGTAATAGTGGTATTTGAATATTGAAAAGCGTTGGCTCAAGTTGTATAATGAATTGTGGAAGTATAATTGGAAATTGAACCTTATACAGCATTGGCTCAAGTTGTGAAGTGAGTTGTGAAGTAAATGTAAAAAAGAGAAGAGGATTATTATATTGTCTCCCTTGCCGGGATGTTGTTGCTTTTAATGCTATCTCCCTTGCCGGGATGTTGATGCTTTTGATATTGTTCCCTTGCCGGTATTTGATTGTTGAACTATTGTTTCCTTGCCAGGATTTTATTGTGATTTCATTTATTCCTTGCCCTTATTTCTTGTGATTGTTGTTTGGGTGAGTAAGAGTGTTAAATCACGAAGGGTGATGCCGTGTATGATTTTGTGAGGAAGAGTTTAAAAGCACGAAGAGTGATGCTGTGCCGCACGATGTATAATTCTGTACCGATTATATTGTTTTTATGGTGAGGACGAGAGTAAAAGCATGAAGGGTGATGCCGTGCAGATTATATTAATTCTTATGGTGAGGATGAGAGTTAAAGCACGAAGGGTGATGTCGTGCACTTGTTTGATTTCTTATTCTTGTTGATAATTGAGTTATGGTGTTCCTTGTATTTACCTATTGTCCTTCTATTATCATTTGGTGTTTCCCCGTAGCATGTTTCCCCCTCTCATTCTTAACTGAACACTCCTGCTTTTATTTTCCGTTGTATATGATTTAACTGCACAGATTTATTTGGTAGTCTGGTCCTAGCTTCGTCACAACTTCGCCAAGGTTAGACTAGGCACTTACCAGCACATGGGGTCGGTTGTACTGATACTACACTCTGCATTGTGTGCAGATCCCGATACTTGAGCATACAGACCGTAGCTTTGGGTTGCTGTCTTCAGTTCATTCGAAGATCCAAGGTAGTCCTGCAGGCGTCTGCAGGCCCTGGCGTGTCCCTTTATCCTTTCATCCTATTTCATTTATATAATTCAGAAACAGTGTTGTATTTATTTTTTTGGACCTTGTTTGTAGTATTCTTAGACCATCTATGAAGTTGTGACACCAGTTCTGGGTATTCTTTGCTAAAGAAATTGTATTAGAAATATTTAAATGGTTTTAGTTGTTTCTTCCGCTTGTTTAAATTCCGCTGTTATAAATTGTTGGTTCCTAATTGATTAAGGATTAAAAATGGGATAAAGGTAAATTGTTCAAATGGTTGGCTTGCCTAGCTTTCACTAGTAGGTGCCATCACGACTCCCGAGGGTGGAAAATTCGGGTTGTGACAAGTTGGATCAGAGCTCTAGGTTACATAGGTCTCACAACTCACGGACAAGCTTAGTAGAGTCTGAGTGATCGGTATTTATCCCCCAGAGGCTACAGAGTTAGGAAAAACTTCACATCTATTCTTTCCTGTCGTGTAGTTTGGTTTCTCAATGCTAATTGAATTTCTACTATGTTCTTTCGCAGATGGTGAGAACATGCGCTTCCTCATCCACTGATCAGCAGCCCGAGCCCCCAACAGCAGCTCCCACAAGGGGTAGAGGGTAAGGCCGAGGCCGTGCTAGAGGCTGAGGTAGGGGCAGAGCTCAACCCAGAGCAGCAGCACTAGCGGCAGAGCCTCAGGTTGAGATTGATGATGAGGTTCCGGCCCAGGTAGTTTCGGTGGGCCCAGCTTAGGTCCTAGAGGGGTTCATTGCTACCCCAGTACTCTAGGATGATCTGGTCCGTCTAGTGGGCCTTATAGAGAGTGTCACCCGGGTAGGCTTGCTTCCTGTAGCACCAGCTGTCTCTCAGGCTGGAGGAGGAGCCCAGACTCCTGCTACTCGCACTCCAGAGCAGTTGGCTCCCCAGTTTCAGACTTCAACAACTCAGCCAGTTGGAACAGTTCAGCCGGGTGTGGTAGCTTAGACCGGTGATGGAGCAGCTAATTCTGTCGATGCCTTGTGAAGATTGAACAGGTTCACCAAGCTCTTCACTACCACTTTCAGTGGTGCATCTTCTCAGGATCCCCAGGATTATTTAGACAGCTGTCATGAGGTTCTTAGGAACATGGGGATAGTGGAGACCAATGGGGTTGACTTTGCTACTTTTCACTTATCTGGATCCGCCAAGACTTGGTGGAGGGATTATTATTTGGCTAGATCAGTTTGGTCACCAACTTTGACTTGGGATTAGTTTTCTCATCTATTTCTGGAGAATTTTCTTTCTATCACTCAAAGAGAGATCTATCGGAGGTAGTTTGAGCACCTCCAGTAGGGTTCCATGACTGTTACTCAGTACGAGACCAGGTTTATTGATTTGGCCCGTCATGCTCTACTTATACTCCCCACTGAGAGAGAGAGAGAGAGGAGGTTCATTGAGGGGCTCATTCAGCCTATTCGACTTTAGATGGCTAAGGAGACGGGGAGTGAGATTTCTTTTCAGGAGGCGGGCAATGTGGCCAGGAGAGTTGAGATGGTTCTATTGCAGGGAGATGTTCAGGGGTCTGGCAAGAGGCCTCGTCATTCAGGCAGATTTAGTGGCACCTCGTCTGGAGGCAAGGAATCGTATGGTAGAGGCCATCCTCCTAGGCCTTTTTAGTCAGCACTTCAGGTTTCTCACGGTGCTTTAGGTGGTCGTGGTTCTCATATGTAGTATACTGATCAGCAGTCCTATAGTGCACCACCAGCCCCTTTCAGTGCACCACCACTGTAGAGTTTTCGGGGTGGTCATTCAGGTCGTCAAGGTCAGCAGTCTCAGCAGCCGAGGGCTTGTTATACTTGTGGTGATATGGGTCACATTGCTAGATTTTGCCCTCGAGCATCGAGCAGCTCTCAGCATCAAGGTTCCCGTGCCATGGTTCAAGCACCAGGGTTCCCGTGCCATGGATAGGCACCGAGTGTTCCACCACCCGGTCAGCCAGCTAGAGGTGGAGGTAGAGGTATTAGAGGTGGAGCTCAGGCCGCTAGAGGTGGAGGCCAGCTAGCAACAGGTCGTCCTAGAGATGTAGTTCAGAGTGGTGAGGCCCAGCCCCGATGTTATGCTCTTCCAGCCAGGCCTGAGGCTGAGGCTTCTGATGCAGTTATCACAAGTACTATTCTGGTTTATGGTAGGGATGCTTCAGTGCTATTTGATCCAGGGTCTACATACTCCTATGTGTAATCTTATTTTGCACCGTACTTGATCATGCCTAGTAATTCTTTGAGTGCTCCTGTATATGTGTCTACACTGGTGGGTGATTCTATTGTGGTAGATCGTGTCCATTGTTCGTGTATAGTTGTGATTGGGGGTCTTGAGACTCGTGTAGATTTGTTACTTTTGGACATAGTTGATTTTGATGTCATATTGGGGATGGACTGGTTATCACCTTACCACGCTATCTTGGACTGTCATGCCAAGACTATGACCTTGGCCTTGCCGGGTTTACCTCATTTAGAGTGGAGAGGGACTCCTGGTCATTCTACCCGTAGTGTTGTCTCATATATGAAGGCTCGGCGTATGGTCGAGAAGGGGTGTTTGGCCTATTTGGCATATATTCGTGATTCTAGTGCCGAGGTTCCTTCTATTGATTCTATGCCTGTTGTTCATGAGTTTCCTGAGGTATTTCCTTCAGACCTGCTGGGTATGCCACCCGACAGGGATATTGACTTCTGCATTGATTTGGCCCCGGGCACTCAGCCCATTTTTATCCCGTCGTATCGTATGGCCGCCTGAGTTGAAGGAGTTGAAGGAGTAATTGCAAGACTTGCTTGAAAAAGGCTTCATTAGACCTAGTGTCTCACCTTGGGGTGCAGCGGTGTTGTTTGTTAAGAAGAAGGACGGATCAATGAGAATGTGTATAGATTACCGGCAGTTGAACAACGTTACAATCAAGAATAAGTATCCATTATCGAGGATTGATGATTTGTTTGATCAGCTTCAGGGTGCCAAGGTATTTTCGAAGATTGACTTGAGATTTGGCTACCCTTAGTTGATGATTAGGGCATCCGATGTCCCTAAGATAACTTTCCGCACTCGGTACGAGCATTATGAGTTTTGGTGATGTCATTCGGGTTAACAAATGCCCCAACAGCTCTTATGGATTTCATGAACCGAGTGTTTAGGCCTTACTTGGATTCGTTCGTGATAGTCTTCATTGATGATATTTTGATCTATTCCCACAGCCGGGAGGAGCATGAGAAGCATCTCAAAGTGGTCCTCCAGACTTTGAAAGATAGTCAGTTATATGCGAAGTTTTTGAAGTGTGAGTTCTGGTTGAGTTCAGTTGCGTTCTTGGGTCATGTTGTATTAGTAGAGGGTATTAGGTTGATCCGAAGAAGATAAAGGCAGTCAAGAACTGGCCTAGACCAGCATCAGCTACAGAGATCCGGAGTTTCTTGGGTTTGGCAGGCTATTATCTTCGATTTGTGGAGGGGTTTTCATTTATTGCAACCCCGATGACCAGGTTGACCCAGAAGGGTGCCCAGTTCAGGTGGTCGGACGAGTATGAGGCGAACTTTCAGAAGCTCAAGACAGCTTTGACTACGGCGCCGGTGTTGGTTTTTCCCACAAGTTCAGGGCCATATACAGTTTATTGTGATGCATCTCGTATTGGACTTGGTGCGGTGTTGATGCAGTATGGCAAGGTCATTGCTTATGCTTCGCGTCAGTTGAAGATTCATGAGAAGAACTATCCGGTCCATGATTTAGAGTTAGCAGCCATTGTTCATGCGTTGAAGATATGAAGGCATTATTTGTATGGCGTGGCATGTGAGGTGTTCACGGATCACAAAAGTCTTCAGTATTTGTTCAAGTAGAAGGAGCTAAATTTGAGGCAGAGAAGGTGGTTGGAGCTATTGAAGGACTATGATATCACCATCTTATATCATCCGAGAAAGGTCAATATGGTGGCCGATGCATTGAGTAGGAAGTCAGCCAGTATGGGCAGTCTTGCGTATATTCTGGTCGATGAGAGACCGCTTGCTTTGGATGTTTAGGCTTTGGCCAATCAGTTCATGAGGTTGGATGTTTCTGAGCCCAACCGTGTGCTAGCTTGCACAATCGCTCGTTCTTCATTATTGGAGCGTATCCGAGAACGGCAGTATGATGATCCTCATTTGTGTGTCCTTAGAGACACAGTGCAGCACGGAGGTGCCAAGCAGGTTACATTAGGAGAGGATGGAGTTTTGAGGCTGCAGGGTCGAGTTTGTGTGCATAATAAGGATGGGCTCCAGGAGTCGATTTTAGAGGAGGCCCACAGTTCCCGGTACTTTATTCATACGGGCAGCGTTAAGATGTATCAGGATTTGCGGCAGCATTATTGGCAGAGGAGAGTGAAAAAGGATATTGCTGCATATGTGGCTCGGTGTTTGAATTGTCAGCAGGTTAAGTACGAGCATCAGAGGCCTGGTGGTTTGTTCTAGAAGATTGAGATTCCTGAGTGGAAGTGGGAGCGTATCACTATGGACTTCGTTGTTGGACTCCCACGGACTTAGAGGAAGTTCGATGCAGTGCGAGTTATTGTTGATAGGCTGACCAAGTCAGGACATTTCATTCCAGTGGCAGTCTTCTATTCTTCCGAGAGGTTTGCTGAGATCTATATCCGAGAGATTGTTCGTCTTCATGGTGTGCTCGTGTCTATCATTTCGGACCGAGGTATGCAGTTTACCTCACATTTCTGGAGAGCGGTTCAGCGGGAGTTGGGCACATGGGTTGAGCTGAGCACAGCGTTTCATCCTCAGACGGACGGGCAGTCCGAGCGGACTATTCAGATTTTGGAGGATATGCTTCGAGCTTGTGTCATTGACTTTAGAGGTTTGTGGGATCAGTTTTTGCCTCTAGCAGAGTTTGCCTACAACAACAGCTACCAGTCGAGTATCTAGATGGCTCCTTATGAGGCTTTATATGGTAGGCGGTATCGGTCTCCGGTTGGATGGTTTGAGCTGGGAGAGGCTCGGTTGTTGGGTACGAATCTAGTACAGGATGCCTTGGACAAGGTCAGGATCATTCAGGATAGGCTTCGTACAGCTCAGTCCAGGCAAAAGAGTTATGCTAACCGTAAGGTTTGTGATTTGGCATTCATGGTCGGTGAGCGGGTGTTGCTTCGGGTGTCGCCTATGAAGGGCGTGATGAGATTTGGGAAGAGGGGCAAGCTTAGCTCTAGATTCATTGGCCCGTTTGAGATTCTTGATCGAGTGGGAGAGGTGGCTTACAGACTTGCGTTGTCGCCGAGCTTATCAGCTGTGCATCCAGTGTTTCATGTGTCCATGCTTTGGAAGTATCACGGTAATCCATCCCACGTGTTAGATTTTAGCACTGTCCAGTTGGACAAGGACTTGTCCTATGAGGAGGAGCCGGTAGCTATTCTACACCGGCAGGTTTGTCAGTTGAGATCGAAGAGTTTCCCTTTTGTTCGTGTTCAGTGGAGAGGTCAGTCTGCTGAGGCATCGACCTGGGAGTCCAAGTCCAATATGCGGAGCCGTTATCCCCATCCTTTCCCCGACTCAGGTACTTCCTTCTTATGTCCGTTCGAGGATGAACGATTGTTTTAGAGGTGGAGTATGTGAGGACCCGAAAGGTCATCACTTGTTTTAGAAACAAATTTATTGTTCTGAGGCCTTAAAACCTCCTTTTTACCTTACCTCAATTTGCGTGCATGGTCTGGACGTATATCCGAAAAGCTTTTATGTGAAAATATGAGAAATAGAAATTTCTAGAGTTAATTTGATTATGGTTGACTTTGGTCAATATTTTGAGCAAACAGACCCAGATCTGTGTTCCGACGATCCCAGGAGGTCCATAGTAAAATATGAGACTTGGGCGTATGCCCGAAAATGAATTCCGAGGTCCCAAGCCTTAGAAATCAATTTTTGAAAGAAATTATTTTGGTGAATTACTTATGAAATAAAGAAAAGAATTAATGTTTGAAACCATTGGTATCGGGCTCGTATTTTGGTTCCAGAGCCCGGTACAAACTTGTTAAAGTATTTAAATAATAACTATGAAATTTGGTAAAAACAGAGTTTATTTGATATGATTTGGACCTCCGGTTGGAGAGTTATGAACTTTAAATGTTCTTGATGAAAATGATAAGTTTTGAAGTTTAATTCATAGTTTTACATGTTATTTTCATGATTTGATTGCACGAGCAAGTCCGTATTATGTTTTTGGGTTAGTGTACATGTTTGGTTTGGAGCCCCAAGGGCTCGGGTGAGTTTTGGATAGGCCTCGGAGTGAAACTTGGACTTAGGAAGTTGCAGGTTTGTAGTTGGTATGTTGCAGGCTTCGCAAATGCGAAGCCTGGCTCGCAAATGTGAAGTTTCATCGCAAATGCGAAGACGACCTGTGCTGCCTTGGGTCGCAAATTTGACGTGTTTATCGCAAATGCGAATGTCTCTTCGCAAATGCGAAAATGCCCTGAACTCCCTAGTCGTCGCAAATGCGACAATCCCATCACAAAAGCGAGTTTGCAATTGCAAACATTAATCGCAAATGCGATTATAGCAGTCTGAGGACTGATCGCAATTGCGACATCTGCAACCTGCAAAATCATAATAACTTAAACGCATTTCAACCATTTTTCAAACTCTTTCAAAACCTAAACACTCTTGGGCGATTTTTCAAAGACAAGTACTCTTCCAAATCGAATGTAAGTCATTTCTAACTTGTTTTTATTAATCTTTAACATCTTTTCTCATGATTTCAACTCAAAATCAAAGGTTTTCATGGGGGAAATTGAGTGTTTTTTGGTAGAACTTAGGTTTTTTAAATTTTGGGGATTTGGACCTCGATTTGAGGTCCGATTTCAAAACAAATTGTATATTTGGTTCGTGGAGGAATGTGTAATCGGGTTTCGGTTCGAACCTCGGGTTTTGACCATGTGGGCCCGGGGGCGATTTTTGACTTTTTGGGAAAAACTTTAGAAAACTTATTTTAATGCATTGGAATTGATTCATTTAGCATTTATTGATATAGTTAAGTAACTTGTGGCTAGATACGAGCGAATTGGTGGTGGAATCAAGAGGTAAAGCGATAGTTGAAACTTGAATTGTGTTCATGCCATCGAGGTAAGTGTTTGGTCTAACCTTAGCTTGAGGGATTAGGAGTTGCGTCTTATTTGCTATGTGTTATTTGTTGAGTACGATGTATAGGTATGGTGACGACTATCTATACGTTGGTGTCAAGCATGCCCGTGAATCTTATACTATGCTTAATGTGACTTTGTTTGTGTTGTTCATACCTTATGTGATGATTTCTATTGTTGAGCAAAACTTGTGGAAGTAATAGTGGTATTTGAATATTGAAGAGCATTGGCTCAAGTTGTATAATAAATTGTGGAAGTATAATTGGCAATTAAAACTTATAGAGCATTGGCGCAAGTTGTGAAGTAAATGTGAAAAAGAGAAGAGGATTATTATATTGTCTCCCTTGCCGGGATGTTGTTGCTTTTAATGTTATCTCCCTTGCCGGAATGTTGATGCTTTTGATATTGTTCCCTTGCTGGGATTTGATTGTTGAACTATTGTTCCCTTGCCGGGATTTTATTGTGATTTCATTTATTTCCTTGACCTTATTTCTTGTGATTGTTATTTGAGTGAGTAAGAGTGTTAAACACGAAGGGTGATGCCGTGCATTATTTTGGTGAGAGAGTGTTAAAGCACGAAGGGTGATGTCGTGTATGATTTTGTGAGGGGGTCGGTTGTGCTGATACTACACTCTTCATTGTGTGCAGATCCCGGTACTGGAGCATACGGACCGTAGCTTTGGGTTACTGCCTTCAGTTCATTCGGAGATCCAAGGTAATCCTGCAGGCGTCCGCAGACCCTAGCGTCTCCCTCTATCCTTTCATCCTGTTTTCATTTATATAATTCAGAAACAGTGTTATATTTATTTTTTTGGACCTTGTCTGTAGTATTCCTAGACCGTCTGTGAAGTTGTGACACCAGTTCTGGGTAGTCTTTGCTAAAGAAATTGTATTGAAAATATTTAAATGGTTTTAGTTGTTTCTTTCGCTTGTTTAAATTCCGCTGTTATAAATAGTTGGTTCCTAATTGATTAAGGATTAAAAATGGGAAAAGGTAAATTGTTCAAACGGTTGGCTTGCCTAGCTTTCACTAGTAGGCGCCATCACGACTCCCGAGGGTGAGAAATCCGGGTCGTGACACTGGACTTCCTTGTTTTCCGTCGAGTTTTGCCACTGTATTCATGAATACAGTAGCTTGAATACATCGAATACATTCTATAACAAGTGAAAACATAGCTATAAAAAGTAATTAAGTAAATAATAGCTATAGCAAATTAATAGCCACTAAATAATAGTCATTTCTAAAAATTCCTCTTATTTTTTCTAACATAACTTGAGTATATTCAGAATTCACTCAACTTTCAAAATGCAGAGTTCCATCTAGATTTGTCGCCAATATTACTGCACATTAATAAGCATAAAGTTGACTTTTATCCACAAAGAAGCTTCCCCTACCAAACATTATGGCTAACAACTAAAAAAATTATTCGGCATGGTACATTGCCTACATTAGAAGTACTAAACAACGCATGGAATTCATAATCAGAGAATTGACATTTCTTCATAACGAAGCTTCCCCTTATCAAATTCCGATTATTGTAAAACAACCATTACAAATCTTATAGCCCGTTTAGCCAAGCTGAAAAAATCAGCTTATTTTAAGAAATTCTTTTTTTTTAAAAGTGATTTTTTCAAAAGTACTTTTGGTGAGAAATAATTTGTGTTTCGCTAATTAATTTAAAAAGCACTTTTAAACAGCAATTAGTGTTTGGACAAACTTTTAAAAAGTGCTTCTAAGTGTATTTTTCTCAAAAGTGTTTCTAGAAGCACCCTTTTTTCCTCCTAAAAGCGTGGCCAAACACTTCAAATTTGGGGAAAAACATTTTTTTTGAATAAAAAAATGCTTTTCAACTTGGAGAAACTTGGCCTATCATGATATTAGTATTCTTTATTGTCCTTCTTGCTAAAAGAATACGATTCTTGTTCAAAAAGCCAAGTAGTGAATATCATTAAAAGGTAAAGGCTTCTCTTGGCATGAATTTGAAAAGTTCTTTTATGCTAACAAAAGGCAACACAATGAATGGACTTGTAATGTCAATAATATACCATTTTCATTGATTTGATCTTCAAAAACGGAAAACGCGAATATATGCCATTTGTTTGATGTCACTCAAGGCACGACTCTACTCAATAATAACATATCATAGTAGTAGCAAGGGGCCATAGCAACATAGACAGCAAGAAACAATACTACAAGGATAGCCATTATAATAGCAAGGAGCAATAAAGTTAAAAATTCTAGCAAATTAGAAAGAATTGCAACATGTTGAGTAATCACACCAGCTTATGATGTCTCAATAGAATGGCACATCATTAATTCACACATCCCAGATTTAAAAAAAAAAGGTGGGGGGCGGGAACCCGGTGCACGAAGTACCTCGTGTTCACGCAGGATCCAAGGAAGGGCCGCAACCCAAGAGGGTGTGATGTAGGCAGCCTATCCTGGCTAATTCGACGGCTCGTTCCCGTGACCTATAGGTCACACATCCGATACAAATTGAATTATTCAACAACTACATAAGATCAGCAAGATTTCTTCTGATCATATAGCTCATATAAACTCTCGGGAACTTAGCTCCAATGGCACCAAACTCAGTAACAGATGTAGGAGAAAAGAGCACCATTGGGTTCTGCGGTGAAATTTTCAGAACTCTCTATGGTTTTAATTTTAATTAACACATAAAAGGGACCAAAATCTTTTGAACTTTTGTTTCTGATATATTGGATCTTCGTTTGAATTATCAGATTTTCTTATGTTAAAAAGATAATTTTTCTTTGAACCTGATTATTCTCTAGCTTAATTCTCCATCTTTCTTTCTAGTGCTAAATGATTCAACTAACTCTTCCCATGGTGTCTGGAATAATGAGATAATTAGCCTTATTTTTCATCCCAAACTGACAAGAATATCGAAAGAGAGTCTCATAAATACACAGCATGAGAATAAGATTATCTTTCTTTCCCAACAACTGCAGTAAAAGAGCAGATTAAACTTTTGATAGAATTGTTAGGTGTCGTTTGGTTGCAAAGTGGGATATCCAAGGATTATAATGCTGGAATTATTATCCCACATCCTATATGGGATAAGTAGTACCACCATTTTGGTATAAAATTTGTATTGGTATTAGCTAATACCAATAACCAAACATGGGAGGCAGACAATCAGTGGCGGATTCACATGCTGATTTTGGGTGCTCAAGCCCCCATTATCTTTGACAAGATTTAGTAAATTTGTATAGCTAATTATAAAAATATTTAGATAAATATTGGGTGAGCACCCTAACTAAACTCTATTTTCCTCTTTTTTCAGAATTTTTATCAGTGAACACCCACGACTTTAAAATTCTGGATCCGCCACTGCAGACAATCCCAAATTCTATCCCAAGATTATAATCCTGATCCCGGTAACCAAATGACCCCTTAGGATTCAAATGAACAGCCAAATAAAGAGGATCATCTTCTATCTTTATGCAGAATAATGATTGATAAGCTAACAGAATTGGTAAAATCATACCATACTACTCAAGATGAATATTGTTGACAGTTACATCAGATTCCAGCCGGAGCACAATGGAACAGAGAAGTAAACCGACGAAATTATTAACATAGGTATGACTTGCCTTTTCTTCCTTTTCTTTTGCGGTTCCCATGCCAGCTTGTATGCACCTCGACTATTCCATTGGGTACCTGCTACCTCCCAACAACATATGTACCAGGTAACTCTACCACCAAGGTTTAAGCAGACGAGAAAGATTATCTTGCCTTTTATTGCATACACCATCTCAATCAAAAGGGCAATATGCTTGGCTAAATAAGACAAAAGAAAAGCAACCTCTAAATGCAACAAAATGCACCTTAAACGCGTTGTTTCCAGTTCAAACTTCAAAGACAGTAGGTACAATAATCAAAGGAAAAGCTGATGATGCCAAAGAAAAACAAGGCAATGTTATAAAACTGCATAAGTAATATGATGACAATTAGGTATATGGAGTGCCATCCATGTCGAGCCTAAACTTATGTGGGCTGTTCTACGCCAATCAAGAAGAGCAATATCTTTGATTCTTTCCCTATCCCCTTCAGGACAAAACTTACACTACCTCCAAAGAACAGTTTCTCATGAACGAATATCAAATTAAAAAGACTAGTTGCATGAATAAAAAAGACCATGCAAAGATAACCATAACAAATAACTATGTCATGGATCAAAAGACAGGAACTAAACTTTCCTCTGCCTCAACCAAAAATGAGCTAGACAAGGATTAACATAAGTACCAAACTTAAACAACTTTTGCTTAAGGAAACCCTTTGCATCGAGAATCTGTTATCCTTGCATGAAAATGTCCCCTATGGAAATGCAATAACCAGACAAAGTTATACAATTCCATAGAAGAAATAGAAAACAAAAAAAACTTTAATAACATTAGCTCAACTTAATCAAAGAAACAAATTAATGACTCAAAGGGAGACACTCTCTAAATCGTCGCAGTTCTTTGCCTGACTTTAGCTTTCTCTGCATCAATAATAGACTCCATCAACTTAACAGAATTCTCCAACTCCCCTTCTCTGTTCACTACCACATAATCAAATTCCTCCATATGCTTCACTTCCTCCCTAGCCGTGGCAATTCTCACAAGCAAAGTCTCTTTAGTCTCGGTCTTCCTATCAATCAACCTCTTCACTAATGCATCTTCACTCTCCGCCACTAAAAACACAAACACCGCAGATTTACCCAAAATCCTCTTCAACGTCGCTGCCCCTTGTATATCAACTCTCAACACTATATCCAATCCTTTAGCCATTTGATCCCTAATTTGCTGTTTTGGTATACCCTTATAATCCCCATACACCAATGCATACTCCAACAACTCATGTCTCTCAATCATTGTTATAAACTCTTCTTTACTCACAAAAAAGTAATCTTTTCCATCAACCTCACCGGGCCTTTTACCCCGGCTCGTCGCAGTAACAACAAAATGCATATTCTCCCTAACTTCTCTAAGCCTTTTAATCACCGCATCTTTACCAACCCCACTTGGGCCACTAACCACAATGATCAAAGGATGAGGGTCGGGTACCAATGGACCTGAACTAAATGGCGACCCCACCGCCGCCTCGAGGGCACGATACAATTCGGCCTTATCGGCAGTTTCAGGGGGTGGTATAGGGACATGGGCGGGTCTTCTTGCATCCGCCATAGCAGGAAATGACGACACTAAACGTTTGGTTACAAGAATTGGCCTTTTTTTCAATATTCTTGGAGTTGAGAGGAATTGTGGGTTATGGTCAAAAACAGCAAAAGGGTTTTTGAGATTTCGATAGAGGAGAAATGGGTCGCGGCTAGAATTTGATAAAGAGGTGTAGAGCCTACGAAATTGCATCGAATTTATATCGGATGAGAGAAGAGAAAAAAGGCTGCGAAATGGAGCGTGAATTTTACGGAGATGGATAGAGAATCGAAAGTAAGGACTGTTAATGCGGGCTATTAGTTTGAGAATCTTTGACTGGCTGGGAGAAGAGTTCTAATCTAGGGTTTATCCAAATTCCTAATTCCTCACTTATTTGCAATTTTGAACGGCCTTGTTTCGGGTCAGGGCATGTGAGATTGCTGATTTTCTCAGCTTTTTTGAGGTCTCTAATTCTATTTTTTATACTATTTTAAAAGGAAAATTTACGGGCACAACAAACATTTACATTGTATTTATCATTCGTAGCTATACTTTTCAAAAATTACCAATTGTAACTATATTTGACTTCATAGCAAATCCATTTATAGTATTTAAACAAAAGATCAATTGTTTTGAACTAAAACAAGAGAGCGACAAGCTCTCGTAGCGCAGTTGGTAGTAGGGGTGGGCATAAAATCCGAAAAACCGAATTCCGAACCGGACCGAATTAATTCGGTATTTCGGTTTCGGTTATTTCGGTATTTCGGTCTAATTCGATATTGAAATTTCGGTATTTTGGTATTTCGGTACGGTCCTCGGTATTATAATTCTAAAATTTCGGTATACCGAAATACCGAAAATCCGATTTTTAAAAGACATTTTCTTATATATTGCCCCAGTCCAGTAGTCCACTGCCCGTCTGCGGTCTGCCCCAACCCATCGCCCTGCCCACTTAAAATAATTTTAATTCCAACAACAGCCCATCGCCCCATCGCCCCAGCCCACTCTAAAATAATTTGAATTAGGGCTAATTCATTAGGTTAGGACTTAGGAGTACTGATAGACGACGATAGTCAGACTCAGACTGAGTATTGTGAGTAGGCAATTAGGGCATTAGGCGATTTCCGAGTTCGATTCGATTCGATTCCTCACTCCTCACAAATTCCGGGCAAACGAAGAGTCGAAGACGCTGCTGCAGCTGTTCCGAGCTCGATTCGATTTCAATTTTCAAAGGTATGTTTCGTTTTTTTTTTGTTGTACTGATAGATGATAGACTGAAAACTTACCATCAGACATGATTGACCAGTATAATCATTAGCTCAGAAGTATGATGTGATGATCTATACACATTCTATCTAATTACTCTAAGGCATAAACATATGAACTGGGATTTTGTGATTCTTAAAGGGAAAAAAGAAGAGTAGGGGCATGACCAATCTGAAAATCCAGTAAGACAACTGCAGTAGCATTGGCATATCAGGATTAATGTTTGTTTCACATGAATAACAAGTCACCCTTAGCCACAAGCAACAGGAACGAACTGATTAACATATCTTCTTTTGTTTGTTTGATAAGTACACTATCTTACTAAAATGCAGTTTGTTTTCAGTATTTTGGTTAGCTTTTAGCACTTGATTCTTAGTTCTTAATGGTGTTGCTTTCCTAATCATTTGAGATTGTTCGGTGAAAAGAGTATTTAAGCTTGGTTTGTTTTATGCCTATGTTTGGAGTTATCTTTGTTATTGCCTTATTGGTTGGCAAGTACCAGTTCCATGCTCGTAAGACCATGCATGTCTTGTTGCATGCGAATTCAGGCCTTTGTCATGTTCTTGTGATGCTTGTAATAATATTTTTTCGAGTTATATTCTGCTCAGTGCTCATGTACAACTTCCGTCTTATGCCAGATCCATTCTTGACGAGTGGCTGTCATTTTATCATCGCCTGTTTTTGAGCAGCATGCAAAACATATTCTTTTTTACTATTTTTAGCAGCATGCGAAATATTACTAGTGTAAATTCACCAGCCTCAATTGGTTCTGACACTGAATTGCAACAATCTGAATGGGTCTTGGTTAAACCGAAACCGTGCCGAAACCATACCGAACCAAAATAAGAAATATTGAATCGTACCGAAATAATTTGGTACGGTATTTGGTATACACAATTGATAAACCGAATACCGAACCGAAATTCTTAAATACCGAACCGAAATACCGAATGCCCACCCCTAGTTGGTAGAGCACTTGCTTAGTAAGCAGAGGTTTTGAGTCTGACTCTCAACAAGAGTATTTTATTTACTGTATTTCTGTATTTTGCCTTGGTTGTATTCATTACAAGAACGAATACAATTGATACATATTGGCGAACGAATACAATTAACACAGGTTGTATTCTTTGTGCGTCTGAATACAAGTGATACAAGCTGGTAACAATTGAACAACAACTACGAATAGTAATTAGGCAAACTATAGTTAATTTAAATAAGCATTTGAGATGCCGCTCGACATATACAATAATCACTCTCAATAGGTACACAATTCTCCCAAGACCCGGAACACCGTAAGTCACAAGCTTCTAAGATCTTTGTCAACTGTTCTATACATTTGTACTAGAATAAATTAAAGGGAAGCAACATCAGAAGGGATAGAAGGGGACTCCGAGGTCTGCGGAAGTGGCAGATGTACCTTGAAGTCTCCGAAATGGCAGTAACTGTGCAACTAAAAACGAGGCTGGTAGGAGGTAAGTGCCAAGCCTAACCTTGGTCGAGTAGTGACGAGGTTAGGTCAAGACCCTACTAGTATATATTTAATAAATAAAAAAAAGACAATGAAATATCGCAGTAAAATAAAGACCAAAATTTAACAAGAATGAAATTATAGAAAGGTAACAACTCAGTACACAAAGATAACAACAGGGGATCTCCTGAGATATCATCTCGTAGTCCCAAATATAAATGTACAAGGGGGGATCTCCCGAAATACCGTTCCGTAGTCCCAAAGTAAATATGTAGGGGGATCTCCTGGAATACTATTCCGTAGTCCCAAAGTAAATATGTAGCTCAAACAATGGAAATAACAGTTACAGCAAGAAAGCCTTCTGTTTAGACTAAGTTCAAATCAAGAAAAAGCAGGAAATTCACTAAACATGCTGCACAGAGTTCAGATAAACAATTAAGGCAAGTAGACATGCTATTCTAAGCTAACAGGATACAACAAATGTTGATATAACTCAAATAAGAAGAAAACAGGTTATTACTTAGCAGAAACCGGGTTTTACAACAATTAGCATGTGTACATACTCGTCACCTCACGTACACGACGCTCACATATCAAAAACAGTACCAAATCCTAAGGGGAGTTCCCCCACACAAGGTTAGGCAAGTCCACTTATCTCGAATCAAACTCAATCAATCAGTCACAGTGCCTTTTCCACGAATATCCGGCTCTGAATGAACCAAATCTAATCAAAAGCAATTACATATTATAAATACAACTATAATAGACTAATATAATTAATGAAATCAAGTCTTAAACAAGAAATTCGAAAATCGCCCTAAAACGTCTCCCCGTGCCCACGTCTCGGAATCGGGTAAAAGTCACAAAATATGAACACCTATTCACTCACGAGTTCATTCGTACCAAAATTATTCAAATCCGATGTCAAAATCCCAATCAAAATCCATAATCTTAGTTGAAGAACTTCTTCCTATTTTTTCCAATTTTTCACCCCAAATCAAAAATTAAATGATAAAATTAATGATAGATTAGTGGGGTATAACTAAAATCAAGTGTAGAATTATTACCCAATTGATATCTCATAAAATCCCTCAAAATCTCGTCCAAATCCAAGCTCCCAAACTCAAGTTTTGATAAAAATGGCTAAACCCTCATTTTTGAAACTTTATATTCTACCCAATTAATTCTTTCTTCGCAAACACAGAAGGACCCTCGCGTTCGCGAAGCACAAACTTGTCTTGGCCCAAAATCCCTTCATCGCGAACGCGATACACTAGACGTGAATGTGAAGACCACTCAGCTCAACCCTACGCGAATGCAGGACCAACATCGCGAACGCATAGGCAAGAGGCCTGGGGTCCCAGCTACCTCACTTCCTCTACGCGAACACGTTCCACTCCTCGCGTTTGCGATGCTACCACTGACCATACCTTCGCGAACGCGAGCTCCTCTACACGAACGCGAAGAACAAAGTTGAGTTGCCCTCCCAGATGCCTTACGCGAACACGAGACCTCCCTCGCAATCGCGATGAAGAAACGTCTGCAACAAAACACCAGAAAATCTGCTCTCTTGTCTGAAGTTCAAAAGGTCCGTTAACCACCCGAAATCAACCCGAGACCCCCGGGACCTCAACCAAACATACCAAAAAGACCTAAAACACCATATGAACTTAGTCGGGCTTTCAAACTACATCAAACAATGCTAAAATCACGAATCATCCTCCAATTCAAATTTAAAGAAATTTCCAAAACCGATGTTGAAACCTATCAAACCACGTCCGATTGACCCCAAATTTTGCACACAAGTCATATTCAATATTAAGGACCTACTCCAACTTCCGGAATTGGAATCCGACCCATATAACAAAAAGTTTATTACCGTTAAAAATCTCTAAAAATTCTACTTTCGTCATTTCAAGCCTAAATCAGCTACAGACCTCCAAAATACAATCCGGTCACGCTTCTAAGCCCAAAATCACCCAATGGAGCTAACGGAATCGACAAAACTCCATTCTGGTTTACTATCCAAATCCTAAAACTTTAGCCTCAGTTTAGGGACTAAGTATCCCAAAATACTCCAAAAACCAAAACAAAACCTTCCGGCAGGTCACATAAGCAGAAAAAGATATGGGGGAAGTATTAATTAGGGGATTGGGGTTATAACTCTCAAAACAACCAGTCGGGTCTTGACATCTTCCCTATCTTAAAACAATCGTTTGTTCTCGAAGGAGCATAGAGACATACCTAAAGTGGTGAAAAGATGAGGATAACGGCTGCGCATATCCTGCTCGGTCTCCCAAGTCGCCTCCTCGACCGGCTGACCCCTCTATTGAACCTTCACTGAAGCGATATTCTTTGACCTCAACTTTCGAACCTGCCTGTCCAAAATAATCACTAGCTCCTCAACATAAGATAGATCCTTGTCCAACTGGACTGAGCTGAAATCCAACACATGGGATGGATCACCGTAATACTTTCGGAGCATAAAAACATGAAATGCTGGATGGACTTCTGCTTGGCTAGGAGGTAAGGCAAGCTCATAAGCAACCTCCCCAACTCGCTGCAAAACCTCAAAGGGACCAATAAATCTTGTGCTCAGCTTGCCATTCTTTCCGAACCTCATAACGCCCTTCATAGGCGAAACCCGGAGCAAGACCTGCTCTCCAACCATGAATGCAACATCGCGAACCTTCTAGTCCTCATAACTCTTCTGTTTGGACTGAGCTGTGTGAAGTCTATCCTAAATTACCTTAACCTTCTCTAAAGCATCTTGAACTAAGTCTGTACCCAATAATCTAGCCTCGCCCGGCTCGAACCAACCCACTGGAGACCGACACCACCTACAATACAAAGCCCCATACGGTGCCATCTGGATGCTGGACTGATAACTGTTGTTGTAGGCAAATTCCGCAAGTGGCAAAAACTGATCCTAAGAACCTCCAAACTCCATCACACATGCACGGAGCATATCCTCTAGAATCTGAATAGTGCGCTCGCATTGTCCGTCCGTCTGAGGGTGAAATGATGTGCTCAACTCCACCCGAGTACCCAACTTCTACTGTACGGCCCTCTAGAACCATGATGTAAACTGTGTACCCCGGTCAGAGATGATAGATATTGGCACGCCATGAAGTTTGAAAATCTCGCGGATATAAACTCGAGCCAGCTGCTCGAAAGAATAGGTAGTCATCACAGGAATGAAATGAGCTGACTTGGTCAGTTTATCCACAATCACCCAAACTGCATCAAACTTCTACTGAGTCCGTGGGAGTCCAACAATGAAATCCATAGTGATCCGCTCCCATTTTCACTTCGGAATCTCTAACTTCTGAAGCAATCCACCTGGCCGCTGATGCTCATACTTCACCTGCTAGCAATTTAGACACTGGGATACATATTCCACTATGTCTTTCTTTATTCTACGCCACCAATAATGCTGCCTCAAATCTTGATACATCTTCGTGGCACCCGGATGAATGGAGTACCACGAGCTGTGAGCCTCCTGAAGAATCGACTTATGCAATTTGTCCACCTTAGGCACACATAGCCTGCATTGTATCCTCAATGCACCATCATCTCCAATAGCGACCTCCTTAGCATCACTGTGCTGAACCGCGTCCTTAAGGATAAGCAAATGGGGGTCATCAAACTGACGCTCCCTGATACGATCATAAAGAGAAGACTGGGAGACCACACAAGCCAAAATTCGACTCGGCTCAGAAATATCCAATCTAACAAACTGGTTGGCTAAGGCCTAAACATCGAGTGTCAATGGCCTCTCTGCTATTGACAAATATGCTAAGCTCCCCAAACTCTTCGCCCTGCAACTCAAGGCATCGACCACCACATTGGCCTTCCCGGGAAGGTATAGACTAGTGATATCATAATCGTTAAGCAGTTCTAACCACCTCCGCTGATGCAAGTTAAGATCCTTCTACTTGAACAGATACTACAAACTCTGGTGATCAGTATAGATCTCACAAGGGACAACGTACAGATAGTGCCTCCAAATCTTCAAGGCATGAACAATAGCTGCTAACTCAAGGTCATGGATAGGATAGTTCTTTTCATGCACCTTTAGCTGTCTGGATGCCTAGGCAATCACCCTACGGTCCTGCATCAACACCGCGCCGAGACAAACTCGCGACGCATCACAATAAATAATATAAGACCCTGAACCTGTAGGCAATACCAATACTGGGTTGTAGTCAAAGTTGTCTTAAACTTTTGAAAGCTCTCCTCACACTCCTATGTCCACCTGAATAGAGCACCCTTCTAGGTCAGCCTGGTCATAGGTGCTGCAATAGATGAGAATCCCTCAACAAATCGACGGTAATACCCTGCCAAACAAAGGAAGCTCAAGATCTATGTAGCTGAGGACGGTCTGGGCCAACTCTACACTGCGTCCACCTTCTTCGGATCCACCTCGATCCCTTCACTCGACACCACGTGACCCAAAAATGCCACTAAATCCAACCAAAACTCACATTTTAAGAACTTTGCATATAACTTCTTTTCTCTCAAGGTCTGAAGCACAGTCCTCAGGTGCTGCTCATGATCCTCCCAACTCCAGAGTACACCAGAATGTCATCAATGAACACAATGACGAATGAATCAAGATAAGGCTAAAATATACTGTGCATCAAATGCATAAATATTGTCGGTGCGTTGGTCAGCCTAAATGATATCACAAGGAACTCGCAATGACCATACCGAGTGTGAGCACGTAATTTTTTCCCTATATGTATTAATCCAACAAATTCAAAACAAAATAATTTCTTTCAGTGTTTGCAATTTTGTTGGATTTTGTGGCATTTTCTGTTAATTATTTGCATTTGTCTGTGCACGTTTATTTCATTTAATTCATGAAAAATACAAAAATATGTTGCATCTGCATTTAGGATTTAATTTTATATTTTTAGATTAATTAGCAAATTAGTTTGTTTTATAAAAAATGAAAATCGCAAAAATAATTCATTTTGCATTTTTACTTTTAATTTTGAATTGTGCAATTTTTCTTTAAATTTAGGGTTTAATTAATTAGTGTAAATACCATAATGAGTGATTAATCTATTTGGGTAGGTTAATTTAGTTTAAAAAATTATAATTAATTAATTTATGATTTATTTTGATTTTGGGAAAAGAAAAGAATTGTGAATTGAAAAAGGAAAAAGAAAGAATGAAAGAAATCTGGGCTCAAACCCGATTTTATTGCCCCAACCCAAATAATAACCACCCAATACCCGGCCCAACCCACTACTGACCCGGTCCGGATCCCCCCCCCCAAAAAAACTAAAACGACGTCGTTTCGATAAGTAGCGATCTGAACCGTTGATCTCCCCTTGATCGAATGGCTCGGAACTGAGGCCCTGGGGGGGGGGGGTATATAAGTGTCCGAAACCTTTCCCCCCCCTAGGAACCCTTTCTTCTCAACAACCCCACCAGAACACCCCGAAACCCTAGCTGAGCCGCCCCCAAATCCCTGGCCTCCGGTAGCGGCGCCACCCCCAAACGCCACCAAAATCACACCATCGAACCACCCTGACCCCTCATTCCGAATCCCCACTCCGATTCCCTCGAATGTAGACCCATATTCTCGAATCTTAGATAAAAAACGAGCCCAGAAATCCCAAGTCGAGTTTTGGCAAAATTTAGTGCTGAATCTGAGTTTATTTGTGTGCTCTTCGTAAGAGCACACGATTAACCACAGATTTGGCCGGAAAATCCGAGGATCTGAAGACCCAGGCTTCCCTTCTATTTTTGAACTTTTCTCAGGTATTTATTTCTTTCTTTCTTTTGATTTAATCTGTCCCTCGTTTATTTTCAAATTTTCTGTTTCTTCTCCTCTTCTCGAATCATTTTTCATTGGTTCTAGATCTATTCATTCATGCATGAATAGTCAGAGTCTTGTTAGGTTAGTTGTCAAAAATTTTAGTTAGTCAACCATTTAGTCTGAAGTGTAATTGTTTTGTGTTATTTGGTAGTCAGTTAGTTGCTAGTTGGGACGAATAGATCTTTGATATTGAGGGTTGGCTTTTTTGGGTCTATTCTGATTCATTTAGGATTGAACAGTTGGGCCAAATTGACCCGTGGCCCATTTATTCTATCTAAGTATCAACAGGGGTTCTGCTAGGTGGATTTCCTAGAGTAAATAATCATGGCTCGAGGGGTAGTTTGGGAAATTGGGGAAGGGAATCTATGAGTAACAGAATTGGGAAGCTTCTAGGAAGCTGGGGAAGGGACTACTTTGCAAAAACTAAATTTAAACTAGGGGTGTTTAAGCTAAAATGGAAACTAAAAAGGGACTGAGTGGCAAAAACGTATCTCCTTAGGTCTGCCCTATTTGCTTGCCTATAAAGGCATCTCTTCCTTGTCATTCAAGGCAGAATTAGAGGGTCCTAGAAAACTAAAATGGCTATTTCTCTTCGAAACTTCTGAAATAATCTAAAATTCCCTTAAGTTCTTTAGAAAAATTGTTGACAATTCTGCTTGGTTCTGTCCCTCTGATCCTCATATTCTAGCTCAAAACCACTGAAATTTCATAGTTTTATATTCTGGTTTGAAAATGGACTGAAGGTTTTGGTTTGAGTTTCTGCTGGTTGATTTACTATTCCATTGCTGGGTTGGGTCCGATTTCTGCTGACTGCTTTTCACTGCTAGTTTACTGCTGTTGTTCATCTATTCTTGATCACAAACTGAGTTTCTGGTTCTGTCTTGTTATATTCAAGTACATGTCTTTGAATCCCTGTTGATATGAGACTCGAATTGAGAGATGAAATGGAAACAACATTTTCAAAGCATAGCAGCAAACTATTCACTTGTAGTTCAGTCTTATTTTCTTCCCTTTTCCCTAATTCCCTTAGTTTTTACTTGTTTTAAGTGTATCACATTCTGCTAGCTGTGTGTTACACTTTTCTAGGGGTTGAGTTGGGTTTGTACTTAGCAGGGGATTCAATTTTCTCGCAAAGTTCTATAGCTGAATGCTGATTTGGATAATCTGAAATCCCATTATCCTCCTTGATCATGAATTGTCATGAGAATTGAGTTGACAACCTGACTAATCAAATCAAATAGCTAGGTTTGCATGCAATCTTGTCAAATAGTGTGATTACATTGGAGTTGTCTTCCTATTATATGATTCATATGATGTGTCGTGGCATGATTGTTGTGTTTAAATAACCTTAGGATTCACAAGCTAACTAATTGAACAGGTTTCAAGTTATGGTCAGTTTTTCTTTACAAGTTATTTCTGGGCATGCTTTAGTAGTATTCGAAGTTTTTGGGTGTATCGGCTATTGGGTGGCAATGCAATTTGTCAGTGTGTGTTGAGTTTTAAAAGCTGCCTCGCGTCAGTGTGGACTCGATGTTGAATCTAGAATCATCAGCTTAACCCCCTACGGGTGTTGAGTCCATTGAACCTAGGATATAAGGGTCGTTGGCAAGAGAAGGTGGCCTGTTATGGTTATTTGGGCTTGTCCCTTAAGCCTAGGAGTTTGATTGAACTAAATGCTTTGTGTAACTTTATATTTTCATATGGTTTTGGTTAATTGTTGGTTAATTGATTTTGCATAAGTTTTAAAGCCTGAGAATTGGGCCTAAAAACTGGCCCAGTTATAGAGTTAAAAGATCAGATCTGGTTTATGGGTTATGCGTTCTGGGTTGTCCTTGTCGTTGCCCGATTAGGGCCCAGAATCTGCAAAGCATTTAAAAATAAGAAATGATAGGCTGGGCCAACTCGTTCTGATAGCTGGCCCAATTCCTCATTGTCAAATTAGTTTAAGCAGGTTTTGCGAATTTGACTCGATAATTTCTTACGCCCTCTAGCCAATTAGCCAAACCCTTTAATAATCAAGGCAAGCCGTATTATGTAACATGGATGGTTCACGGATCTCCGAAGTTTAGTGCGATTTCCTTTTTTTTTTAAAATAATTGAGGTGAGCCGCGCCAAATAAAATTTTCAAATACGCGGCCATCATTTAACTATTTCTTTTGAATCCCTAGAAATCGAGGTTTGCCACTTAGCAAATTTTCATGACCCTCGCAAAGTTAATAACGCGTTAGTTGCTTTAGGCGCGTTATTTTTAATAATATTACCTTCTTAAACTCGGGTGCGCATTTCATGTGACCCAAATCCAAATCCTAAAACGTTGAATAAAATATTTTCCGGATTGCGGGTGCATTTCACGTGGCGCGATTCAAAGACATGTTTTAAACGACGTTCAATTTTCCTTAAATGATTAAAAGCGGTTTAAAAAATTAAAATCAACATAAGTTCATAATTGATTAAAAACAGATAATTAAGCCGATTATAACAGTTGAGCGACCGTGCTAGAACCACGGAACTCGGGAATGCTTAACACCTTCTCCCGGGTTAATAGAATTCCTTACCCGGATTTCTAGTTCGCGGACTGTATTACAGAGTCAACCTTTTCCTCGACTCGGGATTCGAATCGGTGACTTGGGACACCATAAATCTCCCAAGTGGTGACTCTGAATCTTTTAACAATAAATCCCGTTTCGACTATCCTTTAAATGGAAAAACGCCTTTATTTATACCCTTCCGGGGTGTAATGAAAAAAGGATGTGTGACAGCTCTAGCGACTCTGCTGGGGATCGAACCCAAAATCTCTGGTTCAGGGTTCAAGAATTCGAGCTTAGAATAATTGTTACAGTTGGCTTTATCCATTATCTGATTTTGTTACATGATTTGGGCCTTACTTGCTAATTGATTGCTTTTACCGCTTTGATATTCCGTGAATTGTATATAAACTGTGGCGAAATCTCTCTTCTCTCTGAGTCTTCTAAATCATGAAGAAGTGTGCACTTCGTGTGACTTCATTTTCTGTTAGAGTCATATTCCAAATTTAGAACGGGTTCGGACAAGTTGCAAAGCCGATGAAGCTTCTGTATTCCCGGTACGCTGCCTCCCCTCGGCTCGAGCTGTCCGCTCGGGTAAGCCAGGTCTAGAACAATAAACCCCAGGTTTTAAACCTAATATAACAAGACCTCATACCGGATCCCTAGTAAGAACGTTTGTTTGCATCATGTGCATTTTGACTTTGGAGACTCAACATAGGGGTTAGGTCTGTCTAGGACAGGTGCACCCGAAATAAAAAAGACCATCCTGATGCATCTTACTTGCTACTTGTGCATTTATTTGCTTCGGATTTGCATGCTGACCAACTTATGAATATTGGGAAAAGTTGAGGTAAGAGAAATAGCAGTATGAGAGTTAATCGCCTATTCTGGAAAAAAACCAATGTCCAAATAGTGTCGAAACTCTACCAAATTTTTGAGGGAAAAAAAAGAAAAAAGTTTTGTTTTCAAAAATAGTTTTATTTGCCAATGAAATAATAAATAAATAAAAAAAGAGTCTTTTTTTCAAAAATAGTTTGTTTTATTTGCCCGAACTACGCCAGTTTGATTCTTACAGGGTGTGAGATACGTAGGCAACCCCCATCGGGTCCAACTTCCTTTTTGCAAAAATAGCCCAAAAGCCTAAAATTTTTACTTTAATTTGAAAATAATTAGGGTGATGTCATTCTTGTCAGAAATAGCCGAATGTCCCTAAAAGGGCGCCAGAAGGCTTTTTTGCAAGAACAACCACTTTTGTCACTTTCAAAGGGTTTGGCCGGTTAGCTGACACAGCCTTAAAATCTTCGTTTTGAAGTGCTGAAAGGCCGTGTTGGCAAGGCCGGATGTTTTGTGGAAATTTTGAAAAATGGTCATTTCCCTTAAGTCAAAACGAGTCATGGTTTTCTTTTAATTAAAATCACCTTAATAAATGTGCAGGATGAGCACAAATCAAAATGAACCTTTCTCAGTCCGTGAAGAGATCCCTTTGGAGCTACATATGTAGTGGCATGATTTGGGGGACGACAGCAGGAAAGTTGTGACAAAAACATTGGGCGGTCTTATTGGGATTTTGAAGGTTAAGCCCAGAAAAGACGTGATTGAGGCCTTGATATCGTTTTGGTACCCAACCCATAATGTGTTCCACTTTGCGGATTTCGAGTTAACTCCTACGCTAGAAGAGATAGCAGGCTATGCCCGTTTTAAAGGGAATCTCAGAAGTCAGTACCCGGTAGCACCAAGAACAGTGACCCCCCACAAATTTTTGGACTTGTTAAGCATCAGTCGGGACATCCGAGATGGAAATTTGGCCAAAGGATTTTGTACCTTCTACTTTCTCTACCGACGATACGGGAATCCCCGTGGCTTTGAAACACCAGACACTGGTCTTACTAATGCTGGGAATCAAGACAAGTGGGAAACTAGGAGAGGATTAGCTTTCATAGTGGCGTTCCTGGGTATTTTGGTTTGCCCGAGAAAAGACGGGAACATAGAGATCGGGCTAGTAGGGATGGCTGACTTTATGATGAAAAAGGCAAATGGGACTATAGTGCCGTTGATCTTGGCAGAAATTTACCGAGATCTTACTCATTGTCGAGAAGGAGCAAAGTTCTTTGAAGGGTGCAATATGCTGTTACAAATATGGATGGAGGAACACCTTTGCCACCGTCCCGGATACTTGAATTGCGGTATGACTGGCCTCGAGTGCATCGAAAAACATGAAAAGCGAGTAGAGGGTTATGAGTTTCCAGATGGCATGGAAGCATGGCATGCTCATTTGAGAACTTTGACCGCAAATAAGATCGAATGGACATTCGGATGGCTCTCGGTCAACAAAGTAATCTATATGTCGGCTGAGGTGTTTTTTACTGTTGATGGGTCTGCAGAGTATCTAGCCTTATGCTCCGCGCAGAGTCTTGCGTCAGTTGGGCCGATACCAGACCATCCCACACAATGAAGATTTGAGCCAGCAAGTCATTGAGTTAGATCCAAAAGTTGCCTTCCCAGAAGAGAAAGTGCGCCGGATTTGGCATCAGTGCAGATTCTTAGGGCCTAATACTCAAGTACGAGACCTATCCAGAGTCTAGGTGGAGCCTAGTTATACTACTTGGTATGGTAAAAGATCCCGAGCTCAATATGAACCTGACAGGCCCACAAAGAGACCCCATGTCCAGCAATTCGCCGACGGAGCTCAGGTACAATGATATTGGCTGACCAAAGAAAACGAGTACAGGGCTACCATAAGTATTTTGGAAAAGCAAGTCAGAGAACTTCAATTCGAGAATGGCTTGCAAGTGGCGGCAGACGAAGGAGAAAAGAAAAAGCTAGCCAAAGAAAATGAGGCCCTTCGAGCTCAAATTCAGAAATTGAAAGT
Organism: Nicotiana tabacum; assembly: GCF_000715075.1. NCBI lineage: Eukaryota > Viridiplantae > Streptophyta > Magnoliopsida > Solanales > Solanaceae > Nicotiana > Nicotiana tabacum. The sequence continues at coordinate 28,225,842 of NC_134090.1, read as the reverse complement.
AGCGGCAGAAAATCCAGTCCGAAGTGACAGAGATGAAAAGCTCATAGCTAACCTGAGGCAGAAAGTGAGTGACTACAGTTTCGATTTGAACAAAGCAGAAAGTGAACTAGCCAAGGCTCAAAAACAATTGGCTAAGAACGCAGACGAACGGGTACGCCTGGTTAAGCAATTGAGAGAAAGGTACGACGATGAGGTCGCAGGGTTGAAGAAAAGACTCATCGCCACGGAAAACAAAATGATCAAATAGGCTAAAGACTTCAAAGTTGAAAGGGAACATTTTTATACAGCATTGGCGCAATTAGAAATAGATTTGCAACAACTTCAGGAGCAAAATCATGCGGCTGAGCAAACTTTGGAAGCCAGGGCCCAACAGATTGGGCGTTTGTTACAAGAAAAGGGCGCCATAAGAGAGAGAATTAGAAGCATTGCTGACTACATCGTTATGAAGTGCCAGATTTGTGAGGATATGACTCGCACTACCTTCTTTGCAGTAGTAATGACATTTGTTAAATAGATAATAAACGACTTGGATTGACTTCAAAGGGAGCTTGCATATAGGCCCGCGGTGAGACTGAATGATGTCCCGCGGGCACTAGAAGCATTGATGTATTCATGATTTTTTCATTTGAGTCTGCATTTCCTTTTGTTAAGCGTCTGTCAGTCATGTTGAGTTTTCTTTCTGCTAGAGTCCGTCCAATTGTTTTCGAGTCTGTATTTTCTTCTGTTGGAATATAATGTCTATTTTTGGAGTCTGTATTTCATCTTTGCATCGAAATCTGTTAGTCTTTTGGAATTTGTTAGTTTTGAGTTTGTAATGGAAGCATTTGTTGTTTTATTTTATGAAAACTAAAAATCCCAAAAATATTTTATTTCGCACTTATCTACAAGAACTACGCTTGGTCTGATTCATGCGGGGTCATGATACGTAGGCAATCTCCATAGGATTCGACCGCAACCAAATAAAAAAAAGAGAGAGAAGAAAAGAGGGAAAGAAAATAAGAGGAAAAACAAGAGAGTAAAGAAAAGGAAAGAGCGGAAAAACAAGAAAGAAAAAAGAGAAAATAAGAGAGAGTAAAAACAAAGAGAGAACAGAGGCCAGAATGAAAGGAAAGGAAAGAAAAAAAGAAAAGGGGATGTTTGCAATTAAAAGAAAGAAAAGGTCGGGATGATGCATGCAACCGATCAAATACTTAATAGAGACGGTTAACTGTTTAGGTGCATTCATGCCCAATGTGCGGTTACCAATCTGTTAAAGCCTAATTGCTAACAAGGTTGTTTGTTTGATGTATTAAGTCCAGACAGGTAGTTAGTTGACTGGCATTCTGGCAACTCACTCCTACAACACCCGATCGAAAGACAGACTGAATATGGTCGACCAGGAACCGGAAACAAGTATTGTCGACCCATCAAAAGAGGTGGAAGAAATGGAAGTTAATGCGATGAGGGAAGAAATGTATAAGCTGAAGCAGCAGATGGCTGAAATGTACCAAGCTTGGGCAAAGGGGCATCCACCACCGGTTTATCCCGCCAATCCTGCTTATATCCCACCATCAACCCAACCTCCAGAGCCTCCCATTGTGAACTCATCTCCAGCCTTTACCCTCTACCAACAATGTCATGGCGCCATTTCCCATACTTCTTAAGCTCCACCACCCAAACAAGTCTCATACCCTCCTCCACCAATTACACCTGTTTTGTGACACCTCCACCTGCTACATTACACCGATCTTCCAATGAACCCCTGTTCCAAACTCACGACAACCAGTACTATCCCCCTGAACCCACCTTCAAAGTTCCAGAACCATATCCTTACACTCCTCATCTTAATATCCCGGCAAAGACCGAGAAACCGCCCAAAAATCCCGAGCATGAAGAGATGATCAGAAAGGTCAAAAGCTTAGAGCAATCATTCCGAGATATGAGGGGACTGGGAGGTCAAGTGAGCATAGCCTATAAGGACTTATGTTTGTTCCCAGATGTTCAGTTGCCAGCAGGATTCAAAATGCCCAAGTTTGATTTGTACAATGGGCATGGTGACCCGGTAGCACACTTAAGAGGATTCTGTAGCAAGATGAGAGGAGCAGGTGGAAGAGACGAATTGCTGATGGCATATTTCAGCCAAAGTTTGAGTGGGTCGGCGCTAGAATGGTACACCAGACAAGATCATAGCAGGTGGTACACATGGGATGATTTGGCCCAAGCCTTCGTCTGTCATTTTCAGTATAATCTTGAAATCATCCCAGACTGTCTGTCATTGATGAAGATTGAGAACAAGCCTGGTTAGAGTTTCTGAGAATATGGGTTCCATTGGAGAGAGTAAACAACGAGGGTTGAGCCCCCAATGAAAGAGAGTGAGATGGTTGATTATTTCTTGCAGGCTTTGGAGCCCACTTATTTTGGTCATTTGGTGTCAGCAGTGGGCAAGTCCTTTAATGAAGTTGTGAAAATGGGAGGCATGGTTGAGGAGGGACTCAAGTCCAATAAGTTCATGAGTTACTCAGCAATCAAAGAAACCACCCAGGCCATTCAAAACGGTACTGGGGGTGTACTCGGAAAAAAGAAGAAAGAGGATGTTGCAACGATCGAATCGGCAGCTTGGGGTGGATCCAGGAACCTTCCACAGTTCTACAACTAGCCTCGACCCTATCCCCAAACCTACCCCCACACTCCATATAGCCCGCCACAACATTACTACCCACCGCCAGATCCCCATTTTTCTGTCTATCACGCACAAACCTATACCCAACCTCCCACTCATGCGCAATGGCGTGTGCCAGCTCCACAAAATCCATACCAAGCTCCACAAAATAACTATCTACCCTCAAATGCCTACAAATATCCTCCTGGAACAGGTTTTCGGCCCAATCAAGCTTTTAAGAATGAGAGGTTGCAGAAGCAAAAGACTTTCACTCCATTGGGAGAATCATATACCAGCCTATTCAATAGACTGAGACAGTTGGGTATGTTGAATCCAATCGAGGCCAAACTGCTGAATCCCCTTCCCAAAAATCTTGACCGCTCGGTGAGTTGTGAGTATTGTTCAGGGGCCCTAGGCCATGACACAGAGAAATGCTGGAAACTAAAAATAGTTGTGCAAGAGCTCATTGATACTCATCAGATCGAGGTTCAGGCCCTAGAAACACCAAATATCAACTAGAATCCGCTACCAGCTCACCATGAGACCCATATTATTGAGTTGATACACAAGGGAGGGGAAGCTAAGAAACCATCGCAGACGGTGATGATGATCCGCTCTAGTGAAACCAGTTCAAAGGAAAAGGTAACAAGTGGGAAATCAGTGGTCCAGTTGAAAGGGGTAGACAATAAGCCAACTGTGGTAGCCGAGAAAGGGTCTTCAAGCACTATTGCAATGAAACCAGAGAAAGCTAAAGTGGTGGTATCAGGGGTTACAAGTAAACCTGTTGTGGTCGTGAAGGGTGCTCACATAGAGCCTGTTATTATAAAGCCAGTAACTCAGCTTCCAGTGATCAACAGCAAGGCGGTCTTGTGGAATTATGAATGAATGACAGTAACTTACCAGGGGAAAGAGGTTAAAGAAGAAGTGTGTGAGACTCATGGTTTGACTCGATCAGGGAGATGCTTTGCCCCCGAAGAGTTGAGAAAAGCTAAGACCTCAAAAGATAATCCAATATTGGTGAAGAAAGTAGTGACTGAGGAAGAAGCAGAAGAATTTCTGAGAAAGATGAAAGCGCAAGACTATTCCATTGTGGAACAGTTAAGGAAGACACCAGCTCAGATCTCGCTCTTGTCATTATTGCATTCAGACGAACACCGTCGTGCTTTGATGAAGATCTTGAACGAGGCTCACGTTCCTGACAAAATCTCAGTAAACCACTTGGAAAAGATAGCTAACAAGATATTTGAGGTAAACCGAGTCACTTTTTCCGATGATGAGTTGCCCGTGGAGGGTACCGAGTACAATAGAGCCTTCTATCTGACGGTGAAATGCGAAGACTCCGTGGTTACTCGGGTACTGGTTGACAATGGGTCTAGCGCGAACATTTGTCCTTTCTCCACATTGAACAAGCTGCAAGTGGAGGATAAAATAATTCACAAGAACAGTATTTGCGTTCGGGGATTCGACGGTGGAGGGAAAGATTCAGTCGGGGACATAGTGCTTGAGCTCATAATAGGGCTAGTTGAATTTACTATGGAATTCTAGGTGCTCGTTGTGGCTGTTTCGTACAATCTGTTGTTGGGACGACCCTGGATCCATGCGGCCAAAGCAGTCCCATCTACTCTACATCAAGTGGTCCAGTTTGAATGGGATCGACAGGAAATTATTGTACACGGCGAAGATAATTTGGGTGTGCCCAGTGGTGCCATCGTTCCATTCATAGAGGTTGACGATGACAAGGGACCATGGGTTTATCAGGTTTCCGACACAGTATCGGTAGAGAAAATTCCGGAAGGAAAGTGCACTCTAACTCCAAAGATGGCTGCGACATCAGTTATAGTGGCTGTTGAAATGTTGAAAAATGGTTTCGTACCGGGCAAGGGTTTAGGTGCATCTCTACAAGGTATTGTGTAGCCAGTTTCTCTTCCAAAGAATCTGGATACTTTTGGTCTGGGGTTCAAGCCTACCGTTGCAGACGTGAGAAGAGCTATAAAAATGAAACAGAAAGCATGGGCATTGCCAAAGCCAATCCCGCGTCTGTCTAGGTCATTCATCAGGCCGGGTATCAGAAAGCAACTGTTGTCAAAGGTCCCTGGACCACTGATTGGTGTCGATGGAGACTTGGAGAAGGGGTTCGAAAGGTTATTCGCAGAGGTCAACATGGTTCAGGCTGGGGAAGGGTCAAGCAAGGCAGATGTGCAATTCGTGGGACCACGTGCAAAAATCAACAACTGGGAAGCTACTCCTCTTCCTACCTGGAGAGAGTCTAGGTAGTGGGTTTTGATTTTATTTTGTTGTCTGGATTATTCCAGGGTCTGTAATTCAGATATTATGTTCTGTCCAGTTTGATGTGTTAAAACCATGTTATCTTTACATTCAATGAAATGCAATTGTTCCTTTTCCTTCATTTCTTCTAATTTTATTTTTGTTTTCTTCTTTTGTACAGTTCTTTTTATGCTGATATCAATGACATGACATGTATGAGTAATCTTCGGCCCAGTTTTAAAAGCCAATCTAACTCTGAAATATTAATACAAGAAATTGAGTGTGATGACGAGTTGGAATTTGAGGATGATGAGGCCTATGAAGAAATTAGTAAGGAACTAAGTCATTTTGAGGAAAAGCCCAAACCTAATTTGAATGATACAAAAACAGTTAATCTAGGGGACCAAGAAAATGTCCGTGAAACTAAAATAAGTGTCCATCTGGAACCTCAACTCAGGGAGGAGATAATTAAAGCACTGTTCGAATACAAAGACGTTTTAGTCTTCTTCGACCCTGCCGAAGCAGCTTTCTTTCTTCAGGTAGTGAAGTCACTCCGATTTGTGTATGACTTGACGCTCTAAAGTCTGTATCTTGCCCCTAGTTACTTAATTGTATTCGACTTCTATCGCAGATCTGTTATTTCTATTTCTTTCCATTAGCTCTCCAAGCTTCCTATCTTTCCATTCCTTCCTAAGAAAGAATTTTTGAAGTTTTGTTGAATGCTTTTTTCTTGTCTAAGCATCCCCCTATCGTGCTAATAAGGTGCCTTTTCTTATTCTGAAAGCTAGCCTTCTACGACCATTTTTTTTTGGTTTAGTTAGCATGGTCCTATGACGACATGCCGGGTCTAAACACTGATTTAGTGGTTCACAAGTTACCCACTGACCCTACATTCCCTCCTGTCAAACAGAAGATGAGAAAGTTCAAAATGGATATAAGTGTAAAGATCAAGAAAGAGGTCACCAAGTAGTTCGATGCCAAAGTCATTCGGGTCACCCGGTATCCCACCTGGTTAGCCAATGTTGTGCATGTATCGAAGAAGGATGGCAAGACCAGGGTGTATGTTGACTATCGAAATCTCAACAAGGCAAATCCAAAAGACAATTTCCCGTTGTCGAACATCCATATCTTGATTGATAATTGCGCCAAACATGAGATCGGTTCTTTTGTGGATTGTTACGCAGGTTATCATTAGATCTTAATGGACGAGGAAGATGTAGAAAAGACGGCATTCATCATGTCGTGGGGAACGTACTGCTATCAGGTCATGCCATTCGGTTTGAAAAATGCTGGGGCGACCTACATGAGAGCAATGGCAATAATATTCCATGATATGATACACCAGGAAATCGAGGTGTACGTGGATGATGTGATCGTGAAGTCTAGAAAGCAGTCTGACCATGTCAAGGATCTGAAGAAGTTCTTCCGAAGGCTTCGCAGGTACAATCTCAAGCTTAATCCTGCAAAGTGTGCTTTTGGGGTGCCGTCTGGAAAGTTGTTGGGGTTCGTAGTCAGCCGCCGGGGCATTGAACTAGCTCCATCAAAAGTCAAGGCCATCCAGGAATTACCGCCTCCAAGGAACAAGACCGAGGTGATGAGTTTGTTGGGAAGATTGAATTATATCAGCAGGTTCATCGCTCAGCTCACGACAACTTGCGAGCCAATCTTCAAACTGTTAAAACAGGATGCTGCGGTCAAGTGGATAGATGAATGTCAGGCGGCGTTTGATAAGATAAAGGGGTATTTGTCAAATCCACCCGTATTGGTCCCGCCAGAACCAGGGCGACCTTTGATTCTATATTTGATGGTATTAGACAATTTATTCGGCTGTGTATTGGGTCAACATGATATCACTGGCAGGAAGGAGCATGCCATATATTATCTCACCAAGAAATTCACACCGTACGAGGTCAAGTACACTCAGCTTGAGAGGACATGTTGTGCCCTAACTTGGGTAGCGCAGAAGCTGAAACATTATTTGTCATCTTACACTACCTATCTCATATCTCGCTTGGATCTATTGAAGTATATATTTCATAAGCCTATGCCCACAGGGAGGCTTGCAAAGTGGCAGATCCTGCTCATAGAGTTTGACATTGTCTACGTGACTCGAACTGCAATGAAAGCACAGGCCTTGGCGGACCATTTGGCCGAGAACCCGGTTGATGAAGATTATGAACCTTTGAAAACTTATTTCCCTGATGAAGAGGTGATGCACATTGATGAGTTGGAACAAGTCGAGAAGCCTGGATGGAAAATTTTCTTTGATAAAGCCGTAAACATGAAGGGCATGGGGATAGGAGCAATACTTATTTCTGAAACAGGGCAGCACTACCCTGTTATGGCTCAGCTTCGTTTTTACTGTACCAACAACATGGATGAGTACGAGGCATGTATTCTAGGTTTGAGGTTAGTTGTGGATATGGGTGTCTAGGAAGTCTTGGTCTTGGGTGACTCTGACCTCCTGGTGCACCAGATTCAGGGAGAATGGGAAACACGGGATTTGAAACTCATACCGTACAGACAATGTTTGCATGATCTTTGTCAGTGGTTCCAGTCGATAGAATTTAGGCATATCCCGAGAATACATAATGAAATCGCTGATGCTTTGGCCACTCTGGCATCAATGTTACATCATCCAGATAAGGCTTATGTGGACCTTTGCAGATACAGGTCCGTGATCAACATGCTTACTATTGTCACACCTCCTTTTTACCTACACCCTCGTGAAGGGACGTAAAGGGAGTTTTTCCAATTAAACGACAATCGAAACGATATTTATTATTTAATTCAGAGTCGCCACTTGGGGAGATTTATGGTTTCCCAAGTCACCGGTTGAATCCCGAATCGAGGAAAAGATTAACTCTGTATTACAGTCCGCGAACCAGAAATCCGGGTAAGGAATTCTGTTAACCCGGGAGAAGGTGTTAGGCATTCCCGAGTTCCGTGGTTCTAGCACGGTCGCTCAACTGTCATATTCGGCTTATTTATCTGATTTTAATTCATATTGAACCTATGTGCAAATTTAAACTTTTTACCGCTTTTATTATTGTTATTTTTTTCAACGAGAATTGCAACGTCGTGAAAACGCATCTCGAACCACGTCACATCAATGCACCCGTGGTTGTTGACACATCTCGACTCCGTTGAGATTTGGATTTGGGTCACATAAGTGTGCACCCGAGTTTAAGAAAGTAAATTATTAAAGGCGCGCCTAAAGCGACTAGCGTATCATTATTTTGGGTAAGGCCGTGAAATTTTGCTATACGGCCCATCCCGAAGTCTAAGTAATTTTACCAACACGTATAGAGGGCCCCATAGCTTGCGCATTTTTTTTGTTTGTCGAGGCTCGTCTCACTCATTATTAGGTCCATCCTAAAGTGAACTAAGATTTTCTAATTAATTTGTCTCTAAAAATAAGGAAAAATCCTAATCGATTTTGTCAAGGGCCTAAAACAATAATTGTAAACCACATATGTCTCTGGGCTCAAGGATAAGCCCGAAAAATGTGAATTGGCACAACCAAAAGCCGGCCCAACGTAGTCTTTGGCCTAGGACCATGCGAGTATACAAATAAGGTAAAACCCGGGCCATTCTTTAAAGCGCTAAAGCTCAGATGGCCTGGAATTAGGCTGACCACTAGACCGACGCAACTTCAGTTGAATCAAATCAAGTACCCATTGAAACTACTGTGTCCTTTTATTCAAATGAACAGAACATGGTTTGAAGATTAGATTATTTTAACTACTGGTCCGTTTTTACTAAAGGTGAAAGAGCAAATTAAGAGGTAGCTTTGAGTTCGACAACAAGATTGCATATCAAGCCTTCAAGGATTAGACTATTGGTCATACACTTCTACCAACGCTAGTTAACACCTATATATTAAGAACTAATCTGCATGATATGAGTTACTGCAATACAATACATGCTCAACTGGACATCAAACTCGATTTCAAATCCAACTGATTCCGACTTTTCTTTTTAAACATAAATGAACACTAAACTACACATACACCCATTGTACTAAATTGCAGTTAGATAGTCACGAATTTGAATTGGTTCGAAGCAGTTCAAAGGCGGTTTATTACAAGTTGTAGATTCAGCCATTCCAAATTACTTAAACAAACAGTCCTAATTACAATTCAAACCATTACATTCAATTATAAAGAAGATATAGTAGCTACTGAAGTTTTCCAATGAAGTTAGGTTTTCATTTCATTTTATTTCAATCAAACTCTACATGATGTGGAGATTCAACATGTACCTGGATTGGAAAACAGGACAAGAAGAAGGAGAAGTCAGCAGCAGGTAAGCAACAGACAATACAGCAGCAATGGGATTCAGAACAGCTCCAAAAACCAGTTTTAAAACCAGAATAACACTCAACCACAACCCAGAATGAGTTTGTCAACCAACAGCAATACAGACACCCAAAACAGAACAAACTGAGCTCGGATAAGTTCAGAAACAGAATCAATAGACTGCCAAATAGATTCAACAATCAAAAGGGGCAAGAACTAGTGCTTGGAATCTAAATTCTGCCTAGAACTCAATGGAACAATATCCTTTCTCTTAAACTCTCTCTTAGAACTGATTCAAGACTCACAAATGTTCTCTTAGATTGACTTTTCCTCTCTCCGGGTCTCTCTTCAGATTTTTTAGGATAATCCCCCTAAATCTGTCTTAAATGGCTCTATTTATAACCAAACACTGACCCTGCCAGCTCTTAGGAGCACTCAAGCTAATTAATAGAGTATTTTTGCCCATGATATTCCCTGACAACCACTACTAAGTCTTGTTCTTTTGTTTTAATCAAAGGTTATAGGTGACTTAACTTATTTAATCAACTTCCCATGCCAGTAAGCCTTGTTCCCCACTATTACTAAACAATTCATTAGTTTATTGGCACTTTAGTACCCTACTGTCAGACCATTCAACTTAAACCTTTTTTATACCTTTTAAATCCCAAAATACCCTCCTAGAGTCCCTGAAATTGCAGCTATAACTAATTCTCCTAAGTTCTGAATGCAACCTTATGACTCACTACTATATAGTTGACATTATCATACCAACACTAAATTCAAACCAATGTCAGATTCATTTCAGACCCTAAACAGTAGGATTCGATTCATCAATTGCTTAAGCTTGAATCAAATAGCAACAAAATAAAGGCCAAGACTTTTAATCACTCAGAACACCCTTACATGGCATGACACAGCAGGTTCAGGTGACAACCAAAATAACAGTTGTGACGAAGCAGTTCGACTGACCAAGTAATTCAAAACATTTCAAATGACCAAGCAATTCAAAACAATGTGACGAACTGAATATACCCACAAGCTCAGTTCTAAGTTCAACTATACCAACAGGCTCATTTCAACACAACATTTAGGACAGAAACGAAGCAGGAGGGGAAACAGACTAGAATGAACCATGAAATCAAAACCAAAATTAAACTACTATCATGTTAAACTAACACTCAAACCTACCGGACTAATCGACGATGCTTATTCAATTTATTACACAGGCTATAACATTTAGCAGTTAACAACAAACAATCAGAATAAACAGACCAACCAGTGATTCGAGTGGTATTGACAAATGCGGGGAACTTATAAACTAACAAATTACATGGCTTATAACATATATTCAACCATGAACAGAAGCAGACTCGACCAAATAAAAAGGTCTGATCGGAGAAGAAGAAGAAGAAGCAGTGAACAAAAACTGGATTATAATTAAACTAAAACACAATTATCCGTAAATAGAACAAGAAAGAAAAGAGAAAAAATACCTTAACAAAACAGAAACTAGACGAACCCAGGTCGAACTCTTAACTCGAGCTTTTTGAGGTCGAACGAACCTTAATCAAGTGTTCTCAACAGAGAACACTTCGACTAAGGTCGATTAGACGCCCAAATTCCTTTAATTTCGGATAAAACCCAGGTTTGGTCTTTATAGGGTTCTTGGTTCGATTTTGGGGTTCGAATGGTTCTAGCAAGATTCGAACGGAACCAAGTGTGTTTTGGGCATGAGGGAGGTCAGGGGGTGCCAGGGTGTTAGTTCAGGGCGGATTGGGGTAGGTCCATATTTTGATCGAATCTTCAAATGAAGATTCGAGAAGTTTGAGGATGATTCGAAGCAAACGGGTACTGGATTTGGATTGGGGCTGGTTAGATGTTCTAGGGGTGTTAATTTGGGGGTCATTGGAAGAACTAGGGTTCTAGACTGATTCTTCGATCTGATATTCGAAGCAGACGGTGATGATTCGAGGACAATGGAGGGTGGATTTTGAAAGAGGAGGGCGTGGAGGTTCAGGGGTGTGAAGATGGGGGTCATTGGACCACCGGAACCGCCGTGAGGCGATTTCCGGTGGGAGGAGCACGGTGGGGGAAGGTTGTTAGAGACGAGCTCGTCTTTGAGCTGTTAGAGACGAGGGAGGGTGGGGTTTGGTTTGGGGGGGGGGGCTGGGTAGGATTTAGGAATATATACGATGTGAGGGATTTAATCCCGGCCGTTAGATCAATTAAGATCAACGGCTAGGATCAAGGAGCTAATCAAATACGGTGTTGTTTGGTTTAGTATTGGGGTCAGGTTAAAACGGGTATAGAGAATGGGTCAAAAACGGGTTATGAAAGGGGTGATCTGGTCCGTTCGATCAAGTGAGATCAAGGGCCCAGATTCTTCATGCCCGAACGGTGTCGTTCCACCTGTCTCCAATGCTGGTTGGATTGGACCAGGTAAAAGGGTATTTGGACTGGGCTGTAAGGGCTTATTTTGGTTTGGGCCTGGTTGATTTAATTCAAAACTGGCCCAGTCCGACTTTCTCTTTATTTTCCATTTGTTTCTTCTTCTTCTTCTCTTTTTTTTCTTTTCCTTTTATTTTCTAATTGTTAAAACTAAAATTCTAAGTTAAATTATAAACAAAATTAACTTATTAAAATACTAATTAGCTCTTAATAATAATTATCAAACATGATTAAGTACCAATTAGAAATAAAATCACACAACTAGACCTTAAATGCTAAAAAATGCAAAGTACATTATTTTTTGTGATTTTTCATTTTTGACAAAACAACAATTTTCTTGATTAACTAAACAAATGTAAAATCAAATCTTAAATGCAAATGCCATATTTTTTGGTATTTTATTCTTAATTTAACAAATAAACAGGCACGAACGAATGCAAACAATACAAAAATTAACACAAAATTCACAACAATTGCAAACAACACAAAATTATTTTATTTTGAATTTTCTGGGAGTAGTTCTCGTAGGGCAAAAATCACGTGCTCACAGTTGCCCCTCTTTGTCCGAAAACACGAAGGGTTTTCATGCAAAGATAAAGTGAGCGGATACGAGCGATTTTTGCCCGTTGGACTACTCCGTGTGAAGCATTTTTTGAAAGACTTAACCGAACCTTTGCTTCGAAGGTTTCCTACATATCCCTGGCTAAAAGGGAATCAGGTTAATGTAGTTCAGGAAGTTTTAGTAGCTGAGACTACCATGGGACTGCAATTTTGCTGTTACTACTGCTGCATGTTGTTACTACTGCTTTCTGACCTTCTTATTAAACCGTGTTAAAAGAAAACAAGAAGCTAGACTAAACTAGGGATTACAACATCTTATCTATCTTCAAACTTGCTCTTGTAGTCTTCCTTCTGATTTCTGCAGCGGAATTTATGCTGGGGATATTTTGTTGTAACCCTCCGCTTTACTGACTTCTGACTTGAAATTGAGTGTAGTCCTCTGTTCTACAGGCGGGCTCCTGACTTCAAACTTGAAATTTATTCCTCTGTTCTGCAGGCGGGCTCCTGACTTCGTTTTGAAATGTACTCCTCTGTTCTACAGGCAGGCTCCTGACTCTAACTTGATTTTAAAAGATAATACAGCCTCCATTTTCCAGGCGGGCTCCTGACTTCGACAATTTCTTAAAAACATAACACCTCCATTCTCCAGGCGAGCTCCTGACTTCAACCTTCTCAAGAAATATAACACCTCCATTTTTTAGGCGGTCTCCTGACTTCAATTATGACTTAAAAAAAATATAACACCTCCATTCTCCAGGCGGATTCCTGACTTCAGCTACTTCTTAAAAATATAGCACATCCATTCTCCAGGCGGGCTCCTGACTTCACTACAACTCGAAAATATAACACCTCCATTCTCTAGGCGGGTTCCTGACTTCAACTTCAACTTGAAATGACAACAACCTCCATTCTCCAGGCGGACTCCTGACTTCAACTACTTCTTAAAAATATAGCACCTCCATTCTCCAGGCGGGTTCCTGACTTCAACCTTCTCAAAAAATATAACACCTCCATTTTTCAGGCGGGCTCCTGACTTCAATTATGACTTAAAATATAACAACCTACATTCTCTAGGCGGGCTCCTGACTTCAACAACTTCTTAAAAATATAATACCTCCATTCTCCAGGCGGGCTCCTAACTTCGACTATTTCTTAAAAACATAACACCTCCATTCTACAGGCGGGCTCCTGACTTCAATTATGACTTAAAATATAACAACCTCCATTCTCTAGGCGGGCTCCTGACTTCAATAAACTTTAAAATGCAACACCTCCGTTCTTCAGGCGGGCTCCTAACTTCAATAAACTTTAAAATATAACACCTCCATTCTTCAGGCGGGCTCCTGACTTCAATAAACTTTAAGATGTAACAACTTCGTTCTTCAGACGGGCTCCTGACTTTAAATTCAATTTAAAAATATAACAACCTCCATTCTCTAGGCGGGCTCCTGACTTCAACTACAACTCGAAATGTAGTACCTCCATTCTCCAGGCGGGCTCCTGACTTCACTACTTCCCAAAACATAATACCTCCATTCTACAGGCGGGCTCCTGACTTCGACTTGAAATTGTAACAACCTCCGTTCTCCAGGCGGGCTCCTGACTTCAACTACAACTTGAGAATATAACAACCTCTATTTTCCAGGTGGGTTCCTGACTTCAATAAATAATTTAAATATAATACTTCCATTCTCCAGGCGGGCTCCTGACATCAATAAACTTTAAAATGCAACACCTCCATTCTCCAGGCGGGCTCCTGACTTCAATAAACTTTAAAATGTAACACCTCCGTTCTTCAGGCGGGCTCCTAACTTCAATAAACTTTAAGATGTAACACCTCAGTTCTTCAGGAGAGCTCCTGACTTTAACTTCAATTTGAAATGACAACAACCTCCATTCTCCAGGCGGTCTCCTGACTTCAACTACAACTCGAAATGTAGTACCTCCATTCTCCAGGCGGGCTCCTGACTTCAACTACAACTTGAGAATATAACAACCTCTATTTTCCAGGCGGGTTCCTGACTTAATTAAACAATTTAAAGATAATACCTCCATTCTCCAGGCGGTCTCCTGACTTCAATAAACTTTAAAATGCAACACCTCCATTCTCCAGGCGGGCTCCTGACTTCAATAAACTTTAAAATGTAACACCTTCGTTCTTCAGGCGGGCTCCTGACTCCAATAAACTTTAAGATGTAACACCTCAGTTCTTCAGGCGGGCTCCTGACTTTAACTTCAATTTGAAATGACAACAACCTCCATTCTCTAGGCGGTCTCCTGACTTCAACTACAACTCAAAATGTAGTACCTCCATTCTCCAGGCGGGCTCCTGACTTCAACTTGAAATTGTAACAACCTCCGTTCTCCAGGCGGGCTCCTGACTTCAACTACAACTTGAGAATATAACAACCTCTATTTTCCAGGCGGGTTCCTGACTTCAATAAATAATTTAAATATAATACTTCAATTCTCCAGGCGGGCTCCTGACATCAATAAACTTTAAAATGCAACACCTCCATTCTCCAGGCGGGCTCCTGACTTCAATAAACTTTAAAATGTAACACCTCCGTTATTCAGGCGGGCTCCTGACTTCAATAAACTTTAAGATGTAACACCTCAGTTCTTCAGGCGAGCTCCTGACTTTAACTTCAATTTGAAATGACAACAACCTCCATTCTCCAGGCGGTCTCCTGACTTCAACTACAACTCGAAATGTAGTACCTCCATTCTCCAGGCGGGCTCCTGACTTCAACTACAACTTGAGAATATAACAACCTCTATTTTCCAGGCGGGTTCCTGACTTCAATAAACAATTTAAAGATAATACCTCCATTCTCCAGGCGGTCTCCTGACTTCAATAAACTTTAAAATGCAACACCTCCATTCTCCAGGCGGGCTCCTGACTTCAATAAACTTTAAAATGTAACACCTTCGTTCTTCAGGCGGGCTCCTGACTCCAATAAACTTTAAGATGTAACACCTCAGTTCTTCAGGCGGGCTCCTGACTTTAACTTCAATTTGAAATGACAACAACCTCCATTCTCTAGGCGGTCTCCTGACTTCAACTACAACTCGAAATGTAGTACCTCCATTCTCCAGGCGGGCTCCTGACTTCAACTTGAAATTGTAACAACCTCCGTTCTCCAGGCGGGCTCCTGACTTCAACTACAACTTGAGAATATAACAACCTCTATTTTCTAGGCGGGTTCCTGACTTCAATAAACAATTTAAAGATAATACCTCCATTCTCCAGGCGGGCTTCTGACGTCAATAAACTTTAAAATGCAACACCTCCATTCTCCAGGCGGGCTCCTGACTTCAATAAACTTTAAAATGTAACACCTCCGTTCTTTAGGCGGGCTCCTGACTTCAATAAACTTTAAGATGTAACACTTCAGTTCTTCAGGCAGGCTTCTGACTTTAACTTCAATTTGAAATGACAACAACCTCCATTCTCCAGGCGGGCTCCTGACTTCAACTACAACTCGAAATGTAGTACCTCTATTCTCCAGGCGGGCTCCTGACTTCACTACTTCCCAAAACATAATACCTCCATTCTACATGCGAGCTCCTGACTTCGACTTGAAATTGTAACAACCTCCGTTCTCCAGGCGGGCTCCTGACTTCAACTACAACTTGAGAATATAACAACCTCTATTTTCCAGGCGGGTTCCTGACTTCAATAAACTTTAAAATGCAACACCTCCATTCTCCAGGCGGGCTCCTGACTTCAATAAACTTTAAAATGCAACACCTCCATTCTCCAGGCGGGCTCCTGACTTCAATAAACTTTAAAATGTAACACCTCCGTTCTCCAGGCGGGCTCCTGACTTCAACTATTTCGTAAAATGTAATACCTCCCTTCTCCGGGCAGGTTCCTGACTTCAACTTCTTCTTAAACAATGCGTTTTATTGTTGTTGTTCCTTCCTGCCTCCCGAACCATTTTCCTTCTAACTTGAATCATCTTCTTTCAAAACTGCTTCCCTTAAAACTGGTGTTTGATTCCTCTAAAAACTACTGGGGATAACACCGGTATTTTATTCACAAATATGTTATTTTCCTTCTTCAAAAACTACTTCCTTTAAAGCTGGTGCTTTCACTTCTCTTAAACTTACCGGGGATAACACTGTTGGGGAATTATCTTCCTTCTTTAAGACTGGTTACTTTCTTCCTATTAACAATGGTGGGGATGATACTGATTCAAAGACCACTACCCTTAAAACTTGGGTTATCTTGCTTCTTCCAAGATTGCTTTCTTTAAAACTTATATTGCCTTCTCCCGTAAACTGCTAGGGATTCCACTTCCTTCAGAACTTGTGTTATCTTCCATCTTCCCCCAAGTGGCTATCTGATTTCAAGAAAATTTTCTGCCCCAGTTTGATAATCTTCTTTATGGCCATGTCTTCCCGCTGTCAATAACATTTCCTTTCCCTGCTTCAAATCAAAGAAAAATTTGTTAGTTTAAAACGTGTGAGTGGTCGTGTCACTCCTGCTGGGGATGGTTTTTCCCTTTTTCCTTTCCCTGCTTTGCGTTTTATTACAAAACTTGCTGGGGATGATATTATTTGTTGGGGATGATATTCCTGCCGGGGATAGTTTTTCTTTTCTCTTCCTTCCCCGCTCTGTGTTGTCCGACCATCGCGGAACTTGGTCGATAATCTGTCGGAGTTGTTCCTGCATCTCGCAAATCTGCTGGGGATCCTCTTGGAGTTTGATCCACAACTTTTCCACTGTTGTTTTTTTTCTATTTTTCTCCAACTTCCCCTGGAATCATAGACCAATCCATCATTTGGTCTTGCAATGAACGTCTTTCTCATTCCATTGCATTATCTTTGGCCCGTCCTATCCACATTGTGCTTTTGCAATGTCTTGGCAACTGGCAATAAGCTCTGAAAATCCTTTTCAAAAACAAACTGCTGGGGAGATAAAGTCTTTAGACCAAGAAATGAAAAAGTGATGATTTCAAAAGATAGAAAAAGAAGAAATCTTTCTGAACAAATGTTGGGGAAAAAGAAAGAAAAGAACTTATCTGAATGATATAACCGATCCCAACGATCATGTCGTGCATTCCAGATTAATCAACCCAGTCTATTTGTATCAATCAATCTTTCGGACGGCCTCATCTTGCTGGGGATAAACAGGCACTCAACTCTTTGCCAAGTGTGGATCCTTTCCCCCAATCTTGTCTTGTCGCCTCACAGCGCCCTTCGAGGAGTTTTCACTGATAAGACTCTCTCATTTCTCTCAACTCTCATCGCCTTATGGTGCCTGTAAAGGTTTTCACCGATAAGACTCTCTCATTTTATTTCTCTCAACTTACGTCGCCTTATGGTGCCTGTGGAGGTTTTCACCGATAAGACTCTCTCATTTCATTTTATTTTTTTCCAGCTGGGGATTGGAGTGTTACCGATATGACTCTTTCTGCTGGGGATTCTTTCGGCTACCAATTCATTTCCATCTTATGATCCTCTTCTCTGCTAGGGATCAGAGTGTTATTCCCGACTTCCGTTGGCATGACTTGGCACTTTTCGGATACTGATCAGGAGGTCTTTTTTGGACATCAATATGGGTTTTTGTGTATGGCTAAAAGAAAAAGTGTAAAAGGTTCAAAATAATCTTGATGGGTAAAACACTACAACTCTTGGAATAAACTTTCTTTCCCAAAATTATAAATACAACTTCTGCCCCAGTTTTTCTTGCTGGAATCAGGCCAAACGTAGTTCCCAATTCCTTTGTTTTTCTTGTGACTTTTCTTCTGTCTTTATTATCATTATTTTCTCTTCTCTTTTCTTTCATTTTCATTACTTATTCCCAAAAGAGGGGTATGAAAGAATAAATAAGGCTCAAAGGGGGAAGCAAAAGTTAAAGTGTTTGGATAGAAGAAAGAATTGCCTCTGTCATTTCATTCTCCGATAAATGCCAAGTACAAACAAACAACAATTACAATCAAAAGAAATCATACATAATATCTCTTAACTGCATCCGAATTGATAGCCATGTCGACGCATTTCCCTTCGATATCTGTTAAACATAAAACGCCATTGGACAACACTCTGGTTACAATGAATGGCCCTTGCCAATTCGGCGTGAACTTGCCCTTTGCCTCAGCCTGATGTGGGAGGATGCGTTTCAGCACCTGCTGTCCTACTTCAAATTTCCTGGGACGCACCTTCTTATTGCATGCTCTTGCCATCCTCTTTTGCTACAACTGGCCATGACATACTGCTGCCAATCGCTTTTCATCAATCAGGCTCAATTGCTCCAATCGAGCTTTGACCCATTCATCATCATCAATCCCAGCCTCACCGAAGGGATGGAATTTCAACTTCTGCCGGTATCACTGCTTCAGTTTCGTATACCAACAAATAAGGAGTTGCACCTACTGAAGTGCGGACAGTAGTGCGATATCCCAACAATGCAAATGGCAACTTTTCGTGCCATTGCCTGGACCCTTCTACCATCTTCCTTAATATCTTCTTTATGTTCTTGTTGGTTGCCTCAACCGCTCCATTCGCCTTGGGACGATATAGGGTGGAATTGCGGTGTGTAATCTTGAACTGTTGACATACTTCTTTCATCTAACCATTGTTAAGATTAGTACCATTGACCGTGATGATCACTTTTGGGATCCCAAATCTACAGATGATATGGGAATGAACAAAATCTACCACTGCCTTCTTGGTCACCGACTTGAAAGTTTTAGCTTCAACCCACTTAGTAAAATAATCGATGGTCACCAGAATGAACCTATGACCGTTGGTAGCTGCCGGCTCAATTGGCCCAATGACATCCATGCCCCAGGCAACAAATGGCCATGGTGCTGACATTGTATTCAATTCTGTCGGCGGAGAATGAATCAGATCTCCGTGTATCTGACACTGATGGCACTTCCGCACGAAACTGATACAATTACGCTCCATAGTGAGCCAATAGTACCCTGCTCGAAGAATCTTCTTTGCCAATACATATCCGCTCATATGTGGCCCACAAACTCCAGCATGTACCTCTGTCATAACTGTCGTGGCTTGACTAGCATCTATACATCTCAGCAATCCCAAATCTGGTGTTCTTTTGTACAACACTCCCCCACTGAGGAAAAATCCAATTGCCAATCGCCGAATGGCTCTCTTTTGATCTTCGGTGGCCTGTTCCGGGTATATCCCCATCCTGAGGTATTCCTTGACATCATAAAACCATGGCTCGCCATCTATTTCTTCCTCTATCATGTTGCAATAAGCGTGCTGATCACGAACCTGGATATGCAATGGGTCAACATGAATTTTATCTGGGTGGTGTAACATTGATGCTAAGGCGGATAAAGCATTGGCAACCTCATTATGAACTCTTGGGATGTGTCTAAACTCCACTGATCAAAATCGCTTGCTCAGATCGTGCAAACATTGTCGATATGGTATGAGCTTCAAATCCC
This sequence comes from Nicotiana tabacum, assembly GCF_000715075.1. Lineage (NCBI taxonomy): Eukaryota > Viridiplantae > Streptophyta > Magnoliopsida > Solanales > Solanaceae > Nicotiana > Nicotiana tabacum. Next base: position 28,206,199 of record NC_134090.1, on the reverse strand, counting down.
TTATTTCCCATTCACCCTGAATCTGATGCACTAGGAGGTCCGAGTCTCCCAAGACCAAAATGTCCTGGACATCCATGTCTGCAGCTAGCCGTAGACCCAAAATGCATGCTTCATACTCAGCCATGTTGTTGGTACAATAGAAACGCAGCTGAGCCATAACAGGATAATGATGTCCTGTTTCAGAAATAAGTACCGCTCCTATTCCAACTCCCTTCGCATTTGCGGCTCCATCGAAAAAAAACTTCCATCCTGGTTCCTTGGTTATTTCCAACTCATCTATATGCATCACTTCTTCATCAGGAAAATACGTCCTCAAGGGCTCGTATTCTTCATCAACAAGATTCTTAGCCAAGTGATCAGCCAATTCTTGGGCCTTTATGGCCGTCCTCATCACATAGACGATGTCGAATTCTGTGAGTAATATCTGCCATTTCTCCAATTTCCCTGTGGGCATAGGCTTCTGGAAAATATACTTCAGTGGATCCAAGCGTGAAATGAGATAAGTAGTACATGATGACAGATAATGCTTCAATTTCTGGGCCACCCAAGTTAGGGCACAACATGTCTTCTCGAGTTAAGTGTACTTAACCTCATAGCCTGTAAACTTCTTGCTGAGATAATAGATGGCTTGCTCCTTCCTTCATTTAATGTCGTGTTGCCCCAGTACGCAGCCAAACGAATTCTCCAGAACCATTAGATAAAGAATTAACGGTCTTCCCGGCTCAGGTGGAACCAACACAGGTGGATTTGACAAATATCCTTTGATTTGGTCAAATGCTTCCTGACATTCTGCCGTCCATTCTACCGCAGCATCTTTCTTCAGTAGCCGAAAAATGGGTTCACAAGTTGCTGTGAGTTGAGCAATAAACCTGCTGATATAATTCAACCTCCCTAACAGACTCATTACTTCTGTCTTGTTCTTCGGCGGTGGCAAATCTTGGATGGATTTGATCTTTGACAGGTCCAACTCAATGCCTCGCCGACTGACAATGAATCCCAACATCTTTCCAGATGGAACACCAAATGCACATTTGGCCGGGTTGAGCTTAATATCGTACCTTCGAAGTCTTTGAAAAAACTTCTTTAGGTCGGCTACGTGGTCTTCCTGATGCTTGGATTTTATGATCACATCATCCACGTATACCTTAATCTCTTTGTGTATCATGTCATGAAACACAGTAGTCATTGCTCTCATGTACGTTGCCCCAGCATTCTTCAAACCAAATGGCATTACCCGGTAGCAATAAGTCCCCCACGGCGTAATGAAAGCCGTCTTTTCCGCATCTTCTTCATCCATCAGAATCTGATGATACCCCGCATAGCAATCCACAAAATACCCGATCTCACGTCCGACACAATTATCGATCATGCTATGGATGTTGGGTAATGGAAAGTTACACTTTGGGCTTGCCTTGTTCAGATTGCGGTAATCGACACACACTCTGATCTTCCCATCTTTCTTCGGCACTGGCACCACATTAGCCAACCAATCAGGATATTGAGTGACCCGAATAACCTTTGCTTGCAGCTGCTTGGTTACTTCCTCTTTAATCTTCACACTCATGTCTGTTTTGAACTTCTTCAATTTCTGCTTGACGGGAGGGCATGCCGGGTTAATGGGCAATTTGTGAACCACTAAATCCGTGCTTAACCCAGGCATGTCATCATACGACCATGCAAAAACGTCTTTGAACTCAATAAGTGCTTTGATTAGTTCTTCCCTGATATTCGGTGCAATGTGGATGCTTATTTTAGTTTCCCTGATATCAACTGCATCCCCTAAGTTGATGGCTTCTGTGTCATTTAAGTTGGGTTTGGATTTCTCCTCAAACTGGCTTAACTCTCTGTTTATCTCTTCGAAGGCTTCATCCTCGTCGTATTCCGATTCATCATCATAATCAACCTCTTGTACAATTAGTTCGGAATCAGATTGATTTTTTAGACTGGGTTGAAGATCCGTTGTGCATGTCATGTCATTATAACCAATATAAAGAGAACTGTTCAGAAAGAGAAAAAAAGAAAACAAAATTAGAACAAAATAAGAAGAAGAGAAGAAAGAAAAAAAATCTTTCACTTTATTAAAATACAGGATAACAGAGTTTTACACTTTGCTGAATACAAAACAAAACTGGATTACAACCCTGAAATAATCCAAAAAGACAAGAAAGAAAAATCAGAGCCCACTACCAAGACTCCCTCCGGGTAGGAATGGGAGTAGCCCTCCAATTGTTGATATTTGCCCTAGGCCCCACAAACTGTACATCTAACCTACTGGACCCTTCTCCAGCTTCTATCATGTTGACATCGGCGAACAGCCTTTCAAAGCCCTCATTCAAATCTCCATCTGGCCCAATCAGTGGTCCGAGAACTTTCGGGACCGACAACTTTCTGATACCTGCTCTGACAAATGATCTGGATAGGTGCGGGATTGGCTTGGGAAGGACCCAGACTCTTTTCTTCAACTTGCGGGCCCGTCTTACATCTGCCGCTATAGGCCTGAACCCCAACCCAAAGGTATCCAGATTTTTGGGCAAAGAAACCGGCTGAACAATACCCTGAAGATCAGCCCCTAAACCCTTGCCTGGCACAAACCCGTTCTTCAACATCTCCGAGGCTACCATGACAGTTGCAGCTGCTATTTTGGGAAGTGAGATGCTTTCACCTTCGGGAAATTTGTCCACTGAAACTGTATCAGAAACCTGGTAAACCTACGGCCCCTTATCATCATCAGTCTCTATGAAAGGTACGATGGCATTACTTACGGCGCTTGCATTGTCTTCCCCATGTACTACGATCTCTTGCCTATCCTACTCTAATTTGACCATCTGATGTAGTGTAGAAGGCACTGCTTTGGCGGCGTGGATCCATGATCACCCCAACAGAAGATTATATGACACTGCCACGTCTAACACTTGAAACTCCATGGTGAACTCGACTGGACCAATTGTTAATTCAAGTATGATGTCACCCACTGTGTCTGTACCACCACCATCAAACCCTCAAACATAGATGTTGTTCATGTGAATCCTGTCACCATCGACCTTCAGTTTGTTCAATGTGGCCAAAGGACAGATATTGGCACTGGACCCATTATCAATCAGTACGCGAGTGACTACCGAGTCTTCACACTTCACAGTCAAATAAAGGGATCTATTATGTTCTGTACCCTCCACGGGCAACTCATCGTCTGAAAAAGTGACCCTGTTGACCTCGAAAATCTTGTCAGCTATTTTCTCCAGATGGTTCACAGAGATCTTATCCGGAACATGGGCTTCATTCAGAATTTTCATCAATACCTGGCGATGCTCATCTAAATTGATCAATAACAACAACAATGAGATCTGTGTCGGGGTCTTCCTCAACTGCTCCACAATGGAGTAATCTTGTGCCTTCATTTTCTTTAAAAATTCTTCCGCCTCTTCCTCGGTAACTGGATTTTTTGTCGCTACGGGATTGGCCCTTCTTAACTCTGCGGGAGCAAAACACCTTCTCGAACAAGTTAACCCCTGTGCCTCACATATTTCTTCCACAACTTCCTTCCCCTTATGCATTACTATTACCTGACTGTAGCTCCATGGCACAGCTTTCTCGCTGATTATCGGCAACTGCATTACTGGCCTGATAACAACTGGTCCTATGCATGCCCCCTTTATGGCTATTGGCTTGCTTGATATCCCTTGCACCGTTACTTTGACCGGCTCTGGATTCTTGGCAACATCAGATGAACTCTTCCCTATCACCACCACTGGCTTGCCTTCTACCCTTTCCGACTATACTACCGCTTTTACACTGATCAACTTTTCTTTCGGAATGGCACGGATCATCATTACTGTTTGTGAGGGCTTCTTGAGCTTCCCTCCTTCATGCACTAGTTCGATCATGTGGGCTTCATGGTATGCCGGCAACGGGTTCTGATTGATGTTAGGTGCCTCTGGCTCCTGGACCTCGATCCTATTTGTGTCAATGAGATCTTGTACGACAGTCTTCAACTTCCAACACTTCTCAGTATCATGCCCGGGAGCCCCCGAACAATATTTACAACTTACCGAGTGGTCCAGATTTTTGGGAAGGAGATTTGACAATTTGGGCTCCACAGGACTCAATAGGCCTAACTGCCTCAATTTGTGGAACAGAGTAGTATAGGTTTCTCCCAGCGGAGTGAATGTTCTCGGCCTCTGCACCCTTTCGTTCCTGAAAGTATGATTCCCACGGAAACCTGGTCCCGAAGGATTCCTGTAGGCCCTTGGTAGTGGATATGTGTTTTGTGAAGGTGTATATGTAATTTGTGGAGGTGGATATGTATTCTAGGGAGCCAGCGCACGCTATTGCGGGCGAGCCAGAGGCTGGGTGTAAGTTTGGGCGTGATGGATAGATAAGTGTGGCTCTTGTGGTGGGTAGTAGGGATGTGGAGGGCCGTATGGAATGTGTGGGTAATTTGAGTGATGGGGTCTAGGTTGGTAGTGAGGGGGGACCTCTGGATCTGGACCAAGTACCTGCCTCGACTGTTGCGACATCTTCCCTTTTCTTCTTTCCGAGCGCACCTCCCGTGCCGCTCTGGATGGCCTGAGTGGTTGCTTTAATCGCCGAATAGCTCAAGATTTTGTTGAACTTAAGTCCCTCTTCAATCATACCGCCCATTTTTACTACTTCATTGAAAGATTTGCCAACTGACGTCACCAAGTGACCAAAGTAAGTTGGCTCTAGAGTCTGTAGAAAGTAGTCCACCATTTCCCCCTCTCTTATCGGAGGATCAACTCTTGCTGCCTGTTCTCTCCACCGGAACCCAAATTCTCTAAAGTTCTCTCCCAGCTTCTTCTCAAGTTTCAGCAATGTGAGATGGTCAGGGACGATCTCAAGGTTATACTGGAAGTGACCTGCGAATGCTTGTGCTAGATCGTCCCAGATGTACCACCTGCTCGGATCCTGTCTTGCGTACCATTCCAGTGCAGACCCACTTAGACTTTGACCAAAGTAAGCTATTAGCAGCTCATCTTTACCACCTGCTCCTCTCATCTTGCTGCAAAACCACGCAGATGTGCCATTGGATCACCGTGCCCCTCGTATAGATCAAACTTTGGCATCTTGAACCCTGCTGGCAATTGAATGTCGGGTAATGGGCACAGATCTTTGTAGGCCACACTGACTTGGTTGCCTAACCCATGGATATTCCTGAAGGACTACTCTAGGCTTTTAAACTTTCGAAGCACTTCGTCTTGCTCTGGGCTCTTAGCCGGCTTTTCAGTCTCTACCGGTATCTCGAAGTGAGTATTATAAGTATGAGGCTCGGGTGCTTTGAAGGTTGGTTCATGGGGTAATATTGGTTATCGTGAGACTGAAACAATGGCTCGCTGGATGATCTTTGCAGTGTGGCTGGTGGGGGTGCCACGAAAACAGGAACATTTGGTGGAGGAGGGTTCTGATTGGGTTGTGAAGCTTGGGGATCATAGGCATTTCTTCCCTGACAGTATTGGTGACTGGGGAAGCTTGTCGAAGGGCCGCGGGGAGGGTATTCCGGCATGTGTCCTGGTGGGAGAGTGGGAATAACGGGAGGGTTAGGCACATTTTGTACCCTAGCTAAGGCCAACTGCATTTCTTTCATCTCCTGTCTCATCTTATCCATTTCCTCCTTCAGCATTTGGTTCTCCGTCCTTTCATCCTCGACACTTTGGTCTGAACTAGTCATGCTTTTTAGTACGAGCCCTTTGGATCTTGTTTGGTAATGGTAATCTGCCAGAACGTTCTAACAAACTAACTGGTTCGAAATCTCTGGAGAGACAACAAACTTGTTAGCGTTAGAGTTTAACACATATTGCAATTTCACGTTGGGGGATGCAATGTTCCTAGGCAGTTTAATCATTTCTAACATGTCTTTGCTTCGACCGCATGCGTCATTCCGGCATACTTTGTTTGTGCCTCGTTTAAGTGTTTCTGAAACTTTCTTTCTCTCTCTTTTTATTTCCTTCTTTTCCTTTCTTTTATTCACTTTGCCTTTCTCTTTTTTCTTTTTAGTGGTGGTCGAATCTTATGGGGATTGCCTACGTATCATGTCCCCGCATGAATCAGACCGGGCGTAGTTCTGCCTTATAAGTGTAGAAAATAAAAAGATAATTTTGGAAATTTTTGATTTTTCACTAATAAACATTCTATTACAAACCAGACGCTTTTTTTGGAAAGGAAAATAATAGACTCGAAACCAAACCAATAACTACTGACATACTCTGATGCAAAATAAAGACAGACTCTAAGAAAAAGAAAATGCAGATTCAAACTATGAACACATTAAAGTTTTAAATTTGGGTGCCCGCGGGGCGTCATTCGGCCTCGCCGCGGATTTAGGCGTAAGGTTCCTTTCCAGCTGTTCCAATTCATACATGATGTGCTTCACAAATATCATCACCGTCGAGAAGAAGGTAGTACGGGTCATAGTTTTACACTCCCGACATTTCCCGGTAATAGCACGAGCAATAGTCAGAATCTTGTCCCTGGTTCGGTCTTTCCCTAGGAGTAGGCGTTCTATCTGATCCACTCTAGCCTTCAAAACCCGAGAATCATGTCGATGTTATTTTCGTAATTGCTGTATTTCATCTTCCATTGAGGCCACCAGATTATAGCAGTGTTTACTCTCGGTTTCAAAAGCCTTGGCTTGTTTAGCCGTCTCGCTCTCTAGGGTGGTCACTTTCCTTTTTAGATTGGCAATGGTCTTTCCATAATCTTTCCTCGCCTGATGTAAGTACAGTGTGCGCTCTTTCGTTATTTTTGCCCATTGTGCCTGGAGTTGTGCTATGGTATCCTTAGATTTCTTCAAATCATCCCAGCACTCACCGATTTCCTTTTCCAATCCTTTTATTAACCGCTCATCTGACCGACTCCTTTGTTGATTGTCAACATCTCTCCGCATTTGTCAGATTTGGGCTTTCAGCACCTCATTTTCTTGGGCCAATTTGCTCTTTTCTCCCCGATCGGCATCAGCTTGCAGACTATTTTCAAATTTCAGGTCTCTAATCTGTTGCCTCAGCTTGCCTATTTCTGCCCTGCAACTCTCTTTTTTAGCCAACCAATCCCACTGTTCTTGCGACGCCTGGACGAACTCCTGGAGATGGGGCCTTTTGGCTGGTCTCCCAAACTCGATTTCTTTCCTAAACCAAGCAAGGTATCCCGGCGAAACTTCACCCTTGGACCGATCGTGTACACATGTATTGGCTGTTAAGTATTGACACTCGCTCCAAATTTGTCGGACCGCTGCTTCAGGAAACTGTCTGTTGGGCCCGATCTTGACTACTTTGCCACTAAGATCTTCATCTTTCGGAACTATTTGGCATCTCCCCAACTGTCTCAAGACTCGATACGGGGCATAGGGCTGAATACTCCGGAGTCCCATCAAAAGGAAATGGGGTCCAGTGCCTGGCATATATATGATTTCATCCACAGGCAACCATCCTAGTGTCCACTGTATTTGGCTGGCGGTGAGGGTCCGAAAGAATGATGTCCATGCCGTAACTCCCTCGGGTAGACTGACCCCCTTGATTCTTGTGTAGAACTCTTCTATGCAAGTTTTCTTCGAGGAACCATAACTCAAGAGCTGGGAACGGTGGCAGAGATGCTCGGTCATCCATATTTGTAGTAACAAGTTACACCCCTCGGAAAAGTTCTCTCTGGCTTTGCAGGCTGTGAGAGCTCGGAAGATATCAGATACTATCATAGGCGAAAAAGTGCTTTTATCTTGAGTGAGCAAGGTACTGACGACCCCGACTATTTTCAAATCAATGTTTCCGTCTTTCCTTGGAAATACCAAAAGGCCCAAAAAGGTTATCATAAAAGCCGCTCGTCTATGCTCATCCCATTTCTGACGGTTACTTTTGCTGCATAACTTGTTACCCGGGTTGTTGAATCCTCCGACATGACCATATCTGTCGTATATGAAGCGCGGATTACAAATACCTGCGGCTAAATCTGGGTTATGGACCATCCTGGGTATCTTTAACGAATCTAAAAACCGATGCACAGTGACCGCTCTTGGAGCAACTAGGTATTTTTGCCTCAACGGAACTTCAACATTTCCGATGTACCCGGCTATTGTTGATATTTGCCCTAGGCCCCACAGAAGATTATATGACACTACCACGTCTAACACTTGAAAATCCATGGTGAACTCGACTTGACCAATTGTTAATTCAAGTATGATGTCACCCACTGAGTCTGTACCACCACCATCAAACCCTCGAACATAGATGTTGTTCTTGTGAATCCTGTCACCATCGACCTTCAGTTTGTTCAATGTGGCCAAAGGACAGATATTGGCACTGGACCCATTATCAATCAGTACGTGAGTGACTACCAAGTCTTCACACTTCACAGTCAAATAAAGGGCTCTATTATGTTCTGTACCCTCCACGGGCAACTCATCGTCTGAAAAAGTGACCCTGTTGACCTCGAAAATCTTGTCAGCTATTTTCTCCAGATGGTTCATAGAGATCTTATCCGGAACATGGGCTTCATTCAGAATTTTCATCAATACCTGGCGATGCTCATCTGAATTGATCAATAACAACAACAATGAGATCTGTGTCGGGATCTTCCTCAACTGCTCCACAATGGAGTAATCTTGTGCCTTCATTTTCTTTAAAAATTCTTCCGCCTCTTCCTCGGTAACTGGATTCTTTGTCGCTACGGGATTGGCCCTTCTTAACTCTGCGGGAGCAAAACACCTTCCCGAACGAGTTAACCCCTGTGCCTCACATATTTCTTCCACAACTTCCTTCCCCTTATGCATTACCATTACCTGACTGTAGCTCCATGGCATAGATTTCTCGCTGATTATCGGCAACTGCATTACTGGCCTGATAACAACTGGTCCTATGCATGCCCCATTTACGGCTATTGGCTTTCTTGATATCCATTGCACTGTTACTTTGACCGGATCTGGATTCTTGGCAACATCAGATGAACTCTTCCCTATCACCACCACTGGCTTGCCTTCTACCCTTTCCGACTATACTACCGCTTTTCCACTGATCAACTTTTCTTTCGGACTGGCACGGATCATTATTACCGTTTGTGAGGGCTTCTTGAGCTTCCCTCCTTCATGCACTAGTTCGATCATATGGTCTTCATGGTGTGCCGGCAACGGGTTCTGATTGATGTTAGGTGCCTCTGGCTCCTGGACCTCGATCCTATTTGTGTCAATGAGATCTTGTACAGCAGTCTTCAACTTCCAACACTTCTCAGTATCATGCCCGGGAGCCCCCGAACAATATTCACAGCTTACCGAGTGGTCCAGATTTTTGGGAAGGATATTTGGAAATTTGGGCTCCACAGGACTCAATAGGCCTAACTGCCTCAATTTGTGGAATAGAGTAGTATAGGTTTCTCCCAGCGGAGTGAATGTTCTCGGCCTCTACACCCTTTCGTTCCTGAAAGTCTTATTCTTACGAAAACCTGGTCCCGGAGGATTCCTGTAGGCCCTTGGTAGTGGATATGTGTTTTGTGGAGGTGAATATGTGTTTTGTGAAGGTGGATATGTATTTTGTGGAGGTGGATATGTATTCTAGGGAGCCAGCGCACGCCATTGTGGGCGAGCCGGAGGCTAGGTGTAAGTTTGGGCGTGATGGATAGAGAAGTGTGGCTCTTGTAGTGGGTAGTAGGGCTGTGGAGGGCCGTATGGAATGTGTGGATAATTTTGGAGCCCTAATGCTGGCTAACAGGAAAAAAAAATGCTCAACTCAGGGATTGGAGCCCTAATGTCGGCTAACAGGAAAAATGCTCAGTTCAGGGATTGGAGCCCTAATGTTGGCTAAATGAAAAAGTGCTCAACTCAAGGATTGGAGCCCTAATGCTGGCTAAACAGAAAAGTGCTCAGTTCAGGGATTGGAGCCCTAATGCTGGCTAAATGAAAAAGTGCTCAACTCAGGGATTGGAGCCCTAATGCTGGCTAAACGGAAAAGTGCTCAGTTCAGGGATTGGAGCCCTAATGCTGGCTAAAACAAAATGCTCAACTCAGGGATTGGAGCCCTAATGCTGGCTAACAGAAAAATGCTCAGTTCAGGGGTTGGAGCCCTAATGCTGGCTAACAGAAAAATGCTCAGTTCAGGGGTTGGAGCCCTAATGCTGACCGACTTTTTGAGGAAATCGAAATAGCAGTATGAGGGTTAAGGAGAGTTAATAGCCTGTTTTTGAAAAAAACCAATGTCCAAATAGTGTCGAAACTCTGCCGAATTTTTTTTGAGAAAATGGAAAAAAAAAGAAAAAATATAAGTTTTATTTGCCAATGAAAAGAGTCTTGTTTTCAAAAGAAGTTTGTTTTATCTACCCGAACTACGCCGGTTTGATTCTCACAGGGTGCGGGATACGTAGGCAACCCTCATCGGGTCCAACCTCCCCTTTACAAAAATGTCAAAATTTTAATTTTCGTCATAAATAAGTCGGGTGACGCCGTTTTTGTCAAAATAGCCGAATGTTCCCAAAAGGGACGCCGGAAGGCTGACTTTGCATAAACGGCCACTCATAGTCATTTTTGGGATTTTTGACCGGTTGACTCACCTAGCTTTAAAATCTTCGTTCCCGAAGTGCTGAAAAGTCATGTGCGGAGCCGGATCTCTCTTTTAATCTGTGAAAATTAAAAAATAGCCAACTGGTTTGAGTCAAATAAATTTTATTTTTTGCTCAAATCACCTTAATAAATGTGCAGGATGAGCACGATGCAAAATGAACCTTTTTCAATAATGACTAAAATCCCTTTCAAGTTACGACTATGGTGGGATGATTTAGGTGGTGAAGGGCAAGATGAGGTCAAGAAATATCTAAAAGGTCTTATAGGTTTATTGGAAATCCAGCCTCGGGGGGATATCATAAGAGCTTTGGTCACCTGCTGGGACCCGACACACAATATCTTCCACTTTTCCGATTTCGAACTCACTCCGACTTTGGAGGAAAGTAGTTGGCTCTAGAGGAAAGTGACCAAAGTAAGTTGGCTCTAGAGTCTGTAGAAAGTAGTCCACCATTTCCCCCTCTCTTATCGGAGGATCAACTCTTACTGCCTATTCTCTCCACCGGAACCCAAATTCTCTAAAGTTCTCTCCCGGCTTCTTCTCAAGTTTCAGCAATGTGAGATGGTCAGGGACGATCTCAAGGTTATACTGGAAGTGACCTGCGAATGCTTGTGCTAGATCGTCCCAGGTGTACCACCTCCTCGGATCCTGTCTTGTGTACCATTCCAGTACAGACCCACTTAGACTTTGACCAAAGTAAGCTATTAGCAGCTCATCTTTACCACCTTCTCCTCTCATCTTGCTGCAAAACCACGCAGATGTGTCATTGGATCATCATGCCCCTCGTATAGATCAAACTTTGGCATCTTGAACCCTACTGGCAATTGAATGTCGGGTAATGGGCACAGATCTTTGTAGGCCACACTGACTTGGTTGCCTAACCCATGGATATTCCTGAAGGACTACTCTAGGCTTTTAAACTTTCGGAGAACTTCGTCTTGTTCTAGGCTCTTAGCCGGCTTTTCAGTCTCTACCGGTATCTCGAAGTGAGTATTATAAGTATGAGGCTCGGGTGCTTTGAAGGTTGGTTCAGGGGGTAATATTGGTTATCGTGAACCTGAAACAATGGCTTGCTGGATGATCTTTGCAGCGTGGCTGGTGGGGGTGCCACGAAAATAGGAACATTTGGTGGATGAGGGTTCTGATTGGGTTGTGAAGCTTGGGGATCATAGGCATTTCTTCCCTGACAGTATTGGTGACTGGGGAAGCTTGTCGAAGGGCTCGGGGGAGGGTATTCCGGCGTGTGTCCTGGTGGGAGAGTGGGAATAACGGGAGGGTTAGGCACTTTTTGTACCCTAGCTAAGGCCAGCTGCATTTCTTTCATCTCCTGTCTCATCTTATCCATTTCCTCCTTCAGCATTTGGTTCTCCGTCCTTTCATCCTCGACACTTTGGTCTGAACTAGTCATGCTTTTTAGTACAAGCCCTTTGGATCTTGTTTGGTAATGGTAATCTACCAGAACGTTCTAACAAACTAACTGGTTCGAAATCTCTGGAGAGACAACAAACTTGTTAGCGTTAGAGTTTAACACATATTGCAATTTCATGTTGTGGGATGCAATGTTCCTAGGCAATTTAACCATTTCTAACATGTCTTTGCTTCGACCTCATGCGTCATTCCGGCATACTTTGTTTGTGCCTCGTTTAAGTGTTTCTGAAACTTTCTTTATCTCTCTTTTTGTTTCCTTCTTTTCCTTTCTTTTATTCACTTTGCCTTTCTCTTTTTTCTTTTTAGTGGTGGTCGAATCTTATGTAGATTGCCTACATATCATGTCCCGCATGAATCAGACCGGGCGTAGTTCTGCCTTATAAGTGCAGAAATAAAAAGATAATTTTGGAAATTTTCGATTTTTCACTAATAAACATTCTATTACAAACCAGACGCTTTTTTTGGAAAGGAAAATAATAGACTCGAAACCAAACCAATAACTACTAACATACTCTGATGCGAAATAAAGACAGACTTTAAGAAAAAGAAAATGCAGATTCAAACTATGAACACATTAAAGTTTTAAATTTGGGTGCCCGCGGGGCGTCATTCGGCCTCGCCTCGGATTTAGGCGTAAGGTTCCTTTCCAGCTGTTCCAATTCATACATGATGTGCTTCACAAATATCATCACCGTCTAGAAGAAGGTAGTACGGGTCATATTTTCACACTCCCAACATTTCCTGGTAATAGCACGAGCAATAGTCAGAATCTTGTCCCTGGTTCGGTCTTTCCCTAGGAGTAGGCGTTCTATCTGATCCACTCTAGCCTTCAAAACCCGAGAATCATGTCGATGTTGTTTCCGTAATTGCTGTATTTCATCTTCCATTAAGGCCACCAGATTATAGCAGTGTTTACTCTCGGTTTCAAAAGCCTTGGCTTGTTTAGCCGTCTCGCTCTCTAGGGTGGTCACTTTCCTTTTTAGATTGGCAATGGTCTTTCCATAATCTTTCCTCGCCTGCTGTAAGTACAGTGTGCGCTCTTTTGTTCTTTTTGCCCATTGTGCCTGGAGTTGTGCTATGGTATCCTCAGATTTCTTCAAATCATCCCAGCACTCACCGATTTCCTTTTCAAATCCTTTTATTAACCGCTCATCTGACCGACTCCTTTGTTGTTTGTCAACATCTCTCCGCATTTGTCAGATTTGGGCTTTCAGCACCTCATTTTCTTGGGCCAATTTGCTCTTTTCTCCCCGGTCGACATCAGCTTGCAGACTATTTTCAAATTCCAGGTCTCTAATCTGTTGCCTCAGCTTGCCTATTTCTGCCATGCAACTCTCTTTTTTAGCCAACCAATCCCATTGTTCTTGCGACGCCTGGACGAACTCCTGGAGATGGGGCCTTTTGGTCGGTCTCCCAAACTCGATTTCTTTCCTAAACCAAGCAAGGTATCCCGGCGAAACTTCACCCTTGGACCGATCGCGTACACATGTATTGGCTGTTAAGTATTGACACTCGCTCCAAATTTGTCGGACCGCTGCTTTAGGAAACTATCTGTTGGGCCCGATCTTGACTACTTTGCCACTAAGATCTTCATCTTTCGGAACTATTTGGCATCTCCCCAACTGTCTCAAGACTCGATACGGGGCATAGGGCTAAATACTCTGGAGTCCCATCAAAAGGAAATGGGGTCCAGTGGCTGGCATATATATGATTTCATCTATAGGCAACCATCCTAGTGTCCACTGTATTTGGCTGGCGGTGAGGGTCAGAAAGAATGATGTCCATGCCGTAACTCCCTCGGGTAGACTGGCCCCGTTGATTCTTGTGTAGAACTCTTCTATGCAAGTTTTCTTCGAGGAACCATAACTCAAGAGCTGGGAACGGTGGCAGAGATGCTCAGTCATCCATATTTGTAGCAACAAGTTACACCCCTCGAAAAAGTTCTCTCTGGCTTTGCAGGCTGTGAGAGCTCGGAAGATATCAGATACTATCATAGGCGAAAAAGTGCTTTTATCTTGAGTGAGCAAGGTACTAACGACCCCGACTATTTTCAGATCAATGTTTCTGTCTTTCCTTGGAAATACCAAAAGGCCCAAAAAGGTTATCATAAAAGCCGCTCGTCTATGCTCGTCCCATTTCTGACGGTTACTTTTGCTGCATAACTTGTTACCCGGGTTGTTGAATCCTCCGACATGACCGTATCTGTCGTATATGAAGCGCGGATTACAAAAACCTGCGGCCAAATCTGGGTTATGGACCATCCTGGGTATCTTTAACGAATCTAAAAACCGATGCACAGTGACAGCTCTTGGAGCAACCAGGTATTTTTGCCTCAACGGAACTTCAGCATTTCCGATGTACCCGGCTATTTCCTCCAAAGTCGGAGTGAGTTCGAAATCGGAAAAGTGGAAGATATTGTGTGTCGGGTCCCAGCAGGTGACCAAAGCTCTTATGATATCCCCCCGAGGCTGGATTTCCAATAAACCTGTAAGACCTTTTAGATATTTCTTGACCTCATCTTGCCCTTCACCACCTAAATCATCCCACCATATTCGTAACTTGAAAGGAATTTTAGTCATTATTGAAAAAGGTTCATTTTGCATCGTGCTCATCCTGCACATTTATTAAGGTGATTTGAGCAAAAAATAAAATTTATTTGACTCAAACCAATTGGCTATTTTTTAATTTTCACATATTAAAAGAGAGATCCGGCTCCGCACATGGCTTTTCAGCACTTCGGGAACGAAGATTTTAAAGCTAGGTGAGTCAACCGGTCAAAAATCCCAAAAATGACTATGAGTGGCCGTTTATGCAAAGTCAGCCTTCCGGCGTCCCTTTTGGGAACATTCGGCTATTTTGACAAAAACGGCGTCACCCGACTTATTTATGACGAAAATTAAAATTTTGACATTTTTGTAAAGGGGAGGTTGGACCCGATGAGGGTTGCCTACGTATCCCGCACCCTGTGAGAATCAAACCGGCGTAGTTCGGGTAGATAAAACAAACTTCTTTTGAAAACAAGACTCTTTTCATTGGCAAATAAAACTTATATTTTTTCTTTTTTTTCCATTTTCTCAAAAAAAATTCGGCAGAGTTTCGACACTATTTGGACATTGTTTTTTTTTTCAAAAACAGGCTATTAACTCTCCTTAACCCTCATACTGCTATTTCGCTTTCCTCAAAAAGTCGGTCAGCATGCAAGTCTGAAGCAAATAAATGCACAGGTAGCAAGTAAGATGCATTAGGATGGTCATTTCCATTTTTTGGTACACCTGTCCTAGACAGACCCAACCCTTGTGTTGAGCCTCCAAAGTCAAATGCACGTGATGCAAACAAACATTCCTACTAGGGATCCGGCATGAAGCTGAGTTATTCTAGGTTCATAACCTGGGTATTTGTTCTAGAATGTGTATCCGAGCGGACAACTCGAGTCGAGGAGGGGGCTACGTACCGGGAACCAAAAGGCCATCCGGCTTAGTAACTTGTCCGGCCTCTTTCTTATTTCAGGTATGACACTAACAGAATAGGGAGTCTCAACCAGCAAGCACATCCCCGGAGGTAAGAATAGAAGGGTTTCGGCACAGTTTATATACAGTTCAGATAATATCAAAGCGGTAAAAGCAGCATTTAGCACATTAGGCCCAAACATGTAACAAAATCAGATAAAGCCAAATATAACAATTTATCTAAGCTCGAATTCTGAACCCTGAACTAGAGATTCTGGTTTCGTTCCCCAGCAGAGTCATCAGAGCTGTCACACCTTCTTTTTACCTACACCCCCGTGAAGGGACGTAAAGGGAGTTTTTCCAATTAAAGGACAATCGAAACGGGATTTATTATTTAATTCAGAGTCTCCACTTGGGGAGATTTATGGTGTCCCAAGTCACCGGTTGAATTCCGAATCGAGGAAAAGATTAACTCTGTATTACAGTCCGCGAACCAGAAATCCGGGTAAGGAATTTTGTTAGCCCGGGAGAAGGTGTTAGGTATTCCCGAGTTTCGTGGTTCTAGCACGGTCGCTCAACTATCATATTCGGCTTATTTATCTGATTTTAATTCATATTGAACCTATGTGCAAATTTAAACTTTTTACTGCTTTTATTATTGTTATTTTTTTCAACGAGAATTGCAACGTCGTGAAAACGCATCTCGAACCACGTCACATCAATGCACCTGTGGTTGTTGACACATCTTGACTCCGTTGAGATTTGGATTTGGGTCACATAAGTGTGCACCCGAGTTTAAGAAAGTAAATTATTAAAGGTGCGCCTAAAGCGACTAGCGTATCATTATTTTGGGTAAGGCCGTGAAATTTTGCTATACGGCCCATCCCGAAGTCTAAGTAATTTTACCAACACGTATAGAGGGCCCCGCAGCTTGCGCATTTTTTTTGTTTGTCGAGGCTCGTCTCACTCATTATTAGGTCCATCCTAAAGTGAACTAAGATTTTCTAATTAATTTGTCTCTAAAAATAAGGAAAAATCCTAATCGATTTTGTCAAGGGCCTAAAACAATAATTGTAAACCACATATGTCTCAAGGCTCAAGGATAAGCCCGAAAAATGTGAATTGGCACAACCAAAAGCCGGCCCAACGTAGTCTTTGGCCCAGGCCCATGCGAGTATACAAATAAGGTAAAACCCGGGCCATTCGTTAAAGCGCTAAAGCCCAGATGGCCTGCAATTAGGCTGACCACTAGACCGACGCAGCTTTAGTTGAATCAAATCAAGTACCCATCGAAATTACTGCGTCCTTTTACTCAAATGAACAGAACATGGTTTGAAGATTAGATTATTTTAACTACTGGTCCGTTTTTACTAAAGGTGAAAGAGCAAATTAAGAGGTAGCTTTGAGTTCGACAACAAGATTGCATATCAAGCCTTCAAGGATTAGACTATTGGTCATACACTTCTACCAACGCTAGTTAACACCTATATATTAAGAACTAATCTGCATGATATGAGTTACTGCAATACAATACATGCTCAACTGGACATCAAACTCGATGTCAAATCCAACTGTTTCCAACTTTTCTTTTTAAACATAAATGAACACTAAACTACACATACACCCATTGTACTGAATTGCAGTTAGATAGTCACGAATTTGAATTGGTTCAAAGCAGTTCAAAGGCGGTTTATTACAAGTTGTAGATTCAGCCATTCCAAATTACTTAAACAAACAGTCCTAATTACAATTCAAACCATTACATTCAATTATAAAGAAGATATAGTATTTACTGAAGTTTTCCAATGAAGTTAGGTTTCCATTTCATTTTATTTCAACCAAACTCTACATAATGTGGACATTCAACATGTACCTGGATTGGAAAACAGGACAAGAAGAAGGAGAAGTCAGCAACAGGTAAGCAGTAGACAATACAGCAGCAATGGGATTCAGAACAGCTCCAAAAACCAGTTTTAAAACCAGAATAACACTCAACCACAACCCAGAATGAGTTTGTCAACCAACAGCAATACAGACACCCAAAACAGAACAAACTGAGCTCGGATAAGTTCAGAAACAGAATCAATAGACTATCAAATAGATTCAACAATCAAAAAGGGCAAGAACCAGTGCTTGGAATCTAAATTCTGCCTAGAACTCAATGGAACATTATCGTTTCTCTTAAACTCTCTCTTAGAACTGATTCAAGACTCACAAATATTCTCTCAGATTGACTTTTACTCTCTCCGGGTCTCTCTTCAGATTTTTTAGGATAATCCCCCTAAATCTGTCTTAAATGACTCTATTTATAACCAAACACTGACCCTGCCCGCTCTTAGGAGCACTCAAGCTAATTAAGAGAGTATTTTTGCCCATGATATTCCCTGACAGCCACTACTAAGTCTTGTTCTTTTGTTTTAATCAAAGATTATGGGTGACTTAACTTATTTAATCAACTTCCCATGCCATTAAGCCTTGTTCCCCACTATTACTAAGCAATTCAGTAGTTTATTGGCACTTTAGTACCCTGCTGTCAGACCATTCAACTTAAACCTTTTTTAAACCTTTTAAATCCCAAAATACCCTCCTAGAGTCCCTGAAATTGTAGCTATAACCAATTCTCCTAAGTTCTGAATGCAACCTTATGACTCACTACTATCTAGTTGACATTATCATACCAACACTGAATTCAAACCAATGTTAGATTCATTTCAGACCCTAAACAGTAGGATTCGATTCATCAATTGCTTAAGCTTGAATCAAATAGCAACAAAATAAAGGCCAAGGCTTTTAATGACTCAGAACACCCTTACAGGGCATGACACAGCAGGTTCATGTGACAACCAAAATAACAGTTGTGACGAAGCAGTTCGACTGACCAAGTAATTCAAAACATTTCAAATGACCAAGCAATTCAAAACAATGTGACGAACTGAATATACCCACAAGCTCAGTTCTAAGTTCAACTATACCAACAGGCTCATTTCAACACAACATTTAGGACATAAACGAAGCAGGAGGGGAAACAGACTAGAATGAACCATGAAATCAAAACCAAAATTAAACTACTATCATGTTAAACTAACACACAAACCTACCGGACTAATCGACGATGCTTATTCAATTTATTACACAGGCTATAACATTTAGCCGTTAACAACAAACAATCAGAATAAACAGACCAACCAGTGATTCAAGTGGTATTGACAAATGCGGGGAACTTATAAACTAACAAATTACATGGCTTATAACATATATTCGACCATGAACAGAAGCAGACTCGACCAAATAAAAAGGTCTGATCGGAGAAGAAGAAGAAGCAGTGAACAAAAACTGGATTATAATTAAACTAAAACACAATTATCCGTAAATAGAATAAGAAAGAAAAGAGAAAAAATACCTTAACAATACAGAAACTAGACGAACCTAGGTTGAACTCTTAACTCGAGCTTTTTGAGGTCGAACGGACCTTAATCGAGTGTTCTCAACGGAGAACACTTCGACTAAGGTCGATTAGACGCCCAAACTCATTTAATTTCGGATAAAACCCAGGTTTGGTCTTTATAGGGTTCTTGGTTCGATTTTGGGGTTCGAATGGTTCTAGCAAGATTCGAACGGAACCAAGTGTGTTTTGGGCATGAGGGAGGTCAGGGGGTGCCAGGGTGTGAGTTCAGGGCGGATTGGGGTAGGTCCATGTTTTGCTCGAATCTTCAAATGAAGATTCGAGAAGTTTGAGGATGATTCAAAGCAAACAGGTACTGGATTTGGATTGGTGGTGGTTAGATGTTCTAGGGGTGTTAATTTGGGGGTCATTGGAAGAACTAGGGTTCTAGACTGATTCTTCGATCTGATATTCGAAGCAGACGGTGATGATTCGAGGACAATGGAGGGTGGATTTGGAAAGAGGAGGGTGTGGTGGTTCAGGGGTGTGAAGATGGGGGTCATTGGACCACCGGAACCGCCGTGAGGCGATTTCCGGTGGGAGGAGCACGGTGGGGGAAGGTTGTTAGAGACGAGCTCGTCTCTGAGCTGTTAGAGACGAGGGAGGGGGGTTTGGTTTGGGGGGCTGGGTAAGATTTGGGAATATATACGATGTGAGGGATTTAATCCCGGCCGTTAGATCAATTAAGATCAACGGCTAGGATTAAGGAGCTAATCAAATACGGTATCGTTTATTTTAGTGTTGGGTCGGGTTAAAACGGGTATAGAGAATGGGTCAAAAACGGGTTATGAAGGGGGTGATCTGGTCCGTTCGATCAAGTGAGATCAACGGCCCAGATTCTTCATGCCCGAACAGCGTCGTTCCACCCGTCTCCAATACTGGTTGGATTGGACAGGGTAAAAGGGTATTTGGACTGGGCTGTAAGGGGTTATTTTGGTTTGGGCCTGGTTGATTTAATTCAAAACTGGCCCAGTCTGACTTTCTCTTTATTTTCCATTTGTTTCTTCTTCTTCTCTTTTTTTTCTTTTCCTTTTATTTTCTAATTGTTAAAACTAAAATTCTAAGTTAAATTATAAACCAAATTAACTTATTAAAATACTATTAGCTCTTAATAATAATTATCAAACATGATTAAGTACCAATTAAAAATAAAATCACACAACTAGACCTTAAATGCTAAAAAATGCAAAGTACATTATTTTTTTGTGATTTTTCATTTTTTTACAAAACAACAATTTTCTTGATTAACTAAACAAATGTAAAATCAAATCCTAAATGCAAATGCCATATTTGTTGGTATTTTACTCTTAATTTAACAAATAAACAGGCACGAACGAATGCAAACAATACAAAAAATAACACAAAATTCACAACAATTGCAAACAACAAAAAATTATTTTATTTTGAATTTTCTGGGAGTAGTTCTCGTAGGGCAAAAATCACGTTCTCACAGCTGTAATATGATAGAAGAAGAACTGGATGGGGAGCCATGGTTCCATGATATCAAATAATACATTAGGATGGGGGTATATCCGGTACAGGCCACTGGTGATCAGAAAAGAACAATTCGATGATTGGCAAGTGGATTTTTCTTTAGTGGAGGGGTGTTATACAAAAAAACTCTAGACCTTGGATTGCTAAGATGCATATATGCTAGACAGGCCACAGCAATCATGACTGAGGTACACTCCGGAGTTTGTGGACCGCATATGAGCGGGTACGTTCTGGCAAATAAGATTCTCCGAGCAGGTTACTACTGGCTCACTATGGAGCGGGATTGCATCAGTTTTGTGCGTAAATGTCATCAGTGCTAAGTACATGGAGATATGATTCATTCTCCACCATCTGAATTACATACAATATCTGCACCATGGCCTTTTGTTTCTTGGGGCATGGATGTCATAGGCCAATCAAGCCGGCAGCATCGAACGGATACAGGTTTATCCTGGTAGCCATTGATTATTTCACTAAGTGGGTTGAAGCAAAAATGTTCAAATCTGTGACCAAGAAAGCAGTGGTCGACTTTGTGCATTCAAATATCATCTGTCGGTTTGGGATCCCGAAGGTAATCATCACGGACAATGGCGCTAATCTCAACAGTCATCTGATGACAGAGACATGTCAGCAGTTTAAGATTATACATCGTAATTCCACCCCATACCGCCCTAAGGTGAATGGAGCAGTCGAGGTAGCCAACAACAATATAAAGAAGATACTTCGAAAAATGGTGGAAGGTTCTAGACAGTGTCATGAAAAGTTGCCATTTGCATTGCTGGGTTATCGCACTACTGTCCGTACTTCGGTAGGGGCCACTCCTTATTTGTTGGTGTATGGCACGGAGGCGGTGATACCCGCAGAAATTGAAATCCCATCCCTTCGGATTGTCGCTGAGGCAGAAATTGATGACGTTGAATGGGTCAAAACCCGCTTGGAACAATTAAGTCTAATTGATGAAAAGAGATTGGCAGCAGTGTGTCACGGCCAATTTTACCAACAGAGAATGGCGAGGGCATATAACAAGAAGGTACGTCCACGAAAGTTTGAAGTGGGTCTGTTAGTGTTGAGACGTATCTTGCCTCATCAGGCTGAAGCAAAAGGAAAGTTCGCCCCAAACTGGCAGGGGCCATTTGTTGTAACTAGGGTGTTGTCCAATGGCGCGCTATATTTGACAGATGTAGAAGGGAAATGTGTAGAAATGGCTATCAATTCCGATGCGGTTAAGAGATACTATGTATGATTTCTTTGTTTGATTGTACTTGGTTGTATTTGGCATATTTTGAAGATTGAAATGATGAAAGCGTTTTGTTCTACTATCTAAACACTTGATCCCTTGTCACCCCTTTTGAGCCTTATTTATTTTCTTTTTTACCCCTAATTCGGAATCAGTAGTGAATATCAGAAACACAAGCATGAAAGATAAGAAAAGGAAGAAAGGAAAAGAAAAAGAAAAGGAAAGAAAAAAAGGAAAGTAAAAGAGAAAAAAAAGAAAAAAAGAAAAAAAAAGAAAAGAAGAAAAAAAGAGAAAGAAAAGAAGGAGAAAAGAGAAAATCACAACAACAAAGTAATTCCTATGTCATGAACTACGTTCGACCTGATTCATTTTAAGGATACGTAGGCAGCCTCACGGTTCGGTCTCATCAAAATAAAATCCAAAAGTCCCCAAGCAAGAAACTGGGGCAGAAGTTGTGGTTGTTGTAAGAAATCTGATTCTGAAAGTTGTAATTGTGAACCCATGTGAATTGCTTTGAGCCTTTTTATACCCTTTTCTTCTAACCCTGTCCAAAAGCCCACATTACGGTCCAAAGAAAGACCTTCTGATCAGTCTTTGAGAAATGCCAAGTCAAACAGGTAAAGGTAATTCATGTCAAGGGCAACACTCTGGTTCAAGCAAGGAGAGAAATTAAAAATGATAGAGTCTTATTGGTGAAAACCCTCACGGGCACCGTAAGGCGATGGGAGTTGAGAGAAATTAAAAATGAGAGAGTCTTATTGGTGAAAACCTTCACAGGCACCATAAGGAGACGGGAGTGGAGAGAAATAAAAATGAGAGTCTTATTGGTGAAAACTCTCACGGGCACCTTGAGGCGAACATGAGTTGAGAAGGGAAATGAGAAAGGTCTGTTGGTGGAAAACTGTTTCAAGGCACCGTAGGATGAACAAGGTCAAGGTTTGGGTGAAGTAATCAGATCATGGAAATTCTGAGGCAACAAAGTACGGCAACTAAAAGTTGATGGGTTGGACAGATTGGGCCGATTAATCTGAAATGCATGTCATGATCATTGGTACCAGCTGTTCCACTCAGATAAGTTTCTTTTTCTTTTTCCTTTTGTAGCAATCATCTGGTTTTGGATTCTTCTTATCCTTAACCCGCAAAGTCATTGCATTTCATTTTCTTTGGGTTTATTTGTCTAAGATGTTTCAATGTCAGTCTTGTCAAAGCAAGTGAAAAAGATTTCAAAGCTCACTACCAACTTCCAAAATTGCAAAGCACGGAGTGGTCAGAGCATACTAAGGATAACATGATGAACAGGGGGGGTACAAGGATTCACCGGAAATTTCATTGGTGGAATGGTTGGTGATGTCATGGGAGACACAAAGGTTAGGATAAAGGGGTCAGAGGCAAAACAACAACATGGGTATAGAACACTCGGTTCGTCAAAGGTCATGGGGTTTGAAAGTCAGTCAGAAAGTCAAAGCGGTTCAGGGCCAATTCGGGGAAGCCAGTCAGAACAAAACAATGCAGTGGAAAGATCTTCAACAAGAATGCCATCAGATAACCACCATTTTTAAACTGACAAAATTTTTCTTTGATTAAAATAGGGGCAAGAAATTTTGATTTTTTCGGAGAAACCCTCCGTGGAGAAAGGCAGTCATCAAAATAGATTTGATTTTTGATTTTCAGAACCCTCCTAAAAAATGGGACCTAGTTTAAATGTTCAGAAATAACATAATCTAGCATAAATGCATCCCAAAGGAGTATAAGTTTTCTTAGAAGTATGCATGTTCGAGATAGGATTCAATTAGGAGTTTTCAAGACCCTCCTGAATAATGGGACTTAGCTTTAATATTTCGATTAGATAACAACATTTAGCGTAAAGTCTGCTATATGGTACTATAATTCAACCATAAAAGTTGTCACTCTTAAGATAAAATTGGACTTTTTGATTTTCAGGACCCTCCTGGATAATGGGGAGTAAAAGATCCTCTTAGATAGCAAGATTTAGCAGAAGTCACACTTGTAGAAGCTATAACTTAGATTTTAAATTGTCGTTTAGTTAAGAGTTGTCAGGACCCCCCTGAATAATGAGACCTAGCTTTCAAATCCTTAGTAATACTTGGTAATATGATTTAGTTTTACAATCACATCTGTCCCCAGCCACCAAACCGGAGCCGAAAATTTTATTTGTTTTGTCTATTTTGTTGAAGTCAGGAGCCCGCCTGGAGAGCAAGGAATACATTTCAAGTTGAAGTCAGGAGCCCGCCTGGAGAGCAAGGAATACATTTCAAGTTGAAGTGAGGAGCCCGCCTGGAGAGCAGGGAATACTTTCAAGCGTAGCAGTCAGGAGCCCACCTGGAGAACAAGGGAGTACAATTTAAGTTTTAGCTTTCAAATTCTTTGTTTTGTCTATGTTGAAGTCAGGAGCCCGCCTGGAGAACAAGGGAGTACAATTTAAGTTTTAGCTTTCAAATTCTTTGTTTTGTCTATGTTGAAGTCAGGAGCCCGCCTGGATAGCAGGGAATACTTTTAAGTCAACAGTCAGGAGCCCGCCTGGAGAGCAGGGAATACTTTCAAGCGCAACAGTCAGGAGCCCGCCCGGAGAACAAGGGAGTATAATTTAAATTTAGCTTTCAACTTCTTTGTTTTGTCTATTGTGAAGTCAGGAGCCTGCCTGGAGAGCAGGGAATACATTTCAAGGTGAAGTTAGGAGCCCACCTGGAAAGCAGGGAATACTTTCAAGTCAGCAATCAGGATCCCGCCTGGAGAACAAGGGAGTACAATTCAAGTTTTAGCTTTCACGTTCTTACCGATATTTGGTAATGTGATCCATTTTACACTTACACCTGTGCCCAGCCACCAAACTGGGGTAGGAAATTTTTTTCTTGTTTTGTCTATGTTAAAGTCAGGAGCCCGCCTGGAGAGCAGGGAATACATTTCAAGTTAGCAGTCAGGAGCCCGCTTGGAGAGCAGGGAATACATTTCAAGTCATCAGTCAGCAGCCCGCCCGGATAGCATGGGAATACATTCACATTTTGAAGTCAGGAGACCGCCTGGATAGCATGGGAATACATATCAAGTTCAGCAGTCAGGCACCCACCTGAAGAAGGGAAAAACACCTCAGTTTACAATTCAAGGTGGCAACAAACGGATGTTTTCGAGAGAATGGAGGACAACAAGGCAACAAGAAATACAAGAGCAAGCTTGAAGATACAGATAGGACTTTGTAATCCATAGATCATAGTCTAGTCTAGATTCTTATTTTATTTTGATGGTGTAATAAGGGGGTTCAGTAAGTAGTAGCAACAGCAACAGCAGCAACAACAGTGAAATCACAGCTTCCTGGTAGTCCCAGCTGCCAGACCCTCCTGAACTACACTAACCTGATTCCTTTTTAGCCAAGGATATGTAGGCAACCTCGGAAGCAGGGTGCGGTCAAATTTTTCAAAAAACGCTTCCCACGGAGTATTCAAACGGGCAAAAATCGCTCGTATCCGCTCACTTATCTTTGCACGAAAACTCTTCGTGTTTCCGGGCAAAGAGGGGCAGCTGTGAACACGTGATTTTTGCCCTATATGTATTACTCCAACAAATTCAAAACAAAATAATTTCTTTCAGTGTTTGCAATTTTGTTGGATTTCGTGGCATTTTCTGTTAATTATTAGCATTTGTCTGTGCACGTTTATTTTATTTAATTCATGAAAAATACAAAAATATGTTGCATCTGCATTTAGGATTTAATTTTATATTTTTAGATTAATTAGAAAATTAGCTTGTTTTATAAAAAATGAAAATCGCAAAAATAATTCTATTTGCATTTTTACTTTTAATTTTGAATTGTGCAATTTTTCTTTAAATTTAGGGTTTAATTAATTAGTGTAAATACCATGATGAGTGATTAATCTATTTGGGTAGGTTAATTTAGTTTAAAAAATTATTATTAATTAATTTAGGATTTATTTTTATTTTGGGAAAAGAAAAGAATTGTGAATTGAAAAAGGAAAAAGAAAGAATAAAAGAAATCTGGGCTCAAACCCGATTTTATTGCCCCAGCCCAAATAATAATCACCCAATACCTGGCCCAACCCACGCCTAACCCGGTCCGGATCCCTCCCCCCCCCCCCCAAACGAAATGACGTCGTTTCGATAAGTAGCGATCTGAGCCGTTGATCTCCCCTTGATCGAATGGCTCGGAACTGAGGCCCTGGGAGGGGTATATAAGTGTCTGAAACCTTTCCCCCCCCCTCAGGAACCCTTTCTACTCAACAACCCCACCAGATTACCCCGAAACCCTAGCTGAGCCGCCCCCAAATCCCCGGCCTCCGGTGGAGGCGCCACCCCCAAACGCCACCAAAATCACACCACCGAACCACCCTGACCCCCTCATTCCGAATCCCCACTCCGTTTCCCTCGAATATAGCCCCATATTCTCGAATCTTAGATCAAAAACGAGCCCAGAAATCCCAAGTCGAGTTTTGGCAAAATTTTGTGCTGAATCTGAGTTTATTCGTGTGTTCTTCGTAAGAGCACACAATTAACCTCAGATTTGGCCGGAAAATCCGAGGATCTGAAGACTCAGGCTTCCCTTCTATTTTTGAACTTTTCTCAGGTATTTATTTCTTTCTTTCTTTTGATTTAATCTGTCCCTCGTTTATTTTCAAATTTTCTATTTCTTCTCCTTTTCTCAAATCATTTTTTATTGGTTCCGGAATCTATTCATTCATGCATGAATAGTCGGAGTCCTGTTAGGTTAGTTGTCAAAAATTTTAGTTAGTCAACCATTTAGTCTGAAGTGTAATTGTTCTGTGTTATTTAGTAGTCAGTTAGTTGCTAGTTGGGATGAATAGATCTTTGATATTGATGGTTGGGTTTTTTGGGTCTATTCTGATTCATTAAGGATTGAACAGTTGGGCCAAATTGACCTGTGGCCCATTCATTCTATCTAAGTATCAACAGGGGTTCTGCTAGGTGGGTTTCCTAGAGTAAATAACCATGGCTCGAGGGGTAGTTTGGGAAATTGGGGAAGGGAATCTATGAGTAACAGAATTGGGAAGCTTCTAGGAAGCTGGGGAGGGGACTACTTTGCAAAAACTGAATTTAAACTAGGGGAGTTTAAGCTAAAATAGAAACTAAAAAAGGACTGAATGGCAAAAACGTATCTCCTTGGGTCTGCCCTATTTGCTTGCCTATAAAGGCATCTCTTCCTTGTCATTCAAGGCAGAATTAGAGGGTCCTAGAAAACTAAAATGGTTGTTTCTCTTCGAAACTTCTGAAATAATCTGAAATTCCCTTAAGTTCTTTGGAAAAATTGTTGAAAATTCTGCTTGGTTCTGTCCCTCTGATCCTCATATTCTAGCTCAAAACCACTGAAAATTCACAGTTTTATATTCTGGTTTGAAAATGGACTGAAGGTTTTGGTTTGAGTTTCTGCTAGTTGATTTACTATTCCATTGCTGGGTTGGGTCCGATTTCTGCTGACTGCTTTTCACTGCTAGTTTATTGCTGTTGTTCGTCTATTCTTGATCACAAACTGAGTTTCTGGTTCTGTCTTGTTATATTCAGGTACATGTCTTTGAATCCCTGTTGATATGAGACTCGAATTGAGAGATGAAATGGAAACAACATTTTCAAAGCATAGCAGCAAACTATTCACTTGTAGTTCAGTCTTATTTTCTTCCCTTTTCCCTGATTCCCTTAGTTTTTACTTGTTTTAAGTGTATCACATTCGGCTAGCTGTGTGTTGCACTCTTCTAGGGGTTGAGTTGGGTTTGTACTTAGCAAGGGATTCAATTTTCTTACAAAGTTCTATAGCTGAATGCTGATTTGGATAATTTGAAATCCCATTATCCTCCTTGATCATGAATTGTCATGAGAATTGAGTTGACAACCTGACTAATCAAATCAAATAGCTAGGTCTGCATGCAATCTTGTCAAATAGTGTGATTACATTGGAGTTGTCTTCCTATTATATGATTCATATGATGTGTCGTGGCATGATTGTTATGTTTAAATAACCTTAGGATTCACAAGCTAACTAATTGAACAAGTTTCAAGTTATGGTCACTTTTTCTTTACAAGTTATTTCTGGGCATGCTTTAGTAGTATTCGAAGTTTTTGGGTGTATCAGCTATTGGGTGGCAATGCAATTTGTTAGTGTGTGTTGAGTTTTAAAAGCTGCCTCGCATCAGTGTGGACTCGATGCTGAATCTAGAATCATCAGCTTAACCCCATATGGGTGTTGAGTCCATTGAACCTAGGATATAAAGGTCGTTGGCAAGAGAAAGTGGCCAGTTATGGTTATTTGGGCTTGTCCCTTAAGCCTGGGAGTTTGATTGAACTAAATGATTTGTGTAACTTCATATTTTCATATCGTTTTGGTTAATTGTTGGTTAATTGATTTTGCATAAGTTTTAAAGACTAAGAATTGGGCCTAAAAACTGGCCCAGTTATAGAGTTAAAAGATCAGATCTGGTTTATGGGTTATGCGTTCTGGGCTGTCCTTGTCGTTGCCCGATTAGGGCCCAGAATCTGCAAAGCATTTAAAAATAAGAAATGACAGGCTGGGCCAACTCGTTCTGATAGCTGGCCCAATTCCTCATTGTCAAATTAGTTTAAGCAGGTTTTGAGAATTTGACTCGATAATTTCTTACGCCCTCTAGCCAATTAGCCAAGCCCTTTAATAATCAAGGCAAGCCGTATTATGTAACATGGATGGTTCACGGATCTCCGAAGTTTAGTGCGATTTCCTTTTTTTAAAAAAATAATTGAGGTGAGCCGCGCCAAATAAAATTTTCAAATACGCGGCCATCATTTAACTATTTCTTTTGAATCCCTAGAAATCGAGGTTTGCCATTTAGCGAATTTTCATGGCCCTCGCAAAGTTAACAACCCGTTAGTTGCTTTAGGCGCATTATTTTTAATAATATAACCTTCTTAAACTCGGGTGCGCATTTCATGTGACCCAAATCCAAATCCTAAAACGTTGAATAAAATGTGTTCCGGATTGCGGGTGCATTTCATGTGGCGCGATCCAAAGTCATGTTTTAAACGACGTTCAATCTTCCTTAAATGATTAAAAGCGGTTTAAAAAATTAAAATCAGCATATAGGTTCATAATTGATTAAAAACAGATAATTAAGCCGATTATAACAATTGAGCAACCGTGCTAGAACCACGGAACTCGGGAATGCCTAACACCTTCTCCCGGGTTAACAGAATTCCTTAACCGGATTTCTGGTTCGCGGACTGTATTACAGAGTCAACCTTTTCCTCGACTCGGGATTCGAACCGGTGACTTGGGACACCATAAATCTCCCAAGTGGCGACTTTAAATCTTTTAACAATAAATCTCGTTTCGACTGTCCTTTAATTGGAAAAACTCCTTTATTTATACCCTTCCGGGGTGTAATGAAAAAAGGAGGTGTGACATCGAGTCCTGAAAGCGGTTTTCGGGATATCTGGCTCTGGAATCTTCAAACTGATGATAACCTGAACGCAAGTCAATCTTGGAGAACACTCTGGCACCCTGTAACTGATCAAATAGGTCATCAATATGATGCAATGGATACATGTTATTCACTGTAACTTTGTTCAACTGGCGAAAATCATTGCACATACGCATAGAACCATCCTTTTTCTTCACAAACAAGATAGGAGCACCCCAAGGTGACACACTGGGCCGAATGAAGCCCTTATCAAGCAACTCATGTAGTTGTTCCTTCAACTCCTTCAACTTATGAGGGGTCATATAATATGGAGGAATAGGGATGAGCTGAGTACCCGGCAATAAATCAATGCCAAAATCAATATCTCTGTCGGGCGACATGCCTGGAAGATCAGCTGGAAACATATCTGGAAAGTCCCTCACTACTGGAACTAACTCAACTGTTGGGGTATCAATATTGGCATCTCTCACTTAAGCTAGATAAGCATCACACCCCTTCTCGGCCATTCGTTGAGCTTTAAGAAATAAAATAACTTTGCTGGGAGTGTAACCTAAGGTACCCCTCCACTCTAATCACGATAAACCTGGCATAACAAGCGTCACAGTCTTGGCGTGACAATCAAGAATAGCATAATGGGCCGACATCCAGTCCATGCCCAAGATAACATCAAAGTCTACCATGCTGGGCAATAATAAATCAGCTCTGGTCTCAAAACCACTAAGAGAAATCAAACATGACTGTTACATGCAGTCCACAACAAAAGAATCTCCCACAGGAGTAGACACATAAATAGGGGAACTCAAAGAATCTCGAGATATGCCCAAATGCGGGGTAAAATAAGATGGCATATAGGAATAAGTGGAGCCTCAATTGAATAGAACTGATGCATCTCTATGACAGACCGGAATAATAAATGTAATGATAGAGTCGGAAGCAACTGTCTCGATACGAGCAGGAAGGGCACAGTATCTGGCCTAGCCTCCCCCTCTAGGGCGACCTCTACCTCCCCGACCTCCACCTCGAGCTGGCTGAGCAAGTGGAGTGGCAGCTAGTGCTGTAATCATAGCTTAGGGACCCTATGGAGCACGTTGTGGCTGAGAAGTCTGTGGAGGTGCACCCCTCCTGAGTTTGGGGAAATCCCTCACTATATGACGAGTGTCGCCACACTCAAAACAAGCTCGAGGAGGGCGTGGCTGGCTCGGGCCAGGTCTACTGGAACGACCCCTAAAAGCACCCCGTGTAGAGGCACACTAGATACTAGAGGTGCATAATAAGGCTCCTGAGGCCTAGAAGTACCCGGAACACCACTGATGGCTGGAAGACCTGAATGAACGGGGCGACTTACATAGCCCCTACCACGTCGAACTGCAGCTGGGAAACGAGCACCAGATAATAGCCAGACTCTCAAGACCTCTTGGCCTCTCTCTCCTTCCTCTCCCGAGAAAGCATGCCCTCCACTCCTAGCAATACTCACCACCTACTGATACGAGATATCCATCTCTAACTCTCAGTCCATGCTAGTCCTGATGCTGGGATGGAGCCCTTCAATAAATCGATGGACCCTCTCTCGAACTGTAGAAACCAAGGTCGGTGCATGCCTAGACAAGTCACTGAAACAAACTGCATACTTTGAAACAGTAATAGCACTCTGGCGCAACTGCTCAAACTCTACGCGCCATGCGTCTCTAAGGCTCTGAGGGACATGATCTCTAAAAAACATGTCCGAGAACTGAATCCATGTAAGTGAAGCTGCCTCAGTCGGGTTGTCTAACTTATAAGCATGCCACCACTGATAGGCTACTTCTCTAAGCTGAAACGCAGTGAAAGAAACCCCATTCGACTCTGTTATGCCCATAGTACAGAGGATACAGTGGCACTCCTCCAGAAATCCCTGAGCATCCTCTAACGGTAGGCTACTGAATGTAAGAGGGCGTACTTCTTGTACCTCTTGAGCCTACGCTGCTCCTCAACTAAAACTGATGCCCTACCATCGGGCTGAACTGGGGCTACCGGTAGCATCGGTATAACCTCTGAATCTGATCAACCTGAACCCGCTTCTCTAGGGTACGGGCGGTGGGAGTTTGTGCTCTTCCCCCGACCTGAGATGTGGCTAGAGCAAGGGGAATCAACCTGCCTGAGCTAGAGTACCGAACATGCTCAAGAACTGTACAAGGGTCTCCTGAAGAGCTGGTGTAGTAGTAGTAGTGGGCGTCTTCGGTGCCTGCACTCCAATTGGAGTTACTGGTGGCTCCTCTGTAGAAGCTCACTCGGGTGCCCTAGCTGCACCACATGGGTGTCCTCGGCCTCTACCCTGGCCCCAGCATCTGGTGGCTCTAACAGGGGGCGCAGATGCATGGTCATCCCCGGCTGCGCTTGTCCTCACCATTTGTGAGAGAATAGAAGACATAAGTTTAGAATTTCAAAGTCAACCATTTTGCACGACAAAGAATCCAAAGAAATGATTTTTTTTCCCTAACAGTTCCATAGCCTCCCGAAGATAAGTACAGAGGTATCTGTACCGATCCGTGGGACTCTAATAAATCAGCTTATGACTCACAACACCTATGAACCTAGAGCTCTGATACTAACTTGTGACGACCCAAGTTCTCTCTCCGTGAATTATTGTGACGGTACCTAGTCTCTACGACTAGGTAAGCCTAATAGTTACAGAATTGAAATGAAAAACTTAAAAGTTAAGACCTAACAATAACATATAATTTAAGTAAGCATTTCAGATGCCGCTCGGCATATACAATAATTGCTCTCAATAGGTACACAATTCTCCCAAGACCCGGAACATCGTAAGTCACAAGCTTCTAAGATCTTTATCAACTGTTTTATACATCTGTACTAGAATAAATTAAAGGGAAGCAACATCATAAGGGATAGAAGGGGATCCGAGGTCTGCGGATGCGGTAGATGTACCTTAAAGTCCCGGAATGGCAGCAACTGTGCAACCAAAACCGAGGTTGGTAGGAGGTACCTGGATCTGCATACAAAAAATATGTGCAGGAAAGGGTATGAGTACACCACAATGGTACCCAGTAAGTGCCAAGCCTAACCTCGTTCGAGTATTGACGAGGTTAAGTCAGGGCCCTACTGGTATATATATAATAATAAAAAGACAACAAAATATCGCAGTAAAATAAAGACCATAATTTAACAAGAATGAAATCATAGAAAGGTAACAGCTCAGTACACAGAGATAATAATAGGGGATCTCCTGAGATACCGTCTCATAGTCCCAAACGTAAATGTACGGAGGGAATCTCCCGAAATACTATTCCGTAGTCCCAAAGTAAATATGCAAAACAGGGGGATCTCCCGAAATACCATTCCGTAGTCCCAAAGTAAATATGCAGGGGGATATCCCGGAATATCGTTCCGTAGTCCCAAAGTAAATATGCATCTCAAACAACGGAAATAATAGTTACAACAAGAAAGCCTACAGTTCATACTAAGTTCAAATCAAGGAAAAGCAGGAAATTCACTAAACATGTTGCACAGAGTTCAGATAAACAATTAAGACAAGTAGACATGCTATTCTGAGCTAACATGATACAACACATGTTGATATAACTCAAATAAGAAGGAACCAGGTTATTACTTAGCAAAAACCGAGATTTACAACAATTAGCTCGTGTACATACTCGTCACCACGTACATGGCACTCACATATCAAAAACAGTACCAAATCCTAAGAGGAGTTCCCCCACACAAGGTTAGGCAAGCCACTTACCTAAAACTAAGTTCAATCAATCAGTCACAATGCCTTTCCCACGAATATCCGACTCTGAATGGCCAAATCTAACCAAAAGCAATTATATATCATAAATACAACTATAATAGACTAATCTAATTAATGAAATCAAGGTTTAAACAAGAAATTCGAAAATCACCCTAAAAAGTCTCTCCGGCCCACGTCTCGAAATCGGGTCAAAGTCACAAAATATGAATACCCATTCACTCACGAGTTCACTCGTACCAAAATTATCCAAATCCGATGTCAAAATCCCAATCAAAATCCAAAATCTTAGTTAAAGAACTTTTTCCCATTTTCCCCAAATTTTTACCCCAAATCTGAAAATAAATGATAAATTTAATGATAGATTAGTGGCATATAACCAAAATCAAGTGTAGAATCATTACCCAATTGATATCTCTGAAAATCCCTCAAAATCTCGTCCAAATCCGAGCTCCCAAACTCAAGTTTTAATAAAAATGGCCAAACTCTCATTTTTGAAACTTTATATTCTGCCCAGTTAATTCCTTCTTCGCGAATGCGGAAAGACCCTCTCTTTCGCGAAGCACAAACTTATCTTGGCCCAAAATCCCTTCATCTTGAACGCGATACACAAGACGCGAACGCAAAGACCACTCATCTCAACCCTGTTGATACCCAGTTTTTCCCTATATATTTTAAATATGCATAAATACCTTTAAAATAGCATATATATTCATATATAAGCATGCACAAGGTTTTTATAAATTTTCCCATAATTTTAAAGGTTAAATTGATTTATTTCCTCCCCTTTTAATCATAAAAATCCTAATAATTATTTCCAAAATTATTGTTATGATAATTTATTTATTTGATTTCTATACTTATGCCAAAATATGGCTAATATAATTTTTTATGCATTTTTTATAATTACATTTAGTATTTTTAAGCTAAATTGCATATAATTGCAATGTTAGCCCATTTTAAGGTATAATTATATTTTATATGCGTAAAATTGATCCCTATATATTTAAAATGATAATTATGTTTTTAAAATCATTTTGGCACATTAAATTATTTTTCAAAAATTACCTATTATCTATTATAAATTAAAGTAGGGAAAATTGGCTATTTAAGTTATAGCCAGATTTGGCTTTCGATTTTAGCCAAATTGAACCCAATCCCCAGCACAATTTCCTATTAAATAACCTGGCCCTATAAACCCCTACCCAAACCCGGAACCCATCTACCCGGGCAAATCCTGACCGTTGATCTCCTAGATCAACGATCCAAACAAGCCCCTTCCTTTTTTAATCCTAAAGACCACTAACCCTATCTCATTCTGAGATTCCGCCGCCCTCAAACTCTCTCATCTCCTCTCTTCTCTCTCAATCTAACCCTAATTCCCGTCAATCGCCGCATCCTTCTCTGGTCATCTTCTACGACCGCCTTTCAACCCCAAGCCTCTAATGGGTCCTCTACCGCCTTGCTCATCATCACTGAGGTCTTCAAGGGTCCTGGGCCATGCCGATTTGGATCTAAGGTTTCTGTTTCTATTGTTCATGGCTTCTCTGGTGTGATTTTGGGCAAAATCACACCATATATGTTACGATCTTTGAACTTTACAACAGGTTCTTCCGTTTCTATTTGGGTTTCCTTTGAAACCCTAACTCTCGTTTGAACCTCTCAGATCTGTGCTATTTTTAACGCTTTAAGTTTGTTTCTTCCTATGTTTGCACTATTGTCGAACTTCTTCTGAAAGATCCTTAGCTTTAAACCATTTTACTTTCTTTAAAATTAGGGTTTCTAGGAGTTTCTTCTACACTTGTTTAACTGATTTTTTTTTCTTTATGTTTAAACCTCTTTCCTCGCATATCCTGACCGATTTCATGTTCTCAATGCTTTTTCGACTCGACTCTGTTAAAAGCCCTAATTTCTTAGATCTTCTTCATTTTGTTTTGTGTGTTAGCATGACTACTTGATTTTGTTAAAGTTCATGTTGATTACCATGCCCCGAATGTGTTTTTCTGAGTCCCTAGCCTATTTATGTCACTTCTGCATGATCATGTTCATCTAGTTTGTTCATCTCTTGCTTTTTTCTGCTGATATGACTGACCTTGCCTGTTTGCTACGCCTGTTTGTTCTTCTTTATTTATATGTTGAAGTATAGAATCATGACCCTCTCTTGATTTGATTCTGATTTCCTTATTTGATGGTTCGATTGAAATGTTTTCTTTTTAAAACCCTAAAATACTACTCGTTTGTTTAAATTGACTGATTTCATTACCTTATCTGCTATGGTACTTTATTTTTACTGAGTCATTCCTTAATTGGGTTTTTCTGAACCTAGTCCTAATTGACTACCTTATGCTTACTGAACTTTGATTCTTTCCTTATTTATCCTGTACTGATTTTCCTTTTCTTGCCTTATATGTTGTTGTTTCTTTACCGTTTGAATTGACTCCCTTAACTCAAGAGAGTACTTCCTTGATTTTCTAATTGATTGATTCTGAGTTCCTCAATTATTATGCTACTATGATTCTTACCTTATTCTACTACCTATTTTCAACTATAAGTACTCCAGTCTTTCATTAGCACAGATACGAACACTTGGGTTCAAAAACCACCTCTCTTACTAAAATCTTTGCTCTCTCTCTCTTGTGCTATTTGTTACTGTTAGTCGGATACAAGCCAAGGCTAATCATTTGTGCTCTTTTGTTCTCTCATTCTTCTTGTTTTTCTCTTCACTGGTATGTCCTAGTTTTAATTTAAAGTTCCAACAACAACATGCTTCTCTTATTGTTTCAGTTTCTCTTATTTCTAGTTTGCTTCTACTTGTGGTTCTGTTGTGAAACTTGTGGTTAAGTTAGATTATCAGCATGTTATTATCTTTCCCCTTCCTTTAGAGTAATACACTCCCCTTATGTGTGTTTCTGAGCTTGCCTTACCATTTACCTCTTACTTGTTGTGCACTTACCATTCTATATGAATCCCCAAGCCCCTATCACCCCTCTATATGTTTGTGTTCTTCCTTACTGGTTTATGACTATGCCAATGTCAACTGTTTCTGAGCATGTCTAAACCAGTCCTAAGATCCTTGTTGGGTTACGTGTTTGCAGCCAAATGTCTATGTGTCCCAAACTCCCTTGACCCCTGTGTCACTACTGAATTCATTTGGATTCTGTAAACTAGCTGTGTGTGATCCTATCTTAAGGTGTTTGAGCTTTATTTACTACTCCAACCACTTTTTCAAACAATCTCTGTTGCTTTCCTAATTACTTTCAAAATAGGCTTTCTAATACAGTCTTTAATAAACTTTTTTCAACTTGTGTCCAGCACTTTTACTTTACGTTTAGTCAATAAGTTCTGCTCCCTCTAGTATGTGTACTGCCTTGGGATCCTCTTGAGAGCCCTCTGAACTCTGGCATACTGAGGCTGGCCTTTTCACACTGCACTGGTTCAATTCTTGGTTGCTAAGTCTAGGTGTAAGCATTGCCCGGGACCCTTGAGACCCTTAGGGAACTTTGATACACCTAGACTCTGATTTATCTATGGAATTGAGGCTTATGAGACCATTTGAGGCTTTGGGAAACTTGGGCCTAACTGCAGGCTCCCTATAGAATAATTGCTTGATTTTCTATTTTTTTTTATGTAATTCATTCATTGGCCTGTAATAATTTGTAAATAGATATTTGGGGTATTTAGTAAAAAGGTGGGTAGATGAATACTTTCTGGGGTAATACGGGTAGAGATCCTGCTCTTAGGACATTATTTTTTAAAGTCTGACTGCTTGCATAAATAGAAAACATGTTCATAGGTTTGCTCTTTTGAATCTGATTGCTTTGCCTAAATAGAAATCATGCCAATAGGATTTCACTTTTAAGTTTGTTTGCATCAAGTAGAAATCATGTTCATAAGGTTCTGCATTTTGTCATGCTAGAAACCATGTTTATAGGTTCTAAACAATCTTGTCTTAAATCAATCCAATAATAGATGCCATGCCTATAGGACTCAACTCCGATTCATTCCTAATAAGTCTTTCTGTATGTTGCTGTAAATCGATTAAAATCAGTAATACGCCTAGATATCATGCCTATAGGGATCTCTACTCGCAATTCTGTCTGATAATTTAATTTAGCCTAATAAATCAACTTCATTATGCCTAGTTTATTTTTAAAACCGGTCTTATCAAGTGTTAAACATTTCCTGAAATAAATTCTTTCAAAATTGCCTCAATCTCATTAGATATCATGCCCACACTTTCAAATATTTTAAATTAGGTGGATACCCTTTCCACAACTCATAAGGAGTTTTACCCGTTTTCTTATAAGGAATTCTATTTTGTAAATGACAAGCAGATAAAATGGCTTCACCCCAAAGATTATCCGGAGCACCACAACTAACAAGCATACTATTCATCATTTCCTTTAAGGTCCTATTTTTTCTTTCTGCTATTGTGGAGAATATGACGGAGTTATCTCGTGAATTATGCCTTCTTTCTCACAATAATCATTCAACAAAATAAATTCACCACCTCTATCGGATCTAACTCTTTTGATTTTCTTATCCAATTGATTTTCTACTTCAGATTTATAAATTAAAAACTTATCAAAAGCTTCATCTTTATTTCTCAACAAATAAACTTTTGTATATCTAGAGAAATCGTCTATAAAAGTCACATAATATTTTTTCCCTCCTCTAGTCATAATTTTTTTCAAGACTCCTAAATCAGTATGAATTAAACTTAACAATTCATATTCCCTAAATACTGAAGCACATGATTTCTTAGTTTGTTTAGCTTCTGCACAAACTTCACACTTATCAATATTCGAAAAATTAATATTTGAAATAAGACCTTCAGAATGCATTTTTTTAATATAAGATAAACTAACATGTCATAATCTAACATGCCATAAATTAAAAGAATCAATCAAGTAAGCAAAAGTACTAGCATTTTCATTGATAACATTGAGTACAAACAAGCCATGGTTATAATAACCCTTGCCAACAAAATTATTATTCTTGGTCAACACGACCTTATCAGATTCAAAAGAAACCTTCACCCTCACTTTTTCTAATAATTCCACAGAGATCAAATTGGCTCGGATACTAGGAACATGCAACACGCTATTCAATTCTAAATTTTTGCCAAATGTGAGTTTGAGAAGAACTTTGACTTTTCCAAGAACTTGAGTAGTTCTTGAATCACCAA
Source organism: Nicotiana tabacum (assembly GCF_000715075.1). Taxonomy (NCBI): domain Eukaryota; kingdom Viridiplantae; phylum Streptophyta; class Magnoliopsida; order Solanales; family Solanaceae; genus Nicotiana; species Nicotiana tabacum. The sequence continues at coordinate 28,168,245 of NC_134090.1, read as the reverse complement.
GATAGACAACTTCTTCTCCCTCCTCAACTTGGGTGTAAGACACAAAGTCTTTTTTGTTAGCACATATGTGCCTAGTGGCACCAAATCTAACACCCAATCTTTCATATTGGCCACAAAGTTCACTTGGAAAACAACCGCAAGAATTATATCATCCACTTTGGCTTCAGTCAAATTTACTTTAGCCTTAGTGGGATTGTCATTCCCAACCCTTTTTCGGCATTGAGCAACATAGTGGCCAGGTTTGCCACACACAAAGCAGTTGTCTTTTTCCTTGAAGGTTTGGTTGTTGGTTTTGGGCTTATAACCATTTCTTTTATCATGCTTGTTACTTGATTTTCTCTGACGGTTGTTGTCCTACACAAGGCTGCTTCTAGTAGCATTTTCTTTTCCTTTGTCAACAACAGCGTGCTTGCGGTTAAAATTATCTCCACCAAAAACCATTATTTTTGAAACATCGGAAAAGATTTGGCACATATAATTAGTGAGGGAACAACAACAGAAACAGTAGGCGCATCGGGTGTAGTAGCAACAACAACAACAACATTAGCAGTGTTATTCTCCATAATAACAACGTGTAAATATCCTTAAGATTGTTGGAAAAAATTGGATGATTATGAAGAATAAAAGGTTTAGCTTGAGGCGTGTCAAAGACACTGTCCTTAAGGATATTTCGCCCACACCGAGATGAATAATATTAGGCGTATCCCCCAGGATTCAACAAGTTCTTCTAGTATAACTAAGAGTAGAAATAACAAAGATTTATGAGAAGAAAACCCAGCACAAAAGAAAAGGGAAGAAAAGTTTTAACTTATTTCACATTACTACCATGAACACAAACAAATAGCTTTATTTATAGTCCAAGAGGATGGACATCTGAAATGAAGAAACGGTAAAATTCTTTTGAGAATTCAATGCTAAGAAATCAATAAGAAAACGTTAAGAATTCATTAAGAATTCAATAACAAGATCTGAAATTATGAGACTTTGAAATTCATTAAAAATTCAATTCTAAAACCGAAGCAGTTATAACCATTCCTTTTAACTTTTAAAGGAAATGATTATCATATTTAATACTAGCAAACGGACAAAAGACCAACTTTGGTCAATTTCAAACTTACAAAAATATAATTGATTTTAATACTCATTTAATGTTAATAAACAGTATACTCAAAATTATTTTAATTTATTATCAATTTGAATATTTTTTTTGAGATATTAAAAATATTATTTTTTTTAACAACGCGTAACTACGGAATTAAACGGAATTTGATTGTAGAGATTATTAAAGAAATTGTTTTTATTTTGCCAAAGATGCCAAATAGCTAATGGGAAGAAGTCATGCCGTGTGTTTAACCAAAAATCTGAGTTTTTGGTCAAAGCTAAAAAGAAATTCGGGTTACTGATAATCAGGAGACAAATATAAAATACTTTTGAGAACGATGGTAAAGAAGCAAATATATGTGTATTTCAATAAATTCTCAATAGTATTTCGTATCCTTACAAATGATGATACTTCTTCCTTTTATAGATAATTCTAGGTAAAGGAATGAAGTCTCAGCTTTAATGATATAATCATGAGTAATAAATGATATTAAATAAGCCGTTATACAATCATTCCTATTAAATACCAATTTCGTAACGTATCAAGTATTTAATAATGAATTTGGACTCCTTTCTGTCACCAGATCTTTGCTTTCAATGTCTTCTATCCGTTGGCTGTAAATGATTTAAATTGGTACGAGACTCGTATCTATACGTCGTCTCGTGCCTATTTAAATTCTTCTTCCCGTAGCTGTTTCCATCCGTGCCTCTTAGTCAATTGTTGTGCTTTGACCATTTAACTAATCCACGTGTCATGCCACATCATCTTTTAATATAAACTCAGTTTTTTTCCAATACAGATAGTCCCCCTACTTTCCATTTTTTTTATCAATTAAATAATTGGGAAGTGGATCTTCATGTAAAAGGAATTTTTGCCACAATTAATGCTCATGACAGTACTAACGTCTCAGCAGTCTTTTCCATTTAATGTTCTGCCCATGTGTCATTTTCTAATTGATTCCGCTATTCATACCCTTTTTCGAGACTTCTTCATTCTCACTATTTACGAAGTGATAGCTGCCTTTATTATAGGTTTTTCATCATTACACTTTAAAAAGTTGACGGTTCCCATTTTACACATAACTTTATCTTCCTTTGTCTTCTTCACAAATCTTCAGCACATACTTCCTTCTTAACAATGTCTTCTTCAAACCCTAACCGGAAAAAAGGTTCCAATTCTAGATCAATTCCCCAACGCCCCTGTTAGACACAGAAGAGGCGGAGGAGGTAGGCTTCGAGCAGGGTTAGAATCTACGCGAGGCGGCTCCTCTGGTTCTTCTTCAAGGAGTTCTATCCCAAAAGCCCTTTCTTCTAAAAGTAGGGAAATTCTTGATCCTTCTCAAGAACCCTCAGTTGATGATATAATTCTCGGCGATTTGTCTTTTGAAAGTGACAAAACGTCTCTTCAAAAACAAATTAAAAATTTAGAAAGAGCCGATACTTACCCAACAATAGTAACCGAGCTTACAATCCCCACCATAAGAAGAGATTGTAACTGGAAGGATAGTCTCCGAATGTCAATTCCTTCCCCAAATCAAAGAATTTCCTCTTTTAGAAGTGGGTATTCTTTTGTTTACACTTACCCCTTCACTTTAGGTTTTAATCATCCGATTGACCCAGTTATTCTCGATTTTTGTCGTTTCTTTACAATTTGTTTGGCCCAAATCGGTTGATTGGTGTGGAGAACAGTGGCTTGTTTGAGATATTTATCCTCCAAGGCCAATGTCAATTTCACCTTTTCTCACCTCATTCATCTATACCATCCTAACTTAATACGCCATGGGGTTTTTACCTTAACTGCAAGGAGCAAAAAAGTTTTGGTAAATCCTGAGGATGACAAAGATCGTGGATGGTATATCTGTTACGTTGTTGTCCGTACAGTGGACTTGATTGGCGAAACAAATATTCCCTTCCCTGAGTAGTGGAATTTTGAACATAGGTTTCCTTTTATTTACCGTACCTACTTTTGAGAATTTCAAAAGAAAGTTGTTTTTAACCTCGTCCCTTCTTGGTTTTTTGTAGCAACCATGGGAGATGTGGAACCTATTCCCAACTTTCGTGGTTGGGTAGACTCACTTTTGAAGATTGCTTCTAGGGAGCAGAGAACTTGGAAATCAATTTCTTCCTTACATGGCTGGAAAGTCAAAACACATGGTATCCCCCCTTTTATATGAATTTTTTTTTCTTTTACATGTTAAGCACTTTTTCCTCAACTTTAATCATGTATATACATCCTTTAATCAGGATTTGGCATTAGAGGAATGACGGCTGAAGTAGCTATGACCATTCGCATGTCTGCGAATGCTACTCTTGATTTGGATAAGGCTCGAGCCTTGCTGCCTAAAAGGAAAGCTACAAAGGAAAGTTCTGAAGAAGAAGAGGAAGGTACCTCCCTAATTACCAGGCCAAGGGTCAGGAGACGAATAATCATTGATGATGAAATTGAAAACACTCCTGCTCGTACCTCCGCCACTGAGCCTGTTTTGATTCAATCTGATGAGGACGCCAAACCAAGAGATAATAATGAGTCAATTCAGCATCTTTTTGAAAGTGGTTTCGGGAGTGGCAAGCTCGGCCCTGTTTTTGATGGAACTCCTCTTTCCTCATTTGTTCCTATTTCCTCCATTCCTCTGCCAGCCGTAAGTATTTCTTTACCAGTTTTGACGACTTCCGTTCTTTTTCTAGTTTCTACCGCTCCTATATCCGTTCCCTTGGTTGTTTCTTCCGCACCTGCTTCCACTCCGGCGTTGGTTTCTACATCTTTTCCTTCCATTCCTTCCACTGCTCCTCTTCCCTCTGTTCATCATACAGAGACAGGTTCTAGCAGTGGAAGTATGACTATGAGAAGTGTTACTTTGGAGGTTCCTGCCAATCATAGCCTCTTGAGGAAGACCGGCAGAGCCGATGTTTGGCTCGAACCTCTAATTGGAGATATCGAGAAGAAGAAGATGGAGAGCCATAGCTGTTTAACTCTGATGAATGACGTAGTTCATTCTACTTTGAAGGTATTTTTACCAACAAGTTTTTTTTTTAATTATCTTCAATCTCTCATTTCCATGACTTACCTCTGTAGGCTAACCTTATTGGCACGGAATTAATGGGAAGAATTTCCCTACTGGAAAGAAAAGCTCGTGAGTCTGAAAAGACTGTCCACGAGGCCGAGGAAATAGCTAGGGAAGCCAAGCTTGAAGCAACCAATTGGAAGGAGCAGTTCGAGAATGCTCAAGGGACCATAGAGGAGTTGCAAGAAGATAAAAATCTCCTGGAGCAGCAAAACCGTGGTTTAACTTCTGAACTGGCAACTGTCAAAGCCTCTTCAAGCCAATTGAAAAGAGACAAAGAGCTTTTGGAATGATCTTTGTCAGAACAATTATCCAGGGCTAGTGAAGAAGTTAGAGAGCTGAAGGCACTTTTGGCTAGGAAGGAAGAATATGCAGGAGAGTTAGTGCAAAGCTTGACTCAAGCTCAGGCTGACTTACAGACTTCTTCTGACGAGATTCATGCCTTGAAGAGTTCTCATGCTTCTCTTGAAGCTTCCCTTGATTCCCATTTAGCTGAATATCAAATCTTAAAAAACGATCTTGCTATGTGGGAAAAGGAATATGGACTTCTAGAGGAAAATTTTAACATAGAAGTGAGTTGGGCTTTCCTGAAATCTCGTCGTGATGCTTTGACGGAAGCTGCTCAAGAAGGTTTTGACTTGCAGTCTGAACTGGCCAAAGTCATAGATACCATCGAGAAAAGCCAACAGTCTACTGATACTCTTTCTCCTGCACTTGAAGTTCCTGGAATAGAAGAACTTTTAAATGAAGAAGTGAATACTGCAGCAATTGGGATTACAATTCCTGCTTCAGCTGAAAATGTTGCAATTCCAGCTTCAGAGGGTGAAACTTCTATGACCCAGTCTGTGGAAGTTGAAGCTTCCGTGACTCTTGATTCCCTCATTGATCCTAACATTTCAAGCTCTGCTGAAATCGTTCCTGTTGCTGCTTCTTCAGAAGTTGCCACCGTGCCTGTGGCTGAAAGTGAAATAAATATTGCAACTTCTGATGTGCTAACCCCTTCAATTGGATGATGGTTTTATCCCTTAGTTTTTAAGGGATTTTTTGGTGAAAGTCCCCAGTTATCATAATGGGGCACTTGTATAAACTTTTATTGACTAAGTTTCTACTTAGTCTTTTTAATTATATTAAGAAGTTTTGTTAGCACTTCAATATATTCTATTCTTGCCTTTTCCTTACTTATTTAGGACTTATAGAATAGTTTAGCATTTTTATCCTTTGAAAATGCTTTATGATTCTTCTCATGACTTATTAACATGAGGCTTATAAAAGAGGGCCCTTTTATTTTATCGACACTTAATGAAGAAGACGTCTCAACTTCATAATGGTGTTATAATACGATGAAAGTAATAGGAAAACACATGTTTTGTATGAAACAACTTTGGCAAGTTTTTATTCATAAACTTTTAACAAGTGTTTGACTGTTACATGTATTACAATATATCTACAACTTTCTCGTAATTGTTTTTCTTGCAACAGATTTGTAAATAACATAAAATAAACAAGGTTTTTCTTCATAACCTGTTTCAGTACATAGTCATGACCCTATCTTTACATGTTAAGAAGGGTTTGAAAGGTGACTTTGTTTATGAGTTTGAGAGATGACTCTGTTGTTCTCATGAATGCTGAAGACTTCGTAACTTTTTCTCAATACTTGCTTCTTTGTGGCCGATTTTTGTTCGATACTCGTATCTGTTTCTCTACACATATTTGTGTATAATATGTAGTCCCCCAAGTGTTTGAGCGGTGAAGTATGAAGCCTCGAGCACTTGTTTATTTCTTTTACTTTGGCCCTTTTCCTGAAACAGAAAGATATACGGGACTCGACGGTGCGATTATAGATGAAGACTGCCTAACTCGTGTGTATTTCCATCAGATTAATTGTAACCCTGGGCTAGGATTTTAAGTACTCCATTTTGCCTTGCAGGTTGTGACTCATCATTTGGCACGAGTTAGGATATTTTGCCTAGCATCTAAAATCGTTAGTAAAATATTAATAAACCAAGAGAGAAATTTTAACATGATGATACCTGACCATAGGTACTTTTTTAAAAGTAATATCTTTTTAAGTGGACAGCATTCCAATGTGAGGGTAAAACTTTACCATCCATTGTTTCCAACTGGTATGCTCCTTTTCCCGCAATGCCACGGACTTTGTATGGTCCTTCCCATATTGGACTTAGCTTTCCTGAGTTAGCAGCTTTTGCAGATTGGAACACCTTTTTAAGCACGAAGTCCCCAATTTTGAAAAATCTGAGGCGTGCTTTCCTATTGTAATATCTTTCTATTACTTGCTTTTGTGTTGCCATCCTTATCAAAGCAGCTTCTCTTCTTCCTTCAAGTAAATCTAGGCTAACCCGCATCTCTTCATTATTAGATTCCTCTGTTGCCTGATCATATCGTGTGCTTGGCTCACCTATTTCAACTAGAATTAAGGCTTCCGTACCATAAACCATCGAAAATGGTGTTTCTCCAGTGCTTGTTTCGGTCGTTGTACGATAAGCCCATAGTACTCCAGGTAACACCTCAGGCCAATTACCTTTTGAATCTTGTAACCTCTTTTTCAAGTTATTGATAATAACTGTGTTAGTTGATTCTGCTTGTCCATTCCCCACTGGATGATATGGCGCAGACGTTATTCTTTTGATCTGCCAACTTCGAAGAAATTCTGTAACTTGTGCTCCAATGAATTGTGGTCCATTGTCACACACGATCTCCTTTGGTACTCCAAAGCGACATATTATATTTCGCCATATGAAGTCTTTAACTTCTTTTTCTCGTACCTGTTTAAATGCCCCTGCTTCTACCCATTTAGTGAAATAATCTGTAAGTACAAGAAGAAATTTTACCTGACCTTTTGCTTGTGGAAGTGGACCTACGATATCCATTCCCCATTTCATAAAGGGCCAAGGGGCTAAAACAGGATGTAGTAATTCAGCTGGTCTGTGCATATTATTGTCATACCTTTGACATTTATCACATTTGGACACGAAACTGGTTGCCTCTTCTTCCATCTTAGGGCAATAATATCCTGTGCAAATTAACGTTCTTACCAGTGACCGTCCTCCTGCGTGATTCCCACAATGTCCTTCATGTACTTCTCTCATGACATATTCGGTTTGAGAGGGACCGAGACACCTTGCTAGTGGTCCGTCGAACATCTTTCGATAAAGATTACCTTGATATAAACAATATCGTGCAGCTTTTTTGCGAAGCGCGTAAGCCTTTCCTTTGTCATTAGGCACGGTTCCGTGCTGTAAAAAGGCAACAATTTCATTTCTCCAATCCCATGTTAGATGATTAAAATTTACCTCGTTTTTATCAGGTTCAAGAACGGAATGAAATAGATGTATGACTGAAGCATCTGTATTGTTTGCCACGTCTGCTGCGGATGCAAGGTTTGCTAAAGCATCTGCCTCTACATTCTCATCTCTTGGGATCTGCACTACTTTCCAAGTTTGGAATTGCTTTATTAACTCCCGTACCTTTTCGAGGTATTCTTGCATTCGTGACTCTCTGGTTGTATAAGTCCCCAGCATCTGATTAACCACGAGTTGAGAATCACTCTTGATTATAATCTGTGTTATGCCGAGTTCTCGTGCCAATTCTAAACCTGCAATTACAGCCTCATACTCTGCTTCATTGTTAGTTATAGAATGACATTTTATAGCCTGTCTAATGGTCTCACCCGCAGGTGGTACGAGGACTATTCCTAAGCCTACCCCTTTTACATTAGATGAACCGTCAGTGTATAAAACCCAAGTCCCCGGTTCGCACCACTAAAAACTAATAATTCTTTTTCTGCTTCTAAATGCATCCCCTGGCTAAAATCAGCCACGAAATCAGCTAGTACGTGAGACTTTATAGCGGTCATGGGTTGATAAATAACTTCATACTCACTTAGTTCTATAGCCCATTTTGCTAATCTTCCTGAAAGTTCGTGTTTATGCAAAATATTTCGAAGTGGAAAAGCAGTAACTACTACAATGGGATGACATTGAAAATAAGGTCTTAACTTTCTAGATGCCATGATCAAAGCTAATGCTAAGTTTTCTAGCTGTGGGTATCGTGTCTCAACTTCCAATAAGGACTTACTTACATAATAAATAGGAGATTGTTTACCTTGGTCCTCGCGGACTAAAACAGCACTTACTGCGACTTCAGATACGGCCAGATAAATGAGAAGTTTTTCCCCCACCTTCAGTTTTGCCAACAACGGTGGTTTTGACAAATAAGCTTTCAAATTTCTAAGGGCTTGTTGACAATCTTCATTCCATTCAAAATGATCTTGCTTTTTAAGTGCAGAGAAAAACTTAAAACACCTTTCTGAGGATTTGGAAATAAATCTCCCCAAAGCTGCAATTCTTCCCGTTAATCTTTGTACTTCCTTTTTATTAGTAAGTATATCCGGGATTTCTTCTATTGCTTTGATCTGAGAAGGATTCACTTCAATATCACGATTAGAAACAAGAAAACCCAAAAACTTACCTGATGCAACACCAAATGCACATTTTTCTGGGTTGAGTTTCATATTAAATTTTCGCAAAATTTCAAAAGTAACAGATAGATGAGAAATATGGTCGTGATATTGCTGGGTTTTGACGAGCATATCGTCTATATATACCTCCATTGTTTTCCCTAAATGTTCTTGGAACATTTTGGTGACCAACCTTTGATAGGTTGCCCCAGCATTTTTGAGGCCAAAGGGCATTACTTTATAACAGTAAGTCCCCCTGTCTGTGATGAAAGAAGTTTTTTCTTCATCACCAGGATCCATTTTAATTTGATTATATCCTGAGTATGCATCTAAAAAACTTAAAAGTTCATGACCTGCGGTTGCATCAATTAGTTGGTCTATATGCGGTAAGGGAAAGGAATCTTTTGGCAGGCTATTTAAATCGGTATAATCTACACAAACACGCCACTTACCATTCTTCTTGGGACGACTACCGTATTAGCTAACCAAGTAGGATATTTTACCTCACGGATTGATCTGATTTTTAATAATTTTTGGACTTCCTCCTGAATCACCTGGTTCTTGAAAGCACCTTGTTTCCGTTTCTTTTGCTTTATTGGTGTGAAAGAAGGGTCCTCATTGAGTTTGTGAGTCACCACATTTGGTGGAATCCCTGTCATGTCAGCGTGGGACCAAGCAAAGCAGTCTAAGTTAGCTTTTAAAAATTCGATTATCATACCTCGCATGTTCGTGCTTAAATTGGCCCCGACATAAACCTTCCGTTCAGGCCATTGATCAAATAACATCACTGCCTCAAGCTCTTCAATTGTTGTTTTGATGCTTTCATTTTCTTCAGGTTCTTGAATTGTGTCAGGTCTTGAGTCCAAATCCGTCTTTTCCTGTTCAGTTGAAGTTTGATCTTTTTTACCTTCAACTGTTTCCTGTAATTGCTACTTTTCTTTATTCTCGGCGCTCGTACTTGTTACAGCGTTGACACTTTTAGCCATCTGCTGATCCCCACGAATTTGGCAAATTCCCCATGGTGATGGGAATTTAATAACCTGATGTAGAGTTGATGGGACAGCGTCCATATCGTGTATCCATGGTCTCCCCATGATCATATTGTAGGCCATTTCCATATCAACTACCTGAAATTTAGTTTCCTTCACAACACCCATAGCAAAAGTTGTTAGAAATACCTCACCTTTTGTTACTACACTTGAATTGTCAAAGCCTGACAAGGTGTGCGCCTTGGGTATCATTTTGTCTTCAGCTTGCATTTCTCGTAGTACCCTTAGTAATATAATATTTATAGAACTCCCTGGATCAATTAAAACTCGTTTTACATTAGTATCATGTACAAGTAAAGATATTACCAGTGCGTCATTATGTGGAGTTGTCACTCCTTCGGTATCTGCGTCATCGAACGAAATACTTTCATTTTCAAGGACCTGCCGCACCCATTTCCCATGTGTAATTGTTATCTTAGAAACCTTGTTGGAGGCTGTGTAGGTTACGTCGTGAATGTCCTCTCCCCCGCTTATGACATTCACTGTCCTCTTGGGTGAAGGAGGTTGTGGTGGCTCTTGTCTGTTTTTCATATAAGCTTGTTTTCCTTTCTCACTAAATAACTCAGTGAGGTACCCTTGCTTCAATAAATGATCCACTTCACTCTGCAGGAATCTGCATTCTGAAGTTTTGTGCCCGTGATCGTTGTGAAATTCGCACCAATGATCCGGATTGCGTCTACTTGGATTTGACCGCATCTCTTTTGGCCACCGTACCTTATCTCCCATGCTTCTTAAAACAGCTACGAGCTCGGAGGTAGAGACATTAAAATTATATCCACCGAATCGTGCCTTTAAACTCCTGTCATCATCTTGTGATTCTTGTTTGTTCCGATCATTCCTGAACTTTGAAGAAGAGCCAGAATCCCGGTTCCTTGATTTTTGATCGTATTGCTGGCTATCTTGTTTCGACCGTAGGTCCTTTCCTGCGGGTCCCATATATGGATCGTACCTGTTTTTACCTGATCTTTTTTCGGTTTCTGACCTTCGGGTACCGCCCCTTTCTTCATGATGGAGCTTAGGTACGGTATCTTCTTCGATTCGCAGCTTCGTGCTATACCTGTTGTAAACATCATTCCATGTGGTTGCAGGAAATTCTCGAAGACTTTCTTTGAGTCGTCTCGTGGCTTCAGAACTTTTGTCATTTAAATTACTTGCAAAAGCTATAGCAGCCCAATTGTCAGGCACACGAGGTAGAGTCATTCTTTCACGCTGGAATCTATCAACGAAGTTTCTAAGCAACTCCGAATCCCCTTGTTTGATTTTGAAAATATCTTCCATCCTTTTCTCAACCTTTTGTGCTCCCGAATGTGCTTTAATAAAAGAATCTGCAAGCTCAGCAAAAGAATTAATAGAATTTTCAGATAAAAGAGAATACCAGGTTAATGCACCCTTGGTGAGTGTTTCTCCAAATTTCTTGACCAATACTGATTCAATTTCTTGTTTGGTCAAGTCGTTGCCTTTTACGCCGGTTGTAAATGCAGTCACGTGGTCACGTGGGTCTGTAGTACCATCATATTTTGGGATGTCAGGCATTTTGAACTTTTTCGGAATTGGAAGGGGAGCAGCACTAGGCTTCCATGGTTGTTGTGAGTATTTGTCCATGTCTACTCCTTTTATTACAGGTGGAACTCCAGGGATTTGTTCAATACGCTCATTTTGTTCCTTAAGCTGTTTCTGCAAGGTTAGTACTAAATTTTGCAAATACGAATTATTTAAATTACCTGGTCCCCCTTCTTGTGGTTCACTGGGGGTTGCTCCGTTTCCAGAATTATCAAGACCAGAACGGGGGTTCTCCAATGTATTATTATTAGGAGTTGGTGTAGGTGGCGCAGCAGGCAATCGACTAACAAGTGCCTGAAGAGCTTTGTCGACCTGTGCATCAATTAGCTTTTGCAAAGCTTCAGTTGTAACTCCTTCAAAATGTTCAGATTGCTCTTGTTGATCAGCACGGGATTCAGTAACAGGAGTGCCTTCACGAGATTGACGTGGTGAATTTAGAGGAGAGGGAACCACGTTATCTTGATTTTGATGTATTTGATTCTCATGGTTTCCCAATGTGTTATTACTATTGTTGTCGGCGTTGTTGTTTGACATGGTGACGCCAATAGATAAGATATAGCTTAAAAGGAAAGATTATCAGATTCCCGGTAACGGAACCAATTTGTTTAACCAAAAATCTGAATCTTTGGTCAAAGCTAAAAAGAAATTCGGGTTACTGATAATCAGGAGACAAAAATAAAATACTTTTGAGAACGATGGTAAAGAAGCAAATATATGTGTATTTCAATAAATTCTCAATAGTATTCCGTGTCCTTACAAATGATGATACTTCTTCCTTTTATAGATAATTCTAGGTAAAGGAATGAAGGTTCAGCTTTAATGATATAATCATGAGTAATAAATGATATTAAATAAGCCGTTATACAATCATTCCTATTAAATACCAATTTCGTAACGTATCAAGTATTTAATAATGAATTTGGACTCCTTTCTGTCACCAGATCTTTGCTTTCAATGCCTTCTATCCGTTGGCTGTAAATGATTTAAATTGGTACGAGACTCGTATCTATACGTCGTCTCGTGCCTATTTAAATTCTTCTTCCCGTGGCTGTTTCCATCCGTGCCTCTTAGTCAATTGCTGTGCTTTGACCATTTAACTAATCCACGTGTCATGCCACATCATCTTTTAATATAAACTCAGTTTTTTTCCAATACACCGTGAAATGCGCAAGTGATCAGTATTAATATTGGCCATTTGGAGCATAGTAAGCCAGTGGTCAGAGTAGAGATCTAACAATAGAATGTTGGGATGCACTTCATTTCAATTTTTTTTTGGCTATTGGATATTCAAAGAAAATATGAGTATTAGTCTCTTTTGCTCCTTAACAAATTGAACATTTGGTGTCTATATCCATGCCAATATGATGAAGATAGTGTTTGGAGGGTAGTCGACTACGAGAGCATTACCAGAGAAAGAGTTTGACTTTGTTAAAAGTACTAGGATTCTATATCTAATAAAATTATAACTATTGGGAGGTAAAGGAGTAATTAACTTCTAGACAGATTTGGTAGAGAAGACTCTGCTGGGAGTAAGTTCCCAGACTGAAATATCTATAGAGTTATTGATGTTAGTGCAGCTTGTGGAATAAAACCTATTGATAATGTATGAAGGAGAGTTTAGTGTCAAAGGATCTCTCTACTCTAAACACTATCGCTAAGCCAAATTTTCATGCTTTTCTTAAATTATTTTGGTATTATCCAAAACATATGCTAATGAATAAAACAAATTTAAACATTTCATATGGAAAAACAATACTAATTCTTTGTGGATGATAATTTTATTTAACTAATCAATGACTAAGATCGATAAAAGATGTATGTACTTTGTAAGGTATAGAATCTCTTGAATATTTATTTGTAGATGTCGCAAAGTTGTCATGATACATAAATTAAGACCAGTTCACTAAATCAATTCATTACAAAGTCTATTATTATAAGTTATCTATCACTTATTACAAGAAATGTGAAAGAACATTTCAATTCTTCTTCATATTTCGTATTTATCTATTTACATCATGCGGAATTTAATGAAACTACAATCTTAATGATAATATGTATGACTATTAGTATTATAGCTAAAGCTTTATTAAAAACTAATCTAATATATTTATAATCAAGCAAATTTACATATTTTTAATTGTATTTGATTTTACAAATTAGTTAATGTAATAATCAAAATTTGCATAAGTTTGGTGTGTGTGCTCGGACTGATGATCTAGGAACCTGAGGAAAGGTTTCGTGCCTAGTACTAGTGAACATCAAAGGACGACCCGTCAATGCAGCATATGGGCCATACACCTGCATTCCTAGCCTCATCTCAGTTCACATCAACTTTCTTTGATTGGGTCTAAAGGAAAAACCTCTACGAGATCGGGCGAGAGTATATCGGCCAAACGGTCAAATCAGTTGGACCTAGGTTTGAATTGGTGTCACGACCCAAGCTCATAACACGTATTGTCCACTTTGGGCCTAGGTCGCCACGGATTTTTCTTTCGGGTTGCACCACTTCGAGCCCCAATGGCGCACGTACCATGTGAACTTATGTCATGCCTTATAAGGTTCTTCACTTTTCTCTCCTATTCCGATGTGAGATTTGCCTAAGATGATATGTGCACCCCTTTTTCATAAGCTTGTAAGCTAAAAGTCTGCCAGTCATGCTTACCGTGTTAGTTTGTGTGGGTCTACCAAATAGTAGAGTACCTGGTCCTCTACGAGATTCTGCTGAGAATGCTAATAAAACTGCAAGTAAATAAGGCAGATGATTTTTATGTGAAAAAATCTCACACAATGGAATCAAAAAACTACGACCTACACCTGTAGGCTTTCAAATTTACTAACATGTAAAAAGCTATTACAAGCCACTTTGTAATGACTCCATTACAAAGAATTTACTCAACTAATTTGTGGTACTCTTACCACAAGCCACTTTGTGACTCCCTAGTTACAAAGACTTTTACTAACTTGTGATGCTCTCACCACAAGCCACTTTGTCACTCTACAGTTACAAAGGCTTTTGCTTATGACTAAACCTAGTCACAACATAAACTCAAGGAGTTTACGGATTTGCAAGAGGATTCCTAATCAATTCTATTAGCTAAGAAATTTAGGAGATACAATAAGTACAATCGCAAAGTTACAACTCAACTAGGACAACAATAAGCTAATTTTAGGAACTGGTCCGTAGTTGCGTTCAACTTTGTTCTTCAAGCTCGTGAGGATTTATTTCTCTGTTTTTACAAAAGGCTTGAATGACAAACTGAAACATTGAAGTGATGTTTTTGTATAAACTCATTGTTGCTATACCTTGATCACATCACTTGAAATGATGTGTGCACTTTAGTTGGTCAGAGAATGAGTGGGCATTGGACACAGTGCAGTACGGCAGAAATAATGCAGGCAGTCACTTCATTTTCAGCTGTGTCCAATTGACTTTGTACTGCTATGAGGAAACCACAAGGGTATCAGGTCCTTGTTTGGGTTCCTAGCTCCTGAAGCTGTAGCATTTCACCTTTAGCGGAAATCCGTTAAGCTTGCAGTATAGTCCAAGTAGGTTAGGTTCCCTATCTGGTTCTTAACAATAAGTTTGTTAGATCATCAAAACATAAGGTAAGAACATTTAAAACCTATAAAGTTCCCCTTTTTTTATGATGACAAACTTAACATTTATAGAGTGGATTTAGAGCAGTAAAAACCAGATTAAGTAACAGGAGAACACAGGTTCCCCCTGACTCTATTCCATTTCGTACACATGTGTTCCCCCTAAGTTGATGGTCATATTATACTATTATTTTCCCTCTTTTGGCATTATTAAAAAACACAAATAGAAGAACAGCACAAAGAAGTCCAGCTAAGCTAACTCATGCCACATATGTGCACACAAACATGATAGAGAATAGAAACACAGAAGTAAAGCACTAATATAATAAAAGAGGATAGAATTGATATTAATAAAACTTTAATATGCCTTTGCTTTAAAAAAAGCAAAAGGCAACATTGGACTTGTCAAAATGGGAGCAGTAGTGTTTCATCCCAACCACATAAAAAAAAGAAAACAAAAACATCTGCCAAAACAACCAAAACTTAACAAACATTTCCAGAAACTGGTCATTGAAGGGGTACTTAGGGGGGGCACTAGGAGGAAAAGGCTTGGAAGTTGCAACAAGTGTTTGGATAACAAGGTCTATTCGAGCATTTCCCGACTTTTGCTCATTGAGCAGTTCTGCTTTCAGGTTCTCTACTTGTGCCCTGAGATCAGCATTCTCCTTTTTCAAACGAGCTACTTCATCATTTGACACCGGAACCCCTTGGGCTTGCTGACCTTCCAGGATAGCATTCCTGGCCTTCAACCAATGAATTTCCTTAGCTGCACTGTTTTGAGCATTAATAAGCTGTGAGACGGTTGATGAATGTCCTATCCCCCCATTCTTTTCGATGCACTCGCATTCTTCCAAAGTGGTCTGTAAGAAAGTCTGCTTCCTAGTCCCCACCTTGCTTGTCCCCAGTGGTACTTCAAAGAATTTAAACACTTAAGTAAGCAGGAACCCGTAGGGAAGGCCATGATTACCATATTTGAAGGTGACAACCTTTTGCATGTGTTCATATTATAATAGTAGGCAGACTCACAGGAGTAAAACTGTCCAGTTGCTCCATCAAGAACAGGTCAGACTTAGAATTCACTGACCTTCTCTCAGCTCGAGGCAATAGAACTTTGTTAAACAATTCGAACAGCAGCTGATAGACAGGGAGTATCGCTTTCTTATGGATCTTGTCCCCCTTCTGGTTTGCATTGTCTTTCACCACGGCAATTTTGAAGTTAAACTGACATACATCTTTTACACTAGACACACCAGCTGTAGGAACTTTAAGAATCTCTCCAAGCAACTTTACATCAAACACGATGTCCACTCCATTGACCAAAGCACAAATGTGGTCAGTCTCAACATGAAAGAGGCTAGCAAAGAAGCTTTGTACCTCATCCTTATATACCTTAGGTGCATCTATTTGGAATAGATGTGCCCAGCGTTGAAACTCGACCATTTCCAGAATTTGGCGCATACCAGCCATCTTAGAGATTGCTGGGTCAAATGTACGACCCAGCAGAACTTTTTGATGCCTCAGGCGTTCAGAGCCAAGGCTGACTTCACTTCTCATTCTCTTCACAGAACCAGGTTCTTCAAAAATTTTAGACTTGCATTTGCCAGACTTCTCACCACTTAATTTTCCTTTTCCCTTGGATTTGACTAATACATCCTCATCAGATATCGAGAACTCACTCACCACCTTATTCAACTTGGACCTAGAGGTTGAACCCTTCACTATTGAAACATGCTTTTTCTTTTTCGAAGACCGTCTAACCAGTGAATCAGGTTCATCTGGGGTTTCCTCGTCCACCTCTACTACAGGGATCGCCTCATCACTTACAGGTACACTGCCTTTCACCAACTTTCTCCTTTTCTTCTTACTACTTTTCTTGCTCTTTTGAAGGGTAGAATCATAGGCCACCTTAGCTTGAAGCCTGGTAGTAGGTCATTTGGTTCCAGACCCATTAGTGGACACAACCCTTCGCTTAACTATGAACGCATCAAGAGCCACATTATCTAGGTCCTCCTCATCACTGGATCTCATTTAAGGTACTTGTATTTCCAAGGGCACAGCGAATACAGGAACATAACTGTCATGGGAATGAGAACCATGACCTGGGTCCTCCGGAGAGGGATCAGGTTCCTCATGTGATGGCCCAGTAGTATCTGCTGGTGCATCCCTTTCAACAGTTACAATTTCCCCTTCGTCCCCCCACACTTTGGACCTCATTTTTCTGGGAGATCATCTCATGTAGTACACCATCAGTAGAAACCACAAAGACGGTTACAACATTTTTCTCTTCCTTAAATGGTACTACTACCACCACGGAATTGGTAGCAGTGATGGCAGAACTCTCTGTGACCTCAGGGTTTTGACCATGTTCTCCACTTGGTCTTTGACTGGTGGTATCCTCAAAAGATGGAGAGGATGGAGCCACAATTTTAGGGGTTTCTGAAATAGAGAGAGACGGGGAAACTGGGTGAGGTGTGACCTGAGCGGGAAGAGTAAGAGTGGGTAAGGAAGGCTCAGTAGGAGCGGAAGTCTCCATAGGTTTATCAGTAGTAGTTATGACTGAGGCAGAGAGGTCGGAGTTTATCTCAGCCATTAAAAAAGTGGTGTGACGATGCTTTTGGGAAATTTTAATGGAGGACTTATGGTTAGGGAGAATCAGAAAAATGGTTTTTATGAGGAGGGGATAATTATGAAGAGAGAGGAATAGGCACCAGTTCTGAAATGGCGGTTGGGCGTGGAGAAGTGCAATGTTTCAGAGGGAGATGGAATGATTTGAAGTGAAGAGACGTGACAACAGGATCTCAAAAGTTGAATGACATGGCGGTTGTGTTTTGTGCCCTTTTTAAGATGTGTATTAAATGATGCACAGAACTACTAACCTTTGTTACAAGAACTAGGTTCTTGACCTTTTATTTGAAAGAATCAATCCTCTTTTATCATTCATGCACTGCATCTACAGCTTCTATACTCATCATACGTGTTTACCTGCAATTGTATTAAAGTGAGTTAGACATGACTAGAAAACACTTTTAGCCAGTTATTTCTTGAAGATGATTTTCATAGCCAGATAAAGAGGAATCAGGTTCTCAATTGGGCTTTAAAAGCCCCAACTTCACTCTATTTCTTTCAAACTGTTTCTTACTTAGTGCCTTGGTGAAAATGTCTGCAATTTGATCTTCTATACTGTAGAACTTCATACATATCAGCCCTTTCTCCACAGTGTCCTTCAGAAAGTGATCCCACACATCAATATGTTTTGTCGTTTTGTGTTGAACTAGATTCTTGGCCATGTTGAGTGCACTGGTGTTGTCACATAGAAGGGGCACACTCTCAGTGAGTACCCCAAAGTCCTCCAGTTGCTGCTTGATCCATAAAAGTTGAGCACAGCAGGATGCTGCGGCTACATATTCAGCTTCAGTTGTTGAAAGAGCCACTGAATTTTGCTTCCTTGTGCCCTAAGAGATAAGACATGAACCTAAGAAGTGAGCCATTCCAGAAGTGCTTTTCCTGTCCACAAGATAACCTGCATAATCAGCATCAGCATAACCAATGAGATTAAAACTGTCACCTGAGAGGGATAATACAGCATCAGGTCTTGTATTCCTTTGAGATATCTCAGTATTCTTTTGGCAGCCTTCAAGTAAGATTCCTTGGGATTTGATTGAAACCTTGCACACATCCCCACACAAAAAACAATACTAGCTCTGCTGGTAGTGAGATAGAGAAGAGACCCAATAATGCTTCTATATATGGTTTGATTCACAGGAGATCCAATTTCATCTATGTCCAGTCGAGTGGCAGTGGCAATGGGAGTGTCTATCGCCTTTGATGCTTCCATGTCAAACCTCTTCAAGAGCTCCCTAATGTATTTTTGCTAACAAATGGATATACCCTTTGGGAACTGTTTTACTTGAATACCCAAGAAGAAGTTCAGTTCCCCCATCATGCTCATTTCAAATTCACTTCCCATGAGTTTTGCAAATTCTTCACACACAGAATCAACTATTGTTGATACCCAATTTTTCTCTATATATTTTCAATATGCAAAATATCTTTAAAATAGTATATGTATGCATATATAAGCATGTCCAATGGTTTTATTATTTTTCCATATTTTAAAGGGGTTTTAATTGATTTATTTCCCCCTTTTTATCCATAAAATCCCAATAATTATTTCCAAAATTATTATTTTGATAATTCATCTATTGAATTTTTATATTTATGCCAAAATATGGCTAAAATAAATTTTTACATATTTTTACAATTTTATTTAGTATTTTTAAAGCTAAATTGTATATAATTGTAATATTAGCCCTTTTTAAGGTTTAATTAGGTTTTATATTCATATAATTGGGTCCTATATTTTTATATTGTTAATTATGTATTATAAATCATTTTAGTACTTTAAATTTATTTTCAGAAAACTGTTTGCTATTTTTATAATTTAAAAATGGAAAAGTGGCTATTTAACTCGTTGCCACATTTGGCTTTCAATTATAACCAAATCAAGCCCAATTCCTCGGCCCAATTTCTAATTAAACCCGACCCTAACCCTTTTTAAGCCTACCCAAACCCGGATCCCTACCTACCCCATTTAATCTAGGCCATTGATCATTCAGATCAACGACCACCATTCCACATGCCTAAAATAAACCTAAACGACCCCCTAAACCTAATTCATTTCTACCAACCCGCCGCCCTTGAATCCCTCTCCTCTCAAACCCTCTCTGAAACCTAAGGCTAACCCTAGCCGCTGCCACCCAAATCCACCCTAAACCCCTTCAATCCTCGCTCAATCCATGGACTCCCATGGCCGTTTGAGATGTATACCGGTCTCCTATGTCTCCTGGTTGCCTATTTTCATGATTTCATGAAAATATCTCGGAGAGATCTAGTCAAGACCTTGCAAACTTCTATCCATGGCCTTTCTCCGGCCATCCATGGCCGTTCGAGTCGGATCCATGGCTTTTCCGGCTAGATCGGTAACTTTTCGAAGTCTTTCTCATTTTTCTGGGTTCTCTGAAACCCTAACTTTAAAGGCTTTTCGATTTTCTTTCATATCTGTCTTAGATTTGTGTATGTTATGAACCTCTTAAGTGTTTTCCTTAAAGGTTTTCCGATTTTTCAAAGCGACTTTTCGTCTTCAACGATTAGGGTTTTTCTTAACCTCTTTTAAAAGATATCTTCTTCAATTTTCAGTGTTGTTTTATTATTTTACTATGTTCAAACAATTTGTTTATGCTTTTCTACTACCTGACTCAGCATGTTGAAAACCCTAAATATCTTTGGTTTTATCCAAGGTTGTGAAACTGTCTTTTATTTTGTATACATGTTTCGACTGAGTTCTTTTGTTTAAACTGTTTTCTTTGTTTAACTTGACTGATTCTGAGTTCTTACCCTTTTAACTCAACTCTATTAAAACCCTAGTTTCTTGAAATTTTCCTCACTTGTTACTGAGAGTTTTTAAAAGATCTCTTTTACCTGTTGCTATATGTTAGATTGTTTCCTTCATTTTTGGTTCTATGTGACTACTTGACTTTGCTTACTACTATGCTTCGAGTAGGTTCTTTTACTACTAAGCCCTAGCCTACTCATGTTACTGTTGTATGTTTGTGTACATCTAGTTGTTTTTTTTGTCAATACGGTTGGCCTTGCATGTTCATTCTTCTCTATTTATATGGCGAAGTGCAGAATCATGACTCTTTCTTGATTGATCTTAATTTCCTCAAGTTACGACTGATTGCAAATAGTTTCTTATAAACCCCTAGTTTCACTCATTTTGTTTAAATTGATTGATTCCCTTCCTTTATTGTGATGTTTTACCCCTGCTGAATCTTTTCCCAAATTAAGTATATTTTGTACTTAGACTTAATTATTTACTCTATACTTTTACTATCCCCTATATGGTCAGAAATCAATCTTTCTCAAATTGATTTTCTTTCCTTAATTACCCATGTTAGTATCCGTTTGCGCAGTAATTCCTTGATTAAAGGGAATACTTGTATTAATTGATTCTGACTGTGATTACTTCCATATTTGTGTCAAACCTTTACTTGTTACCTTATTTTTCTACTTGTTTTAAAGGCTATAAATACCCTAATGCTTTCATTAACAAGACACGAACAGCTGAGTTCAAAAACACACACTTACACGTTCAAACTCTCTTTCTTTCTCTACTACTTGTGCTACTACCTTGTCTAGCCGGCTGAAAGCCAAGGCTAGACTTTGGAACTATGATTGCTTTACTTTTCTGCACTTTGCTCCTTCAACTGGTATGTTCTTAATTTAAATTCTGAAACTCAACACCTATGTGTTCCCTTGTTGTCAATCACTGTCTCTTTCTGCACTAACATAATGGCTCGTGCTGTTGAGTTGTACTATTTTTTTATTGCTTTACAGCTTAAAATTCTATCCTTCCCTGTTCGAATGTGATCAGCATATTTACTTGTTCCTGTTTATGTCCTTCAACTAGCATGTCTATAATGTACCTAATTCATGACTAATTGTGTGTTTCTGATTTGGGTTCTCTATGTCCCCAACCCCTACACCCCTGTTTGTAACTGCTGAAGCATGTAATTCTCTCTAACTGGTTCTGTGTATGTTGTTGTTGCTCCTACCCCCTTTCCCTTTTCAAAAACTGTTTTATTAGGCAATTATTCTATTATTTTCAAACTCACTTCAAACATGTTATTTCTAAAACTATTTTCCAACTCAACTCCTTTGAGTCTATGTCCAGCACTCTCACATGCACTCCTAGATCATTAGGTTCTGCCCTTCTTGTGTGAGCCTTGCTTTGGGACCCTTGAGCTCCCTCTGAACTTGGACATATAAGAGCTAGCCCTTCCACACTGCACTAACTCTCTTGGTTATGCAATCCGGGTGTGAGCACTGCCCGGGATCCCTTGAGGCCCTTAGGGAACTCTGACATACCCAGATATGAAAAAGGCTTTGGAACAATATTGGCATTGAAATGGTTTATTACACAACTCAGAGAGGAAGTTAGGATCAGGATTCCTATGGTTGTAACTTCTTATTTTGTACATTTTTTCTAATGTTATTCAATCACATAGTCTATAATAATTTGTGAACAACTCTGGGGATGGATAGTGAAAAGGGAATGGGTGACTATGCATGCTTTAGTTATAAAAAGGGGTAGAAAACATGTTATTAGGTTTATCTTCCTACTTGCACAATAAAAATCATGCTTAGGACTCATTTCATGCATTAGAGATCATGTTCCCTAGGATTTACGCTTACTGTTTTCAGCATGTCCATTTCGTTATCAAATCATTTATAAAATATTACGTTAATTATGTTAATAACCGGAGTTTCTGCGATCATGTTCCTACTGCCATGCACACTTAGAGATCCTGTTTTAGGCTAAACAACACTAACAAACATATCATTTCTGCATATTCTGGAAATCATGTTTAAACACTGTAATATTTGTGCATATAGAAATCCTGCTTAGGATTCTGCATCTCTGTACATTAGATATCATGTCTTTAGGATTTCATTTATATTCGCTTAAGCACGCTTAGGCTAAATATGAATGCACAAAAAGGAATAAAACAATTTTACTCAGTTTTTATAATCAACTGGCAATAATTCTATGTGTTGAACACCTAGAACAATATGTTTTTAGGTAATAAAAACCGTCTTAATGATTCAGAACAACTACTGCATTGTTTTACGCCTAGGCAAGCCCTAGGTAATAACCTGAATAAAACTGGAACTGCCTTTGTTTAATTATTAACTGCTACAACCAGCAGGCAGGCCTGATTCAGACATCTTTTCTGAGTTATATAGTGAATCTGGTTCTGACTTAAACACCCTACTTAGGACTTTAAATTCAGACCTTAATTGTGTATAAGTCATGCTATGTATGTGCATTCTTTGTGGAGGTATAACTGAGCCTTCTACTTGCTGTGAGCACGTGATTTTTGCCTACATGAATTACTCTCATAAATTCAAAACAAAATAATTTCCTTCAGTGTTTGCAATTTTGAGGATTTTCGTGGCATTTTCTGTTAATTGTCTACTTTGTTTGTGCATGTTTATTTTATTCTAATTTATGGGAAATACAAAAAAAATGTGTTGCATGTGCATTTAAGAGTTAATTTTGCATTCTAAGGATTAATTGGTAATTAATTTTTGTATAAAAAAAGGGAAAATCACAAAAAAAAATATAGTTTAATTTGCACGTTTAACTTTAATTTTTGATTTTAGTAGTTTTCTTTTTAATTTGTTAGTTGGTTTAATTATCATTTAGGTCTAATTAGTGTTTTTAGGTTAATGGGGTTCTAGGAAGTAATTTAGATTTTTTATTTTAATTTTGGGAAAAAGAAATTAATTAAAAAAATTTAGAAAGGGAATTGAAAGGAAAATAAAGAGAGGGAATTGAAAGACAAATTTGGGCCAATTTGTACTTAAAACACTCAGCCCCAAACGGACTCCTCCCCCAAACCCGTTAAGCCAAGCCCAATCCGTCCCCTGACCCGGCCCCTCACCTCCCCAACTCAAAACGACCCCGTTTCCGTGCCCAGTGAACTCAGTCGTCAAGGTTGGCCCAATCCAACGATGGGGAAGTGGGGTGGGTTTATTAGTTGTATGTCCGAATCTCGTACCCCCCCTATCTCATTTCCTAGACCGCATCGTCCCCAACTAACCCTAACTGAGCCGCCCTAATTCCCATCACCTCAGGCCGGCGGCTCCACCTCCGATGACCACCATATTCACACCCTAAACTCCTCATCCCTTCCACGATCCCAATCCACAACCAACTTCATTCGAACACACTCAGAACCCCTCGAATTTGAGGTTGAACGCACAAACCCTAGTGCCGCCCTCATTTCCTCTGGTGGCCGTGCCACCTCTGTTCACCACCAAATTGACACCATAGAACCGCTATGACCCCCTTGTACCAAATCCACACTCCATTCCCCTCGAATTTTGCTAGAACGTCTCGAATCTTAAATCTAACGTTCGAGCCCCAGAAGCCAAAGCCAAAGCTGCGCATGCAACAGTGTTTTCCCAGTTTTTATGAGTGTTCCGAGCCAATTCTACCACGGAATAGCTTTATTCGACAAAGAACAAGTAGTTGACGATATTCAGGGTTTTAAATCGGAAATTCAGTCGAAGGGTCGAGCCTGAGTCGGTGAGTTTCTTTCTTTACCTTCGTTTTCGCTTGTGATTCCTTCAACTTTCTTTCCTCTTCTCTTCTTCTCGTTCCCTCCGGTTAATTAAAATAAAGTTGAACGAGTTTTCTAGCTGAGATTGAGTACTGTCCATTTTTGTTCCGTCTCAGTTTTTCGTTCCAAGTTGGTTCTGTGATTTTTGTTTGGTCGGTCTAGTTTCTTTTGTTAACAACACGATTAATTTCTGATCTCATTTTGTTTGTTTAGCCCTGACAACTTTAATTAGGATTATATGACAATTTAATCCCTTAGCTTAAGTTTTAAGTTTTCTGAAAGTTGTTTTAATCATTTTCCTATTGTTTGTCACAGTTTGCTCAACCTAGGTTCATTTCATTTGGACTCTGAATTCATTTCATAAACCATTCTAAGAGTTCGAATGGATTTTTCGAGCCCAGGTCTGGTTTGATCATTGGGTCATTTGACCCATGACCCATTTGAGGTCCCCAAGGGTAATAAACATGGTTGTTAAGGGTAATATGGGTAGTATAGGTAAGGGAATCTTTTGTAACAACCTAAGGAAACTTCTAGGAAGCTAGGGTAGGGGCTAATATGAAAATCTGAGTTTTAAGTTAAGGGTATTTGAGCAGAAACGAAAAGATCAGAAGGTTAAAAATGCAATCAGAATTCTTTTTATGCTACCCTCATAGCTTGCCTATAAAGGCATCCTAACTTGACATTCAAGGGGGAGTTGGAAGGCTGAAATAGCTAAAAATACAGGAAAAAAACAGAGCCAATTTTTTTTAATAAATTGACTGTTTCATTGAACTCCTTCTTGGAATTTTTGGAGTTTTCAATTTGTAGAAGCAATTTCTGACTCGGGCTAGTGCTGAATTGAATTGAATTTTGGGTTTTAAAAGGTTTTGATTTGAAGTTTGCTGGGTTTGTTCGACTGAAACTGGTTTTGGACTATTGACCATCATTTTAGGGGTTTTGAAATTGGTTCTATTGGTCGTTTCTTGTCGCTGGGCTCTGCTATACTGTTACTGCAAATTCCTCACTTCTTTTCCTTTCAATTTCCAGGTACACACTCTACAACTTGTATAAGGTGAATGCTTGACTTAAAGGGTGAAATGAAAAAATGGAATTGTAGAGCTTAGCATTAGTTTGTTATTCATAATTTAGTTCATCTCTTTCTTCTTTTTCTGAATCTTCATTCTCTGAACGTATAGTAGCAAATCTGCTTTTGTGGTGATAAATGAACTATGAACTTTAGCTATTCAGTTTTCTTCTAATGAGTTCGAATGTATGCTGGATAAAGGAGTCGTTAGGCTTTGTCACATAGATTTAATTTAATGCTTTGGGGTTCTATACCTTTGTTTAGTTTATGTTGAAGATCAATGTAGTTTTAGCTGTGATGGCCGTTTGAATCCATTGAAATGCTAAGTATTGGCTTGTATGTATATCAATTTACCTAGACTCTATTTTGTAAGCATGTTCATTCTCGAAGTCAAGGTTCAAATTCATGTTGAAACTAGTTAACAACTGATTCCAAGCGTAATGTTTAGATAATTGCTTGATTTGGGAATTTGTGGTCATAATCTCTATTTGGTCATTTCATGTTGGAGTAATTAAGATTACAGAGCTAGATAGGTAATTGGTGTTTGATATTTCGAAATCGGGGTTTAGGTTGGCTAAGTCAATTTCATGTTCCAAGTTAATATCATTAATTTTCATTCCCTGATTGGCATAAAAGTTTGGGGCATAAAACTAAGGCCTAACGCAGGCCCAGCTGAATGGTGCATCGAATACGGATCCCTGGGCGCCTCTACTTCATCAAAAATTGGGCTGGGCTTGAGCCCAATCCCTAAAAACATTTTAAAAGGGGTCTGTTCAATGGTGTTTGAAATTTAATAAGCCAAGTATGATCAAAGCGACCGTGCTAGAACCACGGAACTCGGGAGTGCCTAACACCTTCTCCCGGGTTAACAGAATTCCTTACCTGGATTTCTGAGTTCGCAGACCGTAAATAGAGCCAGTTTTCCTCGATTCGGGATTTAAATTGGTGACTTGGGACACCATAAATTATCCCAAGTGGCGACTCTAATTTTTAATAAATAAACAATCCCGTTTCGATTGTCCTTTAATTGGAAAAACTCCCTTGTATTTATACCCTTTACGGGGTGTAGGTAAAACGAAGGTGTGACAGCTCTGGCGACTCTGCTGGGGACCGAACCTAGAATCTCTGGTTCAGGGTTCAAGAATTTGAGCTTGTTAATATGATTCTGCTTGGTTCTATTTATTGTTGATATTACTGTATTCTGTGAACTTTTTGTGCTAAATGTTATATGTTTACCGCTTTAATATTGTTGGAATTGTATATAACTGTCTTCTCACGCCACCCATCTGAGTCTTCTGAAAATGGTGCATACGCTCGCGTAGCTCGCTGTTTCTGTAGAAATTATACCAAATAGAATGAGGCTGGGCAAGCGACAAGGCTGGGTAGACTTCAGTGCTCCCGGTACGTCGCCCCCTCCTCGGCCCCAATTGTCCGCTCGGGTACCCCAAGTCTAGACCAAAACCCCAGGATTTAAACCTAGAAAAACACAGCCCCATGCCGGATCCCTTGTATGAACGTTTGTTTGCATCATGTGCATTCGACTTAGGAGACTCAACAAAGGGGTTGGGTCCGTCTAGGACAGGTGTGCCCAAAATAACAGACCATGCTGATGCATCCTATGTGCTATGTGAATATTTATTTGTTTTGGCTTGCATGCTGACCGGCTAGGGAAAATAAAACGAAAAAAAAAAGAGGAAAACCAAGAGTGATATAGGGAAGGAAATAAAACCAGGTTCTAAACATCCCAATATTTGAAAAGCATCCTGAAACTCTACCCAAAAAATTTTCAAAAACAAAATAGAAAAATAGTTATTTTTAAAAGAGCCAAACACTGTGTTCTTTCAAATGTGTCAAAACTGACCGAACTAAGCAGGTCTGATTCTCACCGGGTGTGGGATACGTAGGCAACCTACATAAGGTTCGGCCTTATTTTTGGAAAAAAAAAGAGAAAAACAAGAAAAGAGGGTCGGTGGTCGAGTGAATGCAATCTTGATTGTTGGTCAAAATAACCCGATCCAGCGTCGGCCGTGTCTTAAACCGTTCTTGCCGAGGTAGCCTCAGAGTCTTTTTCAGTTGTCGAAAGGCTATTTCCGTAAAAGAACGGACCAGTTTGTGAGGGGTCATAAAAATAATTCCTCCGGCCTCAAATTTCGCGCGAAATTGGGGAGGGGTCGCATTTGCAAAAACAGTCATTTGGCTAACAGTTGGCATATAGGGGAAGAAATTATGGTTCTTTTCTCCTTTTCTTTTCTCTTTCATTTTTCTTTTTCAAAAAACAAAAAAACAAAAAAAACTGTTTACAAAAGGGTCAACTCGAGTCAACCCTAACCTTAATCTTCCACAGGAACAAATGAATACCATCCAGGAACTGCCAGAAGTGATCAGGGAATAGGCTCAGCTACACCTGCGTATGTGGTGGAACGATCTAGACGAAGATGGTCAGAAATGGGTGAAAAAGCACTTGGGCGCTCTTATAGACATCTTTGAAATCAAACCACAGGAAGATCTGGTCAAAGCCTTGGTAACTTTCTGGGATCCTGTCCACAATGTCTTTCGTTTCTCGGATTTTGAGATCACTCCTACTTTGGAGGATATAGCCGGGTATATTGAATTCAGACGGGACTTGAGGAAGCAACAACTTATATTTCCAAGGGCTCCATCGGTGCACAGGTTCTTTGACCTCTTGAATATTAGTAAACAGACAAATAAGGAACGTGTGAGCAACGGGTGTTGTGCCTTCCATTTCTTATACTTCAGGTTCAGGCATTCTGCTGGTTTTGAAACGCATGAAAAGGGTTTGAGCAACAAACAAAACAAGGGCTTTTGGCAAATTCATCGTCGGTTCGCATTTATTGTGGCATTCTTGGGGATCATGGTTTTTCCAAATGAGAAAGGAACGGTGGATATTCGTATGGATAGA
The DNA here is from genome assembly GCF_000715075.1 of Nicotiana tabacum. Taxonomy (NCBI): domain Eukaryota; kingdom Viridiplantae; phylum Streptophyta; class Magnoliopsida; order Solanales; family Solanaceae; genus Nicotiana; species Nicotiana tabacum. Next base: position 28,140,228 of record NC_134090.1, on the reverse strand, counting down.
ATTTCACAAATCCTCATTACCAAGGAAGGTCATACATTTGCCCCATTGGTGCTAGCAGATATCTATCGTGCATTAACTTTATGCAAAGCAGGGGCTCAGTTTTTTGAGGGTTGTAGCATCATTCTGCAAATGTGGTTGATCGAGCATCTTCGCCATCATCCCAGATTCATGAGTTACGGTTCGAGCCCAAATAACTTCATCATTAGTTATGAGGAGAGGGTAAAAGATTACAACGCACCAGAAGGATTCGAAGCATGGATTTCTCATTTGAAAGTTCTTGAAGCAGGTCAGGTCGAGTGGACTATAGGATGGCTTCCGAGGACAGAGGCCATCTATATGACTGCTACCCAAGGATATCTGAGGATAATGGGCATTGCCTGAGGCTGTAGTTCAGCAGAATTGGAATAGCTGTCGGTATCTAAAAAATGACACCCAGGTACCAAATATCACTAAGAGGGAAGTAGATCCAAATTATGTTGCTTGGTTTGAGAAAATGTCTTATGTAAACAACGAGCCAGAGCCCGAGAGGCCCTCCAAAAGGCCTCATGTTCAAGCCTTTGATGATAAAATTCAGAAGAGGTTAGCTTGGGGGAGAAGGAAAAGGAATATAAGGCCATTATCCATGGTCTGCGAGAAGAATTGAGAAATGTCACCTTCAACAATGATTTGCAGGCACAAGAGGCCGAAGGTGAAAGGCAAAGATTGGTACGAGAAAATGAGGCCCTCAGAGCTCAGGTTCGACAGTTGAAAATTGAAGCTGAGAACCCAGGCCGAAGCAGGAAAGATGAGAGGCTCATTTACAACCTCACTCAAAAGGTACGTGACTACGAAGATGACCTGTAGAAAGCTGAGTCTGAACTAGCAAAAGCACGGGCAAGGTTGGCTAAAAGCGCCGAAGGGCGTGCAGCTTTCGTTCAACAGATGAAAGAAAGATATGAAAGAGGGGTCACAAGTTGGGAAAAGGCAATCGGTAACCTCGAGGGTGAAATGGCTAAACAAGCCAAAAAATTTAAGGCTGAAAGAGAACATTGTTATGCCTTAATGGCACGGCTAGAAAGGGACTTGCAACAACTCCAAGAGCAGAACCAGGTAGCCGAACGAACTTTGGAAGCCAGAACTGAACAAATTGTGCGTTTGTTGCAAGAGAAGGGCGCCATAAGAGAGCGAGCCAAAAGGGTCGCCAACTATATCGCAATGAAGTGCAGTAGCTGTGAGGATATGACGAGATCTATGGTCTTCGCTACTGTGATGAGTTTTGTTTGCCGGGTAATGGAAGATCTCTACCACCTTCAGGGGGATTTAGCAAGTCGACCCGCAGCAAGGCCGAATGATGCCCTGCGGGTCCCAAAGACAGTTGAGCCATTGATGTATTCGTGATTTCTTAAGTCTGTGTTTTCTTTCCGTTAAAGTCTGCTAGTTATTTTGGAGTCTGTATTTCTGAGTATGTGGTTGTTTGTTTTTGAGTCTGTATCTCGAGTCTGTTAGTTTCTTTCGAGTCTGTTAGTTTCAGTCTTTGTAATAGCGCTTTTTTTATATGAAAATTGAAAATCCCAAAATGTTTTTACTTTATTTTACACTGATCCCCAAGAACTACGCTTGGTCTGATTCATGCGGGGTCATGATACATAGGTAATCTCCATAGGATTCGACCGCAACCAAATAAAAAAGAGAGAAGAAAAAAAGGGAAAGAAAATAAGAGGAAAAACAAGAGAGTAAAGAAAAGGAAAGAGTGGAAAAACAAGAAAGAAAAAAGAGAAAATAAGAGAGAGTAAAAACAAAGAGAGAACAGAGGCCAGAATGAAAGGAAAGAAAAAAAAGAGAGAAAAGAGGATGTTTGCATTTGAAAGAAAGAAAAGGACGGGATGACGCATGCAACCGATCAAAATAGAAACGGTTAACTGTTTAGGTGCATTCATGCCCAATGTGCGGTTACCAATCTATTAAAGCCTAATCGCTAACAAAGTTGTTTGTTTGATGTATTAAGTCCAGGTAGGTGGTTAGTTGACTGACATTCTGGCAACTCACTCCTACAACACCCGATCGAAAGACAGGCTGAATATGGTCGACCAGGAACCAGAAACAAGTATTGTCGACCCATCGAAAGAGGCGGAAGAAATGGATGTTAATGCGATAAGGGAAGAAATGTATAAGCTGAAGCAGCAGATGGCTGAAATGTACCAAGCTTAGGCGAAGGGACATCCGCCACCGGTTTATCCCGCCAACCCTACTTATATCCCACCATCAGCCCAACCTCCGGAGCCTCCCACTGTGAACTCATCTCCAGCCTTTCCCATCTACCAACAATGTCATGGCACCACTTCCCATACTTCTCAAGCTCCACCACTCAAACAAGTCCCATACCCCCCTCCACCAATTACACCTGTTTTTGTGGCACCTCCACCTGCTACATTACACTGATCTTCCAGTGAACCCTATTCCAAACTCACGACAACCAGTACTATCCCCCTGAACCCACCTTCAAAGTTCCAGAGCCATATCCTTACACTCCTCATCTTGATTTCCTGGCAGAGACCGAGAAACCGCCTAAAAACCTCGAGCATGAAGAGGTGATCAGAAAGGTCAAAAGCTTAGAGCAATCGTTCCGTGATATGAGGGGGCTAGGAGGTCAAGTGAGTGTGGCCTATAAGGATTTATGTCTGTTCCCAGATGTTCAGTTGCTAGCAGGGTTCCAAATGCCAAGTTTGATCTGTACGATGGGCATGGTGACCCGGTAGCACACTTAAGAGGATTCTGTAGCAAGATGAGAGGAGCATGTGGAAGAGACAAATTGCTGATGGCATATTTCAACCAAAGTTTGAGTGGGTCGGCGCTAAAATGGTACACCATACAAGATCATAACAGGTGGTACACATGAGACGATTTGGCCCAAGCCTTCGCCTGTCATTTTCAGTATAATCTTGAAATCATCCCAGACCGTCTATCATTGACGAAGATCGAGAAGAAGCCCAGTGAGAGTTTCCGAGAATATGGGTTCCGTTGAAGAGAACAAGCAGTGAGGGTTGACCCCCCGATGAAAGAGAGTGAGATGGTTGATTATTTCTTGCAGGTTTTGGAGCCCATTTATTTTGGTCATTTGGTGTCAGCAGTGGGCAAGTCCTTTAATGAAGTTGTGAAAATGGGAGGCATGGTTGAGGAGGGACTCAAGTCCAATAAGATCATGAGTTACTCAGCAATCAAAGCAACCACCTAGGCCATTCAAAATGGTACTGGGGTGTACTCGGAAAGAAGAAGAAAGAGGATGTCGCAACGATCGAGTCGGCAGCTTGGGGTGGATCCAGGAACCTTCCACAGTTCTACAACCAGCCTCGACCCTATCCCCAAACCTACCCCCACACACCATATAGCCCACCACAACATTACTACCCACCGCCAGATCCCCATTTTTTTGTCTATCACGCACAAACCTATACCCAACCTCCCGCTCACGCGCAATAGTATGCGCCAGCTCCACAAAATCCATACCAAGCTCCACAAAATAACTCCACCCTCAAAAGCCTACAAAAATCCTCCTGGAATAGGTTTTTGACCCAATCAAGCCTTTAAGAACGAGAGGCTGCAGAAGCAGAAGACTTTTACTCCATTGGGAGAATCCTATACTAGTCTATTCCACAGGCTGAGACAGTTGGGCATGTTGAATCCGATCGAAGCCAAACTGCTGAATCCTCTTCCCAGAAATCTTGATCGCTCGGTGAGTTGTGAGTATTGTTCAGGGGCCCTGGGCCATGACACAGAGAAATGCTGGAAACTAAAAACAGCTGTACAAGAGCTCATTGATACTCATCGGATCAAGGTTTAGGCCCCAGAAGCACCAAATATCAACCAGAATCCGCTACCAGCTCACCATGAGACCCATATGATTAAGTTGATACACAAGGGAGGGGAGGCTAAGAAACCCTCGCAGACGGTGATGATGATCCGCTCCAGTGAAACCAGTTCAAAGGAAAAGGTAACCAGTGGGAAATTAGTGGTCCAGTTGAAAGGGGCAGACAATAATCCAGTTGTGCTAGCCGAGAAAGGGTCTTCAAGCACTGTTGTAGTGAAACCAGAGAAAGCTAAAGTGGTGGTATCAGGGGTTACAAGTAAACCTGTTGTGGTCGTGAAGGGTGCTCGCACAGAGCCTGTTATTATAAAACCAGTAACTCAGCTTCCAGTAATCAACAGCAAGGCGGTCCCGTGGAATTATGAACGAGTGACAGTAACTTACCAGGGGAAAGAGGTTAAAGAAGAAGTATGTGAGACCCATGGGTTAACTCGATCGGGGAGGTGCTTTGCCCCCGAAGAGTTGAGAAAAGCTAAGACCTCAAAAGATAATCCAGTGTTAGTGAAGAAAGCAGTGACTGAGGAAGAAGCAGAAGAATTTCTGAGAAAGATGAAAGCGCAAGACTATTCCATTATGGAACAGTTAAGGAATACACCAGCTCAGATCTCGCTCTTGTCATTATTGATCCATTCAGACGAACACTGTCGTGCTTTGATAAAGATCTTGAACGAGGCTCACGTTCCTAACAAAATCTCAGTAAACCACTTGGAAAAGATAGCTAACAAGATATTTGAGGTAAACCGAATCACTTTTTCCGATGATGAGTTGCTCGTGGAGTGTACCGAGCACAATAGAGCCCTCTATCTGATGGTGAAATGCGAAGATTCCGTGGTTACTCGGGTACTGGTTGACAACAGGTCTAGTGCGAACATTTGTCCTCTCTCCACATTGAACAAGCTGCAAGTGGAGGATGAAAGAATTCACAAGAACAGTATTTGCGTTCGGGGATTCGACGGTGTAGGAAAGATTCAGTCAGGGACATAGTGCTTGAGCTCACAATAGGGCCAGTTGAATTTATTATGGAATTCCAGGTGCTCGATGTGGCTGTTTCGTACAATCTGCTGTTGGGACGACCCTAGATCCATGCGGCCAAAGCAGTCCCGTCTACTCTACATCAAGTGGTCAAGTTTGAATGGGATCGACAGGAAATTGTTGTACACGGCGAAGATAATTTGTGTGTGCCTAATGGTGCCATCGTTCCGTTCATAGAGGTTGACGATGAAAGGGACCATGGGTTTATCAGGTTTTCGACACAGTATCGGTAGAGAAAATTTTGGAAGGAAAGTGAGTTCCAACTCCAAAGATGGCTGCGACATCAGTTATGGTAAGAGTTGAAATGTTGAAAAATGGTTTCGTACCGGGCAAGGGTTTAGGTGCATCTCTACAAGGTATTGTGCAACCAGTTTCTCTTCCAAAGAATCTGGATACTTTTGGGCTGGGGTTCAAGCCTACCGTTGCAGACGTGAGAAGAGCTAGAAAAATGAAACAGAAAGCATGGGCATTGCCAAAGCCAATCCCATATCTGTCTAGGTCATTCGTCAGGTCGGGTATCAGAAAGCAACTATTGTCAAAGGTCCCTGGACCACTGATTGGTGCCGATGGAGACTTGGAGAAGGGGTTCGAAAGGTTATTCGCCGAGGTCAATATGGTTCAGGCAGGGGAAGGGTCCAGCAAGGCAGATGTGCAATTTGTAGGACCACGTGTAAAAGTCAACAACTGGGAAGCTACTCTTCTTCCTACCCGGAGGGAGTCTTGGTAGTGGGTTTTGATTTTCTTTTAGTTGTCTGGATTATTCCAGGGTCTGTAGTTCAGATATTATGTTCTGTCCAGTTGGATGTGTTAAAACCTTGTTATCCTTATATTCAATGAAATGCAATTGTTCCTTTTCCTTCATTTCTTCTAATTTTATTTCTTCTTCTTTGTACAGTTCTTTTTATGCTGATATCAATGACATGACATGCACGAGGAATCTTCGGCCCAGTTTTAAAAGCCAATCTAACTCTAAAATAATAATACAAGAAATCGAGTGTGATGACGAGTTGGAATTTGAGGATGATGAGGCCTATGAAGAAATTAGTAAGGAACTAAGTCATTTTGAGGAAAAGACCAAACCTAATTTGAACGATACAGAAGCAGTTAATCTAAGGGACCAAGAAAATGTCCGTGAAACTAAAATAAGTGTCCATCTGGAACCTCAACTCAGGGAGGAGATAATTAAAGCACTGTTCGAATACAAAGTCGTTTTTGCATGGTCCTATGATGACATGCCGGGTCTGAGCACTGATTTAGTGGTTCACAAGTTGCCCACCGACCCGGCATTCCCTCCTGTGAAACAGAAGCTAAGAAAGTTTAAAACGGATATGAGTGTAAAGATTAAAGAAGAGGTCACCAAAACAGTTCGATGCGAAAGTTATTCAGGTCACGCGGTATCCCACCTGGTTAGCCAATGTTGTGCCTGTGCCAAAGAAGGATGGCAAGACCAGGGTGTACGATGATTATCGGGATCTCAACAAAGCAAGTCCGAAGGATAATTTTCCCTTGTCAAACATCCATATATTGATTGACAATTGTGTCAAACGTGAGATTGGTTCTTTTGTGGATTGTTACGTGGGTTATCATCAGATCTTGATGGACGAGGAAGATGTAGAAAAGATGGCATTCATCACGCCGTGGGGAACGTACTACTATCGGGTCATGCCATTCGGTTTGAAAAATGTTGGGGCAACCTACATGAGGGCAATGACAATAATATTCCATAATATGATACACTAGGAAATCGAGGTGTATATAGATGATGTGATCGTGAAGTCTAGAAAGCAGTTTGACCATGTCAGGGATCTGAAGAAGTTCTTCTGAAGGTTTTGCAGGTACAATCTCAAGCTTAATCCTGCAAAGTGTGCTTTCGGGGTGCCATCTGGAAAGTTGTTGGGGTTCGTAGTCAGCCGCCGGGGCATTAAATTGGACCCATCGAAAATCAAGACCATCCAGGAATTGCCACCTCCGAAGAACAAGACTGAGGTGATGAGTTTGTTGGGGATATTGAATTATATCAGCAGGTTCATCGCTAAGCTCACGACAACTTGTGAGCCTATCTTCAAGCTGTTAAAGAAAGACATTGCGGTCAAGTGGACAGATGAATGTCAGGAGGCGTTTGATAAGATAAAGGGGTATTTGTCAAATCCACCCGTGTTGGTCCCGCCAGAACCAGGGAGACCTTTGATTCTATATTTGACGGTATTGGACAATTCATTCGGCTGCGTATTGGGTCAACATGATATCACTGGCAGGAAGGAGCAGGCCATCTATTACCTCAGCAAGAAATTCACGTCGTACGAGGTTAAGTATACTCACCTTGAGAGGACATGTTGCGTCCTGACTTGGGTGGCACAGAAGCTGCAACATTATTTGTCATCTTACACTACCTATCTCATATCTCGCTTGGATCAATTGAAGTATATCTTTCAGAAGCCTATGCCCACAGGGAGGCTTGCAAAGTGGCAGATCCTACTCACAGAGTTTGACATTGTCTACGTGACTTGAACTGCAATGAAAGCACAGGCCTTGGCGGACCATTTGGCCGAGAACCCAGTTGATGAAGATTATGAACCTTTGAAAACTTATTTCCCTGATGAAAAGGTGATGCACATTGATGAGTAGGAACAAGTCGAGAAGCCTGGATGGAAACTTTTCTTTGATGGAGCCACAAACATGAAGGGCATAGGGATAGGAGCAGTACTTATTTCTGAAACAGGACAACACTACCCTGTTACGGCTCAGCTTTGTTTTTATTGCACCAACAACATGGCTGAGTACGAGGCATGCATCCTGGGTTTGAGGTTAGCTGTGGATATGGGTGTCCAGGAAGTCTTGGTCTTGGGAGACTTGGACCTCCTAGTGCACCAAATTCAGGGAGAATGGGAAACACGGGATTTGAAACTCATACCATACAGACAATGTTTGCATGATCTTTGTCAACGGTTTCAGTCGATAGAATTCAGGCATATCCCAAGTATCTATAATAAAGTCGCCGATGCTTTGGCTACTCTAGCGTCAATGTTACATCATCCAGATAAGGCTTATGTGGACCCTTTGCAGATTCAGTTCCGTAATCAGCATGCTTACTATAATATGGTACAAGAAGAACTTGATGGGAAGCCATGGTTCCATGATATCGAAGAATACCTCCGGATGGGGGTATATCTGGTACAGGCCACTGGTGATAAAAAAAGAACAATTCGACGATTGGCAAGCGGATTTTTCTTTAGTGGAGGGTTGTTATACAAAAGAACTCCAGATCTTGGATTGCTAAGATGCATAGATGCCAGACAAGCCACAGTTATCATGACTGAGGTACACTCCGGAGTTTGTGGACCGCATATGAGTGGGTACGTTCTGGCAAAGAAGATTCTTCGAGCAGGTTATTACTGGCTCACTATGGAGCGAGATTGCATCAGTTTTGTGCGCAAGTGCCATCAATGCCAGGTGCACGGAGATTTGATTCATTCCCCACCATCTGAATTGCATACAATGTCGGCACCATGACCCTTTGTTACTTGGGGCATGGATGTCATTGGGCCAATCGAGCCAGCAACATCAAACGGACACAGGTTTATTCTGGTAGCCATTGATTATTTCACCAAGTAGGTTGAAGCGAAAACTTTCAAATCTGTGACCAAGAAACCAGTGGTTGATTTTGTGCATTCAAATATCATCTGTCGGTTTGGGATTCTGAAGGTAATCATCACGGACAATGGCGCTAATCTCCACAGTCATCTGATGATAGAGACATGTCAGCAGTTTAAGATTATACATCGCAATTCCACCCCATACCGCCCTAAGGCGAATGGAGCAGTCGAGGCAGCCAACAAGAATATAAAGAAGATACTTCGAAAAATGGTGGAAGGTTCTAGACAGTGGCATGAAAAGTTGCCATTTGCATTGCTGGGTTATCGCACTATTGTCCGTACTTCAGTAGGGGCCACCCCTTATTTGTTGGTGTATGGCACGGAGGTGGTGATACCCGTAGAAATTGAAATCTCATCTCTTCGGATTTTCGCTGAGGTAGAAATTGATGACGTTGAATGGGTCAAAAACTGCTTGGAGCAATTAAGTCTGATTGATGAAAAGAGATTACCAGCAGTATGTCACGGTCAACTATACCAACAGAGAATGGCGAGAGCATATAACAATAAGGTACGTCCACTGAAGTTCGAAGTGGGTCAGTTAGTGTTGAGACGTATCTTGCCTCATCAGGCTGAAGCAAAAGGAAAGTTTGCCCCAAACTAGCATGGGCCATTTGTCGTAACTAGGGTGTTGTCCAATGACATGCTATATTTGACAGATGTGGAAGGGAAATGTGTAGAAATGGCTATCAATTCCGATGCGGTCAAGAGATACTATGTATGATTTCTTTGCTTGATTGTACTTGGCTGTATTTGGCATATTTTGAAGATTGAAATGACGAAGGCGTTTTGTTCTGCTATCTAAACACTTGATCCCTCGTCACCCCTTTTGAGCCTTATTTATTTTCTTTCTTACCCCTCATTCGGAATCAGTAGTGAATATCAGAAACAAAAGCATGAAAGATAAGAAAAGGAAGAAAGGAAAAGAGAAAGAAAAGGAAAGAAAAAGAGAAAAAAAAAAAGAAAAAAAAAATCCCAACAACAAAGTAATTCCTATGTCATGAACTACGTTCGACCTGATTCCTTTCAAGGATACGTAGGCAGCCTCACGGTTCGGTCTCATCAAAATAAAAAATCAAAAGTTCCCAAGCAAGAAACTGGGGCAGAAGTTGTGGTTGTTGTAAGAAATTTGATTCCGAAAGTTGTAATTTTGAACCCATGTGAATTGTTTTGAGCCTTTTTATACCCTTTACTTCTAACCCTACCCAAAAGCCCGCATTACGGTCCAAAGAAAGACCTTCTGATTAGTCTTTAAGAAATGCCAAGTCGAGCAGGTAAATGTAATTCATGTCAGAGGCAACACTCTGGTTCAAGCATGAAAAATAAAAATGAGAGAGTCTTATTGGTGAAAACCTTCACAGGCACCGTAAGGTGACGGGAGTTGAGAGAAATAAAATGAGAGAGTCTTATTGGTGAAAACCTTCACAGGCACCGCAAGGCAACGGGAGTTGAGAGAAAAATGAGAGAGCCTTAATGGTGAAAACCCTCACGGGCACCGTAAGGCGAAAGTGAGTCGAGAGATGAACGAATGAAAGAGGTATGCTGGTGAAAACCTTTCAAGGCGCCGCAGGATGAACAAGGTCAAGGGTTGGTAAAGCAATCAGGTCATGGAAATCCTGAGGCAACAAAGTACGGCAACTGAAAGTTGATTGGTTGGACAGATTTGGCCGATTAATCCGAAATACATGTCATGATCATTGGTACTAGTTGTTCCACTCAGATAAGCTTCTTTTTCTTTTTCCTTTTGTAGCAGTCATCTGGTTTTGGATTCTTCTTATCCTTAACCCGCAAAGTCATTGCATTTCATTTTTATTTTGGGGTTTATTTGTCTAAGATGTTTCAATGTCAGTCCTACTCAAAGTAAGTGAAAAAGGGTTTCAAAGCTCACTACCAACTTCCAAAATTGCAAAGCACATCGTGGTTGGAGCATACTAAGGATAACATGATGTAAGAGGGGGTACAAGGAATCACCGGAAGTTTTATAGGTGGAATGGTTTGGTAATGTCATGGGAGATGCAAAAGTTCAGATAAAGGGGTCAGAGGTAAAACAACAGCAGGGGTATAGAACACTCGGTTCGTCAAAGGTCGTGGGGTTTGAAAGTCAGTCAGAAAGTCAAAGCGGTTCAGGGCCAGTTCAGAGAAGCCAGCCAGAACAAAACGATGCCGCGGAAAGATCTTCAGCAAGAATGCCATCAGCTAACCACCATTTTAAACTGACAAAATTTTCTTTGATTGAAATAAGGGCAGAAAATTTGTTTGTTTCGGAGAAACCCTCTGTAGAGAAAGGCAGTCACCAAACAGGTTTGATTTTTTGATTTTCAGGACCCTCATGGAAAATGGGACCTAGTTTAAAGTTTAGAAATAGCATAATCTAGCATAAATGTATCCCGAAGGAATATAAGTTAGCTTAGAAATTTGCATGTTTGAGATAGGATTCAATTAGGAGTTTCCAAGACCCTCCTGAATAATGGGACTTAGCTTTAAGATTTCGATTAGATAACAACATTTAGCGTAATCTACAGTAGGGTAGTATAATTCAGACATGAAAGTTGTCACCCTAAAGATAAAATTTGACCTTTGATTTTCAGGACCCTCCTGGATAATGGGGAGTAGTTTAAAGATCCTCTTAGATAGCAAGATTTAGCAAAAGTCACACCTGTAGAAGATATAACATAGATTTTAAATTGTCGTTTAGTTAAGAGTTGTCAGGAACCCCCTGAAAATGGGACCTAGCTTTCAAATCCTTAGTAACACTTGGTAATATGATTTAGTTTTACAATCACATCTGTCCCCAGCCGCCAAACTGGGGCAGAAAATTTTCTTTGTTTTTGTCTGTTTTGTTGAAGTCAGGAGCCCACCTGGAGAGCAGGGAATACTTTCAAATTCAGCAATCAGGAGCCTGCCTGGAGAGTAGGGAATACATTTCAAGTTCAGAAGTCAAGAGCCCGCCTGGAGAGCAGGGAATACATTTCAAGTTGAAGTCAGGAGCCCGCCTGAAGAGCAGGGAATACATTTCAAGCGCAGCAGTCAGAAGCCCGCCTGGAGAACAAGGGAGTACAATTTAAGTTTTAGCTTTCAAATTCTTTGCTTTGTTTATCTAGCAGTCAGGAGCCCGCCTGGAGAGCAGGGAATGCATTTCAAGTTGAAATCAGGAGCCCGCCTGGAAAGCAGGGAATACATTCAAGTTCAACAGTCAGGAGCCCGCCTGAAGAACAAGGGAATACATTTCAAGTCAGCAATCAGGAGCCCGCCTGGATAGCATGGGAATACATTCACGTTTTGAAGTCAGGAGCCCGCCTAGATAGCATGGGAATACTTTCAAGTTCAGCAGTTAGGAGCCCGCCTGGAGAGCAGGGAATACTTTCAAGTTTAGCAATGAGGAGCCCGCCTAGAGAGCAGGGAATACATTTCAAGTTTAGCAATCAGGAGCCCGCCTGGAGAGCAGGGAATACATTCAAGTTCAACAGTTAAGCGTCCACCGGGAGGAAAGAAACATATCTCAAAGTGTAGTTGGCAGTCAGGCATCCACCTGGAGAAAAGGAAAACATCTCAGATTACAATTCAAGGCGGCAACAAAGGGATTCCACTAGGAGAATACAAGTCAACAAGGCAACAAGAACCACAAAAGCAAGTTTGAAGATATAGATAGGATTTTATAACGCACAGACCATAGTATAGTCTAGCTTCTTTTTATTTTATCATGGTGTAATAAGGGGATGCAATAAGTAGCAGCAGCAGCAGTAGCAGTAGCAGCAGTAGCAGCAAGAGTGAAATCACAGCTTTATGGTAGTCCCAGCTACCAAAACTTTCCGAACTACACTGACCTGATTCCTCTTTAGCCAAGGATATGTAGGCAACCTCGGAAGTAGGGTGCGGTCAAATCTTTCAAAATGCTTCCCACGGAGTATTCAAACGGGCAAAAAATTGCTCGTATCTACTCACTTTATCTTTGCCCGAAAACTCTTCGTGTTTCCGAGCAAAGAAGGGCAGCTGTGAGCACGTGATTTTTGACCTACATGAATTACTCCCATAAATTCAAAACAAAATAATTTCTTTTAGTGTTTGCAATTTTGAGGATTTTCTGTTAATTGTCTGCTTTGTTTGTGCATGTTTATTTTATTCTAATTTATGGGAAATACAAAAAAAATGTGTTGCATGTGCATCTAAGAGTTAATTTTGCATTCTAAGAATTAATTGGTAATTAGTTTTGTATAAAAAAGGGAAAATCACAAAAAAAAATAGTTTAATTTGCACTTTTAACTTTAATTTTTGATTTTAGTAGTTTTTTTTAATTTGTTAGTTGGGTTAATTATCATTTAGGTCTAATTAGTGTTTTTAGGTTAATGGGGTTATAGGAATTAATTTAGATTTTTTATTTTAATTTTGGGAAAAAGAAATTAATTAAAAAAATTTAGAAAGGGAATTGAAAAGAAAAGAAAGAGATGGAATTGAAAAACAAATTTGGGCCAATTTGTACTTAAAACACTCAGCCCCAAATGGACTCCTCCCCCAAACCCATTAAGCCAAGCCCAATCTGTCCCCTGACCCGGCCCCTCACCTCCCCAACTCAAAACGACCCCGTTTCCGTGCCCAGTGATCTCAGTCGTCGAGGTTGGCCCAATCTAATGGTGGGGAAGTGGGGTGGGTTTATTATTTGTATGTCCGAATATCGTACCCCCCATCTCATTTCCTAGACCGCATCGTCCCCAACTAACCCTAACTAAGACGCCCTAATTCCCACCACCTCAGGCTAGCGGCGCCACCTTCGATGACCACCATATTCACACCCTAAACTTCTCATCCCTTCCACAATCCCAATCCACAACCAACTTCATTCGAACACACTCAGAACCCCTCGAATCTAAGGTTGAAGGCACAAACCCTAGCGTCGCCCTCATTTCCTCCGGTGGCGGCGCCACCTTTGTTCACCACCAAATTGACACCATAGAACCGCCATGACCCTCTTGTACCAAATCCACACTCCATTCCCCTCGAATTTTGCTAGAACGTCTCGAATCTTAAATCTAACGTTCGAGCCCCAGAAGCCAAAGCCAAAGTTGCGCATGCAACGATGTTTTCCCAGTTTTTATGAGTGTTCCGGGCCAGTTCTACCACGGAATAACTTTATTCGACAAAGAACAAGTAGTTGACGATATTCGGGGTTTTAAATCGGAAAGTCAGTCGAAGGGTCGAGCCCGAGTCGGTGAGTTTCTTTCTTTCCCTTCATTTTCGCTTGTGATTCCTTCATATTTCTTTCCTCTACTCTTATTCTCGTTCTCTCTGGTTAATTAAAATAAAGTTGAACGAGTTTTCTAGCTGAGATCGAGTACTGTCCATTTTTGTTCCGTCTCAGTTTTCCGTTCCAAGTTGGTTTTGTGATTTTTGTTTGGTCGGTCTAGTTTCTTTTGTTAACAACACGATTAATTTCTGATCTCATTTTGTTTGTTTAGCCCTGACTAGTTTAATTAGGATTATATGACAATTTAATCCCTTAGCTTAGGTTTTAAGTTTTCTGAAAGTTGTTTTAGTCATTTTCCTATTGTTTGACATAGTCTGCTCAACCTGGGTTCATTTCATTTGGGCTCTGAATTCATTTCATAAACCATTCTAAGAGTTCGAATGGATTTTTCGAGCCCAGGTCTGGTTTGATCATTGGGTCATTTGACCCATGACCCATTTGAGGTCCCAAGGGTAATAAACAGGGTTGTTAAGGGTAATATGGGTAGTATAGGTAAGAGAATCTTTTGTAACAACCTAAGGAAACTTCTAGGAAGCTAGGGTAGGGGTTAATATGAAAATCTGAGTTTTAAGTTGAGGGTATTTGAGCAGAAACGAAAAGATCAGAAGGTTAAAAATGCAAATCTGAATTCTTTTTATGCTACCCTAATAGCTTGCCTATAAAGGCATTCTAACTTGACATTCAAGGGGGAGCTGGAAGGCTGAAATAGCTAAAAATACAGGGGGGAAAACAGAGCCGATTTTTTTTAATAAAGTGATTGTTTCATTGAACTACTTCTGGGAATTTTTGGAGTTTTCAATTTGCAGAAGTAATTTCTGAATCGGGCTAGTGCTGAATTGAATTGAATTTTGGGTTTTAAAAGGTTTTGATTTGAAGTTTGTTGGGTTTGTTCGACTGAAACTGGTTTTGGACTATTGACCATCATTTTGGGGGTTTTGAAATTGGTTTTATTGGTCATTTCTTGTCGCTGGGCTCTGTTATACTGTTACTGCTGATTCCTCACTTCTTTTCCTTTCAATTTCCAGGTACACACTCTACAACTTGTATAAGGTGAATGCTTGACTTGAAGGGTGAAATGAAAAAATGGAATTGTAGAGCTTAGCATTAGTTTGTTATTCATAATTTAGTTCATCTCTTTCTTCTTTTTCTGAATCTTCATTCTCTGAACCTATAGTAGCAAATCTGCTTTTGTGGTGATAAATGAACTATGGACTTTAGCTATTCAGTTTTCTTCTAATGAGTTCGAATGTATGCTGGATAAAGGAGTCGTTAGGCTTTGTCACAGAGATTTAATTTAATGCTTTGGGGTTCTACACCTTTGTTTAGTTTATGTTGAAAATCAATGTAGTTTTAGCTGTGATGGCCATTTGAATCCATTGAAATGCTAAGTATTGGCTTGTATGTATATCAATTTACCTAGACTCTATTTTGTAAGCATGTTCATTCTCGAAGTCAAGGTTCAGATTCATGCTGAAACTAGTTAACAACTGATTTCAAGCGTAATGTTTAGATAATTGCTTGATTTGGGAATTTGTGGTCATAATGTCTATTTGGTCATTTCATGTTGGAGTAGTTAAGATTACAGAGCTAGATAGGTAATTGGTGTTTGATATTTCGAAATCGGGGTTTAGGTTGGCTAAGTTAATTTCATGTTCCAAGTTAATGTCATTAATTTTCATTCCCTGATTGGCATAAAAGTTTGGGGCATAAAACTAAGGCCTAACGCAGGCCTAGCTGAATGGTGCGTCGAATATGGATCCCTGGGTGCCTCTGCTTCATCAAAAATTGGGCTGGGCTTGAGCCCAATCCCTAAAGACATTTTAAAAGGGGTCTGTTCAATGGTATTTGAAATAGTTTCTCTTCGGGTCTTTAATTCTCTAATACAATGCGTCTAGTAACTTGTAGGGTAGAACCCTTAGTTTAAACAAGTAGAAGTTTGCCGCAAATTTTCCTGAGCTGATTAATTGGGCTTTTCAAATATAAATTGGAGGTGAGCCATATTTAATAGCATAAGCAGATTATGGCCCTCATATTGACTTCATAATTTAGATATAACAAATAACCAATTATCGTAGTTTGCTTTAGGCACGTTTAATGTATTATCGTGGTCGTGGACACGTTCGTTGACATGATTATGATCGTAAAAATAAAACCGAAGCATACGTTCGCGCAACTTCAACTAAATTTTCTTAATAATAATAATAATAATAATAATAAAGCGTTATTAATTGTGTACACATTTGCGTGACATGATTTTTGACGCGCCAAACAAATGGGTACACGTATGCGTGACCCGTTTCAACATAATTTTCTTAATTTAAAAGCGGTAAAAGGTAAATGCACATAAGATCTAAAATGAGTAATAAACAATTTAATAATCCAAGTATGATCAAAGCGACCGTGCTAGAACCACGAAACTCGGGAGTGCCTAACACCTTCTCCCGGGTTAATAGAATTCCTTACCCGGATTTCTGTGTTCGCAGACTGTAAATAGAGTCAGTTTTCCTCGATTTGGGATTTAAACTGGTCACTTGGGACACCATAAATTATCTGATTTTTAATAAATAAATAATCTCGTTTCGATTGTCCTTTAATTGGAAAAACTCCCTTGTATTTATACCCTTTACAGGGTGTAGGTAAAAAGGAGGTGTGACACTTGCTTATATGTCCCCCCCCCCAATTGCAGTCTTATATGTTTTTGTATGTCGCCTTAGATTTTGCCTTTAAACCTGAGGGTCCGCCTAGAACCCCCTCCTTAAAGGATTAGTAGTCCTAAATTCCTCCGAGACTGATAGGAAGGGATAGGTAATAGCATGCAATAAGAGTCGACACCAACCCTCGCTTTAATTACCTTAACATGGCGGGAAAGGGTAGATATGGATATGATAACCGGTGCGCTAATACCACATATATCCCTTCTTTTGAGGAGTGTCATACCGGATATTGTATTGATGTGATTCATATTACAAACAAACCTTAGACACCCCCTTTACATTCATAAGCATGCCTTAGATTATAACACTTTTCAAAATTTCACCTTTTAATAATTGTTTTCAAATGCTTGTATGCTTAACTTAAATCCCCTATTACTTGAGCCTTACTTGTTTATTTGCTAATTGCACAAATTCACAAAAACTATCTGGCCGGGAACCACACTAGTGGATCCTGAGGGGTGCCTAACACCTTCCCCTTAGGATAATTTCAAGCTCTTACCCTATCTCTGGTTATCAAACATAGTTGTAGTTGAACCATATAGGTGCCCTAACGCACCTTAAAACTCGACTCTTCAAATACCCAATTCCCATAAAGAAATGAGTCATCACACCCCATAAATGTCGAAACCCGGACTCCTCTCCGCTGGAAGGAGAAAAAAGGGGCACGACAACATGGCGAAAAATGATATCATCAACAGAGACCTGAACAATGAGCAGGTTCCTTCCTCGTTTCTTTAAGAAAAGAGTGTTGTCATTTTTTCCTCTTTTAGAGCCATTTTTCCAAGAGAAATTTTGACAGCCTTTCATATCAAGCTCGAGAAGCCTGCTTTAGTCCATATAAAGCTTTGTCCACTTTAAAAACATATTCGGGGTGCTCATGACATTCAAACCCTGGAGGTTGCTTCACATAAACTTCTTCCTTAAGAAGTCCATTCAAAAATGCACTATTGACATCCATTTGGAACAAGGTGAATTCCATATGATATGCAAAAGCGATTAGGATTCTAATAGCTTCCATGCGAGCCACTGGAGCAAACGTTTCATCATAGTCAATCCCTTCCTCCTGATTGTAGCCTTGAACCACTAGCCTGACCTTGTTTCTTGTGGTAATTCCATGTTCATCGAGCTTGTTTCTGAATACCCACCTGGTTCCTATAATGGTTCGATCTGAGGGTTTAGGTACCAGGTGCCACACATTATTTCTCTCAAACTGATGTAGCTCGTCTTGCATGGCTGTAATCCAATCTGCATCTTTCAAGGCTTCCTTGATATTCTTGGGTTCTATTTGGGATAGAAAAGCTGAGAAGGCAAGTGAATTTCTTGCTCTTGACCTGGTTTGTACTCCGGAATCTAGAGGAGTAATAATGTTGTCCATCAGATGAGAGCTTTGGTGTCTCCAGTTAGACATCTGAGGTTCATTCTGAGAGGAAGAGGATGTGTTTGGCTGGTTTTCCTCTGTTCTTCTCTCAGGTCCTAGCGGAGGCATCAACCACTCTTTCTTCAACTTCAGTGGTTGAAATTGAAATGTTTGGTTCTTTTGAAGATGAAGATGTATTGTCTTCATTTAGCTCCTTTACTTGACTCATCATATCTACCTTTCCGTTTGTCATGTTAATGACTTCACCAGAGACTAGTAAGGGTTCTCCATCTTGATATTTCTCATCACTCTTCTCACAAGATGGATAAGACTCATCAAAAATAACACGGACACTTTCCTCAACACATTAAATCCGCTTATTATATATCTTGTAAGCCTTGCTTTGAGAAGAGTAGCCCAGAAATATTCCTTCATCACTCTTGGCATCGAATTTACAAGCTGATCCTTTCCATTGTTGAGAACATAGGATTTGCACCCAAATGTTCTTAGGTGAGTCAGCTTGGGTTTCCTTCCATTCAGCAATTCATAGGGGGTTTTATTCAGAAGAAATCTGATCATGCACCTGTTCACCAAGTAGCAGGCAGTGTTGACAGCTTTAGCCCAGAAGTTCTTTGCAATTCCATTATCGATCAGAATTGTTTGTGCCATCTCTTCCAGAGTTCTGTTCTTCCTTTCTACCACTCCATTTTGCTGGGGAGTTCTGGGAGCTGAGAAGTTGTAAGTGATGCCATTTTCATTGTAGAATTCATAAAATTTGACATTGTCAAATTTTGTCCCATGATCTGATCTAATGCATGCGACTCTAGACTCCATCTTCACCTAGATTTTCTTCACAAAAGCCACAAACACCTCAACAATTTCATCTTTGGTTCTGAGAAACAGAGTCCATGTGAATCTAGAGTAGTCATCCACTATCACAAAAATGTATCTTTTTCCTCCTCTGCTTTGCACTCTCATAGGTCCATATAGATCCATATGCAGAAGCTCTAGTGGCTTTGAGGTGCTCACATCTCTTTTAGACTTGAAGGAGGACTTCACATGTTTTCCTCTAGCACATGTATCACAGACCTTTTGCATCTTGAATTTTGACATAGGCAGATCATGGACCAGGTCCTTCTGAATTAGTTTATTCAGAAGAGAGAAACTTGCGTGGCCCAGTCTTCTGTGCCATAGTTCAGCGTCATCATCAACAGCTTTCAGACAACTTAGATCACCACTCTGTAAGGACTCGAAATCAGCAATATATATGTTCTTGTATCTTTTGGCCACAAGTACTACTTCCCCAGTCACAAGATCGGTGACTACATATTTTGGACAAGAATTCCACCTTATTTCCTTTATCACAGATTTGAGAGACACTCAAGAGACTATACTTGAGGCCATTGACATAGTACACATTTTCATAAAATGAGTGAGTGACTTCCCGACTTTTCCAACTCCTAGAATGTACCCTTTTTTCCATTTCCAAAGGATACACTCTCTCCTTGCAGGGCTTTTAGTGAAAGAAAGTCCATGGTGTTCCTAGTCATGTGCTTTGAACACCCACTATTCATGAACCATTGTTGACTGCTTCCTTTCACTGTTCCCTGCACAAGAAATTAAGAGTTAGTTTTAGGAACTCAAGAAAGTTTGGGTCCCTTGTAGTAGGAAAGAGGATGAATAAGAGTTCTCTTAGTCCATGCAGGTAATGCACGTTTTTTGTGAGTGGAACCTGGTCCCTCTTTTGTAGTCACCTTTTTAGCAAACACTTTATTTTTCTGAACAGATTGATTCCTGGTCTGGAAATCCTTTTTGAAGTGCCCATTGTTCCCACATTGGGTACAAGGCCAGTTATCAAAGATAGTGTCGTACTTGATGTGAGGGTTGTGGGGAGTTTTCTCCCTTTGGAACCTTATTCCCTGTCTGTTTTCACAATTATTAGTATGCATGACAGTGGTAGCTTCTGAGGACCAGGTCCACTTTAGGGACTTTTCAAGATCATTCTTTATTCTTTCCATATCAGTTTGGAGTTGCTTGTTTTTTCTCAATTTCAGCACACATCCTAATTCTCATAGTTTTCACCTCATTTTCAAGCCTAATGTGTTCCTCACTGGCTATCTCCTTTCCCTTTCCAGAATTTTTAGGTTTTGACTTAGTCCATGATTTCACTATTGTTTCCCTTAGGTCTGTAATTTTTGCCAAAAGATCATCCTTTTCTTTTCTAAAGATTTCAATGGTTTTCTTATGGTCAATAACTACAGCCACTAAGTCGTCTCTATGTTGTTCAGATTCTCCTAATTCTAAGCTCAAAGAATCCCTATCCTCCACAAGACTATGAAAGGCATTAATTAATACATTAGCTAAAGACATGAGTTTTTTTTGGAGAATAGGATTTCGGATTTTTCTGAACATCCCTGAAATTTACCTCTTTGTTGCCATCGTCCAAAGCAAAAGTTGAGTCATATTCAATCTCCTCACCTTCAACTACCATCATGGAACTATCACCAGTATTAGGTTCATCTTCAGAATCACTAGAGGAATCCCCCCATGCTGTAAGAGCCTGTCTCATCATATTGTCAGCTGACCTTTTTCTCTTGAAGTCCTTGAAAGGCACCTGGTTTGTCTTAGCTGTTTTCTCATAGTAGTTCTTGGGAGAATTCTTGCTTCAAGAGAGGACAGTCTTTCATGAAGTGTCCAGGCTTTCCATACTTGTAACAAAGGTCATAGTTCTTTGATCTGTTAGAGCTGTCTCTTTTTAGCATTTCTCCATTCCTTCTGACCATCTTCTGAAACCTTTTAGTTAAGTAAGCCATGTCACTGTCTTCCTCACTTGAATCATTGTTATCAGTTTTAAGTACCAGGTTCCTTTCCTTCTTTGGTTCTCTTCTTTCACTGTCTATCTTCCTCTTCAACTCGTAGGTCTTCAAATTTCCGATCAACTCTTCTATGGTCAGCTCCTGTAAGTCCTTTGATTTAGTAATAGCATTCACTTTGCTTTCCCAAGGGCTAGGCAGAATGCTGAGAATTTTCCTCACTAGCTTGTTTCTAAGAATAGTTTCACCAAGTGAGTGTAACTCATTTATGATGGAAGTGAATCTTGTGTGCATATTTCACCAAGTGAGTGTAACTCATTATGATGGAAGAGAATCTTGTGTGCATATCTTGAATGGATTCATCGTCCCTCATTTTGAAGAGTTCATACTCGGTAGTGAGCATATCAATCTTAGACTGTTTTACTTGTGTGGTTCCCTCATGAGTTGTTTGCAAAGCTTTCCATATCTCCTTGGTAGTATCGCATATGGAGATTCTATTGTACTCTTCAGGTCCTATTCCACATACTAGAATTTTCTTGGCACGAAAATTCTTCTCCACAACTTTCTTGTCTGCTTCAGTGTACTCTTTGCTGGTTTTGCCATTGAAAATGGAAGTTTCTCTAGTACCTTGGTTGGAACATAAGGACCATCGCATATGATATCCCATAACTTAGAATCCTCAGCCATGATAAAATCATGCATTCTTGTTTTCCACTACCCATAGTATTGTCCATTGAACCTGGGTGGTCGGTATGTAGATTGACCTTCTTCAAAATTTGGTGGAGCAGCCATGAGGATCCTTCCTAGGTGTTAGCCTGATAGGAGGAACCCGCTCTGATACTAATTGTTAGTTTTGTGTGAGTCCACCAAATAGTATAGTACCTGGACCTCTACGGGATTCTGCTGAAAATGCTAATAAAACTGCAAGTAAATAAGGCAGAGGATTTTTACGTGGAAAAATTCCACACAAGGGGATAAAAAAACCACGACTTACATCTGTAGACTTTCAACTTCACTAACTTGTAAAAACCTATTACAAGCCACTTTGTAATGACTCAATTACAAAGAATTTACTCAACTAACTTGTGGTACTCTTACCACAAGCCACTTTATGACTCCCTAGTTACAAAGACTTTTGCTAACTTGTGATGCTCTCACCACAAGCCACTTTTTCACTCTACAGTTACAAAGGCTTTTGCGTATGAGTAAACCTAGTCACAACATAAACTCAAGTAGTTTACGGATTTACAAGAAGATTCCTAATCAATGCTTCTAGCTAAGCAATTTAGGAGATACAATAAGTACAATCGCAAAGTTACAACTCAACTAGGACAACAACAAGCTAACTTTAGGAACTGGTCCGTAGTTGCGTTCAACTTTGTTCTTCAAGCTCGTGAAGATTAATTTCTCTGTTTTTGCAAAAGGCTTGAATGAGAAACTGAAACATTCAAGTGATATTTTTGTATAAACTCATTGTTGGTACACCTTGATCACATCACTTGAAATGATGTAAGCACCTTAGTTGGTCAGAGAATGAGTGGGTGCTGGACACAGTGCAGTGCGGCAGAAATAGTGCAGGCAGTCACTTCGTTTCCAGCTGTGTCCAATTGACTTTGTACTGCTATGAGGAAACCACAAGGGTATCAGGTCCTTGTTTGGGTTCCTAGCTCCTGAAGTTGTAGCATTTCACCTTTAGCTGGAATCCGTTAAGCTTGCAGTATAGTCCAAGTAGGTTATGTTCCCTATTTGGTTCTTAACAGTAAGTTTGTTAGATCATCAAAACATAAGGCAAGAACATTTAAAACCTATCAACCCGCCCTCATCAGCCTTATGATGTCCATGACGGTGGGAGGGCTGATGAGGGCGGGTCAAGCAGGAATGCCAGGCTTTTAGGCTGGCAAGCTTCTGAAGAAGAGGTGCACATGTCAAATACCACATTGGAATGGGAGAGAAAAGTGAAGAATCTTATAAGGCATGACATAAGTTCAAATGGTACGCGCGCTTCTAGAGCTCGGGATGACGTAACCCAAAAGACAAAATTGTGCGGGCCTAGGCTCAAAGCGGACAATATGTGTCATGGACTTAGATTGTGGCAATTGGTTTCCAAGGACTCGGACGACTATACATAGAAGACGAAGGACGAGATACAGAACATCAAGCGATACCGCAAACAACCTTTAACGATACTTTACTATTCAACCTTCTCACATGCAAGACTTTTATCTTAATTATATGTCGTCCCCTTACTAATAATATAGCTTAGGTATGTATCTCACAGAGACTATATTCTAATACCTGGAGTTGGACATTTATAATGCAGATACACTCTCTTTTCCTTTTGTTATAAGTTTCGCCATTTTAATGTCGTTCTCTATATTTTGTGCATCGAGATAGGCCTCATTTCGTAAACTAATCGTAGACAATCTTCCACTACATATGTAATATTAGGTTTTATTTTTATTCTTTTTGTTCTTTTCAACTAGTGTTGATGTTATAATAGTCAGAGCCTTTTTAATTTCATATATGTTTATGCCTATGTGACCCGATATGATAAGTACCAAATAATTATTTATTGAAGTTCGACGATTGGAGAGGCTATGTACATAATATTATCGAACGATTGAACAAGAATGTAGATTTTCTCTAACAAGAGACAAATCATTTCGATCTTAGAATAAAACGCTTCCACAAAACAAAAATAAGTGTTGCATTTGAGGATGCATAGATTTAAAGATATCATTCATGTATCTTTTGTTCTTTATTTTTCCTTTTATTAAGTAGAAAATATAATATAGACAATATAATTAATCGTATATAGCTATTTATCATTACTTGGAGATGTCCCTTAGGAAAGCTCTCCTTTTAGCCTACAATGCGGCTGTACCTCGTATAATAAGGTTTCGTAACCTAACATAGAATCTTATTTTTAATGAAAAAATTAAGAGAGAGTTATACGATAAAAAAACTTAATAACCTTCAACCACTGACGTGGCATATGTCTTTGAACAGGAATGGAATTTATCTAATTCCTTTTGAGATTTTCCTCTTACTAGCTTTAGTGTACGTGCGTTGCACGTGAACTTTGCGTGTATTAATAAAATAATATATAAATATAAAATAATATGAATTATGTGTAATAGTGATGTCAGTATATAAATATAAAATAATATGACTACTTTAGTGTTTAGATATTTTTTCAAACGTAAATCCTCTTTTAACCCAAAGCATTAACCAACATAATCTTTTATCTTAAAAAATTGAATTGAATGGTAAAAAGAAAAAGACTTAGGCGAAAAATAATTCTTCCAAAATCCTATAAAGGCATCAAAAACAAAAGTAACAACAAACTAAACCAAGAAAAACTGCCAAATGTTACAATAATATTCTGTAAATTGAAAAATATTAAGGGGCTCACATGCTAAGGCGTAATTCATATCTCGTTTGGTGAGGAAAAAAAACAAGTTACTTCAATATACTCGATATACTTTGTTGTGTTCGTTAAAAAGATCCAAAAGCTTATGAGATTTAGAATCGGCAACCTAAAACTTGGAGGAAGAAAACACAAATATTAGACAATACCAAGTTAAGAATATAAAAGAAGACGGTAAATAAAAGCAAAAGCACTAATAGGCAATAAAGGAGTTTGAATCACAATCAATCGGTTAAGACTTTAGCAACCCTAATGAAAATATCAAACTTGTCATATGGTAAAATAAAAAGGACATAAAAGAGAATTCAAAGCAAGAGTCTTTTCAAGTTAAAACAGAAATCAACAACGAAAGACAACAAGGTAAAAGGCAAAAAAAATTGACTCTTAGAGTAATAATGAAATCTTTAACTGAGAGAAACTAAACCCTAGTGTCATTGAAAATTGATAACGTTTCTAATGCTTGTTAATAGGGATATTCATTTATAGTAAATCTCCTACTTATTCTCTTAATTTTTTCCTTTTGAACCCACCAAATTTTTTATTTTCTTTAGTAGAGATATTAAATGTTTCCTACTTATCCTCCTTTTATTTCTTCTTTTCTTTTTTTAACCTACGAAAATCACCTTTTGTTATGGATATTAATTGAAGAAGTCGTATTTCACTTATTCTCTTCTTCTTTTTCCTCTTTTTTTGGTCATAAACAGTTTCATTTTTTCTTCCACAAAAATACATTATTAATATTTACAGTTTCATCCAGCTTAAAATGCACTTACAGAGGAAAAAAATAGCGAACGACATTTCGCTAAGGGCCTTCGTACTTTTAATATAGTATAGTATATAAATTACGTCCTATGAGATGGTATTCAAGTCTCACTATATGGGATCAGGAGAGCATGTGAAAGGTGAACCATTAATCTTATTCTTTATGTTGATATTCACTGCTTCATATGCATATATAAAATATTTGATGTGCCTACAAAATTGTTAGAAGAAAAAGAAATAAGAAAAACATCTTAATTATTTATTTGCGGAGAGCTTTGCTTTAATAAGTGAAGGACAATGATTCATTATCAATTTAGATACATCACAATAAAATAAAAGTAACTACTAATAATATCAACTTGTAAAACAAATTGAACTAAATTATAAAACTAAAGAAGAAATACTAACTTCTTTGGGAAGAATAACGTAGATTTTACAAACTGCTTTTCTTTTACTTTTTTTTAAAAAAAAATTCTTCAAGTTTTTTTTTTGTACGGTAGTATTCTATTTCTTTTGTGATAAATATTGATCATGTAATCTGACCACATGAATACTGCTTCCTGGATTTAGTCCTATTCCAGTATAAAGGTAACAACGTATATTGAGTTAAACATGAAGAAGTTATACATCAATGGCTCAATGTGATTGACAAATTTTTCGAAATTAAATTCAACATATTATATTATGATGTTTGTGCAAACAAATCAAAAGATATGGCAGATGCCAGACAATCTTCATTATTTTATCTTTCTATTCTCCCTAATTTCCAAGATAGCTTAGTTGTATCGTATAAGAAGAAGAAAAAACCAACTCCAAATTAGCGACTTGAAAAGCTGGTCTCACCATCATTCTTTTGGGTGCTGTCGACAATTTAGTAGCAAACACAAATAATGGTAATTATATAGAAAAAAATTTAACCTGTTTCAGTTTAAGGAAAAATCACAAAATCAAACAACGTACAAAGAACATATCACACAAAGCAGGTTACGGACAAAATAAGAAAACACTTGAAGCAATGAACTTACGGTGACGGTAAACGTATGACCACAATAGATAAAAGAGATTCAAAAGTGCTAAGAAGATACAAATTAAATAGAAAGAAAAATAACGATGGATTTTAAGCAAAAAAAAAAGATCCTAGAGGTGAATAAATTCATCTACTGGGCGCTTGATGTATGACTGTATGACTGTATGACTTGAAATTTTAATATCCTCTAAACGATCATATTTAAGTTCCACCACGTGTTTATATATTTGAGATAAAAACTCGTAGAATTACTTGGATGTGGGTTGTTTCAGAATTTTCTTAAAATCCTTTTGAATCTTGGCATTAAAGAATTTGTGTTAGTTAAAAATCTTTTTCTATTTTTAGTATATTTCATACTAATATAGCCTACCTATTTTTGTAAATTACCGGGCAAAAAGGTAAAATATACTAAGTAGCAAGGAATTAATCACTGGTATGCGAATCATTAATTATGGTATCAATTCAATAAGGTACCGGATTGTAACCGAAGACTAAACCAATTGATAGTTTACTTGGTTAATATGCTAAATATAAATGGCAAGTAAATAAGTGCCCAATAAACTTAAACTTCAAATACCAAAAATTCGAGGACTTCTTTCATACTTTAACTAACAAAAAAATAAATAAACATATTTTTAGTTGATTAGTTTACTTGGTTAACATGCTAAATATAAATGGCAAATAAATAAGTGCTATATAAACTTAAACTTCAAATGCCAAAAATTCGAGAACTTCTTTCATTACTTTAACTAACAAAATAAACAAACAAACATAATTTTAGTTGATTCTAAGGTCTTAAAAATTATGAAAATAATTAAATGACTATTTTGTCTAATGTAAACTCTATTTTTAAAGGGTAAAAATGGCGAACGACATTTCGCTAAGGGCCTTCGTGCTTTTAATATAATATAGATATAGATATAGATGTATATTTACTTTAATATATTAATTCCAAAAATGAATTATTTACCTTGCATAATTCATTTTAAAATTCAACTTATTTGAGAGGGGTCCTAATTAACCATAAAAAGTTTTGAATTTCGCTTGCTATATTGCTCTCTTTCCCCGTCAATTACGTACACCCCCCTCACTCACTATTCACTAGAGGTTGAAAGTTGAAACCTCACCCAACACACACAGCGCACGTTAGCACCCACCCTGTTTTCTTCTGCGCTCCATTTTTTACATTACGCCTCTGATCACCCCCACCTCGCCCCCCCAAAAAACCTCCGCCTTGGGTTGGTTTCGCCGGGGCTTTATCGAGGTGATACGACGTTGTTCCACCGTCGCCGGACGGTATATATTTGGATATCTTCGTCGGATCCCTTCATTTCCGATAAAATTCAGAATATCTCTGCTCTTATTATCTTCGAAAAGTTGCTTTGATTTCTCTTTAGTAATTTGATTGGAATTCAGTTAATTCGTCGGAAGAAGTTGCTTTGATTTTGAATTTTCACTGATTGAAGTTGCTTGAATTTCGAATTGGTTATACTGTATATAGTAGTGATATGATTTAGGGCAGCTGTGAGTTGGAAAAAAAAATATATAGGGTTAGGGTTAGTGTTAGGTTTTAGGGTTTTATGGTGGTTATGATGATTTGACAATGGTGAGGTTATTGGGATTGACGCGAGGAGAGCCGGCCGAGTCACCTCGGGAGGTAACTCGGACAATCCCAACGAGTGAGGATATTGGAGAGAGTGGTTGGCTTATTCGATTCTTCGATTCTGCATTTTTCTGTGAGTGGATCGCTGTTAGCTACCTTTACAAGCATGATCATCCTGGTGTTAGGGACTACTTGTGTAATAGGATGTATACACTGCCACTTTCTGGCATTCAGAGTTACTTGTTTCAGATATGTTATATGATGGTTCATAAGCCGAGCCCCTCGTTGGATAAGTTTGTGATCGACGTGTGTTCTAAGTCGTTGCATATTGCGCTAAAAGTGCATTGGTTTTTGATGGCGGAGTTGGAGGATACGGATGATAATGAGGGGATAAGTAGGCTTCAGGAGAAATGTCAGATTGCTGCTACTTTGATGGGCGAGTGGCCCCCCTTGATAAAACCCCAAAACAGTTCATCTACTTCCATGGGCAAGAATCAGGTGCTTAATAAGTTATTATCTTCGAAACAGAAGCTATTATCCTTGACATCTTCGCCACCAGCTGCACAGCGGTCACTGTCATTTTCACCCTCTTCGGGGAGTTCATTGCCACAGGATGATGGTATTGGGAGTAAAATATCGTCGCCAGAGGAGAATAAGATTTTTAAGAAGTTGATGCCGGGTCCAAAAGTAAGAGATGCATTGCTCTTCAGGAAATCCGTGGAGAAGGATGATGAAGAACCAGAAAAAGATAGTTTTTTGAAGAGACTTTTGAGGGATAGTAGGGATGAAGATGTGAGGAAATTATCAGATAAGGATGATGCGGAACCGGAGAGGGATGGCTTTTTCAAAAGGTTCTTAAGAGAGAGTCGAGACGATGACAGTAGGAAATCTGTGGACAAAGATGAAGAGGAGTCAGAAAAAGATGGATTTTTCCGCAGACTTCTGAGTAATAGTAAAGATGATGATGCTAGGAATTCCGTGGATAAGGATGCAGAGGAATCAGAGAAGGATGGCTTCTTCAGGAGGCTTTTGAGTAGCAGTAGGGATGATGAGGAGGATGTGCACTCAAGTACAGATGGATTTTTCAAACGTATATTTCGTGATAATAAAAATGATTTGGAGGATAAAGCAGGTCCCAAACCTGTTGAAGATGATGAAAAAGATGGGTTCTTCCGGAAGTTTTTGAAGGACAAAGAGAAGAAGGATGTAAGAGATAAAAATGAAATAGCTGAAAAGTCAACAAGGAGTTCCGAAGATGATGAAAAGGAAGGGTTCTTCAAAAAGTTTTTTAAAGAAAAATTCGAGGATAAGAAAGATTGGAATGACCGGACTGATGAGGATATTAGGAGGCATGCAAATGGTGAGGAAGAAGAGTCGTCAGATTTTTCATTGTTTCGTCGACTCTTTCGAGTGCATCCAGAGGATCCAAAATCGTCAACAGCGAATGAGAGCTGTAATGGTGGCAATTTTCTTGAGAGCAGTCCTGGTACTGAGAACTTCTTCCGCAAGCTGTTTAAGGACCGTGATCGTTCAGTTGAAGATTCAGAGCTTTTTGGTTCAAAAAAGAACAAAGAGGTAAGTACAGAACTCTTTTGCCTATTTCTTTCAGTTGCTGATAACCCGCTGCAAAAGGACTAAGTCTGTAATTTTGTAGTGCCATATGTAAATCTGTCTACTCAGTTTGCACGAGGCTGGGCATCTCAGCTATAACCCCTGCATGTATCCTCAAGAATAGAATTAATTTAAGTCTGACACGTACTGGCATACCTATGCCCTCTCCCCATGGTCCTTGCGAATTTTATCATTAAAGACTAAATGCATTTCTTAGAAGTATTTCATAGTGCAATTCTGTCCTTGATTTTTGATCCAAGGTTTAGCATGGCATTCTTACTGGCTAAAGTTTCATGTAACTTGATCACTCCAGTAACTTTAGTGGCTCTTGATATTGGACTATATAGAATCCATTCCAGTGACAGCATGTCATTTGGTATTGGTGGTTTAAGGATATAATAACAGACACAAATCTTGTCATAAAAGGCTCTTGTTTTGGATATCTTCTCCAGGGTTTATGGTGTTCCTTCTCGTGTTCCCCGAAATCCAGTTATGCTTTCTACTATTTAGTGATAATATGTCATACTCCCTCCGTTTCAATTTATGTGTACCTATTTCCTTTTTTTTTTGGTAACTAAATTATTTTATTAATCACCAAGTAGCAATTACAAAACTATAGCACAGCTAACACAACTTGCTATTCTTCTCTATACTCATCTTACTATACTACCTAGAAACATAGGCTATACACAAAAGATTTGTTTCTAGGAGTGACTCTAACACTAACTATATAGGCTATTTCCTTTGAAATCTGCTCCCATGTTATGTTTTTCTTCTCAAAGATACCTCTATTTCTCTCTATCCATACGTGGTAAGCTACTTTTGCATATATCATTCTAAACACCTGCGCATGCTGAGTTTTCCCTTTAGCTTCAGAAATTGACCATTTTAGGAACTGCTGCCAATTGCCAACTCCCAGAAATTGCCTACCAAGCCAGCTACACATTTTACTCCATACTTGAGTAATATATTCACACTGCCCAAACAAATGGTCTCTTGTTTCCACTTCTTTCCTGCACATTACACATTCTGTATCAACATTAATCTTCCAGTTTGCTAGCCTGTCACATGTCATCAATCTTCCCTGTATCATGAGCCACATTATAAACTTTGCCTTTGGCCTTGCTGCATTGTGAAACATCAATGACTTCTATTCCATCCTTCTGTAGTCACCAAGCAAATGAAGGTATATTTGTCTGATCATGCTTTTTTTCTGGTTTGGTAAAAACTGCCTAGCTTCCCGTACACTATGTGCCTCAATTACTTTCCTTACCATCCAACATGCTTGCTGCGGTATTGACATTGTACTCATTTGCTGATTCTTGATATAGTAAGTATGAATCCAGCGGATCCACAACTTGTCTTGTTTATGAGCTAGATCCCAGCAGGTTTTGGCAATAGTTGCCTTTTTCCACAATTTCATATTAACTATATTAAGTCCACCTCCTGCCTTGGGTAAACAAACTCTATCCCAGGCTATCAAAGCCTTCTTTGTGATCTCATTTGCCCCAGACCAGACATAAGACCTGCATATCCCCTCTACCAATTTAATCACCTTTGTTGGCAGGATAAACAGTTGTGCCCAAAAAGCCTGAATCCCAAACAGTACACTACTAACTGGACTTTCCCTGCATATGATAGAGTCTTAGCAGCCCAAGAAGTAATCCTCTTAATCATTTTATCAATAAGAGGTTGCCATTGCATTAAGCTCCCTTTCTTTGTGGATAAGGGAACTCCTAGATACTTGAAAGGTAGTTCACCATTTGCAAGTCCCAGCATCTGCAGGATTTGCTACCTTTCTATCACAGGAACACCTCCAAAATAAGCTTCACTTTTACTAAGATTTGCTTGTAAACCTGAGACTTGAGTGAACTGATTGAACTTCTGTTGGATTGCTGTCACTGTCTTCAAATCACCTCTTGCAAATAGTAGCAAGTCATCTGTAAAGCTTAGGGGAGTGATCCCAAGCTTTGCACACCTAGGATGATATTTGAACTCTTTCTCCTCCTTTAAACTAGCCAGATTCCTGCTTAGGTACTCCGTTGCAATGGCAAATAAGTAAGGTGACATAGTGTCACCCTGTCTCAGTCATTTTGCAGCATTAAAAGGTTTTGTTGGCTCACCATTGACTGCAATTGAGTAGTTAACTGTCTGGACACACTCCATAACCCAGGATATGAACAGCTGGGGAAATCCTAGTTCTTCCATCACTTGCTTCATGTAATGCCACTCCACAGAATCATATGCTTTTTGAAGATCTATCTTAATCATACATCTAGTAGATACGTTTTTCCTAGTATAAGCGTTCACCAGTTCATGTGCCAATATGATATTGTCTGCTATCTTCCTCCCAGGTATGAATCCTGCTTGAGCTTCATTGATCACTGTACCAATAACACCCTGTATCCTTGCTGCTAGGACCTTGGATATCAGTTTATATAGGACAGTGCAACAGGCTATAGGGCTGAATTCTTTAACAGTTTTAGGCTTAGACACCTTGGGCTCCAAAGTTATAGCTGTACAGTTTATGGCTCTATATAGCTTTCCAGACTTGAAGAAATCCATAGCAGCTTCCATGACTTCATCTTTAACAGTAGGCCAAGCTTTCTTGAAGAAAAATGCATTGTAGGCATCCACACCAGGTGCTTTATCATCACCAATAGAGCACAATCCTTCATAGATTTCTTCTGTAGTCACATCTCTGCATAACTCAATTCTTTGCTGTTGGGTGAGTTTAGCTCCATTACACATAACCATTTTATCTATAGCAAAAAGTGTTTGGGAAGCAGTTCCTATCAGTGACTTATAGAAGTCAACTATCTCCCTTTGGATACTTTCTGTATCAGTTATCCTATTGCCACTAATAGCTTGCAACTCTACAATTTGCTTTCTTTGGCTCCTTTCTGTCATCACATCAGAGAAATATCTAGTATTAGAGTCACCCAATTGAATCCATTTTGCCCTGGCTTTTTGTTTCAAAGCTCCTTCTTCAATCATACTCCATTTCTCCAAATTCTGTATCAACTCCTTCTCTTTCATTAACATATCATAATTGCTATCAGCATCTATGATTTTCTGCACATGTTCCAGCTCAATTCTGCCAAGCTCTATCTTCTTTTTAATAAACTTGAATTTCTCTACATTAAGTTTCTTCAATACTATCCTCAATGCTTTGAGTTTCATCCACACATTCTGCATTTTCTGCCTGTGAAACTTCTGATTCCAGATCTGTTGTACTTCATACATAAATCTCTCATGATCAGCCCAAACATTAAAAAATTTAAAAGGAATTTTCCCGTTTCTCTATATCTCATTAAATGTCAAACTCATAGGAGCATGATCAGATATAAATGGTAGCTCATACACAGTTGCTATATGCCCTCATTGCATTATCCATTCATAGTTCCCAAAGGCCCTATCTATTCTGCTCCATATTCTGTCTCCACCATCCTGCTTGTTAGACCAAGTATAATAATCACCTTCCCAGTTCAGTTCATTCAGCTTTAACTCTTGAATACAATTGCTGAAGTCTTGAGTTTCAGCTTTAGTAACTGGATTTCCATGCTTCCTATCTTGCAATTGCAGAACAACATTAAAGTCTCCCCCAATTATCCAAGGAATGGTTGTCATTTGATCTATCTGTTTTAGATTATCCCATAACTGCCTCCTTTTTTCAACTCTATTATACCCATAGACTATAGAAATTGCATATTCTTCATCATTCCTAGCATTTGTGACAGTACAGTGAACAACCTGTACTTCTGCTTTAATCAGCTTCACTGTATAGTAGTTAGAATCCCATAGAACCCATATTCTACCATTTATTGCAGTATTGTAGTTATTAATCATCTCCCATCCAGGTGCTATGTGATGGCTAACTTCTCTAGCCTTATTCTCCTTAACTCTTGTTTCAATGATCCCTGCCAGTTTAATATTTTTAGTTTTCAGATAATTCTTCAGCTCCTTCCTCTTATACCATTTATTGATACCCCTAATATTCCAGATTATCCACTTCATTTATTGAGTTTTAGATCCCCCACCTCTATCATCAGGTAAGGTAGAGCTTCCACTTGTACTTGCTGTTCCTCTTTTTGCGCTGCTTCTACTAGGTTGTGGAGTTAACTTAGGAAAGTTTTCAAGACTAAAATCCAAGGCTTGGTTCTTCCCCTTATCCACTGTCTCTGTGCTAGTGCTCCCTTTATCCCCAATTGACTGATATTGTCTTGCTTGCTGCATTTGCTTTGGTAAACATTGCTGGGATCCTTCCTTGTCAATTTCTGTTGGTCTATCTGTCACTCCATTTGTCTTAGGCACCTCTATATAAGCTGGTCTTGCCTGTACCTGTTCTATATTCCTTACATCATTCGTAACAGGCCCTTTGGTTCTCCACTCATAGGTAACTTTCTTTGCCTCTCTTCTTCTTTTTGGTTGTATCTCCTTTTGTTCTTTAGGTCCTTG
The DNA here is from genome assembly GCF_000715075.1 of Nicotiana tabacum. NCBI lineage: Eukaryota > Viridiplantae > Streptophyta > Magnoliopsida > Solanales > Solanaceae > Nicotiana > Nicotiana tabacum. The sequence goes on along the minus strand of NC_134090.1, from coordinate 28,106,691 downwards.
ATGAGTATGACATATATGCCCAATAACTTGGCATTTGTCACAATACACTGGCTTCCATTCATAGATTATATCCTGTCGAAACCTTCTTCCTCTAGGATCCATCACCATAATCTCCGTAGGCAAAGTTTTAGTCACATTCACTTCAATAAGCATCCTTGCATAAGAGATTCTTGTTTGCTTAGTGGTACACTCATCAGTAAACAAAGGTTTCCCCAATAGCACTAGCAATTTTACTTAAAGCTTCATTTCCCCAACAACTCATTGGCAATTTTGGAAAAATCACCCATAGAGGAATATCAGTTAAGAATTCCTTGCTAATGTCAAAATCTGGAGACCAAGGCTTGAGAATTATTGGCCTATTTCGTATAGTATGAGGACCAACATAGAAAATTCTATGCATATCAGATATACTTTGAAACTTTATCACATAATAGCCATCTTCATGAAGGAACAAATCTGGTTCTGCAATATCAAGCCAGTGTTGAGCAATATACCTTCCCATAGCATTATATCCTGGATTTTCACCCACAATATAAGCAATCATCGCCGCACTCCACCTCTCTTCTGCTTCCTTCACATCTTGCATCTCAAGTTGTACCACAATTTGCCCATCTATAATCTGAGGAGGTACATATTTCAGAGCCATTCCATGAGTAGCAACTTGATTTTGTTGAAACGGATTTGACCACATTTTGTGCTCCAGTCGTCGATCTGTAGGGTTCATATCGTTAGCCACTGAATTCACTTCATCTCTGGTTCCATTAGCTTCCTCTCTTTGTTCAATTGCAGTCTCCTTGCTTGGATTGACCTGCATCGCCACCTCTATTACTGTTCCATTGGAGCTACCTTCAATTCCAGTAGTATCTTTCATCTCACTTTGCTTAGCTTGAATTGAAGTGCTTAGAGCCAGCTTTCTACTTATCTCTGAGCTATTTGATGGATCGATTTCACCCTTTCCTTTTTCACCTCCGTCGTGTTGCTCCAGTGTCTGCATGTCCTGTCCGGCCTTCGATTTGTTACTAACTGAGCTTCTAATGTTAGAGATCGGTGTCTTAGGAACCTTCCTTGGTCTTCCTCTTCCTCTACCTCACACCCTAGCCATGGCAGCCACACTCAGCGCACGTTTAGCTAACGTGAGCTGAGAGCATGGTGAAGGCGAGTCCCTTTTTATAACTTTTTAGATGCCTTGAATGACCTTTTTCCATATTTGGAAACAATTTACCTGGCCACACAAAATATATGTGCCTCATTTTACGCTACAAGTTCAAACGTCTTCTCTTTTTTCTTAAACTCTGTGCCCAATCAAATAGTTTCGCATAAATTGAAACGGAGGGAGTATAAATTAGGTTGAAACTAAAAGATGTAAATCTTCCCCTTGACCCAAACACATACTAATTCTCTATCTCGAGAATGTATGCCTGTTTTTTCTCGAATTCTTTTTATGGGTTTTCATTGAATCTCTTTTATCACCTTAAAAATGAACAGTAATTCTGCCTTGACATGATAAATAGTGATGCCCACCTGCAGAGTGTAGTCACCCCTGCAGCCTTGGAGTAGAAAACACTTCATTTTAGTGTTATTCACAAATTATTATTTTGATATAATGCCTTGTACTCTGCTGCTATTAATTCCGACATGTAGACCATTACTTCCCAAACTGCATATATCTGTTGATGTTTTTATGATTGGAGGGATATGCTGTTCCATGTCAGATCTTGTTAACTAAACGCCACGATTTTGGTCAATCAAGAACTGGTGTAAAACAATGGGAAATGAGGACGGCTAGTTTTTAACTGAATCTACAGAGTGATGAGAAAGTTGATTAACAGAAGCAGTCATTTTTCATGATCATACTGTGATGCAATCATTAGAAAGAGTGTGTGTGTGTGTGTGTGTGTAGAGAGAGAGAGAGAGGTGGTGAGAGAGTTATGATATGAAAGCGGCCCTAAGTTTTTAGGTCTACTTTATTCAGTGAAGGACACAACATTTAGCAAATTAACAGGAGGAAGAGGAATAAATAAGTCTGGAGAAGACATAAATCATCTTTTGTTGCTGGTTTTGTGGCTCACCTTCGGGATCTTCTTTTTCAATGTTTAATATTTCATGGGTGTTGCTAAGAACTGTGGAGGAGGGAATTACAAGTTGGAGATTTCAGAGGGTTGGTAGAAAAGGAAGTTAGCGTGGAGGACTATACCATTGTGCATCTTCTGGCTAATTTGGAATGGAAGAATAGGAGAATGTTCCAGATAAAAGCTGTAAATAGAATTAAAAAATCTTGCTATTTCATCGACTCTTTTGGTGTAAAGTGAAAATAACCATTTTTTTTGTGTGTGTAGTAATTGGAATAGTTTGGGGGAGGACTGTGGATAAGCTAGCTATTCACTGTATGTGTAATTTTTGTAATACAGACTTGGTGTGATATTAATGAAAATTATTTGGTTTATCAAAAAGTAGTAAAAAATATAGTTCCCTTTTAACCTTTAGGAAACTGAGGAAGTTAAGTAAATGTACTATGTCATACACATTTTCATGTTAAACCAAAAAATGAAAAAGATATAAGTACCTGAATTTTAGTCCATGCACAACTTCAATTTCGTCTTCGAATCATCTTAGGTTCCTTTCCTTCCAGCCTCCTACACAAGCTATACGTATATGCTGGTACACTGTTCCATATCCTTATTCTTTCTCTGATCATTTTCCTCGCTATCCCGTCCAAAAGAATATCTGTGAGTGTAACAGTAGTTACCATAACACAAAAAGGTATTGAGACAAGCTTTCCAACTGCTGACTGCAGACAACGGCAAAAACTGATTATCCATGTCTTCAATATCCATTTCATATGTATAACACTTGCTGCAGTTCACCATACCCTTCCTCTGCAGGTTAAACCAAATCAGACAGGCTTCATATGTTGCAATCCAATAGAAGAAGGCGACACTGAGAATTTTGCTTTCTGAATCTTCAAAGGCCACTATGTGATAGTGCTATAAAAAATAGACATAGGATTATAACAGGACTTCACAGTTCACAGTTCGTCCACTTTTGTTTTGGAGCACATTTGGTTCTTGAAACCATCTCCTCAACCACTTGAATAGTAGAATTTCACTCGATAATTTCAAAATGTTCTATCCCCGATCATCCATTCTTTTTTCCTTTGATTACCTTGTCCCATTTAACCAAGTGATAAAATCTTATTCTTTTTGTCCTGAAATTTCTCAGTCCATCTTTTCAAGACTTTGTTAGGATCGGAAATAGTGACATACCATAAGTTGATTTTTTGTTAAGCACCATATTGATGAGAGTCAATCTTCCACCTAATGATATATAGTCTTTTCTAATTGGTCAGGCGTCTTAAAACGTCTCAATAATCCTTTGCAATGTCAAAAGAGATTTGTGTGAAGCCCCAAAGAGGGAAGCCTATGTACGCAGAAGGGACTTCCCTTCAGTTCAGCATCCCGAGATTCTTGTCATGGACTTGTATATTTTGAACTTTTTTTGATAAGTAATTGAAATTTGTGTTTTTGAACTTTATAATGTGTAGTTCAGATTGGACCTCAAAATAAGCTAAAATTTCAGTTTGTTTTTCTTCTCTGGCAGCAAAGTTCTTTCCATTTTCCAATGCTGAAACCTTGCTGTCCAGTTCTTCTCCATTGTTATTTCAGCATCCTACTCAAACCCTCAATTACAAAGTTGCCTTAACCCCCTTGAGATGAAGAAAATCCTTCAGTGCAGCATTACTCAGTAGTTAGAACTCGACTCCAGAGATGCACAAATTGATGCAAATGACACACATCTATCCAAAACCTATACCTTTACAGAGTTGACTTTCCCGATTAACTCATTCATATGCTTTTTCAATGTCAGTTTACTTAGTAAACTAGGTTTATCTTGCCTCATCGTCATGTGCATTCATTTGCATTGAACCAAGCATAAGTGGTTTGCCTGCCATAAATAAAAGCATTTTCTGCATCTAACACCAGTTTACTGATAAATTTCCAATTTTCTTACTTATAATTGTTTTAAATTATGTGAGTACCTTGGTTATAACTTTGAATATGCTACCAGGGAGGCTTATGGTTTTGAAATCTCACAGTGCATCTGTACACAACATTTTGAGGATCAATGCAATATATGATGCACTGAAGCTCCTTTGAAAAGATTCAACCTTGTGAAACCGATCAAGATATTGTCTGCTTAACTGCAATTTGACATTTTTGTCCTACAGGAATAGGACAGGGACATAGACTTTGTTTTTCTTGCTTTCTGGTCTTCCGATGTAAATACTTTTGCAGCGTTCCTTAGTGCTCTTTTAGCACAATTATTACCTTCTAAGAGAAAAGAAACTACAGTTCAACCTTTTTTTGGTTATGGTAAATCAATTAGTTGTATTTCCTTTTCCCATCGTAATCCTTCTTCTTTGTAGCCACTCTTTTTCCTCCTGTAAATCCTCATTTTTGAAGTTTGTCTTTGATTTTCAGTCTCTTGGAATACAGTTGTAGAACCTTAGAATCTTCTAAAAGCTTCTGTCTTCGCAATTGTTTTCACATACAAGTTCATCTTATCTATATTGTTGCATCTTTTATGCACATCTTCCATTGCATATGATAATCTTTTAACCAAAGGCATCGAGATATTTCCTGTCACCCCATTTTAACTAAAGGAATCACATTTATGTATCCAAGAAAGTTCTTTAGTTCTTGCACCTCTTTCCAGTTTTCTTCCAACTCTGTTTTTTAAGTTGGCTTCTCCTTTGATAAGCTCCTTGAGGTAGAATTTAGCTTCTACAACATTTGAGACTCCTCTATCCTGAACTGCCAGACGAGTTCAGGTTGTATCCTGTGAGACTCTTCTTCAGCATTAAAAAAACTGTTTTTTGACATCTAGTTTTTAAGAGTTTTCTGATAAATTAATAATTTTGATTGATGTTTTGAGGAAATATCAATACACGACTATAATATAAAACAGTTGAAGATCGACAAAATAATTTGGTTCTCTATAAATGGAGTTCAACTATCTACACCAATAGGATCTCGTGAGTCGTGGGTGCACCAGAAATTCACCGAACTTGAATTTCATGTTCTACCCCTTTGTAAGGTCTCTTATTCTTCTCTCTCCAAAGTACCCACATGAGAGCCAAAGGAGCTATATCCACCTCTTCATCATCTTCTCCTCAAAACCAAGACTGCTAATGAAAGTCTTCCTCCTTGTGAGATCCATTAATCAGTTTAGTATGATATTTTTGTGCCTTAGTTTGGGTTTCAGTTTGCTGCATTCTTCATAATATGTGGTACTTGTGTGCATTCGGACAAATAAGGTAGAAGGGGTGTTAACACTCTGAGAAAGGTGGGTTAGATTTTTTTTTTTTTTTTTTTGAATTGGTAACTATTGTATATATTATAAAAATCAGTACATAGGTTGCACTGAAAACCAAATTTACATTGAGAGAATTTATAGATATTCTAATTTGAGACCTAACATGATCCTAGTATGTCTATGATTGTCAATGTATCTTCTGTGTACATCTGTTTGCACCAAAAACAAAATAGAAGAATACAATTGAGTTTGATCTTCTGCAGTGAATTGCTTCTGTCTTCAAAACATCTAATGTTCCTTTCCCTCCAGACTGTCCACCAAATACATGCCGGAACAGTCCTCCATCTATCTCTGCTAGTTGCTTCAGCTCCAGCTTCTTCCCAGCTATAAATGACATCTTTAATCCTGTATGGCATTGACCATGAAATACCCCTGAGACTAATAAAGATTTTCCATAGTTGGTCTGTAATCTTGCAATGTAGAAACAAATGGTTGACAGTTTCTGCATTCTCCCCACACAGAAAACATCTTGAACACAGAGAAATTCCCCTTTTTATGAGATTATCCTGGGTTAAAACCGCCTCCTTTGCTAGTAGCCAAGTGAAGCAGGCTACCTTGTATGAAATCTTTGTTTTCCATATATGTTTCCAAGGCCATGTGTCTACCTGTTGATTATCATGATTCAAAATCTTATATGCATCCTTCACTCGGTAAACCCTTCTGTTGTGCCTCTTCCACCATATTAAATCCAACCCTTCCTGTAGTCCTGTAAATGCTTCCAGCTCTTTGTAGAGGTCAGTTAATCTTGTTATCTCCCAGTCATTCAGCTGTCTTCTTAGAGCTATTTCCCATCCTTGACAACTCCTCATATCAGCTACTGTCTTATGCTGGTTTTGTGCTAAACCGAACATATTTGGGTATCTTTCCTTTAAGCTTCCAATTCCTAACCAGTTATCATTCCAAAATGATGTGTTCCTTCCGTTGTTCACTCCTATGGAGGAGTGATTCTTCATTATTGGCCAAAGTTCTCTGATGGATTTCCACACACTTACTCCATATGATGTTTTGACTTTTTTTGACACCCAGTTGTTTTCTTCACCATACTTTGCTTTGATCACTTTGGCCCATAAAGATTGGGGTTCTTTAGAGTACTTCCATAACCATTTAATTCTAAGAGCCTTGCTTTGGTTCTTCAAATTCCTTATCCCCAATCCACCTTGTTTTTTATCCATTGTTAGCGTCTTCCAATTGACTAAATGGAAGACCTTTTTCTCCTTATTGCCTTGCCAGAGGAATGTTCTTCGGAGTTTGTCCAATCTCTGTAAAATGCCTGCTGGAATTGGGAACAAAGACATCATGTAAGTAGGTAGAGAGTCTAATACTGAGTTGATTAGAACTAGCCTACCCCCCAATGATAGGTACTGCGATTTCCATCTTGACAACTTCTTCTCACACTTTTCTATGACTGAATTCCAGATTTCTTTTGATTTGGATCTTGCACCAAGAGGCATCCCAAGGTAAACAGTTGGTAGGGACCCAACTTCTCCTCCCAATATCTGAGTCAATTGCCCCATGTTGTTAACTTCATTAATGGGAAAAATATTGCTCTTTCTCCAGTTAATGTGTAATCCTGATACTCCCTCAAATAAAACCAAAATGATCCTTAAGAATCTAAGTTGGTCTTTTTCAGCATCACAGAAGACTAGAGTATCATCAGCATATTGGAGATGTGTGATCTCTAGATTGTTAGCCCCACTCCTATTTACCTCAAAGCCTTTAACCCATCCACTGACTTTAGCCGTTTTGATCATGTTGTTCAATCCTTCCATGGCTATGATGAATAGAAAGGGAGATAAGGGATCACCTTGTCTGAGACCTCTGTGTGAATGAAAATAACCTTTAGGACATCCATTTATAAGAATGGAGAATTTCACAGTAGATATGCAAAATTTCATCCATCTAATCCATTTTTGCCCAAAACCCATTTGTTCTAACATTCTTAGTAGGAAGCTCCAGTTCACATGATCATAGGCCTTCTCGATATCCAATTTGCATAAGATTCCAGGTTCTTTCTTTTTTATTCTTGAGTCCACAGCTTCATTAGCAATCATCACTGCATCAATTATTTGTCTTCCTTTGATGAACGCCATTTGTTGAGCATCGACTATTTTCCCTACCACCCTCTTAAGTCTTTCAGTCAAAACTTTTGAGAGCAGTTTGTAGAAGCTCCCTATCAGACTGATCGGTCTGAAATCTCTCAATTCTTTCGCACCTGTCTTCTTTGGAATCAAAGCTATATATGTTGCATTGAAGCTTTTCTCAAACATCTCCTGTGAATGGAAGTTGTTAAAAGCCGCCATGATATCTTCCTTCAAAATGTCCCAACACTTTCTGAAAAAACCCATTGTGTATCCATCTGGACCTGGAGCCTTGTCACTTGCACACATCTTCAGACTGCTCAACACTTCTTGTTCCTCAAAGTTACTCTGTAAATACCCCCTTTCCGATTCAGAAATGCTTGAACTATTTTCGAAATTGACTGTTGGTCTCCATTGTTCAGGTTCTGTGTATAGCTCCTTGTAGAATTCAATGATCTCGTTCTCTATTCTTTCTGGATCCTCGATTACTTCCTGTCGAATTATTATTTGGTCAATGTTGTTGTTTCTCTTGCGTGCATTTGCAGTCCGATGGAAAAATTTTGTATTCCTATCCCCTTCTTTGAGCCACAAAGCTCTTGATTTTTGTCTCCATGCAAATTCTTCATTCTTGAGTTGCACCTCAATCTCCATTAGAGTGGTTGCTTTCTTGACTGATTCCTCCTCTGTCAACGCTCTTAGTTGTTGCGTTGTCTCAAAATCTGCTAGTTGACTTAGCAATTTTGATTTCTGCAGTCCCAAATTGCCTTCGTAACTTCTGCTCCATCCTTTTAGCTTGCCCTTGAGAGCTTTTAACTTGCAAGCTAAAATGTAATCAGGTCTTCCTGAGAATTCAAAAGATCCCCACCACTCTCTAATTCTGTCCTCAAAACCTTCCACATTCAGCCACCAATTTTCAAACTTAAAGTATGATTTAGCTTGTTCCCACGCACCACAGTCTAGAGCCACAGGTGAATGGTCCGAGATCAGCCTTTGTTGGATAGTTTGCTTGATGTTTCTGAACCTTACATCCCATTCTTCTGAAATGAGAAATCTATCAATTCTTGAAGCCGCTGTATGATTGTCCCCTTTGAACCAAGTATAGTTTCCTCCTTCAAGTCGAAGATCTATCAACTCCATATCTTCTATAAATCCGAAAACTCCACCATCGCTCTGGACCTCCTTGAACATTCCCGTTTTTCAGAAGGGTACCTTGTAACGTTAAAATCGCCACAAACCGCCCAAGGACCTTCCATCAATCCCCTCACTGCACCAATTTCACTCCATACTTTTTTCCTTTCTTTTCTACAATTTGGAGCATACACTCTTGTTATGTGACATTGAAAATTCTGTAGAAGAGCGTCAAACTTGCACGTCAAAGTGTATGCACCAGTCTGTAACACCTCCCCTTTCCATACTCTGCAATCCCATAACAACAAAATCCCCCCTCTCATGCCGCTAGCTTCTAAACTTGCATACCTCACCCATCTACCACCCCATATTTGCCTGACTATTTCCTCGATATCCCCCTCGACTTTTGTTTCTTGCATGCAAATAATGTCTGCCCTCCAATTCTGCACTTGACTTTTTATTATCTCCCTTTTCTTCTTATCGTTTAAACCCCTTACATTCCAGGAAATTACTTTGATCATCATATAGAAATGATTGATAGATCTCTTCCCCTACTCCTTTTCCCGTCACTCTTGAATTTGACATCGAAAGAAGTTAAACCTTTTAATTCCAGTGATCCTTTGAATCTTTGTTTCTTCACCTCCAACTCTGTCTCCACCCTTCTTACCTGTCTGCAGCTGCCAATTTGCATTAACAATTCCAGTGCTTCTTCTTCATGTCCTTGGAAATCTACTCCAAACATTTTCCCCAATTTGATCATATTTTGATGGACCCATATTGTTGCATCCATGTCTTTATCCAATAATGGATTGTGTTGTTGAACTGCTAAAGGATTCACCTCCTCGATTTCCCACTCTTGAATAGAGCTAAATTGCTTTAGATGTTCCAAAGTACTTCCCACGTGATCATTCCCCTTCTTTGAGTTTATGCTTTGCTCCCCTTCCTTCTGTTCCAATCTTGCTAAATCTGCTCCACCTTCTGGCTGACTGCAACTGGTAATTGTTTCCTTTTGCATACCTTCAAGATTCACATTAAAGGTTTGATCCCCTGGAGATGACTCTTTTGCCCCCGAGTGAGAAGGTCCTCCCATTTCCTCGATATAAGGCTTCAGCCCAGTATCATCAGAGATCTCACACGAGAGGTCATTAAAAATGACTTGTGCAGCCATATCGGGGTCATAGGATTTCAGCTTGACTTTTGACACTTTACTGCTTTGATTCATCGAAGTTGAACCTTGTGTAAATTGTCCACTTGCCTTTCCTTTACCAGTGTTTAGCTCATACCGTGTCTTTCTTTCAGCCCAGATTGGGATGAAAAATTTGGTACCGTCTCTTACAATCCCCACCTCATTGGGAGTCTTTCTGCCATCACCAGCAATTTTGATTCTTGCCCACTTAAGATGGTTTTTGAGATCAGTTTCTTCTTCTGTAGCTAACCAACCCCCATAGAGATCTCCTATTTCTTTGAAGATCTTTTGTGACCATAGATGTAAAGGAATCCCCATGGCTCTAATCCAGCATGTTTCCTCAATTTGTGAGTTTGGAATGCAACCGGCAGTATTATTCCACCAATCCAGATGAAGCTTGAATTTTTTCCATCTCCATTCTCCTTGCATAATCTGCTCTGCCATGAATCTGTTTGAAAATTCAAAAAGAAACATGTTTTCTGTCATTTCATATATGTTTACTCCGTATGCTTTGTTTCATGAAGCACTAGCCCATCGCCTTATATCTGCTAAAGTGGGTCTCTCATTGATTTCTTTCCCTAAAGACCCGATAATGCATCTTTTTAGTAGGCCTGTGTCCTCTCCTCCAGTAGGTTCCAAAACAGAGATATCGCCATTGTTCGTGCTGACCCTTGCCTCTCGAAGAGTATTGGATTGCCATTTACTCTCCTTAACTGCTTGGGCATAAGGGAAATTGTCCACAGTGTTTCTGGGTGGTACTATGGGATTCAACTTGGTGGTCTGATATATGAATCTCTCTATCTTAGCTGCTATGTCTTTCCAGCCAGAATTCAAAGTTAACTCTGGGATTATAATCACTGTCCTCCCTTCTCTTCAGCGACAGAATACTCATATATCTTCCATGGGTGTTAAATTTCCTAATACAAAAATGTTCTGTCATTTGCTCCTTGTACTTCCATCTCTTCACTAGATTGTTTTGATCTGTCGACGCTTCTTTAAGTGCAAAGCATATCCATTCCATTGCCTTTCTACCCATGGATGATCTTCTCATCATGTTGCGGCTTCTCTCCACCCATTCAAACCAAGTGTCTTTGTTGGAGTTCCATCTGGTGATGTCAAAAGATTTGAATCCTGCGTTGAAGTATATCCTGTTGTCTCCCATATTGTACAAATCAGCTGTACAGGTTATGGAATTTTAGGGGTTGTTTGGAAGTTATCACAGTGAGCTAGAAAGCTTGAAAAAAAAGAAGAACAGAAACCAGAATTCTGGACAGAGAAGGATTCCCCGCCACCGGAAAAAATAAAAGTTATCGGAATTCAGAAAAAATTGTATGGATGTGCTCGGAATTTCCCAGCGAGCGTGCTGTCCAAAACGAAAATTTTGAAAAGTGGCCGGGATTGAGCTCACGCGCCGGCGCGTGGTGTTTGGCTCGCCGGAAAGTGCCACGCGTGGCGGCGCGTGAGAGGTTGTTTGACGGAGCTGTTTTCAGAGGGGTGGTCGGAATTGAGTAAACATGCTAATGGTGTTTATGGATTCTCAAGATTCCTTGTTCTCAGACTCCTCGGGGAGTGTGCCTGAGAGCTCAAGAAAGTAGAGAGAGAAATTTTTTTCAGTAGGTGGGTTAGATTTTTCAGAATCTTAATTATTCAGTCATGACCTTACACGCATCAATGGTGAATGCCAAGGCTCTTTAGTTGCAATAAATCTACAATGGATGAGTTATAGTGATATGATGGAAATGTGATGTAGTGTTTCTGAGATTATGGATTAGCATATATTTCATGTTGGGCTCTTTACACCAGCCTCCGCTGCAATCTTGCAGAAATTAGAGTCGTAATTGAGGAGTTGATACATATAGTATGGTGGTACCTTAGAAATAAAAAAGATATATATGGTATGATGGTAATTGTAATTAATTCGTGAGTAATGTTCATTCTGCAGAAACGTCCTGGCTCCCCAAAGCAGCACGAGAGGTTAAATGCAAAACCTCCACTTCCAGATAATGGGGTATCACAATTTCGGAAAGGGGCATACCACCAGTCACTTGATTTTGTGCAGTCACTGTGCGATACTTCCTATGGATTAGTAGACGTGTTCCCAGTTGAGGATCGCAAAAGTGCTCTTTGTGAGGTGGTTCTAGTTTTAACTTGCTCTATACTTTTCCTTTGGTGTGATACCTTTGTTAACAGTTTTCCCTCACTGACATTCACCTTTGTTCTTCTAGTCTCTAGCGGAGATCAATGCACATCTAGCTGATGCTCAAAACAGTGGAGGTACACGTGTATTGAAAATTTAATGCATGAATCAACTTTATGCATTTCCTTATATAGGGTACAATGAATATGTTCTGTTGTTGATTTATTCTGTCATGATCTCAGTTCTTCTTATAGACTTTTGAGAGGTTCTGGAGATGGATTTCCTCCTAAAGGCATTAAAAAAATTGAGGAATACTTCCTGCAGCTGTCTATAAGTTGCCTTTTCTTAATGCACCATCATTTCCATTTGAAAGATTAAAACTCGTTGCAAGTTTACTCTGCTACCAGAAATGAATTGAATTCAATGAGGGGTAGTTGATTCAGTTTTATATTATATCCATGTCTTTGTACTCACTAATGTTTTTGCATCCGTGAATGAGTATGTGTATCATTAGTTCTCCTTATGTAATACATACCGGGTACTCGACCTTGTATAAGACATACCGGTTGAGTATGTGTATCATTTGTTCTCTTTATGTAATAAATACCAGGTACTCGGCCTTATAAAAGAAATACCGGGTACAATTCTCGTTTCAACATCTAAACTCTTCTATACGCATTTTAAGTGATTACAGATTCCCTCAACTTAGGTAAAAATGGCAGTCTTCGTGATGTGGGTATTATGTGAATAAAAATAATGGGTTTTAACTTTTTCTTATACTAAAAATTTCACATAATCATAGATTAGTTAAGTTAAAATATTGATTCTAACAAGGATTTAATGTCAATCAGTCCAAGCTTGAAGGTCAAAAGTGGATGGTGAGGTTTAGGGTCTACCCCTTAAACAACATAGTTAAGACATGGTGGCAGGCCATAGAGCAAAGAAATTTGGGGTTGGGGATTGAACATTTGCTATATCATGTATGAGAGGTTTTCATGGTAGGAAAGTTAGCTACCTCTTTTTGGTAGTGTTCTGTCTGCATGAGCACCAAACATGGGTAGAGTGTTTACCAATCACCGTAATTGTTGACCCAATCACCGAATGACTGCGACTAACATGCTTATAGTTTTCATGATGGTAATTTTAGACATATGTAGCCTTGTTTTATATCTCCTTATGCTGGATTAAGAGTGATGTATTTTATCTGCTTTTCTGGAGGTGCTTGGACTGGGATCAATTCTGTCCCTATTTTTATATGTATGTTTTGTGTTTGCTCCCTATCACTTCCTCAAATGTGAAGTTAAGATGGTGAAACTAAGTCATTCACTAGAATTTCGAGGATTGAGAGCTTGCTTATTTGTATTTGATGCCCTTTTCCATTTCCTTTTTTTTTTGCCTCCTCTATTAGTAGAAGTTGATTTCTACGATGCTCGAGAAATCTCATTTTTGTGTTTTAAACTTGCATCGTGTCCGAGAATCATTGCTAATGTACTACTACTTCTGTTCAAAGGAAATGTGTTAAGTGTCTGAAACATCATTCTTTCCGACATAGATCACCCTTTGAACAGTCTGGAGTTCAAGGAAATGTAAGTTAAATGGTTCTAAGTAACAGAGTTAGGTACACATATGGTGAAATTGTCAAAACATGCGCAATAAGGCAGTTTGTTCATACGGAGTCACATAATAGCAATAAGCAACTACACATCTATTTTAAAATGGGTGACTTGATTAGCTTTCTGTTAAAAGATTAATTTATGTTTATTGTCTTTTTTTTGGGAGAAGGTAACATTTGTGTATATTAAAGAAGTCAGTACATAGGTTGTACTGAAAACCATAATTACAAGTGAGCAAAAGAGAGAAGAAATTGTTCTGCACTCCTAGCAAGATTCTAGAATTTCTAGGATTGATACAGTATCTTCTATGTAAACCTGTTACTCCAAAAACAAAAAAGCAGAACACTATTTAGTTTGATCTTATGCACTGAGTTGCTGCTGTTCTCAAAACATCTGGAATTTCTCTGTCCAGATTGTCCACCAGATACAAGCTGGGACAATCCTCCATCTATCTTTATCTCTTTCTCCAGCTTCATCACAACTGAAAAGAACTTCAGTAATCTTGCTAGGAATTGTCCTGGATATGCCTCTGAGATTAATAAAGATCTTCCATAACTGGTCTGTTATCTTGCAGCGTACAAATAGATGGCTATCTGTCTCAGCTTTCCCCCCACATAGGAAGCACCTTGACCAAAGTGGCATTCCTCTTCTCCTGAGATTTTCTTGAGTCAAGCAGCCTCCTTTGCTAGTAGTCAAGTAAAACAAGCCACCTTGTAGGGGATCTTTGCTTTCAAGATATGTTTCCATGGACAATTAGTAATCTGCTGATTAGGATGATTCAGAATCCTGTATGCTGTATTCACCTTATAGATACCTCTGTTGTGTCCCTGCCACCATAATGTTGTCCACCCCATTTTGTAATCCTTTGAATTCTTCCAGCTGCTTGTAAAACTCAGTCAACCTGGCCACCTCCCAGTCATTCAGCATTCTCCTAAAAATGAGATCCCAACCTTGAGGTGTCCATGCTTCAGCTACTGTCTTTTGTTGATGTTCGACCAAACCATATATATCCGGGAAAAGCACCTTTAAACAACCAGCTCCCAGCCATTTAGCGTTCCGAAAGGAAGTTTTGCTTCCATTTAGTACATTAACAGAAGAATGACTCTTCATAACAGGCCAAAGTGACCTAATGGATCTCCATAAACTACCTCCATATCCTGTGTTAACTTCCTTTGATATCCAGATTGAGTATGAAAGTTGATCAAGTATTTTGAGATGGAGGATGTATCAGTAAGTGCAGGTAAGAAAAGCAGGTAGTGAAGACATAAAACAGATAGACAAAGTCTTTGATTTGGCAGTAAGTCTTGTATATTAAGATTGTGTCATTTGATGTTGTGTGGGCTATGATGGTTTTCCTACTTTTAATTTTCAATTCCCGCGCATGCAAATTTCTGCCCAAAATATATTCCCTTTGCAACTCTTAGTTAAATCAAAATATATTTCCTTTGTAGCTTTTAGTTCAATTGTCGTCTTAATATCTTCGACATGCTACAGGAGTGTGCTTTCCAATGGGAAAGGGAATGTATCGTGTTCTTCACATACCTGAAGATGAAGCTGTTCTCTTGAATTCAAGAGAAAAAGCTCCTTATTTGATATGCGTTGAAGTTTTAAAATGTGAAAGCCCCAAGTAAGTTAAAGAAATTATGACCCAAAGACACATTTACTTTTAACAGGCTGGTTTCTGTTTACCACTGCCTCATGTTTGTTCTTTCTTTTTCACTTCCATGCAAGTACAAAAGACACATCCAATCCTCAAAAGCTCTCAAAGGGAGGGATCCCTCTGGCAAATGGAGATGTTCTATTGCCAAAACCTCCTCCTTGGGCTTACCCTCTGTGGACAGGACAAGATATGTACCACAATGGTTTTGACAGGATGTCAATGTCTGCATCTCAGGCCATAGACCAAGCAATGACTCAATTATGGGATGCCAAAGTGAAATTTGTGCGAGTGAATTTTTCGGTGGAGAAGCAATCAGAGTCTGCAATAGATCATTGCAGCCTTGGTTCTGCTTCAGAAAGTTGTAGTCAATGTAGAGAGGTCCCATCTCTTCCATTGAAGTCAGATGCTTTTGATCCAGAATGGGTACGGGTTATCTTGACTGTAGATCCTGGTGTTAGGATGGAGGATATAGTGGACCAAGATCCACCAAGAAAGAAAGAGCATCGAAGGGTTCCCAGTACAGTAGCTATCGAGGAAGTCAAGGTAATCTTCATGTCTGCTGCATATGTAAACATTCTTTTACACTCCTAAAGTGAAGTTTCTGTATGCTTATTGGATCTTCGTGAGATGCAGTACTGCCTTTTGGCTAAGATCAAGTGTAGTATATGATCTTCGTGAGATGAGTGAATGTCTTCTTTCATTTGGAAAAGTATTTGTCTTTTCATCATTCTCCTGGTCTAGCCTCTATATGACCAAATATCCTTAGTATTTGTCTGTCAAGACATCAAAGATGTATGTTTAAGTCATCAGGACATTTTTGAGTTTTCTCAAATAGAGTATTAGGTGAATTCATCTTTCATTTAATTGTTTT
Source organism: Nicotiana tabacum (assembly GCF_000715075.1). Lineage (NCBI taxonomy): Eukaryota > Viridiplantae > Streptophyta > Magnoliopsida > Solanales > Solanaceae > Nicotiana > Nicotiana tabacum. The sequence goes on along the minus strand of NC_134090.1, from coordinate 28,090,645 downwards.
GTCTATTGAGAGGGGAACATCCACTCCAGAATTTGGCCTCAATTTTGGTAATAGGATCATGCTGCTAAGCAGTTGCGTTTGCTTTAGAAGTCTAGGTTTAGTGCAGAAAGATAATGGATCCTATGGTGCTTGTTGGAAGTTATTAGGTATGAATGAAACATACCTCCAAAATCATTGAGCTCGGCAGTTTGATCCATTATTGCAAATTTGTGGTAGTTTTTAACTGCTTTGGTGTGAACTGAAACAGGAAGTTTTGATGAAATTGAGGAGCTTTTTGTGTTGAAAGTATTAGTTCGACATCGTCTCTTGTATGCTGTTTTTAGTGGAGAGATTAGTGTCATTGAGTGCTGGGATGAGCGGATCTTTGGTGTTGATGCACTGTTATTACTTGTCGAGCAAAATCTAGATGGTCATAATCTAATATCTGTTAGGCATCTTGTTGAGGTTCATGTGATGGTTTCCAACTCCCTCTTGGGGATTTGCTTTTGAAGGTGATTACCATTGTTTCTCTGGTATGTTCACCTTTTGGGAGAGATGGTTCTCTATCATTATCACTGCTGCATGATTTTTATTCAAGAGTCGTACTTGTTCCCTTGATACTTTTCCATACATGAAGAAATCACAAACATGGTTCTCTTTACAGTTAGCTGCATTAAAAGGAGAAGCACCTCCTGGACTCCCTTTGAAAGGGGCTGGTCAGGATTCATCTGATGCGCAACCAAAGGTATAAACGATGTTGGATGTTGTTCCTCGGCTATAGAATCTATAATTACATTTGCGTGATAATCTTATCGATAACAGGTCACAAATGGTGGTCTTCCCAAGGTTAGTGATGCACTTTCTGGAGAACTCTGGGAAGTCAAGAAGGAAAGAATACGCAAATGCTCCGTTTATGGGAAAGTACCTGGCTGGGACTTGAGATCTGTGAGTTCCACCATCTGAATATTTATATTGTCTCCTTGATATTGTCTTTGTGATTTTTGATAGATTAGTATGCCATGTATGCTTGCTTGTGTATAAAGAGAAAGGTTGGATTTGCTTCCAATGATTAGGACATGTAGTCATGTAGACATACACATACAAAACTTCTTATGAAATATATCATAAGCATATTCCTTGTAAAAAATAAACATATATTATACACGTAGTGTTGAGTCTCACTTTGGTAGTGGGATGGGGTATTGGTCTCCCTATATGGTCATGTGCAATCCTCACCTCTTGAGCTAGTGTTTAATCCAAATTGGTTTGCAAGTTGCCACAACCATTGCTCGATATTCAGCTTCTGCTCTAGATCGAGCAACCACTTTTTTTTCTTGCTTTCCCAAGACACCAAATTACCTCCTACCACAAAACAATAAACAAATGTAGACCGTCTATCAGAAGGTGAGCCAACCCAATCAACGTCTGCATCCAACAATCTGCTAATGACTCGATCCTCAAAAAGCAATCCTTTGCATGGGGGCTGATTTTATGTATCAGAGAATACGAACAATTGCATCTTAATGAGTATTACACAGAGAGTCCATAAAGTGATTTACTACACTCACAGGAAGGACAATGTCAGGTCGAGTAACTGTGAGATAGTTCAACTTACCAACCAGCCACCTGTACCTTCCAAGATCACTAAGGGGCTCCTTTGTCATGGTAGAAAGTTTAATATCGGGTTCATAAATGTCTAGGGCATACTTACGCTATGAGATGGCAATTCCTGATTTGGACTGCCCGACCTCTATGCGTAAGAAATACTTCTATCTTCCTAGGTCCTTTTTGTGGAAATGCTGAAAGAGATGTTGCTTTCAATTTAATTATACCATCTTCATCCATCTTGTATTGTCCACGGTTCAGAGGCCCAATCCTAGGCTTTGGGGGGGGGGGGGTTGTTGAGTCCCACATCAGTAGAGGGATGGGGGTATTGGTCTCCTTATGGTCTTGGGCAATCCTCACCTCTTGAGTTAGGTTTAAGGTCCATTTCTTTAGCACATAGTATGTTTTGTCTCTTTCTAGTGATTTTTTGATTGGTAAATGTAGTTCATTGATATTCAGTGACAAGTGCTGTAAGATATATACATGAGGAAGTTGCATTACTGACTGTAATGAACTGAAAAAATTAACCATGGGTCCATGGCATCTATGTCATTTGCGATAGCCAGGTTGCACCCAATAAAGAAGTGAGGATATACATCTATGCTTAATGCTAACTACAGATTCCATTTGCCTTGAAAAATCTTACGTTTCTTTCCTTCCAAGCAGTCCACCATATTACTGATCTTTCAAGTTTTCCTGTCTTTCCCAATCTTTTGAAATGCCAGCATTGTAATAGCTCCTTCGTTGTCTTTGGCATGGTCCAAATAACTCCCAGAATGTTGAAAAAGAATATCCAGATCTGGGAGGTGAAAGAGCAATGAAGAAACAAATGATTGACATCCTCATTTTGCTTCTGACAAAGGCAGCACCTGCTGTAGATGTTGATTTCCCTTTTCTAAGATTTTCATGCGTAAGGCTGGCTTCCTTGGTTACGAACCAGGGAAAACGTTCAATTTCCAGTGGTGCTTTGTTTCTCCTGATGCATTTCCAAGTCCAGTTATGAGCAACAGTGGGCCTTAGCTGCTCGTAGCTAGATTTGACAATAAGCATTCCTTTAGCATTGCATTTCCACTGTATAATATCTGTCCTGCAAAGTGAGAGAGGGGTCTTGTGAGGTCTGAGAAGCAATGAACATAAGCTGTCCATTTCTCAGTCATTGATATTGTGCCTAGTCATTATCAATTTCGTGCCACATTGTATAAAGTTGGGTACTGATCCTTTAGGGGTGACTGGTCGAGCCAAATATCTAGCCAGAATCTCGTTTTCCTGCCATCTCCCAAAACTACTGAGGTCTTGGTTTGGAAACAGTCCCAGAGTGTGCTCATATGTCTCCAGAAGCACATGTATTAGGAATTGTGGTTGTTTCATAATCGAAGGGTTGAGAAGCCCATATTTGGTTACAGTAACCTTCGTCCATAAATCCCCTAAAGGTGCCTCCTCACTGTTAAATCTCCAAAGCCATTTATGCTGCAAACTGTATTTTGAGCTCTCAAGTCTTTGATACCCAGACCTCCTCGTCTGAGTGGAGACAGTTTCCCGTTATACCAAATTAAATGTCTTGTTCTCTGTTTCCTTGCCATAAGAAATCTCTTCGTAATTTATCCATCCTTTTTGCCACCCGAATTGACAGAGGGAACAAAGGCATGGTATTTTTTTTTTTTTTTTTGGGGGTGGGGGTAAGTAATCTAACACACTGTTGATTAGTACTAACCTACCCCCAGGGGATAGTTTTTTTGTATAACAAGGAAGTCCAGTAATGTCTTAGCCTTGCTCTTTTGTTTTTGGTGCCCTGCATAAATCATGAAATCTGAAGCAACATGTTACTCAAGTTTGTCCGAAACTTCTTATGCTCTTTGAGTCTATAATTCTGTAAAGTCAGGTTTCCTAGTACGTACCTTGGGCTTTCACTCAGGAGTAGGGGAGGGAACCCGTGGGATTAGGTTGAACTCTCTAGTCAAACTCCGTTGAGAACCTCAAAATGTTCAAGCATTCTGCCACTAGTTTTTTGGATTCCCATATGTCCTTTATCTCTTTGAGTTTTTTCATTCCTTTTGTCACCAGAAACAATAGGGATAAAGTGGGACTTAATTAAGTTGATAATTGATTATTTAAAGCACTTTCACGATTATAAAAAGTTGTCTCCATTATCTTTTGCTGCTTCTTTTTTATTCTATATTTTTGGGGATACACAATTGTTTCTCATTATATTTTTCGAATACAGTTGTTTCCCAATATCAAATTATGTTTTTCTCTGAAGTAGCAGCTGACGTGCTTAAATTCTGGTTTCATTTAGTTCATTGTCAAGAGTGGTGATGACTGCAGACAGGAGCATCTTGCTGTACAACTTATCTCCCACTTCTACGGTAGGTATCTTGGATTCAAGATCCTCCATTTTTGTAATTTTTTGTTTCCGTTGTAGGTTATCTGTTTTTATTTTATTTTATTTTGGGGTACCCTTTTTAGATAGCTTTGACTTCTTTTCTTCAATTTTTCGTCTGAATGAACCCAATGTAACTTTTGGCAGAAGGGGAAATTTAAGGAGTGAGGATCTACTATATGACTAGGAGAGGGGAGCGCTCATTATAAATGTTCCCCGAGTTATTACTAAGTTATTGAATTGAATTTACTAGAGGTCTAGAACTCTTCCCCTGTACATGAACAGTTATAGATGAGAAAGCAGATGGGCCCAGTTGTCATGTAACTCATTTCTGCTTTATTAGTTTTTGTATTTGTTTTTTCATGCTACAGCACTTGAATAGGGTCTTCAACTTGATTCTGTTCAAAAAGTGAATTGTGAATTGTTTTTGGATGCAGAATTATTTTTGTAGCAAAATTTCTTGGATTTTTACTCTGAAATATATTCAACACTAAGACCTTAAAGTTAAAAGGTAAAATTTTGATGCAGGAAATTTCCAAAAAACAAATAAATAAGCAATTTGGAAATAATAACATTCAGGGATATTTAGGCAAAGTTCTGACATATGGTCAGGAAACAAATGTAGAACAGCGCAAAGTAAATATACTAATCTAGTAATAAATAGAACTAATTCGTAAAAGAAACCATAAGAAAGGAAATAATTTAAGAAATTTGATGAGTACAAACTTTGCCTAGAGAAAAGACTGATGAATTCAAGAATTTAAATCTTGCATATTACACATATATTGTACTATGTGATGAAAGTTCTAAAATATTTGGTTAGCAAAGCCATATGTCCGAGTAACATTTGTTTTTACGTTGTCCTTAAGCAAGAGGAGGTTAGGCTATCTGAGGACTTATTCAGTTAACGATCTTCTATCATTGAGGTTTTCTCCATTTTTCTTTAAGTAACGTGAGAATGTGCACTCAAGGGTGTACCTTAGCTGTAATTGAGGTGGGCAAAAACAATCAAAGGCCAGGTTTCAAATCCCAACAGAGAAAAAGATGTTAGGCAATTTCTTTCAATCTGCCTAAGCCTTGTGAGCAAAGTTACCTTGTACTTGTTTTGGTGGGCGGTAGTGGATGCCCGTGTGGAATAGTTGAGGTGTGCGCATGTTGGACCGAGCACCACCATTATAATTAGCCTATTTTTTAGCGGATATTCAACCTTGCTTTTAGGCCTCACAGTTTAAGTTGGGGTTTGTGTTGGAAGGTTGATTCAGCAGGGATATATATTTTACTTATAGGTATCAGTCACATAGTTTATTTACTTGTCTGATGTTGACCAATAGGCTTTATGATATCCTACAAGTCGATCTTCACCAAGACTTTGGACTTGCATTTATTTTTCTTGAGCTCTTTTATTGGGTAATGAGACACACAGTCCTCTTATGTGAACTCCTGTCTTAGTGAAGGCTGTCTTTCCACAAGCAATTTAGAACTCTTGATATTCTGGTAAATATCATATTTAATTCACATTAAACTGATGCTTCACAAAGTTTTATAAAACAATGAATAGTATTAATGAATGAAATTCAGAAAATGATTTTTGGTAATATTTGGTAAAAATTCTTTGGTTTCACATTATGTGTCAGTTACCTTATTTGTTATCGAAGTTATTTGTTCAGTATTTTACATCTTTACTAGCTCACAAGAAGGCTTCTGTTCCTTCCCAATATACTTTCAAAAGTTAATAGGAGTAGTACTTTCTGCCGAAAGAGTGATCTCATTTTATGTTTTTCGTCGTCCTGCAATTGTTAGGTTTATAGCTAGGCTTTCATTCCTAGATACGCCAATGTCAGTGGAGATTCATGTTGTTGCTGTTGACCTTTAATATTGTTTTATGCTCTCAAGGATTACGTGCTCATATTGTTTGAGTATTTTGAAATGGTAGATATCTTCCAGGAAGCTGGTCTGCCGCTTTGGTTGCGTCCTTATGAAGTCTTAGTTACATCCTCTTACACTGCACTAATTGAAACAATTCCAGATACGGTAACTTATGTTAGCTTTTTCTTGATAACCTGAGCATTCTTTATTTTGCTGCGGATATTCTTGATAGCAGTTTTGATCATTGTTTTGCAGGCCTCAATTCATTCTATTAAAAGTAGATTTCCTGACATCACAAGTCTACATGACTTTTATGTTGCCAAGTATCAGGAGAATTCTCCAACTTTTAAGCTCGCCCAGGTAAAAATCGTGATGAAAAAAGTTTGTAGCCTTTGTGCTTTACTACTGTCTCTTTTGAATTTCTCAAGGGTGCCTTCAATTTATCCTTTCCCCGTCTTTATCGGATGTAAATGTACTAAAGCAATCCACAACGTGTTTATATTCTATGTTTGAACTTTTAGATAACTATCTTCCTTGTCCAATCAAAGCATGATTAGAGCTTGTTAGAAGCGTTACTGAACCAAGGCAAGAGGAAAAAGTATGATACAAAGGTTCTACAATATTCCAAGATGAAAGTATGATAAAAACTGCTAACTAAGTGATGTGGAAATGAATAGTGCTCATGGGGATACTCAAGCCGAAGGCTATTAGAAGATGGTAAAAAGAAAATTGAGTGTTTTCCCCACTATACACTAACCTTTGCATTTGTCCAAAATTTCCACTCTGATGAGTATTGTGCCTCGTCATTTTGGAGAAAAAGGAATCCTAATATTCCTTGTTTATGCCTCTTTCTTGCTCTTTTCCACTTATATCTTCTTCTCCTTTATCAATTCAACACTTTCTCCAACTTGTCCCCCCTCCTTCTCTGACAGTCCTTTTACACTCCGCCCTTCAATTTCTACCACTTTCCTCTACCATCAATATTATATTGCCCTCGCTGCAGACCTTTGCATTGGACCTCTCCTCCTTCCCCTACCCTGCCTCGTCATCCCCCTCATCTAGGACTGGTCAAGTAGTGCTAGATGCATCCGATATTGCAATTTCTTGTTGCCAAGGGGATAGTTGAGTGGTTGAAGCAAGGAGTAACAATGTGGAGGTCACAGATTTGAATTCCAACTAAATCACTCAGTATGACATCATCTGCTCCAGCCTTGTGCTGATTTTTCATTGTAGGTTGTCTGGTGGATTAGTTGAGGTGTGCACAAGTTGGCTTGAGCAGCAACACGATCATTAAAAAGTACTATTAGCAAGTTATTGTATTTTAAGATTCGTCAACAAAATATTCTTACAGTTCATTTAATACCCTATTGGGTTCAGCAGCTGTACTCTGAGTAGCTCTCCAACTTATTCATAGACCTTTCACCATGCAAATCCTGCACTTCACTCTATGCAGAGTTCAGAGTTATTTGTCATTTCTATTATCCCCAGTTACATGCCACCTAACCCTGTACCTATTATGTCACGTTTCCATTCAAGTTGAACATACTGTGAGCAAACATTTCTGTTTTTTTCCCCTCTTTTTCGGGGTTTAGTTTCCTCCAGAGGATCCTTCATGTTAGGGGCTTGAAAATGTTGAAAGGTTTAAATGCTGTAAAATGAGTATTAAGAGGTAGAGTCCAAGTGTTAACTAAACGTGATAAGCATTATGAAACGAGGGATCATTGGCTGAGTGAAGCGAACGACTTCGGAAAAGTCTGCATAGCGAACGAATCGAACATTAATACATCTTTTTTCCTTCTTCTCTGGTGCGCAATACTCTGCTTTTACTGGTTTTATTTACCTGTTTCTCTCGTGTTTCTTTTATGTTCATTTTTTTTTCCAGTCACACCATGCTTATCTTTGAACACTCCTGATATATTGTTCAAAACATTTTGTTATGGTGGAGAGATGAAAAGACCAATCTAGCTTCCTCATTCTATTGATTTCTCATAAAGAAAGGGAAGAAATATTTTGTCACTCGATGTTGGACTTCCACAGTGGTAGTAATTGTTCCTGCTGTTAGAGAAATTGCTTGTTTGTTGCTTGAGGCCTGGGTGTGAGGCAAAAGAACTAATAACTTTTTTTTGGTAAAAATGTGATTACCACGCCTGGGTAATTGAATATCATGATTTTTAATTCTATTTTACTTTTGTTTCTTCATGGTGCCTGTTATCTTTTGTGCGAGTCCTCTTCTACCACTATTCTGCTTTTGGACTTTTCTCTTATGTCACTTTTTTACTTTCTTGCTATTAACAAAAAAAATTATTTATTTTCGTGTTTGTTCTCTATCTCGTTTTTATTTTGCAATTCTTGGTTTATAGACTCATTGTTAGGAAAATAATAAATGATTCTTGCAACTAAAGCTAGACCTTAGTACAATCCTAAAGCAGTTATTCCTTGTTCCATCGAATGTATCTTCCAGTGATCCTGTTGGGTTTATTGAACTTACAGTTTAATGATATTCATTTTGGGTTGGGTGTGATGTAGTCATTGTCGAATATTGGATAACGAATGTAATGATGTTTGTTACACTTTTAATGTTTGTAATCTTTGTATTTGAAAATTATGCACGTTACTTCAAAGAAGTACTCCCTCCGGTCCAATTTAATTGATTTTTTGGTTGTTTTCACATATATTAAGAAATTCACCTTTTAACAATAATTAACAATGAAATTGACCATATTAACCTTAATTTGTTCATTGGAAATACAAGGGCAACTTTGGAAAAAATAAGTTAATTCCTTCTTGATAGCTGAAAAAATCAAATATTGTGGACCACTATAAAAAGGCCAAAAAATCAATTAAAGTGGACCAGAGGGAGTATGTGCTTCATTTCTCGTTTCTCGTTCGCCTGGAGGCTTATTGCTTTTTTGCTACTCGCTTTAAAAATACTGGAATGCAAGAACTGTTGTAGTTTGGGGGACTCCTGTGCACTTCACTTTGGACTGTCGTAGTTTGGGGGACTCCTGTGCACTTCACCTTGGAACATAATAGAAGTGCGAATATTATGAGGGTGATGGTCCTTGTTGATTATGTTTTCATTTATGTTTATTGTTTCTGAACTGTTGTTTCGTGTAACAAGTGCGAAAGAAAAGTTTTATGGGTACGTCCAGCAGACTAGTGAACTTTACGAGTCTTTTGAAGATCGATGCTCGAGAAGCTATGAAATGAAGTTTTGCAATGAGGAATTTGTCTAAATTCCATATTTAACAAGTAGTATTTTGTTCGGAGAACCTCAAAGAAAATATGCTGTATATGTCTCCATTGTTAAGTTCAAGAAACGGGAATGAATAAAAGAAGACGGAAACTCTTGTCAGATATATCAGAAGGCTGAACTGTGTGCTCTAGTCAATGACTGGAACAGGTTTACTAAATTAAGTTGTATCTTCGTTATCAAGCCTTTCCTTTTCTGAGGGCTTTTCTCTTGGGAAATAGTTTGGATGATAAGTTGTGCTTCCTAATAGTTTTTTACCTGCTTCATTATGTAATTCTTGCTGTATAGTTAAGGATCTCTCTCTTATGTTTTGCTGAGTCGCATTTCTATTTCCTTTACATGATTTTACTTGGGCTTGGGACTTGTAAAATAAAAAGACTCCTTATTTTTATCCATCTTTATTTCTTTTACATGCAGAGAAATTTTGTCGAAAGCATGGCTGGGTATTCTCTGGTTTGCTACCTTTTGCAGGTGAACTGGATGGCTTCTCTCTGTATAACTTTGCGTTTTTCTTTGTTTAATCTGATGATTGCAAGAAGAAGCATAAGACACCGATCATATATTTCTGTTGTCAGCAGATGCTTCTATCTCTAATATTTCTGTTGTCAGCAGATGCTTCTATCTCTAATATGTATCACTGAGATAGTTCCATTTTACATGGGCTGCATGCTAGCCATATCTTTTGAGTATTTAATGCAAATCTTTATTCTCTTTGTGTGCCCCTGTACCCATAAAAATTGGAAAAAGAGAGATGAAAGTTGGAAAAAAGTGTGTGGGAAAAAAAAAGTCTAAATGTAAATGCTGACACAATGTCTCTAAAAATGATTAGACTGCATATCCTACATGAACTTAAATTGTAACAATTGGGATATCTGGGCTTACTACAATTAGAAAAAGTCAAGCATGTTTTTTTATGACATTTGCTCTTGATAATAGACATAAAGAAATGTGATAGTTGTCTATCACCTTTTTTTGGATAAAGTGACAATTGTTTTGATCAAACAGTAACTCTTGGTATACTATTGGTAAACAAAAGTTGAGAACCTATACAAAAATATGATGTTCTACATAAAGTCAGAAAGTACCAGACATCTACGCTAACAGGGACTCCGTGGGTGCACTGAATTTACGAAGAAACATAAGCTTCCTCTCATCTATACAACAGTGCCACTCCCCTTCCCTAGGCTGTCCAGTTTTTTTTTCCTCTACAGTACCACATTAGTGCAAGGAGTTGCATTCCGTTCTCTGCATCCTCTTTGCCCTCTCTTGAAGGCCTAGCAACAACATATCTTTGATGGTGGCCGGCATTGAGCAATGTATACTAAACAGGTTCAGTATGGTCCACCATACGATGGCTGTCACTGTCCGTAACTTCCATATGGAATTTAATGTGAGAGAAAATTGAAACTGCTGATCGGAAAATAAAATTTGCATAGAATGCAAGAAATCCTTAGAGCTGGAATGGAAGAGCTAGAACACAGTCAAATAGCGGAAGATGGAGAAGCAGGGATATTATGGCCTTGCATACCCTGAACCGATTAGGTTTCTTCATAACGGTAGATAAAGTGGTGCCGTTGTTATTCAAAGAGGATAAAGAATATGACATGCCGCGGTGTGTTGTATGTGGGTGTATGACCCAAAAGTTGGTTTTCCTGTTTTCCAAGGAAAATTCTTCATGACTTCCCTTTCTAGTTCAAATTCAATAACTCAAATAATTGTGATTTATGACAATCATAATGGTTGTATGGTATTGGTTGGTCATTTGAAAAGAAAGGAATCTCAGACGTTTCGGAGGCAAAAGGAAGAGTTCACAAACTGAAGTTCAATTTCTTTTCCCTCTTAGCTTTTGGTGCAATATGCAGATTGTATATGGTGTGGATAGCTCTTAGATTTCCTCAGTTACCTCTCACATTAGACTAGTAGGAACTGATTTTTTGTAAGGTTCGTGGATATGAAAATAGATAAACTTGTAAGGATATCATGATGTAACGCACAACAGAATCTTTGTGCTCCTTTTGTTTCAATAAGATGTTCACTTACCTATCAAGAAAAATAATGGTTGTATGCTATTTAAGGTGTAACATAGCACGAGTGTGTGTAGTGAGTTATTTCGTACTCGCGTTTGGCACGCTTAAAGTCACTTGTCTTTCACCGTTAAAATGTCTGTTGTGCCAATGGTTTAGGAAATGTGCATGATTAAAGTCTGTTCTTGTTTCCTTATTTTTCTTTGATTTTTCTTAGGGTGTGTTTGTTATGGAGGAAAATGAGTAGTTTTATCACTTGTTTTCCCATGTTTGGTTGGTGAATGGAAAACTTTTCCCGGAAAATACTTTTTAGTGTTTGGTTAGGTTAGTGAGTAGAATTTTTTTTTTGTAAAATATATAAGTTAGGCAAACGCTATGGGATGGGGGTGGAGGAGGGGGTTGGGGGTGGTGGGGCTGTGGGCTGGGGTGGGTTGGGGAATAGGATGGGAAAGGTTGAAAAAGAATTTTGGAAAATGTTTTCCCTCCTAATTGGAGGAAAATGAATTCATGAGAAAAATATTTTTTTAAAACATTTAAGCCAACCAAACATGGAAAATATTTTTCTGAAAAACATTTTTCTTCATACCAAACACACCCTTAATGTGGATACTATGAATGTCTTCATTATTAGCTTTGCTAGTACAGTAGGTATCGCAATGATTACCAGCCGTTCTGCTTCTGTTGCTAGATAAAGGATCGACACAACGGAAATCTTCTATTGGATGAAGAAGGACATATCATACACATCGACTTTGGTTTCATGCTATCTAATTCACCTGGTGGCGTAAATTTCGAAAGTGCACCATTTAAATTAACCCGCGAACTCCTTGAGGTATATGCTACTGAAGAATCTCGTGTCTTAACTTTTTATTTCTACCCTTGTTATTTTATATTCTGAAGGTGTTGATACAGTTTCTGAACATATATTTTTGGTTGATTTGTGCTAGATCATGGATTCTGATGCTGAAGGAGTTCCAAGCGAGTTCTTTGATTATTTCAAAGTAATATATTGTTCACTGAGATTTTATTTTGTATTTGGACTTCTTTTTCTATTCTTTGTGCTTTATGCTTTTTTATTTCCTGCCTTCAGGTTCTATGCATCCAAGGGTTTCTCACATGTCGGAAGCACGCAGAGCGTATAATTCTTCTTGTTGAGATGCTACAGGTAGCCGCTCATATACAGTTTCAGCTGCTAATTTTCATACATGTTTAAAATTATATGTAAAATCTTTGTTTCTCATGTGTGGAATTTTCCAACATAGGGCGGAATGGGGACTGGGGGGCATTTTCTAGAGCTAGGAAAGAATTTCGGGAAATGTCATGTAGTTCTAACGCTGCTAGAGCTTCCCATTTTTCAGTATCTTAGACATTCAGATGTGGCAGGTTGAGCCTTTACCAAGGAATGACTATTTCTCCAACTTTATTCTTTTTAATCTTTTTTTTTTTATTAAGTAAAGATTTTATTATAACTGGTACCAAGATGGTACATAGAAAAAGTACAAGACCAGACTACACCTCTTACTTAATTCATACTACATATTTTCTCCTAATAAGTGCAAAAAATCCAAATACTGGTCCATCTCATCTAACTATAAAACCAGAAATACAAATTTTTAATGCATTTGTTTTTTACTCTGGTAATATGCAGCCTCTTCCCCTCAAATCTCCTAATAAGTGCAAAAAATCCAAATACTGGTCCATCTCATCTAACTATAAAACCAGAAATACAAATTTTTAATGCATTTGTTTTTTACTCTGGTAATATGCAGCCTCTTCCCCTCAAATCTTGCTTTATTTCGCTCCAGGCATAATGTCCACATTATGCAGTTGGGAATAGTTTTCCATATTAGCTTTAAGCTCCTTTTCACTCTCTGGGATTGCCACACTTCCATATTAACTTTTTTTTTTTTGATGACCGAGAAATCAGTCTGGGGCCGATCCTTTGGACCAACCGCAGCCTTCGAAACTCGGTGGATAATGGGCCCGCCCCTCTACCCTTCTCCACTTAAATACCAGGCTTTGCTTTGCATGGTGTGAGGGCTTGAACTTGTGACCTAAGACACAAATATGGGGGCCACTTCCATATTAACTTTATTCCTTTTAATCTCTACAATACCATCGAAGATGCAGTATAAAATATGGTAATGCTAGTTGATATCCGAAATTTAATATATTTCTTTGACTTGCCACATAAATCAAGAGAAGATCTGAAGATGTTAGTGTTTAGTATCAAAGAACCATGTGTTTGGAGCATCACTTTTCTTCTTCTTAATTAAGATTTTATAACTGTGAGAAACAGAATCGAGAAGCCAAAAATATAGCCTTGTATTTATTCAACATGTCTGCCATTTGTGTGTCACAAATTGGCAGGAGAGGAGGAAAAGTTAATCTCACATTCATATAGTATATTGTATTCATAGAGAAAATTTAATACAGTTATAGTTCGTTTATTGGGAAAAGCGTTTTGAGACTTCCAAAGATTAAAAATAGTCTACAACAAAGAAATTATTTTTTCGCTAAAAGAGAGTGATTGCGATATACTAGGCGAGGAAGGAGGATCTCCCCATGGTATTCATTAGCTTAGAGAAAGCATATGATAGAGTGTGCCCTTCTGGTGCACCCATGATACTCCTTTTTATATGGAGGATTGGGTGTCATTCGTGGAAAACCAGTCTTTTAGGTTTTCTACTTTTTTTTGGTATACCTCTTGTATAAGGGCGCTTATTTTGCGCTCACATGAATAAAACTTATTGCTTTATCAAAAGAAGTCTCTCTAGCCGAGGGTCTATCGGAAACAACCTCTCTACCCTTCCCATGGTGGGGGTAAGGTCTGCGTACACTTTACCCTTCCCAGACCCCACTTGTGGGAACTCACTGGGTTTGTTGTTGTTGAACTTTATCAAAAGAAGTGCGGAGAAAAATGTCCTTTCATGGTGCTTGAAAAGGAAGGAATTCAAAGAAGTATCATATAGGATATGTATGAGGGATTAGTGACAAGTGTGACGACAGAAGGAGGAGATTTAAAGGCGGTTCCTATAACCATTTCTTTAGATCAAGGATCTACCTAAACCTCTGCTTGTTTGTTTTGGCTATGAATGAGCTAACTATTGTATCACTGATTGAGTTACTAAGCATACTTGTTCAGTCAAACAAGTTTTCGTCGTTATGGAATTGATACATTAATCTCCTTGGGATAACACAGAATTTGTTTTCCCTCTATCTTCATATCAGGATTCTGGTTATCCTTGTTTCAAGGGTGGTCCCCGAACAATTCAGAACCTAAGAAAGAGATTTCATCTTAGTTTAACAGAAGAGGTTTGTTACTGGTACATAACTTCATTAGTTTTTTTAATTTTTATCATCCAAATGGTCATGATGCCCTCTTTGTTTTTGCCAGCAATGTGTTTCCTTGGTACTTTCTTTGATTAGCAGTAGCTTGGATGCATGGCGTACTCGCCAATATGATTATTATCAGAGGGTCTTAAATGGGATATTATGAGGTCAAATTGAGTTATCCACCACGAAAGGTGACGATATGTGTGAAGAGAGAGTATCACTAACTTGTTTGCTAAGAGGTGCTTGGTTGGGAAAGAGCAATTCTCTGATGCAGTCGGAAATTAAAGGATTGCTGTCTTGCCATTTGCCTCTCTTCTGAGGAATTTGTAATTGTACCTCCGGATGTTGTATGAAATGTACCACATGCAAGCTCTCCAAGAGTTTTAATTTCTAGTTTCACTCAATTTTCAAGATTATTGGACAAAGGCAAGGGTGTCTCAAGAATCGAGATTTTGTCAAGTATACCCATCTGTGGGTACATACTGTACAGAGCTGTGTACGAGATGCGACAGAGGTGGCTAGCTGACAGAACGCCGGATAAAGCTGTTGGGATTGTTTGAATTTCATGAGTTTGCTGATAGGTTGTGGTGCAGCATGAAATTTGGTTTGTACAATAGCTTCTTTGCTTTCGATTTTGGTTTTCATTCTTTTTTTCTTTTTCTTTTGGCAAAAAGCATTACCTAGATAGCAGCATAGGGAAATCGCAGCCTCTGCTATTTCTTGATTTTCAGTCTTTGATTCTTTCTGTGAAGCAGCAGAGTTGTATTGTATCATATCTTTTGTTGACCACAGCTCTTCATAGTGAAATTTATAACCCCTTTTGTGTTTACAGTATTTTATTTTCATTCTCCAGTTCAAGAACTTATAAAATTTCTCTTCTAACATCTTCTCATAGCTTAAGGCGTTGGTTTGGTTTGCAGATTGGATATAAGGTTTTACCTGATTCAATCGAGGATTGTAATACTTCAACATTATTTTGGTTTCGAGTGCTAGTGTTGAGGTTTAGAAGAACTATAATACCAGGGCATCATGCAAGAGTTCGGTTGAGTTTTAGTCCTTGGTTTGCTTCATGAAAAATGGAATATGTGAAAAATTTGAATCCATGTGTCGACATCTGTCCAGCCCGCTTTTATTTTGTTTTTTCACATCTTTTATTTTATTAGAAAATAGAAGATATAAGTATGAAGTAAAATTCTTGCATGATGATCTATAAAACGCTCAACCACTGGGAATAGACTAAAATAATGGAATTTAAATCTTAGTGAGGTTCGTATGGTTTGCAAATAAGTTATATTTGAATTATAATATGGAAATTATAACACGGGGAATAATATTAATAGAATTATTTAGTGAATATGCTTTTATTGTAGATGTTTGATTTATTGGATTGAAAGGGGGTACATTCGGTATAATATAAAAGATGATTTTGGGTTTTACAATTAGCAAACTTGGATAACGTTTGTCTTCTTTAAGAAATTTGGGTCAGCAGCTCTGGAGGGTACTTTTGTTATTTGATTATAATGTGAGAATTATTATACGAGAACTAGATGATGTTTATTCAGTGGATATACTTTATTGTAGATGTTTGATCCATAGGATAAAAAAAAGTTATATTCGTGTACAATATAAAACATATGTTTGGTTTTATATAGATATATTTACATAAACTTTTGTTTTCGTTTTTTATCTTGACATTCTTGAATGACATTGGGAGAGGAACTTCAGAGAAGGTTACTTTTGTTATTTGATTGGGTTATTCCGGGTTATATTTATAGAGAGAAAAAAACTAATATAGCAAATACTAACTCAATACACATTTGAAAATAATAGAAAGCAAAAGATTTTATACCTCGTCGCTGTTGATAAGTGTTAACACATACTACTATAATTCATACACTTTTGGAGAAATAAAAGACTAATTATTATTGTGGATTAGTGACATAATGACTAATGAGAAATGATGAGTGAAGTAACAATTGTCCGCGCTTACCTGACTTTGACCATGTCAACTTTATATTATGTATGCTCATATGATCAATTTGGCAGCACCACTTTGTTTTGACAAATTTGTCATGGTCGAGTCATTCGTTTGAAGGGGAATGTCAAATCTAGAGTGAGCTGTACGATTTCCTGGCAAAATTGAAGCGCCTACTCCACTGGTTGCCGTTGCCAATGATATCATACCCCTTGAGCGAATATATGCGAGCAACGCTCGATATAAGAATGTTTTCCCTGTTCCCCCCGGTCCATTGACAAAGAGTAATCCAGCTCTTCCACAATTCACCCTTTGTAAAATTATTTTAAAAGCCTGCTCTTGTTCAGGATTTAATTTTGTTTATGCTTCAAAATCTTCGTTAGGTACTGATACAGACATTTCTTCAGTTTTTTCTCTACATTCCGATGTTGAAATGCCAATTGCTGTTCAAGTTTAGGAAGGTCAAATTTGTCGATGCTCTTGTCCATACTCTCCAAATGATAATTAATATTCTTCAATGTACATTGTAGGTGAGTTGAGGCTTAGTTGTCATGTATCCTTCTAAAGTCCTCTGACATATCCTCGTAATATGTTTCTCAGAATGTTCTAACATCAGTAGGGCTACAGTGAACCAAAAGTGTTGCAAACAAACTAAGAAGAGCTGACAACATTTGGAAACTTCCAGACTTACGCAAACATTTGAATATGTTGTTATCTGATTCTAATAACCCCCTTTTTAACAGTTTCTTTAAAGGTTTCACAATGTCTTCCGTTCACAGTGAGTAAGTCTTTGAATAAAAATGGTCCTCTTATATGGTTGAGTAATAATTGCTCAAAATACCTTTCCCCCTCTATAGGATTAGCTACAGTATCGAGTATATGCTAATAATGCAGTTAAATCAAAAAAATTATATGTATAAATATTGAGACTAATAGTATATATCATACCTGTTGCAATTCTACCAATTACTGATCTTTTTTTCCTTTTGTCCAAATCTTATGCTGGGGATTCCAAACATAATGATCAGAAAATTCTTTGTAAAGGTAGGTTCGTTGTAAGGCCCCATATAATTCGCCAATAAGGTTTTATCGTGCCGATGTATGCTACTTAAAAGTGTTATCCGAACGGGCTGGACCGACTGAACATGGGAAAAAATAGCCAGTCCCGTTAGTGGGGCAGGCTGGTTAGTGGGCTAGGGTTCCAGGCTGGTAGTGGGTAGGGATATTCCGGGTTATATTGGGCACATCCAGGTTCGGGCTTATCATGTTCGAACCAGGCCGGGTTTTCCCCCTAGTGTATTATGCTTTCTTGTTCAATGTAATTGATACTTAAGTATTTGCAAAATTTTAAATAATAAAATAAGTATTTTAAGACATAAAATTAAACTTTTAACCTTTAAAGTTTTAAATTTAAAATTTTAATTTAAAAATTTAAAAATTTAAATTAAGTGGCTACATAAAATTATTTAATAAGACCAATATGTAAGGATTAAACTTCAAATGCTTTCATTTTATATTTTCATTGCATAATAATACTTCAAATTAATTTGCAAGTTCTATTTCTATTTCTTTATTTTTTATTTTTGAACTTGCAAATTAAAAGTTTACAACAATTATTAGAAAAAATAAGAAAGAATAGTAGAGTATCACACGGTTTGCATCATTTTTGTAAGTTCATCCATGTCAACATGATGTTCTTGTTTTCTGGCATTGCTTGTATCGGAACCATAAATCATTATATCTCCAATTTCTTAGTCCTCCGGTTTATCTACCTCTTCACGCCTTTGATTTAGCCGTTCTGATCTTATCCAATCTCTGAAGCACACTGGAACTTTCAAAGCATTGCTACCCAATGAGTGATGGGTATCTCCTAGCTGCTGCCTTACTTGGCTAAATGCGCTCTCTGATGCAACTGTTGAAATCGACACATTTAGCATATCTCGAGCCATGGCCGAAAGAACAGTTAATTGATTTGAGTTGGTACTCAACCAAGCCAGTGGTAGAAATTCTTTTATGCAGGGCTCTATTGCCTTTTGCAAGTAGAATTGAAGTTCATCAATATTTCTGCTACTAGTTTGTCGATGCTCTTCTAGTGTAGACCAAATTTCAACACCGTCATTATCCTCTATAGCACCGGATGCAGATGTAGAAACTGAACTTGAAGGAATATTTGTATTTTCATCTACACCAGAGATGCATCAACAATGTTAGCATAATAATTATATAAAGCTTGTAAATGTTTGTGTAGTTCAGAAATGCAAGTTTCAATATCAGGGGTTTTAGTTGGTCCAATATCCATATAAGCATATAAAGCAGTGATTAATTGGCGACAAGTAGCCATTTTGCTAGAAAGGTTTAAAATAGCACCAATTAGATAAATATGGGGAATAGGTCGCATAAAAAAGTATTTCTATCTTAGCATAACCAGCATGAAATTTTGGAAGGAGATTTCGCGGTCCAGTATGCAACGGCAGAATCATTCTGCGGAATGCGGATCCGACCAGACCTAACCTAGATTTGGTGGAGCAATTCGCAGTACATTTCGCGGATCGCATGCCTTTTCTGCGGTCCTACCCGTGATCACAAGCCCGTCTCAGATGGTTAATTTTTGGAAAATTTTACCCGATCCTATTTTAATAAAAAGAGGTAAGGGGGTCATTTTAAAGGGAGAATCTGATATTTTAGAGAGAGTGAGAGAAATCTAGAGAGAGAAGGAGAAGCTCTAACACTTCTACACTTGAAATTCTTGATCAAGTCTTAGAAATTCAAGAGGAAAACTCACAAGGGCTTCTACTTAAGGGTAAGACTTTATCCCAAGCTAACATGCAGTGTTCTATAATGAATTAATGAGTATGATTACTATGGTTGGGGCTTATGAAATGGTGATCGAAAGCTATAAGCCCTTAATTTCGAATTTGGGATGCATGTGAAGAATGAGGGATGTGATTCTTTAGTTGGGAGTATATGGATAGGAATTCATGTGCCAATGAAGGTTGTTGGGTATTGTAGGACTATTATAGATTGATTATTTGCTTTGGAATAGGTTATGGGGCGGAGGAATTTCATTGTCGAACCTTGTAGCCGAATTTGCATATTAGGTATTTGGAAAAATATTTAAAAGACTTATATTATGAGATTTCCTTCTAATAATGGTTAAATTGAACTATGTTATTGAATTTTTAGAGTAGTGGAACGCCATAGTGATTCTAAGAAAAGCTTAATCGAGGTATGTTGGCAAAACCCCTTCCATAGAATCGGATTCCATGAATTCCTTGCGAACTCCAAGTATGGTTTGTCCAAGTTTTATTCCTATTGTTCCATATTGTTTTTAATGATTGATTCACCCAAATGCTTATGATTTTAACTCGTGCTTTAAATTGCAAATCACTATGCTCTTCCTTGTAATTACTTCCAATGTGTTTTGAGCTCTTACATACTT